>NC_134999.1:6239159-7547659 GCF_051020985.1 Nomia melanderi | reverse complement strand
GGACGAGATCTCATAGGGACCAAGGCTACATCCGGCTGACCGATGGGAAGGTCGGGATACTTTTGGTCGAAATTGACTTTAGACTATACAAACCAGGTTTCCAAAGTGGAAAACTTGGATTCCGTGGGCCAGAATTGCCAGGAAGGTCGGGGGAAGCCATTTGACTCAGCAGTGATTGGACACCTGGGAGAGGTCTCATAGGGACGAAGGCTACATCCGGCTGACCCATGGGAAGTTCGGTATACTTTTGGTCGAAATTGACTTTAGACTATTCAAACCAGGTTGCCAAAGTGGAAAACTTGGATTCCGTCGGCCAGAATTGGCAGGAAGGTCGGGGGTAGCTATTTGACTTAGCAGTGATGGGACTCCAGGACGATGTCTCATAGGGACGAAGGCTACATCCGACTGACCGATGGGAAGGTCGGGATACTTTTGGTCGAAATTGACTTTAGACTATACAAACCAGGTTTCCAAAGTGGAAAACTTGGATTCCGTCGGCCAGAATCTTCAGGAATATCGGGGGTAGCCTTTTGACTTAGCAGTGACGGGACTCCAGGACGATTTCTCATAGGGACCAAGGCTACATCCGGCTGACCGATGGGAACGACTGGATACTTTTTGTCGAAAATGACTTTAGACAATACAATCCAGGTTTCCAAAGTGCAAAACTTGGATTCCGTCGGGCAGAATTGCCAGGAAGGTCGGGGGTAGCCATTTGACTTTGCAGTGATGGGACTCCACGACGATGTATCATAGGGAGGAAGCCTACATCCGGCTGACCCGTGGGAAGTTCGGGATACTTTTGGTCGAAATTGACTTTAGACTATACAAACCTGGTTTCCTGAGTAGAAAACTTGGGCTCCGTCGGGCAGAATTACCAGGAAGGTCGGGGGTAGCCATTTGACTTAGCAGTGATGGGACTCCAGGACGAGATCTCACAGGGACTAAGGCTACATCCGGCTGACCGATGAGAAGTTCGGGATACTTTTGGTCGAAATTGACGTTAGACTATACAATCCAGGTTGCCAAAGTGGAAAACTTGGATTCCGTCGGGCAGAATTGCCAGGAAGGTCGGGGGTAGCCATTTGACTTAGCTGTGATGGGACTCCAGGACGAGGTCTCATAGGGACCAAGGCTACATCCGGCTGACCGATGGGAAGCTCTGCATACTTTTGGTCGAAAATGACTTTAGACTATACAATCCAAGTTTCCAAAGTGCAAAACTTGGATTCCGTCGGGCAGAATTGCCAGGAAGGTCGGGGGTAGCCATTTGACTTAGCAGTGATGGGACTCCAGGACCATGTCTCATAGGGACGATACATCCGGCTGACCGATGGGAAGGTCGGGATACTTTTGGTCGAAATTGACTTTAGACTATACAAACCAGGTTTCCAAAGTGGAAAACGTGGACTCCGTCGGCCAGAATTGCCAGGAAGGTCGGGGGTAGCAACTTGACTTAGCAGTGATTGGACTCCACGACGATGTCTCATAGGGACGAAGCCTACATCCGGCTGACCCGTGGGAAGTTCAGGATACTTTTGGTCGAAATTGACTTTAGACTATACAATCCAGGTTTCCTAAACAGAAAACTTGGGTTCCGTCGGGCAGAATTGCCAGGAAGGTTGGGGGTAGCCATTTGACTTAGCAGTGATGGGACTCCAGGACGAGATCTCACAGGGACCAAGGCTACATCCGGCTGACCGATGGGAAGGTCGGGATACTTTTGGTCAAAATTGACTTAAGACTATACAAACCAGGTTCTCAAAGTGGAAAACTTGGACTCCGTCGGCCGGAATTGCCAGGAAGGTCGGGGGTAGTCATTTGACTTAGCAGTGATTGGACACCAGGGCGAGGTCTCATAGGGACCAAGGCTACATCCGGCTGACCGATGGGCAGGTCTGGATACTTTTTGTCGAAATTGGCTTTAGACTAAACAATACAGGTTTCCAAAGTGGAAAACTTGGATTCCGTCGGCCAGAATTGCCAGGAACGTCGGGGGTAGCCATTTGACTTAGCAGTGATTGGACACCAGGGCGAGGTCTCATAGGGACCAAGGCTACATCCGGCTGACCGATGGGAAGGTCGGGATACATTTGGTCGAAAATGACTTTAGACTATACAAACCAGGTTGCCAAAGTGGAAAACTTGGATTCCGTCGGCCACAATTGCCAGGATGGTCGGGGGTAGCAACTTGACTTAGCAGTGATTGGACTCCACGACGATGTCTCATAGGGACGAAGCCTACATCCGGCTGACCCGTGGGAAGTTCAGGATACTTTTGGTCGAAATTGACTTTAGACTATACAATCCAGGTTTCCTAAGTAGAAAACTTGGGTTCCGTCGGGCAGAATTGCCAGGAAGGTTGGGGGTAGCCATTTGACTTAGTAGTGATGGGACTCCAGGACGAGGTCTCATAGGTTCCAAGGCTACATCCGGCCGACCGATGGGAAGGTCGGGATACTTTTGGTCGCAAATGACTTTCGACTATACAATCCAGGTTTCCAAAGTGAAAAACTTGGATTCCGTCGGGCAGAATTGCCAGGAAGTTCGGGGGTAGCCATTTGACTTAGCAGTGATTGGACACCAGGGCGAGGTCTCATAGGGACCAAGGCTACATCCGGCTGACCGATGGGAAGTTCGGGATACTTGTAGTCGAAATTGACTTTAGACTATACAAACCAGGTTTCCAAAGTGGAAAACTTGGATTCCGTCGGCCGGAATTGCCAGGAAGGTCGGGGGTAGCCATTTGACTTAGCAGTGATGGGACTCCAGGACGAGGTCTCATAGGTTCCAAGGCTACATCCGGCTGACCGATGGGAAGTTCGGGATACTTTTGGTCGAAATTGACGTTAGACTATACAATCCAGGTTTCCAAAGTGGAAAACTTGGATTCCGTCGGCCAGAATTGCCAGGAAGGTCGGGGGTAGTCATTTGACTTAGCAGTGATTGGACACCAGGGCGAGGTCTCATAGGGACCAAGGCTACATCCGGCTGACCGATGGGCAGGTCTGGATACTTTTTGTCGAAATTGGCTTTAGACTAAACAATACAGGTTTCCAAAGTGGAAAACTTGGATTCCGTCGGCCAGAATTGCCAGGAACGTCGGGGGTAGCCATTTGACTTAGCAGTGATTGGACACCAGGGCGAGGTCTCATAGGGACCAAGGCTACATCCGGCTGACCGATGGGAAGGTCGGGATACATTTGGTCGAAATTGACTTTAGACTATACAAACCAGGTTTCCAAAGTGCATAACTTGGATTCCGTCGGGCAGAATTGCCAGGAAGGTCGTGGGTAACCATTTGACTTAGCAGTGATGGGACTCCAGGACGAGGTCTCATAGGTTCCAAGGCTACATCCGGCTGACCGGTGGGAAGTTCCGTATACTTTTGATCGAAATTGACTTTAGACTATACAAACCAGGTTGCCAAAGTATAAAACTTGGATTCCGTCGGCCGGAATTGCGAGGAAGGTCGGGGGAGCCATTTGACTTACCTGTGATGGGGCACCAGGGAGAGGTCTCATAGGGACCAAGGCTACATCCGGCTGAACGATGGGAAGGTCGGGATACTTTTGGTCGAAATTGACTTTGGACTATACAATCCAGGTTTCCAAAGTGCAAAACTTGGATTCCGCCGGGCAGAATTGCCAGGAAGGTCGGGGGTAGTCATTTAACTTAGCAGTGATGGGACTCCAGGACGAGGTCTCATAGGTTCCAAGGCTACATCCGGCTGACCGATGGGAAGTTCGGGATACTTTTGGTCGAAATTGACTTTAGTCTAAACAATCCAGGTTTCCAAAGTGGAAAACTTGGATTCCGTCGGCCAGAATTGCCAGGAAGGTCGGGGGTAGCCATTTGACTTAGCAGTGATTGGACACCAGGGCGAGGACTCATAGGGTCCAAGGCTACATCCGGCCGACCGATGGGAAGGTCGGGATACTTTTGGTCGAAAATGACTTTCGACTATACAATCCAGCTTTCCAAAGTGCAAAACTTGCATTCCGTCCGGGCAGAATTGCCAGGAAGGTCGGGGGTAGCCATTTGACTTAGCTGTGATGGGAGTCCAGGACAAGGTCTCATAGGGACCAAGGCTACATCTGGCTGACCGATGGGAAGCTCAGGATACTTTTGGCCGAAAATGACTTTAGACTATACAATCCAGGTTTCCAAAGTGCAAAACTTGGATCACGTCGGGCAGAATTGCCAGGAAGGTCGGGGGTAGCCATTTGACTTAGCAGTGATGGGACTACAGGACCATGTCTCATAGGGACGAAGGCTACATCCGGCTGACCGAGCGGAAGGTCGGGATACTTTTGGTCGAAATTGACTTTAGACTATACAAACCAGGTTGCCAAAGTGCAAAACTTGGATTCCGTCGGGCAGAATTGCCAGGAAGGTCGGGGGTAGCCATTTGACTTAGCAGTGATGGGACTCCACGACGATGTCTCATAGGGACGAAGCCTACATCCGGCTGACCCGTGGGAAGTTCGGGATACGTTTGGTCGAAATTGACTTTAGACTATACAAACCAGGTTTCCTAAGTAGAAAACTTGGGCTCCGTAGGGCAGAATTACCAGGAAGGTCGGGGGTAGCCATTTGACTTAGCAGTGATGGGACTCCAGGACGAGATCTCACAGGGACCAAGGCTACATCCGGCGGACCGATGTTAAGGTCTGGATACTTTTGGTCGAAAATGACTTTAGACTATACAAACCAGGTTGCCAATGTGGAAAACTTGGATTCCGTCGGGCAGAATTGCCAGGAAGGTCGGGGGTAGCCATTTGACTTAGTAGTGATGGGACTCCAGGACGAGGTCACATAGGTTCCAAGGCTACATCCGGCCGACCGATTTGAAGGTCGGGATACTATTGGTCGAAATTGACTTTAGACTATACAAACCAGGTTGCCAAAGTATAAAACTTGGATTCCGTTGGCCAGAATTGCCAGGAAGGTCGGGGGTAGCGATTTGACTGAGCAGTGATTGGACACCAGGGCGAGGTCTCATAGGGACCAAGGCTACATCCGGCTGACCGATGGGAAGGTCTGGATACTTTTGGTCGAAAATGGCTTTAGACTAAACAAACCAGGTTGCCAAAGTGGAAAACTTGGATTCCGTCCGCCAGAATTGCCAGGAAGGTCGGGGGTAGCCATTTGACTTAGAAGTGATTGGACACCAGGGAGAGGTCTGATAGGGACCAAGGCTACATCCGGCTGACCGATGGGAAGGTCGGGATACGTTTGGTCGAAATTGACCTTAGACTATTCAATCCAGGCTTCCAAAGTGGAAAACTTGTATTCCGTCGGGCAGAATTGCCATGAAGGTCGGGGGTAGTCATTTGACTTAGCTGTGGTTGGATACCAGGGCGGGGTCTCATAGGGACCAAGGCTACATCCGCCTGACCGATGGGAAGGTCCTGATACTTTTGGAGGAAAATGACTTTAGACTATACAAACCAGGTTTTCAAAGTGGAAAACTTGGATTCCGTCGGCCGGAATTGCGAGGAAGGTCGGGAGTAGTCATTTGACTTAGCAGTGTTGGGACTCCAGGACGAGGTCTGATAGGAACAAGGCTACATCCGGCTGACCGAAGAGAAGGTCGGGTTACTTTAGGTCGAAATTGACTTTAGACAATACAGTCCAGGTTTACAAAGTACAAAACTAGGATTCCGTCGGGCAGAATTGCCAGGAAGGTCGGGGGTAGCCATTTGACTTAGCAGTGATTGGACACCAGGTCGAGGTGTCATAGGGACCAAGGCTACATCCGGCTGACCGATGGGAAGGTCGGGATTCTTTTGGTCGAAATTGACTTTAGACTATACAAACCAGGTTTTCAAAGTGGAAAACTTGGATTCCGTCGGCCAGACTTACCAGGAAGGTCGGGGGAAGCCATTCGACTTAGCAGTGATTGGACACCAGGGAGAGGTCTCATAGGGACCAAGGCTACATCCGGCTGACAGATGGGAAGGTCGGGATACTTTTGGTCGAAATTGACTTTAGACTATACAATCCAGGTTTCCAAAGTGCAAAACTTGCATTCCGTCGGGGCAGAATTGCCAGGAAGGTCGGGGGAAGCCATTTGACTTAGCAGTGATGGGACTCCAGGACGAGATCTCAAAGGGACCAAGGCTACATCCGGCTGACCGATGGGAAGGTCGGGTTACTTTTGGTCGAAAATGGCTTTAGACTATACAAACCAGGTTGCCAAAGTGGAAAACTTGGATTCCGTCCGCCAGAATTGCCAGGAAGGTCGGGGGTAGCCATTTGCCTTAGCAGTGATGGGACTCCAGGACGAGGACTCATTGGTTCCAAGGCTACATCCGGCTGACCGATGGGAAGGTCGGGATACGTTTGGTCGAAATTGACCTTAGACTATACAATCCAGGTTTCCAAAGTGGAAAACTTGGATTCCGTAGGGCAGAATTGCCATGAAGGTAGGGGGTAGTCATTTGACTTAGCAGTGATTGGATACCAGGCCGAGGTCTTATAGGGACCAAGGCTACATCCGGCTGACCGATGGGAAGGTCTGGATACTTTTGGTCGAAAATGACTTTAGACTATACAAACCAGGTTGCCAAAGTGGAAAACGTGGATTCCGTAGGCCAGAATTGCCAGGAAGGTCTGGGGAAGCCATTTGACTTAGCAGTAATTACCCTCCAGGACGAGGTCTCATAGGGACCAAGGCTACATCCGGTGACCGATGGGAAGCTCAGGATACTTTTGGCCGAAAATGACTTTAGACTATACAATCCAGGTTTCCAAAGTGCAAAACTTGGATCACGTCGGGCAGAATTGCCAGGAAGGTCGGGGGTAGCCATTTGACTTAGCAGTGATGGGACTACAGGACCATGTCTCATAGGGACGAAGGCTACATCCGGCTGACCGATGGGAAGGTCGGGATACTTTTGGTCGAAATTGACTTTAGACTATACAAACCAGGTTGCCAAAGTGCAAAACTTGGATTCCGTCGGGCAGAATTGCCAGGAAGGTCGGGGGTAGCCATTTGACTTAGCAGTGATGGGACTCCACGACGATGTCTCATAGGGACGAAGCCTACATCCGGCTGACCCGTGGGAAGTTCGGGATACGTTTGGTCGAAATTGACTTTAGACTATACAAACCAGGTTTCCTAAGTAGAAAACTTGGGCTCCGTAGGGCAGAATTACCAGGAAGGTCGGGGGTAGCCATTTGACTTAGCAGTGATGGGACTCCAGGACGAGATCTCACAGGGACCAAGGCTACATCCGGCGGACCGATGTTAAGGTCTGGATACTTTTGGTCGAAAATGACTTTAGACTATACAAACCAGGTTGCCAATGTGGAAAACTTGGATTCCGTCGGGCAGAATTGCCAGGAAGGTCGGGGGTAGCCATTTGACTTAGTAGTGATGGGACTCCAGGACGAGGTCTCATAGGTTCCAAGGCTACATCCGGCCGACCGATTTGAAGGTCGGGATACTATTGGTCGAAATTGACTTTAGACTATACAAACCAGGTTGCCAAAGTATAAAACTTGGATTCCGTTGGCCAGAATTGCCAGGAAGGTCGGGGGTAGCGATTTGACTGAGCAGTGATTGGACACCAGGGCGAGGTCTCATAGGGACCAAGGCTACATCCGGCTGACCGATGGGAAGGTCTGGATACTTTTGGTCGAAAATGGCTTTAGACTAAACAAACCAGGTTGCCAAAGTGGAAAACTTGGATTCCGTCCGCCAGAATTGCCAGGAAGGTCGGGGGTAGCCATTTGACTTAGAAGTGATTGGACACCAGGGAGAGGTCTGATAGGGACCAAGGCTACATCCGGCTGACCGATGGGAAGGTCGGGATACGTTTGGTCGAAATTGACCTTAGACTATTCAATCCAGGCTTCCAAAGTGGAAAACTTGTATTCCGTCGGGCAGAATTGCCATGAAGGTCGGGGGTAGTCATTTGACTTAGCTGTGGTTGGATACCAGGGCGGGGTCTCATAGGGACCAAGGCTACATCCGCCTGACCGATGGGAAGGTCCTGATACTTTTGGACGAAAATGACTTTAGACTATACAAACCAGGTTTTCAAAGTGGAAAACTTGGATTCCGTCGGCCGGAATTGCGAGGAAGGTCGGGAGTAGTCATTTGACTTAGCAGTGTTGGGACTCCAGGACGAGGTCTGATAGGAACAAGGCTACATCCGGCTGACCGAAGAGAAGGTCGGGTTACTTTAGGTCGAAATTGACTTTAGACAATACAGTCCAGGTTTACAAAGTACAAAACTAGGATTCCGTCGGGCAGAATTGCCAGGAAGGTCGGGGGTAGCCATTTGACTTAGCAGTGATTGGACACCAGGTCGAGGTGTCATAGGGACCAAGGCTACATCCGGCTGACCGATGGGAAGGTCGGGATTCTTTTGGTCGAAATTGACTTTAGACTATACAAACCAGGTTTTCAAAGTGGAAAACTTGGATTCCGTCGGCCAGACTTACCAGGAAGGTCGGGGGAAGCCATTCGACTTAGCAGTGATTGGACACCAGGGAGAGGTCTCATAGGGACCAAGGCTACATCCGGCTGACAGATGGGAAGGTCGGGATACTTTTGGTCGAAATTGACTTTAGACTATACAATCCAGGTTTCCAAAGTGCAAAACTTGCATTCCGTCGGGGCAGAATTGCCAGGAAGGTCGGGGGAAGCCATTTGACTTAGCAGTGATGGGACTCCAGGACGAGATCTCAAAGGGACCAAGGCTACATCCGGCTGACCGATGGGAAGGTCGGGTTACTTTTGGTCGAAAATGGCTTTAGACTATACAAACCAGGTTGCCAAAGTGGAAAACTTGGATTCCGTCCGCCAGAATTGCCAGGAAGGTCGGGGGAGCCATTTGCCTTAGCAGTGATGGGACTCCAGGACGAGGACTCATTGGTTCCAAGGCTACATCCGGCTGACCGATGGGAAGGTCGGGATACGTTTGGTCGAAATTGACCTTAGACTATACAATCCAGGTTTCCAAAGTGGAAAACTTGGATTCCGTAGGGCAGAATTGCCATGAAGGTAGGGGGTAGTCATTTGACTTAGCAGTGATTGGATACCAGGCCGAGGTCTTATAGGGACCAAGGCTACATCCGGCTGACCGATGGGAAGGTCTGGATACTTTTGGTCGAAAATGACTTTAGACTATACAAACCAGGTTGCCAAAGTGGAAAACTTGGACTCCGTCGGCCGGAATTGCCAGGAAGGTCGGGGGTAGTCATTTGACTTAGCAGTGATTGGACACCAGGGCGAGGTCTCATAGGGACCAAGGCTACATCCGGCTGACCGATGGGAAGGCCTGGATACTTTTGGTCGAAAATGACTTTAGACTATTCAATCCAGGTTTCCAAAGTGGAAAACTTGGATTCCGTCGGGCATAATTGCCATGAAGGTCGGGGGTAGCCATTTGACTTAGCAGTGATTGGACACCAGGGAGAGGTCTCATAGGGACCAAGGCTACATCCGGCTGACCGTTGGGAAGGCCTGGATACTTTTGGTCGAAAATGACTTTAGACTATACAAACCAGGTTGCCAAAGTGGAAAACTTGGATTCCGTCGGCCGGAATTGCCAGGAAGGTCGGAGGAAGCCATTTGACTTAGCAGTGATGGGACTCCAGGACGAGGTCTCATAGGGACGAAAGCTACATCCGGCTGACCGATGGGAAGGTCGGGATACTTTTGGTCGAAACTGACTTTAGACTAAACAATCCAGGTTTCCAAAGTGGAAAACTTGGATTCCGTCGGCCAGAATTGCCAGGAAGGTCGGGGGTAGCCATTTGACTTAGCTTCGATGGGACTCCAGGACGAGGTCTCATAGATTCCAAGGCTACATCCGGCTGACCGATGGGAAGGTCGGGATACTTTTGGTCGAAATTGACTTTGGACTATACAATCCAGGTTTCCAAAGTGCAAAACTTGGATTCCGCCGGGCAGAATTGCCAGGAAGGTCGGGGGTAGTCATTTAACTTAGCAGTGATGGGACTCCAGGACGAGGTCTCATAGGTTCCAAGGCTACATCCGGCTGACCGATGGGAAGTTCGGGATACTTTTGGTCGAAATTGACTTTAGTCTAAACAATCCAGGTTTCCAAAGTGGAAAACTTGGATTCCGTCGGCCAGAATTGCCAGGAAGGTCGGGGGTAGCCATTTGACTTAGCAGTGATTGGACACCAGGGCGAGGACTCATAGGGTCCAAGGCTACATCCGGCCGACCGATGGGAAGGTCGGGATACTTTTGGTCGAAAATGACTTTCGACTATACAATCCAGCTTTCCAAAGTGCAAAACTTGCATTCCGTCCGGGCAGAATTGCCAGGAAGGTCGGGGGTAGCCATTTGACTTAGCTGTGATGGGAGTCCAGGACAAGGTCTCATAGGGACCAAGGCTACATCTGGCTGACCGATGGGAAGCTCAGGATACTTTTGGCCGAAAATGACTTTAGACTATACAATCCAGGTTTCCAAAGTGCAAAACTTGGATCACGTCGGGCAGAATTGCCAGGAAGGTCGGGGGTAGCCATTTGACTTGGCAGTGATGGGACTACAGGACCATGTCTCATAGGGACGAAGGCTACATCCGGCTGACCGATGGGAAGGTCGGGATACTTTTGGTCGAAATTGACTTTAGACTATACAAACCAGGTTGCCAAAGTGCAAAACTTGGATTCCGTCGGGCAGAATTGCCAGGAAGGTCGGGGGTAGCCATTTGACTTAGCAGTGATGGGACTCCACGACGATGTCTCATAGGGACGAAGCCTACATCCGGCTGATCCGTGGGAAGTTCGGGATACGTTTGGTCGAAATTGACTTTAGACTATACAAACCAGGTTTCCTAAGTAGAAAACTTGGGCTCCGTAGGGCAGAATTACCAGGAAGGTCGGGGGTAGCCATTTGACTTAGCAGTGATGGGACTCCAGGACGAGATCTCACAGGGACCAAGGCTACATCCGGCGGACCGATGTTAAGGTCTGGATACTTTTGGTCGAAAATGACTTTAGACTATACAAACCAGGTTGCCAAAGTATAAAACTTGGATTCCGTTGGCCAGAATTGCCAGGAAGGTCGGGGGTAGCGATTTGACTGAGCAGTGATTGGACACCAGGGCGAGGTCTCATAGGGACCAAGGCTACATCCGGCTGACCGATGGGAAGGTCTGGATACTTTTGGTCGAAAATGGCTTTAGACTAAACAAACCAGGTTGCCAAAGTGGAAAACTTGGATTCCGTCCGCCAGAATTGCCAGGAAGGTCGGGGGTAGCCATTTGACTTAGAAGTGATTGGACACCAGGGAGAGGTCTGATAGGGACCAAGGCTACATCCGGCTGACCGTAGGGAAGGTCGGGATACGTTTGGTCGAAATTGACCTTAGACTATTCAATCCAGGCTTCCAAAGTGGAAAACTTGTATTCCGTCGGGCAGAATTGCCATGAAGGTCGGGGGTAGTCATTTGACTTAGCTGTGGTTGGATACCAGGGCGGGGTCTCATAGGGACCAAGGCTACATCCGCCTGACCGATGGGAAGGTCCTGATACTTTTGGACGAAAATGACTTTAGACTATACAAACCAGGTTTTCAAAGTGGAAAACTTGGATTCCGTCGGCCGGAATTGCGAGGAAGGTCGGGAGTAGTCATTTGACTTAGCAGTGTTGGGACTCCAGGACGAGGTCTGATAGGAACAAGGCTACATCCGGCTGACCGAAGAGAAGGTCGGGTTACTTTAGGTCGAAATTGACTTTAGACAATACAGTCCAGGTTTACAAAGTACAAAACTAGGATTCCGTCGGGCAGAATTGCCAGGAAGGTCGGGGGTAGCCATTTGACTTAGCAGTGATTGGACACCAGGTCGAGGTGTCATAGGGACCAAGGCTACATCCGGCTGACCGATGGGAAGGTCGGGATTCTTTTGGTCGAAATTGACTTTAGACTATACAAACCAGGTTTTCAAAGTGGAAAACTTGGATTCCGTCGGCCAGACTTACCAGGAAGGTCGGGGGAAGCCATTCGACTTAGCAGTGATTGGACACCAGGGAGAGGTCTCATAGGGACCAAGGCTACATCCGGCTGACAGATGGGAAGGTCGGGATACTTTTGGTCGAAATTGACTTTAGACTATACAATCCAGGTTTCCAAAGTGCAAAACTTGCATTCCGTCGGGGCAGAATTGCCAGGAAGGTCGGGGGAAGCCATTTGACTTAGCAGTGATGGGACTCCAGGACGAGATCTCAAAGGGACCAAGGCTACATCCGGCTGACCGACGGGAAGGTCGGGTTACTTTTGGTCGAAAATGGCTTTAGACTATACAAACCAGGTTGCCAAAGTGGAAAACTTGGATTCCGTCCGCCAGAATTGCCAGGAAGGTCGGGGGTAGCCATTTGCCTTAGCAGTGATGGGACTCCAGGACGAGGACTCATTGGTTCCAAGGCTACATCCGGCTGACCGATGGGAAGGTCGGGATACGTTTGGTCGAAATTGACCTTAGACTATACAATCCAGGTTTCCAAAGTGGAAAACTTGGATTCCGTAGGGCAGAATTGCCATGAAGGTAGGGGGTAGTCATTTGACTTAGCAGTGATTGGATACCAGGCCGAGGTCTTATAGGGACCAAGGCTACATCCGGCTGACCGATGGGAAGGTCTGGATACTTTTGGTCGAAAATGACTTTAGACTATACAAACCAGGTTGCCAAAGTGGAAAACGTGGATTCCGTCGGCCAGAATTGCCAGGAAGGTCTGGGGAAGCCATTTGACTTAGCAGTAATTACCCTCCAGGACGAGGTCTCATAGGGACCAAGGCTACATCCGGTGACCGATGGGAAGTTCGGGATACTTTTGGTCGAAATTGACTTTAGACTATACAATCCAGGTTTCCAAAGTGCAAAACTTGGATTCCGTCGGCCGGAATTGCCAGGAAGGTCGGGGGAGCCATTTGACTTAGCGGTGATGGGACTCCTGGACGAGGTCTCATAGGGACCAAGGCTTCATGCGGCTGACCCATGGGATGGTCGGGATACTTTTGGTCGAAATTGACTTTAGACTATACAATCCACATTTCCAAAGTGCAAAACTTGGATTCGGTTGGGCAGAATTGCCAGGTAGGTCGGGGGTAGCCATTTGACTTAGCTTCGATGGGACTCCAGGACGAGGTCTCATAGATTCCAAGGCTACATCCGGCTGACCGATGGGAAGGTCGGGATACTTTTGGTCGAAATTGACTTTAGACTATACAATCCAGGTTTCCAAAGTGCAAAACTTGGATTCCGTCGGCCAGAATTGCCAGGAATATCGGGGGTAGCCATTTGACTTAGCAGTGATGGGACTCCAGGACGATGTCTCATAGGGACCAAGACTACATCCGGCTGACCGATGTGAAGGTCGGGATACTGTGGGCCGAAATTGACTTTAGACTATACAGTCCTGGTTTCCAAAGTGGAAAACTTGGATTCCGTCGGGCAGAATTGCCAGGAAGGTCGGGGGAAGCCATTTGACTTAGAAGTGATTGGACACCAGGGAGAGGTCTCATAGGGACCAAGGCTACATCCGGTTGACCGATGGGAAGGTCGGGATACTTTTGGTCGAAATTGACCTTAGACTATTCAATCCAGGTTTCCAAAGTGGAAAACTTGGACTCCGTCGGCCGGAATTGCCAGGAAGGTCGGGGGTAGTCATTTGACTTAGCAGTGATTGGACACCAGGGCGAGGTCTCATAGGGACCAAGGCTACATCCGGCTGACCGATGGGAAGGCCTGGATACTTTTGGTCGAAAATGACTTTAGACTATTCAATCCAGGTTTCCAAAGTGGAAAACTTGGATTCCGTCGGGCATAATTGCCATGAAGGTCGGGGGTAGCCATTTGACTTAGCAGTGATTGGACACCAGGGAGAGGTCTCATAGGGACCAAGGCTACATCCGGCTGACCGTTGGGAAGGCCTGGATACTTTTGGTCGAAAATGACTTTAGACTATACAAACCAGGTTGCCAAAGTGGAAAACTTGGATTCCGTCGGCCGGAATTGCCAGGAAGGTCGGAGGAAGCCATTTGACTTAGCAGTGATGGGACTCCAGGACGAGGTCTCATAGGGACGAAAGCTACATCCGGCTGACCGATGGGAAGGTCGGGATACTTTTGGTCGAAACTGACTTTAGACTAAACAATCCAGGTTTCCAAAGTGGAAAACTTGGATTCCGTCGGCCAGAATTGCCAGGAAGGTCGGGGGTAGCCATTTGACTTAGCTTCGATGGGACTCCAGGACGAGGTCTCATAGATTCCAAGGCTACATCCGGCTGACCGATGGGAAGGTCGGGATACTTTTGGTCGAAATTGACCTTAGACTATTCAATCCAGGTTTCCAAAGTGGAAAACATGGATTCCGTCGGGCAGAATTGCCATGAAGGTCGGGGGTAGCCATTTGACTTAGCTGTGATGGGAATCCAGGACGAGATCTAGTAGCGACCAAGGCTACATCCGGCTGACCGATGAGAAGTTCGGGATACTTTTGGTCGAAATTGACTTTAGACTAAACAATCAACGTTTCCAAAGTGGAAAACTTGGATTCCGTCGGGCAGAATTGCCAGGTAGGCCGGGTGTAGCCATTTGACTTAGCTTCGATGGGACTCCAGGACGAGGTCTCATAGATTCCAAGGCTACATCCGGCTGACCGATGGGAAGGTCGGGATACTTTTGGTCGAAAGTGACTTTAGACTAAACAATCCAGGTTTCCAAAGTGGAAAACTTGGATTCCGACGGCCAGAATTGCCAGGAAGGTCGGGGGTAGCCATTTGACTTAGCTGTGATGGGAATCCAGGACGAGGTCTCATAGGGACCAAGGCTACATCCGGCTGACCGATGGGAAGGTCTGGATACTTTTGGTCGAAAATGACTTTAGACTATACAAACCAGGTTGCCAAAGTGGAAAACTTGGATTCCGTCGGCCACAATTGCCAGGAATGTCGGGGGTAGCCATTTGACTTAGCAGTGATGGGACTCCAGGACGAGGTCTCATAGGTACCAAGGCTACATCCGGCTGAGCGATGGGAAGGTCTGGATACTTTTGGTCGAAAATGACTTTAGACTATACAAACCAGGTGGCCAAAGTGGAAAACTTTGATTCCGTCGGCCAGAATTGCCAGGAAGGTAGGGGGTAGCCATTTGACTTAGCAGTGATTGGACACCAGGGAGAGGTATCATAGGGACCAAGGCTACATCCGGCTGACCGATGGGAAGGGCGGGATACTTTTGGTCGAAATTGACTTTAGGCTATACAAACCAGGTTTCCAAAGTGGAAAACTTGGATTCCGTCCGGACGGAATTGCCATGAAGGTCGGGGGTAGTCATTTGACTGAGCTGTAATGGGACTCCAGGACGATGTCTCATAGGGACCAAGGCTACATCCGGCTGACCGATGGGAAGGTCGGGATACTTTTGGTCGAAATTGACTTTAGACTCTACAATCCAGGTTTCCAAAGTGCAAAACGTACATTCCGTCGGGCAGAATAGCCAGGAAGGTCGGGGGTAGCCATTTGACTTATCAGTGATGGGACTCCAGGACGAGGTCTCAGGTACCAAGGCTACATCCGTCTGACCGATGGGAAGTTCGGGATACTTTTAGTCGAAATTGTCTTTAGACTATACAAACCAGGTTTCCAAAGCGGAAAACTTGGATTCCGTCGGCCAGAATTGCCAGGAAGGTCGGGAGTAGTCATTTGACTTAGCAGTGATTGGACACCAGGGCGAGGTCTCGCAGGGACCAAGGCTACATCCGGCTGACCGATGGGAAGGCCTGGATAATTTTGGTCGAAAATGACTCTAGACTATACAAACCAGGTTGCCAAAGTGGAACACCTGGATTCCGTCGGCCAGAAGTGCCAGGACGGTCGGGGGAGCCATTTGACTTAGCTGTGATGGGACTCCAGGACGAGGTCTCATAGGGACCAAGGCTACATCCGGCTGACCGAAGGGAAGGTCGCGATACTTTTGGTCGAAATTGACCTTAGACTATACAATCCAGGTTTCCAAAGTGGAAAACTTGGATTCCGTCGGGCAGAATTGCCAGGAATGTCGGGGGAGCCACTTGACTTAGCTGTGATGGGACTCCAGGACGAGGTCTCATAGGGACCAAGGAAACATCCGGCTGACCGATGGGAAGGTCGGGATACTTTTGGTCGAAATTGACTTTAGACTATACAAACCAGGTTTCCAAAGTGGAAAACTTTGATTCCGTCGGCCGGAATTGCCTGGAAGGTCGGGGGAGCCATTTGACTTAGCTGTGATGGGACTCCAGAACGAGGTGTCATAGGGACCAAGGCTACATCCTGCTGACCGATGGGAAGGTCGGGATACTTTTGGTCGAAATTGACTTTAGACTATACAAACCAGGTTTCCAAAGTGGAAATCTTGGACTCCGTCGGGCAGATTTGGCAGGAATGTCGGGGGTGGCCATTTGACTTACCAGTGATTAGACACCAGGGCGAGGTCTCATGGGGACCAAGGCTACATCCGGCAGACCGTCGGGAAGGTCTGGATACTTTTGGTCGAAAATGACTTTAGACTATACAAACCAGGTTGGCAAAGTGGAACACCTGGATTCCGTCGGCCAGAAGTGCCAGGACGGTCGGGGGGCCATTTGACTTAGCTGTGATGGGACTCCAGGACGAGGTCTCATAGGGACCATGGCTACATCCGGCTGACCGAAGGGAAGGTCGCGATACTTTTGGCCGAAATTGACCTTAGACTATACAGTCCAGGTTTCCAAAGTGCAAAACTTGGATTCCGTCGGGCAGAATTGCGAGGAAGGTCGGGGGTAGTCATTTGACTTAGCAGTGATGGGACTCCACGACGATGTCTCATAGGGACGAAGGCTACATCCGGCTGACCCATGGGAAGTTCGGGATACTTTTGGTCGAAATTGACTTTAGCCTATACAATCCAGGTTTCCAAAGTGCAAAACTAGGATTCCGTCGGGCAGAATTGCCAGGAATATCGAGGGTAGCCATTTGACTTAGCAGTTATGGGACTCCAGGACGATGTCTCATAGGGACGAAGGATACATCCGGCTGACCGATTGGAAGGTCGGGATACTTTTGGTCGACATTGACATTAGACTGTACAATCCGGGTTTCCAAAGTGGAAAACTTGGCCTCCGTCGGGCAGAATTGGCAGGAAGGTCGGGGGTAGTCATTTGACTTAGCAGTGATGGGACTCCAGGACGAGGTCTCAGGTTCCAAGGCTACATCCGTCTGACCGATGGGAAGTTCGGGATACTTTTAGTCGAAATTCTCTTTAGACTATACAAACCAGGTTTCCAAAGCGGAAAACTTGGATTCCGTCGGCCAGAATTGCCAGGAAGGTCGGGAGTAGTCATTTGACTTAGCAGTGATTGGACACCAGGGCGAGGTCTCACAGGGACCAAGGCTACATCCGGCTGACCGATGGGCAGGTCTGGATACTTTTGGTCGAAAATGACTTCAGACTATACAAACCAGGTTGCCAAAGTGGAAAACTTGGATTCCGTCGGCCAGAATTGCCAGGAAGTTCGGGGGAAGCCATTTGACTTAGCAGTGATTGGACTCCAGGACGATGTCTCATAGGGACGAAGGCTACATCCGGCTGACCGATGGGAAGTTCGGGATACTTTTGGTCGAAATTGACTTTAGCCTATACAATCCAGGTTTCCAAAGTGCAAAACTTGGATTCCGTCGGCCAGAATTGCCAGGAATGTCGGGGGAAGCCATTTGACTTAGAAGTGATTGGACACCAGGGAGAGGTCTCATAGGGACCAAGGCTACATCCGGCTGAACGATGGGAAGGTCGAGATACTTTTGGTCGAAATTGACTTTAGACTATACAAACCAGGTTTCCAAAGTGGTAAACTAGGATTCCGTCGGGCAGAATTGCCAGGAATATCGAGGGTAGCCATTTGACTTAGCTGTGATGGGACTCCAGGACGAGGTCTCACAGGGACCATGGCTACATCCTGCTGACCGATGGGAAGGTCGGGATACATTTGGACGAATTTGACTTTAGACTATACAATCCAGGTTTCCAAAGTGCAAAACTTGGATTCCGTCGGGCAGAATTGCGAGGAAGGTCGGGGGTAGTCATTTGCATTAGCAGTGATGGGACTCCACGACGATGTCTCATAGGGACGAAGGCTACATCCGGCTGTCCCATGGGAAGTTCGGGATACTTTTGGTCGAAATTGACTTTACCCTATACAATCCAGGTTTCCAAAGTGCAAAACTAGGATTCCGTCGGGCAGAATTGCCAGGAATATCGAGGGTAGCCATTTGACTTAGCAGTCATGGGACTCCAGGACGATGTCTCATAGGGACGAAGGATACATCCGGCTGACCGATGGGAAGGTCGGGATACTTTTGGTCGACATTGACTTTAGACTGTACAATCCGGGTTTCCAAAGTGGAAAACTAGGCCTCCGTCGGGCAGAATTGGCAGGAAGGTCGGGGGTAGTCATTTGACTTAGCAGTCATGGGACTCCAGGACGAGATCTCATAGGGACCAAGGCTACATCCGACTGACCGATGGGAAGGTCGGGATACTTTTGGTCGAAAATGACTTTAGACTGTACAAACCAGGTTGCCAAAGTGGAAAACTTGGATTCCGTCGGCCAGAATAGCCAGGAAGGTCGGAGGTAGCCATTTGACTTAGCAGTGATGGGACTCCAGGACGAGATCTCATAGGGACCATGGCTACATCCGGCTGACCGATTGGAAGGCCTGGATACTTTTGGTCGAAATTGACTTTAGACTAAACAATCCAGGTTTCCAAAGTGGAAAACTTGCATTCCGTCGGGGCAGAATTGCCAGGAAGGTAGGGGGTAGTCATTTGACTTAGCAGTGATTGGACACCAGGGAGAGGTCTCATAGGGACCAAGGCTACATCCGGCTGACCAATGGGAAGTTCGGTATACTTTTGGTCGAAAATGACTTTAGACTATATAATCCAGGTTTCCAAAGTGCAAAACTTGGATTCCGTCGGGCAGAATTGCCAGGAAGGTCGGGTGTAGCCATTTGACTTAGCAGTGATGGGACTCCAGGACGATGTCTCGTAGGGACGAATGCTACATCCGGCTGACCCATGAGAAGTTCGGGATACTTTTGGTCGAAATTGACTTTAGACTATACAATCCAGGTTTCCAAAGTGCAAAACTTGGATTCCGTCGGGCAGAATTGCCAGGAAGGTCGGAGGTAGCCATTTGACTTTGCAGTGATTGGACACCAGGGAGAGGTCTCATAGGGACCAAGGCTACATCCGGCTGACCGATGGGAAGGTCGGGATACTTTTGGACGAAATTGACTTTAGGCTATACAAACCAGGTTGCCAAAGTTGAAAACTTGGATTCCGTCGGCCAGAATTGCCAGGTAGGTCGGGGGTAGCCATTTGACTTAGCAGTGATGGGACTCCAGGACGAGGTCTCATAGGTTCCGAGGCTACATTCGGCTGACCGATGGGAAGGTCTGGATACTTTTGGTCGAAAATGACTTTAGACTATACAATCCAGGTTTCCAAAGTGCAAAACTTGGATTCCGTCGGGCAGAATTGCCAGTAAGGTCGGGTGTAGCCATTTGACTTAGCAGTGATGGGACTCCAGGACGATGTCTCGTAAGGACGAATGCTACATCCGGCTGACCCATGAGAAGTTCGGGATACTTTTGGTCGAAATTGACTTTAGACTATACAATCCAGGTTTCCAAAGTGCAACACTTGGATTCCGTCGGGCAGAATTGCCAGGAAGGTCGGAGGTAGCCATTTGACTTAGCAGTGATGGGACTCCAGGACGAGGTCTCATAGGTTCCAAGGATACATTCGGCTGACCGACGGGAAGGTCTGGATACTTTTGGTCGAAAATGACTTTAGACTATACAAACCAGGTTGCCAAAGTGGAAAACTTGGATTCCGTCGGCGAGAATTGCCAGGAAGGTCGGGGGTGGCCATTTGACTTAGCAGTCATGGGAATCCAGGACGAGATCTCTTAGGGACCAAGGCTACATCCGACTGACCGATGGGAAGGTCGGGATACTTTTGGTCGAAAATGACTTTAGGCTATACAAACCAGGTTGCCAAAGTGGAAAACTTGCATTCCGTCGGGGCAGAATTGCCAGGTAGGTCGGGGGTGGTCATTTGACTTAGCAGTGATTGGACACCAGGGAGAGGTCTCATAGGGACCAAGGCTACATCCGGCTGACCAATGGGAAGTTCGGGATACTTTTGGTCGAAAATGACTTTAGACTATACAATCCAGGTTTCCAAAGTGCAAAACTTGGATTCCGTCGGGCAGAATTGCCAGGAAGGCCGGAGGTAGCCATTTGACTTAGCAGTGATTGGACACCAGGGAGAGGTCTCATAGGGACCAAGGCTACATCCGGCTGACCGATGGGAAGGTCGGGATAATTTTGGTCGAAATTGACTTTAGGCTATACAAACCAGGTTTCCAAAGTGCAAAACTTGGATTCCGTCGGCCAGAATTGCCAGGAAGGTCGGGGGTAGCCATTTGACTTAGCAGTGATTGGACACCAGGGCGAGGACTCATAGGGACCAAGGCTACATCCGGCAGACCGATGGGAAGGTCTGGATACTTTTGGTCGAAAATGACTTTAGACTATACAAACCAGGTTTCCAAAGTGGAAAACTGGGACTCCGTCGGGCAGAAGTGCCAGGAAGGTCGGGGGAAGCCATTTGACTTAGCAGTGATGTGACTCCAGGACGATGTCTCATAGGGACGAAGGCTACATCCGGCTGACCAATGGGAAGGTCGGGATACTTTTGGTCGAAAATGACTTTAGACTATACGAACCAGCTTGCCAAAGTGGAAAACTTGGATTCCGTCGGCCAGAATTGCCACGAAGGTCGGGGGCAGCCATTTTACTTAGCAGTGATGGGACATCATGACGATGTCTCGTAGGGACGAATGTTACATCCGGCTGACCAATGGGAAGGTCGGGATACTTTTCTTCGAAAATGACTTTAGACTATACGAACCAGGTTGCCAAAGTGGAAAACTTGGATTCCGTCGGCCAGAATTGCCAGGTAGGTCGGGGGTAGCCATTTGACTTAGCAGTGATGGGACTCGAGGACGAGGTCTCATAGGTTCCGAGGCTACATTCGGCTGACCGATGGGAAGGTCTGGATACTTTTGGGCGAAAATGACTTTAGACTATACAAACCAGGTTGCCGAAGTGGAAAAGTTGGATTCCGTCGGCCGAAATTGCCAGGAAGGTCGGGGGGTCCATTTGACTTAGCAGTGATGGGACTCCAGGACGAGATCTCATAGGGACCAAGGCTACATCCGGCTCACCGATGGGAAGGCCTGGATTCTTTTGGTTGAAATTGACTTTAGACTAAACAATCCAGGTTTCCAAAGTGGAAAACGTGGATTCCGTCGGGCAGAATTGCCAGGAAGGGCGGGGGTAGCCATTTGACTTAGCAGTGATGGGACTCCAGGACGATGTCTCGTAGGGACGAATGCTACATCCGACTGACCGATGGGAAGGTCGGGATACTTTTGGTCGAAAATGACTTTAGACTGTACAAACCAGGTTGCCAAAGTGGAAAACTTGGATTCCGTCAGCCAGAATAGCCAGGAAGGTCGGAGGTAGCCATTTGACTTAGCAGTGATGGGACTCCAGGACGAGATCTCATAGGGACCATGGCTACATCCGGCTGACCGATTGGAAGGCCTGGATACTTTTGGTCGAAATTGACTTTAGACTAAACAATCCAGGTTTCCAAAGTGGAAAACTTGCATTCCGTCGGGGCAGAATTGCCAGGAAGGTCGGGGGTAGTCATTTGACTTAGCAGTGATTGGACACCAGGACGAGATATCATAGGGTCCAAGGCTACATCCGGCTGACCGATGGGAAGGTCTGGATACTTTTGGTCGAAATTGACCTTAGACTATACAATCCAGGTTTCCAAAGTGCAAAACTTGGATTCCGTCGGGCAGAATTGCCAGTAAGGTCGGGTGTAGCCATTTGACTTAGCAGTGATGGGACTCCAGGACGATGTCTCGTAGGGACGAATGCTACATCCGGCTGACGCATGAGAAGTTCGGGATACTTTTGGTCGAAATTGACTTTAGACTATACAATTCAGGTTTCCAAAGTGCAAAACTTGGATTCCGTCGGGCAGAATTGCCAGGAAGGTCGGAGGTAGCCATTTGACTTAGCAGTGATGGGACTCCAGGCCAAGGTCTCATAGGTTCCAAAGATACATTCGGCTGACCGACGGGAAGGTCTGGATACTTTTGGTCGAAAATGACTTTAGACTATACAAACCAGGTTGCCAAAGTGGAAAACTTGGATTCCGTCGGCGAGAATTGCCAGGAAGGTCGGGGGTGGCCATTTGACTTAGCAGTCATGGGACTCCAGGACGAGATCTCATAGGGACCAAGGCTACATCCGACTGACCGATGGGAAGGTCGGGATACTTTCGGTCGAAAATGACTTTAGGCTATACAAACCAGGTTGCCAAAGTTGAAAACTTGGATTCCGTCGGCCGGAATTGCCAGGTAGGTCGGGGGTAGTCATTTGACTTAGCAGTGATGGGACATCACGACGATGTCTCGTAAGGACGAAGGCTACATCCGGCTGACCCATGGGAAGTTCGGGATACTTTTGGTCGAAAATGACTTTAGACTATACGAACCAGGTTGCCAAAGTGTAAAACTTGGATTCCGTCGGCCAGAATTGCCAGGAAGGTCGGGGGCAGCCATTTGACTTAGCAGTAATGGAACTCCAGGACGAGATCTCATAGGATCCAAGGCTACATCCGGCTGACCGATGGGAAGGTCGGTATACTTTTGGTCGAAATTGACCTTAGACTATACAATCCAGGTTTCCAAAGTGCAAAACTTGGATTCCGTCGGCCAGAATTTCCAGGAAGGTCGGGGTTATCCATTTGACTTAGCAGTCATGGGACTCCAGGACGAGATCTCATAGGGACCAAGGCTACATCCGACTGACCGATGGGAAGGTCGGGATACTTTTGGTCGAAAATGACTTTAGACTGTACAAACCAGGTTGCCAAAGTGGAAAACTTGGATTCCGACGGCCAGAATAGCCAGGAAGGTCGGAGGTAGCCATTTGACTTAGCATTGATGGGACTCCAGGACGAGATCTCATAGGGACCATGGCTACATCCGGCTGACCGATTGGAAGGCCTGGATACTTTTGGTCGAAATTGACTTTAGACTCAACAATCCAGGTTTCCAAAGTGGAAAACTTGGATTCCGTCAGCCAGAATTTCCAGGAAGGTCGGGGTTAGCCATTTGACTTAGCAGTGATGGGACTGCAGGACGATGTCTCATAGGGACCGAGGCTACATCCGGCTGACCGATGGGAAGGTCGGGATACTTTTGGTCGAAATTGACTTTAGACTATACAATCCAGGTTTCCAAAGTGGAAAACTTGGATTCCGTCGGCCAGAATTCCCAGGAAGGTCGGGGTTATCCATTTGCCTTAGCAGTGACTGGACACCAGGGCGAGGTCTCATAGGGACCAAGGCCACATCCGGTTGACCGATGGGAAGGTCTGGATACTTTTGGTCGAAAATGACTTTAGACTATACAAACCAGGTTTCCAAAGTGGAAAACTTGGTTTCCGTCGGCCAGAATTGCCAGGAAGGTCGGGGGTAGAAATTTGACTTAGCCGGGATGGGACTCCTGTACGAGGTCTCATATGGACCAAGGCTACATCCGGCTGACCGATGGGAAGGTCTGGATACTTTTGGTCGAAAATGACTTTAGACTATACAAACCAGGTTTCCAAAGTGGAAAACTTGAATTAAGTCGGGCAGAATTGCCATGAAGGTCGGGAGTAGTCATTTGACATAGCTGTGATGGGACTCCTGGACGAGGTCTCATAGGGACCAAGGTTAAATCCCGCTGACCGATGGGAAGGTTGGGATACTTTTGGTCGAAATTGACTTTAGACTATACAATCCAGGTTTCCAAAGTGGAAAACTTGGATTCCGTCGGGCAGAATTGCCATGAAGGTCGGGGGTAGTCATTTGACTTAGCAGTGATTGGACACCAGGGCGAGGTCTCACAGGGTCCAAGGCTTCATCCGGCTGGCCGATGGGAAGATCTGGATAGTTTTGTTCGAAAATGACTTTAGACTATACAAACCAGGTCGCCAAAGTGGAAAACTTGGATTCCGTCGGGCAGAATTGCCATGAAGGTCGGGAGTAGTCATTTGACTTTGCAGTGATTGGACACCAGGGCGAGGTCTCACAGGGACCAATGCTACATCCAGCTGACCGATGGGAAGGTCTGGATACTTTTGGTCGAAAATGACTTTAGACTATACAGACCAGGTGGCCAAAGTGGAAAACTTGGATTCCGTCGGCCAGAATTGCCAGGAAGATCGGGGGTAGCCATTTGACTTAGCAGTGATGGGACTCCAGGACGACGTCTCATAGGTTCCAAGGCTACATCCTGCTGACCGATGGGAAAGTCGGGATTCTTTTGGACAAAATTGACTTTAGACTATACGATCCAGGCTTCCAAAGTGCAAAACTCGGATTCCGTCGGGCAGAATTGCCAGGAAGGTCGGGGGAAGCCATTTGACTTCGCAGTGATGGGACTCCAGGACGAGGTCTCATAGGGACCAAGGCTACATCCGGCTGACCGATGGGAAGGTCTGGATACTTTTGGTCGAAATAGACTTTAGACTATACAATCCAGGTTTCCGAAGTGGAAAACTTGGATTTCGTCGGGCAGAATTGCCAGGAAGGTCGGGGGTAGCCATTTGACTTAGCAGTGATTGGACACCAGGGCGAGGTCTCATAGGGACCAAGGCTACATCCGGCTGACCGATGGGAAGGTCGGGATACTTTTGGTCGAAATTGACTTTAGACTATACAATCCAGGTTTCCAAAGTGCAAAACTTGGATTCCGTCGGCCAAAATTGCCAGGAAGGTCGGGGGAAGCCATTTGACTTAGCGGTGATTGGACACCATGGAGAGGTCTCATAGGGACCAAGGCTACATCCGGCTGACCGATGGGAAGGTCGGGATACTTTTGGTCGAAATTGACTTTAGACTATACAAACCAGGTTTCCAAAGTGGAAAACTTGGATTCCGTCGGCCGGAATTGCCAGGAAGGTCGAGGGAGCCATTTGACTTAGCTGTGATGGGACTCCAGGACGAGGTCTCATAGGGACCAAAGCTACATCCGGCTGACCGATGGGAAGTTCGGGATACTTTTGGTCGAAATTGACTTTAGACTATACAATCCAGGTTTCCAATGTGCAAAACTTGGATTCCGTCAGGCAGAATTGCCAGGAATGTCGGGTGTAGCCATTTGACTTAGCAGTGATGGGACTCCAGGACGATGTCTCGTAGGGACGAATGCTACATCCGGCTGACCCATGAGAAGTTCGGGATACTTTTGGTCGAAATTGACTTTAGACTATACAATCCAGGTTTCCAAAGTGCAAAACTTGGATTCCGTCGGGCAGAATTGCCAGGAAGGTCGGAGGTAGCCATTTGACTTTGCAGTGATTGGACACCAGGGAGAGGTCTCATAGGGACCAAGGCTACATCCGGCTGACCGATGGGAAGGTCGGGATACTTTTGGACGAAATTGACTTTAGGCTATACAAACCAGGTTGCCAAAGTTGAAAACTTGGATTCCGTCGGCCAGAATTGCCAGGTAGGTCGGGGGTAGCCATTTGACTTAGCAGTGATGGGACTCCAGGACGAGGTCTCATAGGTACCGAGGCTACATTCGGCTGACCGATGGGAAGGTCTGGATACTTTTGGTCGAAAATGACTTTAGACTATACAATCCAGGTTTCCAAAGTGCAAAACTTGGATTCCGTCGGGCAGAATTGCCAGTAAGGTCGGGTGTAGCCATTTGACTTAGCAGTGATGGGACTCCAGGACGATGTCTCGTAAGGACGAATGCTACATCCGGCTGACCCATGAGAAGTTCGGGATACTTTTGGTCGAAATTGACTTTAGACTATACAATCCAGGTTTCCAAAGTGCAACACTTGGATTCCGTCGGGCAGAATTGCCAGGAAGGTCGGAGGTAGCCATTTGACTTAGCAGTGATGGGACTCCAGGACGAGGTGTCATAGGTTCCAAGGATACATTCGGCTGACCGACGGGAAGGTCTGGATACTTTTGGTCGAAAATGACTTTAGACTATACAAACCAGGTTGCCAAAGTGGAAAACTTGGATTCCGTCGGCGAGAATTGCCAGGAAGGTCGGTGGTGGCCATTTGACTTAGCAGTCATGGGAATCCAGGACGAGATCTCTTAGGGACCAAGGCTACATCCGACTGACCGATGGGAAGGTCGGGATACTTTTGGTCGAAAATGACTTTAGGCTATACAAACCAGGTTGCCAAAGTGGAAAACTTGCATTCCGTCGGGGCAGAATTGCCAGGTAGGTCGGGGGTGGTCATTTGACTTAGCAGTGATTGGACACCAGGGAGAGGTCTCATAGGGACCAAGGCTACATCCGGCTGACCAATGGGAAGTTCGGGATACTTTTGGTCGAAAATGACTTTAGACTATACAATCCAGGTTTCCAAAGTGCAAAACTTGGATTCCGTCGGGCAGAATTGCCAGGAAGGCCGGAGGTAGCCATTTGACTTAGCAGTGATTGGACACCAGGGAGAGGTCTCATAGGGACCAAGGCTACATCCGGCTGACCGATGGGAAGGTCGGGATAATTTTGGTCGAAATTGACTTTAGGCTATACAAACCAGGTTTCCAAAGTGCAAAACTTGGATTCCGTCGGCCAGAATTGCCACGAAGGTCGGGGGCAGCCATTTTACTTAGCAGTGATGGGACTCCACGACGATGTCTCATAGGGACGAAGGCTACATCCGGCTGACCCATGGGAAGTTCGGGATACTTTTGGTCGAAATTGACTTTAGACTATACAATCCAGTTTTCCAAAGTGGAAAACTTGGATTCCGTCGGCCGGAATTGCCAGGAAGGTCGGGGGAAGCCATTTGACTTAGCGGTGATTGGACACCAGGGAGAGGTCTCATAGGGACCAAGGCCACATTCGGCTAACCGATGGGAAGGCCTGGATAATTTTGATCGAAAATGTCTTTAGACTATACAAACCAGGTTGCCGAAGTGGAAAAGTTGGATTCCGTCGGCCGAAATTGCCAGGAAGGTCGGGGGGTCCATTTGACTTAGCAGTGATGGGACTCCAGGACGAGATCTCATAGGGACCAAGGCTACATCCGGCTCACCGATGGGAAGGCCTGGATTCTTTTGGTTGAAATTGACTTTAGACTAAACAATCCAGGTTTCCAAAGTGGAAAACGTGGATTCCGTCGGGCAGAATTGCCAGGAAGGGCGGGGGTAGCCATTTGACTTAGCAGTGATGGGACTCCAGGACGATGTCTCGTAGGGACGAATGCTACATCCGACTGACCGATGGGAAGGTCGGGATATTTTTGGTCGAAAATGACTTTAGACTGTACAAACCAGGTTGCCAAAGTGGAAAACTTGGATTCCGTCAGCCAGAATAGCCAGGAAGGTCGGAGGTAGCCATTTGACTTAGCAGTGATGGGACTCCAGGACGAGATCTCATAGGGACCATGGCTACATCCGGCTGACCGATTGGAAGGCCTGGATACTTTTGGTCGAAATTGACTTTAGACTAAACAATCCAGGTTTCCAAAGTGGAAAACTTGCATTCCGTCGGGGCAGAATTGCCAGGAAGGTCGGGGGTAGTCATTTGACTTAGCAGTGATTGGACACCAGGGAGAGGTCTCATAGGGACGAAGGCTACATCCGGCTGACCAATGGGAAGGTCGGGATACTTTTGGTCGAAAATGACTTTAGACTATACAATCCAGGTTTCCAAAGTGCAAAACTTGGATTCCGTCGGCCAGAATTGCCAGGAAGGTCGGGGGTAGCCATTTGACTTAGCAGTGATTGGACACCAGGACGAGATATCATAGGGTCCAAGGCTACATCCGGCTGACCGATGGGAAGGTCTGGATACTTTTGGTCGAAGTTGACCTTAGACTATACAATCCAGGTTTCCAAAGTGCAAAACTTGGATTCCGTCGGGCAGAATTGCCAGTAAGGTCGGGTGTAGCCATTTGACTTAGCAGTGATGGGACTCCAGGACGATGTCTCGTAGGGACGAATGCTTCATCCGGCTGACGCATGAGAAGTTCGGGATACTTTTGGTCGAAATTGACTTTAGACTATACAATTCAGGTTTCCAAAGTGCAAAACTTGGATTCCGTCGGGCAGAATTGCCAGGAAGGTCGGAGGTAGCCATTTGACTTAGCAGTGATGGGACTCCAGGCCAAGGTCTCATAGGTTCCAAAGATACATTCGGCTGACCGACGGGAAGGTCTGGATACTTTTGGTCGAAAATGACTTTAGACTATACAAACCAGGTTGCCAAAGTGGAAAACTTGGATTCCGTCGGCGAGAATTGCCAGGAAGGTCGGGGGTGGCCATTTGACTTAGCAGTCATGGGACTCCAGGACGAGATCTCATAGGGACCAAGGCTACATCCGACTGACCGATGGGAAGGTCGGGATACTTTTGGTCGAAAATGACTTTAGGCTATACAAACCAGGTTGCCAAAGTTGAAAACTTGGATTCCGTCGGCCGGAATTGCCAGGTAGGTCGGGGGTAGTCATTTGACTTAGCAGTGATGGGACATCACGACGATGTCTCGTAAGGACGAAGGCTACATCCGGCTGACCCATGGGAAGTTCGGGATACTTTTGGTCGAAAATGACTTTAGACTATACGAACCAGGTTGCCAAAGTGTAAAACTTGGATTCCGTCGGCCAGAATTGCCAGGAAGGTCGGGGGCAGCCATTTGACTTAGCAGTAATGGAACTCCAGGACGAGATCTCATAGGATCCAAGGCTACATCCGGCTGACCGATGGGAAGGTCGGTATACTTTTGGTCGAAATTGACCTTAGACTATACAATCCAGGTTTCCAAAGTGCAAAACTTGGATTCCGTCGGCCAGAATTTCCAGGAAGGTCGGGGTTATCCATTTGACTTAGCAGTCATGGGACTCCAGGACGAGATCTCATAGGGACCAAGGCTACATCCGACTGACCGATGGGAAGGTCGGGATACTTTTGGTCGAAAATGACTTTAGACTGTACAAACCAGGTTGCCAAAGTGGAAAACTTGGATTCCGACGGCCAGAATAGCCAGGAAGGTCGGAGGTAGCCATTTGACTTAGCATTGATGGGACTCCAGGACGAGATCTCATAGGGACCATGGCTACATCCGGCTGACCGATTGGAAGGCCTGGATACTTTTGGTCGAAATTGACTTTAGACTCAACAATCCAGGTTTCCAAAGTGGAAAACTTGGATTCCGTCAGCCAGAATTTCCAGGAAGGTCGGGGTTAGCCATTTGACTTAGCAGTGATGGGACTGCAGGACGATGTCTCATAGGGACCGAGGCTACATCCGGCTGACCGATGGGAAGGTCGGGATACTTTTGGTCAAAATTGACTTTAGACTATACAATCCAGGTTTCCAAAGTGGAAAACTTGGATTCCGTCGGCCAGAATTCCCAGGAAGGTCGGGGTTATCCATTTGCCTTAGCAGTGACTGGACACCAGGGCGAGGTCTCATAGGGACCAAGGCCACATCCGGTTGACCGATGGGAAGGTCTGGATACTTTTGGTCGAAAATGACTTTAGACTATACAAACCAGGTTTCCAAAGTGGAAAACTTGGTTTCCGTCGGCCAGAATTGCCAGGAAGGTCGGGGGTAGAAATTTGACTTAGCCGGGATGGGACTCCTGTACGAGGTCTCATATGGACCAAGGCTACATCCGGCTGACCGATGGGAAGGTCTGGATACTTTTGGTCGAAAATGACTTTAGACTATACAAACCAGGTTTCCAAAGTGGAAAACTTGAATTAAGTCGGGCAGAATTGCCATGAAGGTCGGGAGTAGTCATTTGACATAGCTGTGATGGGACTCCTGGACGAGGTCTCATAGGGACCAAGGTTAAATCCGGCTGACCGATGGGAAGGTTGGGATACTTTTGGTCGAAATTGACTTTAGACTATACAATCCAGGTTTCCAAAGTGGAAAACTTGGATTCCGTCGGGCAGAATTGCCATGAAGGTCGGGGGTAGTCATTTGACTTAGCAGTGATTGGACACCAGGGCGAGGTCTCACAGGGTCCAAGGCTTCATCCGGCTGGCCGATGGGAAGATCTGGATAGTTTTGGTCGAAAATGACTTTAGACTATACAAACCAGGTCGCCAAAGTGGAAAACTTGGATTCCGTCGGGCAGAATTGCCATGAAGGTCGGGAGTAGTCATTTGACTTTGCAGTGATTGGACACCAGGGCGAGGTCTCACAGGGACCAATGCTACATCCAGCTGACCGATGGGAAGGTCTGGATACTTTTGGTCGAAAATGACTTTAGACTATACAAACCAGGTTTCCAAAGTGGAAAACTTTGATTCCGTCGGCCGGAATTGCCAGGAAGGTCGGGGGAGCCATTTGACTTAGCTCTGATGGGACTCCTGGACGATGTCTCATATGGACGAAGGCTACATCCGGCAGACCGATGGGAAGGTCGGGATACTTTTGGTCGAAAATGACTTTAGACTATACAAACCAGGTTGACAAAGTGGAAAACTTGGATTCCGTCGGCCAGAATTGCCAGGAAGGTCGGGTGTAGCCATTTGATTTAGCAGTGATGGGACTCCAGGACGAGATCTCATGGGGACCAAGGCAACATCCGGCTGACCGATGGGAAGGTCTGGATACTTTTGGTCAAAATTGACTTTAGACTATACAATCCAGGTTTCCAAAGTGGAAAACTTGGATTCCGTCGGCCAGAATTCCCAGGAAGGTCGGGGTTATCCATTTGCCTTAGCAGTGACTGGACACCAGGGCGAGGTCTCATAGGGACCAAGGCCACATCCGGTTGACCGATGGGAAGGTCTGGATACTTTTGGTCGAAAATGACTTTAGACTATACAAACCAGGTTTCCAAAGTGGAAAACTTGGTTTCCGTCGGCCAGAATTGCCAGGAAGGTCGGGGGTAGAAATTTGACTTAGCCGGGATGGGACTCCTGTACGAGGTCTCATATGGACCAAGGCTACATCCGGCTGACCGATGGGAAGGTCTGGATACTTTTGGTCGAAAATGACTTTAGACTATACAAACCAGGTTTCCAAAGTGGAAAACTTGAATTAAGTCGGGCAGAATTGCCATGAAGGTCGGGAGTAGTCATTTGACATAGCTGTGATGGGACTCCTGGACGAGGTCTCATAGGGACCAAGGTTAAATCCGGCTGACCGATGGGAAGGTTGGGATACTTTTGGTCGAAATTGACTTTAGACTATACAATCCAGGTTTCCAAAGTGGAAAACTTGGATTCCGTCGGGCAGAATTGCCATGAAGGTCGGGGGTAGTCATTTGACTTAGCAGTGATTGGACACCAGGGCGAGGTCTCACAGGGTCCAAGGCTTCATCCGGCTGGCCGATGGGAAGATCTGGATAGTTTTGGTCGAAAATGACTTTAGACTATACAAACCAGGTCGCCAAAGTGGAAAACTTGGATTCCGTCGGGCAGAATTGCCATGAAGGTCGGGAGTAGTCATTTGACTTTGCAGTGATTGGACACCAGGGCGAGGTCTCACAGGGACCAATGCTACATCCAGCTGACCGATGGGAAGGTCTGGATACTTTTGGTCGAAAATGACTTTAGACTATACAAACCAGGTTTCCAAAGTGGAAAACTTTGATTCCGTCGGCCGGAATTGCCAGGAAGGTCGGGGGAGCCATTTGACTTAGCTGTGATGGGACTCCACGACGATGTCTCATAGGGACGAAGGCTACATCCGGCTGACCCATGGGAAGTTCGGGATACTTTTGGTCGAAATTGACTTTAGACTATACAATCCAGTTTTCCAAAGTGGAAAACTTGGATTCCGTCGGCCGGAATTGCCAGGAAGGTCGGGGGAAGCCATTTGACTTAGCGGTGATTGGACACCAGGGAGAGGTCTCATAGGGACCAAGGCCACATTCGGCTAACCGATGGGAAGGCCTGGATAATTTTGATCGAAAATGTCTTTAGACTATACAAACCAGGTTTCCAAAGTACAAAACTTGGATTCCGTCGGGCAGAATTGTCACGAAGGTCGGGGGTAGCCATTTGACTTAGAAGTGATGGGACTCCAGGACGAGGTCTCATAGGTTCCAAGGCTACATCCGGCTGACCGATGGGAAGGTCGGGATACTTTTGGTCGAAATTGACTTTAGACTATACAAACCAGGTTTCCAAAGTGGAAAACTTGGATTCCGTCGGCCGGTAGTGCCAGAAAGGTCGGGGGAGCCATATGACTTAGCTGTGATGGGACTCCACGACGAGGTCTCATAGGGACCAAGGCTACATCCTGCTGACCGATGGGAAGGTCGGGATACATTTGTTCGAAATTGACTTTAGACTATACAATCCAGGTTTCCAAAGTGCAAAACTTGGATTCCGTCGGGCAGAATTGCCAAGAAGGTCGGGGGAAGCCATTTGACTTAGAAGTGATTGGACACCAGGGAGAGATCTCATAGGGACCAAGGCTACATCCGGCTGACCGATGGGAAGGCCTGGATAATTTTGATCGAAAATGTCTTTAGACTATACAAACCAGGTTTCCAAAGTGCAAAACTTGGATTCCGTCGGGCAGAATTGCCAGGAAGGTCGGGGGTAGCCATTTGATTTAGCAGTGATGTGACTCCAGGACGAGGTACTATAGGTTCCAAGGCTACATCCGGCTGACCGATGGGAAGGTCGGGATGCTTTTGGTCGTAATTGACTTTAGACTAAACAATCCAGGTTTCCAAAGTCGAAGACTTGGATTCCGTCGGCCAGAATTGCCAGGAAGGTCGGGGGTAGCCATTTGACTTAGCAGTTATTGGACACCAGGGCGAGGTCTCATAGGGACCAAGGCTACATCCGGCTGACAGTTGGGAAGGTCTGGATACTTTTGGTCGAAAATGGCTTTAGACTGTACAAACCAGGTTGCCAAAGTGGAAAACTTGGATTCCGTCAGCCAGAATAGCCAGGAAGGTCGGAGGTAGCCATTTGACTTAGCAGTGATGGGACTCCAGGACGAGATCTCATAGGGACCATGGCTACATCCGGCTGACCGATTGGAAGGCCTGGATACTTTTGGTCGAAATTGACTTTAGACTAAACAATCCAGGTTTCCAAAGTGGAAAACTTGCATTCCGTCGGGGCAGAATTGCCAGAAAGGTCGGGGGTAGTCATTTGACTTAGCAGTGATTGGACACCAGGGAGAGGTCTCATAGGGACGAAGGCTACATCCGGCTGACCAATGGGAAGGTCGGGATACTTTTGGTCGAAAATGACTTTAGACTATACAATCCAGGTTTCCAAAGTGCAAAACTTGGATTCCCTCGGCCAGAATTGCCAGGAAGGTCGGGGGTAGCCATTTGACTTAGCAGTGATTGGACACCAGGACGAGATATCATAGGGTCCAAGGCTACATCCGGCTGACCGATGGGAAGGTCTGGATACTTTTGGTCGAAATTGACCTTAGACTATACAATCCAGGTTTCCAAAGTGCAAAACTTGGATTCCGTCGGGCAGAATTGCCAGTAAGGTCGGGTGTAGCCATTTGACTTAGCAGTGATGGGACTCCAGGACGATGTCTCGTAGGGACGAATGCTACATCCGGCTGACGCATGAGAAGTTCGTGATACTTTTGGTCGAAATTGACTTTAGACTATACAATTCAGGTTTCCAAAGTGCAAAACTTGGATTCCGTCGGGCAGAATTGCCAGGAAGGTCGGAGGTAGCCATTTGACTTAGCAGTGATGGGACTCCAGGACGAGGTCTCATAGGTTCCAAAGATACATTCGGCTGACCGACTGGAAGGTCAGGATACTTTTGGTCGAAAATGACTTTAGACTATACAAACCAGGTTGCCAAAGTGGAAAACTTGGATTCCGTCGGCGAGAATTGCCAGGAAGGTCGGGGGTGGCCATTTGACTTAGCAGTCATGGGACTCCAGGACGAGATCTCATAGGGACCAAGGCTACATCCGACTGACCGATGGGAAGGTCGGGATACTTTTGGTCGAAAATGACTTTAGGCTATACAAACCAGGTTGCCAAAGTTGAAAACTTGGATTCCGTCGGCCGGAATTGCCAGGTAGGTCGGGGGTAGTCATTTGACTTAGCAGTGATGGGACATCACGACGATGTCTCGTAGGGACCAAGGCTACATCCGGCTGACCGATGGGAAGGCCTGGATAATTTTGATCGAAAATGTCTTTAGACTATACAAACCAGGTTTCCAAAGTGCAAAACTTGGATTCCGTCGGGCAGAATTGCCAGGAAGGTCGGGGGTAGCCATTTGATTTAGCAGTGATGTGACTCCTGGACGAGGTACTATAGGTTCCAAGGCTACATCCGGCTGACCGATGGGAAGGTCGGGATGCTTTTGGTCGTAATTGACTTTAGACTAAACAATCCAGGTTTCCAAAGTCGAAGACTTGGATTCCGTCGGCCAGAATTGCCAGGAAGGTCGGGGGTAGCCATTTGACTTAGCAGTGATTGGACACCAGGGCGAGGTCTCATAGGGACCAAGGCTACATCCGGCTGACAGTTGGGAAGGTCTGGATACTTTTGGTCGAAAATGGCTTTAGACTATACAAACCAGGTTGCCAAAGTGGAAAACTTGGATTCCGTCGGCCAGAATTGCCAGGAAGGTCGGGGGAAGCCATTTGACTTAGAAGTGATTGGACACCAGGGAGAGATCTCATAGGGACCAAGGCTACATCCGGCTGACAGATGGGAAGGTCGGGATACTTTTGGTCGAAATTGCCTTTAGACTATACAATCCAGGTTTCCAAAGTGCAAAACTTGGATTCCGTCGGGCAGAATTGCCAGGAAGGTCGGGGGTGGCCATTTGACTTACCAGTGATTGGACACCAGGGCGAGGTCTCATGGGGACCAAGGCTACATCCGGCAGACCGTCGGGAAGGTCTGGATACTTTTGGTCGAAAATGACTTTAGACTATACAAACCAGGTTGCCAAAGTGGAACACCTGGATTCCGTCGGCCAGAAGTGCCAGGACGGTCGGGGGGCCATTTGACTTAGCTGTGATGGGACTCCAGGACGAGGTCTCATAGGGACCAAGGCTAGATCCGGCTGACCGAAGGGAAGGTCGCGATACTTTTGGTCGGAATTGACATTAGACTATACAATCCAGGTTTCCAAAGTGCAAAACTTGGATTCCGTCGGGGCAGAATTGACAAGAAGGTCGGGGGTAGTCATTTGACTTAGCTGTGATGGGACTCCAGGACGAGGTCTCATTGGGACCAAGGCTACATCCGGCTGACCGATGGGATGGTCGGTATACTTTTGGTCGAAAATGACTTTAGACTATACAATCCAGGTTTCCAAAGTGCAAAACTTGGATTCCGTCGGGCAGAATTGCCAGGAAGGTCGGGGGTAGCCATTTTACTTAGCAGTGATTGGACACCAGGGAGAGGTCTCATAGGGACCAAGGCTACATCCGGCTGACCAATGGGAAGGTCGGGATACTTTTGGTCGAAATTGACATTAGACTATACAAACCAGGTTTCCAAAGTGCAAACCTTGGATTCCGTCGGGCAGAATTGCCAGGAAGGTCGGGGGTAGCCATTTGACTTAGCAGTGATGAGACTCCAGGACGAGATCTCATAGGGACTAAGGCTACATCCGGCAGACCGACGGGGAGGTCTGGATACTTTTGGTCGAAAATGACTTTAGACTATACAAACCAGGTTGCCAAAGTGGAACACCTGGATTCCGTTGGCCAGAAGTGCCAGGACGGTCGGGGGAGCCATTTGACTTAGCTGTGATGGGACTCCAGGACTAGGTCTCATAGGGACCAAGGCTACATCCGGCTGACCGAAGGGAAGGTCGCGATACTTTTGGTCGAAATTGACTTTAGACTATACAATTCAGGTTTCCAAAGTGCAAAACTTGGATTCCGTCGGGCAGAATTGCCAGGAAGGTCGGAGGTAGCCATTTGACTTAGCAGTGACGGGACTCCAGGACGAGGTCTCATAGGTTCCAAAGATACATTCGGCTGACCGACGGGAAGGTCTGGATACTTTTGGTCGAAAATGACTTTAGACTATACAAACCAGGTTGCCAAAGTGGAAAACTTGGATTCCGTCGGCGAGAATTGCCAGGAAGGTCGGGGGTTGCCATTTGACTTAGCAGTCATGGGACTCCAGGACGAGGTCTCATAGGGACCAAGGCTACATCCGGCTGACCGATGGGAAGGTCGGGATACTTTTGGTCGAAATTGACTTTAGGCTATACAAACCAGGTTGCCAAAGTTGAAAACTTGGATTCCGTCGGCCGGAATTGCCAGGTAGGTCGGGGGTAGCCATTTGACTTAGCAGTGATGGGACTCCAGGACGAGGTCTCATAGGTTCCGAGGCTACATTCGGCTGACCGATGGGAAGGTCTGGATACTTTTGGTCGAAAATGACTTTAGACTATACAAACCAGGTTTCCAAAGTGGAAAACTGGGACTCCGTCGGGCAGAATTGCTAGGAAGGTCGGGGGAAGCCATTTGACTTAGCAGTGATGTCTCATAGGGACGAAGGCTACATCCGGCTGACCAATGGGAAGGTCGGGATACTTTTGGTCGAAAATGACTTTAGACTATACAATCCAGGTTTCCAAAGTGCAAAACTTGGATTCCGTCGGCCAGAATTGCCAGGAAGGTCGGGGGTAGCCATTTGACTTGGCAGTGATGGGACTCCAGGGCGGGATCTGATAGGGACCAAGGCTACATACGGCTGACCGATGGGAAGGTCTGGATAATTTAGGTCGGAAATGACTTTAGACTATACAAACCAGGTTTCCAAAGTGCAAAACTTGGATTCCGTCGGGCAGAATTGCTAGGAAAGTCTGGGGTAGCCATTTGACTTAGCAGTGATTGGACACCAGGGCGAGGACTCATAGGGACCAAGGCTACATCCGGCAGACCGATGGGAAGGTCTGGATACTTTTGGTCGAAAATGACTTTAGACTATACAAACCAGGTTGCCAAAGTTGAAAACTTGGATTCCGTCGGCCGGAATTGCCAGGTAGGTCGGTGGTAGCCATTTGACTTAGCAGTGATGGGACATCACGACGATGTCTCGTAGGGACGAAGGCTACATCCGGCTGACCGATGGGAAGTTCGGGATACTTTTGGTCGAAAATGACTTTAGACTGTACAAACCAGGTTGCCAAAGTGGAAAACTTGGATTCCGTCGGCCAGAATTGCCAGGAAGGTCGGAGATAGTCATTTGACTTAGCAGTGATGGGACTCCATGACGAGGTCTCATAGGTTCCAAAGCTACATCCGGCTGACCGATGGGAAGTACGGGATACTTTTAGTCGAAATTGACTTTAGACTATACAAACCAGGTTGCCAAAGTGGAACACCTGGATTCCGTCGGCCAGAAGTGCCAGGACGGTCGGGGGGCCATTTGACTTAGCTGTGATGGGACTCCAGGACGAGGTCTCATAGGGACCAAGGCTACATCCGGCTGACCGAAGGGAAGGTCGCGATACTTTTGGTCGAAATTGACCTTAGACTATACAATCCAGGTTTCCAAAGTGGAAAACTTGGATTCCGTCGGGCAGAATTGCCATGAAGGTCGGGCGTAGTCGTTTGACTTAGCAGTGATTGGACACCAGGGCGAGGTCCCATAGGGACCAAGGCTACATCCGGCTGACCGATGGGAAGTTCGGGATACTTTTGGTCGAAATTGACATTAGACTATACAATCCAGGTTTCCAAAGTGCAAAACTTGGATTCCGTCGGGGCAGAATTGCCAAGAAGGTCGGGGGTAGTCATTTGACTTAGCTGTGATGGGACTCCAGGACGAGGTCTCATTGGGACCAAGGCTACATCCGGCTGACCGATGGGATGGTCGGTATACTTTTGGTCGAAAATGACTTTAGACTATACAATCCAGGTTTCCAAAGTGCAAAACTTGGATTCCGTCGAGCAGAATTGCCAGGAAGGTCGGGGGTAGCCATTTTACTTAGCAGTGATTGGACACCAGGGAGAGGTCTCATAGGGACCAAGGCTACATCCGGCTGACCAATGGGAAGGTCGGGATACTTTTGGTCGAAATTGACATTAGACTATACAAACCAGGTTTCCAAAGTGCAAAACTTGGATTCCGTCGGGCAGAATTGCCAGGAATGTCGGGGGTAGCCATTTGACTTAGCAGTGATGGGACTCCACGACGAGATCTCATAGGGACTAAGGCTACATCCGGCAGACCGACGGGAAGGTCTGGATACTTTTGGTCGAAAATGACTTTAGACTATACAAACCAGGTTGCCAAAGTGGAACACCTGGATTCCGTTGGCCAGAAGTGCCAGGACGGTCGGGGGTGCCATTTGACTTAGCTGTGATGGGACTCCAGGACGAGGTCTCAAAGGGACCAAGGCTACATCCGGCTGACCGAAGGGAAGGTCGCGATACTTTTGGTCGAAATTGACCTTAGACTATACAAACCCGGTTTCCAAAGTGCAAAACTTGGATTCCGTCGGGCAGAATTGCCAGGAAAGTCGGGGGTAGCCATTTGACTTAGCAGTGATTGGACACCAGGGCGAGGACTCATAGGGACCAAGGCTACATCCGGCAGACCGATGGGAAGGTCTGGATACTTTTGGTCGAAAATGACTTTAGACTATACAAACCAGGTTTCCAAAGTGGAAAACTGGGACTCCGTCGGGCAGAAGTGCCAGGAAGGTCGGGGGAAGCCATTTGACTTAGCAGTGATCTGACTCCAGGACGATGTCTCATAGGGACCAAGGCTACATCCGGCTGACCGATGGAATGGTCGGTATACTTTTGGTCGAAAATGACTTTAGACTATACAATCCAGGTTTCCAAAGTGCAAAACTTGGATTCCGTCGGGCAGAATTGCCAGGAAGGTCGGGGGTAGCCATTTTACTTAGCAGTGATTGGACACCAGGGAGAGGTCTCATAGGGACCAAGGCTACATCCGGCTGACCAATGGGTAGGTCGGGATACTTTTGGTCGAAATTGACATTAGACTATACAAACCAGGTTTCCAAAGTGGAAAACTTGGATTCCGTCGTGCAGAATTGCCAGGAATGTCGGGGGAGCCACTTGACTTAGCTGTGATGGGACTCCAGGACGAGGTCTCATAGGGACCAAGGAAACATCCGGCTGACCGATGGGAAGGTCGGGATACTTTTGGTCGAAATTGACTTTAGACTATACAAACCAGGTTTCCAAAGTGGAAAACTTTGATTCCGTCGGCAGGAATTGCCAGGAAGGTCGGGGGAGCCGTTTGACTTAGCTGTGATGGGACTCCAGAACGAGGTCTCATAGGGACCAAGGCTACATCCTGCTGACCGATGGGAAGGTCGGGATACTTTTGGTCGAAATTGACTTTAGACTATACAAACCAGGTTTCCAAAGTGGAAATCTTGGACTCCGTCGGGCAGATTTGGCAGGAATGTCGGGGGTAGTCATTTGACTTAGCAGTGATGGGACTCCAGGACGAGGTCTCAGGTTCCAAGGCTACATCCGGCTGACCGATGGGAAGTTCGGGATACTTTTGGTCGAAATTGACTTTAGACTATTCAATCCAGGTTTCCAAAGTGGAAAACTTGGATTCCGTCGGGCAGAATTGCCAGAAAGGTCGGGGGTATCCATTTGACTTAGCAGTGATTGGACACCAGGGCGAGGTCTCATAGGGACCAAGGCCACATCCGGTTGACCGATGGGAAGGTCTGGATACTTTTGGTCGAAAATGACTTTAGACTATACAAACCACGGTTCCAATGTGCAAAACTTGGATTCCGTCGGGCAGAATTGCCAGGAAGGTCGGGGGTAGCCATTTGACTTAGCAGTGATGGGACTGCAGGACGATGTCTCATAGGGACCGAGGCTACATCCGGCTGACCGATGGGAAGGTCGGGATACTTTTGGTCGAAATTGACTTTAGACTATACAATCCAGGTTTCCAAAGTGGAAAACTTGGATTCCGTCGGCCAGAATTCCCAGGAAGGTCGGGGTTATCCATTTGCCTTAGCAGTGACTGGACACCAGGGCGAGGTCTCATAGGGACCAAGGCCACATCCGGTTGACCGATGGGAAGGTCTGGATACTTTTGGTCGAAAATGACTTTAGACTATACAAACCAGGTTTCCAAAGTGGAAAACTTGGATTCCGTCGGCCAGCATTGCCAGGAAGGTCGGGGGTAGAAATTTGACTTAGCCGGGATGGGACTCCAGGACGATGTCTCATAGGGACCAAAGCTACAGCCGGCCGACCGATGGGAAGGTCGGGATACTTTTGGTCAAAATTGACTTTAGACTATACGATCCAGGCTTCCAAAGTGCAAAACTCGGATTCCGTCGGGCAGAATTGCCAGGAAGGTGGGGGGAAGCCATTTGACTACGCAGTGATGGGACTCCAGGAAGAGGTCTCATAGGGACCAAGGCTACATCCGGCTGACCGATGGGAAGGTCTGGATACTTTTGGTCGAAAATGACTGTAGACTATACAAACCAGGTTTCCAAAGTGGAAAACTTGGATTCCGTCGGGCAGAGTAGCCAGGTATGTCGGGGGTAGCTGCCATTTGACATAGCTGTGATGGGACTCCTGAACGACGTCTCATAGGGACCAAGGCTACATCCGGCTGACCGATGGGAAGGTCGGGATACTTTTGGTCGAAAATGACTTTAGACTATACAAACCAGGTTTCCAAAGTGGAAAACTTGAATTAAGTCGGGCAGGATTGCCATGAAGGTCGGGAGTAGTCATTTGACTTTGCAGTGATTGGACACCAGGGCGAGGTCTCACAGGGACCAATGCTACATCCAGCTGACCGATGGGAAGGTCTGGATACTTTGGGTCGAAAATGACTTTAGACTATACAAACCAGGTGGCCAAAGTGGAAAACTTGGATTCCGTCGGCCAGAATTGCCAGGAAGGTCGGGGGTAGCCATTTGACTTAGCAGTGATTGGGCTCCAGGACGAGGTCTCATAGGTTCCAAGGCTACATCCTGCTGACCGATGGGAAAGTCGGGATTCTTTTGGACAAAATTGACTTTAGACTATACAATCCAGGTTTCCAAAGTGGAAAACTTGGATTCCGTCGGGCAGAGTAGCCAGGAATGTCGGGGGTAGCTGCCATTTGACATAGCTGTGATGGGACTCCTGGACGAGGTCTCATAGGGATCAAGGCTACATCCGGCTGACCGATGGGAAAGTCGGGATTCTTTTGGACAAAATTGACTTTAGACTATGCGATCCAGGTTTCCAAAGTGCAAAACTTGTATTCCATCGGGCAGAATTGCCAGGAAGGTCGGGGGAAGCCATTTGACTTCGCAGTGATGGGACTCCAGGACGAGGTCTCATAGGGACCAAGGCTACTTCCCGCTGACCGATGGGAAGGTCTGGATACTTTTGGTCGAAAATGACTTTGGACTATACAAACCAGGTTTCCAAAGTGGAAAACTTGAATTAAGTCGGGCAGAATTGCCATGAAGGTCGGGAGTAGTCATTTGACATAGCTGTGATGGGGCTCCAGGACGACGTCTCATAGGTTCCAAGGCTACATCCTGCTGACCGATGGGAAAGTCGGGATTCTTTTGGACAAAATTGACTTTAGACTATACAATCCAGGTTTCCAAAGTGGAAAACTTGGATTCCGTCGGGCAGAGTAGCCAGGAATGTCGGGGGTAGCTGCCATTTGACATAGCTGTGATGGGACTCCTGGACGAGGTCTCATAGGGATCAAGGCTACATCCGGCTGACCGATGGGAAAGTCGGGATTCTTTTGGACAAAATTGACTTTAGACTATACGATCCAGGTTTCCAAAGTGCAAAACCTGTATTCCATCGGGCAGAATTGCCAGGAAGGTCGAGGGAAGCCATTTGACTTCGCAGTGATGGGACTCCAGGACGAGGTCTCATAGGGACCAAGGCTACTTCCCGCTGACCGATGGGAAGGTCTGGATACTTTTGGTCGAAAATGACTTTGGACTATACAAACCAGGTTTCCAAAGTGGAAAACTTGAATTAAGTCGGGCAGAATTGCCATGAAGGTCGGGAGTAGCCATTTGACTTAGCAGTGATGGGACTCCAGGACGACGTCTCATAAGTTCCAAGGCTACATCCTGCTGACCGATGGGAAAGTCGGGATTCTATTGGACAAAATTGACTTTAGACTATTCGATCCAGGTTTCCAAAGTGCAAAACTTGGATTCCGTCGGGCAGAATTGCCAGAAAGGTCGGGGGTAGCCATTTGACTTAGCAGTGATATGACTCCAGGACGAGGTCTCATAGGGACCAAGGCTACATCCGGCTGCCCGATGGGAAGGTCGGGATACTTTTGGTCGAAATTGACCTTAGACTATACAATCCAGGTTTCCAAAGTGGAAAACTTGAATTAAGTCGGGCAGAATTGCCATGAAGGTCGGGAGTAGTCATTTGACTTAGCAGTGATTGGAAACCAGGGCGAGGTCTCACAGGGACCAAGGCTACATCCGGCTGACCGATGGGAAGGTCTGGATACTTTTGGTCGAAAATGACTTTAGACTATACAAACCAGGTTGCCAAAGTGGAAAACTTGGATTCCGTCGGGCAGAATTGCCATGAAGGCCGGGAGTAGTCATTTGACTTTGCAGTGGTTGGACACCAGGGCGAGGTCTCACAGGGACCAATGCTACATCCAGCTGACCGATGGGAAGGTCTGGATACTTTTGTTCGAAAATGACTTTAGACAATACAAACCAGGTGGCCAAAGTGGAAAACTTGGATTCCGTCGGCCAGAATTGCCAGGAAGGTCGGGGGTAGCCATTTGACTTAGCAGTGATGGGACTCCAGGACGACGTCTCATAGGTTCCAAGGCTACATCCTGCTGACCGATGGGAAAGTCGGGATTCTTTTGGACAAAATTGACTTTAGACTATTCGATCCAGGTTTCCAAAGTGCAAAACTTGGATTCCGTCGGGCAGAATTGTCAGAAAGGTCGGGGGTAGCCATTTGACTTCGCAGTGATGGGACTCCAGGACGAGGTCTCATAGGGACCAAAGCTACATCCGGGTGACCGATGTGAAGGTCTGGATACTTTTGGTCGAAAATGACTTTAGACTATACAAACCAGGTTGCCAAACTGGAAAACTTGGATTCCGTCGGCCAGAATTGCCAGGAAGGTCGGGGGTAGTCATTTGACTTTGCAGTGATTGGACACCAGGGCGAGGTCTCATAGGGACCAAGGCTACATCCGGCTGACCTATGGGAAGGTCGGGATACTTTTGGTCGAAATTGACTTTAGACTATACAAACCAGGTTGCCAAAGTGGAAAACTTGGATTCCGTCGGCCAGAATTGCCAGGAAGGTCGGGGATAGCCATTTGACTTAGCAGTGATTGGACACCACAGAGAGGTCTCATAGGGACCAAGGCTACATTCGGCTGACCGATGGGAGGGTCGGGATACTTTTGGTCGAAATTGACTTTAGACTATGCAAACCAGGTTTCCAAACTGGAAAACTTGTATTCCGTCGGCCGGAATTGCCAGGAAGGTCGGGGGAGTCATTTGACTTAGCTGTGATGGGACTCCAGGACGAGGTCTCATAGGTTCCAATGCTACATCCGGCTGACCGATGTGAAGTTCGGGATACTTTTGGTCGAAATTGACTTTAGACAATACAATCCAGGTTGCCAAAGTGGAAAACTTGGATTCCGTCGGCCAGAATTGCCAGGAAGATCGGGTGTAGCCATTTGACTTAGCAGTGATGGGACTCCAGGACGAGGTCTCATAGGGACCAAGGCTACATCCGGCTGACCTATGGGAAGGTCGGGATACTTTTGGTCGAAATTGACTTTAGACTATACAATCCGGGTTTCCAAAGTGGAAAACTTGGATTCCGTCGCCCAGAATTGCCAGGAAGGTCGGGGGCAGCCATTTGACTTAGCAGTGATTGGACACCAGGGCGAGGTCTCATAGGGACCAAGGCTTCATCCGGCTGACCGATGGGAAGGTCTGGATACTTTTGTTCGAAATTGACTTTAGACTATACAATCCGGGTTTCCAAAGTGAAAAACTTGGACTCCGTCGCCCGGAATTGCCAGGAAGGTCGGCGGCAGCCATTTGACTTAGCAGTGATTGGACACCAGGGCGAGGTCTCATAGGGACCAAGGCTTCATCCGGCTGACCGATGGGTAGGTCTGGATTCTTTTGTTCGAAAATGACTTTAGACTATACAATCCAGGTTTCCAAAGTGGAAAACTTGGACTCCGTCGGGCAGAATTGGCAGGAAGGTCTGGGGTAGCCATTTGACTTAGCAGTGATGGGACTCCAGGACGATGTATCATAGGGACGAAGGCTACATCCGGCTGACCGATGGGAAGGTCGGTATACTTTTGGTCGAAATTGACTTTAGACTATACAATCCCCGTTTCCAAAGTGGAAAACTTGGACTCCGTCGGGCAGAATTGGCAGGAAGGTCTGGGGTAGCCATTTGACTTAGCAGTGATGGGACTCCAGGACGATGTATCATAGGGACGAAGGCTACATCCGTCTGACCGATGGGAAGGTCGGGATACTTTTGGTCGAAATTGACTTTAGACTATACAATCCAGGTTTCCAAAGTGGAAAACTTGGACTCCGTCGGGCAGAATGGGCAGGAAGGTCTGGGGTAGTCATTTGACTTAGCAGTGATGGGACTCCTGCACGAGGTCTCGTAGGTTCCAAGGCTACATCCGGCTGACCGATGGGAAGTACGGGATACTTTTAGTCGAAATTGACTTTAGACTATACAAACCAGGTTGCCAAAGTGGAAAACTATGATTCCGTCGGCCAGAATTGCCAGGAAGGTCGGGGGAAGCCATTTGACTTAGCAGTGATTGGACTCCAGGACGAGGTCTCATGGGGACCAAGGCTACATCCGGCTGACCGATGGGAAGGTCGGGATACTTTTGGTCGAAATTGACCTTACACTATACAATCCAGGTTTCCAAACTGCAAAACTTGGATTCCGTCGGCAGAATTGCCAGGTAGGTCGGGGGTAGCCATTTGACTTAGCAGTGATGGGACTCCAGGACGATGTCTCATAGGGACGAAGGCTACATCCGGCTGACCGATGGGAAGGTCGGGATACTTTTGGTCGAAATTGACTTTAGGCTATACAAACCAGGTTGCCAAAGTTGAAAACTTGGATTCCGTCGGCCGGAATTGCCAGGTAGGTCGGGGGTAGCCATTTGACTTAGCAGTGATGGGACTCCAGGACGAGGTCTCATAGGTTCCGAGGCTACATTCGGCTGACCGATGGGAAGGTCTGGATACTTTTGGTCGAAAATGACTTTAGACTATACAAACCAGGTTTCCAAAGTGGAAAACTGGGACTCCGTCGGGCAGAATTGCTAGGAAGGTCGGGGGAAGCCATTTGACTTAGCAGTGATGTCTCATAGGGACGAAGGCTACATCCGGCTGACCAATGGGAAGGTCGGGATACTTTTGGTCGAAAATGACTTTAGACTATACAATCCAGGTTTCCAAAGTGCAAAACTTGGATTCCGTCGGCCAGAATTGCCAGGAAGGTCGGGGGTAGCCATTTGACTTGGCAGTGATGGGACTCCAGGGCGGGATCTGATAGGGACCAAGGCTACATACGGCTGACCGATGGGAAGGTCTGGATAATTTAGGTCGGAAATGACTTTAGACTATACAAACCAGGTTTCCAAAGTGCAAAACATGGATTCCGTCGGGCAGAATTGCTAGGAAAGTCTGGGGTAGCCATTTGACTTAGCAGTGATTGGACACCAGGGCGAGGACTCATAGGGACCAAGGCTACATCCGGCAGACCGATGGGAAGGTCTGGATACTTTTGGTCGAAAATGACTTTAGACTATACAAACCAGGTTGCCAAAGTTGAAAACTTGGATTCCGTCGGCCGGAATTGCCAGGTAGGTCGGTGGTAGCCATTTGACTTAGCAGTGATGGGACATCACGACGATGTCTCGTAGGGACGAAGGCTACATCCGGCTGACCGATGGGAAGTTCGGGATACTTTTGGTCGAAAATGACTTTAGACTGTACAAACCAGGTTGCCAAAGTGGAAAACTTGGATTCCGTCGGCCAGAATTGCCAGGAAGGTCGGAGATAGTCATTTGACTTAGCAGTGATGGGACTCCATGACGAGGTCTCATAGGTTCCAAAGCTACATCCGGCTGACCGATGGGAAGTACGGGATACTTTTAGTCGAAATTGACTTTAGACTATACAAACCAGGTTGCCAAAGTGGAACACCTGGATTCCGTCGGCCAGAAGTGCCAGGACGGTCGGGGGGCCATTTGACTTAGCTGTGATGGGACTCCAGGACGAGGTCTCATAGGGACCAAGGCTACATCCGGCTGACCGAAGGGAAGGTCGCGATACTTTTGGTCGAAATTGACCTTAGACTATACAATCCAGGTTTCCAAAGTGGAAAACTTGGATTCCGTCGGGCAGAATTGCCATGAAGGTCGGGCGTAGTCGTTTGACTTAGCAGTGATTGGACACCAGGGCGAGGTCCCATAGGGACCAAGGCTACATCCGGCTGACCGATGGGAAGTTCGGGATACTTTTGGTCGAAATTGACATTAGACTATACAATCCAGGTTTCCAAAGTGCAAAACTTGGATTCCGTCGGGGCAGAATTGCCAAGAAGGTCGGGGGTAGTCATTTGACTTAGCTGTGATGGGACTCCAGGACGAGGTCTCATTGGGACCAAGGCTACATCCGGCTGACCGATGGGATGGTCGGTATACTTTTGGTCGAAAGTGACTTTAGACTATACAATCCAGGTTTCCAAAGTGCAAAACTTGGATTCCGTCGAGCAGAATTGCCAGGAAGGTCGGGGGTAGCCATTTTACTTAGCAGTGATTGGACACCAGGGAGAGGTCTCATAGGGACCAAGGCTACATCCGGCTGACCAATGGGAAGGTCGGGATACTTTTGGTCGAAATTGACATTAGACTATACAAACCAGGTTTCCAAAGTGCAAAACTTGGATTCCGTCGGGCAGAATTGCCAGGAAGGTCGGGGGTAGCCATTTGACTTAGCAGTGATGGGACTCCACGACGAGATCTCATAGGGACTAAGGCTACATCCGGCAGACCGACGGGAAGGTCTGGATACTTTTGGTCGAAAATGACTTTAGACTATACAAACCAGGTTGCCAAAGTGGAACACCTGGATTCCGTTGGCCAGAAGTGCCAGGACGGTCGGGGGTGCCATTTGACTTAGCTGTGATGGGACTCCAGGACGAGGTCTCAAAGGGACCAAGGCTACATCCGGCTGACCGAAGGGAAGGTCGCGATACTTTTGGTCGAAATTGACCTTAGACTATACAAACCCGGTTTCCAAAGTGCAAAACTTGGATTCCGTCGGGCAGAATTGCCAGGAAAGTCGGGGGTAGCCATTTGACTTAGCAGTGATTGGACACCAGGGCGAGGACTCATAGGGACCAAGGCTACATCCGGCAGACCGATGGGAAGGTCTGGATACTTTTGGTCGAAAATGACTTTAGACTATACAAACCAGGTTTCCAAAGTGGAAAACTGGGACTCCGTCGGGCAGAAGTGCCAGGAAGGTCGGGGGAAGCCATTTGACTTAGCAGTGATCTGACTCCAGGACGATGTCTCATAGGGACCAAGGCTACATCCGGCTGACCGATGGAATGGTCGGTATACTTTTGGTCGAAAATGACTTTAGACTATACAATCCAGGTTTCCAAAGTGCAAAACTTGGATTCCGTCGGGCAGAATTGCCAGGAAGGTCGGGGGTAGCCATTTTACTTAGCAGTGATTGGACACCAGGGAGAGGTCTCATAGGGACCAAGGCTACATCCGGCTGACCAATGGGTAGGTCGGGATACTTTTGGTCGAAATTGACATTAGACTATACAAACCAGGTTTCCAAAGTGGAAAACTTGGATTCCGTCGTGCAGAATTGCCAGGAATGTCGGGGGAGCCACTTGACTTAGCTGTGATGGGACTCCAGGACGAGGTCTCATAGGGACCAAGGAAACATCCGGCTGACCGATGGGAAGGTCGGGATACTTTTGGTCGAAATTGACTTTAGACTATACAAACCAGGTTTCCAAAGTGGAAAACTTTGATTCCGTCGGCAGGAATTGCCAGGAAGGTCGGGGGAGCCGTTTGACTTAGCTGTGATGGGACTCCAGAACGAGGTCTCATAGGGACCAAGGCTACATCCTGCTGACCGATGGGAAGGTCGGGATACTTTTGGTCGAAATTGACTTTAGACTATACAAACCAGGTTTCCAAAGTGGAAATCTTGGACTCCGTCGGGCAGATTTGGCAGGAATGTCGGGGGTAGTCATTTGACTTAGCAGTGATGGGACTCCAGGACGAGGTCTCAGGTTCCAAGGCTACATCCGGCTGACCGATGGGAAGTTCGGGATACTTTTGGTCGAAATTGACTTTAGACTATTCAATCCAGGTTTCCAAAGTGGAAAACTTGGATTCCGTCGGGCAGAATTGCCAGAAAGGTCGGGGGTATCCATTTGACTTAGCAGTGATTGGACACCAGGGCGAGGTCTCATAGGGACCAAGGCCACATCCGGTTGACCGATGGGAAGGTCTGGATACTTTTGGTCGAAAATGACTTTAGACTATACAAACCACGGTTCCAATGTGCAAAACTTGGATTCCGTCGGGCAGAATTGCCAGGAAGGTCGGGGGTAGCCATTTGACTTAGCAGTGATGGGACTGCAGGACGATGTCTCATAGGGACCGAGGCTACATCCGGCTGACCGATGGGAAGGTCGGGATACTTTTGGTCGAAATTGACTTTAGACTATACAATCCAGGTTTCCAAAGTGGAAAACTTGGATTCCGTCGGCCAGAATTCCCAGGAAGGTCGGGGTTATCCATTTGCCTTAGCAGTGACTGGACACCAGGGCGAGGTCTCATAGGGACCAAGGCCACATCCGGTTGACCGATGGGAAGGTCTGGATACTTTTGGTCGAAAATGACTTTAGACTATACAAACCAGGTTTCCAAAGTGGAAAACTTGGATTCCGTCGGCCAGCATTGCCAGGAAGGTCGGGGGTAGAAATTTGACTTAGCCGGGATGGGACTCCAGGACGATGTCTCATAGGGACCAAAGCTACAGCCGGCCGACCGATGGGAAGGTCGGGATACTTTTGGTCAAAATTGACTTTAGACTATACGATCCAGGCTTCCAAAGTGCAAAACTCGGATTCCGTCGGGCAGAATTGCCAGGAAGGTGGGGGGAAGCCATTTGACTACGCAGTGATGGGACTCCAGGAAGAGGTCTCATAGGGACCAAGGCTACATCCGGCTGACCGATGGGAAGGTCTGGATACTTTTGGTCGAAAATGACTGTAGACTATACAAACCAGGTTTCCAAAGTGGAAAACTTGAATTAAGTCGGGCAGAATTGCCATGAAGGTCGGGAGTAGTCATTTGACATAGCTGTGATGGGACTCCTGGACGAGGTCTCATAGGGACCAAGGCTACATCCGGCTGACCGATGGGAAGGTCTGGATACTTTTGGTCGAAAATGACTTTAGACTATACAAACCAGGTTTCCAAAGTGGAAAACTTGGATTCCGTCGGGCAGAGTAGCCAGGTATGTCGGGGGTAGCTGCCATTTGACATAGCTGTGATGGGACTCCTGAACGACGTCTCATAGGGACCAAGGCTACATCCGGCTGACCGATGGGAAGGTCGGGATACTTTTGGTCGAAATAGACTTTAGACTATACAATCCAGGTTTCCAAAGTGGAAAACTTGGATTTCGTCGGCCAGAATTGCCAGGAAGGTCGGGGGTAGCCATTTGACTTAGCAGTGATGGGACTCCAGTACGACGTCTCATAGGTTCCAAGGCTACATCCTGCTGACCGATGGGAAAGTCGGGATTCTTTTGGACAAAATTGACTTTAGACTATTCGATCCAGGTTTACAAAGTGCAAAACTTGGATTCCGTCGGGCAGAATTGCCAGAAAGGTCGGGGGTAGCCATTTGACTTAGCAGTGATTGGACACCACGGCGAGGTGTCATAGGGACCAAGGCTACATCCGTCTGACCGATGGGAAGGTCGGAATACTTTTGGTCGAAATTGACTTTAGACTATCGAAATCAGGTTATCAAAGTGGAAAACTTGGATTCCGTCGGGCAGAGTAGCCAGGAACGTCGGGGGTAGCTGCCATTTGACATAGCTGTGATGGGACTCCTGGACGAGGTCTCATAGGGATCAAGGCTACATCCGGCTGACCGATGGGAAAGTCGGGATTCTTTTGGACAAAATTGACTTTAGACTATACGATCCAGGCTTCCAAAGTGCAAAACTCGGATTCCGTCGGGCAGAATTGCCAGGAAGGTGGGGGGAAGCCATTTGACTTCGCAGTGATGGGACTCCAGGACGAGGTCTCATAGGGACCAAGGCTACATCCGACTGGCCGATGGGAAGGTCGGGATACTTTTGGTCGAAATTGACTTTAGACTATACAATCCAGGTTTCCAAAGTGGAAAACTTGGATTCCGTCGGCCGGAATTGCCAGGAAGGTCGAGGGAGCCATTTGATTTAGCTGTGATGGGACTCCAGGACGAGGTCTCATAGGGACCAAGGCTACATCCGGCTGACCGATGGGAAGGTCTGGATACTTTTGGTCGAAATTGACTTTTGACTATAGAAATCAGGTTATTAATGTAGAAAACTTGGATTCCGTCGGGCAGAGTAGCCAGGTATGTCGGGGGTAGCTGCCATTTGACATAGCTGTGATGGGACTCCTGAACGAGGTCTCATAGGGACCAAGGCTACATCCGGCTGACCGATGGGAAGGTCTGGATACTTTTGGTCGAAATAGACTTTAGACTATACAATCCAGGTTTCCAAAGTGGAAAACTTGGATTTCGTCGGGCAGAATTGCCAGGAAGGTCGGGGGTAGCCATTTGACTCAGCAGTGATTGGACACCAGGGCGAGGTCTCATAGGGACCAAGTCTACATCCGGCTGACCGATGGGAAGGTCGGAATACTTTTGGTCGAAATTGACTTTAGACTATACGATAAAGGTTTCCAAGGTGCAAAACTTGGATTCCGTCGGGCAGAATTGCCAGGAAGGTCGGGGGAAGCCATTTGACTTCGCAGTGATGGGACTCCAGGACGAGGTCTCATAGGGACCAAGGCTACATCCGGCTGACCGATGGGAAGGTCTGGATACTTTTGGTCGAAAATGACTTTAGACTATACAAACCAGGTTTCCAAAGTGGAAAACTTGAATTAAGTCGGGCAGAATTGCCATGAAGGTCGGGAGTAGTCATTTGACATAGCTGTGATGGGACTCCTGGACGAGGTCTCATAGGGACCAAGGCTACATCCGGCTGACCGATGGGAAGGTCTGGATACTTTTGGTCGAAAATGACTTTAGACTATACAAACCAGGTTTCCAAAGTGGAAAACTTGAATTAAGTCGGGCAGGATTGCCATGAAGGTCGGGAGTAGTCATTTGACTTTGCAGTGATTGGACACCAGGGCGAGGTCTCACAGGGACCAATGCTACATCCAGCTGACCGATGGGAAGGTCTGGATACTTTGGGTCGAAAATGACTTTAGACTATACAAACCAGGTGGCCAAAGTGGAAAACTTGGATTCCGTCGGCCAGAATTGCCAGGAAGGTCGGGGGTAGCCATTTGACTTAGCAGTGATTGGGCTCCAGGACGAGGTCTCATAGGTTCCAAGGCTACATCCTGCTGACCGATGGGAAAGTCGGGATTCTTTTGGACAAAATTGACTTTAGACTATACAATCCAGGTTTCCAAAGTGGAAAACTTGGATTCCGTCGGGCAGAGTAGCCAGGAATGTCGGGGGTAGCTGCCATTTGACATAGCTGTGATGGGACTCCTGGACGAGGTCTCATAGGGATCAAGGCTACATCCGGCTGACCGATGGGAAAGTCGGGATTCTTTTGGACAAAATTGACTTTAGACTATGCGATCCTGGTTTCCAAAGTGCAAAACTTGTATTCCATCGGGCAGAATTGCCAGGAAGGTCGGGGGAAGCCATTTGACTTCGCAGTGATGGGACTCCAGGACGAGGTCTCATAGGGACCAAGGCTACTTCCCGCTGACCGATGGGAAGGTCTGGATACTTTTGGTCGAAAATGACTTTGGACTATTCAAACCAGGTTTCCAAAGTGGAAAACTTGAATTAAGTCGGGCAGAATTGCCATGAAGGTCGGGAGTAGTCATTTGACATAGCTGTGATGGGGCTCCAGGACGACGTCTCATAGGTTCCAAGGCTACATCCTGCTGACCGATGGGAAAGTCGGGATTCTTTTGGACAAAATTGACTTTAGACTATACAATCCAGGTTTCCAAAGTGGAAAACTTGGATTCCGTCGGGCAGAGTAGCCAGGAATGTCGGGGGTAGCTGCCATTTGACATAGCTGTGATGGGACTCCTGGACGAGGTCTCATAGGGATCAAGGCTACATCCGGCTGACCGATGGGAAAGTCGGGATTCTTTTGGACAAAATTGACTTTAGACTATACGATCCAGGTTTCCAAAGTGCAAAACCTGTATTCCATCGGGCAGAATTGCCAGGAAGGTCGAGGGAAGCCATTTGACTTCGCAGTGATGGGACTCCAGGACGAGGTCTCATAGGGACCAAGGCTACTTCCCGCTGACCGATGGGAAGGTCTGGATACTTTTGGTCGAAAATGACTTTGGACTATACAAACCAGGTTTCCAAAGTGGAAAACTTGAATTAAGTCGGGCAGAATTGCCATGAAGGTCGGGAGTAGCCATTTGACTTAGCAGTGATGGGACTCCAGGACGACGTCTCATAAGTTCCAAGGCTACATCCTGCTGACCGATGGGAAAGTCGGGATTCTATTGGACAAAATTGACTTTAGACTATTCGATCCAGGTTTCCAAAGTGCAAAACTTGGATTCCGTCGGGCAGAATTGCCAGAAAGGTCGGGGGTAGCCATTTGACTTAGCAGTGATATGACTCCAGGACGAGGTCTCATAGGGACCAAGGCTACATCCGGCTGCCCGATGGGAAGGTCGGGATACTTTTGGTCGAAATTGACCTTAGACTATACAATCCAGGTTTCCAAAGTGGAAAACTTGAATTAAGTCGGGCAGAATTGCCATGAAGGTCGGGAGTAGTCATTTGACTTAGCAGTGATTGGAAACCAGGGCGAGGTCTCACAGGGACCAAGGCTACATCCGGCTGACCGATGGGAAGGTCTGGATACTTTTGGTCGAAAATGACTTTAGACTATACAAACCAGGTTGCCAAAGTGGAAAACTTGGATTCCGTCGGGCAGAATTGCCATGAAGGCCGGGAGTAGTCATTTGACTTTGCAGTGGTTGGACACCAGGGCGAGGTCTCACAGGGACCAATGCTACATCCAGCTGACCGATGGGAAGGTCTGGATACTTTTGTTCGAAAATGACTTTAGACAATACAAACCAGGTGGCCAAAGTGGAAAACTTGGATTCCGTCGGCCAGAATTGCCAGGAAGGTCGGGGGTAGCCATTTGACTTAGCAGTGATGGGACTCCAGGACGACGTCTCATAGGTTCCAAGGCTACATCCTGCTGACCGATGGGAAAGTCGGGATTCTTTTGGACAAAATTGACTTTAGACTATTCGATCCAGGTTTCCAAAGTGCAAAACTTGGATTCCGTCGGGCAGAATTGTCAGAAAGGTCGGGGGTAGCCATTTGACTTCGCAGTGATGGGACTCCAGGACGAGGTCTCATAGGGACCAAAGCTACATCCGGGTGACCGATGTGAAGGTCTGGATACTTTTGGTCGAAAATGACTTTAGACTATACAAACCAGGTTGCCAAACTGGAAAACTTGGATTCCGTCGGCCAGAATTGCCAGGAAGGTCGGGGGTAGTCATTTGACTTTGCAGTGATTGGACACCAGGGCGAGGTCTCATAGGGACCAAGGCTACATCCGGCTGACCTATGGGAAGGTCGGGATACTTTTGGTCGAAATTGACTTTAGACTATACAAACCAGGTTGCCAAAGTGGAAAACTTGGATTCCGTCGGCCAGAATTGCCAGGAAGGTCGGGGATAGCCATTTGACTTAGCAGTGATTGGACACCACAGAGAGGTCTCATAGGGACCAAGGCTACATTCGGCTGACCGATGGGAGGGTCGGGATACTTTTGGTCGAAATTGACTTTAGACTATGCAAACCAGGTTTCCAAACTGGAAAACTTGTATTCCGTCGGCCGGAATTGCCAGGAAGGTCGGGGGAGTCATTTGACTTAGCTGTGATGGGACTCCAGGACGAGGTCTCATAGGTTCCAATGCTACATCCGGCTGACCGATGTGAAGTTCGGGATACTTTTGGTCGAAATTGACTTTAGACAATACAATCCAGGTTGCCAAAGTGGAAAACTTGGATTCCGTCGGCCAGAATTGCCAGGAAGATCGGGTGTAGCCATTTGACTTAGCAGTGATGGGACTCCAGGACGAGGTCTCATAGGGACCAAGGCTACATCCGGCTGACCTATGGGAAGGTCGGGATACTTTTGGTCGAAATTGACTTTAGACTATACAATCCGGGTTTCCAAAGTGGAAAACTTGGATTCCGTCGCCCAGAATTGCCAGGAAGGTCGGGGGCAGCCATTTGACTTAGCAGTGATTGGACACCAGGGCGAGGTCTCATAGGGACCAAGGCTTCATCCGGCTGACCGATGGGAAGGTCTGGATACTTTTGTTCGAAATTGACTTTAGACTATACAATCCGGGTTTCCAAAGTGAAAAACTTGGACTCCGTCGCCCGGAATTGCCAGGAAGGTCGGCGGCAGCCATTTGACTTAGCAGTGATTGGACACCAGGGCGAGGTCTCATAGGGACCAAGGCTTCATCCGGCTGACCGATGGGTAGGTCTGGATTCTTTTGTTCGAAAATGACTTTAGACTATACAATCCAGGTTTCCAAAGTGGAAAACTTGGACTCCGTCGGGCAGAATTGGCAGGAAGGTCTGGGGTAGCCATTTGACTTAGCAGTGATGGGACTCCAGGACGATGTATCATAGGGACGAAGGCTACATCCGGCTGACCGATGGGAAGGTCGGTATACTTTTGGTCGAAATTGACTTTAGACTATACAATCCCCGTTTCCAAAGTGGAAAACTTGGACTCCGTCGGGCAGAATTGGCAGGAAGGTCTGGGGTAGCCATTTGACTTAGCAGTGATGGGACTCCAGGACGATGTATCATAGGGACGAAGGCTACATCCGTCTGACCGATGGGAAGGTCGGGATACTTTTGGTCGAAATTGACTTTAGACTATACAATCCAGGTTTCCAAAGTGGAAAACTTGGACTCCGTCGGGCAGAATGGGCAGGAAGGTCTGGGGTAGTCATTTGACTTAGCAGTGATGGGACTCCTGCACGAGGTCTCGTAGGTTCCAAGGCTACATCCGGCTGACCGATGGGAAGTACGGGATACTTTTAGTCGAAATTGACTTTAGACTATACAAACCAGGTTGCCAAAGTGGAAAACTATGATTCCGTCGGCCAGAATTGCCAGGAAGGTCGGGGGAAGCCATTTGACTTAGCAGTGATTGGACTCCAGGACGAGGTCTCATGGGGACCAAGGCTACATCCGGCTGACCGATGGGAAGGTCGGGATACTTTTGGTCGAAATTGACCTTACACTATACAATCCAGGTTTCCAAACTGCAAAACTTGGATTCCGTCGGCAGAATTGCCAGGTAGGTCGGGGGTAGCCATTTGACTTAGCAGTGATGGGACTCCAGGACGATGTCTCATAGGGACGAAGGCTACATCCGACTGACCCATGGGAAGTTCGGGATACTTTTGGTCGAAATTGTCTTTAGACTATACAATCCAGGTTTCCAAAGTGCCAAACTTGGATTCCGTCGGCCAGAATTGCCAGGAAGGTCGGGGGTAGCCATTTGACTTAGCAGTGATGGGACTCCAGGACGATGTCTCATAGGGACGAAGGCTACATCCGACTGACCAATGGGATGTTCGGGATACTTTTGGTCGAAATTGACTTTAGACTATACAATACAGGCTTCCAAAGTGCAAAACTTGGATTCCGTCGGCCAGAATTGCCAGGAAGGTCGGGGGTAGTCATTTGATTTAGCAGTGATGGGACTCCAGGACGAGGTCTCATAGGTTCCAAGGCTACATGCGGCTGACCGATGGGAAGTTCGGGGTACTTCTGGTCGAAATTGACTTTAGACTATACAATCCAGGTTTCCAAAGTGCATAACTTGGATTCCGTCGGGCAGAATTGCCAGGAAGGTCGAGGGTAGCCATTTGGCTTAGCAGTGATTGGACTCCACGACGATGTCTCATAGGGACGAAGGCTACATCCGGCTGACCGATGGGAAGGTCGGTATACTTTTGGTCGAAATTGACTTTACACTATACAATCCAGGTTTCCAAAGTGCAAAACTTGGATTCCGTCGGGCAGTATTGCCAGGAAGGTCGGGGGTAGTCATTTGATTTAGCAGTGATGGGACTCCAGGACGAGGTCTCATAGGTTCCAAGGCTACATCCGGCTGACCGATGGGAAGTTCGGGATACTTTTGGTCGAAATTGACTTTAGACTATACAATCCAGGTTTCCAAAGTGCATAACTTGGATTCCGTCGGGCAGAATTGCCAGGAAGGTCGAGGGTAGCCATTTGACTTTGCAGTGATGGGACTCCACGACGATGTCTCATAGGGACGAAGGCTACATCCGGCTGACCGATGGGAAGGTCGGTATACTTTTGGTCGAAATTGACTTTAGACTATACAATCCAGGTTTCCGAAGTGGAAAACTTGGACTCCGTCGGGCAGAATTGGCAGGAAGGTCTGGGGTAGTCATTTGACTTAGCAGTGATGGGACTCCTGCACGAGGTCTCATAGGTTCCAAGGCTACATACGGCTGACCGATGGGAAGTACGGGATACTTTTAGTCGAAATTGACTTTAGACTATACAAACCAGGTTGCCAAGGTGGAAAACTTGGATTCCGTCGCACAGAATTGCCAGGAAGGTCGGGGGTAGCCATTTGATTTCGCAGTGACGGGACTCCAGGACGAGGTCTCATAGGTTCCAAGGCTACATCCGGCTGACCGATGCGAAGTACGGGATACTTTTGGTCGAAATTGACTTTAGACTATACAATCCAGGTTTCCAAAGTGCATAACTTGGATTCCGTCGGGCAGAATTGCCAGGAAGGTCGGGGGAAGCCATTTGACTTAGCTGTGATGGGACTCCAGGACGAGGTCTCTTAGGGACCAAGGCTACATCCAGCTGACCGATGGGAAGTTCGGGATACTTTTGGTCGAAATTGACTTTACACTATACAATCCAGGTTTCCAAAGTGCAAAACTTGGATTCCGTCGGGCAGAATTGCCAGGAAGGTCGGGGTTAGCCATTTGACTTAGCAGTGATGGGACTCCACGACGATGTCTAATAGGGACGAAAGCTACATCCGGCTGACCGATGGGAAGGTCGGGATACTTTTGGTCGAAATTGACTTTACACTATACAATCCAGGTTTCCAAAGTGCAAAACTTGGATTCCCTCGGGCAGAATTGCCAGGAAGGTCGGGGGTGGCCATTTGACTTAGCAGTGATTGGACACCAGGGCGAGGTCTCATTGGGACCAAGGCTACATCCGGCTGACGGATGGGCGGGTCGGGATACTTTTGGTCGAAATTGACTTTAGACTATACAATCCGGGTTTCCAAAGTGGAAAACTTGGATTCCGTCGGCCAGAATTGCCAGGAAGGTCGGGGGAAGCCATTTGACTTAGCAGTGATTGGACACCAGGGAGATGTCTCATAGAGACCAAGGCTACATCCAGCTGACCGATGGGAATTTCGGGATACTTTTGGTCGAAATTGACTTTACACTATACAATCCAGGTTTCCAAAGTGCAAAACTTGCATTCCGTCGGAGCAGAATTGCCAGGAAGGTCGGGGGTAGTTATTTGACTTAGCAGTGATGGGACTCCAGGACGAGGTCTCACAGGTTCCAAGGCTACATCCGGCTGTCCGATGGGAAGGTCAGGATACTTTTGTTCGAAATTGACTTTAGACTATACAATCCTGGTTTCCAAAGTGCAAAACTTGGATTCCGTCGGGCAGAATTGCCAGAAAGGTCGGAGGTAGCCATTTGACTTAGCAGTGATGGCACTCGAGGACGATGTCTCATAGGGACGAAGGCTACATCCGGCTGACCGATGGGAAGGTAGGGATACTTTTGGACGAAATTGACTGTAGACTATACAATCCAGGTTTCCAAAGTGGAAGACTTGGATTCCGTCGGCCAGAATTACCAGGAAGGTCGGGGGAAGCCATTTGACTTAGCAGTGATTGGACACCAGGGAGAGGTCTCATAGGGACCAAGGCTACATCCGGCTGACCGATGGGAAGGTCGGGATACTTTTGGTCGAAACTGTCTTTAGACTATACAAACCAGGTTTTCAAAGTGGAAATCTTGGATTCCGTCGGCCAGAATTGCCAGGAAGGTCGGGGGAAGCCATTTGACTTAGCAGTGATTCCACACCAGGGAGAGGTCTCATAGGGACCAAGGCTACATCCTGCTGACCGATGGGAAGGTCGGGATACTTTTGGTCGAAATTGACTTTAGACTATACAAACCAGGTTTTCAAAGTGGAAAACTTGGTTTCCGGCGGGCAGAATTGCCATGAAGGTCGGTGGTAGTCATCTTGACTTAACATTGATTGGACACCAGGGAGAGGTCTCATAGGGACCAAGGCTACATCCGGCTGACCGATGGGAAGTTCGGGATACTTTTGGTCGAAATTGACTTTAGACAATAGAAATCAGGTTTCCAAAGTGGAAAACTTGGATTCCGTCGGGCAGAGTAGCCAGGAATGACGGGGGTAGCTGCCATTCGACATACCAGTGATGGGACTCAAGGACGAGGTCTAATAGCGCCCAAGGCTACATCCAGCTGACCGATGGGAAGGTCGGGATACTTTTGGTCGAAATTGACTTTAGACTATACAATCCGGGTTTCCAAAGTGGAAAACTTGGATTCCGACGGGCAGAATTGCCAGGAAGGTCGGGGATAGCCATTTGACTTAGCAGTGATGGGACTACATGACTAGATCTCATAGGGACCAAGGCTACATACGGCTGACCCATGGGAAGTTCGGGATACGTTTGGTCGAAATTGACTTTGGACTATACAATCCAGGTTTCCAAAGAGCAAAACTTGGATTACGTCGGGCAGAATTGCCAGGAATGTCGGGGGTAGCCATTTGACTTAGCAGTGATGGGACTCCAGGACTAGTTCTCATAGGGACCAAGGCTACATCCGGCTCACCGATGGGAAGGCCTGGATACTTTTGGTCGAAATTGACTTTAGACTATACAATCCAGGTTTCGAAAGTGGAAAACTTGGATTCCGTCGGGCAGAAGTGCCAGGAAGGACGGGGGAAGCCATTTGACTTAGCTGTGATGGGACTCCAGGACGAGGTCTCATAGGGACCAAGGCTACATCCAGATGAACGATGGGAAGATCGGGATACTTTTGGTCAAAAATGACTTTAGACTATACAAACCAGGTTTTCAAAGTGGAAAACTTAGATTCCGTCGGCCAAAATTTCCAGGAAGGTCGGGGGAAGCCATTCGACTTAGCAGTGATTGGACACCAGGGAGAGGTCTCATAGGGACCAAGGCTACATCCGGCTGACCGATGGGAGGGTCGGGATACTTTTGGTCGAAAATGACTTTAGACTATACAAACCAGGCTGCTAAAGTGGAAAACATGGATTCCGTCGGGCAGAATTGCCAGGAAGGTCGGGGGTAGCCATTTGACTTAGCAGTGATGGGACTCCAGGACGAGATCTCATAGGGACCAAGGCTACATCCGGCTGACCGATGGGAAGGTCTGGATACTTTTGGTCGGAAATGACTTTACACTATACAAACCAGGTTTCCAAAGTGCAAAACTTGGTTTCCGTCGGCAGAATTGCCAGGTAGGTCGGGGGTAGCCATTTGACTTAGCAGTGATGGGACTCCAGGACGATGTCTCATAGGGACGAAGGCTACATCCGGCTGACCGATGGGAAGGTCGGGATACTTTTGGTCGAAATTGACTTTAGACTATACAATCCGGGTTTCCAAAGTGGAAAACTTGGATTCCGTCGTCCAGAATTGCCAGGAAGGTCGGGGGAATCCATTTGACTTAGCAGTGATTGGACACCAGGGAGAGGACTCATAGGGACCAAGGCTACATCCGGCTGACCGATGGGAAGGTCGGGATACTTTTGGTCGAAATTGACTTTAGACTATAGAAATCAGGTTTTCAAAGTGGAAAACTTGGATTCCGGCGGGCAGAATTGCCAGGAAGGTCGGGGGTAGCCATTTGACTTAGCAGTAATGGGACTCCAGGACGAGATCTCATAGGGACCAAGGCTACATCCGGCTGACCGATGGGAAGTTCGGGATACTTTTGGTCGAAAATGACTTTAGACTATACACACCAGGCTGCCAAGGCGGAAAACTTGGATTCCGTTGGCCAGAATTGCCAGGAAGATCGGGGGAGCCATTTGACTTAGCGGTGATTGGACACCAGGAGGAGGTCTCATAGGGACCAAGGTTACATCCGGCTGATAGATGGGAAGGTCTGGATACTTTTGGTCGAAAATGACTTTAGACTATACAAACCAGATTGCCAAAGTGGAAAACTTGGATTCCGTCGGCCAGAATTGCCAGGTATTTCGGGGGTAGCCATTTGACTTAGCAGTAATGGGACTCCAGGACGAGATCTCATAGGTTCCAAGGCTACATCCGGCTGACCGATGGGAAGTTCTGAATACTTTTGGTCGAAATTGACTTTAGACTATACAAACCAGGTTGCCAAAGTGGAAAACTTGGATTCCGTCGGCCAGAATTGCCAGGAAGGTCAGGGGAAGCCATTTGACTTAGAAGTGATTGGACACCAGGGAGAGGTCTCATAGGACAAAGGATACATCCGGCTGACCGATGGGAAGGTCGGGATACTTTTGGTCGAAATTGACTTTAGACTATACAATCCAGGTTTCCAAAGTGCAAAGCTTGGATTCCGTCGGGAAGAATTGCCAGGTATGTCGGGGGTAGCCATTTGACTTAGCAGTGATTGGAATCCAGGACGAGGTCTCATAGGTTCCAAGGCTACATCCGGCTGACCGATGGGAAGTTCGGAATACTTTTGGTCGAAATTGACTTTAGACTATACAAACCAGATTGCCAAAGTGGAAAACATGGACTCCGTCGGGCAGAATTGGCAGGAAGTTCGGGGGTAGTCATTTGACTAAGCAGTGATGGGACTCCAGGACGAATTCTCAGGATCCAAGCCTACATCCGGCTGACCGATGGGAAGTTCGGGATACTGTTAGTCGAAATTGACTTTAGACTATCGAAACCAGGTTTCCAAAGTGGAAAACTAGGATTCCGTCGAACGGAATTGCCAGGAAGGTCGGGGGAAGCCATTTGAATTAGCAGTAATGGGACTCCAGGACGAGGTCTCATAGGGTCCAAGGCTACATCCGGCTGACCGATGGGAAGGTCGGGATACTTTTGGTCAACATTGACATTAGACTATACAAACCAGGTTTCCAAAGTGGAAAACTTGGATTCCGTCGGCCAGAATTGCCAGGAATGTCGGGGGAAGCCATTTGACTTAGAAGTGATTGGACACCAGGGAGAGGTCTCATAGGGACCAAGGCTACATCCGGCTGACCGATGGGAAGGTCGGGATACTTTTGGTCGAAAATGACTTTAGACTATACAACCCAGGTTTCCAAAGTGGAAAACTTGTATTCCGTCGGCTGGAATTGCCAGGAAGGTCGGGGGTAGCCATTTGAATTAGCAGTGATGGGACTCCAGGACGAGGTCTCAGGTTCCAAGGCTACATCCGGCTGACCGATGGGAAGTTCGGGATACTTTTAGTCGAAATTGACTTTAGACTATCCAAACCAGGTGTCCAAATTGGAAAACTTGGATTCCGTCGAACGGTTTTGCCAGGAAGGTCGGGGGAAGCCATTTGAATTAGCAGTGATGGGACTCCAGGACGAGGTCTCATAGGTTCCAAGGCTACATCAGGCTGACCGATGGGAAGGTCGGGATACTTTTGGTCAACATTGACATTAGACTATACAAACCAGGTTTTCAAAGTGGAAAACTTGGATTCCGTCTGGCAGAATTGCTAGGAAGGTCGGGGGTAGCCATTTGACTTAGCAGTGATGGGACTCCAGGACGAGGTCTCAGGTTCCAAGGCTACATCCGGCTGACCGATGGGAAGTTCGGGATACTTTTAGTCGAAATTGACTTTAGACTATCCAAACCAGGTGTCCAAAGTGGAAAACTTGGATTCCGTCGAACGGAATTGCCAGGAAGGTCGGGGGAAGCCATTTGAATTAGCAGTAATGGGACTCCAGGACGAGGTCTCACAGGGACCAAGGCTACATCCGGCTGACTGATGGGAAGGTCGGGATACTTTTGGTCGAAATTGACCTTAGACTATACAATCCAGGATTCCAAAGTGGAAAACTTGGATTAAGTCGGACAGAATTGCTATGAAGGTCGGGAGTAGTCATTTGACTTAGCATCGATGGGACACCAGGGCGAGGTCTCACAGGGACCAAGGCTACATCCGGCTGACCGATGGGAAGGTCGGGATACTTTTGGTCGAAATTGACTTTAGACTATACAATCCAGGTTTCCAGAGTGGAAAACTTGGATTCCGTCGGGCAGAATTGCCATGAAGATCGGGGGAAGCCATTTGACTTAGCAGTGATTGGACACCAGGGAGAGGTCTCATAGGGACCAAGGCTACATCCGGCTGACCGATGGGAGGGTCGGGATACTTTTGGTCGAAATTGACTTTAGACTATACAATCCAGGTTTCCAAAGTGCAATACTTGGATTCCGTCGGGCAGAATTGCCAGGAATGTCGGGGGTCGCCATTTGACATAGCAGTGATGGGACTCCAGGAGGATGTCTCATAGGGACGAAGGCTACATCCGGCTGACCGATGGGAAGGTCGGGATACTTTTGTTCGAAATTGACTTTAGACTATACAAACCAGGTTTCCAAAGTGGAAAACCTGGATTCCGTCTGCCAGTATTGCCAGGAAGGTCGGGGGAAGCCATGTGACTTAGAAGTGATTGGACACCAGGGAGAGGTCCCATAGGGACCAAGGCTACATCCGGCTGACCGATGGGAAGGTCGGGATACTTTTGGTCGAAATTGACTTTAGACTATACAATCCAGGTTTCCAGAGTGGAAAACTTGGATTCCGTCGGGCAGAATTGCCATGAAGATCGGGGGAAGCCATTTGACTTAGCAGTGATTGGACACCAGGGAGAGGTCTCATAGGGACCAAGGCTACATCCGGCTGACCGATGGGAGGGTCGGGATACTTTTGTTCGAAATTGACTTTAGACTATACAAACCAGGTTTCCAAAGTGGAAAACCTGGATTCCGTCTGCCAGTATTGCCAGGAAGGTCGGGGGAAGCCATGTGACTTAGAAGTGATTGGACACCAGGGAGAGGTCTCATAGGGACCAAGGCTACATCCGGCTGACCGATGAGAAGGTCGGGATACTTTTGGTCGAAATTGACTTTAGACTATACAAACCAGGTTTCCAAAGTGGAAAACTTTGATTCCGTCGGCCGGAATTGCCAGGAAGGTCGGGGGAGCCATTTGACTTATCTGTGATGGGACTCCAGGACGATGTCTCATAGGGACGAAGGCTACATCCGGCTGACCGATGGGAAGGTAGGGATACTTTTAGTCGAAATTGACTTTAGACTATCCAAACCAGGTTTCCAAAGTGGAAAACTAGGATTCCGTCGGGCAGAATTGCCAGGAAGGTCGGGGGTAGCCATTTGACTTAGCTGTGAAGGGACTCCAGTACGATGTCTCATAGGGACCAAGGCTACATCCGGCTGACCGATGAGAAGGTCGGGATACTTTTGGTCGAAATTGACTTTAGACTATACAATCCAGGTTTCCAAAGTGGAAAACTTGGACTCCGTCGGGCAGAATTGGCAGGAAGGTCGGGGGTAGTCATTTGACTAAGCAGTGACGGGACTCCAGGACGAAGTCTCAGGTTCCAAGGCTACATCCGGCTGACCGATGTGTAGTTCGGGATACTTTTGGTCGAAATTGACTTTAGACTATACAAACCAGGTTGCCAAAGTGGAAAACTTGGATTCCGTCGGCCAGAATTGCCAGGAAGGTCAGGGGAAGCCATTTGACTTAGAAGTGATTGGACACCAGGGAGAGGTCTCATAGGGACCAAGGCTGCATCCGGCTGACCGATGGGTGGTTCGGGATACTTTTGGTCGAAATTGACCTTAGACTATACAATCCATGTCTCCAAAGTGGAAAACTTGGATTCCGTCGGGCAGAATTGCCATGAAGGTCAGGCGTAGTCATTTGACTTAGCAGTGATTGGACACCAGGGCGAGGTCTCATAGGGACCAAGGCTACATCCGGCTGACCAATGGGAAGTTCGGGATACTTTTGGTCGAAATAGACTTTAGACTATACAATCCATGTTTCCAAAGTGGAAAACTTGGATTCCGTCGGGCAGAATTGCCATGAAGGTCAGGGGTAGTCATTTGACTTAGCAGTGATTGGACACCAGGGCGAGGTCTCATAGGGACCAAGGCTACATCCGGCAGACCAATGGGAAGTTCGGGATACTTTTGGTCGAAATAGACTTTAGACTATACAATCCAGGTTTCCAAAGTGGAAAACTTGGATTCCGTCGGGCAGAATTGCCAGGAAGGTCGGGGGTAGCCATTTGACTTAGCAGTGATGGGATTCCAGGACGATGTCTCATAGGGACGAAGGCTACATCCGGCTGACCGATGGGAAGGTCGGGATACTTTTGGTCGAAATTGACTTTAGACTATAGAATTCGGGTTTCCAAAGAGGAAAACTTGGATTCCGTCGTCCAGAATTGCCAGGAAGGTCGGGGGAATCCATTTGACTTAGCAGTGATTGGACACCAGGGAGAGGACTCATAGGGACCAAGGCTACATCCGGCTGACCGATGGGAAGGTCGGGATACTTTTGGTCGAAATTGACTTTAGACTATAGAAATCAGGTTTTCAAAGTGGAAAACTTGGATTCCGGCGGGCAGAATTGCCAGGAAGGTCGGGGGTAGCCGTTTGACTTAGCAGTGATGGGACTCCTGGACGATGTCTCATAGGGACGAAGGCCATATCCGACTGACCGATGGGAAGGTCGGGATACTTTTGGTCGAAAATGACTTTAGACTATACACACCAGGCTGCCAAGGCGGAAAACTTGGATTCCGTTGGCCAGAATTGCCAGGAAGATCGGGGGAGCCATTTGACTTAGCGGTGATTGGACACCAGGAGGAGGTCTCATAGGGACCAAGGTTACATCCGGCTGATAGATGGGAAGGTCTGGATACTTTTGGTCGAAAATGACTTTAGACTATATAAACCAGATTGCCAAAGTGGAAAACTTGGATTCCGTCGGCCAGAATTGCCAGGTATTTCGGGGGTAGCCATTTGACTTAGCAGTAATGGGACTCCAGGACGAGATCTCATAGGTTCCAAGGCTACATCCGGCTGACCGATGGGAAGTTCTGAATACTTTTGGTCGAAATTGACTTTAGACTATACAAACCAGGTTGCCAAAGTGGAAAACTTGGATTCCGTCGGCCAGAATTGCCAGGAAGGTCAGGGGAAGCCATTTGACTTAGAAGTGATTGGACACCAGGGAGAGGTCTCATAGGACAAAGGATACATCCGGCTGACCGATGGGAAGGTCGGGATACTTTTGGTCGAAATTGACTTTAGACTATACAATCCAGGTTTCCAAAGTGCAAAGCTTGGATTCCGTCGGGAAGAATTGCCAGGTATGTCGGGGGTAGCCATTTGACTTAGCAGTGATTGGAATCCAGGACGAGGTCTCATAGGTTCCAAGGCTACATCCGGCTGACCGATGGGAAGTTCGGAATACTTTTGGTCGAAATTGACTTTAGACTATACAAACCAGATTGCCAAAGTGGAAAACATGGACTCCGTCGGGCAGAATTGGCAGGAAGTTCGGGGGTAGTCATTTGACTAAGCAGTGATGGGACTCCAGGACGAATTCTCAGGATCCAAGCCTACATCCGGCTGACCAATGGGAAGTTCGGGATACTGTTAGTCGAAATTGACTTTAGACTATCGAAACCAGGTTTCCAAAGTGGAAAACTAGGATTCCCTCGGCCAGAATTGCCAGGAAGGACGGAGGAAGCCATTTGACTTAGCAGTGATGGGACTCCAGGACGAGATCTCATAGGGACCATGGCTACATCCGGCTGACCGATGGGAAGGTCTGGATACTTTTGGTCGGAAATGACTTTCGACTATACAATCCGGGTTTCCAAAGTGGAAAACTTGGATTCCGTCGGCCAGAATTGCCAGGAAGGTCGGGGGAAGCCATTTGACTTAGCAGTGATTGGACTCCAGGACGAGGTCTCATAGGGTCCAAGGCTACATCCGGCTGACCGATGGGAAGGTCGGGATACTTTTGGTCAACATTGACATTAGACTATACAAACCAGGTTTCCAAAGTGGAAAACTTGGATTCCGTCGGCCAGAATTGCCAGGAATGTCGGGGGAAGCCATTTGACTTAGAAGTGATTGGACACCAGGGAGAGGTCTCATAGGGACCAAGGCTACATCCGGCTGACCGATGGGAAGGTCGGGATACTTTTGGTCGAAAATGACTTTAGACTATACAACCCAGGTTTCCAAAGTGGAAAACTTGTATTCCGTCGGCTGGAATTGCCAGGAAGGTCGGGGGTAGCCATTTGAATTAGCAGTGATGGGACTCCAGGACGAGGTCTCAGGTTCCAAGGCTACATCCGGCTGACCGATGGGAAGTTCGGGATACTTTTAGTCGAAATTGACTTTAGACTATCCAAACCAGGTGTCCAAATTGGAAAACTTGGATTCCGTCGAACGGTTTTGCCAGGAAGGTCGGGGGAAGCCATTTGAATTAGCAGTGATGGGACTCCAGGACGAGGTCTCATAGGTTCCAAGGCTACATCAGGCTGACCGATGGGAAGGTCGGGATACTTTTGGTCAACATTGACATTAGACTATACAAACCAGGTTTTCAAAGTGGAAAACTTGGATTCCGTCTGGCGGAATTGCTAGGAAGGTCGGGGGTAGCCATTTGACTTAGCAGTGATGGGACTCCAGGACGAGGTCTCAGGTTCCAAGGCTACATCCGGCTGACCGATGGGAAGTTCGGGATACTTTTAGTCGAAATTGACTTTAGACTATCCAAACCAGGTGTCCAAAGTGGAAAACTTGGATTCCGTCGAACGGAATTGCCAGGAAGGTCGGGGGAAGCCATTTGAATTAGCAGTAATGGGACTCCAGGACGAGGTCTCACAGGGACCAAGGCTACATCCGGCTGACTGATGGGAAGGTCGGGATACTTTTGGTCGAAATTGACCTTAGACTATACAATCCAGGATTCCAAAGTGGAAAACTTGGATTAAGTCGGACAGAATTGCTATGAAGGTCGGGAGTAGTCATTTGACTTAGCATCGATGGGACACCAGGGCGAGGTCTCACAGGGACCAAGGCTACATCCGGCTGACCGATGGGAAGGTCGGGATACTTTTGGTCGAAATTGACTTTAGACTATACAATCCAGGTTTCCAGAGTGGAAAACTTGGATTCCGTCGGGCAGAATTGCCATGAAGATCGGGGGAAGCCATTTGACTTAGCAGTGATTGGACACCAGGGAGAGGTCTCATAGGGACCAAGGCTACATCCGGCTGACCGATGGGAGGGTCGGGATACTTTTGGTCGAAATTGACTTTAGACTATACAATCCAGGTTTCCAAAGTGCAATACTTGGATTCCGTCGGGCAGAATTGCCAGGAATGTCGGGGGTCGCCATTTGACATAGCAGTGATGGGACTCCAGGAGGATGTCTCATAGGGACGAAGGCTACATCCGGCTGACCGATGGGAAGGTCGGGATACTTTTGTTCGAAATTGACTTTAGACTATACAAACCAGGTTTCCAAAGTGGAAAACCTGGATTCCGTCTGCCAGTATTGCCAGGAAGGTCGGGGGAAGCCATGTGACTTAGAAGTGATTGGACACCAGGGAGAGGTCCCATAGGGACCAAGGCTACATCCGGCTGACCGATGGGAAGGTCGGGATACTTTTGGTCGAAATTGACTTTAGACTATACAATCCAGGTTTCCAGAGTGGAAAACTTGGATTCCGTCGGGCAGAATTGCCATGAAGATCGGGGGAAGCCATTTGACTTAGCAGTGATTGGACACCAGGGAGAGGTCTCATAGGGACCAAGGCTACATCCGGCTGACCGATGGGAGGGTCGGGATACTTTTGTTCGAAATTGACTTTAGACTATACAAACCAGGTTTCCAAAGTGGAAAACCTGGATTCCGTCTGCCAGTATTGCCAGGAAGGTCGGGGGAAGCCATGTGACTTAGAAGTGATTGGACACCAGGGAGAGGTCCCATAGGGACCAAGGCTACATCCGGCTGACCGATGGGAAGGTCGGGATACTTTTGGTCGAAATTGACTTTAGACTATACAATCCATGTTTCCAAAGTGGAAAACTTGGATTCCGTCGGGCAGAATTGCCATGAAGGTCAGGGGTAGTCATTTGACTTAGCAGTGATTGGACACCAGGGCGAGGTCTCATAGGGACCAAGGCTACATCCGGCTGACCGATGGGAAGTTCGTAATACTTTTGGTCGAAATTGAATTTAGACTATACAAACCAGGCTGCCAAAGCGGAAAACTTGGATTCCGTCGGCCAGAATTGCCAGGAAGGTCGGGGGAAGCCATTTGACTTAGAAGTGATTGGGCACCAGGGCGAGGTCTCATAGGGACCAAGGCTACATCCGGCTGACCGATGGGAAGTTCGTAATACTTTTGGTCGAAATTGAATTTAGACTATACAAACCAGGCTGCCAAAGCGGAAAACTTGGATTCCGTCGGCCAGAATTGCCAGGAAGGTCGGGGGAAGCCATTTGACTTAGAAGTGATTGGGCACCAGGGAGAGGTCTCATAGGGACCAAGGCTACATCCGGCTGACCGATGGGAGGGTCGGGATACTTTTGTTCGAAATTGACTTTAGACTATACAAACCAGGTTTCCAAAGTGGAAAACCTGGATTCCGTCTGCCAGTATTGCCAGGAAGGTCGGGGGAAGCCATGTGACTTAGAAGTGATTGGACACCAGGGAGAGGTCCCATAGGGACCAAGGCTACATCCGGCTGACCGATGGGAAGGTCGGGATACTTTTGGTCGAAATTGACTTTAGACTATACAATCCATGTTTCCAAAGTGGAAAACTTGGATTCCGTCGGGCAGAATTGCCATGAAGGTCAGGGGTAGTCATTTGACTTAGCAGTGATTGGACACCAGGGCGAGGTCTCATAGGGACCAAGGCTACATCCGGCTGACCGATGGGAAGTTCGTAATACTTTTGGTCGAAATTGAATTTAGACTATACAAACCAGGCTGCCAAAGCGGAAAACTTGGATTCCGTCGGCCAGAATTGCCAGGAAGGTCGGGGGAAGCCATTTGACTTAGAAGTGATTGGGCACCAGGGAGAGGTCTCATAGGGACCAAGGCTACATCCGGCTGACCGATGGGAGGGTCGGGATACTTTTGTTCTAAATTGACTTTAGACCATACAATCCAGGTTTCCAAAGTGCAAAACTTGGATTCCGTCGGGCAGAATTGGGAGGAAGGTCGGGGGTAGTGATTTGACTTAGCAGTGATGGGACTCCAGGACGAGGTCTCATAGGTTGCAAGGCTACATCCGGCTGACCGATGGGAAGGTCGGGATACTTTTGGTCGAAATTGACTTTAAACTATACAAACCAGGTTTCCAAAGTGGAAAACTTGGATACCGTCGGCCGGAATTGCCAGGAAGGTCGGGGGAGCCATTTGACTTAGCTGTGATGGGACTCCAGGACTAGGTCTCATAGGGACCAAGGCTACATCCGGCTGACCGACGGGAATGTCGGGATACTTTTGGTCGAAATTGACTTTAGACTATACAATCCAGGTTTTCAAAGTGCAAAACTTGGCTTCCGTCTGCCGGAATTGCCAGGAAGGTCGGGGGAGCCATTTGACATAGCAGTGATTGGACACCAGGGAGACGTCTCATAGGGACGAAGGCTACATCCGGCTGACCGATGGGAAGGTCCGGGTACTTTTGGTCGAAAATGACTTTAGACTATACAAACCAGGTTTCCAAAGTGGAAAACTTGGCTTCCGTCGGCCGGAATTGCCAGGAAGGTCGGGGGAGCCATTTGACTTAGCAGTGATGGGACTCCAGGACGAGGACTCATAGCTTCCAAGGCTATATCCGGCTGACCGATGGGAAGTTCGGGATACTTTTGATCGAAATGGAATTTAGACTATACAAACCAGGCTGCCAAAGCGGAAAACTTGGCTTCCGTCGGCCAGAATTGCCAGGAAGGTCGGGGGAAGCCATTTGACTTAGAAGTGATTGGGCACCAGGGAGAGGTCTCATAGGGACCAAGGCTACATCCGGCTGACCGATGGGAGGGTCGGGATACTTTTGTTCTAAATTGACTTTAGACCATACAATCCAGGTTTCCAAAGTGCAAAACTTGGATTCCGTCGGGCAGAATTGGGAGGAAGGTCGGGGGTAGTGATTTGACTTAGCAGTGATGGGACTCCAGGACGAGGTCTCATAGGTTGCAAGGCTACATCCGGCTGACCGATGGGAAGGTCGGGATACTTTTGGTCGAAATTGACTTTAGACTATACAAACCATGTTTCCAAAGTGGAAAACTGGGACTCCGTTGGACAGAATTGCCAGGAAGGTCGGGGGTAGTCATTAGACTTAGCAGTGCTGGGACTCCAGGACGAGGTCTCAGGTTCCAAGGCTACATCCAGCTGACCGATGGGAAGTTCGGAATACTTTTGGTCGACATTGACCTTAGACTATACAATCCAGGTTTCCAAAGTGGAAGACTTGGACTCCGTCGGGCAGAATTGCCACGAACGTCGGGGGTAGCCATTTGACTTAGCCGTGGTGGGACTCCAGGACTAGGTCACATAGGGACCAAGGCTACATGCGGCTGACCGATGGGAAGGTCGGGATACTTTTGGTCGAAATTGACTTTAGACTATACAATCCAGGTTTCCAAAGTGCAAAACTTGGATTCCGTCGGGCAGAATTGCCAGGTATGTCGGGGGTAGCCATTTGACTTAGCAGTGATGGGACTCCAGGACGAGGACTCATAGCTTCCAAGGCTATATCCGGCTGACCGATGGGAAGTTCGGGATACTTTTGGTCGAAATTGAATTTAGACTATAAAAACCAGGCTGCCAAAGCGGAAAACTTGGATTCCGTCGGCCAGAATTGCCAGGAAGGTCGGGGGAAGCCATTTGACTTAGAAGTGATTGGGCACCAGGGAGAGGTCTCATAGGGTCCAAGGCTACATCCGGCTGACCGATGGGAGGGTCGGGATACTTTTGTTCTAAATTGACTTTAGACCATACAATCCAGGTTTCCAAAGTGCAAAACTTGGATTCCGTCGGGCAGAATTGGGAGGAAGGTCGGGGGTAGTGATTTGACTTAGCAGTGATGGGACTCCAGGACGAGGTCTCATAGGTTGCAAGGCTACATCCGGCTGACCGATGGGAAGGTCGGGATACTTTTGGTCGAAATTGACTTTAGACTATACAAACCAGGTTTCCAAAGTGGAAAACTTGGACTCCGTCGGGCAGAATTGCCAGGAATGTCGGGGGTAACCATTTGACTTAGCACTGATGGGACTCCAGGACGATGTCTCATAGGGACGAAGGCTACATCCGGCTGACCGATGGGAAGGTCGGGTTACTTTTGGTCGAAATTGACTTTAGACTATACAAACCAGGTTTCCAATGTGGAAAACTTGGATTCCGTCGGCCAGAATTGCCAGGAAGGTCGGGGGTAGCCATTTGACTTAGCAGTGACGGGACTACAGGACGAAGTCTCAGGTTCCAAGGCTACATCCGGCTGACCGATGGGATGTTCGGGATACTTTTAGTCGAAATTGACTTTAGACTATCCAAACCAGGTTTCCAAAGTGGAAAACTAGGATTCCGTCGGGCAGAATTGCCAGGAAGGTCGGGGGTAGTCATTTGACTTAGCAGTGCTGGGACTCCAGGACGAGGTCTCAGGTTCCAAGGCTACATCCAGCTGACCGATGGGAAGTTCGGAATACTTTTGGTCGACATTGACCTTAGACTATACAATCCAGGTTTCCAAAGTGGAAGACTTGGACTCCGTCGGGCAGAATTGCCAGGAACGTCGGGGGTAGCCATTTGACTTAGCAGTGATTGGACACCAGGGCGAGGACTCATAGGGACCAAGGCTACATCCGGCTGACCGATGGGAAGGTCTGGATACTTTTGGTCGAAAATGACTTTAAACTATACAAACGAGGTTTCCAAAGTGGAAAACTGGGACTCCGTCGGACAGAATTGCCAGGAAGGTCGGGGGAAGCCATTTGACTTAGCAGTGATTGGACACCAGGGAGAGGTGTCATAGGGACCTTGGCTACATCCGGCTGACCGATGGGAGGGTCGGGACACTTTTGGTCGAAATTGACTTTAGACTATACAAACCAGGTTTCCAAAGTGGAAAACTTGGATTCCGTCGGGCAGAATTGCCAGGAAGGTCGGGGATAGCAATTTGACTTAGCAGTGAAGTGAGTCCAGGGCGATGTCTCATAGGGACGAAGGCTACATCCGGCTGACCAATGGGGAGGTCGGGATACTTTTGGTCGAAAATGACTTTAGACTATACGAACCAGGTTGCCAAAGTGGGAAACTTGGATTCCGTCTAGCAGAATTGCCAGGAAGGTCGGGGTTAGCCATTTTACTTAGCAGTGATGGGACTCCAGGACGATGTCTCATAGGGACCAAAGCTACGTCCGGCTGACCGATGGGAAGGCCGGGATACTTTTTGTCGAAATCGACTTTAGACTATACAAACCAGGTTTCCAAAGTGGAAAACTTGGACTCCGTCGGGCAGAATTGCCAGGAAGGTCGGGGGTAGTCATTTGACTTAGCGGTGATTGGACACCAGGGGTAGGTCTCATTGGGACCAAGGCTACATCCGGCTGATAGATGGGAAGGTCGGGTTTCTTTTGGTCGAAATTGACTTTAGACTATACAAACCAGGTTTCCAAAGTGGAAAACTTTGATTCCGTCGGCCGGAATTGCCAGGAAGGTCGGGTGAGCAATTTGACTTATCTGTGATGGGACTCCAGGGCGAGGTCTCATATGGACCAAGTCTACATCGTGCTGACCGATGGGAAGGTCGGGATACATTTGGCCGAAATAGACTTTAGACCATACAATCCAGGTTTCCAAAGTGCAAAACTTGGATTCCGTCGGGCAGAATTGCCAGGAATGTCGGGGGTAGTCATTAGACTTAGCAGTGCTGGGACTCCAGGACGAGGTCTCAGGTTCCAAGGCTACATCCAGCTGACCGATGGGAAGTTCGGAATACTTTTGGTCGACATTGACCTTAGACTATACAATCCAGGTTTCCAAAGTGGAAGACTTGGACTCCGTCGGGCAGAATTGCCACGAACGTCGGGGGTAGCCATTTGACTTAGCCGTGGTGGGACTCCAGGACTAGGTCACATAGGGACCAAGGCTACATGCGGCTGACCGATGGGAAGGTCGGGATACTTTTGGTCGAAATTGACTTTAGACTATACAATCCAGGTTTCCAAAGTGCAAAACTTGGATTCCGTCGGGCAGAATTGCCAGGTATGTCGGGGGTAGCCATTTGACTTAGCAGTGATGGGACTCCAGGACGAGGACTCATAGCTTCCAAGGCTATATCCGGCTGACCGATGGGAAGTTCGGGATACTTTTGGTCGAAATTGAATTTAGACTATAAAAACCAGGCTGCCAAAGCGGAAAACTTGGATTCCGTCGGCCAGAATTGCCAGGAAGGTCGGGGGAAGCCATTTGACTTAGAAGTGATTGGGCACCAGGGAGAGGTCTCATAGGGTCCAAGGCTACATCCGGCTGACCGATGGGAGGGTCGGGATACTTTTGTTCTAAATTGACTTTAGACCATACAATCCAGGTTTCCAAAGTGCAAAACTTGGATTCCGTCGGGCAGAATTGGGAGGAAGGTCGGGGGTAGTGATTTGACTTAGCAGTGATGGGACTCCAGGACGAGGTCTCATAGGTTGCAAGGCTACATCCGGCTGACCGATGGGAAGGTCGGGATACTTTTGGTCGAAATTGACTTTAGACTATACAAACCAGGTTTCCAAAGTGGAAAACTTGGACTCCGTCGGGCAGAATTGCCAGGAATGTCGGGGGTAACCATTTGACTTAGCACTGATGGGACTCCAGGACGATGTCTCATAGGGACGAAGGCTACATCCGGCTGACCGATGGGAAGGTCGGGTTACTTTTGGTCGAAATTGACTTTAGACTATACAAACCAGGTTTCCAATGTGGAAAACTTGGATTCCGTCGGCCAGAATTGCCAGGAAGGTCGGGGGTAGCCATTTGACTTAGCAGTGACGGGACTACAGGACGAAGTCTCAGGTTCCAAGGCTACATCCGGCTGACCGATGGGATGTTCGGGATACTTTTAGTCGAAATTGACTTTAGACTATCCAAACCAGGTTTCCAAAGTGGAAAACTAGGATTCCGTCGGGCAGAATTGCCAGGAAGGTCGGGGGTAGTCATTTGACTTAGCAGTGCTGGGACTCCAGGACGAGGTCTCAGGTTCCAAGGCTACATCCAGCTGACCGATGGGAAGTTCGGAATACTTTTGGTCGACATTGACCTTAGACTATACAATCCAGGTTTCCAAAGTGGAAGACTTGGACTCCGTCGGGCAGAATTGCCAGGAACGTCGGGGGTAGCCATTTGACTTAGCAGTGATTGGACACCAGGGCGAGGACTCATAGGGACCAAGGCTACATCCGGCTGACCGATGGGAAGGTCTGGATACTTTTGGTCGAAAATGACTTTAAACTATACAAACGAGGTTTCCAAAGTGGAAAACTGGGACTCCGTCGGACAGAATTGCCAGGAAGGTCGGGGGAAGCCATTTGACTTAGCAGTGATTGGACACCAGGGAGAGGTGTCATAGGGACCTTGGCTACATCCGGCTGACCGATGGGAGGGTCGGGACACTTTTGGTCGAAATTGACTTTAGACTATACAAACCAGGTTTCCAAAGTGGAAAACTTGGATTCCGTCGGGCAGAATTGCCAGGAAGGTCGGGGATAGCAATTTGACTTAGCAGTGAAGTGAGTCCAGGGCGATGTCTCATAGGGACGAAGGCTACATCCGGCTGACCAATGGGGAGGTCGGGATACTTTTGGTCGAAAATGACTTTAGACTATACGAACCAGGTTGCCAAAGTGGGAAACTTGGATTCCGTCTAGCAGAATTGCCAGGAAGGTCGGGGTTAGCCATTTTACTTAGCAGTGATGGGACTCCAGGACGATGTCTCATAGGGACCAAAGCTACGTCCGGCTGACCGATGGGAAGGCCGGGATACTTTTTGTCGAAATCGACTTTAGACTATACAAACCAGGTTTCCAAAGTGGAAAACTTGGACTCCGTCGGGCAGAATTGCCAGGAAGGTCGGGGGTAGTCATTTGACTTAGCGGTGATTGGACACCAGGGGTAGGTCTCATTGGGACCAAGGCTACATCCGGCTGATAGATGGGAAGGTCGGGTTTCTTTTGGTCGAAATTGACTTTAGACTATACAAACCAGGTTTCCAAAGTGGAAAACTTTGATTCCGTCGGCCGGAATTGCCAGGAAGGTCGGGTGAGCAATTTGACTTATCTGTGATGGGACTCCAGGGCGAGGTCTCATATGGACCAAGTCTACATCGTGCTGACCGATGGGAAGGTCGGGATACATTTGGCCGAAATAGACTTTAGACCATACAATCCAGGTTTCCAAAGTGCAAAACTTGGATTCCGTCGGGCAGAATTGCCAGGAATGTCGGGGGTAGTGATTTGACTTAGCAGTCATGGGACTCCAGGACGAGGTCTCATAGGTTCCAAGGCTACATCCGGCTGACCGATGGGAAGGTCGGGATACTTTTGGTCGAAATTGACTTTAGACTATACAAACCAGGTTTCCAAAGTGGAAAACTGGGACTCCGTCGGGCAGAATTGGGAGGAAGGTCGGGGGTAGTGATTTGACTTAGCAGTGATGGGACACCAGGGAGAGGTCTCTTAGGGACCACGGCTACATCCGGCTGACCGATGGGAGGGTCGGGATACTTTTGGTCGAAATTGACTTTAGACTATACAATCCAGGTTTTCAAAGTGCAAAACTTGGATTCCGTCGGCCAGAATTGCCAGGAAGGTCTGGGGGTAGCCATTTGACTTAGCAGCGATTGGACACCAGGGCGAGGTCTCATAGGGACCAAGGCTACATCCGGCTGACCGATGGGAAGGTCTGGATACTTTTGGTCGAAAATGACTTTAGACAATAAAAACCAGGTTTCCAAAGTGGAAAACTTGGCTTCCGTCGGCCGGAATTGCCAGGAAGGTCGGGGGAGCCATTTGACTTAGCCGTGATGGGACTTCAGGACTAGGTCACATTGGGACCAAGGCTACATCCGGCTGACCGATGGGAAGGTCGGGATACTTTTGGTCGAAATTGACTTTAGACTAAACAATCCAGGTTTCCAAAGTGGAAAACTTGGACTCTGTCGGGCAGAATTGGCGGGAAGGTCGGGGGTAGTCATTTGACTTAGCGGTGATTGGACACCAGGGGTAGGTCTCATTGGGACCAAGGCTACATCCGGCTGATAGATGGGAAGGTCGGGTTACTTTTGGTCGAAATTGTCTTTAGACTATACAAACCAGGTTTCCAAAGTGGAAAACTTTGATTCCGTCGGCCGGAATTGCCAGGAAGGTCGGGGGAGCAATTTGACTTATCTGTGATGGGACTCCAGGGCGAGGTCTCATATGGACCAAGTCTACATCGTGCTGACCGATGGGAAGGTCGGGATACATTTGGCCGAAATAGACTTTAGACCATACAATCCAGGTTTCCAAAGTGCAAAACTTGGATTCCGTCGGGCAGAATTGCCAGGAATGTCGGGGGTAGTGATTTGACTTAGCAGTCATGGGACTCCAGGACGAGGTCTCATAGGTTCCAAGGCTACATCCGGCTGACCGATGGGAAGGTCGGGATACTTTTGGTCGAAATTGACTTTAGACTATACAAACCAGGTTTCCAAAGTGGAAAACTGGGACTCCGTCGGGCAGAATTGGGAGGAAGGTCGGGGGTAGTGATTTGACTTAGCAGTGATGGGACACCAGGGAGAGGTCTCTTAGGGACCACGGCTACATCCGGCTGACCGATGGGAGGGTCGGGATACTTTTGGTCGAAATTGACTTTAGACTATACAATCCAGGTTTTCAAAGTGCAAAACTTGGATTCCGTCGGCCAGAATTGCCAGGAAGGTCTGGGGGTAGCCATTTGACTTAGCAGCGATTGGACACCAGGGCGAGGTCTCATAGGGACCAAGGCTACATCCGGCTGACCGATGGGAAGGTCTGGATACTTTTGGTCGAAAATGACTTTAGACAATACAAACCAGGTTTCCAAAGTGGAAAACTTGGCTTCCGTCGGCCGGAATTGCCAGGAAGGTCGGGGGAGCCATTTGACTTAGCCGTGATGGGACTTCAGGACTAGGTCACATTGGGACCAAGGCTACATCCGGCTGACCGATGGGAAGGTCGGGATACTTTTGGTCGAAATTGACTTTAGACTATACAATCCAGGTTTCCAAAGTGCAAAACTTGGATTCCGTCGGGCAGAATTGAAAGGTATGTCGGGGGTAGCCATTTGACTTAGCAGTGATGGGACTCCAGGACGAGGACTCATAGCTTCCAAGGCTATATCCGGCTGACCGATGGGAAGTACGGGATATTTTTGATCGAAATTGAATTTGGACTATACAAACCAGGCTGTCAAAGCGGAAAACTTGGATTCCGTCGGCCAGAATTGCCAGGAAGGTCGGGGGAAACCATTTGACTTAGAAGTGATTGGGCACCAGGGAGAGGTCTCATAGGGACCAAGGCTACATCCGGCTGACCGATGGGAGGGTCGGGATACTTTTGTTCTAAATTGACTTTAGACCATACAATCCAGGTTTCCAAAGTGCAAAACTTGGATTCCGTCGGGCAGAATTGGGAGGAAGGTCGGGGGTAGTGATTTGACTTAGCAGTGATGGGACTCCAGGACGAGGTCTCATAGGTTGCAAGGCTACATCCGGCTGACCGATGGGAAGGTCGGGATACTTTTGGTCGAAATTGACTTTAGACTATACAAACCAGGTTTCCAAAGTGGAAAACTTGGACTCCGTCGGGCAGAATTGCCAGGAATGTCGGGGGTAGCCATTTGACTTAGCACTGATGGGACTCCAGGACGATGTCTCATAGGTTCCAAGGCTACATCCGGCTGACCGATGGGAAGGTCGGGATACTTTTGGTCGAAATTGACTTTAGACCATACAAACCAGGTTTCCAAAGTGGAAAACTTGGATACCGTCGGCCGGAATTGCCAGGAAGGTCGGGGGAGCCATTTGACTTAGCTGTGATGGGACTCCAGGACTAGGTCTCATAGGGACCAAGGCTACATCCGGCTGACCGACGGGAAGGTCGGGATACTTTTGGTCGAAATTGACTTTAGACTATACAATCCAGGTTTTCAAAGTGCAAAACTTGGATTCCGTCGGGCAGAATTGCCAGGAAGGTTGGGGGTAGCCATTTGACTTAGCACTGATGGGACTCCAGGACGATGTCTCATAGGGACGAAGGCTACATCCGGCTGACCGATGGGAAGGTCAGTATACTTTTGGTCGAAATTTACTTTAAACTAAACAATCCAGGTTTCCAATGTGGAAAACTTGGATTCCGTCGGCCAGAATTGCCAGGAAGGTCGGGGGTAGCCATTTGACTTAGCAGCGATTGGACACCAGGGCGAGGTCTCATAGGGACCAAGGCTACATCCGGCTGACCGATGGGAAGGTCTGGATACTTTTGGTCGAAAATGACTTTAGACTATACAAACCAGGTTTCCAAAGTGCAAAACTTGGATTCCGTCGGGCAGAATTGCCAGGTATGTCGGGGGTAGCCATTTGTCTTAGAAGTGATTGGGCACCAGGGAGAGGTCTCATAGGGACCAAGGCTACATCCGGCTGACCGATGGGAGGGTCGGGATACTTTTGTTCTAAATTGACTTTAGACCATACAATCCAGGTTTCCAAAGTGCAAAACTTGGATTCCGTCGGGCAGAATTGGGAGGAAGGTCGGGGGTAGTTATTTGATTTAGCAGTGATGGGACTCCAGGACGAGGTCTCATAGGTTGCAAGGCTACATCCGGCTGACCGATGGGAGGGTCGGGATACTTTTGTTCTAAATTGACTTTAGACCATACAATCCAGGTTTCGAAAGTGCAAAACTTGGATTCCGTCGGGCAGAATTGGGAGGAAGGTCGGGGGTAGTTATTTGACTTAGCAGTGATGGGACTCCAGGACGAGGTCTCATAGGCTGCAAGGCTACATCCGGCTGACCGATGGGAAGGTCGGGATACTTTTGTTCGAAATTGACTTTAGACTAAACAATCCAGGTTTCCAAAGTGGAAAACTTGGACTCTGTCGGGCAGAATTGCCATGAAGGTCAGGGGTAGTCATTTGACTTAGCGGTGATTGGACACCAGGGGTAGGTCTTATTGGGACCAAGGCTACATCCGGCTGATAGATGGGAAGGTCGGGTTACTTTTGGTCGAAATTGACTTTAGACTATACAAACCAGGTTTCCAAAGTGGAAAACTTTGATTCCGTCGGCCGGAATTGCCAGGAAAGTCGGGGGAGCAATTTGACTTATCTGTGATGGGACTCCAGGGCGAGGTCTCGTATGGACCAAGTCTACATCGTGCTGACCGATGGGAAGGTCGGGATACATTTGGCCGAAATAGACTTTAGACCATACAATCCAGGTTTCCAAAGTGCAAAACTTGGATTCCGTCGGGCAGAACTGCCAGGAATGTCGGGGGTAGTGATTTGACTTAGCAGTCATGGGACTCCAGGACGAGGTCTCCTAGGTTCCAAGGCTACATCCGGCTGACCGATGGGAAGGTCGGGATACTTTTGGTCGAAATTGACTTTAGACTATACAAACCATGTTTCCAAAGTGGAAAACTGGGACTCCGTTGGACAGAATTGCCAGGAAGGTCGGGGGTAGTCATTAGACTTAGCAGTGCTGGGACTCCAGGACGAGGTCTCAGGTTCCAAGGCTACATCCAGCTGACCGATGGGAAGTTCGGAATACTTTTGGTCGACATTGACCTTAGACTATACAATCCAGGTTTCCAAAGTGGAAGACTTGGACTCCGTCGGGCAGAATTGCCACGAACGTCGGGGGTAGCCATTTTACTTAGCAGTGATTGGACACCAGGGCGAGGACTCATAGGGACCAAGGCTACATCCGGCTGACCGATGGGAAGGTCTGGATACTTTTGGTCGAAAATGACTTTAGACTATACAAACCAGGTTTCCAAAGTGGAAAACTGGGACTCCGTCGGGCAGAATTGCCAGGAAGGTCGGGGGAAGCCATTTGACTTAGCAGTGATTGGACACCAGGGAGTGGTCTCATAGGGACCAAGGCTACATCCGGCTGACCGATTGGAAGGTCGGGATACTTTTGGCCGAAATTCACTTTAGACTATACAGTCCAGGTTTCCAAAGTGGAAAACTTGGATTCCGTCGGGCAGAATTGCCAGCAAGGTCGGGGGTAGCAATTTGACTTAGCAGTGAAGTGAGTCCAGGGCGATGTCTCATAGGGACGAAGGCTACATCCGGCTGACCAATGGGGAGGTCGGGATACTTTTGGTCGAAAATGACTTTAGACTATACGAACCAGGTTGCCAAAGTGGGAAACTTGGATTCCGTCTAGCAGAATTGCCAGGAAGGTCGGGGTTAGCCATTTTACTTAGCAGTGATGGGACTCCAGGACGATGTCTCATAGGGACCAAAGCTACGTCCGGCTGACCGATGGGAAGGCCGGGATACTTTTTGTCGAAATCGACTTTAGACTATACAAACCAGGGTTCCAAAGTGGAAAACTTGGACTCCGTCGGGCAGAATTGCCAGGAAGGTCGGGGGTAGTCATTTGACTTAGCAGTGATTGGACACCAGGGAGAGGTCTCATAGGGACCAAGGCTACATCCGGCTGACCGATTGGAAGGTCGGGATACTTTTGGCCGAAATTCACTTTAGACTATACAGTCCAGGTTTCCAAAGTGGAAAACTTGGATTCCGTCGGGCAGAATTGCCAGCAAGGTCGGGGGTAGCCATTTGACTTAGCAGTGATGGGACTCCAGGACGAGGTCTCATAGGGACCATGGCTACGTCCGGCTGACCGATGGGAAGGTCTGGATACTTTTGGTCGAAATTGACTTTAGACTATACAAACCAGGTTTCCAAAGTGGAAAACTTTGATTCCGTCGGCCGGAATTGCCAGGAAGGTCGGGGGAGCCGTTTGATTTAGCTGTGATGGGACTCCAGGACGAGGTCTCATAGGGACCAAGGCTACATCCGGCTGACCGAAGGGAAGGTCGGGATACTTTTGGTCGAAATTGACTTCAGACTATACAAACCAGGTTTCCAAAGTGGAAAACTTGGACTCCGTCGGGCAGAATTGCCAGGAAGGTCGGAGGTAGTCATTTGACTTAGCAGTGATGGGACTCCAGGACGAGGTCTCATAGGTTCCAAGGCTATATCCGGCTGACCGATGGGAAGTTCGGGATACTTTTGGTCGAAATTAACTTTAGACTATACAAACCAGGTTTACAAAGTGGAAAACTTGGATTCCGTCGGCCAGAATTGCCAGGAAGGTCGGGGGTAGTCATTTGACTTAGCAGTGATCGGACACCAGGGCGAGGTCTCATAGGGACCAAGGCTACATCCGGCTGACACATGGGCAGGTCTGGATACTTTTGGTCGAAAATGACTTTAGAATATACAATCCAGGTTGCCAAAGTGGAAAACTTGGATTCCGTCGGCCAGAATTGCCAGGAAGGTTGGGGGTAGCCATTTGACTTTGCAGTGATGGGAATCCAGGACGAGATCTCATAGGGACAAAGGCTACATCCGGCTGACCGATGGGAAGGTCGGGATACTTTTGGTCGAAACTGACTTTAGACCATAAAAACCAGATTGCCAAAGTGGAAAACTTGGATTCCGTCGGCCAGAATTGCCAGGAAGGTCGGGTGTAGTCATTTGACTTAGCAGTGATGGGACTCCAGGACGAGATCTCATAGGGACCAAGGCTACACCCGGCTGACCGATGGGAAGTTCGGGATACTTTTGGTCGAAATTGAATTTAGACTATACAAAACAGATTGCCAAAGTGGAAAACTTGGATTCCGTCGGCCAGAATTGCCAGGAATGTCGGGGGAAGCCATTTGACTTAGAAGTGATTGGACACCAGGGAGAGGTCTCATAGGGACAAAGGATACACCCGGCTGACCGATGGGAAGGTCAGGATACTTTTGGTCGAAATTGACTTTAGACTATACAATCCAGGTTTCCAAAGTGCAAAACTTGGATTCCGTCGGGCAGAATAGCCAGGAAGGTCGGGGGTAGCCATTTGACTTAGCAGTGATGGGACATCACGACGATGTCTCATAGGGACGAAGGCTAAATCCGGCAGACCCATGGGAAGTTCGGGATACTTTTGGTCGAAATTGACTTTAGACTATACAATCCAGGTTTCCAAAGTGCAAAACTTGGATTCCGTCGGGCAGAATTGCCAGGTAGGTCGGTGGTGGCCATATGACTTAGCAGTGATGGGACTCCAGGACGAGGTCTCATAGGTTCCAAGGCTACATCCGGCTGACCGATGGGATGTTCGGGATACTTTTGGTCAAAATTGACTTTAGACTATACAATCCAGGTTTCCAAAGTGCAAAACTTGGATTCCGTCGGGCAGAATTGCCAGGTAGGTCTGGGGTAGCCATTTGACTTAGCAGTGATGGGACTTCAGGACGAGGTCTCATAGGTTACAAGGCTATATCCGGCTTACCGATGGGAAGTTCGGGATACTTTTGGTCGAAATTGACTTTAGACTATACAATCAAGGTTTCCAAAGTGGAAAACTTGGATTCCGTCGGCCAGAATTCCCAGGAAGGTCGGGGGAAGCCATTTGACATAGAAGTGATTGGACACCAGGGAGTGGTCTCATAGGAACCAAGGCGACATCCGGCTGACCGATGGGAAGGTCGGGATACTTTTGTTCTAAATTGACTTTAGACTATACAAGCCAGGTTTCCTATGTGTGAAAACTTGGATTCCGTCGGCCAGAATTGCCAGGAAGTTAGGGGGTAGCCATTTGAATTAGCAGTGATGGGACTCCAGGACGATGTCTCATAGGGACGAAGGCTACAACCGGCTGACCCATTTGAAGTTCGGGATACTTTTGGTCGAAATTGACTTTAGACTATACAATCCAGGTTTCCAAAGTGCAAAACTTGGATTCCGTCGGGCAGAATTGCCAGGAAGGTCGGGGGTAGCCATTTGACTTAGCAGTGATGGGACTCCAGGACGATGTCTCATAGGGACGTAGGCTACATCCGGCTGACCGATGGGAATGTCGGGATACTTTTGGTCGAAATTGACTTTAGACTATACAATCCAGGTTTCCACAGTGCAAAACTTGGATTCCGTCGGGCAGAACTGCCAGGAAGGTCGGGGGTAGCCATTTGACTTAGCAGTGATGGGACTCCAGGACCATGTCTCATAGGGACGAAGGCTACATCGGGCTGACCGATGGGAAGGTCGGGATACTTTTGGTCGAAATTGACTTTAGACTATACAAACCAGATTGCCAAAGTGGAAAACTTGGATTCCGTCGGCCAGAATTGCCAGGAAGGTAGGGGGTAGCCATTTGACTTAGCAGTGATGGGACTCCAGGACGATGTCACATAGGGACGAAGGATACATCCGGCTGACCGATGGGAAGGTCGTGATACTTTTGGTCGAAATTGACTTTAGACTATACAAACCAGGTTTCCAACGTGGAAAACTTGGACTCCGTCGGTCAGAATTGCCAGGAAGGTCGGGGTTAGTCATTTGACTTGGCAGTCATGGGAATCCAGGACGAGGTCTCAGGTTCCATGGCTACATCCGGCTGACCGATGGGAAGTTCGGGATACTTTTAGTCGAAATTGACTTTAGACTGTACAAACCTGGCTTCCAAAGTGGAAAACTTGGACTCTGTCGGTCAGAATTGCCAGGAAGGTCGGGGTTAGTCATTTGACTTAGCAGTCATGGGACTCCAGGACGAGGTCTCAGGTTCCATGGCTACATCCGACTGACCGATGGGAAGTTCGGGATACTTTTAGTCGAAATTGACTTTAGACTGTACAAACCAGGTTTCCAAAGTGGAAAACTTGGCCTCTGTCGGGCAGAATTGGCAGGAAGGTCGGGGGTAGTCATTTGACTTAGCAATCATGGGACTCCAGGGCGAGGTCTCAGGTTCCAAGGCTACATCCGGCTGACCGATGGGAAGTTCGGGATACTTTTAGTCGAAATTGACTTTAGACTATACAAACCAGGTTTCCAAAGTGCAAAACTTGGATTCCGTCGGGCAGAATTGGCAGGAAGGTCGGGGGTAGCCATTTGATTTAGCAGTGATGGGACTCCAGGACGAGGTCTCATAGGGACGAAGGCTACATTCGGCTGACCGATGGGAAGGTCGGGATACTATTGGTCGGAACTGACTTTAGACTATACAATCCAGGTTTCCTAAGTAGAAAACTTGGATTCCGACGGCCGGAATTGCCAGGAAGGTCGGGTGTAGCCATTTGACTTAGCATTGATGGGACTCCAGGACCATGTCTCATAGGGACGGAGGCTACATCCGGCTGACCGATGGGAAGGTCGGGATACTTTTGGTCGAAATTGACTTTAGACTATACAATCCAGGTTTCCAAAGTGGAAAACTTGGACTCCGTCGGGCAGAATTGGCAGGAAGGTCGGGGGTAGCCATTTGACTTAGCTGTGAAGGGACTCCAGGACGATGTCTCATAGGGACCAAGGCTACATCCGGCTGACCGATGAGAAGGTCGGGATACTTTTGGTCGAAATTGACTTTAGACTATACAATCCAGGTTTCCAAAGTGGAAAACTTGGACTCCGTCGGGCAGAATTGGCAGGAAGGTCGGGGGTAGTCATTTGACTAAGCAGTGACGGGACTCCAGGACGAAGTCTCAGGTTCCAAGGCTACATCCGGCTGACCGATGTGTAGTTCGGGATACTTTTAGTCGAAATTGATTTTAGACTATCCAAACCAGGTTTCCAAAGTGGAAAACTAGGATTCCGTCGGGCAGAATTGCCAGGAAGGTCGGGGGTAGCCATTTGACTTAGCTGTGATGGGACTCCAGGACGAGGTCTCATAGGGATGGAGGCTACATCCGGCTGACCGATGGGAAGGTCGGGATACTTTTGGTCCAAATCGACTTTAGACTATACAAACCAGGTTTCCAAAGTGGAAAACTGGGACTCCGTTGGACAGAATTGCCAGGAAGGTCGGGGGTAGTCATTTGACTTAGCAGTGATGGGACTCCAGGACGAGGTCTCATAGGGACCAAGGCTACATCCGGCTGACCGATGGGAAGTTCTGGATACTTTTGGTCAAAATTGACTTTAGACTATACAATCCATGTTTCCAAAGTGCAAAACTTGGATTCCGTCGGGCAGAATTGCCAGGTAGGTCGGGGGTAGCCATTTGACTTAGCAGTGATGGGACTCCAGGACGAGGTCTCATAGGTTCCAAGGCTATATCCGGCTGACCGATGGGAAGTTCGGGATACTTTTGGTCGAAATTGACTTTAGCCTATACAAACCAGGTTGCCAAAGTGGAAAACTTTGTTTCCGTCGGCCAGAATTGCCAGGAAGGTCAGGGGAAGCCATTTGACTTAGAAGTGATTGGACACCAGGGAGAGGTCTCATAGGACAAAGGATACATCCGGCTGACCGATGGGAAGGTCGGGATACTTTTGGTCGAAATTGACTTTAGACTATACAATCCAGGTTTCCAATGTGCAAAACTTGGATTCCGTCGGGAAGAATTACCAGGTATGCCGGGTGTAGCCATTTGACTTAGCAGTGATTGGACACCAGGGCGAGGACTCATAGGGACCAAGGCTACATCCGGCTGACCGATGGGAGGGTCTGAATACTTTTGGTCGAAAATGACTTTAGACTATACAATCCAGATTGCCAAAGTGGAAAACTTGGATTCCGTCGGACAAAATTGCCACGAAGGTCGGGGGAAGCCATTTGACTTAGCGGTGATTGGACACCAGGGGGAGATCTGATAGGGACCAAGGCTACATCCGGCTGACCGATGGGATGGTCGGGATTCTTTTGGTCGAAATTGAATTTAGACTATACAAACCAGGTTTTCAAAGTGGAAAACTTGTATTCCGTCGGCCAGAATTGCCAGTAAGGTCGGCGGAAGCCATTTGACTTAGAAGTGATTGAACTCCAGGACGAGGTCTCATAGGTTCCAAGGCTACATCCGGCTGACCAATGGGAAGTTCGGGATACTTTTGGTCGAAATTGACTTTAGACTATACAAACCAGGTTGCCAAAGTGTAAAACTTGGATTCCGTCGGGCAGAATTGCCAGGAAGGTCGGGGGAAGCCATTTGACTTAGAAGTGATTGGACACCAGGGAGAGGTCTCATAGGGACCAAGGCTACATCCGGCTGACCGATGGGTGGTTCGGGATACTTTTGGTCGAAATTGACCTTAGACTATACAATCCATGTTTCCAAAGTGGAAAACTTGGATTCCGTCGGGCAGAATTGCCATGAAGGTCAGGCGTAGTCATTTGACTTAGCAGTGATTGGACACCAGGGCGAGGTCTCATAGGGACCAAGGCTACATCCGGCTGACCAATGGGAAGTTCGGGATACTTTTGGTCGAAATAGACTTTAGACTATACAATCCATGTTTCCAAAGTGGAAAACTTGGATTCCGTTGGCCAGAATTGCCAGGAAGATCGGGGGAGCCATTTGACTTAGCGGTGATTGGACACCAGGAGGAGGTCTCATAGGGACCAAGGTTACATCCGGCTGATAGATGGGAAGGTCTGGATACTTTTGGTCGAAAATGACTTTAGACTATTCAAACCAGATTGCCAAAGTGGAAAACTTGGATTCCGTCGGCCAGAATTGCCAGGAAGGTCGGGGGTAGCCATTTGACTTAGCAGTGATGCGTCTCCAGGACGAGATCTCATAGGGACCAAGGCTACATCCGCCTGACCGATGGGAAGGTCTGGATACTTTTGGTCGATAATGACTTTAGACTATACAAGCCAGGTTGCCAAAGTGGAAAACTGCGACTCCGTCAGGCAGAATTGCGAGGAAGGTTGGGGGAAGACATTTGACTTAGCAGTGATTGGACACCAGGGAGAGGTCTCATAGGGACCAAGGCTACATCCGGCTGACCAATGGGAAGGTCGGGATACTTTTGGTCGAAAATGACTTTAGACTATACACTCAAGGTTTCCAAAGTGGAAAACTTGGATTCCGTCGGCCAGAAGTGCCAGGAAGGCCGGGGGAAGCCATTTGACTTAGCAGTGCTGGGACTCCAGGACGAGGTCTCATAGGGACCAAGGCTACATCCGGCTGACCGATGGGAAGGTCGGGATACTTTTGGTCAAAATTGACTTTAGACTATTCAATCCAGGTTTCCAAAGTGCAAAACTTGGATTCCGTCGGGCAGAATTGCCAGGTATTTCGGGGGTAGCCATTTGACTTAGCAGTAATGGGACTCCAGGACGAGATCTCATAGGTTCCAAGGCTACATCCGGCTGACCGATGGGAAGTTCTGAATACTTTTGGTCGAAATTGACTTTAGACTATACAAACCATATTGCCAAAGTGGAAAACTTGGATTCCGTCGGACAGGATTGCCAGGAATGTCGGGGGAATCCATTTGACTTAGAAGTGATTGGACACCAGGGAGAGGTCTCATAGGGACCAAGGCTACTTCCGGCTGACCGATGGGAAGGTCGGGATACTTTTGGTCGAAATTGACTTTAGACTATACAAACCAGGTTTCCAAAGTGGAAAACTTGGATTCCGTCGGCCGGAATTGCCAGGAAGGTCGGGGTAGCCATTTGACTTAGCAGTGATGGGACTCCAGGACGAGGTCTCACAGGGACCAAGGCTACATCCGGCTGACCGATGGGAAGGTCGGGATACTTTTGGTCGAAATTGACTTTAGACTATACAATCCAGGTTTCCAGAGTGGAAAACTTGGATTCCGTCGGCCAGAATTGCCAGGAAGGTCGGAGGAAGCCATTTGATTTAGCAGTGATGGGACTCCAGGACGAGATCTCATAGGGACCATTGCTACATCCGGCTGACCGATGGGAAGGTCTGGATACTTTTGGTCGGAAATGACTTTAGACTATACAATCCGGGTTTCCAAATTGGAAAACTTGGATTCCGTCGGCCAGAATTGCCAGGAAGGTCGGGGGAAGCCATTTGACTTAGCAGTGATTGGACTCCAGGACGAGGTCTCATGGGGACCAAGGCTACATCCGGCTGACCGATGGGAAGGTCGGGATACTTTTGGTCGAAATTGACCTTAGACTATACAATCCATGTTTCCAAAGTGGAAAACTTGGATTCCGTCGGGCAGAATTGCCATGAAGGTCAGGGGTAGTCATTTGACTTAGCAGTGATTGGACACCAGGGCGAGGTCTCATAGGGACCAAGGCTACATACGGCTGACCAATGGGAAGTTCTGGATACTTTTGGTCGAAAATGACTTTAGACGATACAAACCAGGTTTTCAAAGTGGAAAACTTGGATTCCGTCGGCCGGAATTGCGAGGAAGTTAGGGGGAGCCATTTGACTTAGCTATGATGGGACTCCAGGACGAGGACTCATAGGTTCCAAGGCTACATACGGCTGACCGATGGGAAGTTCTGGATACTTTTGGTCAAAATTGACTTTAGACTATACAATCCATGTTTCCAAAGTGCAAAACTTGGATTCCGTCGGGCAGAATTGCCAGGTAGGTCGGGGGTAGCCATTTGACTTAGCAGTGATGGGTCTCCAGGACGAGGTCTCATAGGTTCCAAGGCTATATCCGGCTGACCGATGGGAAGTTCGGGATACTTTTGGTCGAAATTGACTTTAGACTATACAAACCAGGTTGCCAAAGTGGAAAACTTGGATTCCGTCGGCCAGAATTGCCAGGAAGGTCAGGGGAAGCCATTTGACTTAGAAGTGATTGGACACCAGGGAGAGGTCTCATAGGACAAAGGATACATCCGGCTGACCGATGGGAAGGTCGGGATACTTTTGGTCGAAATTGACTTTAGACTATACAATCCAGGTTTCCAAAGTGCAAAACTTGGATTCCGTCGGGAAGAATTGCCAGGTATGTCGGGGGTAGCCATTTGACTTAGCAGTGATTGGAATCCAGGACGAGGTCTCATAGGTTCCAAGGCTACATCCGGCTGACCGATGGGAAGATCGGAATACTTTTGGTCGAAATTGACTTTAGACTATACAAACCAGATTGCCAAAGTGGAAAACATGGACTCCGTCGGGCAGAATTGGCAGGAAGTTCGGGGGTAGTCATTTGACTAAGCAGTGATGGGACTCCAGGACGAATTCTCAGGATCCAAGCCTACATCCGGCTGACCGATGGGAAGTTCGGGATACTTTTAGTCGAAATTGACTTTAGACTATCGAAACCAGGTTTCCAAAGTGGAAAACTAGGATTCCCTCGGGCAGAATTGCCAGGAAGGTCGGGGGTAGCCATTTGACTTAGCTGTGCTGGGACTCCAGGACGAGGTCTCAGTTTCCAAGGCAACATCCGGCTGGCCGATGGGAAGTTCGGGGTACTTTTGGTCGACATTGACCTTAGAATATACAATCCAGGTTTCCAAAGTGGAAAACTAGGACTCCGTCGGGCAGAATTGCCAGGAACGTCGGGGGTAGCCATTTGACTTAGCAGTGATTGGACACCAGGGCGAGGACTCATAGGGACCAAGGCTACATCCGGCTGACCGATGGGTGGTTCGGGATACTTTTCGTCGAAATTAACTTTAGACTATACAAACCAGGTCTTCAAAGTGGAAAACTTGGATTCCGTCGGGCAGAATTGCCAGGAATGTCGGGGGTAGCCATTTGACATAGCAGTGATTGGACTCCAGGAGGATGTCTCATAGGGACGAAGGCTACATCCGGGTGACCGATGGGAAGGTCGGGATACTTTTGTTCGAAATTGACTTTACACTATACAAACCAGGTTTCCAAAGTGGAAAACCTGGATTCCGTCGGCCAGAATTGCCAGGAAGGACGGAGGAAGCCATTTGACTTAGCAGTGATGGGACTCCAGGACGAGGTCTCATAGGGTCCAAGGCTACATCCGGCTGACCGATGGGAAGGTCGGGATACTTTTGGTCGAAATTGACTTTAGACTATACAAACCAGGTTTCCAAAGTGGAAAACTTGGCTTCCGTCGGCCGGAATTGCCAGGAAGGTCGGGGGAGCCATTTGACTTAGCCGTGATGGGACTTCAGGACTAGGTCACATTGGGACCAAGGCTACATCCGGCTGACCGATGGGAAGGTCGGGATACTTTTGGTCGAAATTGACTTTAGACTATACAATCCGGGTTTCCAAAGTGGGAAACTTGGATTCCGTCGGCCAGAATTGCCAGGAAGGTCGGGGGAAGCCATTTGACTTAGCTATGATGGGACTCCAGGACGAGGACTCATAGCTTCCAAGGCTTTATCCGGCTGACCGATGGGAAGTTCGGGATACTTTTGATCGAAATTGAATTTAGACTATACAAACCAGGCTGCCAAAGCGGAAAACTTGGATTCCGTCGGCCAGAATTGCCAGGAAGGTCGGGGGAAGCCATTTGACTTAGAAGTGATTGGGCACCAGGGAGAGGTCTCATAGGGAGCAAGGCTACATCCGGCTGACCGATGGGAGGTTCGGGATACTTTTGTTCTAAATTGACTTTAGACCATACAATCCAGGTTTCCAAAGTGCAAAACTTGGATTCCGTCTGGCAGAATTGCCAGGAAGGTCGGGGGTAGCCATTTGACTTAGCTGCGAAGGGACTCCAGGACGATGTCTCATAGGGACGAAGGCTACATCCGGCTGACCGATGGGAAGGTCGGGATACTTTTGGTCGAAATTGACTTTAGACTATACAAGCCAGGTTTCCAAAGTGGAAAACTGGGACTCCGTTGGACAGAATTGCCAGGAAGGTCGGGGGTAATCATTTGACTTAGCAGTGCTGGGACTCCAGGACGAGGTCTCAGGTTCCAAGGCTACATCCAGCTGACCGATGGGAAGTTCGGAATACTTTTGGTCGACATTGACCTTAGACTATACAATCCAGGTTTCCAAAGTGGAAGACTTGGACTCCGTCGGGCAGAATTGCCAGGAACGTCGGGGGTAGCCATTTGACTTAGCAGTGATTGGACACCAGGGCGAGGACTCATAGGGACCAAGGCTACATCCGGCTGACCGATGGGAAGGTCTGGATACTTTTGGTCGAAAATGACTTTAGACTATACAATCCAGGTTTCCAAAATGGAAAACTTGGATTCCGTCGGGCAGAATTGCCAGGAAGGTCGGGGAAGCCATTTGACTTAGAAGTGATTGGACACCAGGGAGAGGTCTCATAGGACCAAGGCTACATCCGGCTGACCGATGGGAAGGTCGGGATACATTTGGTCGAAATTGACTTTAGACTATACAAACCAGGTTTCCAAAGTGGAAAACTTGGCTTCCGTCGGCCGGAATTGCCAGGAAGGTCGGGGGAGCCATTTGACTTAGCCGTGGTGGGACTCCAGGACTAGGTCACATAGGGACCAAGGCTACATCCGGCTGACCGATGGGAAGGTCGGGATACTTTTGGTCGAAATTGACTTTAGACTATACAATCCAGGTTTCCAAAGTGCAAAACTTGGATTCCGTCGGGCAGAATTGCCAGGTATGTCGGGGGTAGCCATTTGACTTAGCAGTGATGGGACTCCAGGACGAGGACTCATAGCTTCCAAGGCTATATCCGGCTGACCGATGGGAAGTTCGGGATACTTTTGGTCGAAATTGAATTTAGACTATAAAAACCAGGCTGCCAAAGCGGAAAACTTGGATTCCGTCGGCCAGAATTGCCAGGAAGGTCGGGGGAAGCCATTTGACTTAGAAGTGATTGGGCACCAGGGAGAGGTCTCATAGGGACCAAGGCTACATCCGGCTGATAGATGGGAAGGTCGGGTTACTTTTGGTCGAAATTGACTTTAGACTATACAAACCAGGTTTCCAAAGTGGAAAACTTTGATTCCGTCGGCCGGAATTGCCAGGAAGGTCGGGGGAGCAATTTGACTTATCTGTGATGGGACTCCAGGGCGAGGACTCATATGGACCAAGTCTACATCGTGCTGACCGATGGGAAGGTCGGGATACATTTGGCCGAAATAGACTTTAGACCATACAATCCAGGTTTCCAAAGTGCAAAACTTGGATTCCGTCGGGCAGAATTGCCAGGAAGGTCGGGGGTAGCAATTTGACTTAGCAGTGAAGTGAGTCCAGGGCGATGTCTCATAGGGACGAAGGCTACATCCGGCTGACCAATGGGGAGGTCGGGATACTTTTGGTCGAAAATGACTTTAGACTATACAAACCAGGTTTCCAAAGTGGAAAACTTGGACTCCGTCGGGCAGAATTGCCAGGAAGGTCGGGGGTAGTCATTTGACTTAGCAGTGATTGGACACCAGGGAGAGGTCTCATAGGAACCAAGGCTACATCCGGCTGACCGATTGGAAGGTCGGGATACTTTTGGTCGAAATTCACTTTAGACTATACAGTCCAGGTTTCTAAAGTGGAAAACTTGGATTCCGTCGGGCAGAATTGCCAGCAAGGTCGGGGGTAGCCATTTGACTTAGCAGTGATGTTACTCCAGGACGAGATCTCATAGGGTCCAAGGATACATCCGGCTGACCGATGGGTAGTTCGGGATACTTTTAGTCGAAATTGACTTTAGACTATACAAACCAGGTTTCCAAAGTGGAAAACTTGGATTCCGTCGGCCGGAATTGCCAGGAAGGTCGGGGGAAGCCATTTGACTTAGCAGTGATGGGACTCCAGGACGAGGTCTCATAGGGACCATGGCTACGTCCGGCTGACCGATGGTAAGGTCGGGATACTTTTGGTCGAAATTGACTTTAGACTATACAAACCAGGTTTCCAAAGTGGAAAACTTTGATTCCGTCGGCCGGAATTGCCAGGAAGGTCGGGGGTAGGCATTTGACTTAGCAGTGATCGGACACCAGGGCGCGGTCTCATAGGGACCAAGGCTACATCCGGCTGACCGATGGGCAGGTCTGGATACTTTTGGTCGAAAATGACTTTAGACTATACAGTCCAGGTTTCCAAAGTGGAAAACTTGGATTCCGTCGGGCAGAATTGCCAGCAAGGTCGGGGGTAGCCATTTGACTTAGCAGTGATGTTACTCCAGGACGAGATCTCATAGGGTCCAAGGATACATCCGGCTGACCGATGGGTAGTTCGGGATACTTTTAGTCGAAATTGACTTTAGACTATACAAACCAGGTTTCCAAAGTGGAAAACTTGGACTCTGTCGGGCAGAATTGGCGGGAAGGTCGGGGGTAGTCATTTGACTTAGCGGTGATTGGACACCAGGGGTAGGTCTCATTGGGACCAAGGCTACATCCGGCTGACCGATGGGAAGGTCGGGATACATTTGGCCGAAATGGACTTTAGACCATACAATCCAGGTTTCCAAAGTGCAAAACTTGGATTCCGTCGGGCAGAATTGCCAGGAATGTCGGGGGTAGTGATTTGACTTAGCAGTCATGGGACTCCAGGACGAGGACTCATAGCTTCCAAGGCTATATCCGGCTGACCGATGGGAAGTTCGGGATACTTTTGGTCGAAATTGAATTTAGACTATAAAAACCAGGCTGCCAAAGCGGAAAACTTGGATTCCGTCGGCCAGAATTGCCAGGAAGGTCGGGGGAAGCCATTTGACTTAGAAGTGATTGGGCACCAGGGAGAGGTCTCATAGGGACTAAGGCTACATCCGGCTGATAGATGGGAAGGTCGGGTTACTTTTGGTCGAAATTGACTTTAGACTATACAAACCAGGTTTCCAAAGTGGAAAACTTTGATTCCGTCGGCCGGAATTGCCAGGAAGGTCGGGGGAGCAATTTGACTTATCTGTGATGGGACTCCAGGGCGAGGACTCATATGGACCAAGTCTACATCGTGCTGACCGATGGGAAGGTCGGGATACATTTGGCCGAAATAGACTTTAGACCATACAATCCAGGTTTCCAAAGTGCAAAACTTGGATTCCGTCGGGCAGAATTGCCAGGAAGGTCGGGGGTAGCAATTTGACTTAGCAGTGAAGTGAGTCCAGGGCGATGTCTCATAGGGACGAAGGCTACATCCGGCTGACCAATGGGGAGGTCGGGATACTTTTGGTCGAAAATGACTTTAGACTATACAAACCAGGTTTCCAAAGTGGAAAACTTGGACTCCGTCGGGCAGAATTGCCAGGAAGGTCGGGGGAAGCCATTTGACTTAGCAGTGATGGGACTCCAGGACGAGGTCTCATAGGGAACAAGGCTACATCCGGCTGACCGATGGGAAGGTCGGGATACTTTTGGTAGAAAGTGACTTTAGACTATACAAACCAGGTTTCCAAAGTGGAAAACTGGGACTCCGTCGGGCAGAATTGGGAGGAAGGTCGGGGGTAGTGATTTGACTTAGCAGTGATGGGACTCCAGGACGAGGTCTCATAGGGAACAAGGCTACCTCCGGCTGAGCGATGGGAAGTTCGGAATACTTTTGGTCGAAAATGACTTTAGACTACACAAACCAGGTTTCCAAAGTGGAAAACTTGCATTCCGTCGGCCGGAATTGCGAGGAAGGTCGGGGGTAGTGATTTGACTTAGCAGTGATGGGACTCCAGGACGAGGTCTCATAGGGAACAAGGCTACATCCGGCTGACCGATGGGAAGGTCGGGATACTTTTGGTAGAAAGTGACTTTAGACTATACAAACCAGGTTTCCAAAGTGGAAAACTGGGACTCCGTCGGGCAGAATTGGGAGGAAGGTCGGGGGTAGTGATTTGACTTAGCAGTGATGGGACTCCAGGACGATGTCTCATAGGGACGAAGGCTACATCCGGCTGACCGATGGGAAGGTCGGGATACTTTTGGTCGAAATTGACTTTAGACTAAACAATCCAGGTTTCCAAAGTGGAAAACTTGGACTCTGTCGGGCAGAATTGGCGGGAAGGTCGGGGTAGCCATTTGACTTAGCAGCGATTGGACACCAGAGCGAGGTCTCATAGGGACCAAGGCTACATCCGGCTGACCGATGGGAAGGTCTGGTTACTTTTGGTCGAAAATGACTTTAGACAATACAAACCAGGTTTCCAAAGTGGAAAACTTGGCTTCCGTCGGCCGGAATTGCCAGGAAGGTCGGGGGAGCCATTTGACTTAGCCGTGATGGGACTTCAGGACTAGGTCACATTGGGACCAAGGCTACATCCGGCTGACCGATGGGAAGGTCGGGATACTTTTGGTCGAAATTGACTTTAGACTATACAATCCAGGTTTCCAAAGTGCAAAACTTGGATTTTGTCGGGCAGAATTGCCAGGTATGTCGGGGGTAGCCATTTGACTTAGCAGTGATGGGACTCCAGGACGAGGACTCATAGCTTCCAAGGCTATATCCGGCTGACCGATGGGAAGTTCGGGATATTTTTGATCGAAATTGAATTTAGACTATACAAACCAGGCTGTCAAAGCGGAAAACTTGGATTCCGTCGGCCAGAATTGCCAGGAAGGTCGGGGGAAAACATTTGACTTAGAAGTGATTGGGCACCAGGGAGAGGTCTCATAGGGACCAAGGCTACATCCGGCTGACCGATGGGAGGGTCGGGATACTTTTGTTCTAAATTGACTTTAGACCATACAATCCAGGTTTCCAATGTGCAAAACTTGGATTCCGTCGGGCAGAATTGGGAGGAAGGTCGGGGGTAGTGATTTGACTTAGCAGTGATGGGACTCCAGGACGAGGTCTCATAGGTTGCAAGGCTACATCCGGCTGACCGATGGGAAGGTCGGGATACTTTTGGTCGAAATTGACTTTAAACTATACAAACCAGGTTTCCAAAGTGGAAAACTTGGATACCGTCGGCCGGAATTGCCAGGAAGGTCGGGGGAGCCATTTGACTTAGCTGTGATGGGACTCCAGGACTAGGTCTCATAGGGACCAAGGCTACATCCGGCTGACCGACGGGAAGGTCGGGATACTTTTGGTCGAAATTGACTTTAGACTATACAATCCAGGTTTTCAAAGTGCAAAACTTGGATTCCGTCGGCCAGAATTGCCAGGAAGGTCGGGGGTAGCCATTTGACTTAGCAGTGATGGGACTCCAGGACGAGGACTCATAGCTTCCAAGGCTATATCCGGCTGACCGATGGGAAGTTCGGGATACTTTTGATCGAAATTGAATTTAGACTATACAAACCAGGCTGCCAAAGCGGAAAACTTGGATTCCGTCGGCCAGAATTGCCAGGAAGGTCGGGGGAAGCCATTTGACTTAGAAGTGATTGGGCACCAGGGAGAGGTCTCATAGGGACCAAGGCTACATCCGGCTGACCGATGGGAGGGTCGGGATACTTTTGTTCTAAATTGACTTTAGACCATACAATCCAGGTTTCCAAAGTGCAAAACTTGGATTCCGTCGGGCAGAATTGGGAGGAAGGTCGGGGGTAGTGATTTGACTTAGCAGTGATGGGACTCCAGGACGAGGTCTCATAGGTTGCAAGGCTACATCCGGCTGACCGATGGGAAGGTCGGGATACTTTTGGTCGAAATTGACTTTAGACTATACAAACCAGGTTTCCAAAGTGGAAAACTTGGACTCCGTCGGGCAGAATTGCCAGGAATGTCGGGGGTAGCCATTTGACTTAGCACTGATGGGACTCCAGGACGATGTCTCATAGGTTCCAAGGCTACATCCGGCTGACCGATGGGAAGGTCGGGATACTTTTGGTCGAAATTGACTTTAGACTATACAAACCAGGTTTCCAATGTGGAAAACTTGGATTCCGTCGGCCAGAATTGCCTTGAAGGTCGGGGGTAGCCATTTGACTTAGCAGTGACGGGACTACAGGACGAAGTCTCAGGTTCCAAGGCTACATCCGGCTGACCGATGGGATGTTCGGGATACTTTTGGTCGAAAATGACTTTAGACTATACAAACGAGGTTTCCAAAGTGGAAAACTGGGACTCCGTCGGGCAGAATTGCCAGGAAGGTCGGGGGTAGCCATTTGACTTAGCAGTGATGTTACTCCAGGACGAGATCTCATAGGGTCCAAGGATACATCCGGCTGACCGATGGGTAGTTCGGGATACATTTAGTCGAAATTGACTTTAGACTATACAAACCAGGTTTCCAAAGTGGAAAACTTGGACTCTGTCGGGCAGAATTGGCGGGAAGGTCGGGGGTAGTCATTTGACTTAGCGGTGATTGGACACCAGGGGTAGGTCTCATTGGGACCAAGGCTACATCCGGCTGATAGATGGGAAGGTCGGGTTACTTTTGGTCGAAATTGACTTTAGACTATACAAACCAGGTTTCCAAAGTGGAAAACTTTGATTCCGTCGGCCGGAATTGCCAGGAAGGTCGGGGGAGCAATTTGACTTATCTGTGATGGGACTCCAGGGCGAGGTCTCATATGGACCAAGTCTACATCGCGCTGACCGATGGGAAGGTCGGGATACATTTGGCCGAAATAGACTTTAGACCATACAATCCAGGTTTCCAAAGTGCAAAACTTGGATTCCGTCGGGCAGAATTGCCAGGAATGTCGGGGGTAGTGATTTGACTTAGCAGTCATGGGACTCCAGGACGAGGTCTCATAGGTTCCAAGGCTACATCCGGCTGACCGATGGGAAGGTCGGGATACTTTTGGTCGAAATTGACTTTAGACTATACAAACCAGGTTTCCAAAGTGGAAAACTGGGACTCCGTCGGGCAGAATTGGGAGGAAGGTCGGGGGTAGTGATTTGACTTAGCAGTGATGGGACTCCAGGACGAGGTCTCATAGGGAACAAGGCTACCTCCGGCTGAGCGATGGGAAGTTCAGAATACTTTTGGTCGAAAATGACTTTAGACTACACAAACCAGGTTTCCAAAGTGGAAAACTTGCATTCCGTCGGCCGGAATTGCCAGGAAGGTCGGGGGAGCCATTTGACTTAGCTGTGATGGGAACCCTGGACGAGGTCTCATAGGGACCTAGGCTACATCCGGCTGACCGATGGGAAGGTCGGGATACTTTTGGTAGAAAGTGACTTTAGACTATACAAACCAGGTTTCCAAAGTGGAAAACTGGGACTCCGTCGGGCAGAATTGGGAGGAAGGTCGGGGGTAGTGATTTGACTTAGCAGTGATGGGACTCCAGGACGATGTCTCATAGGGACGAAGGCTACATCCGGCTGACCGATGGGAAGGTCGGGATACTTTTGGTCGAAATTGACTTTAGACTAAACAATCCAGGTTTCCAAAGTGGAAAACTTGGACTCTGTCGGGCAGAATTGGCGGGAAGGTCGGGGGTAGTCATTTGACTTAGCGGTGATTGGACACCAGGGGTAGGTCTCATTGGGACCAAGGCTACATCCGGCTGATAGATGGGAAGGTCGGGTTACTTTTGGTCGAAATTGACTTTAGACTATACAAACCAGGTTTCCAAAGTGGAAAACTTTGATTCCGTCGGCCGGAATTGCCAGGAAGGTCGGGGGAGCAATTTGACTTATCTGTGATGGGACTCCAGGGCGAGGTCTCATATGGACCAAGTCTACATCGTGCTGACCGATGGGAAGGTCGGGATACATTTGGCCGAAATAGACTTTAGACTATACAAACCAGGTTTCCAATGTGGAAAACTTGGATTCCGTCGGCCAGAATTGCCAGGAAGGTCGGGGGTAGCCATTTGACTTAGCAGTGACGGGACTACAGGACGAAGTCTCAGGTTCCAAGGCTACATCCGGCTGACCGATGGGATGTTCGGGATACTTTTAGTCGAAATTGACTTTAGACTATCCAAACCAGGTTTCCAAAGTGGAAAACTAGGATTCCGTCTGGCAGAATTGCCAGGAAGGTCGGGGGTAGCCATTTGACTTAGCTGTGAAGGGACTCCAGGACGATGTCTCATAGGGTCGAAGGCTACATCCGGCTGACCGATGGGAAGGTCGGGATACTTTTGTTCGAAATTGACTTTAGACTATACAAACCAGGTTTCCAAAGTGGAAAACTGGGACTCCGTTGGACAGAATTGCCAGGAAGGTCGGGGGTAGTCATTTGACTTAGCAGTGCTGGGACTCCAGGACGAGGTCTCAGGTTCCAAGGCTACATCCAGCTGACCGATGGGAAGTTCGGAATACTTTTGGTCGACATTGACCTTAGACTATACAATCCAGGTTTCCAAAGTGGCAGAATTGGATTCCGTCGGGCAGAATTGCCAGGTATGTCGGGGGTAGCCATTTGACTTAGCAGTGATGGGACTCCAGGACGAGGACTCATAGCTTCCAAGGCTACATCCGGCTGACCGATGGGAAGTTCGGGATACTTTTGGTCGAAATTGAATTTAGACTATACAAACCAGGCTGCCAAAGCGGAAAACTTGGATTCCGTCGGCCAGAATTGCCAGGAAGGTCGGGGGAAGCCATTTGACTTAGAAGTGATTGGGCACCAGGGAGAGGTCTCATAGGGACCAAGGCTACATCCGGCTGACCGATGGGAGGGTCGGGATACTTTTGTTCTAAATTGACTTTAGACCATACAATCCAGGTTTCCAAAGTGCAAAAATTGGATTCCGTCGGGCAGAATTGGGAGGAAGGTCGGGGGTAGTGATTTGACTTAGCAGTGATGCGACTCCAGGACGAGGTCTCATAGGTTGCAAGGCTACATCCGGCTGACCGATGGGAAGGTCGGGATACTTTTGGTCGAAATTGACTTTAGACTATACAAACCAGGTTTCCAAAGTGGAAAACTTGGATACCGTCGGCCGGAATTGCCAGGAAGGTCGGGGGAGCCATTTGACTTAGCTGTGATGGGACTCCAGGACTAGGTCTCATAGGGACCAAGGCTACATCCGGCTGACCGACGGGAAGGTCGGGATACTTTTGGTCGAAATTGACTTTAGACTATACAATCCAGGTTTTCAAAGTGCAAAACTTGGATTCCGTCGGGCAGAATTGCCAGGAAGGTTGGGGGTAGCCATTTGACTTAGCACTGATGGGACTCCAGGACGATGTCTCAGAGGGACGAAGGCTACATCCGGCTGACCGATGGGAAGTTCGGGATACTTTTGGTCGAAATTGACTTTAGACTAAACAATCCAGGTTTCCAATGTGGAAAACTTGGATTCCGTCGGCCAGAATTGCCAGGAAGGTCGGGGGTAGCCATTTTACTTAGCCGTGGTGGGACTCCAGGACTAGGTCACATAGGGACCAAGGCTACATCCGGCTGACCGATGGGAAGGTCGGGATACTTTTGGTCGAAATTGACTTTAGACTATACAATCCAGGTTTGCAAAGTGCAAAACTTGGATTCCGTCGGGCAGAATTGCCAGGTATGTCGGGGGTAGCCATTTGACTTAGCAGTGATGGGACTCCAGGACGAGGACTCATAGCTTCCAAGGCTACATCCGGCTGACCGATGGGAAGTTCGGGATACTTTTGGTCGAAATTGAATTTAGACTATACAAACCAGGCTGCCAAAGCGGAAAACTTGGATTCCGTCGGCCAGAATTGCCAGGAAGGTCGGGGGAAGCCATTTGACTTAGAAGTGATTGGGCACCAGGGAGAGGTCTCATAGGGACCAAGGCTACATCCGGCTGACCGATGGGAGGGTCGGGATACTTTTGTTCTAAATTGACTTTAGACCATACAATCCAGGTTTCCAAAGTGCAAAACTTGGATTCCGTCGGGCAGAATTGGGAGGAAGGTCGGGGGTAGTGATTTGACTTAGCAGTGATGCGACTCCAGGACGAGGTCTCGTAGGTTGCAAGGCTACATCCGGCTGACCGATGGGAAGGTCGGGATACTTTTGGTCGAAATTGACTTTAGACTATACAAAGCAGGTTTCCAAAGTGGAAAACTTGGATACCGTCGGCCGGAATTGCCAGGAAGGTCGGGGGAGCCATTTGACTTAGCTGTGATGGGACACCAGGACTAGGTCTCATAGGGACCAAGGCTACATCCGGCTGACCGACGGGAAGGTCGGGATACTTTTGGTCGAAATTGACTTTAGACTATACAATCCAGGTTTTCAAAGTGCAAAACTTGGATTCCGTCGGGCAGAATTGCCAGGAAGGTTGGGGGTAGCCATTTGACTTAGCACTGATGGGACTCCAGGACGATGTCTCATAGGGACGAAGGCTACATCCGGCTGACCGAAGGGAAGGTCGGTATACTTTTGGTCGAAATTGACTTTAGACTAAACAATCCAGGTTTCCAATGTGGAAAACTTGGATTCCGTCGGCCAGAATTGCCAGGAAGGTCGGGGGTAGCCATTTGACTTAGAAGTGATTGGGCACCAGGGAGAGGTCTCATAGGGACCAAGGCTACATCCGGCTGACCGATGGGAAGGTCTGGATACTTTTGGTCGAAAATGACTTTAGACCATACAATCCAGGTTTCCAAAGTGCAAAACTTGGATTCCGTCGGGCAGAATTGGGAGGAAGGTCGGGGGTAGTTATTTGACTTAGCAGTGATGGGACTCCAGGACGAGGTCTCATAGGTTGCAAGGCTACATCCGGCTGACCGATGGGAGGGTCGGGATACTTTTGTTCTAAATTGACTTTAGACCATACAATCCAGGTTTCCAAAGTGCAAAACTTGGATTCCGTCGGGCAGAATTGGGAGGAAGGTCGGGGGTAGTTATTTGACTTAGCAGTGATGGGACTCCAGGACGAGGTCTCATAGGTTGCAAGGCTACATCCGGCTGACCGATGGGAAGGTCGGGATACTTTTGGTCGAAATTGACTTTAGACTAAACAATCCAGGTTTCCAAAGTGGAAAACTTGGACTCTGTCGGGCAGAATTGGCGGGAAGGTCGGGGGTAGTCATTTGACTTAGCGGTGATTGGACACCAGGGGTAGGTCTTATTGGGACCAAGGCTACATCCGGCTGATAGATGGGAAGGTCGGGTTACTTTTGGTCGAAATTAACTTTAGACTATACAAACCAGGTTTCCAAAGTGGAAAACTTTGATTCCGTCGGCCGGAATTGCCAGGAAGGTCGGGGGAGCAATTTGACTTATCTGTGATGGGACTCCAGGGCGAGGTCTCATATGGACCAAGTCTACATCGTGCTGACCGATGGGAAGGTCGGGATACATTTGGCCGAAATAGACTTTAGACCATACAATCCAGGTTTCCAAAGTGCAAAACTCGGATTCCGTCGGGCAGAATTGCCAGGAATGTCGGGGGTAGTGATTTGACTTAGCCGTCATGGGACTCCAGGACGAGGTCTCATAGGTTCCAAGGCTACATCCGGCTGACCGATGGGAAGGTAGGGATACTTTTGGTCGAAATTGACTTTAGACTATACAAACCATGTTTCCAAAGTGGAAAACTGGGACTCCGTTGGACAGAATTGCCAGGAAGGTCGGGGGTAGTCATTTGACTTAGCAGTGCTGGGACTCCAGGACGAGGTCTCAGGTTCCAAGGCTACATCCAGCTGACCGATGGGAAGTTCGGAATACTTTTGGTCGACATTGACCTTAGACTATACAATCCAGGTTTCCAAAGTGGAAGACTTGGACTCCGTCGGGCAGAATTGCCAGCAAGGTCGGGGGTAGCAATTTGACTTAGCAGTGAAGTGAGTCCAGGGCGATGTCTCATAGGGACGAAGGCTACATCCGGCTGACCAATGGGGAGGTCGGGATACTTTTGGTCGAAAATGACTTTAGACTATACGAACCAGGTTGCCAAAGTGGGAAACTTGGATTCCGTCTAGCAGAATTGCCAGGAAGGTCGGGGTTAGCCATTTTACTTAGCAGTGATGGGACTCCAGGACGATGTCTCATAGGGACCAAAGCTACGTCCGGCTGACCGATGGGAAGGCCGGGATACTTTTTGTCGAAATCGACTTTAGACTATACAAACCAGGTTTCCAAAGTGGAAAACTTGGACTCCGTCGGGCAGAATTGCCAGCAAGGTCGGGGGTAGCCATTTGACTTAGCAGTGATGTTACTCCAGGACGAGATCTCATAGGGTCCAAGGATACATCCGGCTGACCGATGGGTAGTTCGGGATACTTTTAGTCGAAATTGACTTTAGACTATACAAACCAGGTTTCCAAAGTGGAAAACTTGGATTCCGTCGGCCGGAATTGCCAGGAAGGTCGGGGGAGCCGTTTGACTTAGCTGTGATGGGACTCCAGGACGAGGTCTCATAGGGACCATGGCTACGTCCGGCTGACCGATGGGAAGGTCGGGATACTTTTGGTCGAAATTGACTTTAGACTAAACAATCCAGGTTTCCAAAGTGGAAAACTTGGACTCTGTCGGGCAGAATTGGCGGGAAGGTCGGGGGTAGTCATTTGACTTAGCGGTGATTGGACACCAGGGGTAGGTCTCATTGGGACCAAGGCTACATCCGGCTGATAGATGGGAAGGTCGGGTTACTTTTGGTCGAAATTGACTTTAGACTATACAAACCAGGTTTCCAAAGTGGAAAACTTTGATTCCGTCGGCCGGAATTGCCAGGAAGGTCGGGGGAGCAATTTGACTTATCTGTGATGGGACTCCAGGGCGAGGTCTCATATGGACCAAGTCTACATCGTGCTGACCGATGGGAAGGTCGGGATACATTTGGCCGAAATAGACTTTAGACCATACAATCCAGGTTTCCAAAGTGCAAAACTTGGATTCCGTCGGGCAGAATTGCCAGGAATGTCGGGGGTAGTGATTTGACGTAGCAGTCATGGGACTCCAGGACGAGGTCTCATAGGTTCCAAGGCTACATCCGGCTGACCGATGGGAAGGTCGGGATACTTTTGGTCGAAATTGACTTTAGACTATACAAACCAGGTTTCCAATGTGGAAAACTTGGATTCCGTCGGCCAGAATTGCCAGGAAGGTCGGGGGTAGCCATTTGACTTAGCAGTGACGGGACTACAGGACGAAGTCTCAGGTTCCAAGGCTACATCCGGCTGACCGATGGGATGTTCGGGATACTTTTAGTCGAAATTGACTTTAGACTATCCAAACCAGGTTTCCAAAGTGGAAAACTAGGATTCCGTCTGGCAGAATTGCCAGGAAGGTCGGGGGTAGCCATTTGACTTAGCTGTGAAGGGACTCCAGGACGATGTCTCATAGGGTCGAAGGCTACATCCGGCTGACCGATGGGAAGGTCGGGATACTTTTGTTCGAAATTGACTTTAGACTATACAAACCAGGTTTCCAAAGTGGAAAACTGGGACTCCGTTGGACAGAATTGCCAGGAAGGTCGGGGGTAGTCATTTGACTTAGCAGTGCTGGGACTCCAGGACGAGGTCTCAGGTTCCAAGGCTACATCCAGCTGACCGATGGGAAGTTCGGAATACTTTTGGTCGACATTGACCTTAGACTATACAATCCAGGTTTCCAAAGTGGCAGAATTGGACTCCGTCGGGCAGAATTGCCAGGAACGTCGGGGGTAGCCATTTGACTTAGCAGTGATTGGACACCAGGGCGAGGACTCATAGGGACCAAGGCTACGTCCGGCTGACCGATGGGAAGGTCTGGATACTTTTGGTCGAAAATGACTTTAGACTATACAATCCAGGTTTCCAAAGTGGAAAACTTGGATTCCGTCGGCCAGAATTGCCAGGAAGGTCGGGGGAAGCCATTTGACTTAGAAGTGATTGGACACCAGGGAGAGGTCTCATAGGACCAAGGCTACATCCGGCTGACCGATGGGAAGGTCGGGATACATTTGGTCGAAATTGACTTTAGACTATACAATCCAGGTTTCCAAAGTGGAAAACTTGGCTTCCGTCGGCCGGAATTGCCAGGAAGGTCGGGGGAGCCATTTGACTTATCCGTGGTGGGACTCCAGGACTAGGTCACATAGGGACCAAGGCTACATCCGGCTGACCGATGGGAAGGTCGGGATACTTTTGGTCGAAATTGACTTTAGACTATACAATCCAGGTTTTCAAAGTGCAAAACTTGGATTCCGTCGGGCAGAATTGCCAGGAAGGTTGGGGGTAGCCATTTGACTTAGCACTGATGGGACTCCAGGACGATGTCTCAGAGGGACGAAGGCTACATCCGGCTGACCGATGGGAAGTTCGGGATACTTTTGGTCGAAATTGACTTTAGACTAAACAATCCAGGTTTCCAATGTGGAAAACTTGGATAACGTCGGCCAGAATTGCCAGGAAGGTCGGGGGTAGCCATTTTACTTAGCCGTGGTGGGACTCCAGGACTAGGTCACATAGGGACCAAGGCTACATCGTGCTGACCTATGGGAAGGTCGGGATACTTTTGGTCGAAATTGACTTTAGACTATACAATCCAGGTTTGCAAAGTGCAAAACTTGGATTCCGTCGGGCAGAATTGCCAGGAATGTCGGGGGTAGTGATTTGACTTAGCCGTCATGGGACTCCAGGACGAGGTCTCATAGGTTCCAAGGCTACATCCGGCTGACCGATGGGAAGGTAGGGATACTTTTGGTCGAAATTGACTTTAGACTATACAAACCATGTTTCCAAAGTGGAAAACTGGGACTCCGTTGGACAGAATTGCCAGGAAGGTCGGGGGTAGTCATTTGACTTAGCAGTGCTGGGACTCCAGGACGAGGTCTCAGGTTCCAAGGCTACATCCAGCTGACCGATGGGAAGTTCGGAATACTTTTGGTCGACATTGACCTTAGACTATACAATCCAGGTTTCCAAAGTGGAAGACTTGGACTCCGTCGGGCAGAATTGCCAGCAAGGTCGGGGGTAGCAATTTGACTTAGCAGTGAAGTGAGTCCAGGGCGATGTCTCATAGGGACGAAGGCTACATCCGGCTGACCAATGGAGAGGTCGGGATACTTTTGGTCGAAAATGACTTTAGACTATACGAACCAGGTTGCCAAAGTGGGAAACTTGGATTCCGTCTAGCAGAATTGCCAGGAAGGTCGGGGTTAGCCATTTTACTTAGCAGTGATGGGACTCCAGGACGATGTCTCATAGGGACCAAAGCTACGTCCGGCTGACCGATGGGAAGGCCGGTATACTTTTTGTCGAAATCGACTTTAGACTATACAAACCAGGTTTCCAAAGTGGATAACTTGGACTCCGTCGGGCAGAATTGCCAGGAAGGTCGGGGGTAGTCATTTGACTTAGCAGTGATTGGACACCAGGGAGAGGTCTCATAGGGACCAAGGCTACATCCGGCTGACCGATTGGAAGGTCGGGATACTTTTGGCCGAAATTCACTTTAGACTATACAGTCCAGGTTTCCAAAGTGGAAAACTTGGATTCCGTCGGGCAGAATTGCCAGCAAGGTCGGGGGTAGCCATTTGACTTAGCAGTGATGTTACTCCAGGACGAGATCTCATAGGGTCCAAGGATACATCCGGCTGACCGATGGGTAGTTCGGGATACTTTTAGTCGAAATTGACTTTAGACTATACAAACCAGGTTTCCAAAGTGGAAAACTTGGATTCCGTCGGCCGGAATTGCCAGGAAGGTCGGGGGAGCCGTTTGACTTAGCTGTGATGGGACTCCAGGACGAGGTCTCATAGGGACCATGGCTACGTCCGGCTGACCGATGGGAAGGTCGGGATACTTTTGGTCGAAATTGACTTTAGACTATACAAACCAGGTTTCCAAAGTGGAAAACGTTGATTCCGTCGGCCGGAATTGCCAGGAAGGTCGGGGGAGCCGTTTGACTTAGCTGTGATGGGACACCAGGACGAGGTCTCATAGGGACCAAGGCTACATCCGGCTGACAGATGGGCAGGTCTGGATACTTTTGGTCGAAAATGACTTTAGAATATACAATCCAGGTTGCCAAAGTGGAAAACTTGGATTCCGTCGGCCAGAATTGCCAGGAAGGTTGGGGGTAGCCATTTGACTTTGCAGTGATGGGAATCCAGGACGAGATCTCATAGGGACAAAGGCTACATCCGGCTGACCGATGGGAAGGTCGGGATACTTTTGGTCGGAACTGACTTTAGACCATAAAAACCAGATTGCCAAAGTGGAAAACTTGGATTCCGTCGGCCAGAATTGCCAGGAAGGTCGGGTGTAGTCATTTGACTTAGCAGTGATGGGACTCCAGGACGAGATCTCATAGGGACCAAGGCTACATCCGGCTGACCGATGGGAAGGTCTGGATACTTTTGGTCGAAAATGACTTTAGGCTATACAAACCAGGTTTCCAAAGTGGAAAACTTGGATTCCGTCGGCCAGGATTGCCAGGAAGGTCGGGGGTAGCCATTTGACTTTACAGTGATGGGACTCCAGGACGAGATCTCATAGGGACCAAGGCTGCATCCGGCTGTCCTTTGGGAAGGTCGGGATACTTTTGGTCGAAATTGACTTTAGACTATACATACCAGGTTTCCAAAGTAGAAAACTTGGATTCCGTCGGCCGGTATTGCCAGGAATATCGGGGGAGCCATTTGACTTAGCTGTGATGGGACTCCAGGACGAGGTCTCATAGGGAACAAGGCTACATCCGGCTGACCGATGGGAAGTTCGGAATACTTTTGGTCGAAAATGACTTTAGAATATACAATCCAGGTTGCCAAAGTGGAAAACTTGGATTCCGTCGGCCAGAATTGCCAGGAAGGTTGGGGGTAGCCATTTGACTTTGCAGTGATGGGAATCCAGGACGAGGTCTCATAGGGAACAAGGCTACATCCGGCTGACCGATGGGAAGGTCGGGATACTTTTGGTCGAAACTGACTTTAGACCATAAAAACCAGATTGCCAAAGTGGAAAACTTGGATTCCGTCGGCCAGAATTGCCAGGAAGGTCGGGGGTAGCCATTTGACTTTACAGTGATGGGACTCCAGGACGAGATCTCATAGGGACCAAGGCTGCATCCGGCTGTCCTTTGGGAAGGTCGGGATACTTTTGGTCGAAATTGACTTTAGACTATACATACCAGGTTTCCAAAGTAGAAAACTTGGATTCCGTCGGCCGGTATTGCCAGGAATATCGGGGGAGCCATTTGACTTAGCTGTGATGGGACTCCAGGACGAGGTCTCATTGGGAACAAGGCTACATCCGGCTGACCGATGGGAAGTTCGGAATACTTTTGGTCGAAAATGACTTTAGAATATACAATCCAGGTTGCCAAAGTGGAAAACTTGGATTCCGTCGGCCAGAATTGCCAGGAAGGTTGGGGGTAGCCATTTGACTTTGCAGTGATGGGAATCCAGGACGTGATCTCATAGGGACAAAGGCTACATCCGGCTGACCGATGGGAAGGTCGGGATACTTTTGGTCGAAACTGACTTTAGACCATAAAAACCAGATTGCCAAAGTGGAAAACTTGGATTCCGTCGGCCAGAATTGCCATGAAGGTCGGGTGTAGTCATTTGACTTAGCAGTGATGGGACTCCAGGACGAGATCTCATAGGGACCAAGGCTACATCCGGCTGACCGATGGGTGGGTGGGTATACTTTTGGTCGAAAATGACTTTAGACTATACAATCCAGGTTGCCAAAGTGGTAAACTTGGATTCCGTCTGCCAGAATTGCCATGAAGGTCGGGTGTAGTCATTTGACTTAGCAGTGATGGGACTCCAGGACGAGATCTCATAGGGACCAAGGCTACATCCGGCTGACCGATGGGTGGGTGGGTATACTTTTGGTCGAAAATGACTTTAGACTATACAATCCAGGTTGCCAAAGTGGTAAACTTGGATTCCGTCGGCCAGAATTGCCAGGAAGGTTGGGGGAAGCCATTTGACTTAGCAGTGATTGGACACCTGGGAGAGGTCTCATAGGGACGAAGGCTACATCCGGCTGACCGATGGGAAGTTCGGGATACTTTTGGTCGAAATTGACTTTAGACTATACAAACCAGGTTTCCAAATTGGAAAACTTGGATTCCGTCGGCCAGAATTGCAATGAAGGTCAGGGGTAGTCATTTGACTTAGCAGTGATTGGACACCAGGACGAGATCTCATAGGGACCAAGGCTACATCCGGCTGACCGATGGGAAGGTCTGGATACTTTTGGTCGAAAATGACTTTAGACTATACAAACCAGGTTGCCAAAGAGGAAAACTTGGATTCCGTCGGCCACAATTGCCAGGAAGGTCGGGGGAAGCCATTTGACTTAGCAGTGATTGGACACCAGGGAGAGGTCTCATAGGGACCAAGGCTACATCCGGCTGACCGATGGGAGGGTCGGGATACTTTTGGTCGAAATTGACTTTAGACTATACAAACCAGGTTTCCAAAGTGGAAATCTTGGATTCCGTCGGCCGGAATTGCGAGGAAGGTCGGGGGTAGTCATTTGACTTGGCTTTGATGGGACTCCAGGACGAGGTCTCATAGGTTCCAAGGCTACATTCGGCTGACCGATGGGAAGATCGGGATACTTTTGGTCGAAATTGACTTTAGACTATACAATCCAGGTTTCCAAAGTGCAAAACTTGGATTCCGTCTGCCGGAATTGCGAGGAAGGTCGGGGGTAGTCATTTGACTTGGCTTTGATGGGACTCCAGGACGAGGTCTCATAGGTTCCAAGGCTACATCCGGCTGACCGATGGGAAGTTCGGGATACTTTTGGTCGAAATTGACTTTAGACTATACAATCCAGGTTTCCAAAGTGCAAAACTTGGATTCCGTCGGGCAGAATTGCCAGGAAGGCCGGGGGAAGCCATTTGACTTAGCAGTGATTGGACACCAGGGAGAGGTCTCATAGGGACCAAGGCTACATCCGGCTGACCGATGGGAAGGTCGGGATACTTTTGGTCGAAATTGACTTTAGACTAAACAATCCAGGTTTCCAATGTGGAAAACTTGGATTCCGTCGGCCAGAATTGCCAGGAAGGTCGGGGGTAGCCATTTGTCTTGGAAGTGATTGGACACCAGGGAGAGTTATCATAGGGACCAAGGCTACATCCGGCTGACCGATGGGAAGGTCGGGATACTTTTGGTCGAAATTGACTTTGGACTATACAATCCAGGTTTCCAAAGTGCAAAACTTGGATTCCGTCGGGCAGAATTGCCAGGAAGGTTGGGGGTAGCCATTTGACATAGCACTGATGGGACTCCAGGACGATGTCTCATAGGGACGAAGGCTACATCCGGCTGACCGATGGGAAGGTCGGGATACTTTTGGTCGAAATTGACTTTAGACAAAACAATCCAGGTTTCCAATGTGGAAAACTTGGATTCCGTCGGCCAGAATTGCCAGGAAGGTCGGGGGTAGCCATTGGACTTAGCAGCGATTGGACACCAGGGCGAGGTCTCACAGGGACCAAGGCTTCATCCGGCTGACAGATGGGAAGGTCTGGATACTTTTGGTCGAAAACGACTTTAGACTATACAAACCAGATTGCCAAAGTGGAAAACTTGGATTCCGTTGGCCAGAATTGCCAGGAAGGTCGGGTGTAGCCATTTGACTTAGCAGTGATGGGACTCCAGGACGAGATCTCATAGGGACCAAGGCTACATCCGGCTGTCCGATGGGAAGGTCTGGATACTTTTGGTCGAAAATGACTTTAGACTATACAAACCAGGTTGCCAAAGTGGAAAACTTGGATTCCGTTGGCCAGAATTGCCAGGAAGGTCGGGGGAGCCATTTGTCTTGGAAGTGATTGGACACCAGGGAGAGTTATCATAGGGACCAAGGCTACATCCGGCTGACCGATGGGAAGGTCGGGATACTTTTGGTCGAAATTGACTTTGGACTATACAATCCAGGTTTCCAAAGTGCAAAACTTGGATTCCGTCGGGCAGAATTGCCAGGAAGGTTGGGGGTAGCCATTTGACATAGCACTGATGGGACTCCAGGACGATGTCTCATAGGGACGAAGGCTACATCCGGCTGACCGATGGGAAGGTCGGGATACTTTTGGTCGAAATTGACTTTAGACAAAACAATCCAGGTTTCCAATGTGGAAAACTTGGATTCCGTCGGCCAGAATTGCCAGGAAGGTCGGGGGTAGCCATTGGACTTAGCAGCGATTGGACACCAGGGCGAGGTCTCATAGGGACCAAGGCTTCATCCGGCTGACAGATGGGAAGGTCTGGATACTTTTGGTCGAAAACGACTTTAGACTATACAAACCAGATTGCCAAAGTGGAAAACTTGGATTCCGTTGGCCAGAATTGCCAGGAAGGTCGGGTGTAGCCATTTGACTTAGCAGTGATGGGACTCCAGGACGAGATCTCATAGGGACCAAGGCTACATCCGGCTGACCGATGGGAAGGTCTGGATACTTTTGGTCGAAAATGACTTTAGACTATACAAACCAGGTTGCCAAAGAGGAAAACTTGGATTCCGTCGGCCACAATTGCCAGGAAGGTCGGGGGAAGACATTTGACTTAGCAGTGATTGGACACCAGGGAGAGGTCTCATAGGGACCAAGGCTACTTCCGGCTGACCGATGGGAGGGTCGGGATACTTTTGGTCGAAATTGACTTTATACTATACAAACCAGGTTTCCAAAGTGGAAATCTTGGATTCCGTCGGCCGGAATTGCGAGGAAGGTCGGGGGTAGTCATTTGACTTGGCTTTGATGGGACTTCAGGACGAGGTCTCATAGGTTCCAAGGCTACATCCGGCTGACCGATGGGAAGTTCGGGATACTTTTGGTCGAAATTGACTTTAGACTATACAATCCAGGTTTCCCAAGTGCAAAACTTGGATTCCGTCGGCCGGAATTGCGAGGAAGGTCGGGGGTAGTCATTTGACTTGGCTTTGATGGGACTCCAGGACGAGGTCTCATAGGTTCCAAGGCTACATCCGGCTGACCGATGGGAAGTTCGGGATACTTTTGGTCGAAATTGACTTTAGACTATACAATCCAGGTTTCCAAAGTGCAAAACTTGGATTCCGTCGGGCAGAATAGCCAGGAAGGTCGGGGGTAGCCATTTGACTTAGCAGTGATGGGACATCACGACGATGTCTCATAGGGACGAAGGCTACATCCGGCTGACCGATGGGAGGGTCGGGATACTTTTGGTCGAAATTGACTTTAGACTATACAAACCACGTTTCCAAAGTGGAAAACTTGGATTCCGTCGGCCGGAATTGCGAGGAAGGTCGGGGGTAGTCATTTGACTTGGCTTTGATGGGACTCCTGGACGAGGTCTCATAGGTTCCAAGGCTACATCCGGCTGACCGATGGGACGGTCGGGATACTTTTGGTCGAAATTGACTTTAGACTATACAATCCAGGTTTCCAAAGTGCAAAACTTGGATTCCGTCGGGCAGAATTGCCAGGAAGGTCGGGGGAAGCCATTTGACTTAGCAGTGATTGGACACCAGGGAGAGGTCTCATAGGGACCAAGGCTACATCCGGCTGACCGATGGGAGGGTCGGGATACTTTTGGTCGAAATTGACTTTAGACTATACAAACCAGGTTTCCAAAGTGGAAAACTTGGATTCCGTCGGCCAGAATTGCCATGAAGGTCAGGGGTAGTCATTTGACTTAGCAGTGATTGGACACCAGGGCGAGGTCTCATAGGGACCAAGGCTACATCCGGCTGTCCGATGGGAAGGTCTGGATACTTTTGGTCGAAAATGACTTTAGACTATACAAACCAGGTTGCCAAAGTGGAAAACTTGGATTCCGTTGGCCAGAATTGCGAGGAAGGTTTGGGGAGCAATTTGACTTAGATGTGATGGGACTCCAGGACGAGGTCTCATAGGGACCAAGGCTACATCCCGCTGACCGATGGGAAGGTCGGGATACTTTTGGTCGAAATTGACTTTAGACTATACAATCCAGGTTTCCAAAGTGCAAAACTTGGATTCCGTCGGGCAGAATAGCCAGGAAGGTCGGGGGTAGCCATTTGACTTAGCAGTGATGGGACATCACGACGATGTCTCATAGGGACGAAGGCTACATCCGGCTGACCGATGGGACGGTCGGGATACTTTTGGTCGAAATTGACTTTAGACTATACAATCCAGGTCTCCAAAGTGCAAAACTAGGATTCCGTCGGGCAGAATTGCCAGGTAGGTCGGGGGTAGCCATTTGACTTAGCAGTGATGGGACTCCAGGACGAGGTCTCATAGGTGCCAAGGCTACACCCGGCTGACCGATGGGAAGTTCGGGATACTTTTGGCCGAAATTGACTTTAGACTATACAAGCCAGGTTTTCAAAGTGGAAAACTTGGATTCCGTCGGCCGGAATTGCGAGGAAGTTCGGGGGAGCCATTTGATTTAGAAGTGATTGCACAACAGGGAGAGGTCTCAAAGGACCAAGGCTACATCCGGCTGACCGATGGGAAGGTCGGGATACTTTTGGTCGAAATGGACTTTTGACTATACAATCCAGGTTTCCAAAGTGCAAAACTTGGATTCCGTCGGGCAGAATTGCCAGGTAGGTCGGGGGTAGCCATTTGACTTAGCAGTGATGGGACTCCAGGACGAGGTCTCATAGGTTCCAAGGCTACACCCGGCTGACCGATGGGAAGTTCGGGATACTTTTGGCCGAAATTGACTTTAGACTATACAAACCAGGTTTCCAAAGTGCAAAACTTGGATTCCGTAGGGCAGAATTGCCAGGTAGGTCGGTGGTAGCCATTTGACTTAGCCGTGATGGGACTCCAGGACGATGTCTCATAGGGACGTAGGCTACATCCGGCTGACCGATGGGAATGTCGGGATACTTTTGGTCGAAATTGATTTTAGACTATACAATCCAGGTTTCCAAAGTGCAAAACTTGGATTCCTTCGGGCAGAATTGACAGGTAGGTCGGGGGTATTCATTTGACTTAGCAGTGATTGGACACCAGGGCGAGGTCTCATAGGGACCAAGGCTACATCCGGCTGACCGATGGGAATGTCGGGATACTTTTGGTCGAAATTGATTTTAGACTATACAATCCAGGTTTCCAAAGTGCAAAACTTGGATTCCGTCGGGCAGAATTGCCAGGTAGGTCGGGGGTAGCCATTTGACTTAGCAGTGATGGGACTCCAGGACGAGGTCTCATAGGTTCCAAGGCTACACCCGGCTGACCGATGGGAAGTTCGGGATACTTTTGGCCGAAATTGACTTTAGACTATACAAACCAGGTTTCCAAAGTGCAAAACTTGGATTCCGTAGGGCAGAATTGCCAGGTAGGTCGGGGGTAGCCATTTGACTTAGCCGTGATGGGACTCCAGGACGATGTCTCATAGGGACGTAGGCTACATCCGGCTGACCGATGGGAATGTCGGGATACTTTTGGTCGAAATTGATTTTAGACTATACAATCCAGGTTTCCAAAGTGCAAAACTTGGATTCCTTCGGGCAGAATTGACAGGTAGGTCGGGGGTATTCATTTGACTTAGCAGTGATTGGACACCAGGGCGAGGTCTCATAGGGACCAAGGCTACATCCGGCTGACCGATGGGCAGGTGTGGATACTTTTGGTCGAAATTGACTTTAGACTATACAATCCAGGTTTCCAAAGTGCAAAACTTGGATTCCGTCGGGCAGAATTGACAGGTAGGTCGGGGCTATTCATTTGACTTAGCAGTGATTGGACACCAGGGCGAGGTCTCATAGGGACCAAGGCTACATCCGGCTGACCGATGGGCAGGTCTGGATTCTTTTGGTCGAAAATGACTTTAGACTACACAAACCAGGTTGCCAAAGTGGAAAACTTGGATTCCGTCGGCCAGAATTGCCAGGAAGGTCGGGGGTAGCCATTGGACTTAGCAGCGATTGGACACCAGGGCGAGGTCTCATAGGGACCAAGGCTTCATCCGGCTGACAGATGGGAAGGTCTGGATACTTTTGGTCGAAAACGACTTTAGACTATACAAACCAGATTGCCAAAGTGGAAAACTTGGATTCCGTTGGCCAGAATTGCCAGGAAGGTCGGGTGTAGCCATTTGACTTAGCAGTGATGGGACTCCAGGACGAGATCTCATAGGGACCAAGGCTACATCCGGCTGACCGATGGGAAGGTCTGGATACTTTTGGTCGAAAATGACTTTAGACTATACAAACCAGGTTGCCAAAGAGGAAAACTTGGATTCCGTCGGCCACAATTGCCAGGAAGGTCGGGGGAAGACATTTGACTTAGCAGTGATTGGACACCAGGGAGAGGTCTCATAGGGACCAAGGCTACTTCCGGCTGACCGATGGGAGGGTCGGGATACTTTTGGTCGAAATTGACTTTATACTATACAAACCAGGTTTCCAAAGTGGAAATCTTGGATTCCGTCGGCCGGAATTGCGAGGAAGGTCGGGGGTAGTCATTTGACTTGGCTTTGATGGGACTTCAGGACGAGGTCTCATAGGTTCCAAGGCTACATCCGGCTGACCGATGGGAAGTTCGGGATACTTTTGGTCGAAATTGACTTTAGACTATACAATCCAGGTTTCCCAAGTGCAAAACTTGGATTCCGTCGGCCGGAATTGCGAGGAAGGTCGGGGGTAGTCATTTGACTTGGCTTTGATGGGACTCCAGGACGAGGTCTCATAGGTTCCAAGGCTACATCCGGCTGACCGATGGGAAGTTCGGGATACTTTTGGTCGAAATTGACTTTAGACTATACAATCCAGGTTTCCAAAGTGCAAAACTTGGATTCCGTCGGGCAGAATAGCCAGGAAGGTCGGGGGTAGCCATTTGACTTAGCAGTGATGGGACATCACGACGATGTCTCATAGGGACGAAGGCTACATCCGGCTGACCGATGGGAGGGTCGGGATACTTTTGGTCGAAATTGACTTTAGACTATACAAACCACGTTTCCAAAGTGGAAAACTTGGATTCCGTCGGCCGGAATTGCGAGGAAGGTCGGGGGTAGTCATTTGACTTGGCTTTGATGGGACTCCTGGACGAGGTCTCATAGGTTCCAAGGCTACATCCGGCTGACCGATGGGACGGTCGGGATACTTTTGGTCGAAATTGACTTTAGACTATACAATCCAGGTTTCCAAAGTGCAAAACTTGGATTCCGTCGGGCAGAATTGCCAGGAAGGTCGGGGGAAGCCATTTGACTTAGCAGTGATTGGACACCAGGGAGAGGTCTCATAGGGACCAAGGCTACATCCGGCTGACCGATGGGAGGGTCGGGATACTTTTGGTCGAAATTGACTTTAGACTATACAAACCAGGTTTCCAAAGTGGAAAACTTGGATTCCGTCGGCCAGAATTGCCATGAAGGTCAGGGGTAGTCATTTGACTTAGCAGTGATTGGACACCAGGGCGAGGTCTCATAGGGACCAAGGCTACATCCGGCTGTCCGATGGGAAGGTCTGGATACTTTTGGTCGAAAATGACTTTAGACTATACAAACCAGGTTGCCAAAGTGGAAAACTTGGATTCCGTTGGCCAGAATTGCGAGGAAGGTTTGGGGAGCAATTTGACTTAGATGTGATGGGACTCCAGGACGAGGTCTCATAGGGACCAAGGCTACATCCCGCTGACCGATGGGAAGGTCGGGATACTTTTGGTCGAAATTGACTTTAGACTATACAATCCAGGTTTCCAAAGTGCAAAACTTGGATTCCGTCGGGCAGAATAGCCAGGAAGGTCGGGGGTAGCCATTTGACTTAGCAGTGATGGGACATCACGACGATGTCTCATAGGGACGAAGGCTACATCCGGCTGACCGATGGGACGGTCGGGATACTTTTGGTCGAAATTGACTTTAGACTATACAATCCAGGTCTCCAAAGTGCAAAACTAGGATTCCGTCGGGCAGAATTGCCAGGTAGGTCGGGGGTAGCCATTTGACTTAGCAGTGATGGGACTCCAGGACGAGGTCTCATAGGTGCCAAGGCTACACCCGGCTGACCGATGGGAAGTTCGGGATACTTTTGGCCGAAATTGACTTTAGACTATACAAGCCAGGTTTTCAAAGTGGAAAACTTGGATTCCGTCGGCCGGAATTGCGAGGAAGTTCGGGGGAGCCATTTGATTTAGAAGTGATTGCACAACAGGGAGAGGTCTCAAAGGACCAAGGCTACATCCGGCTGACCGATGGGAAGGTCGGGATACTTTTGGTCGAAATGGACTTTTGACTATACAATCCAGGTTTCCAAAGTGCAAAACTTGGATTCCGTCGGGCAGAATTGCCAGGTAGGTCGGGGGTAGCCATTTGACTTAGCAGTGATGGGACTCCAGGACGAGGTCTCATAGGTTCCAAGGCTACACCCGGCTGACCGATGGGAAGTTCGGGATACTTTTGGCCGAAATTGACTTTAGACTATACAAACCAGGTTTCCAAAGTGCAAAACTTGGATTCCGTAGGGCAGAATTGCCAGGTAGGTCGGTGGTAGCCATTTGACTTAGCCGTGATGGGACTCCAGGACGATGTCTCATAGGGACGTAGGCTACATCCGGCTGACCGATGGGAATGTCGGGATACTTTTGGTCGAAATTGATTTTAGACTATACAATCCAGGTTTCCAAAGTGCAAAACTTGGATTCCTTCGGGCAGAATTGACAGGTAGGTCGGGGGTATTCATTTGACTTAGCAGTGATTGGACACCAGGGCGAGGTCTCATAGGGACCAAGGCTACATCCGGCTGACCGATGGGAATGTCGGGATACTTTTGGTCGAAATTGATTTTAGACTATACAATCCAGGTTTCCAAAGTGCAAAACTTGGATTCCGTCGGGCAGAATTGCCAGGTAGGTCGGGGGTAGCCATTTGACTTAGCAGTGATGGGACTCCAGGACGAGGTCTCATAGGTTCCAAGGCTACACCCGGCTGACCGATGGGAAGTTCGGGATACTTTTGGCCGAAATTGACTTTAGACTATACAAACCAGGTTTCCAAAGTGCAAAACTTGGATTCCGTAGGGCAGAATTGCCAGGTAGGTCGGGGGTAGCCATTTGACTTAGCCGTGATGGGACTCCAGGACGATGTCTCATAGGGACGTAGGCTACATCCGGCTGACCGATGGGAATGTCGGGATACTTTTGGTCGAAATTGATTTTAGACTATACAATCCAGGTTTCCAAAGTGCAAAACTTGGATTCCTTCGGGCAGAATTGACAGGTAGGTCGGGGGTATTCATTTGACTTAGCAGTGATTGGACACCAGGGCGAGGTCTCATAGGGACCAAGGCTACATCCGGCTGACCGATGGGCAGGTGTGGATACTTTTGGTCGAAATTGACTTTAGACTATACAATCCAGGTTTCCAAAGTGCAAAACTTGGATTCCGTCGGGCAGAATTGACAGGTAGGTCGGGGCTATTCATTTGACTTAGCAGTGATTGGACACCAGGGCGAGGTCTCATAGGGACCAAGGCTACATCCGGCTGACCGATGGGCAGGTCTGGATTCTTTTGGTCGAAAATGACTTTAGACTACACAAACCAGGTTGCCAAAGTGGAAAACTTGGATTCCGTCGGCCCGAATTGCCAGGAAGGTCGGGGGAAGCCATTTGACTTCGCAGTGATGGGACTCCAGGACGAGGTCTCATAGGTTCCAAGGCTACATCCAGCTGACCGATGGGAAGCTCGGGATACTTTTGGTCGAAATTGTCTTTAGACTATACAAACCAGGTTTCCAAAGTGGAAAACTTGGATTCCGTCGGCCAGAATTGCCAGGAAGGTCGGGTGTAGCCATTTGACTTAGCGGTGATTGGACACCAGGGAGAGGTCTCATAGGGACGAAGGCAACATCCGGCTGACCGATGGGAAGGTCGGGATACTTTTGGTCGAAATTGACTTTAGACTAAACAATCCAGGTTTTCAAAGTGGAAAACTTGAATTCCGTCGGCCAGAATTGCCAGGAATGTCGAGGGTAGCCATTTGATTTAGCAGTGATTGGACCCCAGGGAGAGGGCTCATAGGGACCAAGGCTACATCCGGCTGAGCGATGGGATGTTCGGCATAATTTTGGTCAAAATTGACTTTAGACTATACAATCCAGGTTTCCAAAGTGCAAAACTAGGATTCCGTCGGGCAGAATTGCCAGGAAGGTCGGGGGTAGCCATTTGACTTAGCTGTGAAGGGACTCCAGGACGATGTCTCATAGGGACCAAGGCTACATCCGGCTGACCGATGAGAAGGTTGGGATACTTTTGGTCGAAATTGACTTTAGACTATACAATCCAGGTTTCCAAAGTGGAAAACTTGGACTCCGTCGGGCAGAATTGGCAGGAAGGTCGGGGGTAGTCATTTGACTAAGCAGTGACGGGACTCCAGGACGAAGTCTCAGGTTCCAAGGCTACATCCGGCTGACCGATGTGTAGTTCGGGATACTTTTAGTCGAAATTGATTTTAGACTTTCCAAACCAGGTTTCCAAACTGGAAAACTTGGATTCCGTCGGGCAGAATTGCCAGGAAGGTCGGGGGAAGCCATTTGACTTAGCAGTGATAGCACTCCAGGACCATGTCTCATAGGGACGGAGGCTACATCCGGCTGACCGATGGGAAGGTCGGGATACTTTTGGTCGAAATTGACCTTAAACTATACAATCCAGGTTTCCAAAGTGGAAAACTTGGATTCCGTCGGGCAGAATTTCCAGCAAGGTCGGGGGTAGCCATTTGACTTAGCAGTCCTGGGACTCCAGGACGGGATCTCACAGGGACCAAGGCTACATCCGGCGGACCGATGTGAAGGTCTGGATACTTTTGGTCGAAAATGACTTTAGACTATACAAACCAGGTATTCAAAGTGGAAAACTTGGATTCCGTCGGCCAAAATTGCCAGGAAGGTCGGGGGAAGCCATTTGACTTAGCAGTGATGGGACTCCAGGACGAGATCACATAGGGACCAAGGCTACATCCGGCTGACCGATGCTAAGGTCTGGATACTTTTGGTCGAAAATGACAGTAGACTATACAATCCAGGTTTCCAAAGTGGAAAACTTGGACTCCGTCGGGCAGAATTGCCAGGAAGGTCGGAGGTAGTCATTTGACTTAGCAGTGCTGGGACTCCAGGACGAGGTCTCAGGATACAAGGCTACATCCGGCTGACCGATGGTAAGGTCGGGATATTTTTGGTCGAAATTGACTTTAGACTATACAAACCTGGTTTCCAAAGTGCAAAACATGGATTCCGTCGGGCAGAATTGCCCGGAAGCTCGGGGGAGCCACTTGACTTATCTGTGATGGGACTCCAGGACGAGGTCTCATAGGGACCAAGGCTACATCCGGCTCACCGATGGGATGGTCGGGATACTTTTAGCAGAAATAGACTTTAGACTATTCAATCCAGGTTTCCAAAGTGCAAAACTTGGATTACGTGGGGCAGAATTGCCAGGAAGGTCGGGGGAAGCCATTTGACTTAGAAGTGATTGGACACCAGGGACAGGTCTCATAGGGACCAAGGCTACATCCGGCTGACCGATGGGAAGGTCGGGATACATTTGGCCGAAATTGACTTTAGACTATACAATCCAGGTTTCCAAAGTGCAAAACTTGCACTCCGTCGGGCAGAATTGGCAGGAAGGTCAGGGGTAGTCATTTGACTTAGCAGTGATGGGACTCCAGGACGAGGTCTCAGGTTCCAAGGCTACATCCGGCTGACCGATGGGAAGTTCTGGATACTTTTGGTCAAAATTGACTTTAGACTATACAAACCAGGTTTCCAAAGTGGAGAACTTGGATTCCGTCGGGCAGAATTGCCATGAATGTCGGGGGTAGTCATTTGACTTTGCAGTGATGGGACTCCAGGACGAGATCTCATAGGGACCAAGGCTACAGCCGGCTGACCGGTGGGAAGGTCTGGATACTTTTGGTCGAAAATGACTTTAGACTATACAAGCCAGGTTGCCAAAGTGGAAAACATGGACTCCGTCGGGCAGAATTGGCAGGAAGGTCCGGGGTAGTCATTTGACTAAGCAGTGATGGGACTCCAGGACGAAGTCTCAGGATCCAAGGCTACATCCGGCTGACCGATGGGAAGTTCGGGATACTTTTAGTCGAAATTGACTTTAGACTATCGAAACCAGGTTTCCAAAGTGGAAAACTAGGATTCCCTCGGGCAGAATTGCCAGGAACGTCGGGGGTAGCCATTTGACTTAGCAGTGATTGGACACCAGGGCGAGGACTCATAGGGACCAAGGCTACATCCGGCTGACCGATGGGAGGGTCTGAATACTTTTGGTCGAAAATGACTTTAGACTATACAATCCAGATTGCCAAAGTGGAAAACTTGGATTCCGTCGGACAAAATTGCCACGAAAGTCGGGGGAAGCCATTTGACTTAGCGGTGATTGGACACCAGGGGGAGATCTCATAGGGACCAAGGCTACATCCGGCTGACCGATGGGATGGTCGGGATTCTTTTGGTCGAAATTGAATTTAGACTATACAAACCAGGTTTTCAAAGTGGAAAACTTGTATTCCGTCGGCCAGAATTGCCAGTAAGGTCGGCGGAAGCCATTTGACTTAGAAGTGATTGGACTCCAGGACGAGGTCTCATAGGTTCCAAGGCTACATCCGGCTGACCAATGGGAAGTTCGGGATACTTATGGTCGAAATTGACTTTAGACTATACAAACCAGGTTGCCAAAGTGGAAAACTTGGATTCCGTCGGGCAGAATTGCCAGGAAGGTCGGGGGAAGCCATTTGACTTAGAAGTGATTGGACACCAGGGAGAGGTCTCATAGGGACCAAGGCTACATCCGGCTGACCGATGGGTGGTTCGGGATACTTTTGGTCGAAATTGACCTTAGACTATACAATCCATGTTTCCAAAGTGGAAAACTTGGATTCCGTCGGGCAGAATTGCCATGAAGGTCAGGGGTAGTCATTTGACTTAGCAGTGATTGGACACCAGGGCGTGGTCTCATAGGGACCAAGGCTACATCCGGCTGACCAATGGGAAGTTCGGGATACTTTTGGTCGAAATAGACATTAGACTATACAATCCATGTTTCCAAAGTGGAAAACTTGGATTCCGTCGGGCAGAATTGCCATGAAGGTCAGGGGTAGTCATTTGACTTAGCAGTGATTGGACACCAGGGCGGGGTCTCATAGGGACCAAGGCTACATCCGGCTGACCAATGGGAAGTTCGGGATACTTTTGGTCGAAATAGACTTTAGACTATACTATCCAGGTTTCCAAAGTGGAAAACTTGGATTCCGTCGGGCAGAATTGCCAGGAAGTTCGGGGGTAGCCATTTGACTTAGCAGTTATGGGACTCCAGGACGATGTCTCATAGGGACGAAGGCTACATCCGGCTGACCGATGGGAAGGTCGGGATACTTTTGGTCGAAATTGACTTTAGACTATACAATCCGTGTTTCCAAAGAGGAAAACTTGGATTCCGTCGTCCAGAATTGCCAGGAAGGTCGGGGGAAGCCATTTGACTTAGAAGTGATTGGACACCAGGGACAGGTCTCATAGGGACCAAGGCTACATCCGGCTGACCGATGGGAAGGTCGGGATACATTTGGCCGAAATTGACTTTAGACTATACAATCCAGGTTTCCAAAGTGCAAAACTTGCACTCCGTCGGGCAGAATTGGCAGGAAGGTCAGGGGTAGTCATTTGACTTAGCAGTGATGGGACTCCAGGACGAGGTCTCAGGTTCCAAGGCTACATCCGGCTGACCGATGGGAAGTTCTGGATACTTTTGGTCAAAATTGACTTTAGACTATACAAACCAGGTTTCCAAAGTGGAGAACTTGGATTCCGTCGGGCAGAATTGCCATGAAGGTCGGGGGTAGTCATTTGACTTTGCAGTGATGGGACTCCAGGACGAGATCTCATAGGGACCAAGGCTACAGCCGGCTGACCGGTGGGAAGGTCTGGATACTTTTGGTCGAAAATGACTTTAGACTATACAAGCCAGGTTGCCAAAGTGGAAAACATGGACTCCGTCGGGCAGAATTGGCAGGAAGGTCCGGGGTAGTCATTTGACTAAGCAGTGATGGGACTCCAGGACGAAGTCTCAGGATCCAAGGCTACATCCGGCTGACCGATGGGAAGTTCGGGATACTTTTAGTCGAAATTGACTTTAGACTATCGAAACCAGGTTTCCAAAGTGGAAAACTAGGATTCCCTCGGGCAGAATTGCCAGGAACGTCGGGGGTAGCCATTTGACTTAGCAGTGATTGGACACCAGGGCGAGGACTCATAGGGACCAAGGCTACATCCGGCTGACCGATGGGAGGGTCTGAATACTTTTGGTCGAAAATGACTTTAGACTATACAATCCAGATTGCCAAAGTGGAAAACTTGGATTCCGTCGGACAAAATTGCCACGAAGGTCGGGGGAAGCCATTTGACTTAGCGGTGATTGGACACCAGGGGGAGATCTCATAGGGACCAAGGATACATCCGGCTGACCGATGGGATGGTCGGGATTCTTTTGGTCGAAATTGACTTTAGACTATACAATCCGTGTTTCCAAAGAGGAAAACTTGGATTCCGTCGTCCAGAATTGCCAGGAAGGTCGGGGGAATCCATTTGACTTAGCAGTGATTGGACACCAGGGAGAGGACTCATAGGGACCAAGGCTACATCCGGCTGACCGATGGGAAGGTCGAGATACATTTGGTCGAAATTGACTTTAGACTATAGAAATCAGGTTTTCAAAGTGGAAAACTTGGATTCCGGCGTTCAGAATTGCCAGGAAGGTCGGGGGTAGCCGTTTGACTTAGCAGTGATGGGACTCCTGGACGATGTCTCATAGGGACGAAGGCCACATCCGACTGACCGATGGGAAGGTCGGGATACTTTTGGTCGAAAATGACTTTAGACTATACACACCAGGCTGCCAAGGCGGAAAACTTGGATTCCGTCGGCCAGAAGTGCCAGGAAGGCCGGGGGAAGCCATTTGACTTAGCAGTGCTGGGACTCCAGGACGAGGTCTCATAGGGACCAAGGCTACATCCGGCTGACCGATGGGAAGGTCGGGATACTTTTGGTCGAAATTGACTTTAGACTATACAATCCAGCTTTGCAAAGTGCAAAACTTGGATTCCGTCGGGCAGAATTGCCAGGTAAGTCGGGGGTAGCCATTTGACTTAGCAGTGATGGGACTCCATTACGAGGTCTCATAGGACCAAGGCTACATCCGGCTGACCGATGAGAAGGTCGGGATACTTTTGGTCGAAATTGACTTTAGACTATACAAACCAGGTTTCCAAAGTGGAAAACTTGGATTCCGTCGGCCGGAATTGCCAGGAAGGTCGGGGGAGCCATTTGACTTAGCCGTGATGGGACTCCAGGACTAGGTCACATAGGGACCAAGGCTATATCCGGCTGACCGATGGGAAGTTCGGGATACTTTTGGTCGAAATTGAATTTAGACTATACAAACCAGGCTGCCAAAGCGGAAAACTTGGATTCCGTCGGCCGGAATTGCCAGGAAGGTCGGGGGAGCCATTTGACTTAGCCGTGATGGGACTCCAGGACTAGGTCACATAGGGACCAAGGCTACATCCGGCTGACCGATGAGAAGGTCGGGATACTTTTAGTCGAAATTGACTTTAGACTATCCAAACCAGGTTTCCAAAGTGGAAAACTAGGATTCCGTCGGGCAGAATTGCCAGGAAGGTCGGGGGTAGCCATTTGACTAAGCAGTGACGGGACTCCAGGACGAAGTCTCAGGTTCCAAGGCTACATCCGGCTGACCGATGTGTAGTTCGGGATACTTTTAGTCGAAATTGATTTTAGACTATCCAAACCAGGTTTCCAAACTGGAAAACTTGGATTCCGTCGGGCAGAATTGCCAGGAAGGTCGGGGGAAGCCATTTGACTTAGCAGTGATAGCACTCCAGGACCATGTCTCATAGGGACGGAGGCTACATCCGGCTGACCGATGGGAAGGTCGGGATACTTTTGGTCCAAATCGACTTTAGACTATACAAACCAGGTTTCCAAAGTGGAAAACTGGGACTCCGTTTGACAGAATTGCCAGGAAGGTCGGGGGTAGCCATTTGACTTAGCAGTGATGGGACTGCAGGACGAGATCACATAGGGACCAAGGCTTCATCCGGCAGACCGATGGGAAGGTCGGGATACTTTTGGTCGAAATTGACCTTAAACTATACAATCCAGGTTTCCAAAGTGGAAAACTTGGATTCCGTCGGGCAGAATTTCCAGCAAGGTCGGGGGTAGCCATTTGACTTAGCAGTCCTGGGACTCCAGGACGGGATCTCACAGGGACCAAGGCTACATCCGGCGGACCGATGTGAAGGTCTGGATACTTTTGGTCGAAAATGACTTTAGACTATACAAACCAGGTATTCAAAGTGGAAAACTTGGATTCCGTCGGCCAAAATTGCCAGGAAGGTCGGGGGAAGCCATTTGACTTAGCAGTGATGGGACTCCAGGACGAGATCACATAGGGACCAAGGCTACATCCGGCTGACCGATGCTAATGTCTGGATACTTTTGGTCGAAAATGACAGTAGACTATACAATCCAGGTTTCCAAAGTGCAAAACTAGGATTCCGTCGGGCAGAATTGCCAGGAAGGTCGGGGGTAGCCATTTGACTTAGCAGTGATGGGACTCCAGGACTATGTCTCATAGGGACGAAGGCTACATCCGGCTGACCGAAGGGAAGGTCGGGATACTTTTGGTCGAAATTGACTTTAGACTATACAAACCAGGTTTCCAAAGTGGAAAACTTGGACTCCGTCGGGCAGAATTGCCAGGAAGGTCGGAGGTAGTCATTTGACTTAGCAGTGCTGGGACTCCAGGACGAGGTCTCAGGATCCAAGGCTACATCCGGCTGACCGATGGGAAGGTCGGGATATTTTTGGTCGAAATTGACTTTAGACTATACAAACCTGGTTTCCAAAGTGCAAAACTTGGATTCCGTCGGGCAGAATTGCCAGGAAGGTCGGGCGAAGCCATTTGACTTCGCAGTGATGGGACTCCAGGACGAGGTCTCATAGGGACCAAGGCTACATCCGGCTGACCGATGGGAAGGTCGGGATACTTTTGGTCGAAATTGACTTTAGACTATAGAAATCAGGTTTTCAAAGTGGAATCTTGGATTCCGTCGGGCAGAGTAGCCAGGAATGTCGGGGGTAGCTGCCATTTGACATAGCTGTGATGGGACTCCTGGACGAGGTCTCATAGGGACCAAGGCTACATCCGGCTCACCGATGGGATGGTCGGGATACTTTTAGCAGAAATAGACTTTAGACTATTCAATCCAGGTTTCCAAAGTGCAAAACTTGGATTACGTCGGGCAGAATTGCCAGGAAGGTCGGGGGAAGCCATTTGACTTAGAAGTGATTGGACACCAGGGACAGGTCTCATAGGGACCAAGGCTACATCCGGCTGACCGATGGGAAGGTCGGGATACATTTGGCCGAAATTGACTTTAGACTATACAATCCAGGTTTCCAAAGTGCAAAACTTGCACTCCGTCGGGCAGAATTGGCAGGAAGGTCAGGGGTAGTCATTTGACTTAGCAGTGATGGGACTCCAGGACGAGGTCTCAGGTTCCAAGGCTACATCCGGCTGACCGATGGGAAGTTCTGGATACTTTTGGTCAAAATTGACTTTAGGCTATACAAACCAGGTTTCCAAAGTGGAGAACTTGGATTCCGTCGGGCAGAATTGCCATGAAGGTCGGGGGTAGTCATTTGACTTTGCAGTGATGGGACTCCAGGACGAGATCTCATAGGGACCAAGGCTACAGCCGGCTGACCGGTGGGAAGGTCTGGATACTTTTGGTCGAAAATGACTTTAGACTATACAAGCCAGGTTGCCAAAGTGGAAAACATGGACTCCGTCGGGCAGAATTGGCAGGAAGGTCGGGGGTAGTCATTTGACTAAGCAGTGATGGGACTCCAGGACGAAGTCTCAGGATCCAAGGCTACATCCGGCTGACCGATGGGAAGTTCGGGATACTTTTAGTCGAAATTGACTTTAGACTATCGAAACCAGGTTTCCGAAGTGGAAAACTAGGATTCCCTCGGGCAGAATTGCCAGGAACGTCGGGGGTAGCCATTTGACTTAGCAGTGATTGGACACCAGGGCGAGGACTCATAGGGACCAAGGCTACATCCGGCTGACCGATGGGTGGGTCTGAATACTTTTGGTCGAAAATGACTTTAGACTATACAATCCAGATTGCCAAAGTGGAAAACTTGGATTCCGTCGGACAAAATTGCCACGAAGGTCGGGGGAAGCCATTTGACTTAGCGGTGATTGGACACCAGGGGGAGATCTCATAGGGACCAAGGCTACATCCGGCTGACCGATGGGATGGTCGGGATTCTTTTGGTCGAAATTGAATTTAGACTATACAAACCAGGTTTTCAAAGTGGAAAACTTGTATTCCGTCGGCCAGAATTGCCAGTAAGGTCGGCGGAAGCCATTTGACTTAGACGTGATTGGACTCCAGGACGAGGTCTCATAGGTTCCAAGGCTACATCCGGCTGACCAATGGGAAGTTCGGGATACTTTTGGTCGAAATTGACTTTAGACTATACAAACCAGGTTGCCAAAGTGGAAAACTTGGATTCCGTCGGGCAGAATTGCCAGGAAGGTCGGGGGAAGCCATTTGACTTAGAAGTGATGGGACTCCAGGACGAGGTCTCAGGTTCCAAGGCTACATCCGGCTGACCGATGGGAAGTTCTGGATACTTTTGGTCAAAATTGACTTTAGACTATACAAACCAGGTTTCCAAAGTGGAGAACTTGAATTCCGTCGGGCAGAATTGCCATGAAGGTCGGGGGTAGTCATTTGACTTTGCAGTGATGGGACTCCAGGACGAGATCTCATAGGGCCAAGGCTACAGCCGGCTGACCGATGGGAAGGTCGGGATACTTTTAGTCGAAATTGACTTTAGACTATTCAATCCAGGTTTCCAAAGTGCAAAACTTGGATTACGTCGGGCAGAATTGCCAGGAAGGTCGGGGGAAGCCATTTGACTTAGAAGTGATTGGACACCAGGGACAGGTCTCATAGGGACCAAGGCTACATCCGGCTGACCGATGGGAAGGTGGGGATACATTTGGCCGAAATTGACTTTAGACTATACAATCCAGGTTTCCAAAGTGCAAAACTTGCACTCCGTCGGGCAGAATTGGCAGGAAGGTCAGGGGTAGTCATTTGACTTAGCAGTGATGGGACTCCAGGACGAGGTCTCAGGTTCCAAGGCTACATCCGGCTGACCGATGGGAAGTTCTGGATACTTTTGGTCAAAATTGACTTTAGACTATACAAACCAGGTTTCCAAAGTGGAGAACTTGGATTCCGTCGGGCAGAATTGCCATGAAGGTCGGGGGTAGTCATTTGACTTTGCAGTGATGGGACTCCAGGACGAGATCTCATAGGGACCAAGGCTACAGCCGGCTGACCGGTGGGAAGGTCTGGATACTTTTGGTCGAAAATGACTTTAGACTATACAAGCCAGGTTGCCAAAGTGGAAAACATGGACTCCGTCGGGCAGAATTGGCAGGAAGGTCGGGGGTAGTCATTTGACTAAGCAGTGATGGGACTCCAGGACGAAGTCTCAGGATCCAAGGCTACATCCGGCTGACCGATGGGAAGTTCGGGATACTTTTAGTCGAAATTGACTTTAGACTATCGAAACCAGGTTTCCAAAGTGGAAAACTAGGATTCCCTCGGGCAGAATTGCCAGGAACGTCGGGGGTAGCCATTTGACTTAGCAGTGATTGGACACCAGGGCGAGGACTCATAGGGACCAAGGCTACATCCGGCTGACCGATGGGAGGGTCTGAATACTTTTGGTCGAAAATGACTTTAGACTATACAAACCAGGTTGCCAAAGTGGAAAACTTGGATTCCGTCGGGCAGAATTGCCAGGAAGGTCGGGGGAAGCCATTTGACTTAGAAGTGATTGGACACCAGGGAGAGGTCTCATAGGGACCAAGGCTACATCCGGCTGACCGATGGGTGGTTCGGGATACTTTTGGTCGAAATTGACCTTAGACTATACAATCCATGTTTCCAAAGTGGAAAACTTGGATTCCGTCGGGCAGAATTGCCATGAAGGTCAGGGGTAGTCATTTGACATAGCAGTGATTGGACACCAGGGCGTGGTCTCATAGGGACCAAGGCTACATCCGGCTGACCAATGGGAAGTTCGGGATACTTTTGGTCGAAATAGACATTGGACTATACAATCCATGTTTCCAAAGTGGAAAACTTGGATTCCGTCGGGCAGAATTGCCATGAAGGTCAGGGGTAGTCATTTGACTTAGCAGTGATTGGACACCAGGGCGGGGTCTCATAGGGACCAAGGCTACATCCGGCTGACCAATGGGAAGTTCGGGATACTTTTGGTCGAAATAGACTTTAGACTATACAATCCAGGTTTCCAAAGTGGAAAACTTGGATTCCGTCGGGCAGAATTGCCAGGAAGGTCGGGGGTAGCCATTTGACTTAGCAGTGATGGGACTCCAGGACGATGTCTCATAGGGACGAAGGCTACATCCGGCTGACCGATGGGAAGGTCGGGATACTTTTGGTCGAAATTGACTTTAGACTATACAATCCGTGTTTCCAAAGAGGAAAACTTGGATTCCGTCGACCAGAATTGCCAGGAAGGTCGGGGGAATCCATTTGACTTAGCAGTGATTGGACACCAGGGAGAGGACTCATAGGGACCAAGGCTACATCCGGCTGACCGATGGGAAGGTCGGGATACTTTTGGTCGAAATTCACTTTAGACTATAGAAATCAGGTTTTCAAAGTGGAAAACTTGGATTCCGGCGGGCAGAATTGCCAGGAAGGTCGGGGGTAGCCGTTTGACTTAGCAGTGATGGGACTCCTGGACGATGTCTCATAGGGACGAAGGCCACATCCGACTGACCGATGGGAAGGTCGGGATACTTTTGGTCGAAAATGACTTTAGACTATACACACCAGGCTGCCAAGGCGGAAAACTTGGATTCCGTCGGCCAGAAGTGCCAGGAAGGCCGGGGGAAGCCATTTGACTTAGCAGTGCTGGGACTCCAGGACGAGGTCTCATAGGGACCAAGGCTACATCCGGCTGACCGATGGGAAGGTCGGGATACTTTTGGTCAAAATTGACTTTAGACTATACAATCCAGGTTTCCAAAGTGCAAAACTTGGATTCCGTCGGGCAGAATTGCCAGGTATTTCGGGGGTAGCCATTTGACTTAGCAGTAATGGGACTCCAGGACGAGATCTCATAGGTTCCAAGGCTACATCCGGCTGACCGATGGGAAGTTCGGAATACTTTTGGTCGAAATTGACTTTAGACTATACAAACCAGATTACCAAAGTGGAAAACTTGGATTCCGTCGGCCAGAATTGCCAGGAATGTCGGGGGAATCCATTTGACTTAGAAGTGATTGGACACCAGGGAGAGGTCTCATAGGGACCAAGGCTACATCCGGCTGACCGATGGGAAGGTCGGGATACTTTTGGTCGAAATTGACTTTAGACTATACAAACCAGGTTTCCAAAGTGGAAAACTTGGGTTCCGTCGGCCGGAATTGCCAGGAAGGTCGGGGTAGCCATTTGACTTAGCAGTGATGGGACTCCAGGACGAGGTGTCACAGGGACCAAGGCTACATCCGGCTGACCGATGGGAAGGTCGGGATACTTTTGGTCGAAATTGACTTTAGACTATACAATCCAGGTTTCCAGAGTGGAAAACTTGGATTCCGTCGGGCAGAATTGCCATGAAGGTCGGGGGAAGCCATTTGACTTAGCAGTGATTGGACACCAGGGAGAGGTCTCATAGGGACCAAGGCTACATCCGGCTGACCGATGGGAGGGTCTGGATACTTATGGTCGAAATTGACTTTAGACTATACAATCCAGGTTTCCAGAGTGGAAAACTTGGATTCCGTCGGCCGGAATTGCCAGGAAGGTCGGGGTAGCCATTTGACTTAGCAGTGATGGGACTCCAGGACGAGGTGTCACAGGGACCAAGGCTACATCCGGCTGACCGATGGGAAGGTCGGGATACTTTTGGTCGAAATTGACTTTAGACTATACAATCCAGGTTTCCAGAGTGGAAAACTTGGATTCCGTCGGGCAGAATTGCCATGAAGGTCGGGGGAAGCCATTTGACTTAGCAGTGATTGGACACCAGGGAGAGGTCTCATAGGGACCAAGGCTACATCCGGCTGACCGATGGGAGGGTCTGGATACTTATGGTCGAAATTGACTTTAGACTATACAATCCAGGTTTCCAGAGTGGAAAACTTGGATTCCGTCGGCCAGAATTGCCAGGAAGGTCGGAGGAAGCCATTTGATTTAGCAGTGATGGGACTCCAGGACGACATCTCATAGGGACCATTGCTACATCCGGCTGACCGATGGGAAGGTCTGGATACTTTTGGTCGGAAATGACTTTAGACTATACAATCCGGGTTTCCAAATTGGAAAACTTGGATTCTGTCGGCCAGAATTGCCAGGAAGGTCGGGGGAAGCCATTTGACTTAGCAGTGATTGGACTCCAGGACGAGGTCTCATGGGGACCAAGGCTACATCCGGCTGACCGATGGGAAGGTCGGGATACTTTTGGTCGAAATTGACCTTAGACTATACAATCCATGTTTCCAAAGTGGAAAACTTGGATTCCGTCGGGCAGAATTGCCATGAAGGTCAGGGGTAGTCATTTGACTTAGCAGTGATTGGACACCAGGGCGAGGTCTCATAGGGACCAAGGCTATATCCGGCTGACCGATGGGAAGTTCGGGATACTTTTGGTCGAAATTGACTTTAGACTATACAAACCAGGTTGCCAAAGTGGAAAACTTGGATTCCGTCGGCCAGAATTGCCAGGAAGGTCAGGGGAAGCCATTTGACTTAGAAGTGATTGGACACCAGGGAGAGGTCTCATAGGACAAAGGATACATCCGGCTGACCGATGGGAAGGTCGGGATACTTTTGGTCGAAATTGACTTTAGACTATACAAACCAGATTGCCAAAGTGGAAAACATGGACTCCGTCGGGCAGAATTGGCAGGAAGTTCGGGGGTAGTCATTTGACTAAGCAGTGATGGGACTCCAGGACGAAGTCTCAGGATCCAAGCCTACATCCGGCTGACCGATGGGAAGTTCGGGATACTTTTCGTCGAAATTGACTTTTGACTATACAATCCGGGTTTCCAAAGTGGAAAACTTGTATTCCGTCGGCCAGAATTGCCAGGAAGGTCGGGGGAAGCCATTTGACTTATCAGTGATTGGACTCCAGGACGAGGTCTCATAGGGTCCAAGGCTACATCCGGCTGACCGATGGGAAGGTCGGGATACTTTTGGTCGAAATTGACTTTAGACTATACGAACCAGGTTGCCAAAGTGGAAAACTTGGATTCCGTCGGGCAGAATTGCCATGAAGGTCAGGGGTAGTCATTTGACTTAGCAGTGATTGGACACCAGGGCGAGGTCTCATAGGGACCAAGGCTACATCCGGCTGACCGATGGGTGGTTCGGGATACTTTTCGTCGAAATTAACTTTAGACTATACAAACCAGGTCTTCAAAGTGGAAAACTTGGATTCCGTCGGCCGGAATTGCGAGGAAGGTCGGGGGATCCATTTGACTTAGCTTTGATGGCACTCCAGGACGAGGTCTCATAGGTTCCAAGGCTACATCAGGCTGACCGATGGGAAGGTCGGGATACTTTTGGTCAACATTGACATTAGACTATACAAACCAGGTTTCCAAAGTGGAAAACTTGGATTCCGTCGGGCAGAATTGCTAGGAAGGTCGGGGGTAGCCATTTGACTTAGCAGTGATGGGACTCCAGGACGAGGTCTCATAGGTTCCAAGGCTACACCCGGCTGACCGATGGGAAGTACGGGATACTTTTGGTCGAAATTGACTTTAGACTAAACAATCCTGGTTTCCAAAGTGGAAAACTTGGATTCCGTCGGACAGAATTGCCAGGAAGGTCGGGGGTAGCCATTTGACTTAGCAGTGATGGGACTCCAGGACGAGGTCTCATAGGTTCCAAGGCTACATCCGGCTGACCGATGGAAAGTTCGGAATACTTTTGGTCGAAATTGACTTTAGACTATACAAACCAGATTGCCAAAGTGGAAAACTTGGATTCCGTCGGCCAGAATTGCCAGGAATGTCGGGGGTAGCCATTTGACTTAGAAGTGATTGGACACCAGGGCGAGGACTCATAGGGACCAAGGCTACATCCGGCCGACCGATGGGAAGGTCGGGATACTTTTGGTCGCAAATGACTTTAGACTATACAACCCAGGTTTCCAAAGTGGAAAACTTGTATTCCGTCGGGTGGAATTGCCAGGAATGTCGGGGGGAGACATTTGAGTTAGCAGTGACGGGACTCCAGGACGAGGTCTCATAGGTTCCAAGGCTACACCCGGCTGACCGATGGGAAGTTCGGGATACTTTTGGTCGAAATTGACTTTAGACTAAACAATCCTGGTTTCCAAAGTGGAAAACTTGGATTCCGTCGGACAGAATTGCCAGGAAGGTCGGGGGTAGCCATTTGACTTAGCAGTGATGGGACTCCAGGACGAGGTCTCATAGGTTCCAAGGCTACATCCGGCTGACCGATGGGAAGTTCGGAATACTTTTGGTCGAAATTGACTTTAGACTATACAAACCAGATTGCCAAAGTGGAAAACTTGGATTCCGTCGGCCAGAATTGCCAGGAATGTCGGGGGTAGCCATTTGACTTAGAAGTGATTGGACACCAGGGCGAGGACTCATAGGGACCAAGGCTACATCCGGCCGACCGATGGGAAGGTCGGGATACTTTTGGTCGAAAATGACTTTAGACTATACAACCCAGGTTTCCAAAGTGGAAAACTAGTATTCCGTCGGCTGGAATTGCCAGGAAGGTCGGGGGTAGCCATTTGAATTAGCAGTGATGGGACTCCAGGACGAGGTCTCAGGTTCCAAGGCTACATCCGGCTGACCGATGGGAAGTTCGGGATACTTTTAGTCGAAATTGACTTTAGACTATCCAAACCAGGTGTCCAAATTGGAAAACTTGGATTCCGTCGAACGGTTTTGCCAGGAAGGTCGGGGGAAGCCATTTGAATTAGCAGTGATGGGACTCCAGGACGAGGTCTCATAGGTTCCAAGGCTACATCAGGCTGACCGATGGGAAGGTCGGGATACTTTTGGTCAACATTGACATTAGACTATACAAACCAGGTTTCCAAAGTGGAAAACTTGGATTCCGTCTGGCAGAATTGCTAGGAAGGTCGGGGGTAGCCATTTGACTTAGCAGTGATGGGACTCCAGGACGAGGTCTCAGGTTCCAAGGCTACATCCGGCTGACCGATGGGAAGTTCGGGATACTTTTAGTCGAAATTGACTTTAGACTATCCAAACCAGGTGTCCAAAGTGGAAAACTTGGATTCCGTCGAACGGAATTGCCAGGAAGGTCGGGGGAAACCATTTGAATTAGCAGTAATGGGACTCCAGGACGAGGTCTCATAGGGACCAAGGCTACATCCGGCTGATCGATGGGAAGGTCGGGATACTTTTGGTCGAAATTGACCTTAGACTATACAATCCAGGATTCCAAAGTGGAAAACTTGGATTAAGTCGGACAGAATTGCTATGAAGGTCGGGAGTTGTCATTTGACTTAGCAGTGATGGGACACCAGGGCGAGGTCTCACAGGGACCAAGGCTACATCCGGCTGACCGATGGGAAGGTCGGGATACTTTTGGTCGAAATTGACTTTAGACTATACAATCCAGGTTTCCAGAGTGGAAAACTTGGATTCCGTCGGGCAGAATTGCCATGAAGATCGGGGGAAGCCATTTGACTTAGCAGTGATTGGACACCAGGGAGAGGTCTCATAGGGACCAAGGCTACATCCGGCTGACCGATGGGAGGGTCGGGATACTTTTGGTCGAAATTGACTTTAGACTATACAATCCAGGTTTCCAAAGTGCAATACTTGGATTCCGTCGGGCAGAATTGCCAGGAATGTCGGGGGTAGCCATTTGACATAGCAGTGATGGGACTCCAGGAGGATGTCTCATAGGGACGAAGGCTACATCCGGCTGACCGATGGGAACGTCGGGATACTTTTGGTCGAAATTGACTTTAGACTATACAAACCAGGTTTCCAAAGTGGAAAACTTGGACTCCGTCGGGCAGAATTGGCAGGAAGGTCGGGGGTAGTCATTTGACTAAGCAGTGATGGGACTCCAGGACGAAGTCTCAGGTTCCAAGGCTACATCCGGCTGACCGATGGGAAGTTCGGGATACTTTTAGTCGAAATTGACTTTAGACTATCCAAACCAGGTTTCCAAAGTGGAAAACTAGGATTCCGTCGGGCAGAATTGCCAGGAAGGTCGGGGGTAGCCATTTGACTTAGCAGTGGTGGGACTCCAGGTGGAGGTCTCATAGGGTCCAAGGCTACATCCGGCTGACCGATGGGAAGGTCGGGATACTTTTGGTCGAAATTGACCGTAGACTATACAATCCAGGTTTCCAAAGTGCAAAACTTGGATTCAGTCGGGCAGAATTGCCAGGAAGGTCGGGGGAAGCCATATGACTTAGAAGTGATTGGACACCAGGGAGAGGTCTCATAGGGACCAAGGCTACATCCGGCAGACCGATGGGAAGGTCGGGATACTTTTGGTCGAAAATGACTTTAGACTATACAATCCAGGTTTCCAAAGTGGAAAACTTGGATTCCGTCGGGCAGAATTGCCATGAAGGTCGGGGGTAGCCATTTGACTTAGCAGAGATGGGACACCAGGGAGAGGTCTCATAGGGACCTAGGCTACATCAGGCTGACCGATGGGAAGGTCGGGATACTTTTGGTCGAAATTGACTTTAGACTATACAAACCAGGTTTTCAAAGTGGAAAACTTGGATTCCGTCGGCCGGAATTGCGAGGAAGGTCGGGGGAGCCATTTGACTTAGCTATGATGGGACTCCAGGACGAGGTCTCATAGGGACCAAGTCTACATTCGGCTGACCGATGGGAAGGTCTGGATACTTTTGGTCGAAAATGACTTTAGACTATACAAACCAGGTTGCCAAAGTGGAAAACTTGGATTCCGTCGGTCAGAATTGCCGGGAAGGTCGGGGGAAGCCATTTGACTTAGGGGTGATTGGACACCAGGGAGAGGTCTCATAGGGACCAAGGCTACATCCGGCTGACCGATGGGAAGGTCGAGATACTTTTGGTCGAAATTGACCTTAGACTATACAATCCAGGTTTCCAAAGTGGAAAACTTGGATTCCGTCGGCCGGAATTGCCAGGATGGTCTGGGGAGCCATTTGAATTAGCAGTGGTTGGACACCAGGGCGAGGTCTCATGGGGACCAAGGCTACATCCGGCTGACCGATGGGAAGGTCGGGATACTTTTCGTCGAAATTGACTTTAGACTATACAAACCAGGTTTTCAAAGCGGAAAACTTGGATTCCGTCGGCCAGAATTGGCAGGAAGGTCGGGGGAAGCCATTTGACTTAGCAGTGATGGGACTCCAGGACGAGATCTCATAGGGACCAAGGCTACATCCGGCTGACCGATGGGAAGGTCGGGATACTTTTGGTCGAAATTGACTTTAGACTACACAAACCAGGTTGCCAAAGTGCAAAACTTGTATTCCGTCGGGCATAATTGCCAGGAAGATCGTCGGTAGTCATTTGACTTAGCAGTGATTGGACACCAGGGAGACGTCTCATAGGGACGAAGGCTACATCCGGCTGACCGATGGGAAGGCCGGGATACTTTTGGTTGAAATTGACTTTAGACTATACAATCCGGGTTTCCAAATTGGAAAACTTGGATTCCGTCGGCCAGAATTGCCAGGAAGGTCGGGGGAAGCCATTTGTCTTAGCAGTGTTTGGACACCAGGGAGAGGTCTCATAGGGACCAAGGCTACATCCGGCTGACCGATGGGAAGGTCGGGATACTTTTGGTCGAAATTGACTTTAGACTATACAAACCAGATGTCCAAAGTGGAAAACTTGGATTCCGTCGGCCAGAATTGCCAGGAAGGTCGGGGGAAGCCATTTGTCTTAGCAGTGATTGGACACCAGGGAGAGGTCTCATAGGGACCAAGGCTACATCCGGCTGACCGATGGGAAGGTCGGGATACTTTTGGTCGAAAATGACGTTAGACTATACAAAACAGGTTGCCAAAGTGGAAAACTTGGATTCCGTCGGCCAGAATTGCCAGGAATGTCGGGGGAAGCCATTTGACTTAGAAGTGATTGGACACCAGGGAGAGGTCTCATAGGGACCAAGGCTACATCCGGCTGACCGATGGGAAGGTCGGGATACTTTTGGTCGAAATTGACTTTAGACTATTCGATCCAGGTTTCCAAAGTGCCAAACTTGGATTCCGTCGGGCAGAATTGCCAGGAAGGACGGGGGTAGCCATTTGACTTAGCAGTGATGGGACTCCAGGACAAGGTCTCATAGGTTCCAAGGCTACATCCGGCTGACCGATGGGAAGTTTGGGATACTTTTAGTCGAAATTGTCTTTAGACTATACAAACCAGGTTGCCAAAGTGGAAAACTTGGATTCCGTCGGCCAGAATTGCCAGGAATGTCGGGGGAAGCCATTTGACTTAGAAGTGATTGGACACCAGGGAGAGGTCTCATAGGGACCAAGGCTACATCCGGCTGACCGATGGGAAGGTCGGGATACTTTTGGTCGAAATTGACTTTAGACTATACAATCCAGGTTTCCAAAGTGCAATACTTGGATTCCGTCGGGCAGAATTGCCAGGAATGGCGGGGGTAGCCATTTGACATAGCAGTGATGGGACTCCAGGAGGATGTCTCATAGGGACGAAGGCTACATCCGGCTGACCGATGGGAACGTCGGGATACTTTTGGTCGAAATTGACTTTAGACTATACAAACCAGGTTTTCAAAGTGGAAAACTTGGATTCCGTCGGCCGGAATTGGCAGGAAGGTCGGGGGAAGCCATTTGTCTTAGCAGTGATTGGACACCAGGGAGAGGTCTCATAGGGACCAAGGCTACATCCGGCTGACCGATGGGAAGGTCGGGATACTTTTGGTCGAAATAGACTTTAGACAATAGAAATCGGGTTTCCAAAGTGGAAAACTTGGATTCCGTCGGCCAGAATTGCCAGGAAGGTCGGGGGTAGTCATTTGACTTAACAGTGATTGGACACCAGGACGAGGTCTCACAGGGACCAAGGCTACATCCGGCTAACCGATGGGAGGGTCTGGATACTTTTGGTCGAAAATGACTTTAGACTATACAAACCAGGTTGCCAAAGTGGAAAACTTGGATTCCGTCGGGCAGAATTGCCAGGAAGGTCGGGGGTAGCCATTTGACTTAGCAGTGATGGGACTCCAGGGCGAGGTCTCGTAGGGACGAAGGCTACATCCGTCTGACCGTATGGGAAGGTCGGGATACTTTTGGTCGAAACTGACTTTAGACTATTCAAACCAGGTTTCCAAAGTGAAAAACTTGGACACCGTCGGGCAGAATTGCCAGGAATGCCGGGGGTAGCCATTTCCCTTAGCAGTGATGGGACTCCAGGACGATGTCTCATAGGGAGGAAGGCTACATCCGTCTGACCGATGGGAAGGTCGGGATACTTTTGGTCGAAATTGACTTTAGACTATAGAAACCAGGTTTCCAAGGTGGAAAACTTGGATTCCGTCGGCCGGAATTGCCAGGAATGTCGAGGGAGCCATTTGACTTAGCTGTGATGGGACTCCAGAACGGGGTCTCATAAGGACCAAAGCTACATCCGGCTGACCGATGGGAAGGTCGGGATACTTTTGGTCGAAATTGTCTTTAGACTATACAAACCAGGTTTCCAAAGTGAAAAACTTGGACACCGTCGGGCAGAATTGCCAGGAAGGTCGGGGGTAGCCATTTGACTTAGCAGTGATGGGAATCCAGGACGATGTCTCATAGGGACGAAGGCTACATCCGGCTGACCCATGGGAAGTTCGGGATACTTTTTGTCGAAATTGACTTTAGACTATACAATCCAGGTTTCCAAAGTGCAAATCTTGGATTCCGTCGGGCAGAATTGCAAGGAAGGTCGGGGGTAGCCATTTGACTTAGCTGTGATGGGACTCCAGGACGAGGTCTCATAGGGACCAAAGCTACATCCGGCTGACCGATGGGAAGGTCGATATACTTTTGTTCGAAATTGACCTTAAACTATACAATCCAGGTTTCCAAAGTGGAAAACTTGGATTCCGTCGGGCAGAATTGCCATGAAGGTCGGGGTAGTCATTTGACTTAGCAGTGATGGGACTCCAGGACGAGATCTAATAGCGACCAAGGCTACATCCGGCTGACCGATGAGAAGTTCGGGATACTTTTGGTCGAAATTGACTTTAGACTAAACAATCCAGGTTTCCAAAGTGGAAAACTTGGATTCCGTCGGCCAGAATTGCCAGGAATGTCGGGGGAAGCCATTTGACTTAGAAGTGATTGGACACCAGGGAGAGGTCTCATAGGGACCAAGGCTACATCCGGCTGACCGATGGGAAGGTCTGGATACTTTTGGTCGAAAATGACTTTAGACTATACAAACCAGGTTGCCAAAGTGGAAAACTTGGATTCCGTCGGCCGGAATTGCGAGGAAGGTCGGGGAGCCATTTGACTTAGCAGTGATTGGACACCAGTGCGAGGTCTCATAGGGTCCAAGGCTACATCCGGCTGACCGATGGGAAGGTCGGGATACTTTTGGTCGAAATTGACTTTAGACTAAACAATCCAGGTTTCCAAAGTGGAAAACTTGGATTCCGTCGGCCAGAATTGCCAGGAATGTCGGGGGAAGCCATTTGACTTAGAAGTGATTGGACACCAGGGAGAGGTCTCATAGGGACCAAGGCTACATCCGGCTGACCGATGGGAAGGTCGGGATACTTTTGGTCGAAATTGACTTTAGACTATACAATCCAGGTTTCCAGAGTGGAAAACTTGGATTCCGTCGGGCAGAATTGCCATGAAGATCGGGGGAAGCCATTTGACTTAGCAGTGATTGGACACCAGGGAGAGGTCTCATAGGGACCAAGGCTACATCCGGCTGACCGATGGGAGGGTCGGGATACTTTTGGTCGAAATTGACTTTAGACTATACAATCCAGGTTTCCAAAGTGCAATACTTGGATTCCGTCGGGCAGAATTGCCAGGAATGGCGGGGGTAGCCATTTGACATAGCAGTGATGGGACTCCAGGAGGATGTCTCATAGGGACGAAGGCTACATCCGGCTGACCGATGGGAACGTCGGGATACTTTTGGTCGAAATTGACTTTAGACTATACAAACCAGGTTTTCAAAGTGGAAAACTTGGATTCCGTCGGCCGGAATTGGCAGGAAGGTCGGGGGAAGCCATTTGACTTAGCTTTGATGGGACTCCAGGACGAGGTCTCATAGGGACCAAGTCTACATTCGGCTGACCGATGGGAAGGTCTGGATACTTTTGGTCGAAAATGACTTTAGACTATACGAACCAGGTTGCCAAAGTGGAAAACTTGGATTCCGTCGGTCAGAATTGCCGGGAAGGTCGGGGGAAGCCATTTGACTTAGGGGTGATTGGACACCAGGGAGAGGTCTCATAGGGACCAAGGCTACATCCGGCTGACCGATGGGAAGGTCGAGATACTTTTGGTCGAAATTGACCTTAGACTATACAATGCAGGTTTCCAAAGTGGAAAACTTGGATTCCGTCGGCCGGAATTGCCAGGATGGTCTGGGGAGCCATTTGAATTAGCAGTGGTTGGACACCAGGGCGAGGTCTCATGGGGACCAAGGCTACATCCGGCTGACCGATGGGAAGGTCGGGATACTTTTCGTCGAAATTGACTTTAGACTATACAAACCAGGTTTTCAAAGCGGAAAACTTGGATTCCGTCGGCCAGAATTGGCAGGAAGGTCGGGGGAAGCCATTTGACTTAGCAGTGATGGGACTCCAGGACGAGATCTCATAGGGACCAAGGCTACATCCGGCTGACCGATGGGAAGGTCGGGATACTTTTGGTCGAAACTGACTTTAGACTATTCAAACCAGGTTTCCAAAGTGAAAAACTTGGACACCGTCGGGCAGAATTGCCAGGAAGGCCGGGGGTAGCCATTTCCCTTAGCAGTGATGGGACTCCAGGACGATGTCTCATAGGGAGGAAGGCTACATCCGTCTGACCGATGGGAAGGTCGGGATACTTTTGGTCGAAATTGACTTTAGACTATAGAAACCAGGTTTCCAAGGTGGAAAACTTGGATTCCGTCGGCCGGAATTGCCAGGATTGTCGAGGGAGCCATTTGACTTAGCTGTGATGGGACTCCAGGACGGGGTCTCATAAGGACCAAAGCTACATCCGGCTGACCGATGGGAAGGTCGGGATACTTTTGGTCGAAATTGTCTTTAGACTATACAAACCAGGTTTCCAAAGTGAAAAACTTGGACACCGTCGGGCAGAATTGCCAGGAAGGTCGGGGGTAGCCATTTGACTTAGCAGTGATGGGAATCCAGGACGATGTCTCATAGGGACGATGGCTACATCCGGCTGACCCATGGGAAGTTCGGGATACTTTTTGTCGAAATTGACCTTAAACTATACAATCCAGGTTTCCAAAGTGGAAAACTTGGATTCCGACGGGCAGAATTGCCATGAAGGTCGGGGTAGTCATTTGACTTAGCAGTGATGGGACTCCAGGACGAGATCTAATAGCGACCAAGGCTACATCCGGCTGACCGATGAGAAGTTCGGGATACTTTTGGTCGAAATTGACTTTAGACTAAGCAATCCAGGTTTTCAAAGTGGAAAACTTGGATTCCGTCGGCCAGAATTGCCAGGAATGTCGGGGGAAGCCATTTGACTTAGAAGTGATTGGACACCAGGGAGAGGTCTCATAGGGACCAAGGCTACATCCGGCTGACCGATGGGAAGGTCTGGATACTTTTGGTCGAAAATGACTTTAGACTATACAAACCAGCTTGCCAAAGTGCAAAACTTGGATTCCGTCGGGCAGAATTGCCAGGAAGGTCGTCGGTAGTCATTTGACTTAGCAGTGATTGGACACCAGGGAGACGTCTCATAGGGACGAAGGCTACATCCGGCTGACCGATGGGAAGGTCCGGGTACTTTTGGTCGAAAATGACTTTAGACTATACAAACCAGGTTGCCAAAGTGGAAAACTTGGATTCCGTCGGCCGGAATTGCGAGGAAGGTCGGGGAGCCATTTGACTTAGCAGTGATTGGACACCAGTGCGAGGTCTCATAGGGTCCAAGGCTACATCCGGCTGACCGATGGGAAGGTCGGGATACTTTTGGTCGAAATTGACTTTAGACTAAACAATCCAGGTTTCCAAAGTGGAAAACTTGGATTCCGTCGGCCAGAATTGCCAGGAATGTCGGGGGAAGCCATTTGACTTAGAAGTGATTGGACACCAGGGAGAGGTCTCATAGGGACCAAGGCTACATCCGGCTGACCGATGGGAAGGTCGGGATACTTTTGGTCGAAATTGACTTTAGACTATACAATCCAGGTTTCCAAAGTGCAAAACTTGGATTCCGTCGGCCGGAATTGCGAGGAAGGTCGGGGAGCCATTTGACTTAGCAGTGATTGGACACCAGTGCGAGGTCTCATAGGGTCCAAGGCTACATCCGGCTGACCGATGGGAAGGTCGGGATACTTTTGGTCGAAATTGACTTTAGACTATACAATCCAGGTTTCCAAAGTGCAAAACTTGGATTCCGTCGGGCAGAATTGCAAGGAAGGTCGGGGGTAGCCATTTGACTTAGCTGTGATGGGACTCCAGGACGAGGTCTCATAGGGACCAAAGCTACATCCGGCTGACCGATGGGAAGGTCGATATACTTTTGTTCGAAATTGACCTTAGACTATACAATCCAGGTTTCCAAAGTGGAAAACTTGGATTCCGTCGGGCAGAATTGCCAGAATGGTCGGGGGTAGTCATTTGACTTAGCAGTGATGGGACTCCAGGACGAGATCTCATAGGGACCAAGTCTACATTCGGCTGACCGATGGGAAGGTCTGGATACTTTTGGTCGAAAATGACTTTAGACTATACAAACCAGGTTGCCAAAGTGGAAAACTTGGATTCCGTCGGTCAGAATTGCCGGGAAGGTCGGGGGAAGCCATTTGACTTAGGGGTGATTGGACACCAGGGAGAGGTCTCATAGGGACCAAGGCTACATCCGGCTGACCGATGGGAAGGTCGAGATACTTTTGGTCGAAATTGACCTTAGACTATACAATCCAGGTTTCCAAAGTGGAAAACTTGGATTCCGTCGGCCGGAATTGCCAGGATGGTCTGGGGAGCCATTTGAATTAGCAGTGGTTGGACACCAGGGCGAGGTCTCATGGGGACCAAGGCTACATCCGGCTGACCGATGGGAAGGTCGGGATACTTTTCGTCGAAATTGACTTTAGACTATACAAACCAGGATTTCAAAGCGGAAAACTTGGATTCCGTCGGCCAGAATTGGCAGGAAGGTCGGGGGAAGCCATTTGACTTAGCAGTGATGGGACTCCAGGAAGAGATCTCATAGGGACCAAGGCTACATCCGGCTGACCGATGGGAAGGTCGGGATACTTTTGGTCGAAATTGACTTTAGACTATACAAACCAGGTTGCCAAAGTGCAAAACTTGTATTCCGTCGGGCAGAATTGCCAGGAAGATCGTCGGTAGTCATTTGACTTAGCAGTGATTGGACACCAGGGAGACGTCTCATAGGGACGAAGGCTACATCCGGCTGACCGATGGGAAGGCCGGGATACTTTTGGTTGAAATTGACTTTAGACTATACAATCCGGGTTTCCAAATTGGAAAACTTGGATTCCGTCGGCCAGAATTGCCAGGAAGGTCGGGGGAAGCCATTTGTCTTAGCAGTGTTTGGACACCAGGGAGAGGTCTCATAGGGACCAAGGCTACATCCGGCTGACCGATGGGAAGGTCGGGATACTTTTGGTCGAAATTGACTTTAGACTATACAAACCAGATGTCCAAAGTGGAAAACTTGGATTCCGTCGGGCAGAATGGCCAGGAATGTCGGGGATAGCCATTTGACTTAGCAGTGATGGGACTCCAGGACGAGGTCTCATAGGTTCCAAGGCTACATCCGGCTGACCGATGGGAAAGTCGGGATTCTTTTGGACGAAATTGACTTTAGACTATTCGATCCAGGTTTCCAAAGTGCAAAACTTGGATTCCGTCGGACAGAATTGCCAGGAAGGTCGGGGGTAGCCATTTGACTTAGCAATGATTGGACACCAGGGCGAGGTCTCATAGGGACCAAGGCTACATCCGGCTGACCGATGGGAAGGTCGGGATACTTTTGGTCGAAATAGACTTTAGACAATAGATATCGGGTTTCCAATGTGGAAAACTTGGATTCCGTCGGCCAGAATTGCCAGGAAGGTCGGGGGTAGCCATTTGACTTAGCAGTCATGGGACTCCAGGGCGAGGTCTCGTAGGGACGAAAGCTACATCCGACTGACCGTATGGGAAGGTCGGGATACTGTTGGTCGAAATTGACTTTAGACTTTACAATCCAAGTTGCCAAAGTGGAAAACTTGGATTCCGTCGGGCAGAATTGCCACGAAGGTCGGGGGTAGTCATTTGACTTAGCAGTGATGGGACTCCAGGACGATGTCTCATAGGTTCCATGGCTACATCCGGCTGACCGTTGGGAAGGTAGGGACACTTTTGGTCGCAATTGTCTTTAGACTATACAATCCAGGTTTCCAAAGTGCAAAACTTGGATTCCGTCGGGCAGAATTGCCATGAAGGTCGGGGTAGTCATTTGACTTAGCAGTGATGGGACTCCAGGACGAGATCTAATAGCGACCAAGGCTACATCCGGCTGACCGATGAGAAGTTCGGGATACTTTTGGTCGAAATTGACTTTAGACTAAACAATCCAGGTTTCCAAAGTGGAAAACTTGGATTCCGTCGGCCAGAATTGCCAGGAATGTCGGGGGAAGCCATTTGACTTAGAAGTGATTGGACACCAGGGAGAGGTCTCATAGGGACCAAGGCTACATCCGGCTGACCGATGGGAAGGTCTGGATACTTTTGGTCGAAAATGACTTTAGACTATACAAACCAGCTTGCCAAAGTGCAAAACTTGGATTCCGTCGGGCAGAATTGCCAGGAAGGTCGTCGGTAGTCATTCGACTTAGCAGTGATTGGACACCAGGGAGACGTCTCATAGGGACGAAGGCTACATCCGGCTGACCGATGGGAAGGTCCGGGTACTTTTGGTCGAAAATGACTTTAGACTATACAACCTGTGTTTCCAAAGTGGAAAACATGTATTCCGTCGGCCAGAATTGCCAGGAAGGTCGGGGGTAGTCATTTGACTTAGCAGTGATTGGACACCAGGGCGAGGTCTCATAGGGACTAAGGCTACATCCGGCTGACCGATGGGAAGCTCTGGATACTTTTGTTCGAAAATGACTTTAGACTATACAATCCAGGTTGCCAAAGTGGAAAACTTGGATTCCGTCGGGCAGAATTGCCAGGAAGGTCGGGGGAAGCCATTTGACTTAGCAGTGATTGGACACCAGGGAGAGGTCTCATAGGGACCAAGGCTACATCCGGCTGACCGATGGGAAGTTTGGGATACTTTTAGTCGAAATTGTCTTTAGAATATACAAACCAGGTTTCCAAAGTGGAAAACATGGATTCCGTCGGCCGGAATTGCCAGGCAGGCCGGGGATAGCCATTTGTCTTAGCAGTGATTGGACACCAGGGCGAGGTCTCATAGGGACCAAGGCTACATCCGGCTGACCGATGAGAAGGTCGGGATACTTTTGGTCGAAATTGACTTTAGACTATACAGTCCAGGTTTCCAAAGTGCAAAAGTTGGATTCCGTCGAGCATAATTGCCAGGAAGGTCGGGGGAGCCATTTGACTTTGCAGTGATGGGACTCCAGGACGAGGTCTCATAGGGACCAAAGCTACATCCGGCTGACCGATGGGAAGGTCGGGATACTTTTGTTCGAAATTGACCTTAGACTATACAATCCAGGTTTCCAAAGTGGAAATCTTCGATTCCGTCGGGCAGTATTGCCATGACGGTAGGGGGTATTCATTTGACTTAGCAGTGATGGGACCCCAGGACGAGATCTAATAGCGACCAAGGCTACATCCGTCTGACCGATGAGAAATTCGGGATACTTTTCGTCGAAATTGACTTTTGACTAAACAATCCAGGTTTCCAAAGTGGAAAACTTGGATTCCGTAGGCCAGAATTGCCAGGAAGGTCGGGGGAAGCCATTTGACATAGCAGTGATTGGACACCAGGGAGAGGTCTCATAGGGACCAAGGCTACATCCGGCTGACCGATGGGAGGGTCGGGATACTTTTGGTCGAAATTGACTTTAGACTATACAAACCAGGTTGCCAAAGTGGAAAACTTGGATTCCATCGGCCAGAATTGCCAGGAAGCTCGCGGGAAGCCATTTGACTTAGAAGTGATTGGACACCAGGGAGAGGTCTCATAGGTTCCAAGGCTACATCCGGCTGACCGATGGGAAGGTCGGGATACTTTTGGTCGAAATTGACTTTAGACTATTCGATCCAGGTTTCCAAAGTGCCAAACTTGGATTCCGTCGGGCAGAATTGCCAGGAAGGACGGGGGTAGCCATTTGACTTAGCAGTGATGGGACTCCAGGACAAGGTGTCATAGGTTCCAAGGCTACATCCGGCTGACCGATGGGAAGTTTGGGATACTTTTTGTCGAAATTGTCTTTAGACTATACAAACCAGGTTTCCAAAGCGGAATACTTGGATTCCGTAGGCCAGAATTGCCAGGAAGGTCGGGGGAAGCCATTTGACTTAGAAGTGATTGGACACCAGGGCGAGGTCTCATAGGGACCAAGGCTACATCCGGCTGACCGATGGGAAGGACGGGATACTTTTGGTCGAAATAGACTTTAGACAATAGAAATCGGGTTTCCAAAGTGGAAAACTTGGATTCCGTCGGCCAGAATTGCCAGGAAGGTCGGGGGTAGTCATTTGACTTAACAGTGATTGGACACCAGGACGAGGTCTCACAGGGACCAAGGCTACATCCGGCTAACCGATGGGAGGGTCTGGATACTTTTGGTCGAAAATGACTTTAGACTATACAAACCAGGTTGCCAAAGTGGAAAACTTGGATTCCGTCGGCCAGAATTGCCAGGAAGGTCGGGGGTAGCCATTTGACTTAGCAGTGATGGGACTCCAGGGCGAGGTCTCGTAGGGACGAAGGCTACATCCGTCTGACCGTATGGGAAGGTCGGGATACTTTTGGTCGAAACTGACTTTAGACTATTCAAACCAGGTTTCCAAAGTGAAAAACTTGGACACCGTCGGGCAGAATTGCCAGGAAGGCCGGGGGTAGCCATTTCCCTTAGCAGTGATGGGACTCCAGGACGATGTCTCATAGGGAGGAAGGCTACATCCGTCTGACCGATGGGAAGGTCGGGATACTTTTGGTCGAAATTGACTTTAGACTATACAAACCAGGTCTTCAAAGTGGAAAACTTGGATTCCGTCGGCCGGAATTGCGAGGAAGGTCGGGGGATCCATTTGACTTAGCTTTGATGGCACTCCAGGACGAGGTCTCATAGGTTCCAAGGCTACATCAGGCTGACCGATGGGAAGGTCGGGATACTTTTGGTCGAAATTGTCTTTAGACTATACAAACCAGGTTTCCAAAGTGAAAAACTTGGATTCCGTCGGGCAGAATTGCCATGAAGGTCGGGGTAGTCATTTGACTTAGCAGTGATGGGACTCCAGGACGAGATCTAATAGCGACCAAGGCTACATCCGGCTGACCGATGAGAAGTTCGGGATACTTTTGGTCGAAATTGACTTTAGACTAAACAATCCAGGTTTCCAAAGTGGAAAACTTGGATTCCGTCGGCCAGAATTGCCAGGAATGTCGGGGGAAGCCATTTGACTTAGAAGTGATTGGACACCAGGGAGAGGTCTCATAGGGACCAAGGCTACATCCGGCTGACCGATGGGAAGGTCTGGATACTTTTGGTCGAAAATGACTTTAGACTATACAAACCAGCTTGCCAAAGTGCAAAACTTGGATTCCGTCGGGCAGAATTGCCAGGAAGGTCGTCGGTAGTCATTCGACTTAGCAGTGATTGGACACCAGGGAGACGTCTCATAGGGACGAAGGCTACATCCGGCTGACCGATGGGAAGGTCCGGGTACTTTTGGTCGAAAATGACTTTAGACTATACAAACCAGGTTGCCAAAGTGGAAAACTTGGATTCCGTCGGCCGGAATTGCGAGGAAGGTCGGGGAGCCATTTGACTTAGCAGTGATTGGACACCAGTGCGAGGTCTCATAGGGTCCAAGGCTACATCCGGCTGACCGATGGGAAGGTCGGGATACTTTTGGTCGAAATTGACTTTAGACTAAACAATCCAGGTTTCCAAAGTGGAAAACTTGGATTCCGTCGGCCAGAATTGCCAGGAATGTCGGGGGAAGCCATTTGACTTAGAAGTGATTGGACACCAGGGAGAGGTCTCATAGGGACCAAGGCTACATCCGGCTGACCGATGAGAAGTTCGGGATACTTTTGGTCGAAATTGACTTTAGACTAAACAATCCAGGTTTCCAAAGTGGAAAACTTGGATTCCGTCGGCCAGAATTGCCAGGAATGTCGGGGGAAGCCATTTGACTTAGAAGTGATTGGACACCAGGGAGAGGTCTCATAGGGACCAAGGCTACATCCGGCTGACCGATGGGAAGGTCGGGATACTTTTGGTCGAAATTGACTTTAGACTATACAATCCAGGTTTCCAAAGTGCAAAACTTGGATTCCGTCGGCCGGAATTGCGAGGAAGGTCGGGGAGCCATTTGACTTAGCAGTGATTGGACACCAGTGCGAGGTCTCATAGGGTCCAAGGCTACATCCGGCTGACCGATGGGAAGGTCGGGATACTTTTGGTCGAAATTGACTTTAGACTATACAATCCAGGTTTCCAAAGTGCAACACTTGGATTCCGTCGGGCAGAATTGCAAGGAAGGTCGGGGGTAGCCATTTGACTTAGCTGTGATGGGACTCCAGGACGAGGTCTCATAGGGACCAAAGCTACATCCGGCTGAACGATGGGAAGGTCGATATACTTTTGTTCGAAATTGACCTTAGACTATACAATCCAGGTTTCCAAAGTGGAAAACTTGGATTCCGTCGGGCAGAATTGCCAGAATGGTCGGGGGTAGCCATTTGACTTAGCAGTGATTGGGCACCAGGGCGAGGTCTCATAGGGACCAAGGCTACATCCGGCTGACCGATGGAAAGGTCTGGATACTTTTGGTCGAAACTGACTTTAGACTATGCAAACCAGGTTTCCAAAGTGAAAAACTTGGACACCGTCGGGCAGAATTGCCAGGAAGATCGTCGGTAGTCATTTGACTTAGCAGTGATTGGACACCAGGGAGACGTCTCATAGGGACGAAGGCTACATCCGGCTGACCGATGGGAAGGTCCGGGTACTTCTGGTCGAAAATGACTTTAGACTATACAATCCAGGTTTCCAAAGTGCAAAACTTGGATTCCGTCGGGCAGAATTGCCAGGAAGGTCGGGGGTAGCCAATTGACTTAGCAGTGATGGGACTCCAGGAGGATGTCTCATAGGGACGAAGGCTACATCCGGCTGACCGATGGGAAGGTCGAGATACTTTTGGTCGAACTTGACTTTAGACTATACAATCCAGGTTTCCAAAGTGGAAAACTTGGATTCCGTCGGGCAGAATTGCCAGAATGGTCGGGGGTAGCCATTTGACTTAGCAGTGATTGGGCACCAGGGCGAGGTCTCATAGGGACCAATGCTTCATCCGGCTGACCGATGGAAAGGTCTGGATACTTTTGGTCGAAAATGACTTTAGACTATACAAACCAGGTTGCCAAAGTGCAAAACTTGTATTCCGTCGGGCAGAATTGCCAGGAAGGTCGTCGGTAGTCATTTGACTTAGCAGTGATTGGACACCAGGGAGACGTCTCATAGGGACGAAGGCTACATCCGGCTGACCGATGGGAAGGTCCGGGTACTTTTGGTCGAAAATGACTTTAGACTATACAAACCAGGTTGCCAAAGTGCAAAACTTGGACACCGTCGGGCAGAATTGCCAGGAAGGTCGGGGGTAGCCATTTCCCTTAGCAGTGATGGGACTCCAGGACGATGTCTCATAGGGAGGAAGGCTACATCCGTCTGACCGATGGGAAGGTCGGGATACTTTTGGTCGAAATTGACTTTTGACTATACAAACCAGGTTGCCAAAGTGGAAAACTTGGATTCCGTCGGCCGGAATTGCGAGGAAGGTCGGGGAGCCATTTGACTTAGCAGTGATTGGACACCAGTGCGAGGTCTCATAGGGTCCAAGGCTACATCCGGCTGACCGATGGGAAGGTCGGGATACTTTTGGTCGAAATTGACTTTAGACTATACAATCCAGGTTTCCAAAGTGCAAAACTTGGATTCCGTCGGGCAGAATTGCAAGGAAGGTCGGGTGTAGCCATTTGACTTAGCTGTGATGTGACTCCAGGACGAGGTCTCATAGGGACGAAGGCTACATCCGGCTGACCGATGGGAAGGTCGATATACTTTTGTTCGAAATTGACCTTAGACTATACAATCCAGGTTTCCAAAGTGGAAAACTTGGATTCCGTCGGGCAGAATTGCCAGAAAGGTCGGGGGTAGCCATTTGACTTAGCAGTGATTGGGCACCAGGGCGAGGTCTCATAGGGACCAAGGCTACATCCGGCTGACCGATGGAAAGGTCTGGATACTTTTGGTCGAAAATGACTTTTGACTATACAATCCAGGTTGCCAAAGTGCAAAACTTGTATTCCGTCGGGCAGAATTGCCAGGAAGGTCGTCGGTAGTCATTTGACTTAGCAGTGATTGGACACCAGGGAGACGTCTCATAGGGACGAAGGCTACATCCGGCTGACCGATGGGCAGGTCCGGGTACTTTTGGTCGAAAATGACTTTAGACTATACAAACCAGGTTGCCAAAGTGCAAAACTTGTATTCCGTCGGGCAGAATTGCCGGGAAGGTCGTCGGTAGTCATTTGACTTAGCAGTGATTGGACACCAGGAAGACGTCTCATAGGGACGAAGGCTACATCCGGCTGACCGATGGGAAGGTCGGGATATTTTTGGTCCAAATTGACTTTAGACTATACAATCCAGGTTTCCAAAGTGCAAAACTTGCATTCCGTCGGGGCAGAATTGCCAGGAAGGTCGGGGGTAGTCATTTGACTTAGCAGTGATGGGACTCCAGGACGAGATCTCATAGGGACCAAGGCTACATCCGGCTGACCGATGGGAAGGTCTGGATACTTTTGGTCGAAAATGACTTTAGACTATACAAACCAGGTTGGCAACGTGGAAAACTTGGATTCCGTCGGCCAGAATTGCCAGGAAGGTCCGGGGAAGCCATTTGACTTCGGGGTGATTGGACACCAGGGAGAGGTCTCATAGGGACCTAGGCTACATCCGGCTGACCGATGGGAAGGTCGGGATACTTTTGGTCGAAATTGACTTTAGACTATACAATCCAGGTTTCCAAAGTGCAAAACTTGGATTCCGTCGGGCAGAATTGCCAGGAATGTCGGGGGTAGCCATTTGACATAGCAGTGATGGGACTCCAGGACGATGTCTCATAGGGACGAAGGCTACATCCGGCTGATCGATGGGAAGGTCGGGATACATTTGGTCGAAATTGACTTTAGACTATACAATCCGGGTTTCCAAAGTGGAAAACTAGGATTCCGTCGGCCAGAATTGCCAGGAAGGTCGGGGGTAGTCATTTGACTTAGCAGTGATTGGACACCAGGGCGAGGTCTCATAGGGACTAAGGCTACATCCGGCTGACCGATGGGAAGCTCTGGATACTTTTGTTCGAAAATGACTTTAGACTATACAATCCAGGTTGCCAAAGTGGAAAACTTGGATTCCGTCTTCCACAATTGCCAGGAAGGTCGGGGGAAGCCATTTGACTTAGCAGTGATGGGACTCCAGGACGAGATCTCATAGGGACCAAGGCTACATCCGGCTGACCGATGGGAAGGTCGGGATACTTTTGGTCGAAATTGACCTTAGACTATACAATCCAGGTTTCCAAAGTGGAAAACTTGGATTCCGTCGGGCAGAATTGCCATGAAGGTCGGGTGTAGTCATTTGAATTTGCAGTGATTGGACACCAGGGCGAGGTCTCATAGGGACCAAGGCTACATCCGGCTGACCGATGGGAAGGTCTGGATACTTTTGGTCAAAAATGACTTTAGACTGTACAAACCAGGTTGCCAAAGTGGAAAACTTGGATTCCGTCGGCCAGAATTGCCAGGAAGGTCGGGAGTAGCCATTCGACTTAGCAGTGATGGGACTCCAGGACGAGATCTGATAGGAACCAAGGCTACATCCGGCTGACCGATGAGAAATTCGGGATACTTTTGGTCGAAATTGACTTTAGACTATACAAACGAGGTTGCCAAAGTGGAAAACTTGGATTCCATCGGCCAGAATTGCCAGGAAGGTAGCGGGAATCCATTTGACTTAGCAGTGATTGGACACCAGGGCGAGGTCTCATAGGGACCAAGGCTACATCCGGCTAACCGATGGGAAGGTCGGGATACTATTGGTCGAAATTGACTTTAGACTATACAATCTAGGTTTCCAAAGTGCAAAACTTGCATTCCGTCGGGGCAGAATTTCCAGGAAGGTCGGGGGTAGTCATTCGACTTAGCAGTGATGGGACTCCAGGACGAGGTCTCATAGGTTCAATGGCTACATCCGGCTCACCGATGGGAAGGTCGGGATACTTTTGGTCGGAATTGACTTTAGACTATACAAACCAGGTTTTCAAAGTGGAAAACTTGGATTCCGTCGGCCGGAATTGCGAGGAAGGTCGGGGGAGCCATTTGACTTAGCAGTGATGGGACTCCAGGACGAGGTCTCATAGGGACCAAGGTTATATCCGGCTGACCGATGGGAAGGTCGGGATACTTTTGGTCGAAAATGACTTTAGACTATTCAAACCAGGTTGCCAAAGTGGAAAACCTGGATTCCGTCGGCCACAATTGCCAGGAATGTGGGGGGGGTAGCCATTTGACTTAGCAGTGATGGGACACCAGGACGAGATCTCATAGGGACTAAGGCTACATCCGGCAGACCGACGGGAAGGTCTGGATACTTTTGATCGAATATGACTTTAGACTATACAAACCAGGTTTCCAAAGTGCAAAACTTGGATTCCGTCGGCAGAATTGCCAGGTAGGACGGGGGTATCCATTTGACTTAGCAGTGATGGGACACCAGGACGAGGTCTCATAGGGACTAAGGCTACATCCGGCTGACCCATGGGAAGTTCTGGATACTTTTGTTCGAAATTGACTTTAGACTATACAATCCAGTTTTCCAAAGTGGAAAACTTGGATTCCGTCGGGCAGAATTGCCAGGAAGGTCGGGTGTAGCCATTTGACTTAGCAGTGATGGGTCTCCAGGACGAGATCTCATAGGGACCAAGGCTACATCCGGCTGACCGATGGGAAGGTCGGGATACTTTTGGTCGAAATTGACTTTAGACTATACAATCCAGGTTACCAAAGTGCAAAACTTGCATTCCCTCGGGGCAGAATTGCCAGGAAGGTCGGGGGTAGTCATTTGACTTAGCAGTGACGGGACTCCAGGACGAGGTCTCATAGGTTCCATGGCTACATCCGGCTGACCGATGGGAAGGTCGGGATACTTTTGGTCGAAATTGGCTTTAGACAATACAATCCAGGTTTCCAAAGTGCAAAACTTGGATTCCGTCGGGAGGAATTGCCAGGAAGGTCGGGGGTAGCCATTTGACTTAGCAGTGATGGGACTCCAGGACGAGGTCTCATAGGGACCAAGGCTATATCCGGCTGACCGATGGGAAGGTCGGGATACTTTTGGTCGAAAATGACTTTAGACTATACAAACCAGGTTTCCAAAGTGCAAAACTTGGATTCCGTCGGCAGAATTGCCAGGTAGGACGGGGGTATCCATTTGACTTAGCAGTGATGGGACTCCAGGACGAGGTCTCATAGGGACCAAGGCTACATCCGGCTGACCGATGGGAAGGTCGGGATACTTTTGGTCGAAATTGACTTTACACTATACAATCCAGGTTTCCAAAGTGCAAAACTTGGATTCCGTCGGGCAGAATTGCGAGGATGGTCGGGGGTAGTGATTTGACTTAGCAGTGATGGGACTCCAGGACCAGGTCTCATAGGTTCCAAGGCTACATCCGGCTGACCGATGGGAAGGTCGGGATACTTTTTGGCGAAATTGAATTTAGACTATACAAACCAGGTTTCCAAAGTGCAAAACTTGGATTCCGTCGGCAGAATTGCCAGGAAGGTCGGGGGTAGTCATTTGACTTATCAGTGATGGGACTCCAGGACGAGGTCTCATAGGTTCCATGGCTACATCCGGCTGACAGATAGGAAGGTCTAGATACTTTTGTTCGAAATTGGCTTTAGACAATACAATCCAAGTTTCCAAAGTGCAAAACTTGGATTCCGTCGGGCAGAATTGCGAGGAAGGTCGGGGGTAGTGATACTGACTTAGCAGTGATGGGACTCCAGGACCAGGTCTCATAGGGACGAAGGCTACATCCGGCTGACCCATGGGAAGTTCGGTATACTTTTGGTCGAAATTGACTTTAGACTATACAATACAGGTTTCCAAAGTGGAAAACTTGGATTCCGTCGGGCAGAATTGCCAGGAAGGTCGGGTGTAGCCATTTGACTTAGCAGTGATGGGTCTCCAGGACGAGGTCTCATAGTGACCAAGGCTACATCCGGCTGACCGATGAGAAGGTCGGGATACTTTTGGTCGAAATTGACTTTAGACTATACAATCCAGGTTTCCAAAGTGGAAAACTTGGATTCTGTCGGCCAGATGTGCCAGGACGGTCGGGGGAAGCCATTTGATTTAGCAGTGATGGGACTCCAGGACGAGGTCTCATAGGGACCAAGGCTACATCCGGCTGACCGATGAGAAGGTCGGGATACTTTTGGTCGAAATTGACTTTACACTATACAATCCAGGTTTCCAAAGTGCAAAACTTGGATTCCGTCGGGCAGAATTGCGAGGAAGGTCGGGGGTAGTGATTTGACTTAGCAGTGATGGGACTCCAGGACCAGGTCTCACAGGTTCCAAGGCTACATCCGGCTGACCGATGGGAAGGTCCGGATATTTTTAGTCGAAATTGAATTTAGACTATACAAAACAGGTTTCCAAAGTGGAAAACTTGGATTCCGTCGGGCAGAATTGCCAGGACGGTCGGGGGAATCCATTTTACTTAGCAGTGATTGGACACCAGGGGAGGTCTCATAGGGACCAAGGCTACATCCGGCTGACCGATGGGAAGGTCGGGATACTTTTGGTCGAAATTGACTTTAGAATATACAAACCAGGTTTTCAAAGTGGAAAACTTGGATTCCGTCGGCCGGAATTGCGAGGAAGGTCGGGGGAGCCATTTGACTTAGCTGTGATGGGACTCCGGGACGAGGTCTCATTGGGACCAAGGCTACATCCGGCTGCCCGATGGGAAGGTCGGGATGCTTTTGGTCGAAATTCGCTTTAGACTAAACAAACCAGGTTTCCAAAGTGCAAAACTTGGATTCCGTCGGCAGAATTGCCAGGTAGGTCGGGGGTAGCCATTTGACTTAGCAGTGATGGGACTCCAGGACGATGTCTCATAGGGACGAAGGCTACATCCGTCTGACCCATGGGAAGTTCTGGATACTATTGGTCGAAAATGACTTTAGACTATACAAACCAGGTTGCCAAAGTGGAAAACATGGATTGCGTCGGGCAGAATTGCCAGGAAGGTCGGGGGTAGCCATTTGACTTAGCAGTGATGGGACTCGAGGCAGAGATCTCATAGGGACCAAGGCTACATCCGGCTGACCGATGGGAAGGTCTGGATGCTTTTGGTCGGAAATGACTTTAGACTATACAAACCAGGTATCCAAAGTGCAAAACTTGGATTCCGTCGGCAGAATTGTCAGGTAGGTCGGGGGTAGCCATTTGACTTAGCAGTGATGGGACTCCAGGACGACGTCTCATAGGGACGAAGGCTACATCCGGCTGACCCATGGGAAGATATGGATACTTTTGGTCGAAATTGACTTTAGACTATACAATCCAGGTTTCCAAAGTGGAAAACTTGGATTCCGTCGGGCAGAATTGCCAGGAAGGTCGGGTGTAGCCATTTGACTTAGCAGTGATGGGTCTCCAGGACGAGATCTCATAGGGACCAAGGCTACATCCGGCTGACCGATGAGAAGGTCGGGATACTTTTGGTCGAAATTGACTTTAGAATATACAATCCAGGTTTCCAAAGTGCAAAACTTGCATTCCGTCGGGGCAGAATTGCCAGGAAGGTCGGGGGTAGTCATTCGACTTAGCAGTGATGGGACTCCAGGACGAGGTCTCATAGGTTCAATGGCTACATCAGGCTCACCGATGGGAAGGTCGGGATACTTTTGGTCGAAATTGGGTTTAGACTATACAAACCAGGTTGCCAAAGTGGAAAGCTTGGATTCCGTCGGTCAGAATTGCCAGGAAGTTCTGGGGAAGCCATTTGACTTAGCAGTGATTGGACACCAGGGAGAGGTCTCATTGGGACCAAGGCTACATCCGGCTGACCGATGGGAAGGTCGGGATACTTTTGGTCGAAAATGACTTTAGACTATACAAACCAGGTTTCCAAAGTGGAAAACTTGGATTCCGTCGGGCAGAATTGCCAGGAAGGTCGGGGGTAGCCATTTGACTTAGCAGTGTTTGGACTCCATGACCATGTGTCATAGGGACGAAGGCTACATCCGGCTGACCGATGGGAAGGTCGGGATACTTTTGCTCGAAATTGACTTTAGACTATACAAACCAGGTTGCCAAAGTGGAAAACTTGGATTCCGTCGGCCAGAATTGCCAGGAAGGTCGTGGGTAGCCATTTGACTTAGCAGTGATTGGACACCAGGGAGAGGTCTAATAGCGCCCAAGGCTACATCCAGCTGACTGATGGGAAGATCGGTATACTTTTGGTCGAAAATGACTTTAGACTATACAAACCAGATTGCCAAAGTGGAAAACTTGGATTCCGTCGAGCAGAATTGCCAGGAAGGTCGGGGGTAGCCATTTTACTTAGCAGTGATTGGACTCCAAGACGAGGTCTCATAGGGACCAAGGCTACATGCGGCTGACCGATGGGAAGGTCGGGATACTTTTAGTCGAAATTGACTTTAGACTATACAAACCAGGTTGCCAAAGTGGAAAACTTGGATTCCGTCGGCCAGAATTGCCAGGAAGGTCGTGGGTAGCCATTTGTCTTAGCTGTGATGGGACTCCAGGACGAGGTCTCATAGGGACCAAGGCTACATCCGACTGACCCATGGGAAGTTCGGGATACTTTTGGTCGAAATTGTCTTTAGACTATACAGTCCAGGTTTCCAAAGTGCCAAACTTGGATTCCGTCGGGCAGAATTGCCAGGAAGGTCGGGGGTAGCCATTTGACTTAGCAGTGTTTGGACTCCATGACGATGTGTCATAGGGACGAAGGCTACATCCGGCTGACCGATGGGAAGGTCGGGATACTTTTGGTCGAAATTGACTTTAGACTATACAATCCGGGTTTCCAAAGTGGAAAACTTGGATTCCGTGGGCCGGAATTGCGAGGAAGGTCGGGGGAGCCACTTGACTTAGCAGTGATGGGACTCCAGGACGAGGTCTCATAGGTTCCAAAGCTACATCCGACTGACCAATGGGAAGTTCGGCATACTTTTGGTCGAAATTGACTTTAGACTATACAATCCAGGTTTCCAAAGTGCAAAACTTGGATTCCGTCGGGCAGAGTTGCCAGGAAGGACGGGGGTAGTCATTTGACTTAGCAGTGATTGGACACCAGGGCGAGGTCTCATAGGGACCAAGGCTACATCCGGCTGACCGATAGGAAGGTCTGGATACTTTTGTTCGAAAATGACTTTAGACTATACAATACAGGTTGCCAAAGTGGAAAACTTGGATTCCGTCGGCCACAATTGCCAGGAAGGTCGGGGGTAGCCATTTGACTTAGCAGTGATGGGACTCCAGGACGAGATCTCATAGGGACCAAGGCTACATCCGGCTGACCGATGGGAAGGTCTGGATACTTTTGGTCGGAAATGACTTTAGACTATACAAACCAGGTTGCCAAAGTGGAAAACTTGGATTCCGTCGGCCAGAATGGCCAGGAAGGTCGGGGGTAGCCATTTGACTTAGCAGTGATGGGACTCCAGGGCGATGTCTCATAGGGACGAAGGCTACATCCGGCTGACCGATGGGAAGGTCGGGATACTTTTGGTCGAAATTGACTTTAGACTATACAATCCAGGTTTCGAAAGTGCAAAACTTGGATTCCGTCGGGCAGAATTGCCAGGAAGATCGGGGGAGCCATTTGACTTAGCTGTGATGGGACTCCAGGACGTGGTGCCTACGCATCGGTCGCAGATATGCCGAGCAATTATCGGACCAAGATGCAAAGGGAGCGAAACAAGAAAGAAGTCCTTATTTCGACAACTGGGAAAATCGGAGAAGAAGTCTCCGATTAAAAAGGGGGGTGACGCGAGCAAACCGTGATCAGACCAGCCAGACCACAGTCCCGAGTTACGGTGCTCTTCCTCTTTCGGATCAGCGGACGGCGACGTGCCCTTCGTAGGCTCCCGTTAACTTCCCAACGTCCGGCCCTGCGGCCAGACCGCAGGACTAGGGGCGGATTACGAAGAAGTAGGATCCTAGGAAGAGCAGTGCCGTGAGTCGTCGGCGCGAGCCCCACCCGGCTCACGGTGTGGCCGTCATGATCTTACTCGCGAGTCCGAACACCGAGATACGTGAACTGCAGACTGACTGGCATCACACGGCCCGATGCACTTGCAAACATGGTCAAGTGAACCGAATAAATGGAGACACAGGCGGAATCAGAGAAAGAAGCTAAAGAATAACTACTCGGCATATTTAACACAATTCGCAGCCATTGGCCTAGCACCATCCTCGACAGAGACTACTCTGACGGCGATGGTTCTAGTTTCCAGGTCCACCACGTGGAGGTTGCTGCGAATGAGACCCTGGGAGGTGGGTGGAAATTCAATTCCACCCACCTCCCGTTCTTATTCTAAATCTTATTATTAACGCACCTAAAACTATCATAGTCAATATTATACTGCTTCTTGAGCCTGTACGGTAATACAACACTAACAAATTTGTAAAATGTTCGTGAGGTAATTGTAAATGCCCTGCAGTAATGTTAAATAACGATTATATTATGAATAAATTAATGATGTGTCAATGTTAAAGGGAAATTAAACTAAGATTATACTAAAATTAGACTGAAGTTGTATTAAAAATACATTAGAATTAGTGCTGACACAAATAAGAAGGATAAGCTAAAGGAACTGAAACAGAAACTGTCTTATTCGATTAGTGGATGAATACAATTTAAGAAATGGAGCCTAAGAAAAATTATACGATTTTTCCTTACCATTGCAGTTATAATATTCCCTGAAACAGAAACACAAAGGATTAAATAAATTAAATTAGAATTAAAATTAAGATATATTCCATTTTCCCCTGATAATTGCATCCTCTATCCCACCCAAATTCCTCTGAAACAAAAACTCACTTCATTAGATAGTAAGTTTTGTTCAATTACATGAAATTGAATAGGAGGATGGATATTTAAAATATGGGACTGTCCACTCTGTACATTATATATGCTATAAAAGTCGCGAGAGTGGACCATTTATTTCGCAACACTAATTTACGGAATATAAAAGTATTTCAATAATGAACGCGAGAGGTGCATTACTGTTCGCCACGCTAATTAATAAAATGAGCAAAGTTTTCAATAAGAAACGCGAAAAATGTATGATTAATCGCAACGCTACTTTACAAATATCATACAATAAAAACGCGAGGGTTTCAGTATCGAACGCAACTCTAAATTATTTCATTTAAAACGAATAACTCGCGTGCACCAGTTTCTTTATACGTCACGCTACATGTAAGAATACGGGGCAGCCTTTTGGGCTGCGGGCTATAATGTGCAGCTGTTTTAGCTACAAAGAACCACGTTTCGCAGTAACGCAAATTGCTCTGTGGTTCTTATGGTTCCAGCATATGTTTGAGCATTTAATACAACGCAACTCTAAGACAACGCGAAAAATCGTGGTCGCGACTCTAAGAAGACCGCGATCTACCGATTTCGCAACGCTACATTAATAAATGGATATTATATTTAATAAAGTACGCTTTGTCAAACGCGTTTATTCAATTAATCGCAATGCTATCTCAAAATCAAGACAACTACGTGTCACTTAACATAATTGCGCTTTATATTTAATAATATTAAAGTCAAACGCGATCAATGTTTGTCATACGCAAAGCTATCTTTAAAGCAATTTCAAAAACCAAGTACTAAAAATAGTTGTAATCGAAATCGCGATTATATCATTCGCAGCTCTAATTCAAACCGTAATGTTTGTCTCGCAACGCTAATTAAAAATCGCGAAATGCTCATTGCTGGACGTTGGGGCGGCAATGGCCAGCCCAATACAACTACAACTACTTCTACTACAACCACCACCATTTCTATTGAAGCTAAAATGAGTGCAGTGACAAAGTAGTAACATAAAATGACGCTCCATCTCCATGCTAAGATGGACCGCCATTAATAGTTGCCCTCTTGAGCGACACTTTGTCGGGGCCTCTTCGGCATACGCCTCTTTTTTTCTTCGGCAGTCCACCATTTCTGAAACCCTGAGCTTGCTCGATAGCGAATGACCAATGGCTTGGGAACAGCCATCGATCATTCGACAGTGCAATCGAGCAATTTCGAACGATTCGCCTACTCGCGCCTAATACCGATCGCGATCGCGGTATCCATGTGGAACTTGAAAAGTCGAGATCAAGGTTGATCAGCAAACGGCATGCTCCGTTTTGCTATCAACTTTGAACTGATTTTTCAAGTTCCCCGGTAACTGACCATCGTGCAGAAACGAAGGCCAGCACCGGCCCCTGCCTACTTAAATCTAACATTCATTCCAGAGAGTATGCTACCTGCCTACCTATAGCTATATTTAAAAAAGGGGCAAGAGACTCATTCTCACAAACACACATCACTTCACGATTGTCTCTGATGCACCTGAGTGCGAAAGAACCTAACGCCTAGAGAGAACGTCCCGGGAAGTTCACTAACAACCACATTCTCATACTCTAGTATATCAATTCCTGAAATCGACTGGCAATGGCAAACGATCTTTGAGAAAATATTTTACTTGGCACGAATAAGTCATTGAAATTAATATAATTCTACCCTTCTTTATGTCGTTTGGTAACGTATGGACGATCAAAGTATTCTAATATGTTAATATTCGTACTCTATTGAGTAAGGGAATAAGGAAAAGTGTGTATATATTCCACAAACAATTTATATATTTCATTTACAGTAACTGGAATATATATGTATAAAGAGTATTTGTCATATTATAAAGTCCGACGCATTTCCACTTCCTAACCACACACACACACACACACACACACACAAGTGGATAATACGTCGGGCACGATACGCTGACCATTGCCAATCGCTCACATGTTTAAATAATAACAATTTCATCATGCCCATTGCTCTCACTCTCCGAAGTAGCACCTGGGCACTTGAGAGAGATCGAACAATGAACATGGAAACAATATCCTGAAAATCCTAGCTATAAAATCATGTTAGTTTCTGATTTTTCTAACGGACTAATGTTCTTTGGTTCTCAACAATTACTTTAATTGACTCAGAAATAAGAATTTTATTCTCTAACTTTAGAAATGAAGAGTGTACTAATGTACAACTACAGTAATATTCGATAAAACAATAAGAGAAATTGAAATTTAATAGAAAATGAGACTCTAAGTGAAATAGCAATATGAATGATTCTATTTTAAACTTTTAACACATTTTCAAAAATACTTAGGTGATCCCTTTGTCGAAGCAGCTGTTTCTAATATCATAAGAATGTTTTACAAGTAGTTGCTTCGATTCAGAGACCTAACCGTCGCGAAATGTTTTCTTGTACGATATTTATTGTGATATTTCAGCGACTAAATTAACTTTAACGCGAATAATCAATCATTTCAATCGACTGTATGTTAGTCGAACTTTAAAAATCAAAAAGCAGACTGAACCTATTGATACAATTAATGTACCACTAAGTTCCCAATCTTATTATCTGAATATTCAATGTTGAAGGTTGTGTTATATCTTACATATCATAGTACAGAATAAAGTTACGTTACTCGTAATTCGGTAAAAAGTCAAAGTATTGTTGCTAGTATTTACAGTTAACTTTAAACGCAACGTACAAGAAAACCCTATCCTATCTAATAAATAAATTAAAATATGCTACTACTCTCGGGTATGCCTCGAGAGGCATATCCGAGGTCACTGCACTCACAAAATCAAAAACTACTAAAATGGTACCACCAGTCACCGGTATCGGTACGGACCATTCGTCCTACGACATGATCGGTGACTGGAGTTAAAAAGAAAGAGCATGCGACTCACCGATCGCTGTTCGCAATCGGTACATAGCTTAGGAAAAGCCGAGGACCACTCGTTGGCATTCACCAGTACTGGCCACCATGGATCTGCATTAATCCCGACTGATCGATGGTAGCCAGTAGTGGTCACCAGTGCCCCAGAGTGAAGGTAGGAGTAGACCAGTGATGCCCAGAGAGGTACAGGGTAGACCAATGTAGCCCAGGGTAGCCCAGGGTAGCCCAGGGTAGCCCAGGATAGCCCAGGATAGTCCAGGATAGTCCAGGAGGGTCTCCTGGTCCTCCCCCATCCTCACAGTTGAAGAGTTCGCGAGGAACTGAGCCCTCCACTGTCAAGACTGTCCTTATAAGGTCGGAGGTCCCCGCCATACTCGCGACCTCCTTGAGTTCAACATCAAAAGCAATTTCTTGTTTGACCGTTTGCACTCAACGATTTTATAGGAACCTTGGCTTTTGTTATTAACACACTGCGCGCCTGCCCCGCGATGGTGGAGGATTTTTAGTCTATTATTTAATTGTTAATCCTACGTTAATGTAACATTTTACATATATTTAACAAAAATACAAAGTAAAATTACAAAATCGAATTTATTATTCTTTTCCATTGGTTATAAATTTCAGTATGATTGATGTTTAACAATGTATCAATATAATCATTGACGCCCATATTTTAGTATCTGAAATTTAATCGGCGCACAATGTCTTAATACAATTTAATACAATCCCGCAGCCGATTAGCCTAGCAGCATCCTCGATGGGAATGTACTCCATCGGCGATGCTGCTGGTTTCCAGGTCTACCACGTGGAGGTTGCTGCGAATGAGACCCTGGGAGGCGGATAGAAATTCACTTCCATCGACCTCCGTTTCTAATTCGACATCTTATTATCAACGCATTTTTGGGTTTCGCACTTAAAAATAATCCCACGCCAGCTGCCTTCATTCTTGAGTCTGTACTGAAATGCAGGAACACATAGCAATAAATAGTAATATGGGATTAATATAGCATAATTAGTAAATAAAGCGATGTATCCCACGGCGGTCGATCGATGTCTTCTTCCTTGAGCCTGAAATAATGTATCCTAGAGCGGATAATCGACATCTTTTTTTGCACGAACAATTCTAATTCAGTTCACGCTCAACGCATTACTTATATTATACAATCATCGCAGTATGGGGAGTAAATCAAGGAAGAAATCCTTGATTCGAGCATGAGGCGAATCAAAAAAGGAGTCTCTTATTCAACAAGAGCAAAATTGGGGGATTACAATCTTAATTCTGACGTAGTTTCGCCTTATAAAACGATACATTCGTCTCACATATGCCGAGCAATTATGGTGACAAGACGCACAGGAAGGGAATCAAGGAGGAAGTACTTGATTCGATATGAGAGAAATCAGAGAAGAGGAATCTGATTGGAAATAGGCAATATCACGGTAATGCGAAGCAAACCACTATCAGAATTAAAATAAAGAATAACTACTCGGCATACATTACACAATTCGCTGCCATGAAGGTCGGGGGTAGTTATTTGACTTAGCAGTGATGGGACTCCAGGACGATGTATCATAGGGACGAAGGCTACATCCGGCTGACCGATGGGAAGGTCGGGATACTTATGGTCGAAAATGACTTTAGACTATACAAACCAGGCTGCCAAAGTGGAAAACCTGGATTCCGTCGGCCACAATTGCCAGGAATGTCGGGTGTAGCCATTTGACTTAGCAGTGATGGGACTCCAGGACGAGGTCTCATAGGGACGAAGGCTACATCCGGATGACCCATGGGAAGGTCGGAATACTTTTGGTCGAAATTGACATTAGACTATACAATCCAGGTTTCCAAAGTGGAAAACTTGGATTTCGTCGGACAGAACTGCCAGGAAGGTCGGGGGAAGCCATTTGACTTAGCAGTGATTGGACACCACGGCGAGGTCTCATAGGGACCAAGGCTACATCAGGCTGACCGATGGGAAGGTCGGGATACTTTTGGTCGAAATTGGATTTAGACTATAGAATCCAGGTTGCCAAAGTGGAAAACTTGGATTTCGTCGGGCAGAATTGCCAGGAAGGTCGGGGGTAGCCATTTGACTTAGCAGTGATGGGACTCCAGGACGAGATCTAATAGCGGCCAGGGCTACATCCGGCTGACCGATGGGAAAGTCGGGATTCTTTTGGACAAAATTGACTTTAGAATATACGATCCAGGTTTCCAAAGTGCAAAACTTGGATTCCGTCGGGCAGAATTGCCAGGAAGGTCGGGGGAAGCCATTTGACTTCGCAGTGATGGGACTCCAGGACGAGGTCTCATAGGGACCAAGGCTACATCCGGCTGACCGATGGGAAGGTCTGGATACTTTTGGTCGAAAATGACTTTAGACTATACAAACCAGTTTGCCAAAGTGCAAAACTTGGATTCCGTCGGGCAGAATTGCCAGCAAGGTCGGGTGTAGTCATTTGACTTAGCAGTGATTGGACACCAGGGCGAGGTCTCATAGGGACCAAGGCTACATCCGGCTGACCGATGGGAAGGTCGGGATACTTTTGGTCGAAAATGACTTTAGACTATACAAACCAGGTTGCCAAAGTGGAAAACTTGGATTTCGTCGGGCAGAATTGCCAGGAAGGTCGGGGGTAGCCATTTGACTTAGCAGTGATGGGACTCCAGGACGAGATCTAATAGCGGCCAGGGCTACACCCGGCTGACCGATGAGAAGTTCAGGATACTTTTGGTCGAAATTGACTTTAGACTAAACAATCCAGGTTTCCAAAGTGGAACACTTGGATTCCGTTGACCAGAATTTCCAGGAAGGTCGGGGGAAGCCATTTGACTTCGCAGTGAAGGGACTCCAGGACGATGTCTCATAGGGACGAAGGCTACATCCGGCTGACCGATGGGAAGGCCTGGATACTTTTGGTCGAAAATGACGTTAGACTATACAAGCCAGGTTGCCAAAGTGCAAAACTTGGATTCCGTCGGGCAGAATTGCCAAGAAGGTCGGGGGAGCCATTTGACTTAGCAGTGATGGGACTCCAGGACGAGATCTAATAGCGGCCAGGGCTACACCCGGCTGACCGATGAGAAGTTCAGGATACTTTTGGTCGAAATTGACTTTAGACTAAACAATCCAGGTTTCCAAAGTGGAACACTTGGATTCCGTCGGCCAGAATGGCCAGGAAGGTCGGGGGTAGCCATTTGACTTCGCAGGGATGGGACTCCAGGACGAGATCTAATAGCGGCCAGGGCTACATCCGGCTGACTGATGGGAAGGTCTGGATACTTTTGGTCGAAATTGACTTTAGACTATACAATCCAGTTTTCCAAAGTGCAAAACTTGGATTCCGTCGGGCAGAATTGCCAAGAAGGTCGGGGGAGCCATTCGACTTAGGTGTGATGGGACTCCAGGAAGAGGTCTCATAGAGACCATGGCAACATCCGGCTGACCTATGGGTAGTACGGGATACTTTTAGTCGAAATTGACTTTAGACTATTAAAACCAGGTTGCCAAAGTGGAAAACTTGGATTCCGTCTGCCAGAATTGCCAGGAAGGTCGTGGGAAGCCATTTGACTTAGCAGTGATTGGACACCAGGGAGACGTCTCATAGGGACCAAGGCTACATCCGGCTGAACAATGGGAAGGTCGGGATACTTTTGGTCGAAATTGACTTTAGACTATACAAACCAGGTTTCCAAAGTGGAAAACTTGGATTCCGTCGGGGCAGAATTGTCAGGAAGGTCGGGGGAAGCCATTTGACTTAGCAGTGATATGACTCCAGGACGAGGTCTCATAGGGAACAAGGCTACATCCGGCTGCCCGATGGGAAGGTCGGGATACTTTTGGTCGAAAATGACTTTAGACTATACAAACCAGGTTGCCAAAGTGCAAAACTTGTATTCCGTTGGGCAGAATTGCCAGGAAGGTCGTCGGTAGTCATTTGACTTAGCAGTGATTGGACACCAGGGCGAGGTCTCATAGGGACCAAGGCTACATCCGGCTGACCGATGGGAAGGTCTGGATACTTTTGGTCGGAAATGACTTAGGCTATACAAACCAGGTTGCCAAAGTGGAAAACTTGGATTCCGTCGGCCAGAATGGCCAGGAAGGTCGGGGGTAGCCATTTGACTTCGCAGTGATGGGACTCCAGGACGAGATCGAATAGCGGCCAGGGCTACATCCGGCTGACCGATGAGAAGTTCAGGATACTTTTGGTCGAAATTGACTTTAGACTAAACAATCCAGGTTTCCAAAGTGGAAAACTTGGATTCCGTTGACCAGAATTTCCAGGAAGGTCGGGGGAAGCCATTTGACTTCGCATTGATGGGACACCAGGGAGACGTCTCATAGGGACGAAGGCTACATCCGGCTGACCGATGGGAAGGTCTGGATGCTTTTGGTCGAAAATGACTTTAGACTATACAAACCAGGTTGCCAAAGTGGAACACTTGGATTCCGTCGGCCAGAATTGCCAGGAAGGTCGTGGGAAGCCATTTGACTTTGCAGTGATTGGACACCAGGGCGAGGTCTCACAGGGACCAATGATACATCCAGCTGACCGATGGGATGGTCTGGAAACTTTTGGCCGAAAATGACTTTAGACTACACAAGCCAGGTTTCCAAAGTGGAAAACTTGAATTAAGTCGGGCAGAATTGCCATGAAGGTCGGGAGTAGTCATTTGACATAGCAGTGATGGGACTCCTGGACGAGGCCTCATAGGGACCAAGGCTACATCCGGCTGACCGATGGGAAGGTCTGGATACTTTTGGTCGAAAATGACTTTAGACTATACAAACAAGGATGCCAAAGTGGAAAACTTGGACTCCATCGGCCAGAATTGCCAGGAAGGTCGGGGGAATCCATTTGACTTAGCAGTGATATGACTCCAGGACGAGGTCTCATAGGGAACAAGGCTACATCCGGCTGCCCGATGGGAAGGTCGGGATACTTTTGGTCGAAAATGACTTTAGACTATACAAACCAGGTTGCCAAAGTGCAAAACTTGTATTCCGTTGGGCTGAATTGCCAGGAAGGTCGTCGGTAGTCATTTGACTTAGCAGTGATTGGACACCAGGGCGAGGTCTCATAGGGACCAAGGCTACATCCGGCTGACCGATGGGAAGGTCGGGATACTTTTGGTCGAAAATGACTTTAGACTATACAAACCAGGTTGCCAAAGTGGAAAACTTGGATTCCGTCGGCCAGAATTGCCAGGAAGGTCGGGGGTAGCCATTTGACTTAGCAGTGATGGGACTCCAGCACGAGATCTCATAGGGACCAAGGCTACATCCGGCTGACCGATGGGAAGGCCTGGATACTTTTGGTCGAAATTGACCTTAGACTATACAAACAAGGTTGCCAAAGTGGAAAACTTGGACTCCATCGGCCAGAATTGCCAGGAAGGTCGGGGGAAGCCATTTGACTTAGCAGTGATATGACTCCAGGACGAGGTCTCATAGGTTCCAAGGCTATATCCGGCTGACCGATGGGCAGGTCCGGATACTTTTGGTCGAAAATGACTTCAGACTATACAATCCAGGTTGCCAAAGTGGAAAACTTGGATTCCGTCGGCCAGAATTGCCAGGAAGGTCTGGGGAAGCCATTTGACTTAGCAGTAATTAGACTCCAGGACGAGGTCTCATAGGGACGAAGGATACATCCGGTGACCGATTGGAAGGTCGGGACACTTTTGGTCGAAATTGACTTTAGACTATACAAACAAGGATGCCAAAGTGGAAAACTTGGACTCCATCGGCCAGAATTGCCAGGAAGGTCGGGGGAAGCCATTTGACTTAGCAGTGATATGACTCCAGGACGAGGTCTCATAGGGACCAAGGCTACATCCGGCTGACCGATGGGAAGGTCTGGATACTTTTGGTCGGAAATGACTTAGGCTATACAAACCAGGTTGCCAAAGTGGAAATCTTGGATTCCGTCGGCCAGAATGGCCAGGAAGGTCGGGGGTAGCCATTTGACTTCGCAGTGATGGGACTCCAGGACGAGATCGAATAGCGGCCAGGGCTACATCCGGCTGACCGATGAGAAGTTCAGGATACTTTTGGTCGAAATTGACTTTAGACTATACAAACCAGGTTTACAAAGTGGAAAACTTGGATTCCGTCGGCCGGAATTGCGAGGAAGGTCGGGGGAGCCATTTGACTTAGCTGTGATGGGACTCCAGGGCGAGGTCTCATAGGGACCAAGGCTACATCCGGCTGACCGATGGGAAGTTCGGGATACTATTAGTCGAAATTGACTTTAGACTATCCAAACCAGGTTTCCAAAGTGGAAAACTAGGATTCCGTCGGGCAGAATTGCCAGGAAGGTAGGGGGTAGCCATTTGACTTAGCTGTGATGGGACTCCAGGACGATGTCTCATAGGGACGAAGGCTACATCCGGCTGACCGATGGGAAGGTCGGGATACTTTTGGTCGAAATTGACTTTCGACTATACAAACCAGGTTTCCAAAGGGGAAAACTGGGACTCCGTTGGACAGAATTGCCAGGAAGGTCGGGGGTAGTCATTTGACTTAGCAGTGCTGGGACTCCAGGACGAGGTTCCAAGTTCCAAGGCTACATCCAGCTGAACGATGGGAAGTTCGGAATACTTTTGGTCGACATTGACCTTAGACTATACAATCCAGGTTTCCAAAGTGGAAGACTTGGACTCCGTCGGGCAGAATTGCCAGGAAGGTCGGGTGTAGCGATTTGACTTAGCAGTGATGTGACTCCAGGACGATGTCTCATAGGGACGAAGGCTACATCCGGCAGACCAATGGGGAGGTCGGGATACTTTTGGTCGAAAATGACTTTAGACTATACAAACCAGGTTTCCAAAGTGGAAAACTTGGATTCCGTCGGGCAGAATGGCCAGGAAGGTCGGGGGTAGCCATTTGACTTAGCAGTGATGTGACTCCAGGACGATGTCTCATAGGGACGAAGGCTACATCCGGCTGACCAATGGGAAGGTCTGGATACTTTTGGTCGAAAATGACTTTAGACTATACGAACCAGGTTGCCAAAGTGGAAAACATGGATTCCGTCGGCCAGAATTGCCAGGATGGTCGGGGGTAGCCATTTGACTTAGCAGTGATGGGACTCCAGGACGAGGTCTCATAGGGACCAAGGCTACATCCGGCTGACCGATGGGATGGTCGGGATACTTTTAGTCGAAATAGACTTTAGACTATACAATCCAGGTTCCCAAAGTGGAAAACTTGGACTCCGTCGGGCAGAATTGCCAGGAAGGTCGGGGGAAGCCATTTGACTTAGCAGTGATAGCACTCCAGGACGAGGTCTCATAGGGACCAAGGCTACATCCGGCTGACCGATGGGAAGGTCGGGATACTTTTGGTCGAAAATGACTGTAGACTATACAAACCAGGTTTCCAAAGTGGAAAACTTGGATTCCGTCGGCCGGAATTGCCAGGAAAGTCGGGGGTAGCCATTTGACTTAGCATTGATGGGACTCCAGGACCATGTCTCATAGGGACGGAGGCTACATCCGCCTGACCGATGGGAAGGTCGGGATACTTTTGGTCCAAATCGACTTTAGACTATACAAACCAGGTTTCCAAAGTGGAAAACTTGGATTCCGTCGGGCAGAATTGCCAGGAAGGTCGGGGGTAGCAATTTGAATTAGCAGTGATGTGACTCCAGGACGATGTCTCATAGGGACGAAGGCTACATCCGGCTGACCAATGGGAAGGTCTGGATACTTTTGGTCGAAAATGACTTTAGACTATACGAACCAGGTTGCCAAAGTGGAAAACTTGGATTCCGTCGGCCAGAATTGCCAGGAAGGTCGGGGGTAGCCATTAGACTTAGCAGTGATGGGACTCCAGGACGAGATCTCATAGGGTCCAAGGATACATCCGGCTGACCGATGGTAAGGTCTGGATACTTTTGGTCGAAAATGACTTTAGACTATACAAACCAGGTTCCCAAAGTGGAAAACTTGGATTCCGTCGGCCGGAATTGCCAGGAAGGTCGGGGAAGCCATTAGACTTAGCAGTGATGGGACTCCAGGACGAGGTCTCATAGGTTCCAAGGCTACATCCGGCTGACCGATGGGAAGGTCGGGATACTTTTTGTCGAAATTGACTTTAGACTATACAAACCAGGTTGCCAAAGTGGAAAACTTGGACTCCGTCGGGCAGAATTGGCAGGAAGGTCGGGGGTAGTCATTTGACTAAGCAGTGACGGGACTCCAGGACGAAGTCTCAGGTTCCGAGGCTACATCCGGCTGACCGATGTGTAGTTCGGGATACTTTTAGTCGACATTGACTTTAGACTATCCAAACCAGGTTTCCAAAGTGGAAAACTTGGATTCCGTCGGGCAGAATTGCCAGGAAGGTCGGGGGTAGCCATTTGACTTAGCTGTGATGGGACTACAGGACGAGGTCTCATAGGGACCAAGGCTACATCCGGCTGACCGATGGTAAGGTCTGGATACTTTTGGTCGAAAATGACTTTAGACTATACAAAGCATGTTGCCAAAGTGGAAACCTTGGATTCCGTCGGCCGGAATTGCGAGGAAGGTCGGGGGAAGCCATTTGACTTAGCAGTGATTGGACACCAGGGCGAGGTCTCATAGGGACCAAGGCTACATCGGGCTGACAGATGGGAAGGTCTGGATACTTTTGGTCGAAAATGACTTTAGACTATACAAACCAGGTTGCCAAAGTGGAAAACTTGGATTCCGTCGGGCAGAATTGCCAGGAAGGTCGGGGGTAGTCATTTGACTCAGCAGTGATTGGACACCAGGGCGAGGTCTCATAGGGTCCAAGGCGACATCCGGCTGACCGATGGTAAGGTCGGGATACTTTTGGTCGAAATTGACTTTAGACTATACAAACCAGGTTTCCAAAGTGGAAAACGTGGACTCCGTCGGGCAGAATTGCCAGGAAGGTCGGGGGTAGTCATTTGACTTAGCAGTGATGGGACTCCAGGACGAGGTCTCAGGTTCCAAGGCTACATCCGGCTGACCGATGGGAAGTTCGGGATACTTTTAGTCGAAATTGACTTTTGACTATACAAACCAGGTTTCCAAAGTGGAAAACTTGGATTCCGTCGGCCGGAATTGCCAGGAAGGTGGAGGGAAGCCATTTGACTTAGCAGTGATGGGACTCCAGGATGAGGTCTCATAGGGACCATGGCTACATCCGGCTGACCGATGGGAAGGTCGGGATACTTTTGGTCGAAAATGACTGTAGACTATACAAACCAGGTTTCCAAAGTGGAAAACTTGGATTCCGTCGGCCGGAATTGCCAGGAAGGTCGGGGGTATCCATTTGACTTAGCATTGATTGGACTCCAGGACCATGTCTCATAGGGACGGAGGCTACATCCGCCTGACCGATGGGAAGGTCGGGATACTTTTGGTCCAAATCGACTTTAGACTATACAAACCAGGTTTCCAAAGTGGAAAACTTGGATTCCGTCGGGCAGAATTGCCAGGAAGGTCGGGGGTAGCAATTTGACTTAGCAGTGATGTGACTCCAGGACGATGTCTCATAGGGACGAAGGCTACATCCGGCTGACCAATGGGAAGGTCTGGATACTTTTGGTCGAAAATGACTTTAGACTATACAAACCAGGTTTCCAAAGTGGAAAACTTGTATTCCGCCGGCCAGAATTGCCAGGAAGGTCGGGGGAAGCCATTTGACTTAGCAGTGATGGGACTCCAGGACGAGGTCTTATAGGGACCAGGGCTACATCCGGCTGACCGATGGGAAGGTCGGAATACTTTTGGTCGAAATTGACTTTAGACTATACAAAGCAGGTTTCCAAAGTGGAAAACTTTGATTCCGTCGGCCGGAATTGCCCGGAAGGTCGGGGGTAGTGATTTGACTTAGCAGTGATGGGACTCCAGGACCAGGTCTCATAGGTTCCAAGGCTACATCCGGCTGACCGATGGGAAGGTCGGGATACTTTTTGTCGAAATTGACTTTAGACTATACAAACCAGGTTTACAAAGTGGAAAACTTGGACTCCGTCGGGCAGAATTGGCAGGAAGGTCGGGGGTAGTCATTTGACTAAGCAGTGACGGGACTCCAGGACGAAGTCTCAGGTTCCGAGGCTACATCCGGCTGACCGATGTGTAGTTCGGGATACTTTTAGTCGAAATTGACTTTAGACTATCCAAACCAGGTTTCCAAAGTGGAAAACTTGGATTCCGTCGGGCAGAATTGCCAGGAAGGTCGGTGGTAGCCATTTGACTTAGCTGTGATGGGACTACAGGACGAGATCTCATAGAGACCAAGGCTACATCCGGCAGACCGATGGGAAGGTCTGGATACTTTTGGTCGAAAATGACTTTAGGCCATACAAACCAGGTTTCCAAAGTGGAAAACTTGTATTCCGCCGGCCAGAATTGTCAGGAAGGTCGAGGGAGCCGTTTGACTCAGCTGTGATGGGACTGCAGGGCGAGTTCTCATAGGGACCAAGGCTACATCCGGCTGACCGATGGGAAGGTCGGGATACTTTTCGTCGAAATTGACTTTAGACTATACAATCCAGGTTTCCAAAGTGGAAAACTAGGATTCCGTCAGCCGGAATTGCCAGGAAGGTCGGGGGTAGCCATTTGACTTAGCATTGATGGGACTCCAGGACCATGTCTCATAGGGACGGAGGGTACATCCGGCTGACCGATGGGAAGGTCGGGATACTTTTCGTCCAAATCGACTTTAGACTATACAAACCAGGTTTCCAAAGTGGAAAACTTGGACTCCGTCTGGCAGAATTGCCAGGACGGTCGGGGGTAGTCACTTGAATGAGCAGTGATGGTACTCCAGGAAGAGGTCTCATAGGTTCCAAGGCTACATCCGGCTGAGCGATGGGAAGGTCGGGATACTTTTGGTCGAAAATGACTTCAGACTATACATTCCAGGTTTCCAAAGTGGAAAACTTGGATTCCGTCGGCCAGAATTGCCAGGAAGGTCGGTGGTAGCCATTTGACTTAGCAGTGATGGGACTCCAGGACGAGATCTCATAGGGACCAAGGCTACATCCGGCTGACCGATGGGAAGGCCTGGATACTTTTGGTCGAAAATGACTTTAGACTATACAAACCAGGTTGCCAAAGTGGAAAACTTGGATTCCGTCGGGCAGAATTGCCAGGAAGGTCGGGGGTAGCAATTTGACTTAGCAGTGATTGGACTCTAGGGCGAGGTCTCTTAGGGACCAAGGCTACATCCGGCTGACGGATGGGATGGTCGGGATACTTTTAGTCGAAATAGACTTTAGACTATACAATCCAGGTTCCCACAGTGGAAAACTTGGACTCCGTCTGGCAGAATTGCCAGGAAGGTCGGGGGAAGCCATTTGACTTAGCAGTGATAGCACTCCAGGACGAGGACTTATAGGGACCAAGGCTACATCGGGCTGACCGATGGGAAGGTCGGGATACTTTTGGTCGAAAATGACTTTAGACTATACAAACCAGGTTGCCAAAGTGGAAAACTTGGATTCCGTCGGGCAGGATTGCCAGGAAGGTCGGGGGTAGTCATTTGACTCAGCAGTGATTGGACACCAGGGCGAGGTCTCATAGGGTCCAAGGCGACATCCGGCTGACCGATGGGAAGGTCGGGATACTTTTGGTCGAAATTGACTTTAGACTATAGAAATCTGGTTTTCAAAGTGGAATCTTGGATTCCGTCGGGCGGAGTAGCCAGGAATGTCGGGGGTAGCTGCCATTTGACATAGCTGTGATGGGACTCCTGGACGAGGTCTCATAGGGACCAAGGCTACATCCGGCTGACCGATGGGATGGTCGGGATACTTTTAGTCGAAATAGACTTTAGACTATACAATCCAGGTTCCCAAAGTGGAAAACTTGGACTCCGTCGGGCAGAATTGCCAGGAAGGTCGGGGGAAGCCATTTGACTTAGCAGTGATAGCACTCCAGGACGAGGTCTCATAGGGACCAAGGCTACATCCGGCTGACCGATGGGAAGGTCGGGATACTTTTGGTCGAAAATGACTGTAGACTATACAAACCAGGTTTCCAAAGTGGAAAACTTGGATTCCGTCGCTCGGAATTGCCAGGAAGGTCGGGGGTAGCCATTTGACTTAGCATTGATTGGACTCCAGGACCATGTCTCATAGGGGCGGAGGCTACATCCGCCTGACCGATGGGAAGGTCGGGATACTTTTGGTCGAAATTGACTTTAGACTATACAAACCAGGTTTCCAAAGTGGAAAACTTTGATTCCGTCGGCCGGAATTGCCAGGAAGGTCGGGGGTAGTGATTTGACTTAGCAGTGATGGGACTCCAGGACCAGGTCTCATAGGTTCCAAGGCTACATCCGGCTGACCGATGGGAAGGTCGGGATACTTTTTGTCGAAATTGACTTTAGACTATACAAACCAGGTTTACAAAGTGGAAAACTTGGACTCCGTCGGGCAGAATTGGCAGGAAGGCCGGGGGTAGTCATTTGACTAAGCAGTGACGGGACTCCAGGACGAAGTCTCAGGTTCCGAGGCTACATCCGGCTGACCGATGTGTAGTTCGGGATACTTTTAGTCGAAATTGACTTTAGACTATCCAAACCAGGTTTCCAAAGTGGAAAACTTGGATTCCGTCGGGCAGAATTGCCAGGAAGGTCGGGGGTAGCCATTTGACTTAGCTGTGATGGGACTACAGGACGAGATCTCATAGAGACCAAGGCTACATCCGGCAGACCGATGGGAAGGTCTGGATACTTTTGGTCGAAAATGACTTTAGACTATACAATCCAGGTTCCCAAAGTGGAAAACTTGGACTCCGTCGGGCAGAATTGCCAGGAAGGTCGGGGGAAGCCATTCGACTTAGCGGTGATTGGATACCAGGGAGAGGTCTCATAGGGACCAAGGCTACATCCGGCTGACCGATGGGAAGGCCTGGATACTTTTGGTCGAAAATGACTTTAGACTATACAAACGAGGTTGCCAAAGTGGAAAACTTGGATTCCGTCGGGCAGAATTGGCAGGAAGGTCGGGGCTAGTCATTTGACTAAGCAGTGACGGGACTCCAGGACGAAGTCTCAGGTTCCGAGGCTACATCCGGCTGACCGATGTGTAGTTCGGGATACTTTTAGTCGAAATTGACTTTAGACTATCCAAACCAGGTTTCCAAAGTGGAAAACTTGGATTCCGTCGGGCAGAATTGCCAGGAAGGTCGGGGGTAGCCATTTGACTTAGCTGTGATGGGACTACAGGACGAGATCTCATAGAGACCAAGGCTACATCCGGCAGACCGATGGGAAGGTCTGGATACTTTTGGTCGAAAATGACTTTAGACTATACAATCCAGGTTCCCAAAGTGGAAAACTTGGACTCCGTCGGCCGGAATTGCCAGGAAGGCCGGGGGTAGTCATTTGACTAAGCAGTGACGGGACTCCAGGACGAAGTCTCAGGTTCCGAGGCTACATCCGGCTGACCGATGTGTAGTTCGGGATACTTTTAGTCGAAATTGACTTTAGACTATCCAAACCAGGTTTCCAAAGTGGAAAACTTGGATTCCGTCGGGCAGAATTGCCAGGAAGGTCGGGGGTAGCCATTTGACTTAGCTGTGATGGGACTACAGGACGAGATCTCATAGAGACCAAGGCTACATCCGGCTGACCGATGGGCAGGTCTGGATACTTTTTGTCGAAATTGGCTTTAGACTAAACAATACAGGTTTCCAAAGTGGAAAACTTGGATTCCGTCGGCCAGAATTGCCAGGAAGGTCGGGGGTAGCCATTTGACTTAGCAGTGATTGGACACCAGGGCGAGGTCTCATAGGGACCAAGGATACATACGGCTGACCGATGGGTGGGACGGGATACTTTTAGTCGAAATTGACTTTAGACTATACAAACCAGGTTTCCAAAGTGGAAAACTTGGATTCCGTCGGCCGGAATTGCCAGGAAGGTCGGGGGAAGCCCTTCGAGTTAGCAGTGATTGGACACGTGGGCGAGGTCTCATAGGGACCAACGCTACATCCGGCTGACCGATGGGCATGTATGGATACTTTTGGTCGAAAATGACTTTAGACTATACAAACCAGGTTGACAAAGTGGAAAACCTGTATTCCGTCGGCCAGAATTGCCAGGAATGTCGGGGAAAGCCATTTGACTTAGAAGTGATTGGACACCAGTGAGAGGTCTCATAGGGACCAAGGCTTCATCCGGCTGAACGATGGGAAGGTCGGGATACTTTTGGTCGAAATTGACGTTAGACTATACAATCCAGGTTTCCAAAGTGGAAGACTTGGATTCCGTCGGCCAGAATTGCCAGGAATGTCGGGGGTAGTCACTTTCCTTAGCAGTGATGGGACTCCAGGACGAGGTCTCATAGGCTCCAAGGCTACATCCGGCCGACCGATGGGAAGGTCGGGATACTTTTGGTCGAAAATGACTTTCGACTATACAATCCAGGTTTCCAAAGTGCAAAACTTGCATTCCGTCAGGGCAGAATTGCCAGGAAGGTCGGGGGTAGCCATTTGACTTAGCTCTGATGGGAGTCCAGGACGAGGTCTCATAGGGACCAAGGCTACATCTGGCTGACCGATGGGAAGCTCTGGATACTTTTGGCCGAAAATGACTTTAGACTATACAATCCAGGTTTCCAAAGTGCAAAACTTGGATTCCGTCGGGCAGAATTGCCAGGAAGGTCGGGGGTAGCCATTTGACTTAGCAGTGATGGGACTCCAGGACGATGTCTAATAGGGACCAAGGCTACATCCGGCTGACCGATGGGAAGGTCGGGATACTTTTTTTCGAAATTGACTTTAGACTATACAATCCAGGTTTCCAAAGTGCAAAACTTGGATTCCGTCGGGCAGAATGGCCAGGAAGGTCGGGGGTAGCCATTTGACTTAGCAGTGATGGGACTCCACGACGATGTCTCATAGGGACGAAGCCTACATCCGGCTGACCCGTGGGAAGTTCGGGATACTTTTGGCCGAAATTGACTTCAGACTATACAAACCAGGTTTCCTAAGTAGAAAACTTGGGCTCCGTCGGGCAGAATTACCAGGAAGGTCGGGGGTAGCCATTTGACTTAGCAGTGATGGGACTCCAGGACGAGATCTCACAGGCACCAAGGCTACATCCGGCGGACCGATGTGAAGGTCTGGATACTTTTGGTCGAAAAGGACTTTAGACTATACAAACCAGGTTGCCAAATTGGAAAACTTGTATTCCGTCGGCCAAAATTGCCAGGAAGGTCGGGGGAAGCCATTTGATTTAGCGGTGATTGGACACCAGGGAGAGGTCTCATAGGGACCAAGGCTACATCCGGCTGACCGATGAGAAGGTCGGGATTCTTTTGGTCGAAATTGACTTTAGACTATACAAACCAGGTTTCCAAAGTGGAAAACTTGGATTCCGTCGGCCGGAATTGCCAGGAAGGTCGGGGGAAGCCATTCGACTTAGCAGTGATTGGACACCTGGGCGAGGTCTCATAGGGACCAAGGCTACATCCGGCTGACCGATGGGCATGTCTGGATACTTTTGGTCGAAAATGACTTTAGACTATACAAACCAGGTTGACAAAGTGGAAAACCTGTATTCCGTCGGCCAGAATTGCCAGGAATGTCGGGGAAAGCCAATTGACTTAGAAGTGATTGGACACCAGGGAGAGGTCTCATAGGGACCAAGGCTACATCCGGCTGACCGATGAGAGGGTCGGGATACTTTTGGTCGAAATTGACTTTAGACTATACAATCCAGGTTTCCAAAGTGGAAAACTTGGATTCCGTCGGCCAGAATTGCCAGGAAAGTCGGGGGTACCCATTTGACTTAGCAGTCATTGGACACCAGGGCGAGGTCTCATAGGGACCAAGGCTACATCCGGCTGACCGATGGGTGGGACGGGATACTTTTAGTCGAAATTGACTTTAGACTATACAAACCAGGTTTCCAAAGTGGAAAACTTGGATTCCGTCGGACGGAATTGCCAGGAAGGTCGGGGGAAGCCATTCGACTTAGCAGTGATTGGACACCTGGGCGAGGTCTCATAGGGACCAAGGCTACATCCGGCTGACCGATGGGCATGTCTGGATACTTTTGGTCGAAAATGACTTTAGACTATACAAACCAGGTTGACAAAGTGGAAAACCTGTATTCCGTCGGCCAGAATTGCCAGGAATGTCGGGGAAAGCCATTTGACTTAGAAGTGATTGGACCCCAGTGAGAGCTCTCATAGGGACCAAGGCTACATCCGGCTGACCGATGGGAAGGTCGGGATACTTTTGGTCGAAATTGACTTTAGACTAAACAATCTAGGTTTCCAAAGTGGAAAACTTGGATTCCGTCGGCCAGAATTGCCAGGAAGGTCGGGGGTAGTCATTCGACTTAGCAGTGATTGGACACCAGGGCGAGGTCTCAGGTTCCATGGCTTCATCCGGCTGACCGAAGGGAAGTTCGGAATACTATTAGTCGAAATTGACTTTAGACTATACAAACCAGGTTGCTAAAGTCGAAAACTTGGATTCCGTCGGCCAAAATTGCCAGGAAGGTCGGGGGAAGCCATTTGACGTAGCGGCGATTGGACACCAGGGAGAGGTCTCATAGGGACCAAGGCTACATCCGGCTGACCGATGGGAAGGTCGGGATACTTTTGGTTGAAATTGACTTTAGACTATACAAACCAGGTTTTCAAAGTGGAAAACTTGGATTCCGTCGGCCAGAATTGCCAGGAAGGTCGGGGGAAGCCATTCGACTTAGCACAGATTGGACACCAGGGAGAGGTCTCATAGGGACCAAGGCTACATCCGGCTGACCGATGGGAGGGTCGGGATACTTTTGGTCGAAATTGACCTTAGACTATACAATCCAGGTTTCCAAAGTGGAAAACTCGGATTCCGTCGGGAAGAATTGCCATGAAGGTCGGGGGTAGTCATTTGACATAGCAGAGATGGGACTCCAGGACGAGATCTAATAGCGACCAAGGCTACATCCGGCTGATCGATGAGAAGTTCGGGATACTTTTGGTCGAAATTGACTTTAGACTAAACAATCCACGTTTCCAAAGTGGAAAACTTGGATTCCGTCGACCAGAATTGCCAGGAAGGTCGGGGGTAGCCATTTGACTTAGCAGTGATTGGACACCAGGGCGAGGTCTCATAGGGACCAAGGCTACATCCGAATGACCGATGTGAAGTTCGGGAATCTTTTGTTCGAAATTGACTTTAGACTATACAATCCAGGTTTCCAAAGTGCATAACTTGGATTCCGTCGGGCAGAATTGCCAGGAAGGTCGGGGGTAGCCATTTGACTTAGCAGTGATGGGACTCCAGGACTATGTCTCATAGGGACGAAGGCTACATCCGACTGACCGATGGGAAGGTCGGGATACTTTTGGTCGAAAATGACTTTAGACTATACAAACCAGGTTGCCAAAGTAGAAAACTTGGATTCCGTCGGCCGGAATTGCCAGGAAGGTCGGGGGAAGCCATTTGACGTAGCGGTGATTGTTCACCAGGGAGAGGTTTCATAGGGACCAAGGCTACATCCGGCTGACCGATGGGAAGGCCTGGATAATTTTGGTCGGAAATGACTTTAGACTATACAAACCAGGTTGCCAAAGTGCAAAACTTGGATTCCGTCGGCCAGAAGTGCCTGGACGGTCGGTGGAAGCCATTTGACTTAGGAGTGATGGGACTCCAGGGCGGGGTCTCATAGGGACCAAGGCTATATCCGGCTGACCGATGGGAAGGTCGGGATACTTTTGGTCGAAAATGTCTTTAGACTATACAAACCAGGTTTTCAAAGTGGAAAACTTGGATTCCGTCGGCCGGAATTGCGAGGAAGGTCGGGGGAGCCATTTGACTTAGCTGTGATGGGACTCCAGGACGAGATCTCATAGGGACCAAGGCTACATCCGGCTGACCGATGAGAAGGTCTGGATACTTTTGGTCGGAAATGACTTTAGACTATACAAAGCAGGTTTCCAAGGTGCAAAACTTGGATTCCGTCGGCAGAATTGCCAGGTAGGTCGGGGGTAGCCATTTGACATAGCAGTGATGGGACTCCAGGACGATGTCTCATAGGGACGAAGTCTACATCCGCCTGACCCATGGGAAGTTCGGGATACTTTTGGTCAAAATTGAGTTTAGACTATACACACCAGGTTTCCGAAGTGCAAAACTTGGATTCCGTCGGGCAGAATTGCCAGGAAGGTCGGGGGTATTCATTTGACTTAGCAGTGATGGGACTCCAGGACGAGGTCTCAGGTTCCATGGCTACATCCGGCTGACCGATGGGAAGTTCGGAATACTATTAGTCGAAATTGACTTTAGACTATACAAACCAGGTTGCTAAAGTGGAAAACTTGGATTCCGTCGACCAGAATTGCCAGGAAGGTCAGGGGAAGCCATTTGACTTAGCGGTGATTGGACACCAGGGGGAGGTCTCATAGGGACCAAGGCTACATCCGGCTGATAGATGGGAAGGCCTGGATACTTTTGGTTGAAAATGACTTTACACTATACAAACCAGATTGCTAAAGTGGAAAACTTGGATTCCGTCGGTCAGAATTGCCAGGAAGGTCGGGTGTAGCCATTTGACTTAGCAGTGATGGGACTCCAGGACGAGGTCTCATAGGTTCCAAGGCGACATCCGGCTGACCGATGGGAAGGTCGGGATACTTTTGGTCGAAATTGACTTTAGACTATACAGTCCAGGTTTCCAAAGTGCAAAACTAGCATTCCGTCGGGGCAGAATTGCCAGGAAGGTCGGGGGTAGTCATTTGACTTAGCAGTGATGGGACTCCGGGACGAGGTCTCATAGGTTCCATGGCTACATCCGGCTGACCGATGGGAAGGTCGGGATAATTTTGGTCGAAATTGACCATAGACTATACAATCCAGGTTTCCAAAGTGGAAAACTTGGATTCCGTCCGGCAGAAGTGCCATGAAGGTCGGGGATAGTCATTTGACTTAGCAGTGATTGGACACCTGGGAGAGGTCTCATAGGGACGAAGGCTACATCTGACTGACCCATGGGAAGTTCGGGATACTTTTGGTCGAAATTGTCTTTAGACAATACAATCCAGGTTTCCAAAGTGCCAAACTTGGATTCCGTCGGGCAGAATTGCCAGGAAGGTCGGGGGTAGCCATTTGACTTAGCAGTGTTTGGACTCCATGACGATGTGTCATAGGGACGAAGGCTACATCCGGCTGACCGATGGGAAGGTCGGGATACTTTTGGTCGAAATTGACTTTAGACTATACAATCCAGGTTTCCAAAGTGCAAAACTTCGATTCCGTCGGGGCAGAATTGCCAGGAAGGTCGGGAGTAGTCATCTGACTTAGCAGTGATGGGACTCCTGGACGAGGTCTCATATGTTCCAAGGCTACATCCGACTGACCAATGGGAAGTTCGGGATACTTTTAGTCGAAATTGACTTTAGACTATACAAACCAGGTTTCCAAAGTGCAAAACTTGGATTCCGTCGGTCAGAATTGCCAGGAAGGTCGGGGGTAGCCATTTGACTTAGCAGTGATGGTACTCGAGGACGAGATCTCATAGGGACCAAGGCTACACCCGGCTGACCGATGGGAAGGTCGGGATACTTTTGGTCGAAATTGACTTTAGACAATAGAAATCAGGTTTCCAAAGTGGAAAACTTGGATTCCGTCGGGCAGAGTACACAGGAATGTCGGGGGTAGCTGCCATTTGACATAGCAGTGATGGGACTCAAGGACGAGGTCTAATAGCGCCCAAGGCTACATCCAGCTGACTGATGGGAAGATCGGTATACTTTTGGTCGAAAATGACTTTAGACTATACAAACCAGATTGCCAAAGTGGAAACTTGGATTCCGTCGAGCAGAATTGCCAGGAAGGTCGGAGGTAGCCATTTTACTTAGCAGTGTTTGGACTCCATGACGATGTGTCATAGGGACGAAGGCTACATCCGGCTGACCGATGGGAAGGTCGGGATACTTTTGGTCGAAATTGACTTTAGACTATACCAGCCAGGTTGCCAAAGTGGAAAACTTGGATTCCGTCGGCCTGAATTGCCAGGAAGGTCGGGGGTAGCCATTTGACTTAGCAGTGATGGGACTCCGGGACGAGGTCTCATAGGGACCAAGGCTACATCCGGCTGACCGATGGGCAGGTCGGGATACTTCTGGTCGAAATTGACTTTAGGCTATACAAACCAGGTTTTCAAAGTGGAAAACCTGGATTCCGTCGGCCGGAATTGCGAGGAAGGTCGGGGGAGCCATTTGACCTAGCTTTGAAGGGACTCCAGGACGAGGTCTCATAGGTTCCAAGGCTACATTCGGCTGCCCGATGGGAAGGTCGGGATACTTTTGGTCGAAATTGACTTTAGACTATACAATCCAGGTTTCCGAAGAGGAAAACTTGGATTCCGTCGGCCGGAATTGCCAGGAAGGTCGGGTGTAGCCATTTGACTTAGCAGTGATGGGACTCCAGGACGAGATCTCTCAGGGACCAAGGCTACATCCGGCTCACCGATGGGAAGGCCTGGATACTTTTGGTCGAAAATGACATTAGACTATACAAACCATGTTGCCAAATTGGAAAACTTGGATTCCGTTGGGCAGAATTGCCAGGAAGGTCGGGGGTAGCCATTTGACTTAGCAGTGATGGGACTCCAGGACGATGTCTCATAGGGACGGAGGCTACATCCGGCTGACCGATGGGAAGGTCGGGATACTTTTGGTCGAGTATGACTTTAGACCATACATACCAGGTTGCCAAAGTGGAAAACTTGGATTCCGTCGGCCAGAATTGCCAGGAAGGTCGGGGGTAGCCATTTGACTTAGCAGTGTTTGGACTCCATGACGATGTGTCATAGGGACGAAGGCTACATCCGGCTGACCGATGGGAAGGTCGGGATACTTTTGGTCGAAATTGACTTTAGACTATACAAACCAGGTTTCCACAGTGAAAAACTTGGACACCGTCGGGCAGAATTGCCAGGAAGGTCGGAGGTAGTCATTTGACTTAGCAGTGATGGGACTCCAGGACGAGGTCTCATATGTTCCAAGGCTACATCCGACAGACCAATGGGAAGTTCGGGATACTTTTAGTCGAAATTGACTTTAGACTATACAAACCAGGTTTCTAAAGTGCAAAACTTGGATTCCGTCGGTCAGAATTGCCAGGAAGGTCGGGGGTAGCCATTTGACTTAGCAGTGATGGTACTCGAGGACGAGATCTCATAGGGACCAAGGCTACACCCGGCTGACCGATGGGAAGGTCGGGATACTTTTGGTCGAAATTGACTTTAGACAATAGAAATCAGGTTTCCAAAGTGGAAAACTTGGATTCCGTCGGGCAGAGTACACAGGAATGTCGGGGGTAGCTGCCATTTGACATAGCAGTGATGGGACTCAAGGACGAGGTCTAATAGCGCCCAAGGCTACATCCAGCTGACTGATGGGAAGATCGGTATACTTTTGGTCGAAAATGACTTTAGACTATACAAACCAGATTGCCAAAGTGGAAACTTGGATTCCGTCGAGCAGAATTGCCAGGAAGGTCGGGGGTAGCCATTTTACTTAGCAGTGTTTGGACTCCATGACGATGTGTCATAGGGACGAAGGCTACATCCGGCTGACCGATGGGAAGGTCGGGATACTTTTGGTCGAAATTGACTTTAGACTATACCAGCCAGGTTGCCAAAGTGGAAAACTTGGATTCCGTCGGCCTGAATTGCCAGGAAGGTCGGGGGTAGCCATTTGACTTAGCAGTGATGGGACTCCGGGACGAGGTCTCATAGGGACCAAGGCTACATCCGGCTGACCGATGGGCAGGTCGGGATACTTCTGGTCGAAATTGACTTTAGGCTATACAAACCAGGTTTTCAAAGTGGAAAACCTGGATTCCGCCGGCCGGAATTGCGAGGAAGGTCGGGGGAGCCATTTGACCTAGCTTTGACGGGACTCCAGGACGAGGTCTCATAGGTTCCAAGGCTACATTCGGCTGCCCGATGGGAAGGTCGGGATACTTTTGGTCGAAATTGACTTTAGACTATACAATCCAGGTTTCCGAAGAGGAAAACTTGGATTCCGTCGGCCGGAATTGCCAGGAAGGTCGGGTGTAGCCATTTGACTTAGCAGTGATGGGATTCCAGGACGAGATCTCTCAGGGACCAAGGCTACATCCGGCTCACCGATGGGAAGGCCTGGATACTTTTGGTCGAAAATGACATTAGACTATACAAACCATGTTGCCAAATTGGAAAACTTGGATTCCGTTGGGCAGAATTGCCAGGAAGGTCGGGGGTAGCCATTTGACTTAGCAGTGATGGGACTCCAGGACGATGTCTCATAGGGACGGAGGCTACATCCGGCTGACCGATGGGAAGGTCGGGATACTTTTGGTCGAGTATGACTTTAGACCATACATACCAGGTTGCCAAAGTGGAAAACTTGGATTCCGTCGGCCAGAATTGCCAGGAAGGTCGGGGGTAGCCATTTGACTTAGCAGTGATGGGACTCCAGGACGATGTCTCATAGGGACGAAGGCTACATCGGCCTGACCGATGGGAAGGTCGGGATACTTTTGGTCGAAATTGACTTTAGACAATAGAAATCAGGTTTTCAAAGTGGAAAACTTGGATTCCGTCGGGCAGAGTACACAGGAATGTCGGGGGTAGCTGCCATTTGACATAGCAGTGATGGCACTCAAGGACGAGGTCTAATAGCGCCCAAGGCTACATCCAGCTGACTGATGGGAAGATCGGTATACTTTTGGTCGAAAATGACTTTAGACTATACAAACCAGATTGCCAAAGTGGAAACTTGGATTCCGTCGAGCAGAATTGCCAGGAAGGTCGGGGGTAGCCATTTTACTTAGCAGTGATTGGACTCCAGGACGAGGTCTCATAGGGACCAAGGCTACATCCGGCTGTCCGATGGGAAGTTCGGGATACTTTTAGTCGAAATTGACTTTAGACTAGACAAACCAGATTGCCAAAGTGGAAAACTTGGATTCCGTCGGCCATAATTGCCAGGGAGGTCTGGGGTAACCATTTTACTTAGCAGTGATTGGACTCCAGGACGAGGTCTCATAGGGACCAAGGCTACATCCGGCTGTCCGATGGGAAGTTCGGGATACTTTTGGTCGAAATTGACTTTAGACTATACAGTCCAGGTTTCCAAAGTGCAAAACTTTATTCCGTCGGGGCAGAATTGCCAAGAAGGTCGGGGGTAGTCATTTGACTTAGCAGTGATGGGACTCCAGGAAGAGGTCTCATAGGTTCCAAGGCTACATCCGGCTGACCGATGGGATGGTCGGGATACTTTAGGTCGAAAATGACTTTAGACTATACAATCTAGGTTTCCAAAGTACAAAGCATGGATTCCGTCGGGCAGAATTGCCAGGAAGGTCGGGGGTAGCCATTTGACTTAGCAGTGATGGGACTCCAGGACGAGACCTCATAGGGACCAAGGCTACATCCGGCTGACCGATGGGAAGGTCGGGATACTTTTGGTCGAAATTGATCTTGGACTATACAATCCAGGTTTCCAAAGTGGAAAACTTGGATTCCGTCTGGCTGAATTGCCATGATGGTCGGGGGTAGTCATTTGACTTGGCAGTTATTAGACACCAGGGCTATGTCTCATAGGGACCAAGGCTACATCCGGCTGTCCGATGGGAAGGACTGGATACTTTTGGTCGAAAATGACTTTAGACTATACAAACCAGGTTGCCAAAGTGGAAAACTTGGATTCCGTCGGCCGGAATTGCCAGGAAGGTCGGGGGAGTCATTTGACTTAGCTGTGATGGGACTCCAGGACGAGGTCTCATAGGGACCAAGGCTACATCCGGCTGACCGATGGGAAGGTCGGGATACTTTTGGTCGAAATTGACTTTAGACTATGCAATCCAGGTTTCCAAAGTGCAAAACTTCGATTCCGTCGGGGCAGAATTGCCAGGAAGGTCGGGAGTAGTCATCTGACTTAGCAGTGATGGGACTCCTGGACGAGGTCTCATAGGTTCCAAGGCTACATCCGGCTGACCGATGGGAAGGTCGGGATAATTTTGGTCGAAATTGACCATAGACTATACAATCCAGGTTTCCAAAGTGGAAAACTTGGATTCCGTCCGGCAGAAGTGCCATGAAGGTCGGGGGTAGTCATTTGACTTAGCAGTGATTGGACACCAGGGAGAGGTCTCATAGGGACGAAGGCTACATCTGACTGACCCATGGGAAGTTCGGGATACTTTTGGTCGAAATTGTCTTTAGACAATACAATCCAGGTTTCCAAAGTGCCAAACTTGGATTCCGTCGGGCAGAATTGCCAGGAAGGTCGGGTGTAGCCATTTGACTTAGCAGTGATGGGACTCCAGGACGATGTCTCGTAGGGACGAATGCTACATCCGGCTGACCCATGAGAAGTTCGGGATACTTTTGGTCGAAATTGACTTTAGACTATACAATCCAGGTTTCCAAAGTGCAAAACTTGGATTCCGTCGGGCAGAGTACACAGGAATGTCGGGGGTAGCTGCCATTTGACATAGCAGTGATGGGACTCAAGGACGAGGTCTAATAGCGCCCAAGGCTACATCCAGCTGACTGATGGGAAGATCGGTATACTTTTGGTCGAAAATGACTTTAGACTATACAAACCAGATTGCCAAAGTGGAAACTTGGATTCCGTCGAGCAGAATTGCCAGGAAGGTCGGGGGTAGCCATTTTACTTAGCAGTGTTTGGACTCCATGACGATGTGTCATAGGGACGAAGGCTACATCCGGCTGACCGATGGGAAGGTCGGGATACTTTTGGTCGAAATTGACTTTAGACTATACCAGCCAGGTTGCCAAAGTGGAAAACTTGGATTCCGTCGGCCTGAATTGCCAGGAAGGTCGGGGGTAGCCATTTGACTTAGCAGTGATGGGACTCCGGGACAAGGTCTCATAGGGACCAAGGCTACATCCGGCTGACCGATGGGCAGGTCGGGATACTTCTGGTCGAAATTGACTTTAGGCTATACAAACCAGGTTTTCAAAGTGGAAAACCTGGATTCCGTCGGCCGGAATTGCGAGGAAGGTCGGGGGAGCCATTTGACCTAGCTTTGAAGGGACTCCAGGACGAGGTCTCATAGGTTCCAAGGCTACATTCGGCTGCCCGATGGGAAGGTCGGGATACTTTTGGTCGAAATTGACTTTAGACTATACAATCCAGGTATCCGAAGAGGAAAACTTGGATTCCGTCGGCCGGAATTGCCAGGAAGGTCGGGTGTAGCCATTTGACTTAGCAGTGATGGGACTCCAGGACGAGATCTCTCAGGGACCAAGGCTACATCCGGCTCACCGATGGGAAGGCCTGGATACTTTTGGTCGAAAATGACATTAGACTATACAAACCATGTTGCCAAATTGGAAAACTTGGATTCCGTTGGGCAGAATTGCCAGGAAGGTCGGGGGTAGCCATTTGACTTAGCAGTGATGGGACTCCAGGACGATGTCTCATAGGGACGGAGGCTACATCCGGCTGACCGATGGGAAGGTCGGGATACTTTTGGTCGAGTATGACTTTAGACCATACATACCAGGTTGCCAAAGTGGAAAACTTGGATTCCGTCGGCCAGAATTGCCAGGAAGGTCGGGGGTAGCCATTTGACTTAGCAGTGTTTGGACTCCATGACGATGTGTCATAGGGACGAAGGCTACATCCGGCTGACCGATGGGAAGGTCGGGATACTTTTGGTCGAAATTGACTTTAGACTATACAAACCAGGTTTCCACAGTGAAAAACTTGGACACCGTCGGGCAGAATTGCCAGGAAGGTCGGAGGTAGTCATTTGACTTAGCAGTGATGGGACTCCAGGACGAGGTCTCATATGTTCCAAGGCTACATCCGACTGACCAATGGGAAGTTCGGGATACTTTTAGTCGAAATTGACTTTAGACTATACAAACCAGGTTTCTAAAGTGCAAAACTTGGATTCCGTCGGTCAGAATTGCCAGGAAGGTCGGGGGTAGCCATTTGACTTAGCAGTGATGGTACTCGAGGACGAGATCTCATAGGGACCAAGGCTACACCCGGCTGACCGATGGGAAGGTCGGGATACTTTTGGTCGAAATTGACTTTAGACAATAGAAATCAGGTTTCCAAAGTGGAAAACTTGGATTCCGTCGGGCAGAGTACACAGGAATGTCGGGGGTAGCTGCCATTTGACATAGCAGTGATGGGACTCAAGGACGAGGTCTAATAGCGCCCAAGGCTACATCCAGCTGACTGATGGGAAGATCGGTATATTTTTGGTCGAAAATGACTTTAGACTATACAAACCAGATTGCCAAAGTGGAAACTTGGATTCCGTCGAGCAGAATTGCCAGGAAGGTCGGGGGTAGCCATTTTACTTAGCAGTGTTTGGACTCCATGACGATGTGTCATAGGGACGAAGGCTACATCCGGCTGACCGATGGGAAGGTCGGGATACTTTTGGTCGAAATTGACTTTAGACTATACAATCCAGGTTTCCGAAGAGGAAAACTTGGATTCCGTCGGCCGGAATTGCCAGGAAGGTCGGGTGTAGCCATTTGACTTAGCAGTGATGGGACTCCAGGACGAGATCTCTCAGGGACCAAGGCTACATCCGGCTCACCGATGGGAAGGCCTGGATACTTTTGGTCGAAAATGACATTAGACTATACAAACCATGTTGCCAAATTGGAAAACTTGGATTCCGCTGGGCAGAATTGCCAGGAAGGTCGGGGGTAGCCATTTGACTTAGCAGTGATGGGACTCCAGGACGATGTCTCATAGGGACGGAGGCTACATCCGGCTGACCGATGGGAAGGTCGGGATACTTTTGGTCGAGTATGACTTTAGACCATACATACCAGGTTGCCAAAGTGGAAAACTTGGATTCCGTCGGCCAGAATTGCCAGGAAGGTCGGGGGTAGCCATTTGACTTAGCAGTGATGGGACTCCAGGACGATGTCTCATAGGGACGAAGGCTACATCGGCCTGACCGATGGGAAGGTCGGGATACTTTTGGTCGAAATTGACTTTAGACAATAGAAATCAGGTTTCCAAAGTGGAAAACTTGGATTCCGTCGGGCAGAGTACACAGGAATGTCGGGGGTAGCTGCCATTTGACATAGCAGTGATGGGACTCAAGGACGAGGTCTAATAGCGCCCAAGGCTACATCCAGCTGACTGATGGGAAGATCGGTATACTTTTGGTCGAAAATGACTTTAGACTATACAAACCAGATTGCCAAAGTGGAAACTTGGATTCCGTCGAGCAGAATTGCCAGGAAGGTCGGGGGTAGCCATTTTACTTAGCAGTGATTTGACTCCAGGACGAGGTCTCATAGGGACCAAGGCTACATGCGGCTGACCGATGGGAAGGTCGGGATACTTTTAGTCGAAATTGACTTTAGACTATACAAACCAGGTTGCCAAAGTGGAAAACTTGGATTCCGTCGGCCAGAATTGCCTGGAAGGTCGTGGGTAGCCATTTGACTTAGCAGTGAGTGGACACCAGGGCGAGGTCTCATAGGGACCAAGGCTACATCCGGCTGACCGATGGGATGGTCTGGATACTTTTGGTGGAAAATGACATTAGACTATACAAACCAGGTTGCCAAAGAGGAAAACTTGGATTCCGTCGGCCAGGATTGCCAGAAAGGTCGGGGGTAGCCATTTGACTTAGCAGTGATGGGACTCCAGGACGAGATGTCATAGGAACCAAGGCTATATCCGGCTGACCGATGGGAAGGCCTGGATACTTTTGGTCGAAAATGACTTTAGACTACACAAACCAGGTTGCCAAAGTGGAAAACTTGGATTCCGTCGGGCAGAATTACCAGGAAGGTCGGGGGTAGCAATTTAACTTAGCAGTGATTGGACTCCAGGACCAGGTCTCATAGGGACCAAGGCTACATCCGACCGACCGATGGGAAGGTCGAGATACATTTGGTCGAAATTGACTTTAGACTATACAAACCAGGTTTCCAAAGTGGAAAACTTGGACTCCGTCGGACGGAATTGCCATCAAGGTCGGGGGTAGTCATTTGACTTAGCAGTGATGGGACTCCAGGACGAGGTCTCATAGGTTCCAAGGCTGCATCCAGCTGACCGATGGGAAGGTCGGGATATTTTGGTCGAAAATGACTTTAGACTATACAAACCAGGTTTCCAAAGTGGAAAACTTCTATTCCGTCTGCCGGAATTGCCAGGAAGGTCGGGGGAGCCATTTGACTTAGCTGTGATGGGACACAAGGACGAGGTCTAATAGCGCCCAAGGCTACATCCAGCTGACCGATGGGAAGGTATGGATACTTTTGGTCGAAAATGACTTTAGACTATACAAACCAGGTTTCCAAAGTGGAAAACTTGGATTCCGTCGGACGGAATTGCCATCAAGGTCGGGGGTAGTCATTTGACTTAGCAGTGATGGGACTCCAGGACGAGGTCTCATAGGGACCAAGGCTACATCCGGCTGACCGATGGGAAGGTCGGGATACTTTTGGTCGAAAATGACTTTAGACTATTCAAACCAGGTTGCCAAAGAGGAAAACTTGGATTCCGTCGGGCAGAATTGCCAGGAAGGTCGGGGGTAGCAATTTAACTTAGCAGTGATTGGACTCCAGGGAGAGGGCTCATAGGGACCAAGGCAACATCCGGCTGACCGATGGGTGGGTCGGTATACTTTTGGTCGAAAATGACTTTAGACTATACAATCCAGGTTTCCAAAGTACAAAACTTGGATTCCGTCGGGCAGAATTGCCACGAAGGTCGGGGGTAGCCATTTGACTTAGCAGTGATTGGACACCAGGTCGAGGTCTCATAGGGACCAAGGCTACATCCTGCTGACCGATGGGAAGGTCGGAATACTTTTGGTCGAAATTGACTTTAGACTATAGAAATCAGGTTTTCAAAGTGGAATCTTGGATTCCGTCGGGCAGAGTAGCCAGAAATGTCGGCGGTAGCTGCCATTTGACTTAGCAGTGATTGGACTCCAGGGCGAGGTCTCATAGGGACCAAGGCTACATCCGCCTGACCGATGGGAAGGTCGGGATACTTTTGGTCGAAATTGACTTTCGACTATACAATCCAGGTTTCCAAAGTGCAAAACTTGCATTCCGTCAGGGCAGAATTGCCAGGAAGGTCGGGGGTAGTCATTTGACTTAGCAGTGATGGGACTCCAGGACGAGGTCTCATAGGTTCCAAGGCTACATCCGACTGACCAATGGGAAGTTCGGGATACTTTTAGTCGAAATTGTCTTCAGACTATACAATCCAGGTTTCCAAAGTGCAAAACTTGGATTCCGTCGGCCAGAATTGCCAGGAATGTCGGGCATAGTCATTTGACTTAGCAGTGATGGTACTCCAGGACGATGTCTCATAGGGACGAATGCAACATCCGGCTGACCGATGGGAAGGTCGGGATACTTTTGTTCGAAATTGACTTTAGACTATACAATCCGGGTTTCCAAACTGGAAAACTTGGATTCCGTCGGCCAGAATTGCCAGGAAGGTCGGTGGAAATCATTTGACTTAGCACTGATTGGACACCTGGGAGAGGTCTCATAGGGACGAAGGCTACTTCCGGCAGATCCATGGGAAGTTCGGGATACTTTTGGTCGAAATTGTCTTTAGACTATACAATCCGGGTTTCCAAAGTGGAAAACTTGGATTCCATCGGCCAGAATTACCATGAAGGTCGGGGGAAGCCATTTGACTTAGCAGTGATTGGACTCCAGGGAGAGGGCTCATAGGGACCAAGGCTACATCCGGCTGACCGATGGGTGGGTCGGTATACTTTTGGTCGAAAATGACTTTAGACTATACAATCCAGGTTTCCAAAGTGGAAATCTTGGATTCCGTCGGGCAGAATTGCCATGAAGGTCGGGGGTAGTCATTTGACTTAGCAGTGATTGGACACCAGGGTGAGGTCTCATAGGGACCAAGGCTACATCCGGCTGACCGATGGGAAGGTCGGCATACTTTTGGTCGAAATTGACTTTAGACTATACAATCCGGGTTTCCATAGTGGAAAACTTGGATTCAGTCGGCCAGAATTGCCAGGAAGGTCGGGGGAGTCATTTGACTTAGCTGTGATGGGACTCCAGGGCGAGGTCTCATAGGGGCCAAGGCTACATCCGCCTGACGGATGGGAAGGTCGGGATACTTTTGGGCGAAATTGACTTTCGACTATACAATCCAGGTTTCCAAAGTGCAAAACTTGCATTCCGTCAGGGCAGAATTGCCAGGAAGGTCGGGGGTAGTCATTTGACTTAGCAGTGATTGGACACCAGGGAGAGGTCTCATAGGGACGAAGGCTACATCCTGCAGACCCATGGGAAGTTCGGGATACTTTTGGTCGAAATTGTCTTTAGACTATACAATCCGGGTTTCCAAAGTGGAAAACTTGGATTCCGTCGGGCAGAATTGGCAGGAAGGTCGGGGGTAGTCATTTGACATAGCCGTGATGGGACTCCAGGACGAGGTCTCATAGGGACGAAGGCTACATCCTGCAGACCCATGGGAAGTTCGGGATACTTTTGGTCGAAATTGTCTTTAGACTATACAATCCGGGTTTCCAAAGTGGAAAACTTGGATTCCGTCGGCCGGTATTGCCAGGAAGGTCGGGGATAGCCATTTGACTTTACAGTGATGGGACTCCAGGACGATGTCTCATAGGGACGAAGGCTACATCCGGCTGACCGATGGGAAGCTCGGGATACTTTTGGTCGGAATTGTCTTTAGACTATACAAACCAGGTTTCCAAAGTGGAAAACTTGGATTCCGTCGGCCAGAATTGCCAGGAAGGTCGGGTGTAAACATTTGACTTAGCGGTGATTGGACACCAGGGAGAGGTCTCATATGGACGAAGGCAACATCCGGCTGACCGATGGGAAGGTCGGGATACTTTTGGTCGAAATTGACTTTAGACTAAACAATCCAGGTTTTCAAAGTGGAAAACATGGATTCCGTCGGCCAGAATTGCCAGGTAGGTCGGGGGTAGCCATTTGACTTAGCAGTGATGGGACTCCAGGACGAGGTCTCATAGGGACGAAGGCTACATCCGGCTGACCGATGGGAAGGTCGGGATACTTTTGGTCGAAACTGACTTTAGACTATACAATCCAGGTTTTCTAAGTAGAAAACTTGGGCTCCGTCGGGCAGAATTGCCAGGAAGGTCGGAGGTAGCCATTTGACTTCGCAGTGATGGGTCTCCAGGACGAGGTCTCATAGGGACCAAGGCTACATCCGGCTGACCGATGGGAAGGTCGGGATACTTTTGGTCGAAAATGACTTTAGACTATGCAAACCAGGTTTCCAAAGTGGAAAACTTGGATTCCGTCGGCCGGAATTGCCAGGAAGGTCGGGGGAGCCATTTGACTTAGCTGTGATGGGACTCCAGGACGAGGTCTCATAGGGACCAAGGCTACATCCGGCTGACTGATGGGAAGGTCTGGATACTTTTGGTCGAAAATGACTTTAGTCTATACAAACCAGGTTGCCAAAGTGGAAAACTTGGATTCCGTCGGCCAGAATTGCCAGGAAGGTAGGGGGTAGCCATTTGACTTAGCAGTGATTGGACACCAGGGAGAGGTCTCATAGGGACCAAGGCTACATCCGGCTGACCGATGGGACGGTCGGGATACTTTTGGTCGAAAGTGACTTTAGACTAAACAATCCAGGTTTCCAAAGTGGAAAACTTGGATTCCGTCGGCCAGAATTGCCAGGAAGGTCGGGGGAAGCCATTCGACTTAGCACTGATTGGACACCAGGGAGAGGTCTCATAGGGACCAAGGCTACATCCGGCTGACCGATGGGAGGGTCGGGATACTTTTGGTCGAAATTGACCTTAGACTATACAATCCAGGTTTGCAAAGTGGAAAACTCGGATTCCGTCGGGCAGAATTGCCATGAAGGTCGGGGGTAGTCATTTGACATAGCAGTGATGGGACTCCAGGACGAGATCTAGTAGCGACCAAGGCTACATCCGGCTGACCGATGAGAAGTTCGGGATACTTTTGGTCGAAATTGACTTTAGACTAAACAATCCACGTTTCCAAAGTGGAAAACTTGGATTCCGTCGGGCAGAATTGCCAGGTAGGTCGGGGGTAGCCATTTGACTTAACAGTGATGGGACTCCAGGACGAGGTCTCATAGGGACCAAGGCTATATCCGGCTGTCCGATGGGAAGGTCGGGATACTTTTGGTCGAAAATGACTTTAGACTATACAAACCAGGTTGCCAAAGTGGAAAACTTGGATTCCGTCGGCCAGAATTGCCAGGTAGGTCGGGGGTAGCCATTTGACTTAGCTGTGATGGGACTCCAGGGCGAGGTCTCATAGGGACCAAGGCTACATCCGGCTGACAGATGGGAAGGTCTGGATACTTTTGGTCGAAAATGACATTAGACTAGACAGACCAGATTGCCAAAGTAGAAAACTTGGATTCCGTCGGCCATAATTGCCAGGAAGGACGGGTGTAGCCATTTAACTTAGCAGTGATGGGACTCCAGGGCGAGATCTCATAGGGACCAAGGCTACATCCGGCTGACCGATGGGAAGGTCGGGATACTTTTGGTCGAAAGTGACTTTAGACTAAACAATCCAGGTTTCCAAAGTGGAAAACTTGGATTCCGACGGCCAGAATTGCCAGGAAGGTCTGGGGAAGCCATTTGACTTAGCAGTAATTAGTCTCCAGGACGAGGTCTCATAGGGACCAAGGCTACATCCGGCTGACCGATGGGAAGGTCTGGATACTTTTGGTCGAAATTGACTTTAGCCTATACAAACCAGGTTTTCAAAGTGGAAAACTTGGATTCCGTCGGCCGGAATAGCAAGGAAGGTCGGGGGAGCCATTTGACTCAGCAGTGATGGGACTCCTGGACGATGTCTCATTGGGACGAAGGCTACATCCGGCTGACCGATGGGAAGGTCGGGTTACTTTTGGTCGAAAATGGCTTTAGACTATACAAACCAGGTTGCCAAAGTGGAAAACTTGGATTCCGTCCGCCAGAATTGCCAGGAAGGTCGGGGGTAGCCATTTGACTTAGCAGTGATGGGACTCCAGGACAAGGTCTCATAGGTTCCAAGGCTACATCCGGCTGACAGATGGGAAGGTCGGGATACGTTTGGTCGAAATTGACCTTAGACTATACAATCCAGGTTTCCAAAGTGGAAAACTTGGATTCCGTACGGCAGAATTGCCATGAAGGTCGGGGGTAGTCATTTGACTTAGCAGTGATTGGATACCAGGCCGAGGTCTCATAGGGACCAAGGCTACATCCGGCTGACCGATGGGAAGGTCTGGATACTTTTGGTCGAAAATGACTTTAGACTATACAAACCAGGTTGCCAAAGTGGAAAACGTGGATTCCGTCGGCCAGAATTGCCAGGAAGGTCTGGGGAAGACATTTGACTTAGCAGTAATTACCCTCCAGGACGAGGTCTCATAGGGACCAAGGCTATATCCGGTGACCGATGGGAAGTTCGGGATACTTTTGGTCGAAATTGACTTTAGACTATACAAACCAGGTTTTCAAAGTGGAAAACGTGGATTCCGTCGGCCAGAATTGCCAGGGAGGTCTGGGGAAGCCATTTGACTTAGCAGTGATGGGGCTCCAGGACGATGTCTCATAGGGACGGAGGCTACATCCGGCAGACCGATGGGAAGGTCGGGATACTTTTGGCCGAAATTGACTTTAGACTATACAAACCAGGTTTCCAAAGTGGAAAACTTGGACTCCGTCGGGCAGAATTGCCAGGAAGGTCGGGGATAGTCATTTGACTTAGCCGTGATGGGACTCCAGGGCGAGGTCTAATAGCGACCAAGGCTACATCCGGCTGACCGATGTGAAGGTCGGGATACTTTTGGCCGAAATTGACTTTTACTAAACAATCCAGGTTTCCAAAGTGGAAAACTTGGATTCCGTCGGCCTGAATTGTCAGGAAGGTCGGGGGTAGCCATTTGACTTAGCTGTGATGTGACTCCAGGACGAGGTCTCATAGGGACCAAGGCTACATCCAGCTGACCGATGGGAAGGTCGGGATACTTTTGGTCGAAATTGACCTTAGACTATACAATCCAGGTTTCCAAAGTGGAAAACTTGGATTCCGTCGGCCAGAATTGCCAGGTAGGTCGGGGGTAGCCATTTGACTTAGCAGTGATGGGACTCCAGGACGAGGTCTCATAGGGACGAAGGCTGCATCCGGCTGACCGATGGGAAGGTCGGGATACTTTTGGTCGAAATTGACCTTAGACTATACAATCCAGGTTTGCAAAGTGGAAAACTCGGATTCCGTCGGGCAGAATTGCCATGAAGGTCGGGGGTAGTCATTTGACATAGCAGTGATGGGACTCCAGGACGAGATCTAGTAGCGACCAAGGCTACATCCGGCTGATCGATGAGAAGTTCGGGATACTTTTGGTCGAAATTGACTTTAGACTAAACAATCCACGTTTCCAAAGTGGAAAACTTGGATTCCGTCGGGCAGAATTGCCAGGTAGGTCGGGGGTAGCCATTTGACTTAACAGTGATGGGACTCCAGGACGAGGTCTCATAGGGACCAAGGCTATATCCGGCTGTCCGATGGGAAGGTCGGGATACTTTTGGTCGAAAATGACTTTAGACTATACAAACCAGGTTGCAAAAGTGGAAAACTTGGATTCCGTCGGCCAGAATTGCCAGGTAGGTCGGGGGTAGCCATTTAACTTAGCAGTGATGGGACTCCAGGGCGAGATCTCATAGGGACCAAGGCTACATCCGGCTGACCGATTGGAAGGTCTGGATACTTTTGGTCGAAATTGACTTTAGCCTATACAAACCAGGTTTTCAAAGTGGAAAACTTGGATTCCGTCGGCCGGAATTGCAAGGAAGGTCGGGGGAGCCATTTGACTCAGCAGTGATGGGACTCCAGGACGATGTCTCATTGGGACGAAGGCTACATCCGGCTGACCGATGGGAAGGTCGGGTTACTTTTGGTCGAAAATGGCTTTAGACTATACAAACCAGGTTGCCAAAGTGGAAAACTTGGATTCCGTCCGCCAGAATTGCCAGGAAGGTCGGGGGTAGCCATTTGACTTAGCAGTGATGGGACTCCAGGACGAGGTCTCATAGGTTCCAAGGCTACATCCGGCTGACCGATGGGAAGGTCGGGATACGTTTGGTCGAAATTGACCTTAGACTATACAATCCAGGTTTCCAAAGTGGAAAACTTGGATTCCGTAGTGCAGAATTGCCATGAAGGTCGGGGGTAGTCATTTGACTTAGCAGTGATTGGATACCAGGCCGAGGTCTCATAGGGACCAAGGCTACATCCGGCTGACCGATGGGAAGGTCTGGATACTTTTGGTCGAAAATGACTTTAGACTATACAAACCAGGTTGCCAAAGTGGAAAACGTGGATTCCGTCGGCCAGAATTGCCAGGAAGGTCTGGGGAAGCCATTTGACTTAGCAGTAATTACCCTCCAGGACGAGGTCTCATAGGGACCAAGGCTACATCCGGTGACCGATGGGAAGTTCGGGATACTTTTGGTCGAAATTGACTTTAGACTATACAAACCAGGTATTCAAAGTGGAAAACGTGGATTCCGTCGGCCAGAATTGCCAGGGAGGTCTGGGGAAGCCATTTGACTTAGCAGTGATGGGGCTCCAGGACGATGTCTCATAGGGACGGAGGCTACATCCGGCAGACCGATGGGAAGGTCGGGATACTTTTGGCCGAAATTGACTTTAGACTATACAAACCAGGTTTTCAAAGTGGAAAACTTGGACTCCGTCGGGCAGAATTGCCAGGAAGGTCGGGGGTAGTCATTTGACTTAGCCGTGATGGGACTCCAGGGCGAGGTCTAATAGCGACCAAGGCTACATCCGGCTGACCGATGGGACGGTCGGGATACTTTTGGTCGAAATTGACTTTAGACTATACAAACCAGGTTGCCAAAGTGGAAAACTTGGATTCCGTCGGCCAGAATTGCCAGGAAGGTCGGGGGTAGCCATTTGACTTAGCAGTGATTGGAAACCATGGCGAGGTCTCATAGGGACCAAGGCTACATCCGGCTGACCGATGGGAAGGTCGGGATACTTTTGGTCGAAAATGACTTTAGACTATTCAAACCAGGTTGCCAAAGAGGAAAACTTGGATTCCGTCGGGCAGAATTGCCAGGAAGGTCGGGGGTAGCAATTTAACTTAGCAGTGATTGGACTCCAGGGAGAGGGCTCATAGGGACCAAGGCAACATCCGGCTGACCGATGGGTGGGTCGGTATACTTTTGGTCGAAAATGACTTTAGACTATACAATCCAGGTTTCCAAAGTACAAAACTTGGATTCCGTCGGGCAGAATTGCCACGAAGGTCGGGGGTAGCCATTTGACTTAGCAGTGATTGGACACCAGGTCGAGGTCTCATAGGGACCAAGGCTACATCCTGCTGACCGATGGGAAGGTCGGAATACTTTTGGTCGAAATTGACTTTAGACTATAGAAATCAGGTTTTCAAAGTGGAATCTTGGATTCCGTCGGGCAGAGTAGCCAGAAATGTCGGCGGTAGCTGCCATTTGACTTAGCAGTGATTGGACTCCAGGGCGAGGTCTCATAGGGACCAAGGCTACATCCGCCTGACCGATGGGAAGGTCGGGATACTTTTGGTCGAAATTGACTTTCGACTATACAATCCAGGTTTCCAAAGTGCAAAACTTGCATTCCGTAAGGGCAGAATTGCCAGGAAGGTCGGGGGTAGTCATTTGACTTAGCAGTGATGGGACTCCAGGACGAGGTCTCATAGGTTCCAAGGCTACATCCGACTGACCAATGGGAAGTTCGGGATACTTTTAGTCGAAATTGTCTTCAGACTATACAATCCAGGTTTCCAAAGTGCAAAACTTGGATTCCGTCGGCCAGAATTGCCAGGAATGTCGGGCATAGTCATTTGACTTAGCAGTGATGGTACTCCAGGACGATGTCTCATAGGGACGAATGCAACATCCGGCTGACCGATGGGAAGGTCGGGATACTTTTGTTCGAAATTGACTTTAGACTATACAATCCGGGTTTCCAAACTGGAAAACTTGGATTCCGTCGGCCAGAATTGCCAGGAAGGTCGGTGGAAATCATTTGACTTAGCACTGATTGGACACCTGGGAGAGGTCTCATAGGGACGAAGGCTACTTCCGGCAGACCCATGGGAAGTTCGGGATACTTTTGGTCGAAATTGTCTTTAGACTATACAATCCGGGTTTCCAAAGTGGAAAACTTGGATTCCGTCGGGCAGAATTGCCATGAAGGTCGGGGGTAGTCATTTGACTTAGCAGTGATTGGACACCAGGGTGAGGTCTCATAGGGACCAAGGCTACATCCGGCTGACCGATGGGAAGGTCGGCATACTTTTGGTCGAAATTGACTTTAGACTATACAATCCGGGTTTCCATAGTGGAAAACTTGGATTCAGTCGGCCAGAATTGCCAGGAAGGTCGGGGGAGTCATTTGACTTAGCAGTGATTGGAAACCAGGGAGAGGTCTCATAGGGACGAAGGCTACATCCTGCAGACCCATGGGAAGTTCGGGATACTTTTGGTCGAAATTGTCTTTAGACTATACAATCCGGGTTTCCAAAGTGGAAAACTTGGATTCCGTCGGGCAGAATTGGCAGGAAGGTCGGGGGTAGTCATTTGACATAGCCGTGATGGGACTCCAGGACGAGGTCTCATAGGGACGAAGGCTACATCCTGCAGACCCATGGGAAGTTCGGGATACTTTTGGTCGAAATTGTCTTTAGACTATACAATCCGGGTTTCCAAAGTGGAAAACTTGGATTCCGTCGGCCGGTATTGCCAGGAAGGTCGGGGATAGCCATTTGACTTTACAGTGATGGGACTCCAGGACGATGTCTCATAGGGACGAAGGCTACATCCGGCTGACCGATGGGAAGCTCGGGATACTTTTGGTCGGAATTGTCTTTAGACTATACAAACCAGGTTTCCAAAGTGGAAAACTTGGATTCCGTCGGCCAGAATTGCCAGGAAGGTCGGGTGTAAACATTTGACTTAGCGGTGATTGGACACCAGGGAGAGGTCTCATATGGACGAAGGCAACATCCGGCTGACCGATGGGAAGGTCGGGATACTTTTGGTCGAAATTGACTTTAGACTAAACAATCCAGGTTTTCAAAGTGGAAAACATGGATTCCGTCGGCCAGAATTGCCAGGTAGGTCGGGGGTAGCCATTTGACTTAGCAGTGATGGGACTCCAGGACGAGGTCTCATAGGGACGAAGGCTACATCCGGCTGACCGATGGGAAGGTCGGGATACTTTTGGTCGAAACTGACTTTAGACTATACAATCCAGGTTTTCTAAGTAGAAAACTTGGGCTCCGTCGGGCAGAATTGCCAGGAAGGTCGGAGGTAGCCATTTGACTTCGCAGTGATGGGTCTCCAGGACGAGGTCTCATAGGGACCAAGGCTACATCCGGCTGACCGATGGGAAGGTCGGGATACTTTTGGTCGAAAATGACTTTAGTCTATACAAACCAGGTTGCCAAAGTGGAAAACTTGGATTCCGTCGGCCAGAATTGCCAGGAAGGTAGGGGGTAGCCATTTGACTTAGCAGTGATTGGACACCAGGGAGAGGTCTCATAGGGACCAAGGCTACATCCGGCTGACCGATGGGACGGTCGGGATACTTTTGGTCGAAAGTGACTTTAGACTAAACAATCCAGGTTTCCAAAGTGGAAAACTTGGATTCCGTCGGCCAGAATTGCCAGGAAGGTCGGGGGAAGCCATTCGACTTAGCACTGATTGGACACCAGGGAGAGGTCTCATAGGGACCAAGGCTACATCCGGCTGACCGATGGGAGGGTCGGGATACTTTTGGTCGAAATTGACCTTAGACTATACAATCCAGGTTTGCAAAGTGGAAAACTCGGATTCCGTCGGGCAGAATTGCCATGAAGGTCGGGGGTAGTCATTTGACATAGCAGTGATGGGACTCCAGGACGAGATCTAGTAGCGACCAAGGCTACATCCGGCTGACCGATGAGAAGTTCGGGATACTTTTGGTCGAAATTGACTTTAGACTAAACAATCCACGTTTCCAAAGTGGAAAACTTGGATTCCGTCGGGCAGAATTGCCAGGTAGGTCGGGGGTAGCCATTTGACTTAACAGTGATGGGACTCCAGGACGAGGTCTCATAGGGACCAAGGCTATATCCGGCTGTCCGATGGGAAGGTCGGGATACTTTTGGTCGAAAATGACTTTAGACTATACAAACCAGGTTGCCAAAGTGGAAAACTTGGATTCCGTCGGCCAGAATTGCCAGGTAGGTCGGGGGTAGCCATTTGACTTAGCTGTGATGGGACTCCAGGGCGAGGTCTCATAGGGACCAAGGCTACATCCGGCTGACAGATGGGAAGGTCTGGATACTTTTGGTCGAAAATGACATTAGACTAGACAGACCAGATTGCCAAAGTAGAAAACTTGGATTCCGTCGGCCATAATTGCCAGGAAGGACGGGTGTAGCCATTTAACTTAGCAGTGATGGGACTCCAGGGCGAGATCTCATAGGGACCAAGGCTACATCCGGCTGACCGATGGGAAGGTCGGGATACTTTTGGTCGAAAGTGACTTTAGACTAAACAATCCAGGTTTCCAAAGTGGAAAACTTGGATTCCGACGGCCAGAATTGCCAGGAAGGTCTGGGGAAGCCATTTGACTTAGCAGTAATTAGACTCCAGGACGAGGTCTCATAGGGACCAAGGCTACATCCGGCTGACCGATGGGAAGGTCTGGATACTTTTGGTCGAAATTGACTTTAGCCTATACAAACCAGGTTTTCAAAGTGGAAAACTTGGATTCCGTCGGCCGGAATAGCAAGGAAGGTCGGGGGAGCCATTTGACTCAGCAGTGATGGGACTCCTGGACGATGTCTCATTGGGACGAAGGCTACATCCGGCTGACCGATGGGAAGGTCGGGTTACTTTTGGTCGAAAATGGCTTTAGACTATACAAACCAGGTTGCCAAAGTGGAAAACTTGGATTCCGTCCGCCAGAATTGCCAGGAAGGTCGGGTGTAAACATTTGACTTAGCGGTGATTGGACACCAGGGAGAGGTCTCATATGGACGAAGGCAACATCCGGCTGACCGATGGGAAGGTCGGGATACTTTTGGTCGAAATTGACTTTAGACTAAACAATCCAGGTTTTCAAAGTGGAAAACATGGATTCCGTCGGCCAGAATTGCCAGGTAGGTCGGGGGTAGCCATTTGACTTAGCAGTGATGGGACTCCAGGACGAGGTCTCATAGGGACGAAGGCTACATCCGGCTGACCGATGGGAAGGTCGGGATACTTTTGGTCGAAACTGACTTTAGACTATACAATCCAGGTTTTCTAAGTAGAAAACTTGGGCTCCGTCGGGCAGAATTGCCAGGAAGGTCGGAGGTAGCCATTTGACTTCGCAGTGATGGGTCTCCAGGACGAGGTCTCATAGGGACCAAGGCTACATCCGGCTGACCGATGGGAAGGTCGGGATACTTTTGGTCGAAATTGACTTTAGACTAAACAATCCACGTTTCCAAAGTGGAATACTTGGATTCCGTCGGGCAGAATTGCCAGGTAGGTCGGGGGTAGCCATTTGACTTAACAGTGATGGGACTCCAGGACGAGGTCTCATAGGGACCAAGGCTATATCCGGCTGTCCGATGGGAAGGTCGGGATACTTTTGGTCGAAAATGACTTTAGACTATACAAACCAGGTTGCAAAAGTGGAAAACTTGGATTCCGTCGGCCAGAATTGCCAGGTAGGTCGGGGGTAGCCATTTAACTTAGCAGTGATGGGACTCCAGGGCGAGATCTCATAGGGACCAAGGCTACATCCGGCTGACCGATGGGAAGGTCTGGATACTTTTGGTCGAAATTGACTTTAGCCTATACAAACCAGGTTTTCAAAGTGGAAAACTTGGATTCCGTCGGCCGGAATTGCAAGGAAGGTCGGGGGAGCCATTTGACTCAGCAGTGATGGGACTCCAGGACGATGTCTCATTGGGACGAAGGCTACATCCGGCTGACCGATGGGAAGGTCGGGTTACTTTTGGTCGAAAATGGCTTTAGACTATACAAACCAGGTTGCCAATGTGGAAAACTTGGATTCCGTCGGCCAGAATTGCCAGGAAGGTCGGGGGTAGTCATTTGACTTAGCCGTGATGGGACTCCAGGGCGAGGTCTAATAGCGACCAAGGCTACATCCGGCTGACCGATGGGACGGTCGGGATACTTTTGGTCGAAATTGACTTTAGACTATACAAACCAGGTTGCCAAAGTGGAAAACTTGGATTCCGTCGGCCAGAATTGCCAGGAAGGTCGGTGGTAGCCATTTGACTTAGCAGTGACGGGACTCCAGGACGAGATCTCATACGGACCAAGACTACATCCGGCTGACCGATGTGAAGGTCGGGATACTGAGGGTCGAAATTGACTTTAGACTATACAGTCCAGGTTTCCAAAGTACAAAACTTGGATTCCGTCGGGCAGAATTGCCAGGAAGGTCGGGGGTAGCCATTTGACTTAGCAGTGTTTGGACTCCATGACGATGTGTCATAGGGACGAAGGCTACATCCGGCTGACCGATGGGAAGGTCGGGATACTTTTCCTCGAAATTGACTTTAGACTATACAAACCAGGTTGCCAATGTGGAAAACTTGGATTCCGTCGGCCAGAATTGCCAGGAAGGTCGGGGGTAGCCATTTGACTTAGCAGTGATGGGACTCCAGGACGATGTCTCATAGGGACGAAGGCTACATCGGCCTGACCGATGGGAAGGTCGGGATACTTTTGGTCGAAATTGACTTTAGACAATAGAAAACAGGTTTCCAAAGTGGAAAACTTGGATTCCGTCGGGCAGAGTACACAGGAATGTCGGGGGTAGCTGCCATTTGACATAGCAGTGATGGCACTCAAGGACGAGGTCTAATAGCGCCCAAGGCTACATCCAGCTGACTGATGGGAAGATCGGTATACTTTTGGTCGAAAATGACTTTAGACTATACAAACCAGATTGCCAAAGTGGAAACTTGGATTCCGTCGAGCAGAATTGCCAGGAAGGTCGGGGGTAGCCATTTTACTTAGCAGTGATTGGACTCCAGGACGAGGTCTCATAGGGACCAAGGCTACATGCGGCTGACCGATGGGAAGGTCGGGATACTTTTAGTCGAAATTGACTTTAGACTATACAAACCAGGTTGCCAAAGTGGAAAACTTGGATTCCGTCGGCCAGAATTGCCAGGTAGGTCGGGGGTAGCCATTTGACTTAGCAGTGATGGGACTCCAGGACGAGGTCTCAGGTTCCAAGGCTACATCCGGCTGTCCGATGGGAAGTTCGGGATACTTTTAGTCGAAATTGACTTTAGACTAGACAAACCAGATTGCCAAAGTGGAAAACTTGGATTCCGTCGGCCATAATTGCCAGGGAGGTCTGGGGTAACCATTTGACTTAGCAGTGATGGGACTCCAGGACGAGATCTCATAGGGACCAAGGCTTCATCCGGCTGACCGATGGGAAGGTCTGGATACTTTTGGTCGAAATTGACTTTAGACAATAGAAATCAGGTTTCCAAAGTGGAAAACTTGGATTCCGTCGGGCAGAGTACACAGGAATGTCGGGGATAGCTGCCATTTGACATAGCAGTGATGGGACTCAAGGACGAGGTCTAATAGCGCCCAAGGCTACATCCAGCTGACTGATGGGAAGATCGGTATACTTTTGGTCGAAAATGACTTTAGACTATACAAACCAGATTGCCAAAGTGGAAACTTGGATTCCGTCGAGCAGAATTGCCAGGAAGGTCGGGGGTAGCCATTTTACTTAGCAGTGATTTGACTCCAGGACGAGGTCTCATAGGGGCCAAGGCTACATGCGGCTGACCGATGGGAAGGTCGGGATACTTTTAGTCGAAATTGACTTTAGACTATACAAACCAGGTTGCCAAAGTGGAAAACTTGGATTCCGTCGGCCAGAATTGCCAGGAAGGTCGTGGGTAGCCATTTGACTTAGCAGTGAGTGGACACCAGGGCGAGGTCTCATAGGGACCAGGGCTACATCCGGCTGACCGATGGGAAGGTCTGGATACTTTTGGTGGAAAATGACATTAGACTATACAAACCAGGTTGCCAAAGAGGAAAACTTGGATTCCGTCGGCCAGGATTGCCAGAAAGGTCGGGGGTAGCCATTTGACTTAGCAGTGATGGGACTCCAGGACGAGATGTCATAGGAACCAAGGCTATATCCGGCTGACCGATGGGAAGGCCTGGATACTTTTGGTCGAAAATGACTTTAGACTACACAAACCAGGTTGCCAAAGTGGAAAACTTGGATTCCGTCGGGCAGAATTGCCAGGAAGGTCGGGGGTAGCAATTTAACTTAGCAGTGATTGGACTCCAGGACCAGGTCTCATAGGGACCAAGGCTACATCCGACCGACCGATGGGAAGGTCGAGATACATTTGGTCGAAATTGACTTTAGACTATACAAACCAGGTTTCCAAAGTGGAAAACTTGGATTCCGTCGGACGGAATTGCCATCAAGGTCGGGGGTAGTCATTTGACTTAGCAGTGATGGGACTCCAGGACGAGGTCTCATAGGTTCCAAGGCTGCATCCGGCTGACCGATGGGAAGGTCGGGATATTTTGGTCGAAAATGACTTTAGACTATACAAACCAGGTTTCCAAAGTGGAAAACTTCTATTCCGTCTGCCGGAATTGCCAGGAAGGTCGGGGGAGCCATTTGACTTAGCTGTGATGGGACACAAGGACGAGGTCTAATAGCGCCCAAGGCTACATCCAGCTGACCGATGGGAAGGAATGGATACTTTTGGTCGAAAATGACTTTAGACTATACAAACCAGGTTTCCAAAGTGGAAAACTTGGATTCCGTCGGACGGAATTGCCATCAAGGTCGGGGGTAGTCATTTGACTTAGCAGTGATGGGACTCTAGGACGAGGTCTCATAGGGACCAAGGCTACATCCGGCTGACCGATGGGAAGGTCGGGATACTTTTGGTCGAAAATGACTTTAGACTATTCAAACCAGGTTGCCAAAGAGGAAAACTTGGATTCCGTCGGGCAGAATTGCCAGGAAGGTCGGGGGTAGCAATTTAACTTAGCAGTGATTGGACTCCAGGACCAGGTCTCATAGGGACCAAGGCTACATCCGACCGACCGATGGGAAGGTCGAGATACATTTGGTCGAAATTGACTTTAGACTATACAAACCAGGTTTCCAAAGTGGAAAACTTGGATTCCGTCGGACGGAATTGCCATCAAGGTCGGGGGTAGTCATTTGACTTAGCAGTGATTGGACTCCAGGGCGAGGTCTCATAGGGACCAAGGCTACATCCGCCTGACCGATGGGAAGGTCGGGATACTTTTGGTCGAAATTGACTTTCGACTATACAATCCAGGTTTCCAAAGTGCAAAACTTGCATTCCGTCAGTGCAGAATTGCCAGGAAGGTCGGGGGTAGTCATTTGACTTAGCAGTGATGGGACTCCAGGACGAGGTCTCATAGGTTCCAAGGCTACATCCGACTGACCAATGGGAAGTTCGGGATACTTTTAGTCGAAATTGTCTTCAGACTATACAATCCAGGTTTCCAAAGTGCAAAACTTGGATTCCGTCGGCCAGAATTGCCAGGAATGTCGGGCATAGTCATTTGACTTAGCAGTGATGGTACTCCAGGACGATGTCTCATAGGGACGAATGCAACATCCGGCTGACCGATGGGAAGGTCGGGATACTTTTGTTCGAAATTGACTTTAGACTATACAATCCGGGTTTCCAAACTGGAAAACTTGGATTCCGTCGGCCAGAATTGCCAGGAAGGTCGGTGGAAATCATTTGACTTAGCACTGATTGGACACCTGGGAGAGGTCTCATAGGGACGAAGGCTACTTCCGGCAGACCCATGGGAAGTTCGGGATACTTTTGGTCGAAATTGTCTTTAGACTATACAATCCGGGTTTCCAAAGTGGAAAACTTGGATTCCGTCGGGCAGAATTGCCATGAAGGTCGGGGGTAGTCATTTGACTTAGCAGTGATTGGACACCAGGGTGAGGTCTCATAGGGACCAAGGCTACATCCGGCTGACCGATGGGAAGGTCGGCATACTTTTGGTCGAAATTGACTTTAGACTATACAATCCGGGTTTCCATAGTGGAAAACTTGGATTCAGTCGGCCAGAATTGCCAGGAAGGTCGGGGGAGTCATTTGACTTAGCTGTGATGGGACTCCAGGGCGAGGTCTCATAGGGGCCAAGGCTACATCCGCCTGACGGATGGGAAGGTCGGGATACTTTTGGTCGAAATTGACTTTCGACTATACAATCCAGGTTTCCAAAGTGCAAAACTTGCATTCCGTCTGGGCAGAATTGCCAGGAAGGTCGGGGATAGTCATTTGACTTAGCAGTGATTGGACACCAGGGAGAGGTCTCATAGGGACGAAGGCTACATCCTGCAGACCCATGGGAAGTTCGGGATACTTTTGGTCGAAATTGTCTTTAGACTATACAATCCGGGTTTCCAAAGTGGAAAACTTGGATTCCGTCGGGCAGAATTGGCAGGAAGGTCGGGGGTAGTCATTTGACATAGCCGTGATGGGACTCCAGGACGAGGTCTCATAGGGACGAAGGCTACATCCTGCAGACCCATGGGAAGTTCGGGATACTTTTGGTCGAAATTGTCTTTAGACTATACAATCCGGGTTTCCAAAGTGGAAAACTTGGATTCCGTCGGCCGGTATTGCCAGGAAGGTCGGGGATAGCCATTTGACTTTACAGTGATGGGACTCCAGGACGATGTCTCATAGGGACGAAGGCTACATCCGGCTGACCGATGGGAAGCTCGGGATACTTTTGGTCGGAATTGTCTTTAGACTATACAAACCAGGTTTCCAAAGTGGAAAACTTGGATTCCGTCGGCCAGAATTGCCAGGAAGGTCGGGTGTAAACATTTGACTTAGCGGTGATTGGACACCAGGGAGAGGTCTCATATGGACGAAGGCAACATCCGGCTGACCGATGGGAAGGTCGGGATACTTTTGGTCGAAATTGACTTTAGACTAAACAATCCAGGTTTTCAAAGTGGAAAACATGGATTCCGTCGGCCAGAATTGCCAGGTAGGTCGGGGGTAGCCATTTGACTTAGCAGTGATGGGACTCCAGGACGAGGTCTCATAGGGACGAAGGCTACATCCGGCTGACCGATGGGAAGGTCGGGATACTTTTGGTCGAAACTGACTTTAGACTATACAATCCAGGTTTTCTAAGTAGAAAACTTGGGCTCCGTCGGGCAGAATTGCCAGGAAGGTCGGAGGTAGCCATTTGACTTCGCAGTGATGGGTCTCCAGGACGAGGTCTCATAGGGACCAAGGCTACATCCGGCTGACCGATGGGAAGGTCGGGATACTTTTGGTCGAAAATGACTTTAGTCTATACAAACCAGGTTGCCAAAGTGGAAAACTTGGATTCCGTCGGCCAGAATTGCCAGGAAGGTAGGGGGTAGCCATTTGACTTAGCAGTGATTGGACACCAGGGAGAGGTCTCATAGGGACCAAGGCTACATCCGGCTGACCGATGGGACGGTCGGGATACTTTTGGTCGAAAGTGACTTTAGACTAAACAATCCAGGTTTCCAAAGTGGAAAACTTGGATTCCGTCGGCCAGAATTGCCAGGAAGGTCGGGGGAAGCCATTCGACTTAGCACTGATTGGACACCAGGGAGAGGTCTCATAGGGACCAAGGCTACATCCGGCTGACCGATGGGAGGGTCGGGATACTTTTGGTCGAAATTGACCTTAGACTATACAATCCAGGTTTGCAAAGTGGAAAACTCGGATTCCGTCGGGCAGAATTGCCATGAAGGTCGGGGGTAGTCATTTGACATAGCAGTGATGGGACTCCAGGACGAGATCTAGTAGCGACCAAGGCTACATCCGGCTGACCGATGAGAAGTTCGGGATACTTTTGGTCGAAATTGACTTTAGACTAAACAATCCACGTTTCCAAAGTGGAAAACTTGGATTCCGTCGGGCAGAATTGCCAGGTAGGTCGGGGGTAGCCATTTGACTTAACAGTGATGGGACTCCAGGACGAGGTCTCATAGGGACCAAGGCTATATCCGGCTGTCCGATGGGAAGGTCGGGATACTTTTGGTCGAAAATGACTTTAGACTATACAAACCAGGTTGCCAAAGTGGAAAACTTGGACTCCGTCGGCCAGAATTGCCAGGTAGGTCGGGGGTAGCCATTTGACTTAGCTGTGATGGGACTCCAGGGCGAGGTCTCATAGGGACCAAGGCTACATCCGGCTGACAGATGGGAAGGTCTGGATACTATTGGTCGAAAATGACATTAGACTAGACAGACCAGATTGCCAAAGTAGAAAACTTGGATTCCGTCGGCCATAATTGCCAGGAAGGACGGGTGTAGCCATTTAACTTAGCAGTGATGGGACTCCAGGGCGAGATCTCATAGGGACCAAGGCTACATCCGGCTGACCGATGGGAAGGTCGGGATACTTTTGGTAGAAAGTGACTTTAGACTAAACAATCCAGGTTTCCAAAGTGGAAAACTCGGATTCCGACGGCCAGAATTGCCAGGAAGGTCTGGGGAAGCCATTTGACTTAGCAGTAATTAGACTCCAGGACGAGGTCTCATAGGGACCAAGGCTACATCCGGCTGACCGATGGGAAGGTCTGGATACTTTTGGTCGAAATTGACTTTAGCCTATACAAACCAGGTTTTCAAAGTGGAAAACTTGGATTCCGTCGGCCGGAATAGCAAGGAAGGTCGGGGGAGCCATTTGACTCAGCAGTGATGGGACTCCTGGACGATGTCTCATTGGGACGAAGGCTACGTCCGGCTGACCGATGGGAAGGTCGGGTTACTTTTGGACGAAAATGGCTTTAGACTATACAAACCAGGTTGCCAAAGTGGAAAACTTGGATTCCGTCCGCCAGAATTGCCAGGAAGGTCGGGTGTAAACATTTGACTTAGCGGTGATTGGACACCAGGGAGAGGTCTCATATGGACGAAGGCAACATCCGGCTGACCGATGGGAAGGTCGGGATACTTTTGGTCGAAATTGACTTTAGACTAAACAATCCAGGTTTTCAAAGTGGAAAACATGGATTCCGTCGGCCAGAATTGCCAGGTAGGTCGGGGGTAGCCATTTGACTTAGCAGTGATGGGACTCCAGGACGAGGTCTCATAGGTTCCAAGGCTACATCCGGCTGACCGATGGGAAGGTCGGGATACGTTTGGTCGAAATTGACCTTAGACTATACAGTCCAGGTTTCCAAAGTGGAAAACTTGGATGCCGTAGGGCAGAATTGCCATGAAGGTCGGGGGTAGTCATTTGACTTAGCAGTGATTGGATACCAGGCCGAGGTCTCATAGGGACCAAGGCTACATCCGGCTGACCGATGGGAAGGTCTGGATACTTTTGGTCGAAAATGACTTTAGACTATACAAACCAGGTTGCCAAAGTGGAAAACGTGGATTCCGTCGGCCAGAATTGCCAGGAAGGTCTGGGGAAGCCATTTGACTTAGCAGTAATTACCCTCCAGGACGAGGTCTCATAGGGACCAAGGCTACATCCGGTGACCGATGGGAAGTTCGGGATACTTTTGGTCGAAATTGACTTTAGACTATACAAACCAGGTATTCACAGTGGAAAACGTGGATTCCGTCGGCCAGAATTGCCAGGGAGGTCTGGGGAAGCCATTTGACTTAGCAGTGATGGGGCTCCAGGACGATGTCTCATAGGGACGGAGGCTACATCCGGCAGACCGATGGGAAGGTCGGGATACTTTTGGCCGAAATTGACTTTAGACTATACAAACCAGGTTTCCAAAGTGGAAAACTTGGACTCCGTCGGGCAGAATTGCCAGGAAGGTCGGGGGTAGTCATTTGACTTAGCCGTGATGGGACTCCAGGGCGAGGTCTAATAGCGACCAAGGCTACATCCGGCTGACCGATGGGAAAGTCGGGATACTTTTGGTCGAAAATGACTTTAGACTATGCAAACCAGGTTTCCAAAGTGGAAAACTTGGATTCCGTCGGCCGGAATTGCCAGGAAGGTCGGGGGAGCCATTTGACTTAGCTGTGATGGGACTCCAGGACGAGGTCTCATAGGGACCAAGGCTACATCCGGCTGACTGATGGGAAGGTCGGGATACTTTTGGTCGAAATTGACCTTAGACTATACATTCCAGGTTTCCAAAGTGGAAAACTTGGATTCCGTCGGCCAGAATTGCCATGAAGGTCGGGGGTAGCCATTTGACTTGGCAGTGATTGGACACCAGCTAGAGGTCTCATAGGGACCAAGGCTACATCCGGCTGACAGATGGGAAGGTCTGGATACTTTTGGTCGAAAATGACATTAGACTAGACAGACCAGGTTGCCAAAGTAGAAAACTTGGATTCCGTCGGCCATAATTGCCAGGAAGGTCGGGTGTAGCCATTTTACTTAGCAGTGATGGGACTCCAGGGCGAGATCTCATAGGGACCAAGGCTACATCCGGCTGACGGATGGGAAGGCCTGGACACTTTTGGTCGAAAACGACTTTAGACTATACAAACCAGGTTGCCAACGTGGAAAACTTGGATTCCGTCGGCCAGAATTGCCAGGAAGGTCGGGGGTAGCCATTTGACATAGCAGTGATGGGACTACAGGACGAAGTCTCAGGTTCCAAGGCTACATCCGGCTGACCGATGGGAAGTTCGGGATACTTTTAGTCGAAATTGACTTTAGACTATACAAACCAGATTGCCAAAGTGGAAAACTTGGATTCCGTCGGCCAGAATTGCCAGGAAGGTCGGGGGTAGCCATTTGACATAGCAGTGATGGGACTACAGGACGAAGTCTCAGGTTCCAAGGCTACATCCGGCTGACCGATGGGAAGTTCGGGATACTTTTAGTCGAAATTGACTTTACACTATCCAAACCAGGTTTCCAAAGTGGAAAACTAGGATTCCGTCGGGCAGAATTGCCAGGAAGGTCGGGGGTAGCGATTTGACTTAGCAGTGATGTGACTCCAGGGAGAGGTCTCATAGGGACCAAGACTACATCCGGCTGACCGATGGGAAGGTCAGGATACTTTTGGTCGAAATTGACTTTAGACTATACAAACCAGGTTTCCAAAGTGGAAAACTTGGATTCCGTCGGCCGGAATTGCCAGGAAGGTCGGGGGAAGCCATTTGACTTAGCAGTGATGGGACTCCAGGACGAGGTCTCGTAGGGACCAAGGCTACATCCGGCTGACCGATGGGAAGGTCGGGATACTTTTGGTCGAAATTCACTTTAGACTATACAGACCAGGTTTCCAAAGTGGAAAACGTTGATTCCGTCGGCCGGAATTGCCAGGAAGGTCGGGGGAGCCGTTTGACTTAGCTGTGATGGGACTCCAGGACGAGATCTCATAGGGACCAAGGCTACATCCGGCTGACCGATGGGAAGGTCGGGATACTTTTGGTCGGAATTGACTTCAGACTATACAAACCAGGTTTTCAAAGTGGAAAACATGGATTCCGTCGGCCGGAATTGCGAGGAAGCTCGGGGGAGCCATTTGACGTAGCTGTGATGGGACTCCAGGACGATGTCTCATAGGGACCAAGGCTACATCCGGCTGACCTATGGGAAGGTCGGGATACTTTTGGTCGAAACTGACTTTAGACTAAACAATCCAGGTTTCTAAAGTGGAAAACTTGGATTCCGTCGGCCAGAATTGCCAGGAAGGTCTGGGTAGCCATTTGACTTAGCAGTGATTGGACACCAGGGCGAGGTCTCATAGGGACCAATGCTACATCCGGCTGACAGATGGGAAGGTCTGAATACTTTTGGTCGAAAATGACTTTAGACTATACAAACCAGATTGCCAAAGTGGATAACTTGGATTCCGTCGGCCAGAATTGCCAGGAAGGTCGGGTGTAGCCATTTGACTTAGCAGTGATGGGACTCCAGGACGAGATCTCATAGAGACCAAGGCTACATCCGGCAGACCGATGGGAAGGTCTGGATACTTTTGGTCGAAAATGACTGTAGACTATACAAACCAGGTTTCCAAAGTGGAAAACTTGGATTCCGTCGGCCGGAATCGCCAGGAAGGTCGGGGGTAGCCATTTGACTTAGCATTGATGGGACTGCAGGACCATGTCTCATAGGGACGGAGGCTACATCCGCCTGACTGATGGGAAGGTCGGGATACTTTTGGTCCAAATCGACTTTAGACTATACAAACCAGGTTTCCAAAGTGGAAAACTTGGATTCCGTCGGGCAGAATTGCCAGGAAGGTCGGGGGTAGCAATTTGACTTAGCAGTGATGTGACTCCAGGACGATGTCTCATAGGGACGAAGGCTACATCCGGCTGACCAATGGGAAGGTCTGGATACTTTTGGTCGAAATTGACTTTAGCCTATACAAACCAGGTTTTCAAAGTGGAAAACTTGGATTCCGTCGGCCGGAATAGCAAGGAAGGTCGGGGGAGCCATTTGACTCAGCAGTGATGGGACTCCAGGACGATGTCTCATAGGGACCAAGGCTACATCCGGCTGACCAATGGGAAGGTCGGGATACTTTTGTTCGAAAATGACTTTAGACTATACAAACCAGATTGCCAAAGTGGAAAACTTGGATTCCGTCACCCAGAATTGCCAGGAAGGTCGGGGGTAGCCATTTGACATAGCAGTGATGGGACTCCAGGACGAGATCTCATAGGGACCAAGGCTACATCTGCCTGACGGATGGGAAGGTCTGGATACTTTTGGTCGGAAATGCCTTTAGACTATACAAACCAGGTTGCCAAAGTGCAAAACTTGGATTCCGTCGGCCAGAATTGCCAAGAAGGTCGGGGGAAGCCATTTGACTTAGAAGCGATTGGACACCAGGGAGAGGTCTCATAGGGACCAAGGCTACATCCGGCTGACCGATGGGATGGTCGGGATACTTTTGGTCGAAAGTGACTTTGGACTATACAAACCAGGTTTCCAAAGTGGAAAACTTGGATTCCGTCGGCCCGAATTGCCAGGAAGGTCGGGGGTAGCCATTTGACTTAGCAGTGATGGGACTACAGGACGAAGTCTCAGGTTCCAAGGCTACATCCGGCTGACCGATGGGAAGTTCGGGATACTTTTAGTCGAAATTGACTTTACACTATCCAAACCAGGTTTCCAAAGTGGAAAACTAGGATTCCGTCGGGCAGAATTGCCAGGAAGGTCGGGGGTAGCGATTTGACTTAGCAGTGATGTGACTCCAGGACGATGTCTCATAGGGACGAAGGCTACATCCGGCTGACCTATGGGAAGGTCGGGATACTTTTGGTCGAAACTGACTTTAGACTAAACAATCCATGTTTCCAAAGTGGAAAACTTGGATTCCGTCGGCCAGAATTGCCAGGAAGGTCGTGGGTAGCCATTTGACTTAGCAGTGATTGGACACCAGGGCGAGGTCTCATAGGGACCAATGCTACGTCCGGCTGACAGATGGGAAGGTCTTAATACTTTTGGTCGAAAATGACTTTAGACTATACAAACCAGATTGCCAAAGTGGAAAACTTGGATTCCGTCGGCCAGAATTGCCAGGAAGGTCGGGGGAGTCATTTGACTTAGCTGTGATGGGACTCCAGGACGAGGTCTCATAGGGGCCAAGGCTACATCCGCCTGACCGATGAGAAGGTCGGGATACTTTTGGTCCAAATTGACTTTCGACTATACAATCCAGGTTTCCAAAGTTCAAAACTTGCATTCCGTCAGGGTAGAATTGCCAGGAAGGTCGGGGGTAGTCATTTGACTTAGCAGTGATGGGACTCCAGGACGAGGTCTCATAGGTTCCAAGGTTACATCCGGCTGACCGATGGGAAGGTCGGGATACTTTTGGTCGAAATTGACTTTAGACTATACAATCCAGGTTTCCAAAGCGCAAAACTTGGATTCCGTCGGGCAGAATTGCCAGGAAGGTCGGGGGTAGCCATTTGACTTAGCAGTGATGGGACTCCACGACGATGTCTCATAGGGACGAAGCCTACATCCGGCTGACCCGTGGGAAGTTCGGGATACTTTTGGTCGAAATTGACTTTAGACTATACAATCCAGGTTTCCAAAGTGCAAAACTTGGATTCCGTCGGCCGGAATTGCCAGGAAGGCCGGGGGAGTCATTTGACTTTGCTGTGATGGGACTCCAGGACGAGGTCTCATAGGGACCAAGGCTACATCCGGCTGACCGATGGGAAGGTCGGGATACTTTTGGTCGAAAGTGACTTTCGAATATACAATCCATGTTTCCAAAGTGCAAAACTTGGATTCCGTCGTGCAGAATTGCCAGGAAGGTCGGGGGTAGCCATTTGACTTAGCAGTGATGGGACTCCAGGACGATGTCTCATAGGGACGAAGGCAACATCCGGCTGACCGATGGGAGGGTCGGGATACTTTTGGTCGAAAGTGACTTTAGACTATACAAACCAGGTTTCGAAAGTGGAAAACTTGCATTCCGTCAGGGCAGAATTGCCAGGAAGGTCGGGGGTAGTCATTTGACTTAGCAGTGATGGGACTCCAGGACAAGGTCTCATAGGGACCAAGACTACATCCGGCTGACCGATGGGAAGGTCGGTATACTTTTTGTCGAAAATGACTTTAGACTATACAATCCAGGTTTCCAAAGTACAACACTTGGATTCCGTCGGGCAGAATTGCCACGAAGGTCGGGGGTAGCCATTTGACTTAGCAGTGATGGGACTCCAGGACGAGGTCTCAGGTTCCATGGCTACATCCGGCTGACCGATGGGAAGTTCGGGATACAATTAGTCGAAATTGACTTTAGACTATACAAACCAGGTTTTCAAAGTGGAAAACTTGGATTCCGTCGGCCGGAATTGCCAGGAAGGTCGGGGGAAGCCATTTGACTTAGTAGTGATGGGACTCCAGGACGAGGTCTCATAGGGACGAAAGCTACATCCGGCTGTCCGATGGGAAGGTCGGGATACTTTTGGTCGAAATTGACTTTAGACTATACAAACTAGGTTTTCAAAGTGGAAAACTTGGATTCCGTCGGCCAGAATTGCCAGCAAAGTCGGGGGAAGCCATTTGACTTAGAAGTGATTGGACACCAGGGAGAGGTCTCATAGAGACCAAGGCTACATCCGGCTGACCGATGGGAAGGTCGGGATACTTTTGGTCGAAACTGGCTTTAGACTATACAATCCCGGTTTCCAAAGTGGAAAACTTGGATTCCGTCGGGCAGAATTGCCAGGATGGTCGGGGGAAGCCATTTGACTTAACAGTGATTAGACACCAGGGAGAGGTCTCATAGGGACCAAGGCTACATCCGGCTGACCGATGGGAAGGTCGGGATACTTTTGGTCGAAATTGACTTTAGACTAAACAATCCAGGTTTTCAAAGTGGAAAACATGGATTCCGTCGGCCAGAATTGCCAGGAAGGTCGGTGGTAGCCATTTGACTTAGCACTGATGGGACTCCAGGACGAGATCACATAGGGACCAAGGCTACATCCGGCTGACCGATGGGAAGGTCTGGATACTTTTGGTCGAAAATGACTTTAGACTATACAATCCAGGTTTCCAAAGTGGAAAACTTGGATTCCGTCCGCTGGAATTGCCAGGAAGGTCGGGGGAGCCATTTGACTTTGCAGTAATTGGACACCAGGGAGAGGTCTCATAGGGACCAAGGCTACATCCGGCTGACCGGCGAGAGTGTCGGGATACTGTAGGTCGAAATTGACTTTAGACTATACAGACCAGGTTTCCAAAGTGGAAAACTTGGATTCCGTCGGCCGGAATTGCCAGCAAGGTCGGGGGAGTCATTTGACTTAGCTGTGATGGGACTCCAGGACGAGGTCTCATAGGGACCAAGGCTACATCCGGCTGACCGATGGGAAGGTCGGGATACATTTGGTCGAAATTGACTTTAGACTATACAATCCAGGTTTCCAAAGTGCAAAACTTCGATTCCGTCGGGCAGAATGTCCAGGAAGGTCGGGGGTAGTCATTTGACTTAACTGTGACTGGATACCAGGGCGAGGTCTCATAGGGACCAAGGCTACATCCGGCTGACCGATGCGAAGGCCAGGATACTTTTTGTCGAAAATGACTTTAGACAATACAATCCAGGTTTCCAAAGTGCAGAACTTGGATTCCGTCGGGCAGAATTGCCACGATGGTCGGGGGTAGCCATTCGACTTAGCACTGATTGGACACCAGGGGGAGGTCTCTAGGGACCAAGGCTACATCCGGCTGACAGATGGGAAGGTATGGATACTTTTGGTCGAAAATGACAGTAGACTAGACAAACCAGATTGCCAAAGTGGAAAACTTGGATTCCGTCGGCCATAATTGCCAGGAAGGTCGGGTGTAGCCATTTGACTTAGCAGTGATGGGCCTCCAGTGCGAGATCTCATAGGGACCAAGGCTACATCCGGCTGACCGATGGGAAGGTCTGGATACTTTTGGTCGAAAATGACTTTAGACTATACAAACCAGGTTGCCAAAGTGGAAAACTTAGATTCCGTCGGCAGAATTGCCAGGTACGTCGGGGGTAGCCATTTGACTTAGCAGTGATGGGACTCCAGGACGATGTCTCATAGGGACGAAGGCTACATCCGGCTGACCCATGGGAAGTTCGTGATACTTTTGGTCGAAATTGACTTTAGACTATACAATCCAGGTTTCCGAAGTGCAAAACTTGGATTCCGTCGTACAGAATTGCCAGGAAGGTCGGGGGTAGCCATTTTGACTTAGCAGTGATGGGACTCCAGGACGATGTCTCATAGGGACGAAGGCTACATCCGGCTGACCCATGGGAAGTTCGTGATACTTTTGGTCGAAAGTGACTTTAGACTATACAATCCAGGTTTCCGAAGTGCAAAACTTGGATTCCGTCGGGCAGAATTACCAGGAAGGTCGGGGGTAGCAATTTTACTTAGCAGTGATTGGACTCCAGGGCGAGGTCTCATAGGGACCAAGGCTACATCCGGCTGACCGATGGGAAGGTCGGGATACATTTGGTCGAAATTGACTTTAGACTATACAATCCAGGTTTCCAAAGTGCAAAACTTCGATTCCGTCGGGCAGAATGTCCAGGAAGGTCGGGGGTAGCCATTTGACTTAACTGTGACTGGATACCAGGGCGAGGTCTCATAGGGACCAAGGCTACATCCGGCTGACCGATGCGAAGGCCAGGATACTTTTTGTCGAAAATGACTTTAGACAATACAATCCAGGTTTCCAAAGTGCAGAACTTGGATTCCGTCGGGCAGAATTGCCAGGATGGTCGGGGGTAGCCATTCGACTTAGCACTGATTGGACACCAGGGGGAGGTCTCTAGGGACCAAGGCTACATCCGGCTGACAGATGGGAAGGTATGGATACTTTTGGTCGAAAATGACAGTAGACTAGACAAACCAGATTGCCAAAGTGGAAAACTTGGATTCCGTCGGCCATAATTGCCAGGAAGGTCGGGTGTAGCCATTTGACTTAGCAGTGATGGGCCTCCAGTGCGAGATCTCATAGGGACCAAGGCTACATCCGGCTGACCGATGGGAAGGTCTGGATACTTTTGGTCGAAAATGACTTTAGACTATACAAACCAGGTTGCCAAAGTGGAAAACTTAGATTCCGTCGGCAGAATTGCCAGGTACGTCGGGGGTAGCCATTTGACTTAGCAGTGATGGGACTCCAGGACGATGTCTCATAGGGACGAAGGCTACATCCGGCTGACCCATGGGAAGTTCGTGATACTTTTGGTCGAAATTGACTTTAGACTATACAATCCAGGTTTCCGAAGTGCAAAACTTGGATTCCGTCGTACAGAATTGCCAGGAAGGTCGGGGGTAGCCATTTTGACTTAGCAGTGATGGGACTCCAGGACGATGTCTCATAGGGACGAAGGCTACATCCGGCTGACCCATGGGAAGTTCGTGATACTTTTGGTCGAAAGTGACTTTAGACTATACAATCCAGGTTTCCGAAGTGCAAAACTTGGATTCCGTCGGGCAGAATTACCAGGAAGGTCGGGGGTAGCAATTTTACTTAGCAGTGATTGGACTCCAGGGCGAGGTCTCATAGGGACCAAGGCTACATCCGGCTGACCGATGGGAAGGTCGGGATACTTTTGGTCGAAATTGACTTTAGACCATACAGTCCAGGTTTCCAAAGTACAAAACTTGGATTCCGTCGGGCAGAATTGCCAGGAAGGTCGGGGGTAGTCACTTGACTTAGCAGTGATGGGACTCCAGGACGAGGTCTCATTGGTTCCAGGGCTACATCCGGCTGAACGATGGGAAGTTCGGGATACTTTTGGTCGAAATTGACTTTAGACTATACAATCCAGGTTTCCAAAGTGGAAAACTTGGATTCCGTCGAACAGAATTGCCTGGAAGGTCGGGCGTAGCCATTTGACTTAGCAGTGATTGGACACCAGGGAGAGGTCTCATAGGGACCAAGGCTACATCCGGCTGACCGATGGGAAGGTCTGGATACTTTTGGTCGAAAATGACTTTAGACTATACAATCCAGGTTTCCGAAGTGCAAAACTTGGATTCCGTCGGGCAGAATTGCCAGGATGGTCGGGGGTAGCCATTCGACTTAGCACTGATTGGACACCAGGGGGAGGTCTCTAGGGACCAAGGCTACATCCGGCTGACAGATGGGAAGGTATGGATACTTTTGTTCGAAAATGACAGTAGACTAGACAAACCAGATTGCCAAAGTGGAAAACTTGGATTCCGTCGGCCATAATTGCCAGGAAGGTCGGGTGTAGCCATTTGACTTAGCAGTGATGGGACTCCAGTGCGAGATCTCATAGGGACCAAGGCTACATCCGGCTGACCGATGGGAAGGTCTGGATACTTTTGGTCGAAAATGACTTTAGACTATACAAACCTGGTTGCCAAAGAGGAAAACTTGGATTCCGTCGTACAGAATTGCCAGGAAGGTCGGGGGTAGCCATTTTGACTTAGCAGTGATGGGGCTCCAGGACGATGTCGCATAGGGACGAAGGCTACATCCGGCAGACCGATGGGAAGGTCGGGATACTTTTGGTCGAAATTATCTTTAGACTATACAATCCAGGTTGCCAAAGTGGAAAACTTGGATTCCGTCGGCCAGAATTTCCAGGAAGGTAGGGGGTAGCCATTTGACTTAGCAGTGAGTGGACACCAGGGAGAGGTCTCATAGGGACCAAGGCTACATCCGGCTGACCGATGGGAAGGTCTGGATACTTTTGGTATAAAATGACATTAGACTATACAAACCAGGTTGCCAAAGAGGAAAACTTGGATTCCGTCGGCCAGAATTGCCAGGAAGGTCGGGGGTAGCCATTTGACTTAGCAGTGATGGGACTCCAGGACGAGATGTCATAGGAACCAAGGCTATATCCGGCTGACCGATGGGAAGGCCTGGATACTTTTGGTCGAAAATGACTTTAGACTATACAAACCAGGTTGCCAAAGGGGAAAACTTGGATTCCGTCGGGCAGAATTACCAGGAAGGTCGGGGGTAGCAATTTTACTTAGCAGTGATTGGACTCCAGGGCGAGGTCTCATAGGGACCAAGGCTACATCCGGCTGACCGATGGGAAGGTCGGGATACTTTTGGTCGAAATTGACTTTAGACTATACAGTCCAGGTTTCCAAAGTACAAAACTTGGATTCCGTCGGGCAGAATTGCCAGGAAGGTCGGGGGTAGTCACTTGACTTAGCAGTGATGGGACTCCAGGACGAGGTCTCATTGGTTCCAGGGCTACATCCGGCTGACCGATGGGAAGTTCGGGATACTTTTTGTCGAAATTGACTTTAGACTATACAATCCAGGTTTCCAAAGTGGAAAACTTGGATTCCGTCGGGCAGAATTGCCTGGAAGGTCGGGCGTAGCCATTTGACTTAGCAGTGATTGGACACCGGGGAGAGGTCTCATAGGGACCAAGGCTAGATCCGGCTGACCGATGGGAAGGTCTGGATACTTTTGGTCGAAAATGACTTTAGACTATTCAAACCAGGTTGCCAAAGAGGAAAACTTGGATTCCGTCGGGCAGAATTGCCAGGAAGGTCGGGGGTAGCAATTTAACTTAGCAGTGATTGGACTCCAGGGAGAGGGCTCATAGGGACCAAGGCTACATCCGGCTGACCGATGGGTGGGTCGGTATACTTTTGGTCGAAAATGACTTTAGACTATACAATCCAGGTTTCCAAAGTACAAAACTTGGATTCCGTCGGGCAGAATTGCCACGAAGGTCGGGGGTAGCCATTTGACTTAGCAGTGATTGGACACCAGGTCGAGGTCTCATAGGGACCAAGGCTACATCCTGCTGACCGATGGGAAGGTCGGAATACTTTTGGTCGAAATTGACTTTAGACTATAGAAATCAGGTTTTCAAAGTGGAATCTTGGATTCCGTCGGGCAGAGTAGCCAGAAATGTCGGGGGTAGCTGCCATTTGACTTAGCAGTGATTGGACTCCAGGGCGAGGTCTCATAGGGACCAAGGCTACATCCGCCTGACCGATGGGAAGGTCGGGATACTTTTGGTCGAAATTGACTTTCGACTATACAATCCAGGTTTCCAAAGTGCAAAACTTGCATTCGGTCAGGGCAGAATTGCCAGGAAGGTCGGGGGTAGTCATTTGACTTAGCAGCGATGGGACTCCAGGACGAGGTCTCATAGGTTCCAAGGCTACATCCGACTGACCAATGGCAAGTTCGGGATACTTTTAGTCGAAATTGTCTTCAGACTATACAATCCAGGTTTCCAAAGTGCAAAACTTGGATTCCGTCGGCCAGAATTGCCAGGAATGTCGGGCATAGTCATTTGACTTAGCAGTGATGGGACTCCAGGACGATGTCTCATAGGGACGAATGCAACATCCGGCTGACCGATGGGAAGGTCGGGATACTTTTGTTCGAAATTGACTTTAGACTATACAATCCGGGTTTCCAAACTGGAAAACTTGGATTCCGTCGGCCAGAATTGCCAGGAAGGTCGGTGGAAATCATTTGACTTAGCAGTGATGGGACACCAGGGAGAGGTCTCTTAGGGACCACGGCTACATCCGGCTGAGCGATGGGAGGGTCGGGATACTTTTGATCGAAATTGACTTTAGACTATACAAACCAGGTTTCCACATTGGAAATCTTGGATTCCGTCGGGCAGAATTGCCATGAAGGTCGGGGGTAGTCATTTGACTTAGCAGTGATTGGACACCAGGGCGAGGTCTCATAGGGACCAAGGCTACATCCGGCTGACCGATGTGAAGGTCGGCATACTTTTGGTCGAAATTGACTTTAGACTATACAAACCAGGTTTCCAAAGTCGAAAACTTGGGCTCCGCCGTGCAGAATTGCCAGGAAGGTCGAGGGTAGTTATTTGACTTAGCAGTGATGGGACTCCAGGACGATGTCTCATAGGGACGAATGCAACATCCGGCTGACCGATGGGAAGGTCGGGATACTTTTGTTCGAAATTGACTTTAGACTATACAAACCCGGTTTCCAAAGTGAAAAACTTGGACACCGTCGGGCAGAATTGCCAGGAAGGTTGGGTGTAGTTATTTGACTTAGCAGTGATGGGACTCCAGGACGAGGTCTCATATGTTCAAGGCTACATCCGACTGACCAATGGGAAGTTCGGGATACTTTTAGTCGAAATTGTCTTCAGACTATACAATCCAGGTTTCCAAAGTGCAAAACTTGGATTCCGTCGGCCAGAATTGCCAGGAATGTCGGGCATAGTCATTTGACTTAGCAGTGATGGGACTCCAGGACGATGTCTCATAGGGACGAATGCAACATCCGGCTGACCGATGGGAAGGTCGGGATACTTTTGTTCGAAATTGACTTTAGACTATACAATCCGGGTTTCCGAACTGGAAAACTTGGATTCCGTCGGCCAGAATTGCCAGGAAGGTCGGGGGAAATCATTTGACTTAGCAGTGATTGGACACCTGGGAGAGGTCTCATAGGGACGAAGGCTACATCCTGCAGACCCATGGGAAGTTCGGGATACTTTTGGTCGGAATTGTCTTTAGACTATACAAACCAGGTTTCCAAAGTGGAAAACTTGGATTCCGTCGGCCAGAATTGCCAGGAAGGTCGGGTGTAACCATTTGACTTAGCGGTGATTGGACACCAGGGAGAGGTCTCATAGGGACGAAGGCAACATCCGGCTGACCGATGGGAAGGTCGGGATACTTTTGGTCGAAATTGACTTTAGGCTAAACAATCCAGGTTTTCAAAGTGGAAAACATGGATTCCGTCGGCCAGAATTGCCAGGAAAGTCGGTGGTAGCCATTTGACTTAGCACTGATGGGTCTCCAGGACGAGATCACATAGGGACCAAGGCTACATCCGGCTGACCGATGGGAAGGCCTGGATACTTTTGGTCGAAATTGACTTTAGACTATACAAACCAGGTTTCCAAAGTGGAAAACTTGGATTCCGTCGGCCGGAATTGCCAGGAAGGTCGGGGGAAGCCATTTGACTTAGCAGTGATTGGACACCACGGCGAGGTCTCTTACGGAAAAAGGTTACATCCGACAGACCGATGGGAAGGTCGGGATACTTGTGGTCGAAATTGACTTTAGACTAAACAATCTAGGTTTCCAAAGTGGAAAACTTGGATTCCATCGGCCAGAATTGCCATGAAGGTCGGGGGAAGCCATTTGACTTAGCAGTGATTGGACACCAGGGAGAGGTCTCATAGGGACCAAGGCTACATCCGGCTGACCGATGGGAGGGTCGGGATACTTTTGGTCGAAATTGACTTTAGACTATACAAACCAGGTTTCCACATTGGAAATCTTGGATTCCGTCGGGCAGAATTGCCATGAAGGTCGGGGGTATTCATTTGACTTAGCAGTGATTGGACACCAGGGCGAGGTCTCATAGGGACCAAGGCTACATCCGGCTGACCGATGGGAAGGTCGGCATACTTTTGGTCGAAATTGACTTTAGACTATACAATTCAGGTTTCCAAAGTGCAAAACTTGCATTCCGTCAGGGCAGAATTGCCAGGAAGGTCGGGGGTAGTCATTTGACTTAGCAGTGATGGGACTCCAGGACAAGGTCTCATAGGGACCAAGTCTACATCCGCCTGACCGATGGGAAGGTCGGGATACTTTTGGTCGAAATTGACTTTCGACTATACAATTCAGGTTTCCAAAGTGCAAAACTTGCATTCCGTCAGGGCAGAATTGCCAGGAAGGTCGGGGGTAGTCACTTGACTTAGCAGTGATGGGTCTCCAGGACGAGGTCTCATTGGTTCCAGGGCTACATCCGGCTGAACGATGGGAAGTTCGGGATACTTTTGGTCGAAATTGACTTTAGACTATACAATCCAGGTTTCCAAAGTGGAAAACTTGGATTCCGTCGAACAGAATTGCCTGGAAGGTCGGGCGTAGCCATTTGACTTAGCAGTGATTGGAAACCAGGGAGAGGTCTCATAGGGACCAAGGCTACATCCGGCTGACCGATGGGAAGGTCTGGATACTTTTGGTCGAAAATGACTTTAGACTATACAATCCAGGTTTCCGAAGTGCAAAACTTGGATTCCGTCGGGCAGAATTGCCAGGATGGTCGGGGGTAGCCATTCGACTTAGCACTGATTGGACACCAGGGGGAGGTCTCTAGGGACCAAGGCTACATCCGGCTGACAGATGGGAAGGTATGGATACTTTTGTTCGAAAATGACAGTAGACTAGACAAACCAGATTGCCAAAGTGGAAAACTTGGATTCCGTCGGCCATAATTGCCAGGAAGGTCGGGTGTAGCCATTTGACTTAGCAGTGATGGGACTCCAGTGCGAGATCTCATAGGGACCAAGGCTACATCCGGCTGACCGATGGGAAGGTCTGGATACTTTTGGTCGAAAATGACTTTAGACTATACAAACCAGGTTGCCAAAGAGGAAAACTTGGATTCCGTCGTACAGAATTGCCAGGAAGGTCGGGGGTAGCCATTTTGACTTAGCAGTGATGGGGCTCCAGGACGATGTCGCATAGGGACGAAGGCTACATCCGGCAGACCGATGGGAAGGTCGGGATACTTTTGGTCGAAATTATCTTTAGACTATACAATCCAGGTTGCCAAAGTGGAAAACTTGGATTCCGTCGGCCAGAATTTCCAGGAAGGTAGGGGGTAGCCATTTGACTTAGCAGTGAGTGGACACCAGGGAGAGGTCTCATAGGGACCAAGGCTACATCCGGCTGACCGATGGGAAGGTCTGGATACTTTTGGTATAAAATGACATTAGACTATACAAACCAGGTTGCCAAAGAGGAAAACTTGGATTCCGTCGGCCAGAATTGCCAGGAAGGTCGGGGGTAGCCATTTGACTTAGCAGTGATGGGACTCCAGGACGAGATCTCTCAGGGACCAAGGCTACATCCGGCTCACCGATGGGAAGGCCTGGATACTTTTGGTCGAAAATGACATTAGACTATACAAACCAGATTGCCAAAGTGGAAACTTGGATTCCGTCGAGCAGAATTGCCAGGAAGGTCGGGGGTAGCCATTTTACTTAGCAGTGATGGGACTCCAGGACGAGGTCTCATTGGGACCAAGGCTACATGCGGCTGACCGATGGGAAGGTCGGGATACTTTTGGTCGAAATTGACTTTAGACTATACAATCCAGGTTGCCAAAGTGGAAAACTTGGATTCCGTCGGCCAGAATTGCCAGGAAGGTCGGGGGTAGCCATTTGACTTAGCAGTGATGGGACTCCAGGACGAGATCTCATAGGGACCAAGGCTACATCCGGCTGACCGATGGGAAGGTCGGGATACTTTTGGTCGAAATTGATCTTGGACTATACAATCCAGGTTTCCAAAGTGGAAAACTTGGATTCCGTCGGGCAGAATTGCCATGATGGTCGGGGGTAGTCATTTGACTTGGCAGTTATTAGACACCAGGGCTATGTCTCATAGGGACCAAGGCTACATCCGGCTGTCCGATGGGAAGGTCTGGATACTTTTGGTCGAAAATGACTTTAGACTATACAAACCAGGTTGCCAAAGTGGAAAACTTCGATTCCGTCGGGGCAGAATTGCCAGGAAGGTCGGGAGTAGTCATCTGACTTAGCAGTGATGGGACTCCTGGACGAGGTCTCATAGGTTCCAAGGCTACATCCGGCTGACCGATGGGAAGGTCGGGATAATTTTGGTCGAAATTGACCATAGACTATACAATCCAGGTTTCCAAAGTGGAAAACTTCGATTCCGTCCGGCAGAATTGCCATGAAGGTCGGGGGTAGTCATTTGACTTAGCAGTGATTGGACACCAGGGAGAGGTCTCATAGGGACGAAGGCTACATCCGACTGACCCATGGGAAGTTCGGGATACTTTTGGTCGAAATCGTCTTTAGACAATACAATCCAGGTTTCCAAAGTGCCAAACTTGGATTCCGTCGGTCAGAATTGCCAGGAAGGTCGGGGGTAGCCATGTGACTTAGCAGTGATGGGACTCCAGGACGAGATCTAATAGCGGCCAAGGCTACATCCGGCTGACCGATGGGAAGGTCGGGATACTTTTGGTCGAAATTGACTTTAGACTATACAAACCAGGTTTCCACAGTGAAAAACTTGGACACCGTCGGGCAGAATTGCCAGGAAGGTCGGAGGTAGTCATTTGACTTAGCAGGGATGGGACTCCAGGACGAGGTCTCATATGTTCCAAGGCTACATCCGACTGACCAATGGGAAGTTCGGGATACTTTTAGTCGAAATTGACTTTAGACTATACAAACCAGGTTTCCAAAGTGCAAAACTTGGATTCCGTCGGTCAGAATTGCCAGGAAGGTCGGCGGTAGCCATGTGACTTAGCAGTGATGGGACTCCAGGACGAGATCTAATAGCGGCCAAGGCTACATCCGGCTGACCGATGAGAAGTTCGGGATACTTTTGGTCGAAAAAGACTTTAGACTATACAAACCAGGTTGCCAAAGTGGAAAACTTGGATTCCGTCGGCCTGAATTGCCAGGAAGGTCGGGGGTAGCCATTTGACTTAGCAGTGATGGGACTCCGGGACGAGATCTCATAGGGACCAAGGCTACATCCGACTGACCAATGGGAAGTTCGGGATACTTTTGGTCGAAAAAGACTTTAGACTATACAAACCAGGTTGCCAAAGTGGAAAACTTGGATTCCGTCGGCCTGAATTGCCAGGAAGGTCGGGGGTAGCCATTTGACTTAGCAGTGATGGGACTCCGGGACGAGATCTCATAGGGACCAAGGCTACATCCGGCTGACCGATGGGCAGGTCGGGATACTTCTGGTCGAAGTTGACTTTAGGCTATACAAACCAGGTTTTCAAAGTGGAAAACCTGGATTCCGTCGGCCGGAATTGCGAGGAAGGTCGGGGGAGCCATTTGACCTAGCTTTGAAGGGACTCCAGGACGAGGTCTCATAGGTTCCAAGGCTACATTCGGCTGCCCGATGGGAAGGTCCGGATACTTTTGGTCGAAATTGACTTTAGACTATACAATCCAGGTTTCCAAAGTAAAAAACTTCGATTCCGTCGGGGCAGAATTGCCAGGAAGGTCGGGAGTAGTCATCTGACTTAGCAGTGATGGGACTCCTGGACGAGGTCTCATAGGTTCCAAGGCTACATCCGGCTGACCGATGGGAAGTTCGGGATACTTTTGGTCGAAAATGACTTTAGACTATACAAACCAGGTTGCCAAAGTGGTAAACTTGGATTCCGTCCGGCAGAATTGCCATGAAGGTCGGGGGTAGTCATTTGACTTAGCAGTGATTGGACACCAGGGAGAGGTCCAATAGGGACGAAGGCTACATCCGACTGACCCATGGGAAGTTCGGGATACTTTTGGTCGAAATTGTCTTTAGACAATACAATCCAGGTTTCCAAAGTGCCAAACTTGGATTCCGTCGGGCAGAATTGCCAGGAAGGTCGGGGGTAGCCATTTGACTTAGCAGTGTTTCGACTCCATGACGATGTGTCATAGGGACGAAGGCTACATCCGGCTGACCGATGGGAAGGTCGGGATACTTTTGGTCGAAATTGACTTTAGACTATACAAACCAGGTTGCCAAAGTGGAAAACTTGGATTCCGTCGGCCTGAATTGCCAGGAAGGTCGGGGGTAGCCATTTGACTTAGCCGTGATGGGTCTCCTGGACGAGGTCTCAGGTTCCAAGGCTACATCCGACTGACCAATGGGAAGTTCGGGATACTTTTGGTCGAAATTAACTTTAGACTAAACAATCCAGGTTTCCAAAGTGGAAAACTTCTGTTCCGTCGGGCAGAATTGCCAGGACGGTCGGGGGAAACCATTTGACTTCGCCGTGATGGGACTCCAGGGCGAGGTCTAATAGCGACCAAGGCTACATCCGGCTGACCGATGGGAAGGTCTGGATACTTTTGGTTGAAAATGACTTTAGACTATACAAACCAGGTTTCCAAAGTTGAAAACTTGGATTCCGTCGGCCGGAATTGCCAGGAAGGTCGGGGGAGTCATTTGACTTAGCTGTGATGGGACTCCAGGACGAGGTCTCATAGGGACCAAGGCCACATCCGGCTGACCGATGGGAAGGTCGGGATACTTTTGGTCGAAATTGACTTTAGACTATACAATCCAGGTTGCCAAAGTGGAAAACTTGGATTCCGTCGGCCAGAATTGCCAGGAAGGTCGGGGGTAGCCATTTGACTTAGCAGTGATGGGACTCCAGGACGAGATCTCATAGGGACCAAGGCTACATCCGGCTGACCGATGGGAAGGCCTGGATACTTTTGGTCGAAAATGACATTAGACTATACAAACCATGTTGCCAAATTGGAAAACTTGGATTCCGTTGGGCAGAATTGCCAGGAAGGTCGGGGGTAGCCATTTGACTTAGCAGTGATGGGACTCCAGGACGATGTCTCATAGGGACGGAGGCTACATCCGGCAGACCGATGGGAAGTTCGGGATACTTTTGGTCGAGTATGACTTTAGACCATACATACCAGGTTGCCAAAGTGGAAAACTTGGATTCCGTCGGCCAGAATTGCCAGGAAGGTCGGGGGTAGCCATTTGACTTAGCAGTGATGGGTCTCCTGGACGAGGTCTCATAGGTTCCAAGGCTACATCCGACTGACCAATGGGAAGTTCGGGATACTTTTGGTCGAAAATGACTTTAGACTATACAAACCAGGTTGCCAAAGTGGAAAACTTGGATTCCGTCGGCCTGAATTGCCAGGAAGGTCGGGGGTAGCCATTTGACTTAGCAGTGATGGGACTCCGGGACGAGATCTCATAGGGACCAAGGCTACATCCGGCTGACCGATGGGCAGGTCGGGATACTTCTGGTCGAAATTGACTTTAGGCTATACAAACCAGGTTTTCAAAGTGGAAAACCTGGATTCCGTCGGCCGGAATTGCGAGGAAGGTCGGGGGAGCCATTTGACCTAGCTTTGAAGGGACTCCAGGACGAGGTCTCATAGGTTCCAAGGCTACATTCGGCTGCCCGATGGGAAGGTCCGGATACTTTTGGTCGAAATTGACTTTTGACTATACAAACCAGGTTTCCAAAGTGCGAAACTTCGATTCCGTTGGGCAGAATGGCCAGAAGGTCGGGGGTAGCCATTTGACTTAGCAGTGATGGGATTCCAGGACGATGTCTCATAGGGACGAAGGCTACGTCCGGCTGACCGATGGGAAGGTCGGGATACTTTTGGTCGAAATTGACTTTAGACTATACAATCCAGGTTTCCAAAGTGAAAAACTTGGATTCCGTCGGGCAGAATTGCCAGGAAGGTCGGGGGTAGCTATTTGACTTAGCAGTGATTGGACACCAGGGCGAGGTCTCATAGGGACCAAGGCTACATCCGGCTGACCGATGGGAAGGTCTGGATACTTTTGGTCGAAAATGGCTTTAGAATATACAAACCAGGTTGCGAATGTGGAAAACTTGGATTCCGTCCTCCAGAATTGCCAGGAAGGTCGGGGGTAGCCATTTGACTTAGCAGTGATGGGACTCCAGGACGAGGTCTCATAGGTTCCAAGGCTACATCCGGCTGACCGATGTGAAGTTCGGAATACTTTTGGTCGAAATTGACTTTAGACTATACAAACCAGGTTGCCAAAGTGGAAAACTTGGATTCCGTCGGCCAGAATTGCCAGGAAGGTCGGGGGTAGCCATTTGACTTAGCAGTGATTGGACTCCAGGACGAGATCTCATAGGGACCAAGGCTACATCCGGCTGACCGATGGGAAGGCCTGGATACTTTTTGTCGAAAATGACTTTAGACAATATAATCCAGGTTTCCACAGTGCAAAACTTGGATTCCGTCGGGCAGAATTGCCAGGAAGGTCGGGGGTAGCCATTTGACTTAGCAGTGATGGGACTCCACGACGATGTCTCATAGGGACGAAGCCTACATCCGGCTGACCCGTGGGAAGTTCGGGATACTTTTGGCCGAAATTGACTTTAGACTATACAAACCAGGTTTCCTAAGTAGAAAACTTGGGCTCCGTCGGGGAGAATTACCAGGAAGGTCGGGGGTAGCCATTCGACTTAGCAGTGATTGGGCACCAGGGAGAGGTCTCATAGGGACCAAGGCTACATCCGGCTGACCGATGGGAAGTTCGGGATACTTTTGGTCGAAATTGACGTTAGGCTATACAATCCAGGTTTCCAAAGTGGAAAACTTGGATTCCGTCGGGCAGAATTGCCTGGAAGGTCGGAGGTAGCCATTTGACTTAGTAGTGATGGGACTCCAGGACGAGGTCTCATAGGTTCCAAGGCTACATCCGCCTGTCCGATGGTAGGGTCGGGATACTTTTGGTCGAAATTGACTTTAGACTATTCAAACCAGGTTTCCAAAGTGCATAACTTGGATTCCGTCGGGCAGAATTGCCAGGAAGGTCGTGGGTAGCCATTTGACTTAGCAGTGATTGGACACCATGGCGAGGTCTCATAGGGACCAAGGCTACATCCGGCTGACCGATGGGAAGGTCGGGATACTTTTGGTCGAAATTGACTTTAGACTATACAAACCAGGTTTCCAAAGTGGAAAACTTGGATTCCGTCGGGCAGAATTGCCAGGAAGGTCGGGGGTAGCAATTTGACTTAGCAGTGATGTGACTCCAGGACGATGTCTCATAGGGACGAAGGCTACAGCCGGCTGACCACTGGGAAGGTCTGGATACTTTTGGTCGAAAATGACTTTAGACTATACGAACCAGGTTGCCAAAGTGGAAAACTTGGATTCCGTCGGCCAGAATTGCCAGGAAGGTCGGGGCTAGCCATTTGACTTAGCAGTGATGGGACTCCAGGACGAGATCTCATAGGGTCCAAGGATACATCCGGCTGACCGATGGGTAGTTCGGGATATTTTTAGTCGAAATTGACTTTAGACTATACAAACCAGGTTCCCAAAGTGGAAAACTTGGATTCCGTCGGGCAGAATTGCCAGGAAGGTCGGGGGTAGCCATTTGACTTAGCTGTGATGGGACTACAGGACGAGGTCTCATAGGGACCAAGGCTACATCCGGCTGACCGATGGTAAGGTCTGGATACTTTTGGTCGAAAATGACTTTAGACTATACAATCCAGGTTTCCAAAGTGCAAATCTAGGATTCCGTCGGGCAGAATTGCCAGGAAGGTCGGGGGTAGCCATTTGACTTAGCACTGATGGGACTCCAGGACGATGTCTCATAGGGACGAAGGCTACATCCGGCTGACCGAAGGGAAGGTCGGGATACTTTTGGTCGAAATTGACTTTAGACTATACAAACCAGGAATCCAAAGTGCAAAACTTGGATTCCGTCGGGCAGAATTGCCCGGAAGCTCGGGGGAGCCACTTGACTTAGCTGTGATGGGACTCCAGGACGAGGTCTCATAGGGACCAAGGCTACATCCGGCTGACCGATGGGAAGGTCGGGATTCTTTTGGTCGAAATTGACTTTAGACTATACAAACCAGGTTTTCAAAGTGGAAAACTTAGATTCCGTCGGCCAGACTTGCCAGGAAGGTCGGGGGAAGCCACTCGACTTAGCAGTGAATGGACACCAGGGAGAGGTCTCATAGGGACCAAGGCTACATCCGGCTGACCGATGGGAGGGTCACGATACTTTTGGTCGAAAATGACATTAGGCCATACAAACCAGGTTTCCAAAGTGGAAAACTTGGATTCCGTCGGCCAGAATTGCCAGCAAGGTCGGGGGAAGCCATTTGACTTAGAAGTGATTGGACACCAGGGAGAGGTCTCATAGAGACCAAGGCTACATCCGGCTGACCGATGGGAAGGTCGGGATACTTTTGGTCGAAACTGGCTTTAGACTATACAATCCCGGTTTCCAAAGTGGAAAACTTGGATTCCGTCGGGCAGAATTGCCAGGATGGTCGGGGGAAGCCATTTGACTTAACAGTGATTAGACACCAGGGAGAGGTCTCATAGGGACCAAGGCTACATCCGGCTGACCGATGGGAAGGTCGGGATACTTTTGGTCGAAATTGACTTTAGACTATACAATCCAGGTTTCCAAAGTGGAAAACTTGGATTCCGTCGGCCATAATTGCCAGGAAGGTCGGGGGTAGCCATTTGACATAGCAGTGATGGGACTCCACGACGATGTCTCATAGGGCCGAAGGCTACATCCGGCTGACCGATGGGAAGGTCGGGATACTTTTGGTCGAAATTGACTTTAGACTATACAGTTCAGGTTTCCAAAGTGGAAAACTTGGATTCCGTCCGCTAGAATTGCCAGGAAGGTCGGGGGAGCCATTTGACTTTGCAGTAATTGGACACCAGGGAGAGGTCTCATAGGGACCAAGGCTACATCCGGCTGACCGGCGAAAGGGTCGGGATACTTTAGGTCGAAATTGACTTTAGACTATACAGACCAGGTTTCCAAAGTGGAAAACTTGGATTTCGTCGGCCGGAATTGCCAGCAAGGTCGGGGGAGTCATTTGACTTAGCTGTGATGGGACTCCAGGACGAGGTCTCATAGGGACCAAGGCTACATCGGGCTGACCGATGGGAAGGTCGGGATACATTTGGTCGAAATTGACTTTAGACTATACAATCCAGGTTTCCAAAGTGCAAAACTTCGATTCCGTCGGGCAGAATTGCCAGGATGGTCGGGGGTAGCCATTCGACTTAGCACTGATTGGACACCAGGGCGAGATCTCATAGGGCCCAAGGCTACATCCGGCTGACCGATGGGAAGGTCTGGATACTTTTGGTCGAAAATGACTTTAGACTATACAATCCAAGGTTTCCAAAGTGGAAAACTTGGATTCCGTCCGCTGGAATTGCCAGGAAGGTCGGGGGAGCCATTTGACTTTGCAGTAATTGGACACCAGGGAGAGGTCTCATAGGGACCAAGGCTACATCCGGCTGACCGGCGAGAGGGTCGGGATACTGTAGGTCGAAATTGACTTTAGACTATACAGACCAGGTTTCCAAAGTGGAAAACTTGGATTCCGTCGGCCAGAATTTCCAGCAAGGTCGGGGGAGTCATTTGACTTAGCTGTGATGGGACTCCAGGACGAGGTCTCATAGGGACCAAGGCTACATCCGGCTGACCGATGGGAAGGTCGGGATACATTTGGTCGAAATTGACTTTAGACTATACAATCCAGGTTTCCAAAGTGCAAAACTTCGATTCCGTCGGGCAGAATGTCCAGGAAGGTCGGGGGTAGCCATTTGACTTAGCAGTGATGGGACTCCAGGACGAGGTCTCATAGGGACCAAGGCTACATCCGGCTGACCGATGGGAAGCTCGGAATACTTTCGGTCGAAATTGACTTTAGACTATACAATCCAGGTTTCCAAAGTGGAAAACTTGGTTTCCGTCGGGCAGAATTGCCATGAATGTCGGGGGTAGTCATTTGACTTAGCTGTGACTGGATACCAGGGCGAGGTCTCATAGGGACCAAGGCTACATCCGGCTGACCGATGCGAAGGCCAGGATACTTTTTGTCGAAAATGACTTTAGACTATACAAACTAGGTTTTCAAAGTGGAAAACTTGGATTCCGTCGGCCAGAATTGCCAGCAAGGTCGGGGGAAGCCATTTGACTTAGAAGTGATGGGACACCAGGGAGAGGTCTCATAGAGACCAAGGCTACATCCGGCTGACCGATGGGAAGGTCGGGATACTTTTGGTCGAAACTGGCTTTAGACTATACAATCCAGGTTTCCAAAGTGCAGAACATGGATTCCGTCGGGCAGAATTGCCAGGAAGGTCGGGGGTAGCCATATGACTTAGCAGTGATGGGACTCCAGGACGATGTCTTATAGGGACGAAGGCTACATCCGGCTGACCAATGGGAAGGTCGGGATACTTTTGGTCGAAATTGACTTTAGACTATACAGTCCAGGTTTCCAAAGTGGAAATCTTGGATTCCGTTGGCCAGAAGTGCCAGGAAGGTCGGGTGTAGCCATTTGACTTAGCAGTGATGGGACTCCTGGACGATGTCTCATAGGGACGAAGGCTACATCCGGCTGACCCATGGGAAGTTCGTGATACTTTTGGTCGAAAGTGACTTTAGACTATACAATCCAGGTTTCCGAAGTGCAAAACTTGGATTCCGTCGGGCAGAATTGCCAGGATGGTCGGGGGTAGCCATTCGACTTAGCACTGATTGGACACCATGGAGAGGTCTATAGGGACCAAGGCTACATCCGGCTGACAGATGGGAAGGTATGGATACTTTTGGTCGAAAATGACAGTAGACTAGACAAACCAGATTGCCAAAGTGGAAAACTTGGATTCCGTCGGCCAGAATTTCCAGGAAGGTCGGGGGTAGCCATTTGACTTAGCAGTGATGGGACTCCAGGACGAGATGTCATAGGAACCAAGGCTATATCCGGCTGACCGATGGGAAGGCCTGGATACTTTTGGACGAAAATGACTTTAGACTACACAAACCAGGTTGCCAAAGTGGAAAACTTGGATTCCGTCGGGCAGAATTACCAGGAAGGTCGGGGGTAGCAATTTTACTTAGCAGTGATTGGACTCCAGGGCGAGGTCTCATAGGGACCAAGGCTACATCCGGCTGACCGATGGGAAGGTCGGTATACTTTTGGTCGAAATTGACTTTAGACTATACAGTCCAGGTTTCCAAAGTACAAAACTTGGATTCCGTCGGGCAGAATTGCCAGGAAGGTCGGGGGTAGTCACTTGACTTAGCAGTGATGGGACTCCAGGACGAGGTCTCATTGGTTCCAGGGCTACATCCGGCTGAACGATGGGAAGGTCGGGATACTTTTGGTCGAAAGTGACTTTAGACTAAACAATCCAGGTTTCCAAAGTGGAAAACTTGGATTCCGACGGCCAGAATTGCCAGGAAGGTCGGGGGTAGCCATTTGACTTAGCTGTTATGGGTCTCCAGGACGAGGTCTCATAGGGACCAAGGCTACACCCGGCTGACCGATGGGAAGGTCTGGATACTTTTGGTCGAAAATGACTTTAGTCTATACAAACCAGGTTGCCAAAGTGGAAAACTTGGATTCCGTCGGCCAGAATTGCTAGGAAGGTAGGGGGTAGCCATTTGACTTAGCAGTGATGGGACACCAGGGAGAGGTCTCATAGGGACCAAGGCTACATCCGGCTGACCGATGGGAAGTTCGTGATACTTTTGGTCGAAATTGACTTTAGACTATACAAACCAGGTTTTCAAAGTGGAAAACTTGGATTCCGTCGGCCAGAATTGCCAGGAAGGTCGGGGGAAGCCATTCGACTTAGCACTGATTGGACACCAGGGAGAGGTCTCATAGGGACCAAGGCTACATCCGGTTGACCGATGGGAGGGTCGGGATACTTTTGGTCGAAATTGACCTTAGACTATACAATCCAGGTTTGCAAAGTGGAAAACTCGGATTCCGTCGGGCAGAATTGCCATGAAGGTCGGGGGTAGTCATTTGACATAGCAGTGATGGGACTCCAGGACGAGATCTAGTAGCGACCAAGGCTACATCCGGCTGACCGATGAGAAGTTCGGGATACTTTTGGTCGAAATTGTCTTTAGACTATACAAACCAGGTTTTCAAAGTGGAAAACTTGGATTCCGTCGGCCGGAATTGCGAGGAAGGTCGGGGGAGCCATTTGACTTAGCTGTGATGGGACTCCGGGACGAGGTCTCATAGGGACCAAGGCTTGATCCGGCTGACCGATGGGAAGGTCGGGATACTTTTGGTCGAAATTGACTTTAGACTATACAATCCAGGTTTCCAAAGTGCAAAACTTGGATTCCGTCGGCCGGAATTGCCAGGAAGGTCGGGGGAGCCATTTGACTTAGCGGTGATGCGACTCCTGGACGAGGTCTCATAGGAACCAAGGCTTCATGCGGCTGACCCATGGGATGGTCGGGACACTTTTGGTCGAAATTGACTTTAGACTATACAATCCACATTTCCAAAGTGCAAAACTTGGATTCCGTTGGGCAGAATTGCCAGGTAGGTCGGGGTAGCCATTTGACTTAGCTTCGATGGGACTCCAGGACGAGGTCTCATAGATTCCAAGGCTACATCCGGCTGACCGATGGGAAGGTCGGGATACTTTTGGACGAAATTGACTTTAGACTATACAATCCAGGTTTCCAAAGTGCAAAACTTGGATTCCGTCGGCCAGAATTGCCAGGAATATCGGGGGTAGCCATTTGACTTAGCAGTGATGGGACTCCAGGACGATGTCTCATAGGGACCAAGACTACATCCGGCTGACCGATGTGAAGGTCGGGATACTGTGGGCCGATATTGACTTTAGACTATACAGTCCTGGTTTCCAAAGTGGAAAACTTGGATTCCGTCGGGCAGAATTGCCAGGTCGGTCAGGGGAAGCCATTTGACTTAGCGGAGATTGGACACCAGGGAGAGGTCTCATAGGGGCCAAGGCTACATCCGGCTGACCGATGGGAAGGTCGGGATACTTTTGGTCGAAAGTGACTTTAGACTAAACAATCCAGGTTTCCAAAGTGGAAAACTTGGATTCCGACGGCCAGAATTACCAGGAAGGTCGGGGGTAGCCATTTGACTTAGCTGTGATTGGACACCAGGGAGAGGTCTCATAGGGACCAAGGCTACATCCGGCTGACCGATGGGAAGGTCGGGATACTTTTGGTCGAAATTGACTTTAGACTATATAAACCAGGTTTTCAAAGTGGAAAACTTGGATTCCGTCGGCCAGAATTGCCAGGAAGGTCGGGGGAAGCCATTCGACTTAGCACTGATTGGACACCAGAGAGAGGTCTCATAGGGACCAAGGCAACATCCAGCTAACAGATGGGAGGGTCGGGATACTTTTGGTCGAAATTGACTTTAGACTATACAAACCAAGTTGCCAAAGTGGAAAACTTGGATTCCGTCGGCCAGAATTGCCAGGGAGGTCGGGGGAAGCCATTTGACAAAGCTGTGATTTGACTCCAGGACGAGGTCTCATAGGTACCAAGGCTACATCCGGCTGACCGATGGGAAGGTCGGGATAATTTTGGTCGAAATTGACTTTAGACTATACAGTTCAGGTTTCCAAAGTGCAAAACATGGATTCCGTCGGCAGAATTGCCAGGTAGGTCGGGGGTAGCCATTTGACTTAGCAGTGATGGGACTCCAGGACGATGTCTCATAGGGACGAAGGCTACATCCGGCTGACCCATGGGAAGTTCTGGATACTAATGTTCGAAATTGAATTTAGACTATACAATCCAGGTTTCCAAAGTGCAAAACTTGGATTCCGTCGGGCAGAATTGCCAGGAAGGTCGTGGGTAGCCATTTGACTTAGCAGTGATGGGACTCCAGGACGATGTCTTATAGGGACGAAGGCTACATCCGGCTGACCGATGGGAAGGCCTGGATACTTTTTGTCGAAAATGACTTTAGACAATATAATCCAGGTTTCCACAGTGCAAAACTTGGATTCCGTCGGGCAGAATTGCCAGGAAGGTCGGGGGTAGCCATTTGACTTAGCAGTGATGGGACTCCACGACGATGTCTCATAGGGACGAAGCCTACATCCGGCTGACCCGTGGGAAGTTCGGGATACTTTTGGCCGAAATTGACTTTAGACTATACAAACCAGGTTTCCTAAGTAGAAAACTTGGGCTCCGTCGGGGAGAATTACCAGGAAGGTCGGGGGTAGCCATTCGACTTAGCAGTGATTGGGCACCAGGGAGAGGTCTCATAGGGACCAAGGCTACATCCGGCTGACCGATGGGAAGTTCGGGATACTTTTGGTCGAAATTGACGTTAGGCTATACAATCCAGGTTTCCAAAGTGGAAAACTTGGATTCCGTCGGGCAGAATTGCCTGGAAGGTCGGAGGTAGCCATTTGACTTAGTAGTGATGGGACTCCAGGACGAGGTCTCATAGGTTCCAAGGCTACATCCGCCTGTCCGATGGTAGGGTCGGGATACTTTTGGTCGAAATTGACTTTAGACTATTCAAACCAGGTTTCCAAAGTGCATAACTTGGATTCCGTCGGGCAGAATTGCCAGGAAGGTCGTGGGTAGCCATTTGACTTAGCAGTGATTGGACACCATGGCGAGGTCTCATAGGGACCAAGGCTACATCCGGCTGACCGATGGGAAGGTCGGGATACTTTTGGTCGAAATTGACTTTAGACTATACAAACCAGGTTTCCAAAGTGGAAAACTTGGATTCCGTCGGGCAGAATTGCCAGGAAGGTCGGGGGTAGCAATTTGACTTAGCAGTGATGTGACTCCAGGACGATGTCTCATAGGGACGAAGGCTACAGCCGGCTGACCACTGGGAAGGTCTGGATACTTTTGGTCGAAAATGACTTTAGACTATACGAACCAGGTTGCCAAAGTGGAAAACTTGGATTCCGTCGGCCAGAATTGCCAGGAAGGTCGGGGCTAGCCATTTGACTTAGCAGTGATGGGACTCCAGGACGAGATCTCATAGGGTCCAAGGATACATCCGGCTGACCGATGGGTAGTTCGGGATATTTTTAGTCGAAATTGACTTTAGACTATACAAACCAGGTTCCCAAAGTGGAAAACTTGGATTCCGTCGGGCAGAATTGCCAGGAAGGTCGGGGGTAGCCATTTGACTTAGCTGTGATGGGACTACAGGACGAGGTCTCATAGGGACCAAGGCTACATCCGGCTGACCGATGGTAAGGTCTGGATACTTTTGGTCGAAAATGACTTTAGACTATACATTCCAGGTTTCCAAAGTGCAAATCTAGGATTCCGTCGGGCAGAATTGCCAGGAAGGTCGGGGGTAGCCATTTGACTTAGCACTGATGGGACTCCAGGACGATGTCTCATAGGGACGAAGGCTACATCCGGCTGACCGAAGGGAAGGTCGGGATACTTTTGGTCGAAATTGACTTTAGACTATACAAACCAGGAATCCAAAGTGCAAAACTTGGATTCCGTCGGGCAGAATTGCCCGGAAGCTCGGGGGAGCCACTTGACTTAGCTGTGATGGGACTCCAGGACGAGGTCTCATAGGGACCAAGGCTACATCCGGCTGACCGATGGGAAGGTCGGGATTCTTTTGGTCGAAATTGACTTTAGACTATACAAACCAGGTTTTCAAAGTGGAAAACTTAGATTCCGTCGGCCAGACTTGCCAGGAAGGTCGGGGGAAGCCACTCGACTTAGCAGTGAATGGACACCAGGGAGAGGTCTCATAGGGACCAAGGCTACATCCGGCTGACCGATGGGAGGGTCACGATACTTTTGGTCGAAAATGACATTAGGCCATACAAACCAGGTTTCCAAAGTGGAAAACTTGGATTCCGTCGGCCAGAATTGCCAGCAAGGTCGGGGGAAGCCATTTGACTTAGAAGTGATTGGACACCAGGGAGAGGTCTCATAGAGACCAAGGCTACATCCGGCTGACCGATGGGAAGGTCGGGATACTTTTGGTCGAAACTGGCTTTAGACTATACAATCCCGGTTTCCAAAGTGGAAAACTTGGATTCCGTCGGGCAGAATTGCCAGGATGGTCGGGGGAAGCCATTTGACTTAACAGTGATTAGACACCAGGGAGAGGTCTCATAGGGACCAAGGCTACATCCGGCTGACCGATGGGAAGGTCGGGATACTTTTGGTCGAAATTGACTTTAGACTATACAATCCAGGTTTCCAAAGTGGAAAACTTGGATTCCGTCGGCCATAATTGCCAGGAAGGTCGGGGGTAGCCATTTGACATAGCAGTGATGGGACTCCACGACGATGTCTCATAGGGCCGAAGGCTACATCCGGCTGACCGATGGGAAGGTCGGGATACTTTTGGTCGAAATTGACTTTAGACTATACAGTTCAGGTTTCCAAAGTGGAAAACTTGGATTCCGTCCGCTAGAATTGCCAGGAAGGTCGGGGGAGCCATTTGACTTTGCAGTAATTGGACACCAGGGAGAGGTCTCATAGGGACCAAGGCTACATCCGGCTGACCGGCGAAAGGGTCGGGATACTTTAGGTCGAAATTGACTTTAGACTATACAGACCAGGTTTCCAAAGTGGAAAACTTGGATTTCGTCGGCCGGAATTGCCAGCAAGGTCGGGGGAGTCATTTGACTTAGCTGTGATGGGACTCCAGGACGAGGTCTCATAGGGACCAAGGCTACATCGGGCTGACCGATGGGAAGGTCGGGATACATTTGGTCGAAATTGACTTTAGACTATACAATCCAGGTTTCCAAAGTGCAAAACTTCGATTCCGTCGGGCAGAATTGCCAGGATGGTCGGGGGTAGCCATTCGACTTAGCACTGATTGGACACCAGGGAGAGGTCTCTAGGGACCAAGGCTACATCCGGCTGACAGATGGGAAGGTCAGGATACTTTTGGTCGAAAATGACAGTAGACTAGACAAACCAGATTGCCAAAGTGGAAAACTTGGATTCCGTCGGCCATAATTGCCAGGAAGGTCGGGTGTAGCCATTTGACTTAGCAGTGATGGGACTCCAGGGCGAGATCTCATAGGGCCCAAGGCTACATCCGGCTGACCGATGGGAAGGTCTGGATACTTTTGGTCGAAAATGACTTTAGACTATACAATCCAAGGTTTCCAAAGTGGAAAACTTGGATTCCGTCCGCTGGAATTGCCAGGAAGGTCGGGGGAGCCATTTGACTTTGCAGTAATTGGACACCAGGGAGAGGTCTCATAGGGACCAAGGCTACATCCGGCTGACCGGCGAGAGGGTCGGGATACTGTAGGTCGAAATTGACTTTAGACTATACAGACCAGGTTTCCAAAGTGGAAAACTTGGATTCCGTCGGCCAGAATTGCCAGCAAGGTCGGGGGAGTCATTTGACTTAGCTGTGATGGGACTCCAGGACGAGGTCTCATAGGGACCAAGGCTACATCCGGCTGACCGATGGGAAGGTCGGGATACATTTGGTCGAAATTGACTTTAGACTATACAATCCAGGTTTCCAAAGTGCAAAACTTCGATTCCGTCGGGCAGAATGTCCAGGAAGGTCGGGGGTAGCCATTTGACTTAGCAGTGATGGGACTCCAGGACGAGGTCTCATAGGGACCAAGGCTACATCCGGCTGACCGATGGGAAGCTCGGAATACTTTCGGTCGAAATTGACTTTAGACTATACAATCCAGGTTTCCAAAGTGGAAAACTTGGTTTCCGTCGGGCAGAATTGCCATGAATGTCGGGGGTAGTCATTTGACTTAGCTGTGACTGGATACCAGGGCGAGGTCTCATAGGGACCTAGGCTACATCCGGCTGACCGATGCGAAGGCCAGGATACTTTTTGTCGAAAATGACTTTAGACTATACAAACTAGGTTTTCAAAGTGGAAAACTTGGATTCCGTCGGCCAGAATTGCCAGCAAGGTCGGGGGAAGCCATTTGACTTAGAAGTGATGGGACACCAGGGAGAGGTCTCATAGAGACCAAGGCTACATCCGGCTGACCGATGGGAAGGTCGGGATACTTTTGGTCGAAACTGGCTTTAGACTATACAATCCAGGTTTCCAAAGTGCAGAACATGGATTCCGTCGGGCAGAATTGCCAGGAAGGTCGGGGGTAGCCATATGACTTAGCAGTGATGGGACTCCAGGACGATGTCTTATAGGGACGAAGGCTACATCCGGCTGACCAATGGGAAGGTCGGGATACTTTTGGTCGAAATTGACTTTAGACTATACAGTCCAGGTTTCCAAAGTGGAAATCTTGGATTCCGTTGGCCAGAAGTGCCAGGAAGGTCGGGTGTAGCCATTTGACTTAGCAGTGATGGGACTCCTGGACGATGTCTCATAGGGACGAAGGCTACATCCGGCTGACCCATGGGAAGTTCGTGATACTTTTGGTCGAAAGTGACTTTAGACTATACAATCCAGGTTTCCGAAGTGCAAAACTTGGATTCCGTCGGGCAGAATTGCCAGGATGGTCGGGGGTAGCCATTCGACTTAGCACTGATTGGACACCATGGAGAGGTCTATAGGGACCAAGGCTACATCCGGCTGACAGATGGGAAGGTATGGATACTTTTGGTCGAAAATGACAGTAGACTAGACAAACCAGATTGCCAAAGTGGAAAACTTGGATTCCGTCGGCCAGAATTTCCAGGAAGGTCGGGGGTAGCCATTTGACTTAGCAGTGATGGGACTCCAGGACGAGATGTCATAGGAACCAAGGCTATATCCGGCTGACCGATGGGAAGGCCTGGATACTTTTGGACGAAAATGACTTTAGACTACACAAACCAGGTTGCCAAAGTGGAAAACTTGGATTCCGTCGGGCAGAATTACCAGGAAGGTCGGGGGTAGCAATTTTACTTAGCAGTGATTGGACTCCAGGGCGAGGTCTCATAGGGACCAAGGCTACATCCGGCTGACCGATGGGAAGGTCGGTATACTTTTGGTCGAAATTGACTTTAGACTATACAGTCCAGGTTTCCAAAGTACAAAACTTGGATTCCGTCGGGCAGAATTGCCAGGAAGGTCGGGGGTAGTCACTTGACTTAGCAGTGATGGGACTCCAGGACGAGGTCTCATTGGTTCCAGGGCTACATCCGGCTGAACGATGGGAAGGTCGGGATACTTTTGGTCGAAAGTGACTTTAGACTAAACAATCCAGGTTTCCAAAGTGGAAAACTTGGATTCCGACGGCCAGAATTGCCAGGAAGGTCGGGGGTAGCCATTTGACTTAGCTGTTATGGGTCTCCAGGACGAGGTCTCATAGGGACCAAGGCTACACCCGGCTGACCGATGGGAAGGTCTGGATACTTTTGGTCGAAAATGACTTTAGTCTATACAAACCAGGTTGCCAAAGTGGAAAACTTGGATTCCGTCGGCCAGAATTGCTAGGAAGGTAGGGGGTAGCCATTTGACTTAGCAGTGATGGGACACCAGGGAGAGGTCTCATAGGGACCAAGGCTACATCCGGCTGACCGATGGGAAGTTCGTGATACTTTTGGTCGAAATTGACTTTAGACTATACAAACCAGGTTTTCAAAGTGGAAAACTTGGATTCCGTCGGCCAGAATTGCCAGGAAGGTCGGGGGAAGCCATTCGACTTAGCACTGATTGGACACCAGGGAGAGGTCTCATAGGGACCAAGGCTACATCCGGTTGACCGATGGGAGGGTCGGGATACTTTTGGTCGAAATTGACCTTAGACTATACAATCCAGGTTTGCAAAGTGGAAAACTCGGATTCCGTCGGGCAGAATTGCCATGAAGGTCGGGGGTAGTCATTTGACATAGCAGTGATGGGACTCCAGGACGAGATCTAGTAGCGACCAAGGCTACATCCGGCTGACCGATGAGAAGTTCGGGATACTTTTGGTCGAAATTGTCTTTAGACTATACAAACCAGGTTTTCAAAGTGGAAAACTTGGATTCCGTCGGCCGGAATTGCGAGGAAGGTCGGGGGAGCCATTTGACTTAGCTGTGATGGGACTCCGGGACGAGGTCTCATAGGGACCAAGGCTTGATCCGGCTGACCGATGGGAAGGTCGGGATACTTTTGGTCGAAATTGACTTTAGACTATACAATCCAGGTTTCCAAAGTGCAAAACTTGGATTCCGTCGGCCGGAATTGCCAGGAAGGTCGGGGGAGCCATTTGACTTAGCGGTGATGCGACTCCTGGACGAGGTCTCATAGGAACCAAGGCTTCATGCGGCTGACCCATGGGATGGTCGGGACACTTTTGGTCGAAATTGACTTTAGACTATACAATCCACATTTCCAAAGTGCAAAACTTGGATTCCGTTGGGCAGAATTGCCAGGTAGGTCGGGGTAGCCATTTGACTTAGCTTCGATGGGACTCCAGGACGAGGTCTCATAGATTCCAAGGCTACATCCGGCTGACCGATGGGAAGGTCGGGATACTTTTGGACGAAATTGACTTTAGACTATACAATCCAGGTTTCCAAAGTGCAAAACTTGGATTCCGTCGGCCAGAATTGCCAGGAATATCGGGGGTAGCCATTTGACTTAGCAGTGATGGGACTCCAGGACGATGTCTCATAGGGACCAAGACTACATCCGGCTGACCGATGTGAAGGTCGGGATACTGTGGGCCGATATTGACTTTAGACTATACAGTCCTGGTTTCCAAAGTGGAAAACTTGGATTCCGTCGGGCAGAATTGCCAGGTCGGTCAGGGGAAGCCATTTGACTTAGCGGAGATTGGACACCAGGGAGAGGTCTCATAGGGGCCAAGGCTACATCCGGCTGACCGATGGGAAGGTCGGGATACTTTTGGTCGAAAGTGACTTTAGACTAAACAATCCAGGTTTCCAAAGTGGAAAACTTGGATTCCGACGGCCAGAATTACCAGGAAGGTCGGGGGTAGCCATTTGACTTAGCTGTGATTGGACACCAGGGAGAGGTCTCATAGGGACCAAGGCTACATCCGGCTGACCGATGGGAAGGTCGGGATACTTTTGGTCGAAATTGACTTTAGACTATATAAACCAGGTTTTCAAAGTGGAAAACTTGGATTCCGTCGGCCAGAATTGCCAGGAAGGTCGGGGGAAGCCATTCGACTTAGCACTGATTGGACACCAGAGAGAGGTCTCATAGGGACCAAGGCAACATCCAGCTAACAGATGGGAGGGTCGGGATACTTTTGGTCGAAATTGACTTTAGACTATACAAACCAAGTTGCCAAAGTGGAAAACTTGGATTCCGTCGGCCAGAATTGCCAGGGAGGTCGGGGGAAGCCATTTGACAAAGCTGTGATTTGACTCCAGGACGAGGTCTCATAGGTACCAAGGCTACATCCGGCTGACCGATGGGAAGGTCGGGATAATTTTGGTCGAAATTGACTTTAGACTATACAGTTCAGGTTTCCAAAGTGCAAAACATGGATTCCGTCGGCAGAATTGCCAGGTAGGTCGGGGGTAGCCATTTGACTTAGCAGTGATGGGACTCCAGGACGATGTCTCATAGGGACGAAGGCTACATCCGGCTGACCCATGGGAAGTTCTGGATACTAATGTTCGAAATTGAATTTAGACTATACAATCCAGGTTTCCAAAGTGCAAAACTTGGATTCCGTCGGGCAGAATTGCCAGGAAGGTCGTGGGTAGCCATTTGACTTAGCAGTGATGGGACTCCAGGACGATGTCTTATAGGGACGAAGGCTACATCCGGCTGACCCATGGGAAGGTCGGTATACTTTTGGTCGAAATTGGCTTTAGACAATACAATCCAGGTTTCCAAAGTGCAAAACTTGGATTCCGTCGGGCAGAATTGCCAGGAAGGTCGGGGGTAGCCATTTGACTTAGCAGTGATGGGACTCCAGGACGAGGTCTCATAGGTTCCATGGCTACATCCGACTGACCGATGGGAAGGTCGGTATACTTTTGGTCGAAATTGGCTTTAGACAATACAATCCAGGTATCCAAAGTGCAAAACTTGGATTCCGTCGGTAGAATTGCCAGGTAGGTCGGGGGTAGCCATTTGACTTAGCAGTGATGGGACTCCAGGACGACGTCTCATAGGGACGAAGGCTACATCCGGCTGACCCATGGGAAGTTCTGGATACTTTTGTTCGAAATTGACTTTAGACTATACAATCCAGGTTTCCAAAGTGGAAAACTTGGATTCCGTCGGGCAGAATTGCCAGGAAGGTCGGGTGTAGCCATTTGACTTAGCAGTGATGGGACTCCAGGACGAGGTCTCATAGGTTCCATGGCTACATCCGGCTGACCGATGGGAAGGTCGGTATACTTTTGGTCGAAATTGGCTTTAGACAATACAATCCAGGTATCCAAAGTGCAAAACTTGGATTCCGTCGGGCAGAATTGCCAGGAAGGTCGGGGGTAGCCGTTTGACTTAGCTGTGATGGGACTCCAGGACGAGGTCTCATAGGGACCAAGGCTACATCCGGCTGCCCGATGGGAAGGTCTGGATACTTTTGGTCGAAAATGACTTTAGTCTATACAAACCAGGTTGCCAAAGTGGAAAACTTGGATTCCGTCGGCCAGAATTGCCAGGAAGGTCGGGGGAAGCCATTCGACTTAGCACTGATTGGACACCAGAGAGAGGTCTCATAGGGACCAAGGCAACATCCAGCTAACAGATGGGAGGGTCGGGATACTTTTGGTCGAAATTGACTTTAGACTATACAAACCAAGTTGCCAAAGTGGAAAACTTGGATTCCGTCGGCCAGAATTGCCAGGGAGGTCGGGGGAAGCCATTTGACAAAGCTGTGATTTGACTCCAGGACGAGGTCTCATAGGTACCAAGGGTACAGCCGGCTGACCGATGGGAAGGTCGGGATACTTTTGGTCGAAATTGACTTTAGACTATACAGTTCAGGTTTCCAAAGTGCAAAACATGGATTCCGTCGGCAGAATTGCCAGGTAGGTCGGGGGTAGCCATTTGACTTAGCAGTGATGGGACTCCAGGACGATGTCTCATAGGGACGAAGGCTACATCCGGCTGACCCATGGGAAGTTCTGGATACTAATGTTCGAAATTGAATTTAGACTATACAATCCAGGTTTCCAAAGTGCAAAACTTGGATTCCGTCGGGCAGAATTGCCAGGAAGGTCGTGGGTAGCCATTTGACTTAGCAGTGATGGGACTCCAGGACGATGTCTTATAGGGACGAAGGCTACATCCGGCTGACCCATGGGAAGGTCGGTATACTTTTGGTCGAAATTGGCTTTAGACAATACAATCCAGGTTTCCAAAGTGCAAAACTTGGATTCCGTCGGGCAGAATTGCCAGGAAGGTCGGGGGTAGCCATTTGACTTAGCAGTGATGGGACTCCAGGACGAGGTCTCATAGGTTCCATGGCTACATCCGACTGACCGATGGGAAGGTCGGTATACTTTTGGTCGAAATTGGCTTTAGACAATACAATCCAGGTATCCAAAGTGCAAAACTTGGATTCCGTCGGTAGAATTGCCAGGTAGGTCGGGGGTAGCCATTTGACTTAGCAGTGATGGGACTCCAGGACGACGTCTCATAGGGACGAAGGCTACATCCGGCTGACCGATGGGAAGGTCGGGATACTTTTGTTCGGAATTGACTTTAGACTATACAATCCAGGTTTCCAAAGTGCAAAACTTGGATTCCGTCGGCCAGAATTGCCAGGAATATCGGGGGTAGCCATTTGACTCAGCAGTGATGGGACTCCAGGACGATGTCTCATAGGGACCAAGACTACATCCGGCTGACCGATGTGAAGGTCGGGATATTGTGGGTCGAAATTGACTTTAGACTATACAGTCCAGGTTTCCAAAGTGCAAAACCTGGATTCCGTCGGGCAGAATTGCCAGGAAGGTCGGGGGTAGCCATTTGACTTAGCAGTGATGGGACTCCAGGACGATGTCTCATAGGGACCAAGACTACATCCGGCTGACCGATGTGAAGGTCGGGATACTGTGGGCCGAAATTGACTTTAGACTATACAGTCCTGGTTTCCAAAGTGGAAAACTTGGATTCCGTCGGGCAGAATTGCCAGGAAGGTCGGGGGAAGCCATTTGACTTAGAAGTGATTGGACACCAGGGAGAGGTCTCATAGGGACGAAAGCTACATCCGGCTGACCGATGGGAAGGTCGGGATACTTTTGGTCGAAACTGACTTTAGACTAAACAATCCAGGTTTCCAAAGTGGAAAACATGGATTCCGTCGGCCAGAATTGCCAGGAAGGTCGGGGATAGCCATTTGACTTAGCAGTGATTGGACACCAGGGCGAGGTCTCATAGGGACCAAGGCTACATCCGGCTGACAGATGGGAAGGTCTGGATACTTTTGGTCGAAAATGACATTAGACTAGACAGACCAGGTTGCCAAAGTAGAAAACTTGGATTCCGTCGGCCATAATTGCCAGGAAGGTCGGGTGTAGTCATTTGACATAGCTGTGATGGGACTCCAGGACGAGATCTAGTAGCGACCAAGGCTACATCCGGCTGACCGATGAGAAGTTCGGGATACCTTTGGTCGAAATTGACTTTAGACTAAACAATCCACGTTTCCAAAGTGGAAAACTTGGATTCCGTCGGGCAGAATTTCCAGGTAGGTCGGGGGTAGCCATTTGACTTAGCTTCGATGGGACTCCAGGACGAGGTCTCATAGATTCCAAGGCTACATCCGGCTGACCGATGGGAAGGTCGGGATACTTTTGGTCGAAATTGACTTTAGACTATACAATCCAGGTTTCCAAAGTGCAAAACTTGGATTCCGTCGGCCAGAATTGCCAGGTAGGTAGGGGGAAGCCATTTGACTTAGCGGTGATTGGACACCAGGGAGAGGTCTCATAGGGGCCAAGGCTACATCCGGCTGACCGATGGGAAGGTCGGGATACTTTTGGTCGAAAGTGACTTTAGACTAAACAATCCAGGTTTCCAAAGTGGAAAACTTGGATTCCGACGGCCAGAATTACCAGGAAGGTCGGGGGTAGCCATTTGACTTAGCTGTGATGGGATTCCAGGACGAGGTCTCATAGGGACCAAGGCTACATCCGGCTGACCGATGGGAAGGTCTGGATACTTTTGGTCGAAAATGACTTAAGACTATACAAACCAGGTTGCCAAAGTGGAAAACTTGGATTCCGTCGGCCAGAATTGCCAGGAAGGTAGGGGGTAGCCATTTGACTTAGCAGTGATTGGACACCAGGGAGAGGTCTCATAGGGACCAAGGCTACATCCGGCTGACCGATGGGAAGGTCGGGATACTTTTGGTCGAAATTGACTTTAGACTATATAAACCAGGTTTTCAAAGTGGAAAACTTGGATTCCGTGGGCCAGAATTGCCAGGAAGGTCGGGGGAAGCCATTCGACTTAGCACTGATTGGACACCAGAGAGAGGTCTCATAGGGACCAAGGCAACATCCAGCTAACAGATGGGAGGGTCGGGATACTTTTGGTCGAAATTGACTTTAGACTATACAAACCAAGTTGCCAAAGTGGAAAACTTGGATTCCGTCGGCCAGAATTGCCAGGAAGGTCGGGGGAAGCCATTTGACAAAGCTGTGATTTGACTCCAGGACGAGGTCTCATAGGTACCAAGGCTACATCCGGCTGACCGATGGGAAGGTCGGGATACTTTTGGTCGAAATTGACTTTAGACTATACAGTTCAGGTTTCCAAAGTGCAAAACATGGATTCCGTCGGCAGAATTGCCAGGTAGGTCGGGGGTAGCCATTTGACTTAGCAGTGATGGGACTCCAGGACGATGTCTCATAGGGACGAAGGCTACATCCGGCTGACCCATGGGAAGTTCTGGATACTAATGTTCGAAATTGAATTTAGACTATACAATCCAGGTTTCCAAAGTGCAAAACTTGGATTCCGTCGGGCAGAATTGCCAGGAAGGTCGTGGGTAGCCATTTGACTTAGCAGTGATGGGACTCCAGGACGATGTCTTATAGGGACGAAGGCTACATCCGGCTGACCCATGGGAAGGTCGGTATACTTTTGGTCGAAATTGGCTTTAGACAATACAATCCAGGTTTCCAAAGTGCAAAACTTGGATTCCGTCGGGCAGAATTGCCAGGAAGGTCGGGGGTAGCCATCTGACTTAGCAGTGATGGGACTCCAGGACGAGGTCTCATTGGTTCCATGGCTACATCCGACTGACCGATGGGAAGGTCGGTATACTTTTGGTCGAAATTGGCTTTAGACAATTCAATCCAGGTATCCAAAGTGCAAAACTTGGATTCCGTCGGTAGAATTGCCAGGTAGGTCGGGGGTAGCCATTTGACTCAGCAGTGATGGGACTCCAGGACGACGTCTCATAGGGACGAAGGCTACATCCGGCTGACCCATGGGAAGTTCGGTATACTTTTGGTCGAAATTGACTTTAGACTATACAATCCAGGTTTCCAAAGTGGAAAACTTGGATTCCGTCGGCCAGAAGTGCCAGGACGGTCGGGGGAAGCCATTTGACTTAGCAGTGATGGGACTCCAGGACGAGGTCTCATAGGGACCAAGGCTACATCCGGCTGCCCGATGGGAAGGTCGGGATACTTTTGGACGAAATTCGCTTTAGACTAAACAAACCAGGTTTCCAAAGTGCAAAACTTGGATTCCGTCGGCAGAATTGCCAGGTAGGTCGGGGTAGCCATTTGACGTAGCAGTGATGGGACTCCAGGACGATGTCTCATAGGGACGAAGGCTACATCCGGCTGACCCATGGGAAGTTCTGGATACTATTGGTCGAAATTGACTTTAGACTATACAATCCAGGTTTCCAAAGTGCAAAACTTGGATTCCGTCGGGCAGAATTGCCAGGAAGGTCGTGGGTAGCCATCTGACTTAGCAGTGTTGGGACTCCAGGATGATGTCTCATAGAGACGAAGGCTACATCCGGCTGACCGATGGGAAGGTCGGAATACTTTTGGTCGAAATTGACATTAGACTATACAATCCAGGTTTCCAAAGTGGAAAACTTTGATTTCGTAGGACAGAATTGCCAGGTAGGTCGGGGGAAGCCATTTGACTTAGCAGTGATTGGACACCAGGGCGAGGTCTCATAGGGACCAAGGCTACATCCGGCTAACCGATGGGAAGGTCGGGATACTATTGGTCGAAATTGACTTTAGACTATACAATCCAGGTTTCCAAAGTGCAAAACTTGCATTCCGTCGGGGCAGAATTGCCAGGAAGGTCGGGGGTAGTCATTTGACTTAGCAGTGATGGGACTCCAGGACGAGGTCTCATAGGTTCAATGGCTACATCCGGCTGACCGATGGGAAGTTCGTGATACTTTTGGTCGAAATTGGCTTTAGACTATACAATCCAGGTTTCCAAAGTGCAAAACTTGGATTCCGTCGGCCGGAATTGCGAGGAAGGTCGGGGGAGCCATTTGACTTAGCAGTGATGGGACTCCAGGACGAGATCTCATAGGGACCAAGGCTATATCCGGGTGACCGATGGGAAGGTCGGGATACTTTTGGTCGGAATTGACATTAGACTATACAAACCAGGTTTTCAAAGTGGAAAACTTGGATTCCGTCGGCCGGAATTGCGAGGAAGGTCGGGGGAAGCCATTTGACTTAGCAGTGATTGGACACCAGGGCGAGATCTCATAGGGACCAAGGCTACATCCGGCTGACAGATGGGAAGGTCTGGATACTTTTGGTCGAAAATGACTTTAGACTATTCAAACCAGGTTGCCAAAGTGGAAAACCTGGATTCCGTCGGCCACAATTGCCAGGAATGTCGGGGGTAGCCATTTGACTTAGCAGTGATGGGACTCCAGGACGAGGTCTCATAGGTTCCATGGCAACATCCGGCTGACCGATGGGAAGGTCGGGATACTTTTGGTCGAAATTGGCTTTAGACTATACAATCCAGGTTTCCAAAGTGCAAAACTTGGATTCCGTCGGGCAGAATTGCCAGGAAGGTCGGGGGTAGCCATTTGACTTAGCAGTGATTGGACACCAGGGCGAGGTCTCATAGGCACGAAGGCTACATCCGGCTGCCCTATGGGAAGGTCGGAACACTTTTGGTCGAAATTGTCATTAGACTATACAATCCAGGTTTCCAAATTGGAAATCTTGGATTTCGTCGGACAGAATTGCCAGGAAGGTCGGGGGAAGCCATTTGACTTAGCAGTGATTGGACACCAGGGCGAGGTCTCATAGGGCCCAAGGCTACATCAGGCTGACAGATAGGAAGGTCTAGATACTTTTGGTCGAAAATTACTTTAGACTATTCAAACCAGGTTGCCAAAGTGGAAAACCTGGATTCCGTGGGCCACAATTGCCAGGAATGTCGGGGGTAGCCATTTGACTTAGCAGTGATGCGACTCCAGGACGAGATCTCATAGGGACTAAGGCTACATCCGTCAGACCGACGGGAAGGTCTGGATACTTTTGGTCGAAAATGACTTTAGACTATACAAACCAGGTTTCCAAAGTGCAAAACTTGGATTCCGTCGGCAGAATTGCCAGGTAGGTCGGGGGTAGCCATTTGACTTAGCAGTGATGGGACTCCAGGACGAGGTCTCATAGGCACGAAGGCTACATCCGGCTGACCCATGGGAAGGTCGGAATACTTTTGGTCGAAATTGACATTAGTCTATACAATCCAGGTTTCCAAAGTGGAAAACTTGGATTCCGTCGGGCAGAATTGCCAGGAAGGTCGGGGGTAGCCATTTTACTTAGCAGTGATTGGACACCAGGGGAGGTCTCATAGGGACCAAGGCTACATCCGGCTGACCGATGGGAAGGTCGGGATACTTTTGGTCGAAATTGACTTTAGAATATACAAACCAGGTTTTCAAAGTGGAAGACTTGGATTCCGTCGGCCGGAATTGCGAGGAAGGTCGGGGGAGCCATTTGACTTAGCTGTGATGGGACTCCGGGACGAGGTCTCATTGGGACCAAGGCTACATCCGTCTGCCCGATGGGAAGGTCGGGATACTTTTTGTCGAAATTCGCTTTAGACTAAACAAACCAGGTTTCCAAAGTGCAAAACATGGATTCCGTCGGCAGAATTGCCAGGTAGGTCGGGGGTAGCCATGTGACTTAGCAGTGATGGGACTCCAGGACGATGTCTCATAGGGACGAAGGCTACATCCGTCTGACCCATGGGAAGTTCTGGATACTATTGGTCGAAATTGACTTTAGACTATACAATCCAGGTTTCCACAGTGAAAAACTTGGATTCCGTCGGGCAGAATTGCCAGGAAGGTCGTGGGTAGCCATCTGACTTAGCAGTGTTGGGACTCCAGGACGATGTCTCATTGGGACGAAGGCTACATCCGGCTGACCGATGGGAAGGTCGGATTACTTTTGGTCGAAATTGACATTAGACTATACAATCCAGGTTTCCAAAGTGGAAAACTTTGATTTCGTCGGACAGAATTGCCAGGAAGGTCGGGGGAAGCCATTTGACTTAGCAGTGATTGGACACCAGGGCGAGGTCTCATAGGGACCAAGGCTACATCCGGCTAACCGATGGGAAGGTCGGGATACTATTGGTCGAAATTGACTTTAGACTATACAATCCAGGTTTCCAAAGTGCAAAACTTGCATTCCGTCGGGGCAGAATTGCCAGGAAGATCGGGGGTAGTCATTCGACTTAGCAGTGATGGGACTCCAGGACGAGGTCTCATAGGTTCAATGGCTACATCCGGCTCACCGATGGGAAGGTCGGGATACTTTTGGTCGGAATTGACTTTAGACTATACAAACCAGGTTTTCAAAGTGGAAAACTTGGATTCCGTCGGCCGGAATTGCGAGGAAGGTCGGGTGAGCCATTTGACTTAGCAGTGATGGGTCTCCAGGACGAGGTCTCATAGGGACCAAGGCTATATCCGGCTGACCGATGGGAAGGTCGGGATACTTTTGGTCGAAAATGACTTTAGACTATTCAAACCAGGTTGCCAAAGTGGAAAACCTGGATTCCGTCGGCCACAATTGCCAGGAATGTGGGGGGTAGCCATTTGACTTAGCAGTGACGGGACACCAGGACGAGATCTCATAGGGACTAAGGCTACATCCGGCAGACCGACGGGAAGGTCGGGATACTTTTGGTCGAAATTGACTTTAGACTATACAATCCAGGTTTCCAAAGTGCAAAACTTGCATTCCCTCGGGGCAGAATTGCCAGGAAGGTCGGGCGTAGTCATTTGACTTAGCAGTGACGGGACTCCAGGACGAGGTCTCATATGTTCCATGGCAACATCCGGCTGACCGATGGGAAGGTCGGGATACTTTTGGTCGAAATTGGCTTTAGACAATACAATCCAGGTTTCCAAAGTGCAAAACTTGGATTCCGTCGGGCAGAATTGCCAGGAAGGTCGGGGGTAGCCATTTGACTTAGCAGTGATGGGACTCCAGGACGAGGTCTCATAGGGACCAAGGCTATATCCGGCTGACCGATGGGAAGGTCGGGATACTTTTTGTCGAAAATGACTTTAGACTATACAAACCAGGTTTTCAAAGTGGAAAACTTGGATTCCGTCGGCCGGAATTGCGAGGATGGTCGGGGGAGCCGTTTGACTTAGCTGTGATGGGACTCCAGGACGAAGGCTACATCCGGCTGACCCATGGGAAGTTCTGGATACCTTTGGCCGAAATTGACTTTAGACTATACAATCCAGGTTTCCAAAGTGCAAAACTTGGATTCCGTCGGCAGAAATGCCAGGTAGGTCGGGGGTAGCCATTTGACTTAGCAGTGATGGGACTCCAGGACGATGTCTCATAGGGACGAAGGCTACATCCGGCTGACCCATGGGATGTTCTGGATACTATTAGTCGAAATTGACTTTAGACTATACAATCCAGGTTTCCAAAGTGCAAAACTTGGATTCCGTCGGGCAGAATTGCCAGGAAGGTCGTGTGTAGCCATTTGACTTAGCAGTGATGCGACTCCAGGACGATGTCTTATAGGGACGAAGGCTACATCCGGCTGACCGATGGGAAGGTCGGGATACTTTTGGTCGAAAATGACTTTAGACTATACAAACCAGATTTTCAAAGTGGAAAACTTGGATTCCGTCGGCCGGAATTGCGAGGAAGGTCGGGAGAGCCGTTTGACTTAGCTGTGATGGGACTCCAGGACGAGGTCTCATAGGGAACAAGGCTACATCCGGCTGACCGATGGGAAGATCGGGATACTTTTGGTCGAAAATGACTTTAGACTATACAAACCAGGTTGCCAAAGTGGAAAACATGGATTGCGTCTTGCAGAATTGCCAGGAAGGTCGGGGGTAGCCATTTGACTAAGCAGTGATGGGACTCGAGGAAGTGATCTCATAGGGACCAAGGCTACATCCGGCTGACCGATGGGAAGGTCTGGATACTTTTGGTCGGAAATGACTTTAGACTATACAAACCAGGTTTCCAAAGTGCAAAACTTGGTTTCCGTCGGCAGAATTGCCAGGTAGGTCGGGGGTAGTCATTTGACTTAGCAGTGATGGGACTCCAGGACGATGTCTCATAGGGACGAAGGCTACATCCGGCTGACCCATGGGAAGTTCGGGATACTTTTGGTCGGAATTCACTTTAGACTATAGAATCCAGGTTTCCAAAGTGCAAAACATGGATTCCGCATGTCAGAATTGCCAGGAAGGTCGGGGGTTGCCATTTGACTTAGCAGTGATGGGACTCCAGGACCATGTCTCATAGGGACGAAGGCTACATCCGGCTGACCGATGGGAAGGTCGGGATACTTTTGGTCGAAATTGCCTTTAGACTATACAATCCAGGTTTCCAAAGTGGAAAACTTGGATTATGTCGGCCAGAAGTGCCAGGAAAGTCGGGGGTAGCCATTTGACTTAGCAGTGATGCGACTCCAGGACGATGTCTTATAGGGACGAAGGCTACATCCGGCTGACCGATGGGAAGGTCGGGATACTTTTGGTCGAAAATGACTTTAGACTATACAAACCAGATTTTCAAAGTGGAAAACTTGGATTCCGTCGGCCGGAATTGCGAGGAAGGTCGGGGGAGCCGTTTGACTTAGCTGTGATGGGACTCCAGGACGAGGTCTCATAGGGACCAAGGCTACATCCGGCTGACCGATGGGAAGATCGGGATACTTTTGGTCGAAAATGACTTTAGACTATACAAACCAGGTTGCCAAAGTGGAAAACATGGATTGCGTCTTGCAGAATTGCCAGGAAGGTCGGGGGAAGCCATTTGACTTACCAGTGATAGTACTCCAGGACGAGGTCTCAGGTTCCAAGGCTACATCCGGCTGACCGATGGGAAGTTCGGGATACTTTTATTCGAAATTGACTTTTGACTATACAAACCAGGTTTCCAAAGTGGAAAACTTGGATTCCGTCGGCCGGAATTGCCAGGAAGGTCGAGGGAAGCCATTTGACTTAGCAGTGATGGGACTCCAGGATGAGGTCTCATAGGGACCAAGGCAACATCCAGCTAACAGATGGGAGGGTCGGGATACTTTTGGTCGAAATTGACTTTAGACTATACAAACCAAGTTGCCAAAGTGGAAAACTTGGATTCCGTCGGCCAGAATTGCCAGGAAGGTCGGGGGAGCCTTTGACTCAGCTGTGATGGGACTGCAGTTCGAGTTCTCATAGGGACCAAGGCTACATCCGGCCGACCGATGGGAAGGTCGGGATACTTTTGGTCGAAAATGACTTTAGACTATACAAACCAGGTTTCCAAAGTGAAAAACTTGGATTCCGTCGGCCGGAATTGCCAGGAAGGTCGGGGGAGCCATTTGACTTAGCTGTGATGGTACTCCAGGACGAGGTCTCATAGGGACCAAGGCTACATCCGGCTAACTGATGGGAAGGTCGGGATACTTTTGGTCGAAATTGACCTTAGACTATACATTCCAGGTTTCCAAAGTGGAAAACTTGGATTCCGTCGGCCAGAATTGCCAGGAAGGTCGGTGGTAGCCATTTGACTTAGCAGTGATGGGACTCCAGGACGAGATCTCAAAGGGACCAAGGCTACATCCGGCTGACCGATGGGAAGGCCTGGATACTTTTGGTCGAAAATGACTTTAGACTATACAAACCAGGTTGCCAAAGTGGAAAACTTGGATTCCGTCGGGCAGAATTGCCAGGAAGGTCGGGGGTAGCAATTTGACTTAGCAGTGATTGGACTCCAGGGCGAGGTCTCATAGGGACCAAGGCTACATCGGGCTGACCGATGGGAAGGTCGGGATACTTTTGGTCGAAAATGACTTTAGACTATAAAAACCAGGTTGCCAAAGTGGAAAACTTGGATTCCGTCGGGTAGAATTGCCAGGAAGGTCGGGGGTAGTCATTTGACTCAGCAGTGATTGGACACCAGGGCGAGGTCTCATAGGGACGACGGCTACATCCGGCTGACCGATGGTAAGGTCGGGATACTTTTGGTCGAAATTGACTTTAGACTATAGAAATCTGGTTTTCAAAGTGGAATCTTGGATTCCGTCGGGCAGAGTAGCTAGGAATGTCGGGGGTAGCTGCCATTTGACATAGCTGTGATGGGACTCCTGGACGAGGTCTCGTAGGGACCAAGGCTACATCCGGCTGGCCGATGGGATGTTTGGGATACTTTTAGTCGAAATAGACTTTAGACTATACAATCCAGGTTCCCAAAGTGGAAAACTTGGACTCCGTCGGGCAGAATTGCCAGGAAGGTCGGGGGAAGCCATTTGACTTAGCAGTGATAGCACTCCAGGACGAGGTCTCATAGGGACCAAGGCTACATCCGGCTGACCGATGGGAAGGTCGGGATACTTTTGGTCGCAAATGACTGTAGACTATACAAACCAGGTTTCCAAAGTGGAAAACTTGGATTCCGTCGGCCGGAATTGCCAGGAAGGTCGGGGGTAGCCATTTGACTTAGCATTGATGGGACTCCAGGACCATGTCTCATAGGGACGGAGGCTACATCCGGCTGACCCATGGGAAGTTCTGGATACTAATGTTCGAAATTGAATTTAGACTATACAATCCAGGTTTCCAAAGTGCAAAACTTGGATTCCGTCGGGCAGAATTGCCAGGAAGGTCGTGGGTAGCCATTTGACTTAGCAGTGATGGGACTCCAGGACGATGTCTTATAGGGACGAAGGCTACATCCGGCTGACCCATGGGAAGGTCGGTATACTTTTGGTCGAAATTGGCTTTAGACAATACAATCCAGGTTTCCAAAGTGCAAAACTTGGATTCCGTCGGGCAGAATTGCCAGGAAGGTCGGGGGTAGCCATTTGACTTAGCAGTGATGGGACTCCAGGACGAGGTCTCATAGGTTCCATGGCTACATCCGACTGACCGATGGGAAGGTCGGTATACTTTTGGTCGAAATTGGCTTTAGGCCATACAAACCAGGTTTCCAAAGTGGAAAACTTGGACTCCGTCGGGCAGAATTGGCAGGAAGGTCGGGGGTAGTCATTTGACTAAGCAGTGACGGGACTCCAGGACGAAGTCTCAGGTTCCGAGGCTACATCCGGCTTACCGATGTGTAGTTCGGGATACTTTTAGTCGAAATTGACTTTAGACTATCCAAACCAGGTTTCCAAAGTGGAAAACTTGGATTCCGTCGGGCAGAATTGCCAGGAAGGTCGGGGGTAGCCATTTGACTTAGCTGTGATGGGACTACAGGACGAGATCTCATAGAGACCAAGGCTACATCCGGCAGACCGATGGGAAGGTCTGGATACTTTTGGTCGAAAATGACTTTAGGCCATACAAACCATGTTTCCAAAGTGGAAAACTTGTGTTCCGCCGGCCAGAATTGCCAGGAAGGTCGGGGGAGCCGTTTGAATCAGCTGTGATGGGACTGCAGGGCGAGTTCTCATAGGGACCAAGGCTACATCCGGCTGACCGATGGGATGGTCGGGATACTTTTCGTCGAAATTGACTTTAGACTATACAATCCAGGTTTCCAATGTGCAAAACTTGCATTCCGTCGGGGCAGAATTGCCAGGAAGGTCGGGTGTAGTCATTTGACTTAGCAGTAATGGGACTCCAGGACGAGGTCTCATAGGTTCCAAGGCTACATCCGCCTGTCCGATGGGAAGGTCGGGATACTTTTGGTCGAAATTGACTTTAGACTATACAATCCAGGTTTCCAATGTGCAAAACTTGGATTCCGTCGGGCAGAATTGCCAGGAAGGTCGGGGTAGTCATTTGACTTAGCAGTGATGTGACTCCAGGACGAGATCTAATAGCGACCAAGGCTACATCCGGCTGACCGATGGGAAGGTCGGGATACTTTTGGTCGAAATTGACTTTAGACTATACAATCCAGGTTTCCAAAGTGCAAAACTTGGATTCCGTCGGGCAGAATTGCCAGGAAGGTCGGGGGAAGCCATATGACTTAGCAGTGATTGGACACCAGGGCGAGGTCTCATAGGGACCAAGGCTACATCCGGCTGAGCGATGGGAAGGTCGGGATACTTTTGGTCGAAATTAACTTTAGACTATACAATCCAGGTTTCCAAAGTGCAAAACTCGGATTCCGTCGGCCAGAATTGCCAGGAAGGTCGGGGGTAGCCATTCGACTTAGCTGTGATCGGACTCCAGGACGAGGTCTCATAGGGACGAAAGCTACATCCGGCTGACGGATGAGAAGTTCGGGATACTTTTGGCCGAAATTGACTTTAGACTATACAATCCAGGTTTCCAAAGCGCAAAACTTGGATTCCGTCGGGCAGAATTGCCAGGAAGGTCGGGGGTAGCCATTTGACTTAGCTGTGATCGGACTCCAGGACAAGGTCTCATAGGGACGAAAGCTACATCCGGCTGACCGATGAGAATTTCGGGATACTTTTGGTCGAAATTAACTTTAGACGAAACAATCCAGGTTTCCAAAGTGGAAAACTTGGATTCCGTCGGCCAGAATTGCCAGGAAGGTCGGGGGTAGTCATTTGACTTAGCACTGATGGGACTCCAGGACGAGATCTAATAGCGACCAAGGCTACATCCGGCTGACCGATGAGAAGTTCGGGATACTTTTGGTCGAAATTGACTTTAGTCTAAACAATCCAAGTTTTCAAAGTGGAAAACTTGGATTCCGTCGGCCAGAATTGCCAGGAAGGTCGAGGGAGCCAATTGACTTAGCTGTGATGGGACTCCAGGACGAGGTCTCATAGGGACCAAAGCTACATCCGGCTGATCGATGGGAAGGTCGGGATACTTTTGGTCGAAATTGACTTTAGACTATACAATCCAGGTTTCCAAAGTGCAAAACTTGGATTCCGTCGGGCAGAATTGCCAGGAAGGTCGGGGTAGTCATTTGACTTAGCAGTGATGGGACGCCAGGACGATGTCTCATAGGGACCAAGGCTACATCCGACTGACCGATGGGAAGGTCGGGATACTTTTGGTCGAAATTGACTTTAGTCTAAACAATCCAGGTTTTCAAAGTGGAAAACTTGGATTCCGTCGGCCAGAATTGCCAGGAAGGTCGAGGGAGCCAATTGACTTAGCTGTGATGGGACTCCAGGACGAGGTCTCATAGGGACCAAAGCTACATCCGGCTGACCGATGGGAAGGTCGGGATACTTTTGGTCGAAATTGACTTTAGACTATACAATCCAGGTTTCCAAAGTGCAAAACTTGGATTCCGTCGGGCAGAATTGCCAGGAAGGTCGGGGGTAGCCATTTGACTTAGCAGTGATGGGACTCCAGGACGAGGTCTCATAGGGACCAAGGCTATATCCGGCTGACCGATGGGAAGGTCGGGATACTTTTGGTCGAAAATGACTTTAGACTATACAAACCAGGTTTTCAAAGTGGAAAACTTGGATTCCGTCGGCCGGAATTGCGAGGATGGTCGGGGGAGCCGTTTGACTTAGCTGTGATGGGACTCCAGGACGAAGGCTACATCCGGCTGACCCATGGGAAGTTCTGGATACCTTTGGCCGAAATTGACTTTAGACTATACAATCCAGGTTTCCAAAGTGCAAAACTTGGATTCCGTCGGCAGAAATGCCAGGTAGGTCGGGGGTAGCCATTTGACTTAGCAGTGATGGGACTCCAGGACGAGGTCTCATAGGGACCAAAGCTACATCCGGCTGACCGATGGGAAGGTCGGGATACTTTTGGTCGAAATTGACTTTAGACTATACAATCCAGGTTTCCAAAGTGCAAAACTTGGATTCCGTCGGGCAGAATTGCCAGGAAGGTCGGGGGTAGCCATTTGACTTAGCAGTGATGGGACTCCAGGACGAGGTCTCATAGGGACGAAGGCTACATCCGGCTGACCCATGGGAAGTTCTGGATACTATTAGTCGAAATTGACTTTAGACTATACAATCCAGGTTTCCAAAGTGCAAAACTTGGATTCCGTCGGGCAGAATTGCCAGGAAGGTCGTGTGTAGCCATTTGACTTAGCAGTGATGCGACTCCAGGACGATGTCTTATAGGGACGAAGGCTACATCCGGCTGACCGATGGGAAGGTCGGGATACTTTTGGTCGAAAATGACTTTAGACTATACAAACCAGATTTTCAAAGTGGAAAACTTGGATTCCGTCGGCCGGAATTGCGAGGAAGGTCGGGAGAGCCGTTTGACTTAGCTGTGATGGGACTCCAGGACGAGGTCTCATAGGGACCAAGGCTACATCCGGCTGACCGATGGGAAGATCGGGATACTTTTGGTCGAAAATGACTTTAGACTATACAAACCAGGTTGCCAAAGTGGAAAACATGGATTGCGTCTTGCAGAATTGCCAGGAAGGTCGGGGGTAGCCATTTGACTAAGCAGTGATGGGACTCGAGGAAGTGATCTCATAGGGACCAAGGCTACATCCGGCTGACCGATGGGAAGGTCTGGATACTTTTGGTCGGAAATGACTTTAGACTATACAAACCAGGTTTCCAAAGTGCAAAACTTGGTTTCCGTCGGCAGAATTGCCAGGTAGGTCGGGGGTAGTCATTTGACTTAGCAGTGATGGGACTCCAGGACGATGTCTCATAGGGACGAAGGCTACATCCGGCTGACCCATGGGAAGTTCGGGATACTTTTGGTCGAAATTCACTTTAGACTATAGAATCCAGGTTTCCAAAGTGCAAAACATGGATTCCGCATGTCAGAATTGCCAGGAAGGTCGGGGGTTGCCATTTGACTTAGCAGTGATGGGACTCCAGGACCATGTCTCATAGGGACGAAGGCTACATCCGGCTGACCGATGGGAAGGTCGGGATACTTTTGGTCGAAATTGCCTTTAGACTATACAATCCAGGTTTCCAAAGTGGAAAACTTGGATTATGTCGGCCAGAAGTGCCAGGAAAGTCGGGGGTAGCCATTTGACTTAGCAGTGATGCGACTCCAGGACGATGTCTTATAGGGACGAAGGCTACATCCGGCTGACCGATGGGAAGGTCGGGATACTTTTGGTCGAAAATGACTTTAGACTATACAAACCAGATTTTCAAAGTGGAAAACTTGGATTCCGTCGGCCGGAATTGCGAGGAAGGTCGGGGGAGCCGTTTGACTTAGCTGTGATGGGACTCCAGGACGAGGTCTCATAGGGACCAAGGCTACATCCGGCTGACCGATGGGAAGATCGGGATACTTTTGGTCGAAAATGACTTTAGACTATACAAACCAGGTTGCCAAAGTGGAAAACATGGATTGCGTCTTGCAGAATTGCCAGGAAGGTCGGGGGAAGCCATTTGACTTACCAGTGATAGTACTCCAGGACGAGGTCTCAGGTTCCAAGGCTACATCCGGCTGACCGATGGGAAGTTCGGGATACTTTTATTCGAAATTGACTTTTGACTATACAAACCAGGTTTCCAAAGTGGAAAACTTGGATTCCGTCGGCCGGAATTGCCAGGAAGGTCGAGGGAAGCCATTTGACTTAGCAGTGATGGGACTCCAGGATGAGGTCTCATAGGGACGAAGGCTACATCCGGCTGACCGATGGGAAGGTCGAGTTACTTTTGGTCGAAATTGACTTTAGACTATAGAAATCAGGTTCTCAAAGAGGAATCTTGGATTCCGTCGGGCAGAGTAGCCAGGAATGTCGGGGGTAGCTGCCATTTGACATAGCTGTGATGGGACTCCTGGACGAGGTCTCATAGGGACCAAGGCTACATCCGGCTGACCGATGAGAAGGTCTGGACAATTTAGTTCGAAATTGACTTTAGACTATACAATCCAGGTTTCCAAAGTGCAAAACTTGGATTCCGTCGGGCAGAATTGCGAGGAAGGTCGGGGGTAGTGATTTGACTTAGCAGTGATGGGACTCCAGGACCAGGTCTCATAGGTTCCAAGGCTACATCCGGCTGACCGATGGGAAGGTCGGGATACTTTTTGTCGAAATTGACTTTAGACTATACAAACCAGGTTTACAAAGTGGAAAACTTGGACTCCGTCGGGCAGAATTGGCAGGAAGGTCTGGGGTAGTCATTTGACTAAGCTGTGACGGGACTCCAGGACGAAGTCTCAGGTTCCGAGGCTACATCCGGCTGACCGATGTGTAGTTCGGTATACTTTTAGTCGAAATTGACTTTAGACTATCCAAACCAGGTTTCCAAAGTGGAAAACTTGTATTCCGCCGGCCAGAATTGCCAGGAAGGTCGGGGGAGCCTTTGACTCAGCTGTGATGGGACTGCAGTGCGAGTTCTCATAGGGACCAAGGCTACATCCGGCCGACCGATGGGAAGGTCGGGATACTTTTGGTCGAAAATGACTTTAGACTATACAAACCAGGTTTCCAAAGTGAAAAACTTGGATTCCGTCGGCCGGAATTGCCAGGAAGGTCGGGGGAGCCATTTGACTTAGCTGTGATGGTACTCCAGGACGAGGTCTCATAGGGACCAAGGCTACATCCGGCTAACTGATGGGAAGGTCGGGATACTTTTGGTCGAAATTGACCTTAGACTATACATTCCAGGTTTCCAAAGTGGAAAACTTGGATTCCGTCGGCCAGAATTGCCAGGAAGGTCGGTGGTAGCCATTTGACTTAGCAGTGATGGGACTCCAGGACGAGATCTCAAAGGGACCAAGGCTACATCCGGCTGACCCATGGGAAGGCCTGGATACTTTTGGTCGAAAATGACTTTAGACTATACAAACCAGGTTGCCAAAGTGGAAAACTTGGATTCCGTCGGGCAGAATTGCCAGGAAGGTCGGGGGTAGCAATTTGACTTAGCAGTGATTGGACTCCAGGGCGAGGTCTCATAGGGACCAAGGCTACATCGGGCTGACCGATGGGAAGGTCGGGATACTTTTGGTCGAAAATGACTTTAGACTATAAAAACCAGGTTGCCAAAGTGGAAAACTTGGATTCCGTCGGGTAGAATTGCCTGGAAGGTCGGGGGTAGTCATTTGACTCAGCAGTGATTGGACACCAGGGCGAGGTCTCATAGGGACGACGGCTACATCCGGCTGACCGATGGTAAGGTCGGGATACTTTTGGTCGAAATTGACTTTAGACTATAGAAATCTGGTTTTCAAAGTGGAATCTTGGATTCCGTCGGGCAGAGTAGCTAGGAATGTCGGGGGTAGCTGCCATTTGACATAGCTGTGATGGGACTCCTGGACGAGGTCTCGTAGGGACCAAGGCTACATCCGGCTGGCCGATGGGATGTTTGGGATACTTTTAGTCGAAATAGACTTTAGACTATACAATCCAGGTTCCCAAAGTGGAAAACTTGGACTCCGTCGGGCAGAATTGCCAGGAAGGTCGGGGGAAGCCATTTGACTTAGCAGTGATAGCACTCCAGGACGAGGTCTCATAGGGACCAAGGCTACATCCGGCTGACCGATGGGAAGGTCGGGATACTTTTGGTCGCAAATGACTGTAGACTATACAAACCAGGTTTCCAAAGTGGAAAACTTGGATTCCGTCGGCCGGAATTGCCAGGAAGGTCGGGGGTAGCCATTTGACTTAGCATTGATGGGACTCCAGGACCATGTCTCATAGGGACGGAGGCTACATCCGGCTGACCCATGGGAAGTTCTGGATACTAATGTTCGAAATTGAATTTAGACTATACAATCCAGGTTTCCAAAGTGCAAAACTTGGATTCCGTCGGGCAGAATTGCCAGGAAGGTCGTGGGTAGCCATTTGACTTAGCAGTAATGGGACTCCAGGACGATGTCTTATAGGGACGAAGGCTACATCCGGCTGACCCATGGGAAGGTCGGTATACTTTTGGTCGAAATTGGCTTTAGACAATACAATCCAGGTTTCCAAAGTGCAAAACTTGGATTCCGTCGGGCAGAATTGCCAGGAAGGTCGGGGGTAGCCATTTGACTTAGCAGTGATGGGACTCCAGGACGAGGTCTCATAGGTTCCATGGCTACATCCGACTGACCGATGGGAAGGTCGGTATACTTTTGGTCGAAATTGGCTTTAGACAATACAATCCAGGTATCCAAAGTGCAAAACTTGGATTCCGTCGGTAGAATTGCCAGGAAGGTCGAGGGAAGCCATTTGACTTAGCAGTGATGGGACTCCAGGATGAGGTCTCATAGGGACGAAGGCTACATCCGGCTGACCGATGGTAAGGTCGGGATACTTTTGGTCGAAATTGACTTTAGACTATAGAAATCTGGTTTTCAAAGTGGAATCTTGGATTCCGTCGGGCAGAGTAGCTAGGAATGTCGGGGGTAGCTGCCATTTGACATAGCTGTGATGGGACTCCTGGACGAGGTCTCATAGGGACCAAGGCTACATCCGGCTGACCGATGGGATAGTCGGGATACTTTTGGTCGAAAATGACTTTAGGCCATACAAACCAGGTTTCCAAAGTGGAAAACTTGGACTCCGTCGGGCAGAATTGGCAGGAAGGTCGGGGGTAGTCATTTGACTAAGCAGTGACGGGACTCCAGGACGAAGTCTCAGGTTCCGAGGCTACATCCGGCTGACCGATGTGTAGTTCGGGATACTTTTAGTCGAAATTGACTTTAGACTATCCAAACCAGGTTTCCAAAGTGGAAAACTTGGATTCCGTCGGGCAGAATTGCCAGGAAGGTCGGGGGTAGCCATTTGACTTAGCTGTGATGGGACTACAGGACGAGATCTCATAGAGACCAAGGCTACATCCGGCAGACCGATGGGAAGGTCTGGATACTTTTGGTCGAAAATGACTTTAGGCCATACAAACCATGTTTCCAAAGTGGAAAACTTGTGTTCCGCCGGCCAGAATTGCCAGGAAGGTCGGGGGAGCCGTTTGAATCAGCTGTGATGGGACTGCAGGGCGAGTTCTCATAGGGACCAAGGCTACATCCGGCTGACCGATGGGATGGTCGGGATACTTTTCGTAGAAATTGACTTTAGACTATACAATCCAGGTTTCCAATGTGCAAAACTTGCATTCCGTCGGGGCAGAATTGCCAGGAAGGTCGGGTGTAGTCATTTGACTTAGCAGTAATGGGACTCCAGGACGAGGTCTCATAGGTTCCAAGGCTACATCCGCCTGTCCGATGGGAAGGTCGGGATACTTTTGGTCGAAATTGACTTTAGACTATACAATCCAGGTTTCCAATGTGCAAAACTTGGATTCCGTCGGGCAGAATTGCCAGGAAGGTCGGGGTAGTCATTTGACTTAGCAGTGATGTGACTCCAGGACGAGATCTAATAGCGACCAAGGCTACATCCGGCTGACCGATGGGAAGGTCGGGATACTTTTGGTCGAAATTGACTTTAGACTATACAATCCAGGTTTCCAAAGAGCAAAACTTGGATTCCGTCGGGCAGAATTGCCAGGAAGGTCGGGGGAAGCCATATGACTTAGCAGTGATTGGACACCAGGGCGAGGTCTCATAGGGACCAAGGCTACATCCGGCTGAGCGATGGGAAGGTCGGGATACTTTTGGTCGAAATTAACTTTAGACTATACAATCCAGGTTTCCAAAGTGCAAAACTCGGATTCCGTCGGCCAGAATTGCCAGGAAGGTCGGGGGTAGCCATTCGGCTTAGCTGTGATCGGACTCCAGGACGAGGTCTCATAGGGACGAAAGCTACATCCGGCTGACGGATGAGAAGTTCGGGATACTTTTGGCCGAAATTGACTTTAGACTATACAATCCAGGTTTCCAAAGCGCAAAACTTGGATTCCGTCGGGCAGAATTGCCAGGAAGGTCGGGGGTAGCCATTTGACTTAGCTGTGATCGGACTCCAGGACAAGGTCTCATAGGGACGAAAGCTACATCCGGCTGACCGATGAGAATTTCGGGATACTTTTGGTCGAAATTAACTTTAGACGAAACAATCCAGGTTTCCAAAGTGGAAAACTTGGATTCCGTCGGCCAGAATTGCCAGGAAGGTCGGGGGTAGTCATTTGACTTAGCACTGATGGGACTCCAGGACGAGATCTAATAGCGACCAAGGCTACATCCGGCTGACCGATGAGAAGTTCGGGATACTTTTGGTCGAAATTGACTTTAGTCTAAACAATCCAAGTTTTCAAAGTGGAAAACTTGGATTCCGTCGGCCAGAATTGCCAGGAAGGTCGAGGGAGCCAATTGACTTAGCTGTGATGGGACTCCAGGACGAGGTCTCATAGGGACCAAAGCTACATCCGGCTGACCGATGGGAAGGTCGGGATACTTTTGGTCGAAATTGACTTTAGACTATACAATCCAGGTTTCCAAAGTGCAAAACTTGGATTCCGTCGGGCAGAATTGCCAGGAAGGTCGGGGTAGTCATTTGACTTAGCAGTGATGGGACGCCAGGACGATGTCTCATAGGGACCAAGGCTACATCCGACTGACCGATGGGAAGGTCGGGATACTTTTGGTCGAAATTGACTTTAGTCTAAACAATCCAGGTTTTCAAAGTGGAAAACTTGGATTCCGTCGGCCAGAATTGCCAGGAAGGTCGAGGGAGCCAATTGACTTAGCTGTGATGGGACTCCAGGACGAGGTCTCATAGGGACCAAAGCTACATCCGGCTGACCGATGGGAAGGTCGGGATACTTTTGGTCGAAATTGACTTTAGACTATACAATCCAGGTTTCCAAAGTGCAAAACTTGGATTCCGTCGGCCGGAATTGCCAGGAAGGTCGAGGGAAGCCATTTGACTTAGCAGTGATGGGACTCCAGGATGAGGTCTCATAGGGACGAAGGCTACATCCGGCTGACCGATGGTAAGGTCGGGATACTTTTGGTCGAAATTGACTTTAGACTATAGAAATCTGGTTTTCAAAGTGGAATCTTGGATTCCGTCGGGCAGAGTAGCTAGGAATGTCGGGGGTAGCTGCCATTTGACATAGCTGTGATGGGACTCCTGGACGAGGTCTCATAGGGACCAAGGCTACATCCGGCTGACCGATGGGATAGTCGGGATACTTTTGGTCGAAAATGACTTTAGGCCATACAAACCAGGTTTCCAAAGTGGAAAACTTGGACTCCGTCGGGCAGAATTGGCAGGAAGGTCGGGGGTAGTCATTTGACTAAGCAGTGACGGGACTCCAGGACGAAGTCTCAGGTTCCGAGGCTACATCCGGCTGACCGATGTGTAGTTCGGGATACTTTTAGTCGAAATTGACTTTAGACTATCCAAACCAGGTTTCCAAAGTGGAAAACTTGGATTCCGTCGGGCAGAATTGGCAGGAATGTCGGAGGTAGTCATTTGACTTAGCAGTGATGGGACTCCAGGACGAGGTCTCAGGTTCCAAGGTTACATCCGGCTGACCGATGGGAAGTTCTGGATACTTTTAGTCGAAATTGACTTTAGACTATCCAAACCAGGTTTCCAAAGTGGAAAACTTGAATTCCGTCGGGCAGAATTGCCAGGAAGGTCGGGGGTAGCCATTTGACTTAGCTGTGATGGGACTCCAGGACGAGGTCTCATAGGGACCAAAGCTACATCCGGCTGACCGATGGGAAGGCCTGAATACTTTTGGTCGAAAATGACTTTAGACTATACAAACCAGGTTGCCAAAGTGGAAAACTTGGATTCCGTCGGCCAGAATTGCCAGGAAGGTCGAGGGAGCCATTTGACTTAGCTGTGATGGGACTCCAGGACGAGGTCTCATAGGGACCAAAGCTACATCCGGCTGACCGATGGGAAGGTCGGGATACTTTTGGTCGAAATTGTCTTTAGACTATACAATCCAGGTTTCCAAAGTGCAAAACTTGGATTCCGTCGGGCAGAATTGCCAGGACGGTCGGGGTAGTCATTTGACTTAGCAGTGATGGGACTCCAGGACGATGTCTCATAGGGACGAAGGCTACATCCGACTGACCGATGGGAAGGCCTGAATACTTTTGGTCGAAATTGACTTTAGACTATACAATCCAGGTTTCCAAAGTGCAAAACTTGGATTCCGTCGGGCAGAATTGCCAGGAAGGTCGGGGTAGTCATTTGACTTGGCAGTGATGTGACTCCAGGACGAGATCTAATAGCGACCAAGGCTACATCCGGCTGACCGATGGGAAGGTCGGGATACTTTTGGTCGAAATTGACTTTAGACTAAACAATCCAGGTTTACAAAGTTGAAAACTTGTATTCCGTCGGCCAGAATTGCCACGAAGGTCGGGGGTAGCCATTTGACTTAGCAGTGATTGGACACCAGGGCGAGGTCTCATAGGGACCAAGGCTACATCCGGCTGAGCGATGGGAAGGTCGGGATACTTTTGGTCGAAATTGACTTTAGATTATACAATCCAGGTTTCCAAAGTACAAAACTCGGATTCCGTCGGTCAGAATTGCAAGGAAGGTCGGGGGTAGCCATTTGACTTAGCTGTGATCGGACTCCAGGACGAGGTCTCTTAGGGACGAAAGCTACATCCGGCTGACCGATGATAAGTTCGGGATACTTTTGGTCGGAATTAACATTAGACTAAACAATCCGGGTTTCCAAAGTGGAAAACTTGGATTCCGTCGGCCAGAATTGCCAGGAACGTCGGGTGTAGCCATTTGCCTTAGCTGTGTTGGGACTCCAGGACGAGGTCTCATAGGGACGAAGGCTACATCCGGCTGACCGATGGGAAGGTCGGGATACTTTTGGTCGATATTGACTTTAGACTATACAATCCAGGTTTCCAATGTGCAAAACTTGGAATCCGTCGGGCAGAATTGCCAGGAAGGTCGGGGGTAGCCATTTGACTTAGCAGTGATGGGACTCCACGACGATGTCTCATAGGGACGAAGGCTACATCCGGCTGACCCATGGGAAGTTCGGGATACTTTTGGTCGAAATTGACTTTAGACTATACAATCCAGTTTTCCAAAGTGGAAAACTTGGATTCCGTCGGGCAGAATTGCCAGAAAGGTCGGGTGTAGCCATTTGACTTAGCAGTGATGGGACTCTAGGACGAGGTCTCATAGCTTCCAAGGCTACATCCGGCTGACCGATGGGAAGGTCTGGATACTTTTGGTCGAAATTGACTTTAGACTATACAATCCATGTTTCCAAAGTGGAAAACTTGGATTCCGTCGGCCGGAATTGCCAGGAAGGTCTGGGGAGCCATTCGACTTAGCAGTGATGGGACTCCAGGACGAGATCTCTTAGGGACCAAGGCTAAATCCGGCTGACCGATGGGAAGTTCGGGATACTTTTGGTCGAAATTGACTTTAGACTATACAATCCAGGTTTCCAATGTGCAAAACTTGGATTCCGTCAGGCAGAATTGCCAGGAATGTCGGGGGAAGCCATTTGACTTAGCAGTGATTAGAAACCAGGGAGAGGTCTCATAAGGACCAAGGCTACATCCGGCTGACCGATGGGAAGGTCGGGATACTTTTGGTCGAAATTGACTTTAGACTATACAATCCAGGTTTCCAAAGTGCAAAACTTGGATTCCGTCGGGCAGAATTGCCAGGAAGGTCGGGGTAGTCATTTGACTTAGCAGTGATGTGACTCCAGGACGAGATCTAATAGCGACCAAGGCTACATCCGGCTGACCGATGGGAAGGTCGGGATACTTTTGGTCGAAATTGACTTTAGACTAAACAATCCAGGTTTACAAAGTTGAAAACTTGTATTCCGTCGGCCAGAATTGCCACGAAGGTCGGGGGTAGCCATTTGACTTAGCAGTGATTGGACACCAGGGCGAGGTCTCATAGGGACCAAGGCTACATCCGGCTGAGCGATGGGAAGGTCGGGATACTTTTGGTCGAAATTGACTTTAGATTATACAATCCAGGTTTCCAAAGTGGAAAACTTGGATTCCTTCGGCCAGAATTGCCAGGAAGGTCGGGGGTAGTCACTTGACTTAGCACTGATGGGACTCCAGGACGAGATCTAATAGCGACCAAGGCTACATCCGGCTGACCGATGAGAAGTTCGGGATACTTTTGGTCGAAATTGACTTTAGACTATACAATCCAGGTTTCCAAAGCGCAAAACTTGGATTCCGTCGGGCAGAATTGCCAGGAAGGTCGGGGGTAGCCATTTGACTTAGCAGTGATGGGACTACAGGACGAGGTCTCATAGGGACCAAGGCTACATCCGACTGACCGATGGGAAGGCCTGAATACTTTTGGTCGAAAATGACTTTAGACTATACAAACCAGGTTGCCAAAGTGCAAAACTTGGATTCCGTCGGGCAGAATTGCCAGGAAGGTCGGGGGTAGCAATTTGTCTTAGCAGTGATTGGACTGCAGGGCGAGGTCTCATAGGGACCAAGGCTACATCCGATTGACCAATGGGAAGTTCGGGATACTTTTGGTCGAAATTGACTTTAGACTATACAGTACAGGCTTCCAAAGTGCAAAACTTGAATTCCGTCGGGCAGAGTTGCCAGGAAGGACGGGGGTAGCCATTTGACATAGCAGTGATTGGACACCTGGGCGAGGTCTCATAGGGACCAAGGCTACATCCGGCGGACCGATGGGATGGTCTGGATACTTTTGGTCGAAAATGACTTTAGACTATACAAACCAGGTTGCCAAAGTGTAAAACTTGGATTCCGTCGGCCAGAATTGCCAGGAAGGTCGGGGGTAGCCATTTGACTTAGCAGTGATGGGACTCCAGGACGAGGTCACATAGGTTCCAAGGCTACATCCGACTGACCAATGGGAAGTTCGGGATACTTTTGGTCGAAATTGACTTTAGACTATACAATACAGGCTTCCAAAGTGCAAAACTTGGATTCCGTCGGGCAGAATTGCCAGGAAGATCGGGGGTAGTCATTTGATTTAGCAGTGATGGGACTCCAGGACGAGGTCTCATAGGTTCCAAGGCTACATCCGGCTGACCGATGGGAAGTTCGGGATACTTTTGGTCGAAATTGACTTTAGACTATACAATACAGGTTTCCCAAGTGCAAAACTTGGATTCCGTCGGGCAGAGTTGCCAGGAAGGACGGGAGTAGTCATTTGACTTAGCAGTGATTGGACTCCAGGACGAGGTCTCATAGGGACCAAGGCTACATCCAGCTGACCGATGGGAAGTTCGGGATACTTTTGGTCGAAATTGACTTTAAACTATACAATCGAGGTTTCCAAAGTGCAAAACATGGATTCCGTCGGGCAGTACTGCCAGGAAGGTCGGGGGTAGGCATTTGATTTAGCAGTGATGGGACTCCAGGACGAGGTCTCATAGGTTCCAAGGCTACATGCGGCTGACCGATGGGAAGTTCGGGATACTTCTGGTCGAAATTGACTTTAGACTATACAATCCGGGTTTCCAAAGTGGAAAACTTGGATTCCGTCGGCCAGAATTGCCAGGAAGGTCGGGGGAAGCCATTTGACTTAGCAGTGATTGGACACCAGGGAGATGTCTCATAGAGACCAAGGCTACATCCAGCTGACCGATGGGAATTTCGGGATACTTTTGGTCGAAATTGACTTTAGACTATACAATCCAGGTTTCCAAAGTGCAAAACTTGGATTCCCTCGGGCAGAATTGCCAGGAAGGTCGGGGGTAGCCATTTGACTTAGCAGTGATTGGACACCAGGGCGAGGTCTCATTGGGACCAAGGCTACATCCGGCTGACGGATGGGAGGGTCGGGATACTTTTGGTCGAAATTGACTTTAGACTATACAATCCGGGTTTCCAAAGTGGAAAACTTGGATTCCGTAGGCCAGAATTGCCAGGAAGGTCGGGGGTAGCCATTTGACTTAGCAGTGATTAGACACCACGGCTATGTCTCATAGGGACAAAGGGTACATCCGGCTCTCCGATGGGAAGGTCTGTATACTTTTGGTCGAAAATGACTTTAGACTATACAAACCAGGTTGCCAAAGTGGAGAACTTGGATTCCGTCGGAGCAGAATTGCCAGGAAGGTCGGGGGTAGTCATTTGACTTAGCAGTGATGGAACTCCAGGACGAGGCCTCACAGGTTCCAAGGCTACATCCGGCTGTCCGATGGGAAGGTCGGGATACTTTTGGCCGAAATTAACTTTAGACTATACAATCCAGGTTTCCAAAGTGCAAAACTTGGATTCCTTCGGGCAGAATTGCCAGAAAGGTCGGATGTAGCCATTTGACTTAGCAGTGATGGCACTCGAGGACGATGTCTCATAGGGACGAAGGCTACGTCCGGCTGACCGATGGGAAGGTAGGGATACTTTTGGTCGAAATTGACTGTAGACTATACAATCCAGGTTTCCAAAGTGGAAGACTTGGGTTCCGTCGGCCAGAATTACCAGGAAGGTCGGGGGAAGCCATTTGACTTAGCAGTGATTGGACACCAGGGAGAGGTCTCATAGGGACCAAGGCTACATCCGGCTGACCGATGGGAAGGTCGGGATACTTTTGTTCGAAACTGACTTTAGACTATACAAACCAGGTTTTCAAAGTGGAAATCTTGGATTCCGTCGGCCAGAATTGCCAGGAAGGTCGGGGGAAGTTATTTGACTTAGCAGTGATGGGACTCCAGGACGAGGTCTCACAGGTTCCAAGGCTACATCCGGCTGTCCGATGGGAAGGTCAGGATACTTTTGTTCGAAATTGACTTTAGACTATACAATCCAGGTTTCCAAAGTGCAAAACTTGGATTCCGTCGGGCAGAATTGCCAGAAAGGTCGGAGGTAGCCATTTGACTTAGCAGTGATGGCACTCGAGGACGATGTCTCATAGGGACGAAGGCTACGTCCGGCTGACCGATGGGAAGGTAGGGATACTTTTGGTCGAAATTGACTGTAGACTATACAATCCAGGTTTCCAAAGTGGAAGACTTGGGTTCCGTCCGCCAGAATTACCAGGAAGGTCGGGGGAAGCCATTTGACTTAGCAGTGATTGGACACCAGGGAGAGGTCTCATAGGGACCAAGGCTACATCCGGCTGACCGATGGGAAGGTCGGGATACTTTTGGTCGAAACTGACTTTAGACTATACAAACCAGGTTTTCAAAGTGGAAATCTTGGATTCCGTCGGCCAGAATTGCCAGGAAGGTCGGGGGAAGCCATTTGACTTAGCAGTGATTGCACACCAGGGAGAGGTCTCATTGGGACCAAGGCTACATCCGGCTGACCGATGGGAAGGTCGGGATACTTTTGGTCGAAAATGACTGTAGACTATACAAACCAGGTTTCCATAGTGGAAAACTTGGATTCCGTCGGCCGGAATTGCCAGGAAGGTCGGGGGTAGCCATTTGACTTTGCATTGATGGGACTCGAGGACCACGTCTCATAGGGACGGAGGCTACATCCGGCTGACCGATGGGAAGGTCGGGATACTTTTGGTCCAAATCGACTTTAGACTATACAAACCAGGTTTCCAAAGTGGAAAAGTTGGACTCCGTCCGGCAGAATTGCCAGGACGGTCGGGGGTAGTCACTTGAATTAGCAGTGATGGTACTCCAGGAAGAGGTCTCATAGGTGCCAAGGCTACATCCGGCTGAGCGATGGGAAGGTCTGGATACTTTTGGTCGCAAATGACTTTAGACTATACAAACCAGGTTTCCAAAATGAAAAACTTGGATTCCGTCGGCCGGAATTGCCAGGAAGGTCGGGGGAGCCATTTGACTTAGCTGTGATGGGACTCCAGGACGAGGTCTCATAGGGACCAAGGCTACATGCGGCTGACCGATGGGAAGGCCTGGATACTTTTGGTCGAAAATGACTTTAGACTATACAAACCATGTTGCCAAAGTGCAAAACTTGGATTCCGTCGGGCAGAATTGCCAGGAAGGTCGGGGGTAGCAATTTGTCTTAGCAGTGATTGGACTGCAGGGCGAGGTCTCATAGGGACCAAGGCTACATCCGGCTGCCGGATGGGATGGTCGGGATACTTTTCGTCGAAATAGACTTTAGACTATACAATCCAGGTTCGCAAAGTGGAAAACTTGGACTCCGTCGGGCAGAATTGCCAGGAAGGTCGGGGGAAGCCATTTGACTTAGCAGTGATAGCACTCCAGGACGAGGACTCATAGGGACCAAGGCTACATCGGGCTGACCGATGGGAAGGTCGGGATACTTTTGGTGGAAAATGACTTTAGACTATACATACCAGGTTGCCAAAGTAGAAAACTTGGATTCCGTCGGGCAGAATTGCCAGGAAGGTCGGGGGTAGTCATTTGACTCAGCAGTGATTGGACACCAGGGCGAGGTCTCATAGGGACCAAGGCTACATCCGGCTGACCGATGCGAAGGTCTGGATACTTTGGGTCGAAAAGGACTTTAGACTGTACAAACCAGGTGGCCAAAGTGGAAAACTTCGATTCCGTTCGGGCGGAATTGCCAGGAAGGTCGGGGGTAGTCATTTGACTTAGCTGTAATGGGATTCCAGGACGAGGTCTCATAAGGACCAAGGCTACATCCGGCTGACCGATGGGAAGGTCGGGATACTTTTGGCCGAAATTGACTTTAGACTATACAATCCAGGTTTCCAAAGTGCAAAACTTGGATTCCGTCGGCAGAATTGCCAGGTACGTCGGGGGAGCCATTTGACTTAGCAGTGATGGGACTCCAGGACGATGTCTCATAGGGACGAAGGCTACATCCGGCTGACCGATGGGAAGGTCGGGATACTTTTGGTCGAAATTGACTTTAGACTATACAATCCGGGTTTCCAAAGTGGAAAACTTGGATTCCGTCAGCCAGAATTGCCAGGAAGGTCGGGGGAAGCCATTTGACTTAGCAGTGATTGGACACCAGGGAGAGGGCTCATAGGGACCAAGGCTACATTGGGCTGACCGATGGGTGGGTCGGGATACTTTTGGTCGAAATTGACTTTAGACTATACAAACCAGGTTTCCAAAGTGTAAAACATGGATTCCGTCGGCCGGAATTGCCAGGAAGGTCGGGGGAGCCATTTGACTTAGCTGTGACGGGACTCCAGGACGAGGTCTCATAGGTTCCAAGGCTACATCCGGCTGACCGATGGGAAGGTCGGGTTACTTTTGGTCGAAAATGACTTTAGACTATACAAACCAGGTTGCTAAAGTGAAAACATGGATTCCGTCGGGCAGAATTGCCAGGAAGGTCGAGGGAAGCCATTTGACTTAGAAGTGATTGGACACAAGGGAGAGGTCTCATAGGGACCAAGGCTACATCCGGCTGACCGATGGGAAGTTCGGGATACTTTTATTCGAAATTGACTTTAGACTATACAAATCAGGTTGCCAAAGTGGAAAACTTGGATTCCGTCGGCCAGAATTGCCAGGAATGTCGGGGGAAGCCATTTGACTTAGAAGTGATTGGACACAAGGGAGAGGTCTCATAGGGACCAAGGCTACATCCGGCTGACCGATGGGAAGGTCTGGATACTTTTGGTCGAAAATGACTTTAGACTATACAAACCAGGTTGCCAAAGTGCAAAACTTGGATTCCGTCGGCCGGAATTGCCAGGAAGGTCGGGGGAGACATTTGACTTAGCTGTGATGGGAGTCCAGGACGAGGTTTCATAGGTTCCAAGGCTACATCCGGCTGACCGATGGGAAGGTCGGGATACTTTTGGTCGAAATTGACTTTAGACTATACAAACCAGTTTGCCAAAGTGCAAAACTTGGATTCCGTCGGGCAGAATTGCCAGGAAGGTCGGGGGTAGTCATTTGACTTAGCAGTGATTGGACACCAGGGCGAGGTCTCATAGGGACCAAGGCTACATCCGGCTGACCGCTGGGAAGGTCGGGATACTTTTGGTCGAAAATGACTTTAGACTATACAAACCAGGTTGCCAAAGTGGAAAACTTGGATTCCGTCGGCCAGAATTGCCAGGAAAGTCGGGGGTAGCCATTTGACTTAGCAGTGATGGGACTCCAGCACGAGATCTCATAGGGACCAAGGCTACATCCGGCTGACCGATGGGAAGGCCTGGATACTTTTGGTCGAAAATGACTTTAGACTATACAAACAAGGTTGCCAAAGTGGAAAACTTGGTATCCATCGGCCAGAATTGCCAGGAAGGTCGGGGGAAGCCATTTGACTTAGCAGTGATATGACTCCAGGACGAGGTCTCATAGGGACCAAGGCTACATCCGGCTGCCCGATGGGAAGGTCGGGATACTTTTGGTCGAAATTGACTTTAGACAATAGAAATCAGGTTTCCAAAGTGGAAAACTTGGTTTCCGTCGGGCAGAGTAGCCAGGAATGTCGGGGGTATCTGCCATTCGACATAGCAGTGATGGGACTCCATGACGAGGTCTCACAGGGACCAAGGCTACATCCGGCTGACCGATGGGAAAGTCTGGATACTTTTGGTCGAAAATGACTTTAGACTATACACACCAGGTGGCCAAAGTGGAAAACTTGGATTCCGTCGGCCAGAATTGCCAGGAAGGTCGGGGGTAGCCATTTGACTTAGCAGTGATGGGACTCCAGGACGACGTCTCATAGGTTCCAAGGCTACATCCTGCTGACCGATGGGAAAGTCGGGATTCTTTTGGACAAAATTGACTTTAGACTATTCGATCCAGGTTTCCAAAGTGCAAAACTTGGATTCCGTCGGGCAGAATTGCCAGAAAGGTCGGGGGTAGCCATTTGACTTCGCAGTGATGGGACTCCAGGACGAGCTCTCATAGGGACCAAAGCTACATCCGGCTGACCGATGGGAAGATCTGGATACTTTTGGTCGAAAATGACTTTAGACTATACAAACCAGGTTGCCAAAGTGGAAAACTTGGATTCCGTCGGGCAGAATTGCCATGAAGGCCGGGAGTAGTCATTTGACTTTGCAGTGATTGGACACCAGGGCGAGGTCTCACAGGGACCAATGCTACATCCAGCTGACCGATGTGAAAGTCTGGATACTTTTGGTCGAAAATGACTTTAGACTATACACACCAGGTGGCCAAAGTGGAAAACTTGGATTCCGTCGGCCAGAATTGCCAGGAAGGTCGGGGGTAGCCATTTGACTTAGCAGTGATGGGACTCCAGGACGACGTCTCATAGGTTCCAAGGCTACATCCTGCTGACCGATGGGAAAGTCGGGATTCTTTTGGACAAAATTGACTTTAGACTATTCGATCCAGGTTTCCAAAGTGCAAAACTTGGATTCCGTCGGCAGAATTGCCAGGTACGTCGGGGGAGCCATTTGACTTAGCAGTGATGGGACTCCAGGACGATGTCTCATAGGGACGAAGGCTACATCCGGCTGACCGATGGGAAGGTCGGGATACTTTTGGTCGAAATTGACTTTAGACTATACAATCCGGGTTTCCAAAGTGGAAAACTTGGATTCCGTCAGCCAGAATTGCCAGGAAGGTCGGGGGAAGCCATTTGACTTAGCAGTGATTGGACACCAGGGAGAGGGCTCATAGGGACCAAGGCTACATTGGGCTGACCGATGGGTGGGTCGGGATACTTTTGGTCGAAATTGACTTTAGACTATACAAACCAGGTTTCCAAAGTGTAAAACATGGATTCCGTCGGCCGGAATTGCCAGGAAGGTCGGGGGAGCCATTTGACTTAGCTGTGACGGGACTCCAGGACGAGGTCTCATAGGTTCCAAGGCTACATCCGGCTGACCGATGGGAAGGTCGGGTTACTTTTGGTCGAAAATGACTTTAGACTATACAAACCAGGTTGCTAAAGTGAAAACATGGATTCCGTCGGGCAGAATTGCCAGGAAGGTCGAGGGAAGCCATTTGACTTAGAAGTGATTGGACACAAGGGAGAGGTCTCATAGGGACCAAGGCTACATCCGGCTGACCGATGGGAAGTTCGGGATACTTTTATTCGAAATTGACTTTAGACTATACAAATCAGGTTGCCAAAGTGGAAAACTTGGATTCCGTCGGCCAGAATTGCCAGGAATGTCGGGGGAAGCCATTTGACTTAGAAGTGATTGGACACAAGGGAGAGGTCTCATAGGGACCAAGGCTACATCCGGCTGACCGATGGGAAGGTCTGGATACTTTTGGTCGAAAATGACTTTAGACTATACAAACCAGGTTGCCAAAGTGCAAAACTTGGATTCCGTCGGCCGGAATTGCCAGGAAGGTCGGGGGAGACATTTGACTTAGCTGTGATGGGAGTCCAGGACGAGGTTTCATAGGTTCCAAGGCTACATCCGGCTGACCGATGGGAAGGTCGGGATACTTTTGGTCGAAATTGACTTTAGACTATACAAACCAGTTTGCCAAAGTGCAAAACTTGGATTCCGTCGGGCAGAATTGCCAGGAAGGTCGGGGGTAGTCATTTGACTTAGCAGTGATTGGACACCAGGGCGAGGTCTCATAGGGACCAAGGCTACATCCGGCTGACCGCTGGGAAGGTCGGGATACTTTTGGTCGAAAATGACTTTAGACTATACAAACCAGGTTGCCAAAGTGGAAAACTTGGATTCCGTCGGCCAGAATTGCCAGGAAAGTCGGGGGTAGCCATTTGACTTAGCAGTGATGGGACTCCAGCACGAGATCTCATAGGGACCAAGGCTACATCCGGCTGACCGATGGGAAGGCCTGGATACTTTTGGTCGAAAATGACTTTAGACTATACAAACAAGGTTGCCAAAGTGGAAAACTTGGTATCCATCGGCCAGAATTGCCAGGAAGGTCGGGGGAAGCCATTTGACTTAGCAGTGATATGACTCCAGGACGAGGTCTCATAGGGACCAAGGCTACATCCGGCTGCCCGATGGGAAGGTCGGGATACTTTTGGTCGAAATTGACTTTAGACAATAGAAATCAGGTTTCCAAAGTGGAAAACTTGGTTTCCGTCGGGCAGAGTAGCCAGGAATGTCGGGGGTATCTGCCATTCGACATAGCAGTGATGGGACTCCATGACGAGGTCTCACAGGGACCAAGGCTACATCCGGCTGACCGATGGGAAAGTCTGGATACTTTTGGTCGAAAATGACTTTAGACTATACACACCAGGTGGCCAAAGTGGAAAACTTGGATTCCGTCGGCCAGAATTGCCAGGAAGGTCGGGGGTAGCCATTTGACTTAGCAGTGATGGGACTCCAGGACGACGTCTCATAGGTTCCAAGGCTACATCCTGCTGACCGATGGGAAAGTCGGGATTCTTTTGGACAAAATTGACTTTAGACTATTCGATCCAGGTTTCCAAAGTGCAAAACTTGGATTCCGTCGGGCAGAATTGCCAGAAAGGTCGGGGGTAGCCATTTGACTTCGCAGTGATGGGACTCCAGGACGAGCTCTCATAGGGACCAAAGCTACATCCGGCTGACCGATGGGAAGATCTGGATACTTTTGGTCGAAAATGACTTTAGACTATACAAACCAGGTTGCCAAAGTGGAAAACTTGGATTCCGTCGGGCAGAATTGCCATGAAGGCCGGGAGTAGTCATTTGACTTTGCAGTGATTGGACACCAGGGCGAGGTCTCACAGGGACCAATGCTACATCCAGCTGACCGATGTGAAAGTCTGGATACTTTTGGTCGAAAATGACTTTAGACTATACACACCAGGTGGCCAAAGTGGAAAACTTGGATTCCGTCGGCCAGAATTGCCAGGAAGGTCGGGGGTAGCCATTTGACTTAGCAGTGATGGGACTCCAGGACGACGTCTCATAGGTTCCAAGGCTACATCCTGCTGACCGATGGGAAAGTCGGGATTCTTTTGGACAAAATTGACTTTAGACTATTCGATCCAGGTTTCCAAAGTGCAAAACTTGGATTCCGTCGGGCAGAATTGCCAGAAAGGTCGGGGGTAGCCATTTGACTTAGCAGTGATTGGACACCAGGGCCAGGTGCCATAGGGACCAAGGCTACATCCGTCTGACCGATGGGAAGGTCGGAATACTTTTGGTCGAAATTGACTTTAGACTATACAATCCAGGTTTCCAAAGTGCATAACTTGGATTCCGTTGGGCAGAATTGCCAGGAAGGTCGAGGGTAGCCATTTGACTTAGCAGTGATGGGACTCCACGACGATGTCTCATAGGGACGAAGGCTACATCCGGATGACCGATGGGAAGGTCGGTATACTTTTGGTAGAAATTGACTTTACACTATACAATACAGGTTTCCAAAGTGCAAAACTTGGATTCCGTCGGGCAGTATTGCCAGGAAGGTCGGGGGTAGTCATTTGATTTAGCAGTGATGGGACTCCAGGACGATGTCTCATAGGAACGAAGGCTACATCCGGCTGACCGATGGGAAGGTCGGTATACTTTTGGTCGAAATTGACTTTACACTATACAATACAGGTTTCCAAAGTGCAAAACTTGGATTCCGTCGGGCAGTATTGCCAGGAAGGTCGGGGGTAGTCATTTGATTTAGCAGTGATGGGACTCCAGGACGAGGTCTCATAGGTTCCAAGGCTACATCCGGCTGACCGATGGGAAGTTCGGGATACTTTTTGTCGAAATTGACTTTAGACTATACAATCCAGGTTTCCAAAGTGCATAACTTGGATTCCGTCGGGCAGAATTGCCAGGAAGGTCGAGGGTAGCCATTTGACTTAGCAGTGATGGGACTCCACGACGATGTCTCATAGGGACGAAGGCTACATCCGGCTGACCGATGGGAAGGTCATTATACTTTTGGTCGAAATTGACTTTAGACTATACAATCCAGGTCTCCGAAGTGGAAAACTTGGACTCCGTCGGGCAGAATTGGCAGGAAGGTCTGGGGTAGTCATTTGACTTAGCAGTGATGGGACTCCTGCACGAGGTCTCATAGGTTCCAAGGCTACATACGGCTGACCGATGGGAAGTACGGGATACTTATAGTCGAAATTGACTTTAGACTATACAAACCAGGTTGCCAAAGTGGAAAACTTGGATTCCGTCGCACAGAATTGCCAGGAAGGTCGGGGGTAGCCATTTGATTTCACAGTGATGGGGCTCCAGGACGAGGTCTCATAGGTTCCAAGGCTACATCCGGCTGACCGATGGGAAGTTCGGGATACTTTTGGTCGAAATTGACTATAGACTATTCAATCCAGGTTTCCAAAGTGCATAACTTGGAATCCGTCAGGCAGAATTGCCAGGAAGGTCGGGGGAAGCCATTTGACTTAGCTGTGATGGGACACCAGGGCGAGGTCTCATTGGGACCAAGGCTACATCCGGCTGACCGATGGGAAGTTCGGGATACTTTTGGTCGAAATTGACTTTAGACTATACAATCCAGGTTTCCAAAGTGCATAACTTGGATTCCGTCGGGCAGAATTGCCAGGAAGGTCGGGGGTAGCCATTTGACTTAGCAGTGATGGGACTCCACGACGATGTCTAATAGGGCCGAAAGCTACATCCGGCTGACCGATGGGAATTTCGGGATACTTTTGGTCGAAATTGACTTTACACTATACAATCCAGGTTTCCAAAGTGCAAAACTTGGATTCCCTCGGGCAGAATTGCCAGGAAGGTCGGGGGTAGCCATTTGACTTAGCAGTGATTGGACACCAGGGCGAGGTCTCATAGGGACCAAGGCAACATCCGGCTGACCGATGGGAGGGTCGGGATACTTTTGGTCGAAATTGACTTTAGACTATACAAACCATGTTTACAAAGTGGAAAACTTGGATTCCGGAGGGCAGAATTGCCTGGAAGGTCGGGGGTAGCCATTTGACTTAGCAGTGACGTGACTCCAGGACGAGATCTCATAGGGACCAAGGCTACATCCGGCTGACCGATGGGAAGGTCGGGATACTTTTGGTCGAAACTGACCTTAGACTATACATTCCAGGTTTCCAAAGTGGAAAACGTGGATTCCGTCGGGCAGAATTGCCATGAAGGTCGGGGGTAGTCATTTGGCTTAGCAGTGATTGGACACCAGGGCGATGTCTCATAGGGACCAAGGCTACATCCGGCTGACCGATGGGAAGGTCTGGATACTTTTGGTCGAAAATGACTTTAGACTATAATAACCAGGTTGCCAAAGTGGAAAACTTGGATTCCGTCGGCCAGAATTGCCAGGAGGGTCGGGTGTAGCCATTTGACATAGCAGTGATGGGACTCCAGGACGAGATCTCATAGGATCCAAGGCTACATCCGGCTGACCGATGGGAAGGTCGGGATACTTTTGCTCGAAACTGACTTTAGAATATACAAACCAGGTTTTCAAAGTGGAAATCTTGGATTCCGTCGGCCAGAATTGCCAGGAAGGTCGGGGGAAGCCATTTGACTTAGCAGTGATTGCACACCAGGGAGAGGTCTCATAGGGACCAAGGCTACATCCTGCTGACCGATGGGACGGTCGGGATACTTTTGGTCGAAATTGACTTTAGACAATAGAAATCAGGTTTCCAAAGTGGAAAACTTGGATTCGGTCGGGCAGAGTAGCCAGGAATGTCGGGGGTAGCTGCCATTTGACATAGCAGTGATGGGACTCAAGGACGAGGTCTAATAGCGCCCAAGGCTACATCCTGCTGACCGATGGGACGGTCGGGATACTTTTGGTCGAAATTGACTTTAGACTATACAATCCACGTTTCCAAAGTGCAAAACTTGCATTCCGTCGGGGCAGAATTGCCAGGAAGGGCGGGGGTAGTAATCTGACTTAGCAGTGATGGGACTCCTGGACGAGGTCTCATAGGTTCCAAGGCTACATCCGGCTGACCGATGGGAAGGTCGGGATAATTTTGGTCGAAATTGACTTTAGACTATACAATCCAGGATTCCAAAGTGCAAAACTTGGATTCCGTCGGGCAGAATTGCCAGGAAGGTCGGGGGTAGCCATTTGAATTAGCTGTCATGGGACTCCAGGACGAGGTCTCATAGGGACCAAGGCTACATCCGGCTGACCGATGGGAAGTACGGATACTTTTAGTCGAAATTGACTTTAGACTATACAAACCAGGTTGCCAATGTGGAAAACTAGGATTCCGTCGGCCAGAATTGCCAGGAAGGTCGGGGGTAGCCATTTGACTTAGCAGTGATGGGACTCCAGGACGAGGTCTCATAGGTTCCAAGGCTACATCCGACTGACCAATGGGAAGTTCGGGATACTTTTGGTCGAAATTGACTTTAGACTATACAAACCAGGTTGCCAAAGTGTAAAACTTGGATTCCGTCAGCCAGAATTGCCAGGAAGGTCGGGGGTAGCCATTTGACTTAGCAGTGATGGGACTCCAGGACGAGGTCTCATAGGTTCCATGGCTACATCCGACTGACCAATGGGAAGTTCGGGATACTTTTGGTCGAAATTGACTTTAGACTATACAATACAGGCTTCCAAAGTGCATAACTTGGATTCCGTCGGGCAGAATTACCAGGAAGGTCGAGGGTAGCCATTTGGCTTAGCAGTGATTGGACTCCACGACGATGTCTCATAGGGACGAAGGCTACATCCGGCTGACCGATGGGAAGGTCGGTATACTTTTGGTCGAAATTGACTTTACACTATACAATCCAGGTTTCCAAAGTGCAAAACTTGGATTCCGTCGGGTAGTATTGCCAGGAATGTCGGGGGTAGTCATTTGACTTAGCAGTGATGGGACTCCAGGACGAGGTCTCACAGGTTCCAAGGCTACATCCGGCTGACCGATGGGAAGCTCGGGATACTTTTGGTCGAAATTGACTTTAGACTATACAATCCAGGTTTCCAAAGTGCATAACTTGGATTCCGTCGGGCAGAATTGCCAGGAAGGTCGGGGGAAGCCATTTGACTTAGCTGTGATGGGACTCCAGGACGAGGTCTCTTAGGGACCAAGGCTACATCCAGCTGACCGATGGGAAGTTCGGGATACTTTTGGCCGAAATTGACTTTACACTATACAATCCAGGTTTCCAAAGTGCAAAACTTGGATTCCGTCCGGCAGAATTGCCAGGAAGGTCGGGGGTATCCATTTGACTTAGCAGTGATGGGACTCCACGACGAAGTCTAATAGGGACGAAAGCTACATCCGGCTGACCGATGGGAAGGTCGGGATACTTTTGGTCGAAATTGACTTTACACTATACAATCCAGGTTTCCAAAGTGCAAAACTTGGATTCCCTCGGGCAGAATTGCCAGGAAGGTCGGGGGTAGCCATTTGACTTAGCAGTGATTGGACACCAGGGCGAGGTCTCATTGGGACCAAGGCTACATCCGGCTGACGGATGGGAGGGTCGGGATACTTTTGGTCGAAATTGACTTTAGACTATACAATCCGGGATTCCAAAGTGGAAAACTTGGATTCCGTCGGGCAGAATTGCCAGGAAGGTCGGGGGTAGCCATTTGACTTAGCAGTGATTAGACACCACGGCTATGTCTCATAGGGACAAAGGGTACATCCGGCTCTCCGATGGGAAGGTCTGGATACTTTTGGTCGAAAATGACTTTAGACTATACAAACCAGGTTGCCAAAGTGGAGAACTTGGATTCCGTCGGAGCAGAATTGCCAGGAAGGTCGGGGGTAGTCACTTGACTTAGCAGTGATGGAACTCCAGGACGAGGTCTCACAGGTTCCAAGGCTACATCCGGCTGTCCGATGGGAAGGTCGGGATACTTTTGGCCGAAATTGACTTTAGACTATACAATCCAGGTTTCCAAAGTGCAAAACTTGCATTCCGTCGGAGCAGAATTGCCAGGAAGGTCGGGGGTAGTCATTTGACTTAGCAGTGATGGGACTCCAGGACGAGGTCTCACAGGTTCCAAGGCTACATCCGGCTGTCCGATGGGAAGGTCGGGATACTTTTGGTCGAAATTGACTTTAGACTATACAATCCAGGTTTCCAAAGTGCAAAACTTGGATTCCGTCGGGCAGAATTGCCAGATAGGTCGGAGGTAGCCATTTGACTTAGCAGTGATGGCACTCGAGGACGATGTCTCATAGGGACGAAGGCTACATCCGGCTGACCGATGGGAAGGTAGGGATACTTTTGGTCGAAATTGACTTTAGACTATACAAACCAGGTTTTCAAAGTGGAAAACTTGGATTCCGTCGGCCAGAATTGCCAGGAAGGTCGGGGGTAGCCATTTGACTTAGCAGTGATGGGACTCCAGGACGACGTCTCATAGGTTCCAAGGCTACATCCGGCTGACCGATGGGAAGGTCGGGATACTTTTGGTCGAAATTGACTTTAGACAATAGAAATCAGGTTTCCAAAGTGGAAAACATGGATACCGCCGAGCAGAATTGCCAGGAAGGTCGGGGGTAGCCATTTTACTTAGCAGTGATTGGACTCCAGGGCGAGGTCACATAGGTTCCAAGGCTACATCCGGCTGACCGATGGGAAGGTCGGTATACTTTTGGTCGAAATTGACTTTAGACTATACAATCCCCGTTTCCACAGTGGAAAACTTGGACTCCGTCGGGCAGAATTGGCAGGAAGGTCTGGGGTAGTCATTTGAGTTAGCAGTGATGGGACTCCACGACGATGTATCATAGGGACGAAGGCTACATCCGGCTGACCGATGGGAAGGTCGGGATACTTTTGGTCGAAATTGACTTTAGACTATACAATCCAGGTTTCCAAAGTGGAAATCTTGGACTCCGTCGGGCAGAATGGGCAGGAAGGTCTGGGGTAGTCATTTGACTTAGCAGTGATGGGACTCCTGCACGAGGTCTCATAGGTTCCAAGGCTACATCCGACTGACCCATGGGAAGTTCGGGATACTTTTGGTCGAAATTGTCTTTAGACTATACAATCCAGGTTTCCAAAGTGCCAAACTTGGATTCCGTCGGGCAGAATTGCCAGGAAGGACGGGGGAAGCCATTTGACTTAGCAGTGTTATGACTCCACGACGATGTCTTATAGGGACGAAGGCTACATCCGGCTGACCAATGGGAAGGTCGGGATACTTTCGGTCGAAAATGACTTTAGACTATACAAGCCAGGTTGCCAATGTGGAAAACTTGGATTCCGTCTGCCAGAATTGCCAGGAAGGTCGGGGGTAGTCATTTGATTTAGAAGTGATGGGACTCCAGGACGAGGTCTCATAGGTTCCAAGGCTACATCCGATTGACCAATGGGAAGTTCGGGATACTTTTGGTCGAAATTGACTTTAGACTATACAGTACAGGCTTCCAAAGTGCAAAACTTGAATTCCGTCGGGCAGAGTTGCCAGGAAGGACGGGGGTAGCCATTTGACATAGCAGTGATTGGACACCTGTGCGAGGTCTCATAGGGACCAAGGCTACATCCGGCGGACCGATGGGATGGTCTGGATACTTTTGGTCGAAAATGACTTTAGACTATACAAACCAGGTTGCCAAAGTGTAAAACTTGGATTCCGTCGGCCAGAATTGCCAGGAAGGTCGGGGGTAGCCATTTGACTTAGCAGTGATGGGACTCCAGGACGAGGTCACATAGGTTCCAAGGCTACATCCGACTGACCAATGGGAAGTTCGGGATACTTTTGGTCGAAATTGACTTTAGACTATACAATACAGGCTTCCAAAGTGCAAAACTTGGATTCCGTCGGGCAGAATTGCCAGGAAGATCGGGGGTAGTCATTTGATTTAGCAGTGATGGGACTCCAGGACGAGGTCTCATAGGTTCCAAGGCTACATCCGGCTGACCGATGGGAAGTTCGGGATACTTTTGGTCGAAATTGACTTTAGACTATACAATACAGGTTTCCCAAGTGCAAAACTTGGATTCCGTCGGGCAGAGTTGCCAGGAAGGACGGGAGTAGTCATTTGACTTAGCAGTGATTGGACTCCAGGACGAGGTCTCATAGGGACCAAGGCTACATCCAGCTGACCGATGGGAAGTTCGGGATACTTTTGGTCGAAATTGACTTTAAACTATACAATCGAGGTTTCCAAAGTGCAAAACATGGATTCCGTCGGGCAGTACTGCCAGGAAGGTCGGGGGTAGGCATTTGATTTAGCAGTGATGGGACTCCAGGACGAGGTCTCATAGGTTCCAAGGCTACATGCGGCTGACCGATGGGAAGTTCGGGATACTACTGGTCGAAATTGACTTTAGACTATACAATCCAGGTTTCCAAAGTGCATAACTTGGATTCCGTCGGGCAGAATTGCCAGGAAGGTAGGGGGTGGCCATTTGACTTAGCAGTGATTGGACACCAGGGCGAGGTCTCATTGGGACCAAGGCTACATCCGGCTGACGGATGGGCGGGTCGGGATACTTTTGGTCGAAATTGACTTTAGACTATACAATCCGGGTTTCCAAAGTGGAAAACTTGGATTCCGTCGGCCAGAATTGCCAGGAAGGTCGGGGGAAGCCATTTGACTTAGCAGTGATTGGACACCAGGGAGATGTCTCATAGAGACCAAGGCTACATCCAGCTGACCGATGGGAATTTCGGGATACTTTTGGTCGAAATTGACTTTAGACTATACAATCCAGGTTTCCAAAGTGCAAAACTTGGATTCCCTCGGGCAGAATTGCCAGGAAGGTCGGGGGTAGCCATTTGACTTAGCAGTGATTGGACACCAGGGCGAGGTCTCATTGGGACCAAGGCTACATCCGGCTGACGGATGGGAGGGTCGGGATACTTTTGGTCGAAATTGACTTTAGACTATACAATCCGGGTTTCCAAAGTGCATAACTTGGATTCCGTCAGGCAGAATTGCCAGGAAGGTCGGGGGTAGCCATTTGACTTAGCAGTGATTAGACACCACGGCTATGTCTCATAGGGACAAAGGGTACATCCGGCTCTCCGATGGGAAGGTCTGTATACTTTTGGTCGAAAATGACTTTAGACTATACAAACCAGGTTGCCAAAGTGGAGAACTTGGATTCCGTCGGAGCAGAATTGCCAGGAAGGTCGGGGGTAGTCATTTGACTTAGCAGTGATGGAACTCCAGGACGAGGCCTCACAGGTTCCAAGGCTACATCCGGCTGTCCGATGGGAAGGTCGGGATACTTTTGGCCGAAATTAACTTTAGACTATACAATCCAGGTTTCCAAAGTGCAAAACTTGGATTCCTTCGGGCAGAATTGCCAGAAAGGTCGGAGGTAGCCATTTGACTTAGCAGTGATGGCACTCGAGGACGATGTCTCATAGGGACGAAGGCTACGTCCGGCTGACCGATGGGAAGGTAGGGATACTTTTGGTCGAAATTGACTGTAGACTATACAATCCAGGTTTCCAAAGTGGAAGACTTGGGTTCCGTCGGCCAGAATTACCAGGAAGGTCGGGGGAAGCCATTTGACTTAGCAGTGATTGGACACCAGGGAGAGGTCTCATAGGGACCAAGGCTACATCCGGCTGACCGATGGGAAGGTCGGGATACTTTTGGTCGAAACTGACTTTAGACTATACAAACCAGGTTTTCAAAGTGGAAATCTTGGATTCCGTCGGCCAGAATTGCCAGGAAGGTCGGGGGAATCCATTTGACTTAGCAGTGATTGCACACCAGGGAGAGGTCTCATTGGGACCAAGGCTACATCCGGCTGACCGATGGGAAGGTCGGGATACTTTTGGTCGAAAATGACTGTAGACTATACAAACCAGGTTTCCATAGTGGAAAACTTGGATTCCGTCGGCCGGAATTGCCAGGAAGGTCGGGGGTAGCCATTTGACTTTGCATTGATGGGACTCGAGGACCACGTCTCATAGGGACGGAGGCTACATCCGGCTGACCGATGGGAAGGTCGGGATACTTTTGGTCCAAATCGACTTTAGACTATACAAACCAGGTTTCCAAAGTGGAAAAGTTGGACTCCGTCCGGCAGAATTGCCAGGACGGTCGGGGGTAGTCACTTGAATTAGCAGTGATGGTACTCCAGGAAGAGGTCTCATAGGTGCCAAGGCTACATCCGGCTGAGCGATGGGAAGGTCTGGATACTTTTGGTGGCAAATGACTTTAGACTATACAAACCAGGTTTCCAAAATGAAAAACTTGGATTCCGTCGGCCGGAATTGCCAGGAAGGTCGGGGGAGCCATTTGACTTAGCTGTGATGGGACTCCAGGACGAGGTCTCATAGGGACCAAGGCTACATCCGGCTGACCGATGGGAAGGCCTGGATACTTTTGGTCGAAAATGACTTTAGACTATACAAACCAGGTTGCCAAAGTGGAAAACTTGGATTCCGTCGGGCAGAATTGCCAGGAAGGTCGGGGGTAGCAATTTGTCTTAGCAGTGATTGGACTGCAGGGCGAGGTCTCATAGGGACCAAGGCTACATCCGGCTGCCGGATGGGATGGTCGGGATACTTTTCGTCGAAATAGACTTTAGACTATACAATCCAGGTTCGCAAAGTGGAAAACTTGGACTCCGTCGGGCAGAATTGCCAGGAAGGTCGGGGGAAGCCATTTGACTTAGCAGTGATAGCACTCCAGGACGAGGACTCATAGGGACCAAGGCTACATCGGGCTGACCGATGGGAAGGTCGGTATACTTTTGGTGGAAAATGACTTTAGACTATACATACCAGGTTGCCAAAGTAGAAAACTTGGATTCCGTCGGGCAGAATTGCCAGGAAGGTCGGGGGTAGTCATTTGACTCAGCAGTGATTGGACACCAGGGCGAGGTCTCATAGGGACCAAGGCTACATCCGGCTGACCGATGGGAAGATCGGTATACTTTTGGTCGAAAATGACTTTAGACTATACAAACCAGGTTGCCAAAGTGGAAAACATGGATACCGTCGAGCAGAATTGCCAGGAAGGTCGGGGGAAGCCATTTGACTTAGCAGTGATTGGACACCGGGGAGAGGTCTCATAGGGACCAAGGCTACATCCGGCTGACCGATGCGAAGGTCTGGATACTTTGGGTCGAAAAGGACTTTAGACTGTACAAACCAGGTGGCCAAAGTGGAAAACTTCGATTCCGTTCGGGCGGAATTGCCAGGAAGGTCGGGGGTAGTCATTTGACTTAGCTGTAATGGGATTCCAGGACGAGGTCTCATAAGGACCAAGGCTACATCCGGCTGACCGATGGGAAGGTCGGGATACTTTTGGCCGAAATTGACTTTAGACTATACAATCCAGGTTTCCAAAGTGCAAAACTTGGATTCCGTCGGCAGAATTGCCAGGTACGTCGGGGGAGCCATTTGACTTAGCAGTGATGGGACTCCAGGACGATGTCTCATAGGGACGAAGGCTACATCCGGCTGACCGATGGGAAGGTCGGGATACTTTTGGTCGAAATTGACTTTAGACTATACAATCCGGGTTTCCAAAGTGGAAAACTTGGATTCCGTCAGCCAGAATTGCCAGGAAGGTCGGGGGAAGCCATTTGACTTAGCAGTGATTGGACACCAGGGAGAGGGCTCATAGGGACCAAGGCTACATTGGGCTGACCGATGGGTGGGTCGGGATACTTTTGGTCGAAATTGACTTTAGACTATACAAACCAGGTTTCCAAAGTGTAAAACATGGATTCCGTCGGCCGGAATTGCCAGGAAGGTCGGGGGAGCCATTTGACTTAGCTGTGACGGGACTCCAGGACGAGGTCTCATAGGTTCCAAGGCTACATCCGGCTGACCGATGGGAAGGTCGGGTTACTTTTGGTCGAAAATGACTTTAGACTATACAAACCAGGTTGCTAAAGTGGAAAACATGGATTCCGTCGGGCAGAATTGCCAGGAAGGTCGGGGGTAGCCATTTGACTTAGCAGTGATGGTACTCCAGGGAGAGGTCTCATAGGGACCAAGGCTACATCCGGCTGACCGATGGGAAGGTCGGGATACTTTTGGTCGAAATTGACCTTAAACTATACAATCCAGGTTTCCAAAGTGGAAAACTTGGATTCCGTCGGGCAGAATTTCCAGCAAGGTCGGGGGTAGCCATTTGACTTAGCAGTCCTGGGACTCCAGGACGAGATCTCACAGGGACCAAGGCTACATCCGGCGGACCGATGTGAAGGTCTGAATACTATTGGTCGAAAATGACTTTAGACTATACAAACCAGGTTTTCAAAGTGGAAAACTTGGATTCCGTCGGCCAAAATTGCCAGGAAGGTCGGGGGAAGCCATTCGACTTAGCAGTGATTGGACACCAGGGAGAGGTCTCATAGGGACCAAGGCTACATCCGGCTGACCGATGGGAGGGTCGGGATACTTTTGGTCGAAAGTGACTTTAGACTATACAAACCAGGTTTCGAAAGTGGAAAACTTGGATTCCGTCGGCCGGAATTGCCAGGAAGGTCGGGGGAGTCATTTGACTTAGCTGTGATGGGACTCCAGGACGAGGTCTCATAGGGACCAAGGCTACATCCGGCTGACCGATGGGAAGGTCGGGATACTTTTGGTCGAAATTGACTTTAGACTATACAATCCAGGTTTCCAAAGTGCAAAACTTCGATTCCGTTGGGCAGAATGGCCAGGAAGGTCGGGGGTAGCCATTTGACTTAGCAGTGATGGGATTCCAGGACGATGTCTCATAGGGACGAAGGCTACATCCGGCTGACCGATGGGAAGGTCGGGATACTTTTGGTCGAAATTGACTTTAGACTATACAATCCAGGTTTCCAAAGTGAAAAACTTGGATTCCGTCGGGCAGAATTGCCAGGAAGGTCGGGGGTAGCCATTTGACTTAGCAGTGATTGGACACCAGGGCGAGGTCTCATTGGGACCAAGGCTACATCCGGCTGACGGATGGGTGGGTCGGGATACTTTTGGTCGAAATTGACTTTAGACTATACAATCCGGGTTTCCAAAGTGGAAAACTTGGATTCCGTCGGCCAGAATTGCCAGGAAGGTCGGGGGAAGCCTTTTGACTTAGCAGTGATTGGACACCAGGGAGAGGTCTCATAGGGACCAAGGCTACATCCGGCTGACCGATGGGAAGGTCTGGATACTTTTGGTCGAAAATGGCTTTAGACAATACAATCCAGGTTTCCAAAGTGCAAAACTTGGATTCCGTCGGGCAGAATTGCCAGGAAGGTCGGGGGTAACCATATGACTTAGCAGTGATGGGTCTCCAGGTCGAGATCTCACAGGGACCACGGCTACATACGGCTGACCGATGGGAAGGTCTGGATACTTTTCGTCGAAATTGACTTTAGACTATACAAACCAAGTTTTCAAAGTGGAAAACTTGGATTCCGTCGGCCGGAATTGCGAGGAAGGTCGGGGGAAGCCATTTGACTTAGCTGTGATGGGACTCCAGGACGAGGTCTCATAGGGACCAAGGCTACATCCGGCTGACCGATGGGAAGGTCGGGATACTTTTGGTCGAAATTGACTTTAGACTATACAATCCAGGTTTCCAAAGTGCAAAACTTCGATTCCGTTGGGCAGAATGGCCAGGAAGGTCGGGGGTAGCCATTTGACTTAGCAGTGATGGGATTCCAGGACGATGTCTCATAGGGACGAAGGCAACATCCGGCTGACCGATGGGAAGGTCGGGATACTTTTGGTCGAAATTGACTTTAGACTATACAATCCAGGTTTCCAAAGTGAAAAACTTGGATTCCGTCGGGCAGAATTGCCAGGAAGGTCGGGGGTAGCCATTTGACTTAGCAGTGATTGGACACCAGGGCGAGGTCTCATTGGGACCAAGGCTACATCCGGCTGACGGATGGGTGGGTCGGGATACTTTTGGTCGAAATTGACTTTAGACTATACAATCCGGGTTTCCAAAGTGGAAAACTTGGATTCCGTCGGCCAGAATTGCCAGGATGGTCGGGGGAAGCCTTTTGACTTAGCAGTGATTGGACACCAGGGAGAGGTCTCATAGGGACCAAGGCTACATCCGGCTGACCGATGGGAAGGTCTGGATACTTTTGGTCGAAAATGGCTTTAGACAATACAATCCAGGTTTCCAAAGTGCAAAACTTGGATTCCGTCGGGCAGAATTGCCAGGAAGGTCGGGGGTAACCATATGACTTAGCAGTGATGGGACTCCAGGTCGAGATCTCACAGGGACCAAGGCTACATACGGCTGACCGATGGGAAGGTATGGATACTTTTCGTCGAAATTGACTTTAGACTATACAAACCAGGTTTTCAAAGTGGAAAACTTGGATTCCGTCGGCCGGAATTGCGAGGAAGGTCGGGGGAGCCATTTGACTTAGCTGTCATGGTACTCCGGGACGAGGTCTCATTGGGACCGGGGCTACATCCGGCTGACCGATGGGAAGGTCGGGATACTTTTGGTCGAAATTGACTTTAGACTATACAATCCAGGTTTCCAAAGTGCAAAACTTGGATTCCGTCGGGCAGAATTGTCAGGAAGGTCGGGGGTAGCCATTTGACTTAGCAGTGATGGGACTCCAGGTCGAGATCTCACAGGGACCAAGGATACATCCGGCTGACCGATCGGATGGTCGGGATACTTTTGGTCGAAAATGACTTTAGACTATACAAACCAGGTTTCCAAAGTGGAAAACGTGCATTCCGTCGGCCAGAATTGCCAGGAAGGTCTGGGGAAGCCATTTGACTCAGCACTGATTGGACACCAGGGCGAGGTCTCTTAGGGACGAAGGCTATATCCGGCTGACCGATGGGAAGGTCGGGATACTTTTGTTCGAAATTGACTTTAGACTATACAATCCAGGTTTCCAAAGTGCAAAACTTGGATTCCGTCGGGCAGAATTGCCATCAAGGTCGGGGGTAGTCATTTGACTTAGCAGTGATGGGACTCCAGGTCGAGATCTCACAGGGACCAAGGCTACATCCGGCTGACCGATGGGAAGGTCGGGATACTTTTGGTCGAAAATGACTTTAGACTATACAAACCAGGTTGCCAAAGTGGAAAACTTGGATTCCGTCGGCCAGAATTGCCAGGAAGGTCGGGGGTAGCCAATTGACTTAGCAGTCCTGGGACTCCAGGACGAGATCTCACAGGGACCAAGGCTACATCCGGCGGACCGATGTGAAGGTCTGGATACTTTTGGTCGAAAATGACTTTAGACTATACAAACCAGGTTTTCAAAGTGGAAAACTTGGATTCCGTCGGCCAAAATTGCCAGGAATGTCTGGGGAAGCCATTTGACTTAGCAGTAATTGGACTCCAGGACGAGGTCTCATAGGGACCAAGGCTACATCCGGCTGACCGATGGGAAGGCCTGGATACTTTTGGTCGAAAATGACTTTAGACTATACAAACCAGGTTGCCAAAGTGGAAAACGTGGATTCCGTCGGCCAGAATTGCCAGGAAGGTCTGGGGAAGCCATTTGACTTAGCAGTAATTGGACTCCTGGACGAGGTCTCATAGGGACCAAGGCTACATCCGGCTGACCGATGGGAAGGCCTGGATACTTTTGGTCGAAAATGACTTTAGACTATACAAACCAGGTTGCCAAAGTGGAAAACTTGGATTCCGTCGGCCAGAATTGCCAGGTAGGTCGGGGGAAGCCATTTGACATAGCGGTGATTGGAAACCAGGGAGAGGTCTCATAGGGACCAAGGCTACATCCGGCTGACCGATGGGAAGGTCTGGATACTTTTGGTCGAAAATGACTTTAGACTATACAAACCAGGTTGCCAAAGTGGAAAACTTGGATTCCGTCGGCCGGAATTGCCAGGAAGGTCGGGGGAAGCCATTTGACTTAGCTGTGATGGGGCTCCAGGACGAGGTCTCATAGGGACGAAAGCTACATCCGGCTGACCGATGGGAAGGTCGGGATACTTTTGGTCGAAATTGACATTAGTCTATACAAACCAGGTTTCCAAAGTGGAAAACTTTGATTCCGTCGGCCAGAATTTCCAGGAAGGTAGGGGGTAGCCATTTGACTTAGCAGTGATTGGACACCAGGGATAGGTCTCATAGGGACCAAGGCTTCATCCGGCTGACCGATGGGAAGGTCTGGATACTTTTGTTCGAAAATGACTTTAGACTATTCAAACCAGGGTGCCAAAGAGGAAAACTTGGATTCCGTCGGGCAGAATTGCCAGGAAGGTCGGGGGTAGCAATTTAACTTAGCAGTGATTGGACTCCAGGACGAGATCTCATAGGAACCAAGGCTACATCCGGCTGACCGATGGGAAGGTCGGGATACTTTTGGTCGAAAATGACTTTAGACTATACAAACCAGGTTACCAAAGTGGAAAACTTGGATTCCGTCGGACGGAATTGCCATCAAGGTCTGGGGTAGTCATTTGACTTAGCAGTGATGGGACTCCAGGACGAGGTCTCATAGGTTCCAAGGCTGCATCCGGCTGACCGATGGGAAGGTCGGGATACTTTTTGTCGAAATTGACTTTAGACTATACAATACAGGTTTCGAAAGTGGAAAACTTGGATTCCGTCGGACGGAATTGCCATCAAGGTCGGGGGTAGTCATTTGACTTAGCAGTGATGGGACTCCAGGACGAGGTCTCATAGGTTCCAAGGCTGCATCCGGATGACCGATGGGAAGGTCGGGATACTTTTGGTCGAAAATGACTTTAGACTATTCAAACCAGGTTGCCAAAGAGGAAAACTTGGTTTCCGTCGGCCAGAATTGCCAGGAAGGTCGGGGGTAGCCATTTGACTTACCAGTGATGGGACTCCAGGACGAGATCTCATAGGGACCAAGGCTACATCCGGCTGACCGATGGGAAGGCCCGGATACTTTTGGTCGAAAATGACTTTAGACTATACAAACCAGGTTGCCAAAGTGGAAAACTTGGATTCCGTCGGGCAGAATTGCCAGGAAGGTCGGGGATAGCAATGTAACTTAGCAGTGATTGGACTCCAGGACGTGGTCTCATAGGGACCAAGGCTACATCCGACCGACCGATGGGAAGGTAGGGATACATTTGGTCGAAATTGACTTTAGACTATACAAACCAGGTTTCCAAAGTGGAAAACTTGGATTCCGTCGGACGGAATTGCCATCAAGGTATGGGGTAGTCATTTGACTTAGCAGTGATGGGACTCCAGGACGAGGTCTCATAGGTCCCAAGGCTGCATCCGGCTGACCGATGGGAAGGTCGGGATACTTTTTGTCGAAATTGACTTTAGACTATACAATACAGGTTTCCAAAGTGGAAAATTTGGATTCCGTCTTTCAGAATTGCCTGGAAGGTCGGGGGTAGCCATTTGACTTAGCAGTGATGGGACTCCAGAACAAGGTCTCATAGGGACGAAGGCTACATCCGGCTGACCGATGGGAAGGTCGGGATACTTTTGGTCGAAATTGACTTTAGACTAAACAATCCAGGTTTCCAAAGTGGAAAACTTGGATTCCGTCGGCCAGAATTTCCAGGAAGGTAGGAGGTAGCCATTTGACTTAGCAGTGATTGGACACCAGGGAGAGGTCTCAGAGGTTCCAAGGCTACATCCGGCCGACCGATGGGAAGCTCTGGATACTTTTGGTCGAAATTGACCTTAGACTATACAACGCAGGCTTCCAAAGTGCAAAACTTGGATTCCGTCGGGCAGAATTGCCAGGCAGGTCGGGGGTAGGAATTTGACTTAGCAGTGATGGGACTCCAGGACCATGTCTCATAGGGACGAAGGCTACATCGAGCTGACCGATGGGAAGGACGGGATACATTTGGTCGAAATTATCTTTAGACTATACAATCCAGGTTTCCAAAGTGGCAAACTTGGATTCCGTCGGCCAGAATTTCCAGGAAGGTAGGGGGTAGATATTTGACTTAGCAGTGAGTGGACACCAGGGAGAGGTCTCATAGAGACCAAGGCTACATCCGGCTGACCGATGGGAAGGTCTGGATACTTTTGGTGGAAAATGACATTAGACTATACAAACCAGGTTGCCAAAGAGGAAAACTTGGATTCCGTCGGCCAGAATTGCCAGGAAGGTCGGGGGTAGCCATTTGACTTAGCAGTGATGGGACTCCAGGACGAGATGTCATAGGAACCAAGGCTATATCCGGCTGATCGATGGGAAGGCCTGGATACTTTTGGTCGAAAATGACTTTAGACTACACAAACCAGGTTGCCAAAGTGGAAAACTTGGATTCCGTCGGGCAGAATTACCAGGAAGGTCGGGGGTAGCAATTTTACTTAGCAGTGATTGGACTCCAGGGCGAGGTCTCATAGGGACCAAGGCTACATCCGGCTGACCGATGGGAAGGTCGGGATACTTTTGGTTCGAAATTGACTTTGGACTATACAGTCCAGGTTTCCAAAGTACAAAACTTGGATTCCGTCGGGCAGGATTGCCAGGAAGGTCGGGGGTAGTCACTTGACTTAGCAGTGATGGGACTCCACGACGAGGTCTCATTGGTTCCAGGGCTACATCCGGCTGAGCGATGGGAAGTTCGGGATACTTTTGGTCGAAATTGACTTTAGACTATACAATCCAGGTTTCCAAAGTGGAAAACTTGGATTGCGTCGGGCAGAATTGCCTGGAAGGTCGGGGGAAGCCATTCGACTTAGCAGTGATTGGACACCAGGGAGAGGTCTCATAGGGACCAAGGCTACATCCGGCTGACCGATGAGAGGGTCGGGATTCTTATGGTCGAAATTGACTTTAGACTATACAGACCAGGTTTTCAAAGTGGAAACTTGGATTCCGTCGGCCGGAATTGCGAGGAAGGTCGGGGGAGCCATTTCACTTAGCTGTGATGGGACTCCGGGACGAGGTCTCATAGGGACCAAGACTACATCCGGCTGACCGATGGGAAGGTCGGGATACTTTTGGTCGAAATTGACTTTAGACTATATAATCCAGGTTTCCAAAGTGCAAAACTTGCATTCCGTCGGGGCAGAATTGCCAGGAAGGACGAGGGTAGCCATCTGACTTAGCAGTGATGGGACTCCAGGACGATGTCTCATAGGGACGAAAGCTACATCCGGCTGACGGATGGGAAGGACGGGATACTTTTGGTCGAAATTGACTTTATACTATACAATCCCGGTTTCCAAAGTGGACAACTTGGATTCCGTCGGGCAGAATTGCCAGGAAGGTCGGGGGAAGCCATATGACTTAGAAGTGATTGGACACCAGGGAGAGGTCTCATAGGGACGAAGCCTACATCCGGCTGACCCGTGGGAAGTTCAGGATACTTTTGGTCGAAATTGACTTTAGACTATACAATCCAGGTTTCCTAAGTAGAAAACTTGGGTTCCGTCGGGCAGAATTTCCAGGAAGGTCGGGGGTAGCCATTTGACTTAGCTGTGATGGGACTCCGGGACGAGGTCTCATAGGGACCAAGGCTACATCCGGCTGACCGATGGGATGGCCTGGATACTTTTTGTCGAAAATGACTTTAGACAATACAATCCAGGTTTCCAAAGTGCAAAACTTGCATTCCGTCGGGCAGAATTGCCAGGAAGGTCGCGGGTAGCCATTTGACTTAGCAGTGATGGGACTCCACGACGATGTCTCATAGGGACCAAGGCTACATCCGGCTGACCGATGGGAAGGCCTGGATACTTTTTGTCGAAAATGACTTTAGACAATACAATCCAGGATTCCAAAGTGCCAAACTTGGATTCCGTCGGGCAGAATTGCCAGGATGGTCGGGGGTAGCCATTTGACTTAGCAGTGATGGGACTCCACGACGACGTCTCATAGGGACGAAGCATACATCCGGCTGACCCGTGGGAAGTTCGGGATACTTTTGGTCGAAATTGACTTTAGACTATACAATCCAGGTTTCCTAAGTAGAAAACATGGGCTCCGTCGGGCAGAATTGCCAGGAAGGTCGGGGGTAGCCATTTGACTTAGCAGTGATGGGACTCCAGGACGAGATCTCACAGGGACCAAGGCTACATCCGGCTGACCGATGGGAAGGTCTGGATACTTTTGGTCGAAATTGACTTTAGACTATACAAACCAGGTTGCCAAAGTGGAAAACGTGGATTCCGTCGGCCAGAATTGCCAGGAAGGTCTGGGGAAGCCATTTGACTTAGCAGTAATTAGACTCCAGGACGAGGTCTCATAGGGACCAAGGCTACATCCGGTGCCCGATGGGAAGTTCGGGATACTTTTGGTCGAAATTGACTTTAGACTATACAAACCAGGTTTTCAAAGTGGAAAACTTGGATTCCGTCGGCCGGAATTGCGAGGAAGGTCGGGGGAGCCATTTGACTTAGCTGTGATGGGACTCCAGGACGAGGTCTCATAGAGACCAAGGCTACATCAGACTGACCGATGAGAAGGCCTGAATACTTTTAGTCGAAAATGACTTTAGACTATACAAACCAGGTTGCCAAAGTGGAAAACGTGGATTCCGTCGGCCAGAATTGCCAGGAAGGTCTGGGGAAGCCATTTGACTTAGCAGTAATTGGACTCCAGGACGATGTCTCATAGGGACCAAGGCTACATCCGGTAACCGATGGGAAGGTCGGGATACTTTTGGTCGAAATTGACTTTAGACTATACAATCCAGGTTTCCAATGTGCAAAACTTGCTTTCCGTCGGGGCAGAATTGCCAGGAAGGACGGGGGTAGCCATTTGACTTAGCAGTGATGGGACTCCAGGACGATGTCTCATAGGGACGAAGGCTACATCCGGCTGACCGATGGGAAGGTCTGGATACTTTTGGTCGAAAATGGCTTTAGACTATACAAACCAGGTTGCCAAAGTGGAAAACTTGTATTCCGTCCGCCAGAATTGCCAGGGAGGTCGGGGGTAGCCATTTGACTTAGCAGTGATGGGACTCCAGGACGAGGTCTCATAGGGACCAAGGCTACATCCAGCTGACCAATGGGAAGGTCTGGATACTTTTGGTCGAAAATGACTTTAGACTATACAATCCAGGTTTCCGAAGTGCAAAACTTGGATTCCGTCGGGCAGAATTGCCAGGAAGGTCGGGGGTAGCCATTTGACTTAGCAGTGATGGGACTCCAGGACGATGTCTCATAGGGACGAAGGCTACATACGGCTAACCGATGGGAAGGTCTGGATACTTTTGGTCGAAATAGGCTTTAGACTATACAAACCAGGTTTCCAAAGTGGAAACCTTGGATTCCGTCGGCCAGAATTGCCAGGAAGGTCGGGGGAAGCAATTTGACTTAGCAGTGATGGGACTCCAGGACGAGGTCTCATAGGGACGAAAGCTACATCCGGCTGACCGATGGGAAGGTCGGGATACTTTTGGTCGAAACTGACTTTAGACTAAACAATCCAGGTTTCCAAAGTGGAAAACTTGGATTTCGTCGGCCAGAATTGCCAGGGAGGTCGGGGATAGCCATTTGACTTGGCAGTGATTGGACACCAGGGCGAGGTCTCATAGGGACTAAGGCTACATCCGGCTGGCAGATGGGAAGGTCTGGATACTTTTGGTCGAAATTGACATTAGACTATACAAACCAGGTTTCCAAAGTGGAAAACTTTGATTCCGTCGGCCAAAATTGCCAGGAAGGTCGGGGGAAACCATTCGACATAGCAGTGATTGGACACCAGGGAGAGGTCTCATAGGGACGAAAGCTACATCCAGCTAACAGATGGGGGGGTCGGGATACTTTTGGTCGAAATTGACGTTAGACTATACAGGCCAGGTTTCCAAAGTGGAAAACTTGGATTCCGTCGGCCAGAATTGCCAGGAAGGTCGGGGGAAGCCATTTGACTTAGGAGTGATTGGACACCAGGGAGAGATCTCATAGGGACCAAGGCTACATCCGGCTGACCGATGGGAAGGCATGGATACTTTTGATCGAAAATGTCTTTAGACTATACAAACCAGCTTTCCAAAGTGGAAAACTTGGACTCCGTCGGGCAGAATTGCCAGGAAGGTTGGGGGTAGTCATTTGAATTAGCTGTGATGGGACTCCGGGACGAGGTCTCATTGGGACCAAGGCTACACCGGGCTGACCGATGGGAAGTTCGGGATACTTTTGGTCGAAAGTGACTTTAGACTATACAAACCAGGTTGCCAAAGTGGAAAGCTTGGATTCCGTCGGCCAGAATTGCCAGGAAGGTCGGGGGAAACCATTCGACATAGCAGTGATTGGACACCAGGGAGAGGTCTCATAGGGACCAAGGCTACATCCAGCTAACAGATGGGGGGGTCGGGATACTTTTGGTCGAAATTGACGTTAGACTATACAGGCCAGGTTTCCAAAGTGGAAAACTTGGATTCCGTCGGCCAGAATTGCCAGGAAGGTCGGGGGAAGCCATTTGACTTAGAAGTGATTGGACACCAGGGAGAGATCTCATAGGGACCAAGGCTACATCCGGCTGACCGATGGGAAGGCATGGATACTTTTGATCGAAAATGTCTTTAGACTATACAAACCAGGTTTCCAAAGTGGAAAACTTGGACTCCGTCGGGCAGAATTGCCAGGAAGTTCGGGGGTAGTCATTTGAATTAGCAGTGATGGGACTCCCGGACGAGGTCTCAGGTTCCAAGGCTACATCCGGCTGACCGATGGGAAGTCCGGGATACTTTTAGTCGAAATTGACTTTAGACTATACAAACCAGGTTACCAAAGTGGAAAACTTTGATTCCGTCGACCGGAATTGCCAGGAAGGTCGGGGGAAGCCATTTGACTTAGCAGTGATTGGACTCCAGGACGAGGTCTCATAGGTTCCAAGGCTACATCCGGCTGACCGATGGGAAGTTCGGGATACTTTTGGTCGAAATTGACTTTAGACTATACAATCCAGGTTTCCAAAGTGGAAAACTTGGATTCCGTCGGCCGGAATTGCGAGGAAGGTCGGGGGTAGCCATTTGACTTAGCAGTGATTGGACTCCAGGACGAGGTCTCATAGGTTCCAAGGCTACATCCGGCTGACCGATGGGAAGTTCGGAATACTTTTGGTCGAAATTGACTTTAGACTATACAAACCAGATTGCCAAAGTGGAAAACTTGGATTCCGTCGGCCAGAATTGCCAGGAATGTCGGGGGAAGCCATTTGACTTAGAAGTGATTGGACACCAGGGAGAGGTCTCATAGGACCAAGGCTACATCCGGCTGACCGATGGGAAGGTCGGGATACTTTTGGTCGAAATTGACTTTAGACTATACAAACCAGGTTGCCAAAGTGGAAAACTTGGATTCCGTGGGGCAGAATTGCCAGCAAGGTCGGGGGAGCCATTTGACTTAGATGTGATGGGACTCCAGGACGAGGTCTCATAGGTTCCAAGGCTACATCCGGCTGACCGATGGGAGGGTCGGGATACTTTTGGTCGAAATTGACTTTAGACTATACAAACCAGGTTTCCAAAGTGGAAAACATGGATTCCGTCGGCCAGAATTGCCAGGAAGGTAGGGGGAGCCATTTGACTTAGATGTGATGGGACTCCAGGACGAGGTCTCATAGGTTCCAAGGCTACATCCGGCTGACCGATGGGAGGGTCGGGATACTTTTGGTCGAAATTGACTTTAGACTATACAATCCAGGTTTCCAAAGTGCAAAACTTGGATTCCGTTGACCAGAATTGCCAGGAGGGTCGGGGGAAGCCATTTCGACTTAGCAGTGATGAGACTCCAGGACGAGGTCTCATAGGTTCCATGGCTACATCCTGCTGACCGATGGGAAGTTCGTGATACTTTTGGTCGAAATTGACTTTAGACTATACAATCCAGCTTTCCAAAGTGCAAAACTTGGATTCCGTCGGGCAGAATTGCCAGGAAGGTCGGGGGAAGCCATTTGACTTAGCGGTGATAGGACATCACGACGATGTCTCATAGGGACGAAGGCTACATCCGGCAGACACATGGGAAGTTCGGGATACTTTTGGTCGAAATTGACATTAGACTATGCAATCCAGGTTTCCAAAGTGCAAAACTTGGATTCCGGCGGGCAGAATTGCCATTAAGGTCGGGGGTAGCCATTTGACTTAGCAGTGATGGGACTCCAGGACGATGTCTCATAGGGACGAAAGCTACATCCGACTGACCGATGGGAAGGTCGGGATACTTATGGTCGAAAATGACTTTAGACTATACAAACCAGGTTTCCAAAGTGGAAAACTTGGATTCCGTCCGCCGGAATTGCCAGGAAGGTCGGGGGAGCCATTTGACTTAGCAGTGTTGGGACACCAGGACGAGGTCTCATAGGGACGGAGGCTACATCCGGATGACCGATGGGAAGGTCGGGGTACTTTTGGTCGAAATTGACTTTAGACTAAACAATCCAGGTTTCCAAAGTGGAAAACTTGGATTCCGTCGGCCAGAATTGCCAGGAAGGTAGGGGTAGCCATTTGAATTAGCAGTGATGGGACTCCAGGACGAAGTCTCGTAGGGACCAAAGCTACAACCGGCTGACCGATGGGAAGGTCGCGATACTTTTGGTCGAAATTGACTTTAGACTGCACAAACCAGGTTTCCAAAGTGGAAAACTTGGATTCCGTCGGCCAGAATGGCCAGGAAGGTCGGGGGTAGCCATTTGACTTCGCAGTGATGGGACTCCAGGACGAGATCTAATAGCGGCCAGGGCTACATCCGGCTGACCGATGAGAAGTTCAGGATACTTTTGGTCGAAATTGACTTTAGACTAAACAATCCAGGTTTCCAAAGTGGAACACTTGGATTCCGTTGACCAGAATTTCCAGGAAGGTCGGGGGAAGCCATTTGACTTCGCAGTGAAGGGACTCCAGGACGATGTCTCATAGGGACGAAGGCTACATCCGGCTGACCGATGGGAAGGCCTGGATACTTTTGGTCGAAAATGACTTTAGACAATACAAGCCAGGTTGCCAAAGTGGAAAACTTGTATTCCGTCGGCCAGAATGGCCAGGAAGGTCGGGGGTAGCCATTTGACTTCGCAGGGATGGGACTCCAGGACGAGATCTAATAGCGGCCAGGGCTACATCCGGCTGACAGATGGGAAGGTCTGGATACTTTTGGTCGAAATTGACATTAGACTATACAATCCAGTTTTCCAAAGTGCAAAACTTGGATTCCGTCGGGGCAGTATTGCCAGGAAGGTCGGGGGTAGTCATCTGACTTAGCAGTGATGGGACTCCTGGACGAGGTCTCATAGGGACCATGGCAACATCCGGCTGACCTATGGGTAGTACGGGATACTTTTAGTCGAAATTGACTTTAGACTATTCAAACCAGGTTGCCAAAGTGGAAAACTTGGATTCCGTCGGCCAGAATTGCCAGGAAGGTCGTGGGAAGCCATTTGACTTAGCAGTGATTGGACACCAGGGAGAGGTCTCATAGGGACGAAGGCTACATCCGGCTGACCGATGGGAAGGTCTGGATACTTTTGGTCGAAAATGACTTTAGACTATACAAACCAGGTTGCCAAAGTGGAAAACTTGGATTCCGTCGGGCAGAATTGCCATGAAGGTCGGGAGGAGTCATTTGACTTTGCAGTGATTGGACACCAGGGCGAGGTCTCACAGGGACCAACGATACATCCAGCTGACCGATGGGAAAGTCGGGATTCTTTTGGACAAAATTGACTTTAGACTATTCGATCCAGGTTTACAAAGTGCAAAACTTGGATTCCGTCGGGCAGAATTGCCAGGAAGGTCGGGGGAAGCCATTTGACTTCGCAGTGATGGGACTCCAGGACGAGGTCTCATAGGGACCAAGGCTACATCCGGCTGACCGAAGGGAAGGTCTGGATACTTTTGGTCGAAAATGACTTTAGACTATACAAACCAGGTTGCCAAAGTGCAAAACTTGTATTCCGTTGGGCAGAATTGCCAGGAAGGTCGTCGGTAGTCATTTGACTTAGCAGTGATTGGACACCAGGGCGAGGTCTCATAGGGACCAAGGCTACATCCGGCTGACCGATGGGAAGGTCGGGATACTTTTGGTCGAAAATGACTTTAGACTATACAAACCAGGTTGCCAAAGTGCAAAACTTGTATTCCGTTGGGCAGAATTGCCAGGAAGGTCGTCGGTAGTCATTTGACTTAGCAGTGATTGGACACCAGGGCGAGGTCTCATAGGGACCAAGGCTACATCCGGCTGACCGATGGGAAGGTCGGGATACTTTTGGTCGAAAATGACTTTAGACTATACAAACCAGGTTGCCAAAGTGGAAAACTTGGATTCCGTCGGCCAGAATTGCCAGGAAGGTCGGGGGTAGCCATTTGACTTAGCAGTGATGGGACTCCAGCACGAGGTCTCATAGGGACCAAGGCTACATCCGGATGACCGATGGGAAGGCCTGGATACTTTTGGTCGAAAATGACCTTAGACTATACAAACAAGGTTGCCAAAGTGGAAAACTTGGACTCCATCGGCCAGAATTGCCAGGAAGGTCGGGGGAAGCCATTTGACTTAGCAGTGATATGACTCCAGGACGAGGTCTCATAGGGACCAAGGCTACATCCGGCTGACCGATGGGAAGGTCGGCATACTTTTGGTCGAAATTGACTTTAGACTATACCATCCGGGTTTCCAAAGTGGAAAACTTGGATTCTGTCGGCCAGAATTGCCAGGAAGGTCGGGGGAAGCCATTTGACTTAGCAGTGATTGGTCACCAGGGAGAGGTCTCGTAGGGACCAAGGCTACATCCGGCTGACCGATGGGCAGGTCTGGATACTTTTGGTCGAAAATGACTTTAGACTATACAATCCAGGTTACCAAAGTGCAAAACTTGGATTCCGTCGGGCAGAATTGCCAGGAAGGTCGGGGGAAGCCATTTGACTTCGCAGTGATGGGACTCCAGGACGAGGTCTTATAGGGACCAAGGCTACATCCGGCTGACCGATGGGAAGGTCGGGATACTTTTGGTCGAAATTGACTTTAGACTATACAAACCAGGTTTCCAAAGTGGAAAACTTGGATTCCGTCGGCCGGAATTGCCAGGAAGGTTGGGGGAGCCATTTGACTTAGCAGTAATGGGACTCCAGGACGAGGTCTCATAGGTTCCAAGGCTATATCCGGCTGACCGATGGGAAGTTCGGGATACTTTTGGACGAAATTAACTTTAGACTATACAACCCAGGTTTCCAAAGTGGAAAACTTGGATTCCGTCGGGCAAAAATGCCATGAAGGTCGGGGGTAGTCATTTGACTTAGCAGTGATTGGACACCAGGACGAGGTCTCATAGGGACCAAGGCTACATCCGGCTGACCGATGGGAAGGTCGGGATACTTTTGGTCGAAATTGACTTTAGACTATACAATCCAGGTTTCCAATGTGCAAAACTTGCATTCTGTCGGGGCAGAATTGCAAGGAAGGTCGGGTGTAGTCTTTTGACTTAGCAGTAATGGGACTCCAGGACGAGGTCTCATAGGGACGAAGGCTTCATCCGGCTGACCGATGGGAAGGCCTGGATACTTTTGGTCGAAAATGACTTTAGACTATACAAGCCAGGTTGCCAAAGTGGAAAACTTGGATTCCGTCGGCCAGAATGGCCAGGAAGGTCGGGGGTAGCCATTTGACTTCGCAGGGATGGGACTCCAGGACGAGATCTAATAGCGGCCAGGGCTACATCCGGCTGACAGATGGGAAGGTCTGGATACTTTTGGTCGAAATTGACTTTAGACTATACAATCCAGTTTTCCAAAGTGCAAAACTTGGATTCCGTCGGGCAGAATTGCCAAGAAGGTCGGGGGAGCCATTCGACTTAGGTGTGATGGGACTCCAGGAAGAGGTCTCATAGGGACCATGGCAATATCCGGCTGACCGATGGGAAGTACGGGATACTTTTAGTCGAAATTGACTTTAGACTATTCAAACAAGGTTGCCAAAGTGGAAAACTTGGACTCCATCGGCCAGAATTGCCAGGAAGGTCGGGGGAAGCCATTTGACTTAGCAGTGATATGACTCCAGGACGAGGTCTCATAGGTTCCAAGGCTATATCCAGCTGACCGATGGGCAGGTCCGGATACTTTTGGTCGAAAATGACTTCAGACTTTACAATCCAGGTTGCCAAAGTGGAAAACTTGGATTCCGTCGGCCAGAATTGCCAGGAAGGTCTGGGGAAGCCATTTGACTTAGCAGTAATTAGATTCCAGGACGAGGTCTCATAGGGACGAAGGCTACGTCCGGTGACCGATTGGAAGGTCGGGACACTTTTGGTCGAAATTGACTTTAGACTATACAAACCAGGTTTTCAAAGTGGAAAACTTGGATTCCGTCGGCCGGAATTGCGAGGAAGGTCGGGGGAGCCATTTGACTTAGCTGTGATGGGACTCCAGGGCGAGGTCTCATAGGGACCAAGGCTACATCCGGCTGACCGATGGGAAGGTCGGGATACTTTTGGTCGAAATTGACTTTAGACTATACAAACCAGGTTTTCAAAGTGGAAAACGTGGATTCCGTCGGCCAGAATTGCCAGGAAGGTCGGGTGTAGCCATTTGACTTAGCAGTGATGGGACTCCAGGACGAGATCTCATAGGGACCAAGGCTACAGCCGGCTGACCGATGGGAAGTTCGGGATTCTTTTGGTCGAAAGTGACTTTAGACTATACAAACCAGGTTGCCAAAGTGGAAAGCTTGGATTCCGTCGGCCAGAATTGCCAGGAAGGTCGGGGGAAGCCATTTGACTTCGCAGTGATGGGACTCCTGGACGAGGTCTTATAGGGACCAAGGCTACATCCGGCTGACCCATGGGAAGTTCGGGACACTTCTGGTCGAAATTGACTTTGGACTATACAATCCAGGTTTCCAAAGTGCAAAACTTGGATTCCGTCGGGCAGAATTGCCAGGAAGGTCGGGGGTAGCCATTTGACTTAGCAGTGATGGGACTCCACGACGATGTCTCATAGGGACGACGGCTACATCCGGCTGACCCATGGGAAGTTCGGGACACTTTTGGTCGAAATTGACTTTAGACTATACAATCCACGTTTCCAAAGTGCAAAACTTGGATTCGGTCGGCCAGAATTGCCAGGAACGTCGGGGGTAGCCATTTGACTTAGCAGTGATGGGTCTCCAGGACGAGATCTCATAGGGACCAAGGCTACATCCGGCTCACCGATGGGAAGGCCTGGATACTTTTGGTCGAAAATGACTTTAGACTATACAAACCAGGTTGACAAAGTGGAAAACTTGGATTCCGTCGGGCAGAATTGCCAGGAAGGTCGGGGGTAGCCATTTGACTTAGCAGTGATGGGTCTCCAGGGCGAGATCTCATAGGGACCAAGGCTACATCCGGCTGACCGATGGGAAGGTCGGGATACTTTTGGTCGGAATTGACTTTAGACTATACAAACCAGATTTCTAAAGTGGAAAACATGGATTCCGTCGGGCAGAATTGCCAGGAAGGTCGGGGGTAGTCATTTGACTTAGCAGTGATGGGACTCCAGGACGAGGTCTCATAGGTTCCAAGGCTACATCCGGCTGACCGATGGGAAGGTCGGGATACTTTTGGTCGAAATTGACTTTAGACTATACAATCCAGGTTGCCAAAGTGGAAAACTTGGATTCCGGCGGCCAGAATTGCCAGGAAGGACGGGGGAAGCCATTTGACTTAGAAGTGATTGGACACCAGGGAGAGGTCTCATGGGGCCAAGGCTACATCCGGCTGACTGATGCGAAGGTCGGGATACTTTTGGTCGAAATTGACTTTAGACTATACAAACCAGGTTTCCAAAGTGGAAAACTTGGACTCCGTCCGGCAGAATTGCCAGGACGGTCGGGGGTAGTCACTTGACTTAGCAGTGATGGTACTCCAGGAAGAGGTCTCATAGGGAACAAGGCTACATCCGGCTGACCGATGGGAAGGTCGGGATACTTTTGGTCGAAACTGACCTTAGACTATACAATCCAGGTTTCCAAAGTGGAAAACTTGGATTCCGTCGGCCAGAATTGCCAGGTAGGTCGGGGGTAGCCATTTGACTTAGCAGTGATGGGACTCCAGGACGAGGTCTCATAGGGACGAAGGCTACATCCGGCTGACCGATGGGAAGGTCGGGATACTTTTGGTCGATACTGACTTTAGACTATACAATCCAGGTTTCCTAAGTAGAAAACTTGGGCTCCGTCGGGCAGAATTGCCAGGAAGGTTGGAGGTAGCCATTTGACTTCGCAGTGATGGGTCTCCAGGACGAGGTCTAATAGGGACGGAGGCTACATCCGGCTGACCGATGGGAAGGTCGGGATACTTTTGGTCGAAAGTGACTTTAGACTATACAAACCAGGTTGCTAAAGTGGAAAACTTGGATTCCGTCGGCAAAAATTGCCAGGAAGGTCGGGGGAAGCCATTTGACGTAGCGGCGATTCGACAAAAGGGAGAGGTCTCATAGGGACCAAGGCTACATCCGGCTGACCGATGGGAAGGTCGGGATAATTTTGGTCGAAATTGACTTTAGACAATACAATCCAGGTTTCCAAAGTGCAAAACGTGGATTCCGTCGGGCAGAATTGCCATGAAGGTCGGGGGAAGCCATTTGACTTAGCAGTGATTGGACACCAGGGAGAGGTCTCACAGGGACCAAGGCTACATCCGGCTGACCGATGGGAAGGTCGGGATACTATTGGTCGAAATTGACTTTAGACTATACAATCCAGGTTTCCAAAGTGCAAAACTTGGATTCCGTCGGCAGGATTGCCTGGTGGGTCGGGGGTAGCCATTTGACTTAGTAGTGTTTGGGCTCCATGACGATGTGTCATAGGGACGAAGGCTACATCCGGCTGACCAATGGGAAGTTCGGTATACTTTTGGTCGAAATTGACTTTAGACCATACAAACCAGGTTTCCAAAGTGGAAAACTTGGATTCCGTCGGGCAGAATTGCCAGGAAGGTCTGGGGTAGTCATTTGACTTAGCAGTGATGGGACACCAGGACGAGGTCTCATAGGTTCCAATGCTACATCCGGCTGACCGATGGGAAGTTCGGTATACTTTTCATCGAAATTGACTTTAGACTATACAAACCAGGTTTCCAAAGCGAAAGACTTGGATTCCGTCGGGCAGAATTGCCAGGAAGGTCGGGGTTAGTCATTTGACTTAGCAGTGAGGGGAATCCAGGACGAGGTCTCATAGGTTCCAAGGCTACATCCGGCTGACCGATCGGAAGTTCGGGATACTTTTGGTCGAAATTGACTTTAGACTAAACAATCCAGGTTTCCAGAGTGGAAAACTTGGATTCCGTCAGCCAGAATTGCCAGGAAGGTCGGGGGTAGCCATTTGACTTAGCAGTGATGGGACTCCAGGACGAGGTCTCATAGGGACGAAGGCTACATCCGGCTGACCGATGGGAAGGACGGGATACTTTTGGTCGAAACTGACATTAGACTATACAATCCAGTTTTCCTAAGTAGAAAACTTGGGCTCCGTCGGGCAGAATTGCCAGGAAGGTTGGAGGTAGCCATTTGACTTCGCAGTGATGGGTCTCCAGGACGAGGTCTCATAGGGACGGAGGCTACATCCGGCTGACCGATGGGAATGTCGGGATACTTTTGGTCCAAATCGACTTTAGACTATACAAACCAGGTTTCCAAAGTGGAAAACTTGGACTCCGTCCGGCAGAATTGCCAGGACGGTCGGGGGTAGTCACTTGACTTAGCAGTGATGGTACTCCAGGAAGAGGTCTCATAGGGAACAAGGCTACATCCGGCTGACCGATGGGAAGGTCGGGATACTTTTGGTCGAAATTGACCTTAGACTATACAATCCAGGTTTCCAAAGTGGAAAACTTGGATTCCGTCGGCCAGAATTGCCAGGTAGGTCGGGGGTAGCCATTTGACTTAGCAGTGATGGGACTCCAGGACGAGGTCTCATAGGGACGAAGGCTACATCCGGCTGACCGATGGGAAGGTCGGGATACTTTTGGTCGATACTGACTTTAGACTATACAATCCAGGTTTCCTAAGTAGAAAACTTGGGCTCCGTCGGGCAGAATTGCCAGGAAGGTTGGAGGTAGCCATTTGACTTCGCAGTGATGGGTCTCCAGGACGAGGTCTCATAGGGACGGAGGCTACATCCGGCTGACCGATGGGAAGGTCGGGATACTTTTGGTCGAAATTGACTTTAGACTATAGAAATCAGGTTTTGAAAGTGGAATCTTGGATTCCGTCGGGCAGAGTAGCCAGGAATGTCGGGTGTAGCCATTTGACTTAGCAGTGATGGGACTCCAGGACGAGATCTCATAGGGACCAACCCTACATCCGGCTGACCGATGGGAAGGCCTGGATACTTTTGGTCGAAAATGGCTTTAGACTATACAAACCAGGTTGCCAAAGTGGAAAACTTGGATTCCGTCGGGCAGAGTAGCCAGGAATGTCGGGTGTAGCCATTTGACTTAGCGGTGATTGGACACCAGGGAGAGGTCTCATAGGGACCGAGGCTACATCCGGCTGACCGATGGGAGGGTCGGTATACTTTTGGTCGAAATTGACTTTATTCTATACAAACCAGGTTTCCAAAGTGGAAAACTTGGATTCCGTCGGCCGGAATTGCCAGGAAGGTCGGGGGAGCCATTTGACTTAGCAGTGATTGGACACCAGGGAGAGGTCTCATAGGGACCGAGGCTACATCCGGCTGACCGATGGGAGGGTCGGGATACTTTTGGTCGAAATTGACTTTATTCTATACAAACCAGGTTTCCAAAGTGGAAAACTTGGATTCCGTCCGCCAGAATTGCCAGGAAGGTCGGGTGTAGCCATTTGACTTAGCAGTGATGGGACTCCAGGACGAGGTCTCATAGGGACGAAAGCTACATCCGGCTGACCGACGGGAAGGTCGGGATACTTTTGGTCGAAACAGACTTTAGACTAAACAATCCAGGTTTCCAAAGTGGAAAACTTGGATTCCGCCGGGCAGAATTGCCAGGATGGTCGGGGGTAGCCATTTGACTTAGCAGTGATGGGACTCCAGGACGATGTCTCATAGGGACGAAGGCTACATCCGACTGACCGATGGGAAGGTTGGGATACTTTTGGTCGAAATTGACCTTAGACTATACATTCCAGGTTTCCAAAGTGCAAAACTTGCATTCCGTCGGGCAGAATTGCCAGTAAGGTCGGGGGAGCCATTTGACTTACCTGTGATGGGACTCCAGGACTAGGTCTCATAGGGACCAAGGCTACAACCGGCTGACCGATGGGAAGGTCGTGATACTTTTGGTCGAAAGTGACTTTAGACTATACAAACCAGGTTGCTAAAGTGGAAAACTTGGATTCCGTCGGCAAAAATTGCCAGGAAGGTCGGGGGAAGCCATTTGACGTAGCGGCGATTGGACACCAGGGAGAGGTCTCATAGGGATCAAGGCTACATCCGGCTGACCGATGGGAAGGTCGGGATACTTTTGGTCGAAATTGACTTTAGACTATAGAAACCAGGTTTTCAAAGTGGAAAACTTGGATTCCGTCGGCCAGAATTGCCAGGAAGGTCGGGGGTAGCCATTTGACTTAGCAGTGATTGGACACCAGGGCGAGGTCTCATAGGGACCAAGGCTACATCCGGCTGACAGATGGGAAGGTCTGGATACTTTTGGTCGAAAATGACTTTAGACTATACAAACCAGGTTGCCAAAGTGGAATACTTGGATTCCGTCGGCCAGAATTGCCACGAAGGTCGGGGGTGGCCATTTGACTTAGAAGTGATGGGACTCCAGGACGAGGTCTCATAGGTTCCATGGCTAAATCCGGCTGACCGATGGGAAGGTCGGGATACATTTGGCCGAAATTGACTTAAAACTATACAATCCAGGTTTCCAAAGTGCAAAACTTGGATTCCGTCGGCAGAATTGCGAGGAAGGTCGGGGTAGTGATTTGACTTAGCAGTGATGGGACTCCAGGACGAGGTCTCATAGGTTCCAAGGCTACATCCGGCTGACCGATGGGAAGGTCGGGATACTTTTAGTCGAAATTGACTTTAGACTATCCAAACCAGGCTTCCAAAGTGGAAAACTTGGATTCCGTCCGGCAGAATTGCCAGGAAGGTCGGGGGTAGCCATTTGACTTAGCTGTGATGGGTCTGCTGGACGACGTCTCATATGGACGAAGGCTACATCCGGCTGACCGATGGGAAGGTCGGGATACTTTTGGTCGAAATTGACTTTAGGCTATACAAACCAGGTTTCCAAAGTGGAAAACTTGGACTCCGTCGGGCAGAATTGCCAGGAAGGTCGGGGGTAGTCATTTGACTTAGCAGTGATTGGACACCAGGGCGAGGTCTCATAGGGACCAAGGATACATCCGGCTGACCGATGGGCAGGTCTGGATACTTTTGGTCGAAGGCGACTTTAGATTATACAATCCAGGTTTCCAAAGTGCAAAACTTGGATTCCGCCGGGCAGAATTGCCAGGTAGGTCGGGGGTATTCATTTGACTTAGCAGTGATTGGAAACCAGGGCGAGGTCTCATAGGGACCAAGGCTACATCCGGCTGACCGATGGGAAGCTCTGGAGACTTTTGGTCGAAAATGACTTTAGACTATACAATCCAGGTTTCCAAAGTGAAAAACTTGGATTCCGTCGGGCAGAATTGCCATGAAGGTCGGGGGTAGTCATTTGACATAGCAGTGATGGGACTCCAGGACGAGATCTAATAGCGACCAATGCTACATCCGGCTGACCGATGAGAAGTTCGGGATACTTTTGGTCGAAATTGACATTAGACTATACAATACGGGCTTCAAAAGTGCAAAACTTGGATTTCGTCGGGCAGAATTGCCAGGAAGGTCGGGGGTAGTCATTTGATTTAGCAGTGATTGGACTCCAGGGCGAGGTCTCATAGGTTCCAACGCTACATCCGGCTGACCGATGGGAAGTTGGGGATACTTTTGGTCGAAATTGACTTTAGACTATACAATCCACGTTTCCAAAGTGCAAAACTTGCATTCCGTCGGGGCAGAATTGCCAGGAAGGTAGGGGGTACTAATCTGACTTAGCAGTGATGGGACTCTTGGACGAGGTCTCATAGGTTCCAAGGCTACATCCGGCTGACCGATGGGAAGGTCGGGATAATTTTGGTCGAAATTGACTTTAGACAATACAATCCAGGTTTCCAAAGTGAAAAACTTGGATTCCGTCGGGCAGAATTGCCATGAAGGTCGGGGGTAGTCATTTGACTTAGCAGTGATTGGACACCAGGGAGAGGTCTCACAGGGACCAAGGCTACATCCGGCTGACCAATGGGAAGGTCGGGATACTATTGGTCGAAATTGACTTTAGACTATACAATCCAGGTTTCCAAAGTGCAAAACTTGGATTCCGTCGGCAGGATTGCCTGGTAGGTCGGGGGTAGCGATTTGACTTAGTATTGTTTGGGCTCCATGACGATGTGTCATAGGGACGAAGGCTACATCCGGCAGACCGATGGGAAGGTCGGTATACTTTTGATCGAAATTGACTTTAGACTATACAAACCAGGTTTCCAAAGCGAAAAACTTGGATTCCGTCGGGCAGAATTGCCAGGAAGGTCTGGGGTAGTCATTTGACTTAGCAGTGATGGGACACCAGGACGAGGTCTCATAGGTTCCAATGCTACATCCGACTGACCAATGGGAAGTTCGGGATACTTTTGGTCGAAATTGACTTTAGACCATACAAACCAGGTTTCCAAAGTGGAAAACTTGGATTCCGTCGACCGGAATTGCCAGGAAGGTCGGGTGAAGCCATTTGACTTAGCAGTGATGGGTCTCCAGGACGAGGTCTCATAGGGACGAAGGCTACATCCGGCTGACCGATGGGAAGGTCAGGATACTTTTGGTCGAAATTGACTTTAGACTAAACAATCCAGGTTTCCAAGGTGGAAAACTTGGATTCCGTCGGCCAGAATTGCCAGGAAGGTCGGGGGTAGCCATTTGACTTAGCAGTGATTGGACACCGGGGCGAGGTCCCATAGGGACCAAGGCTACATCCGGCTGACAGATGGGAAGGTCTGGATACTTTTGGTCGAAAATGACTTTAGACTATACAAACCAGGTTGCCAAAGTGGAATACTTGGATTCCGTCGGCCAGAATTGCCACGAAGGTCGGGGGTAGCCATTTGACTTAGCAGTGATGGGTCTCCAGGACGAGGTCTCATAGGGACGAAGGCTACATCCGGCTGACCGATGGGAAGGTCAGGATACTTTTGGTCGAAATTGACTTTAGACTAAACAATCCAGGTTTCCAAGGTGGAAAACTTGGATTCCGTCGGCCAGAATTGCCAGGAAGGTCGGGGGTAGCCATTTGACTTAGCAGTGATTGGACACCGGGGCGAGGTCCCATAGGGACCAAGGCTACATCCGGCTGACAGATGGGAAGGTCTGGATACTTTTGGTCGAAAATGACTTTAGACTATACAAACCAGGTTGCCAAAGTGGAATACTTGGATTCCGTCGGCCAGAATTGCCACGAAGGTCGGGGGTAGCCATTTGACTTAGAAGTGATGGGACTCCAGGACGAGGTCTCATAGGTTCCATGGCTAAATCCGGCTGACCGATGGGAAGGTCGGGATACATTTGGCCGAAATAGACTTAAAACTATACAATCCAGGTTTCCAAAGTGCAAAACTTGGATTCCGTCGGCAGAATTGCGAGGAAGGTCGGGGTAGTGATTTGACTTAGCAGTGATGGGACTCTAGGACGAGGTCTCATAGGTTCCAAGGCTACATCCGGCTGACCGATGGGAAGGTCGGGATACTTTTAGTCGAAATTGACTTTAGACTATAGAAATCAGGTTTTGAAAGTGGAATCTTGGATTCCGTCGGGCAGAGTAGCCAGGAATGTCGGGTGTAGCCATTTGACTTAGCAGTGATGGGACTCCAGGACGAGATCTCATAGGGACCAACCCTACATCCGGCTGACCGATGGGAAGGCCTGGATACTTTTGGTCGAAAATGGCTTTAGACTATACAAACCAGGTTGCCAAAGTGGAAAACTTGGATTCCGTCGGGCAGAGTAGCCAGGAAGGTCGGGGGTAGTCATTTGACTTAGCAGTGATGGGACTCCAGGACGAGGTCTCATAGGTTCCAAGGCTACATCCGGCTGACCGATGGGAAGTTCGGGATACTTTTGGTCGAAATTGACTTTAGACTAAACAATAAGGGTTTCCATAGTGGAAAACTAAGATTCCGTCGGTCAGAATTGCCATGAAGGTCGGGGGTAGCCATTTGACTTAGCAGTGATTGGACACCAGGGCGAGGACTCATAAGGTCCAAGGCTACATCCGGCTGACCGATGGGACGGTCGGGATACTTTTGGTCGAAATTGACTTTAGACTATACAAACCAGGTTTCCTAAGTAGAAAACTTGGGCTCCGTCGGGCAGAATTGGCAGGAAGGTCGGGGGTAGCCATATGACTTAGCAGTGATGGGACTCCAGGACGAGATCTCACAGGGACCAAGGCTACATCCGGCTGACCGATGGGAAGGTCTGGATACTTTTGGTCGAAAACGACTTTAGACTATACAAACCAGGTTGCCAAAGTGGAAAACTTTGATTCCGTCGGCCAAAATTGCCAGGAAGGTCGGGGGAAGCCATTAGACTTAGCGGTGATTGGACACCAGGGAGAGGTCTCATAGGGACCAAGCCTATATCCGGCTGATCGGTGGGAGGGTCGGGATACTTTTGGTCGAAATTGACTTTAGACTATACAAACCAGGTTTCCATAGTGGAAAACTTGGTTCCGTTGGCCGGTATTGCCGGGAAGGTCGGGGGTAGCCATTTGACTTAACAGTGATTGGACACCAGGGCGAGGTCTCATACGGACCAAGGCTACATCCGACTGACCGATGGGCAGGTCGGGATACTTTTGGTCGAAATTGACTTTAGACTATACAAACCAGGTTTCCAAAGTAGAAAACTTGGATTCCGTCGGCCGGTATTGCCAGGAAGGTCGGGGGAAGCCATTTGACTTAGAAGTGATTGGACACCAGGGAGAGATCTCATAGGGACCAAGGTTACATCCGGCTGACCGATGGGAAGGCCTGGATACTTTTGATCGAAAATGACTTTAGACTATACAAACAAGGTTTCCAAAGTGCAAAACTTGGATTCCGTCGGGCAGAATTGCCAGGAAGGTCGGGGTAGCCATTTGACTTACCTGTGATGGGACTCCAGGACGAGGTCTCATAAGGACCAAGGCTACATCCTGCTGACCGATGGGAAGGTCGGGATACATTTGGTCGAAATTGACTTTAGACTATACAATCCAGGTTTGCAAAGTGCAAAACTTGGATTCCGTCGGGCAGAATTGCCAGGAAGTTCGGGGGTAGTCATTTGACTTAGCAGTGATGGAACTCCAGGACGAGGTCTCATAGGTTCCAAGGCTACATCCGGCTGACCGATGGGAAGTTCGGGACACTTTTGGTCGAAATTCACTTTAGACTAAACAATCCAGGTTTCCAAAGTGGAAAACGTGGATTCCGTCGGCCAGAATTGCCAGGAAGGTCTGGGCTAGCCATTTGACTTAGCAGTGATTGGACACCAGGGCGAGGACTCATAGGGTCCAAGGCTACATCCGGCTGACCGATGGGAAGGTCGGGATACTTTTGGTCGAAATTGACTTTAGACTATACAAACCAGGTCTCCTAAGTAGAAAACTTGGGCTCCGTCGGGCAGAATTGGCAGGAAGGTCGGGGGTAGCCATATGACTTAGCAGTGATTGGACACCAGGGCGAGGTCTCATAGGGACCAAGGCTACATCCGGCTGACCGATGGGAAGGTCTGGATACTTTTGGTCGAAATTGACTTTAGACTATACAAACCAGGTTGCCAAAATGGAAAACTTGGATTCCGTCGGCCAGAATTGCCAGGAAGGTCGGTGTTAGCCATTTGACTTAGCAGTGATTGGACACCAGGGCGAGGTCTCATAGGGACCAAGGCTACATCCGGCTGACCGATAGGAAGGTCTGGATACTTTTGGTCGAAAATGGCTTTAGACTATACAAACCAGGTTGCCATAGTGGAAAACTTGGATTCCGTCCGCCAGAATTGCCAGGAAGGTCGGGGGTAGCCATTTCACTTAGAAGTGATTGGACTCCAGGACGAGGTCTCATAGGTTCCAAGGCCACATCCGGCTGACCGATGTGAAGTTCGGAATACTTTTGGTCGAAATTGACTTTAGACTATACAAACCAGGTTGCCAAAGTGGAAAACTTGGATTCCGTCGGCCAGAATTGCCAGGAAGGTCGGGGGAAGCCATTTGACTTAGAAGTGATTGGACACCAGGGAGAGGTCTCATAGGGACCAAGGCTACATCCGGCTGACCGATGGGAAGGTCGGGATACGTTTGGTCGAAATTGACCTTAGACTATTCAATCCAGGATTCCAAAGTGGAAAACTTGTATTCCGTCGGGCAGAATTGCCATGAAGGTCGGGGGTATTCATTTGACTTAGCTGTGATTAGATACCAGGGCGGGGTCTCATTGGGACCAAGGCTACATCCGGCTGACCGATGGGAAGGTCCTGATACTTTTGGTCGAAAATGACTTTAGACTATACAAACCAGGTTTCCAAAGTGGAAAACTTGAATTCCGTCGGGCAGAATTGCCAGGAAGGTCGGGGGTAGCCATTTGACTTAGCAGTGATTGGACACCAGGGAGAGGTCTCATAGGGACCAAGGCTACATCCGGCTGACCGATGGGAGGGTCGGGATTCTTATGGTCGAAAATGACTTTAGACTATACAAACCAGGTTTTCAAAGTAGAAAACTTGGATTTCGACGGCCGCAATTGCGAGGAAGGTCGGGGGAGCCATTTCACTTAGCTGTGATGAGACTCCGGGACGAGGTCTCATAGGGACCAAGGCTACATCCGGCTGACCGATGGGAAGGTCGGGATACTTTTGGTCGAAATTGACTTTAGACTATACAATCCAGGTTTCCAAAGTGCAAACCTTGCATTCCGTCGGGGCAGAATTGGCAGGAAGGACGGGGGTAGCCATCTGACTTAGCAGTGATGGGACTCCAGGACGATGTTTCATAGGGACGAAGGCTACATCCGGCTGACGGATGGGAACGACGGGATACTTTTGGTCGAAATTGACTTTATACTATGCAATCCCGGTTTCCAAAGTGGAAAACTTGGATTCCGTCGGGCAGAATTGCCAGGAAGGTCGGGGGAAGCCATTTGACTTAGCAGTGATGGGACACCAGGACGAGATCTCACAGGGACCAAGACTACATCCGGCTGACCGATGGGAAGGTCTGGATACTTTTGGTCGAAATTGACTTTAGACTATACAAACCAGGTTGCCAAAGTGGAAAACTTGGATTCCGTCGGCCAGAATTGCCAGGAAGGTCGGGGTTAGCCATTTGACTTAGCAGTGATTGGACACCAGGGCGAGGTCTCATAGGGACCAAGGCTACATCCGGCTGACCGATGGGAAGGTCTGGATACTTTTGGTCGAAATTGACTTTAGACTATACAAACCAGGTTGCCAAAATGGAAAACTTGGATTCCGTCGGCCAGAATTGCCAGGAAGGTCGGGGTTAGCCATTTGACTTAGCAGTGATTGGACACCAGGGCGAGGTCTCATAGGGACCAAGGCTACATCCGGCTGACCGATGGGAAGGTCGTGTTACTTTTGGTCGAAATTGACTTTAGACAATACAGTCCAGGTTTCCAAAGTACAAAACTTGGATTCCGTCGGGCAGAATTGCCAGGAAGGTCGGGGGTAGCCATTTCACTTAGAAGTGATTGGACTCCAGGACGAGGTCTCATAGGTTCCAAGGCCACATCCGGCTGACCGATGTGAAGTTCGGAATACTTTTGGTCGAAATTGACTTTAGACTATACAAACCAGGTTGTCAAAGTGGAAAACTTGGATTCCGTCGGGCAGAATTGCCATGAAGGTCGGGGGTATTCATTTGACTTAGCTGTGATTGGATACCAGGGCGGGGTCTCATAGGGACCAAGGCTACATCCGGCTCACCGATGGGAAGGTCCTGATACTTTTGGTCGAAAATGACTTTAGACTATACAAACCAGGTTTTCAAAGTGGAAAACTTGAATTCCGTCGGGCAGAATTGCCAGGAAGGTCGGGGGTAGCCATTTGACTTAGCATTGATGGTACTCCAGGACGAGATCTCATAGGGACCAAGGCAATATCCGGCTGACCGATGGGAAGGCCTGGATACTTTTGGTCGAAAATGACTTTAGACTACACAAACCAGGTTGACAAAGTGAAAAACTTGGATTCCGTCGGGCAGAATTGCCAGGAAGGTCGGGGGCAGCAATTTTACTTAGCAGTGATTGGACTCCAGGGCGAGGTCTCATAGGGACCAAGGCTAAATCCGGCTGACCGATGGGAAGGTCGGGATACTTTTCGTCAAAATTGACTTTAGACTATACAGTCCAGGTTTCCAACGTTCAAAACTTGGATTCCGTCGGGCAGAATTGCAGGAAGGTCGGGGGTAGTCACTTGACTTAGCAGTGATGGGACTCCAGGACGAGGTCTCATAGGTTCCAGGGCTATATCCGGCTGACCGATGGGCAGGTCCGGATACTTTTGGTCGAAAATGACTTCAGACTATACAATCCAGGTTGCCAAAGTGGAAAACTTGGATTCCGTCGGCCAGAATTGCCAGGAAGGTCTGGGGAAGCCATTTGACTTAGCAGTAATTAGATTCCAGGACGAGGTCTCATAGGGACGAAGGCTACGTCCGGTGACCGATTGGAAGGTCGGGACACTTTTGGTCGAAATTGACTTTAGACTATACAAACCAGGTTTTCAAAGTGGAAAACGTGGATTCCGTCGGCCAGAATTGCCAGGAAGGTCGGGTGTAGCCATTTGACTTAGCAGTGATGGGACTCCAGGACGAGGTCTCATAGGGACCAAGGCTACAGCCGGCTGACCGATGGGAAGTTCGGGATACTTTTGGTCGAAAGTGACTTTAGACTATACAAACCAGGTTGCCAAAGTGGAAAGCTTGGATTCCGTCGGCCAGAATTGCCAGGAAGGTCGGGGGAAGCCATTTGACTTCGCAGTGATGGGACTCCTGGACGAGGTCTTATAGGGACCAAGGCTACATCCGGCTGACCCATGGGAAGTTCGGGACACTTCTGGTCGAAATTGACTTTGGACTATACAAACCAGGTTGACAAAGTGGAAAACGTGGATTCCGTCGGCCAGAATTGCCAGGAAGGTCGGGTGTAGCCATTTGACTTAGCAGTGATGGGACTCCAGGACGAGGTCTCATAGGGACCAAGGCTACAGCCGGCTGACCGATGGGAAGTTCGGGATACTTTTGGTCGAAAGTGACTTTAGACTATACAAACCAGGTTGCCAAAGTGGAAAGCTTGGATTCCGTCGGCCAGAATTGCCAGGAAAGTCGGGGGAAGCCATTTGACTTCGCAGTGATGGGACTCCTGGACGAGGTCTTATAGGGACCAAGGCTACATCCGGCTGACCCATGGGAAGTTCGGGACACTTCTGGTCGAAATTGACTTTGGACTATACAATCCAGGTTTCCAAAGTGCAAAACTTGGATTCCGTCGGGCAGAATTGCCAGGAAGGTCGGGGGTAGCCATTTGACTTAGCAGTGATGGGACTCCACGACGATGTCTCATAGGGACGACGGCTACATCCGGCTGACCCATGGGAAGTTCGGGACACTTTTGGTCGAAATTGACTTTAGACTATACAATCCACGTTTCCAAAGTGCAAAACTTGGATTCGGTCGGCCAGAATTGCCAGGAACGTCGGGGGTAGCCATTTGACTTAGCAGTGATGGGTCTCCAGGACGAGATCTCATAGGGACCAAGGCTACATCCGGCTCACCGATGGGAAGGCCTGGATACTTTTGGTCGAAAATGACTTTAGACTATACAAACCAGGTTGACAAAGTGGAAAACTTGGATTCCGTCGGGCAGAATTGCCAGGAAGGTCGGGGGTAGCCATTTGACTTAGCAGTGATGGGTCTCCAGGGCGAGATCTCATAGGGACCAAGGCTACATCCGGCTGACCGATGGGAAGGTCGGGATACTTTTGGTCGGAATTGACTTTAGACTATACAAACCAGATTTCTAAAGTGGAAAACATGGATTCCGTCGGGCAGAATTGCCAGGAAGGTCGGGGGTAGTCATTTGACTTAGCAGTGATGGGACTCCAGGACGAGGTCTCATAGGTTCCAAGGCTACATCCGGCTGACCGATGGGAAGGTCGGGATACTTTTGGTCGAAATTGACTTTAGACTATACAATCCAGGTTGCCAAAGTGGAAAACTTGGATTCCGTCGGCCAGAATTGCCAGGAAGGACGGGGGAAGCCATTTGACTTAGAAGTGATTGGACACCAGGGAGAGGTCTCATGGGGCCAAGGCTACATCCGGCTGACTGATGGGAAGGTCGGGATACTTTTGGTCGAAATTGACTTTAGACTATACAAACCAGGTTTCCAAAGTGGAAAACTTGGACTCCGTCCGGCAGAATTGCCAGGACGGTCGGGGGTAGTCACTTGACTTAGCAGTGATGGTACTCCAGGAAGAGGTCTCATAGGGAACAAGGCTACATCCGGCTGACCGATGGGAAGGTCGGGATACTTTTGGTCGAAACTGACCTTAGACTATACAATCCAGGTTTCCAAAGTGGAAAACTTGGATTCCGTCGGCCAGAATTGCCAGGTAGGTCGGGGGTAGCCATTTGACTTAGCAGTGATGGGACTCCAGGACGAGGTCTCATAGGGACGAAGGCTACATCCGGCTGACCGATGGGAAGGTCGGGATACTTTTGGTCGATACTGACTTTAGACTATACAATCCAGGTTTCCTAAGTAGAAAACTTGGGCTCCGTCGGGCAGAATTGCCAGGAAGGTTGGAGGTAGCCATTTGACTTCGCAGTGATGGGTCTCCAGGACGAGGTCTAATAGGGACGGAGGCTACATCCGGCTGACCGATGGGAAGGTCGGGATACTTTTGGTCGAAAGTGACTTTAGACTATACAAACCAGGTTGCTAAAGTGGAAAACTTGGATTCCGTCGGCAAAAATTGCCAGGAAGGTCGGGGGAAGCCATTTGACGTAGCGGCGATTCGACAAAAGGGAGAGGTCTCATAGGGACCAAGGCTACATCCGGCTGACCGATGGGAAGGTCGGGATACTTTTGGTCGAAATTGACTTTAGACTATAGAAACCAGGTTTTCAAAGTGAAAAACTTGGATTCCGTCGGCCAGAATTGCCAGGAAGGTCGGGGGAAGCCATTCGACTTAGCACTGATTGGACACCAGGGAGAGGTCTCATAGGGACCAAGGCTACATCCGGCTGACCGATGGGAGGGTCGGGATTCTTTTGGTCGAAATTGACCTTAGACTATACAATCCAGGTTTCCAAAGTGGAAAACTCGGATTCCGTCGGGCAGAATTGCCATGAAGGTCGGGGGTAGTCATTTGACATAGCAGTGATGGGACTCCAGGACGAGATCTAATAGCGACCAATGCTACATCCGGCTGACCGATGAGAAGTTTCTGGATACTTTTGGTCGAAATTGACATTAGACTATACAATACGGGCTTCCAAAGTGCAAAACTTGGATTCCGTCGGGCAGAATTGCCAGGAAGGTCGGGGGTAGTCATTTGATTTAGCAGTGATTGGACTCCAGGGCGAGGTCTCATAGGTTCCAAGGCTACATCCGGATGACCGATGGGAAGTTGGGGATACTTTTGGTCGAAATTGACATTAGACTATACAATCCACGTTTCCAAAGTGCAAAACTTGCATTCCGTCGGGGCAGAATTGCCAGGAAGGTAGGGGGTACTAATCTGACTTAGCAGTGATGGGACTCCTGGACGAGGTCTCATAGGTTCCAAGGCTACATCCGGCTGACCGATGGGAAGGTCGGGATAATTTTGGTCGAAATTGACTTTAGACAATACAATCCAGGTTTCCAAAGTGCAAAACGTGGATTCCGTCGGGCAGAATTGCCATGAAGGTCGGGGGAAGCCATTTGACTTAGCAGTGATTGGACACCAGGGAGAGGTCTCACAGGGACCAAGGCTACATCCGGCTGACCGATGGGAAGGTCGGGATACTATTGGTCGAAATTGACTTTAGACTATACAATCCAGGTTTCCAAAGTGCAAAACTTGGATTCCGTCGGCAGGATTGCCTGGTGGGTCGGGGGTAGCTATTTGACTTAGTAGTGTTTGGGCTCCATGACGATGTGTCATAGGGACGAAGGCTACATCCGGCTGACCGATGGGAAGGTCGGTATACTTTTGATCGAAATTGACTTTAGACTATACAAACCAGGTTTCCAAAGCGAAAGACTTGGATTCCGTCGGGCAGAATTGCCAGGAAGGTCTGGGGTAGTCATTTGACTTAGCAGTGATGGGACACCAGGACGAGGTCTCATAGGTTCCAATGCTACATCCGACTGACCAATGGGAAGTTCGGTATACTTTTGGTCGAAATTGACTTTAGACCATACAAACCAGGTTTCCAAAGTGGAAAACTTGGATTCCGTCGGGCAGAATTGCCAGGAAGGTCTGGGGTAGCCATTTGACTTAGCAGTGATGGGACACCAGGACGAGGTCTCATAGGTTCCAATGCTACATCCGGCTGACCGATGGGAAGTTCGGTATACTTTTGATCGAAATTGACTTTAGACTATACAAACCAGGTTTCCAAAGCGAAAGACTTGGATTCCGTCGGGCAGAATTGCCAGGAAGGTCGGGGTTAGTCATTTGACTTAGCAGTGAGGGGAATCCAGGACGAGGTCTCATAGGTTCCAAGGCTACATCCGGCTGACCGATCGGAAGTTCGGGATACTTTTGGTCGAAATTGACTTTAGACTAAACAATCCAGGTTTCCAGAGTGGAAAACTTGGATTCCGTCAGCCAGAATTGCCAGGAAGGTCGGGGGTAGCCATTTGACTTAGCAGTGATGGGACTCCAGGACGAGGTCTCATAGGGACGAAGGCTACATCCGGCTGACCGATGGGAAGGACGGGATACTTTTGGTCGAAATTGACTTTAGACTATACAAACCAGGTTGCCAAAGTGGAAAACTTGGATTCCGTCGGCCAGAATTGCCAGGAAGGTCGGGGTTAGCCATTTGACTTAGCAGTGATTGGACACCAGGGCGAGGTCTCATAGGGACCAAGGCTACATCCGGCTGACCGATGGGAAGGTCTGGATACTTTTGGTCGAAATTGACTTTAGACTATACAAACCAGGTTGCCAAAATGGAAAACTTGGATTCCGTCGGCCAGAATTGCCAGGAAGGTCGGGGTTAGCCATTTGACTTAGCAGTGATTGGACACCAGGGCGAGGTCTCATAGGGACCAAGGCTACATCCGGCTGACCGATGGGAAGGTCGTGTTACTTTTGGTCGAAATTGACTTTAGACAATACAGTCCAGGTTTTCAAAGTGGAAAACTTGAATTCCGTCGGGCAGAATTGCCAGGAAGGTCGGGGGTAGCCATTTGACTTAGCATTGATGGTACTCCAGGACGAGATCTCATAGGGACCAAGGCAATATCCGGCTGACCGATGGGAAGGTCGGGATACTTTTCGTCAAAATTGACTTTAGACTATACAGTCCAGGTTTCCAACGTTCAAAACTTGGATTCCGTCGGGCAGAATTGCAGGAAGGTCGGGGGTAGTCACTTGACTTAGCAGTGATGGGACTCCAGGACGAGGTCTCATAGGTTCCAGGGCTATATCCGGCTGACCGATGGGCAGGTCCGGATACTTTTGGTCGAAAATGACTTCAGACTATACAATCCAGGTTGCCAAAGTGGAAAACTTGGATTCCGTCGGCCAGAATTGCCAGGAAGGTCTGGGGAAGCCATTTGACTTAGCAGTAATTAGATTCCAGGACGAGGTCTCATAGGGACGAAGGCTACGTCCGGTGACCGATTGGAAGGTCGGGACACTTTTGGTCGAAATTGACTTTAGACTATACAAACCAGGTTTTCAAAGTGGAAAACTTGGATTCCGTCGGCCGGAATTGTGAGGAATGTCGGGGGAGCCATTTGACTTAGCTGTGATGGGAATCCAGGGCGAGGTCTCATAGGGACCAAGGCTACATCCGGCTGACCGATGGGAAGGTCGGGATAGTTTTGGTCGAAATTGACTTTAGACTATACAAACCAGGTTTTCAAAGTGGAAAACGTGGATTCCGTCGGCCAGAATTGCCAGGAAGGTCGGGTGTAGCCATTTGACTTAGCAGTGATGGGACTCCAGGACGAGATCTCATAGGGACCAAGGCTACAGCCGGCTGACCGATGGGAAGTTCGGGATACTTTTGGTCGAAAGTGACTTTAGACTATACAAACCAGGTTGCCAAAGTGGAAAGCTTGGATTCCGTCGGCCAGGATTGCCAGGAAGGTCGGGGGAAGCCATTTGACTTCGCAGTGATGGGACTCCTGGACGAGGTCTTATAGGGACCAAGGCTACATCCGGCTGACCCATGGGAAGTTCGGGACACTTCTGGTCGAAATTGACTTTGGGCTATACAATCCAGGTTTCCAAAGTGCAAAACTTGGATTCCGCCGGGCAGAATTGCCAGGATGGTCGGGGGTAGCCATTTGACTTAGCAGTGATGGGACTCCAGGACGATGTCTCATAGGGACGAAGGCTACATCCGACTGACCGATGGGAAGGTTGGGATACTTTTGGTCGAAATTGACTTTAGACTATACATTCCAGGTTTCCAAAGTGCAAAACTTGCATTCCGTCGGGCAGAATTGCCAGGAAGGTCGGGGGAGCCATTTGACTTACCTGTGATGGGACTCCAGGACTAGGTCTCATAGGGACCAAGGCTACATCCGGCTGACCGATGGGAAGGTCGTGATACTTTTGGTCGAAAGTGACTTTAGACTATACAAACCAGGTTGCTAAAGTGGAAAACTTGGATTCCGTCGGCAAAAATTGCCAGGAAGGTCGGGGGAAGCCATTTGACGTAGCGGCGATTGCACACCAGGGAGAGGTCTCATAGGTACCAAGGCTACATCCGGCTGACCGATGGGAAGGTCGGGATACTTTTGGTCGAAATTGACTTTAGACTATAGAAACCAGGTTTTCAAAGTGGAAAACTTGGATTCCGTCGGCCAGAATTGCCAGGAAGGTCGGGGGAAGCCATTCGACTTAGCACTGATTGGACACCAGGGAGAGGTCTCATAGGGACCAAGGCTACATCCGGCTGACCGATGGGAGGGTCGGGATACTTTTGGTCGAAATTGACCTTAGACTATACAATCCAGGTTTCCAAAGTGGAAAACTCGGATTCCGTCGGGCAGAATTGCCATGAAGGTCGGGGGTAGTCATTTGACATAGCAGTGATGGGACTCCAGGACGAGATCTAATAGCGACCAATGCTACATCCGGCTGACCGATGAGAAGTTCGGGATACTTTTGGTCGAAATTGACATTAGACTATACAATACGGGCTTCAAAAGTGCAAAACTTGGATTTCGTCGGGCAGAATTGCCAGGAAGGTCGGGGGTAGTCATTTGATTTAGCAGTGATTGGACTCCAGGGCGAGGTCTCATAGGTTCCAACGCTACATCCGGCTGACCGATGGGAAGTTGGGGATACTTTTGGTCGAAATTGACTTTAGACTATACAATCCACGTTTCCAAAGTGCAAAACTTGCATTCCGTCGGGGCAGAATTGCCAGGAAGGTAGGGGGTACTAATCTGACTTAGCAGTGATGGGACTCTTGGACGAGGTCTCATAGGTTCCAAGGCTACATCCGGCTGACCGATGGGAAGGTCGGGATAATTTTGGTCGAAATTGACTTTAGACAATACAATCCAGGTTTCCAAAGTGAAAAACTTGGATTCCGTCGGGCAGAATTGCCATGAAGGTCGGGGGTAGTCATTTGACTTAGCAGTGATTGGACACCAGGGAGAGGTCTCACAGGGACCAAGGCTACATCCGGCTGACCAATGGGAAGGTCGGGATACTATTGGTCGAAATTGACTTTAGACTATACAATCCAGGTTTCCAAAGTGCAAAACTTGGATTCCGTCGGCAGGATTGCCTGGTAGGTCGGGGGTAGCCATTTGACTTAGTAGTGTTTGGGCTCCATGACGATGTGTCATAGGGACGAAGGCTACATCCGGCAGACCGATGGGAAGGTCGGTATACTTTTGATCGAAATTGACTTTAGACTATACAAACCAGGTTTCCAAAGCGAAAAACTTGGATTCCGTCGGGCAGAATTGCCAGGAAGGTCTGGGGTAGTCATTTGACTTAGCAGTGATGGGACACCAGGACGAGGTCTCATAGGTTCCAATGCTACATCCGACTGACCAATGGGAAGTTCGGGATACTTTTGGTCGAAATTGACTTTAGACCATACAAACCAGGTTTCCAAAGTGGAAAACTTGGATTCCGTCGACCGGAATTGCCAGGAAGGTCGGGTGAAGCCATTTGACTTAGCAGTGATGGGTCTCCAGGACGAGGTCTCATAGGGACGAAGGGTACATCCGGCTGACCGATGGGAAGGTCAGGATACTTTTGGTCGAAATTGACTTTAGACTAAACAATCCAGGTTTCCAAGGTGGAAAACTTGGATTCCGTCGGCCAGAATTGCCAGGAAGGTAGGGGGTAGCCATTTGACTTAGCAGTGATTGGACACCGGGGCGAGGTCCCATAGGGACCAAGGCTACATCCGGCTGACAGATGGGAAGGTCTGGATACTTTTGGTCGAAAATGACTTTAGACTATACAAACCAGGTTGCCAAAGTGGAATACTTGGATTCCGTCGGCCAGAATTGCCACGAAGGTCGGGGGTAGCCATTTGACTTAGCAGTGATGGGTCTCCAGGACGAGGTCTCATAGGGACGAAGGCTACATCCGGCTGACCGATGGGAAGGTCAGGATACTTTTGGTCGAAATTGACTTTAGACTAAACAATCCAGGTTTCCAAGGTGGAAAACTTGGATTCCGTCGGCCAGAATTGCCAGGAAGGTCGGGGGTAGCCATTTGACTTAGCAGTGATTGGACACCGGGGCGAGGTCCCATAGGGACCAAGGCTACATCCGGCTGACAGATGGGAAGGTCTGGATACTTTTGGTCGAAAATGACTTTAGACTATACAAACCAGGTTACCAAAGTGGAATACTTGGATTCCGTCGGCCAGAATTGCCACGAAGGTCGGGGGTAGCCATTTGACTTAGAAGTGATGGGACTCCAGGACGAGGTCTCATAGGTTCCATGGCTAAATCCGGCTGACCGATGGGAAGGTCGGGATACATTTGGCCGAAATAGACTTAAAACTATACAATCCAGGTTTCCAAAGTGCAAAACTTGGATTCCGTCGGCAGAATTGCGAGGAAGGTCGGGGTAGTGATTTGACTTAGCAGTGATGGGACTCTAGGACGAGGTCTCATAGGTTCCAAGGCTACATCCGGCTGACCGATGGGAAGGTCGGGATACTTTTAGTCGAAATTGACTTTAGACTATCCAAACCAGGCTTCCAAAGTGGAAAACTTGGATTCCGTCGGGCAGAATTGCCAGGAAGGTCGGGGGTAGCCATTTGACTTAGCTGTGATGGGTCTGCTGGACGACGTCTCATATGGACGAAGGCTACATCCGGCTGACCGATGGGAAGGTCGGGATACTTTTGGTCGAAATTGACTTTAGGCTATACAAACCAGGTTTCCAAAGTGGAAAACTTGGACTCCGTCGGGCAGAATTGCCAGGAAGGTCGGGGGTAGTCATTTGACTTAGCTGTGATGGGTCTGCTGGACGACGTCTCATATGGACGAAGGCTACATCCGGCTGACCGATGGGAAGGTCGGGATACTTTTGGTCGAAATTGACTTTAGGCTATACAAACCAGGTTTCCAAAGTGGAAAACTTGGTCTCCGTCGGGCAGAATTGCCAGGAAGGTCGGGGGTAGTCATTTGACTTAGCAGTGATTGGACACCAGGGCGAGGTCTCATAGGGACCAAGGATACATCCGGCTGACCGATGGGCAGGTCTGGATTCTTTTGGTCGAAGATGACTTTAGACTATACAATCCAGGTTTCCAAAGTGCAACACTTGGATTCCGCCGGGCAGAATTGCCAGGTAGGTCGGGGGTATTCATTTGACTTAGCAGTGATTGGAAACCAGGGCGAGGTCTCATAGGGACCAAGGCTACATCCGGCTGACCGATGGGAAGCTCTGGAGACTTTTGGTCGAAAATGACTTTAGACTATACAATCCAGGTTTCCAAAGAGCAAAACTTGGATTCCGTGGGGCAGAATTGCCAGGAAGGTCGGAGGTAGCCATTTGACTTAGCAGTGATGGGACTCCAGGACGATGTCTCATAGGGAAGAAGGCTACATCCGGCTGACCGATGGGAAGGTCGGGATACTTTTGGTCGAAATTGACTTCACACTATACAAACCAGGTTTCCAAAGTGGAAAACTTGGACTCCGTCGGGCACAATTGCCAGGAACGTCGGGGGTAGTCCTTTGAATTGGCAGTGATGGGACTCCAGGACGAGGTCTCAGGTTCCAAGGCTACATCCGGCTGACGGATGGGAAGTTCGGGATACTTTTAGTCGAAATTGACTTTAGATTATCCAAACCAGGTGTCCAAAGTGGAAAACTTGGATTCCGTCGAACGGTTTTGCCAGGAAGGTCGGGGGAAGCCATTTGAATTAGCAGTGATGGGACCCCAGGACGAGGTCTCATAGGGACCAAGGCTACATCCGGCTGACCGATGGGAAGGTCGGGATACTTTTGGTCGAAAATGACTTTAGACTATACAAACCAGGTTGCCAAAGTGGAAAACTTGGATTCCGTCTGCCAGAATTGCCAGGAAGTTCGGGTGTAGCCATTTGATTTAGCAGTGATGGGACTCCAGGACGAGGTCTCATAGGGACCGAGGTTACATCCTGCTGACCGATGGGAAGGTCGGGATACATTTGGTCGAAATTGTCTTTAGACTATACAATCCAGGTTTCCAAAGTGCAAATACTTGGATTCCGTCGGCCAGAATTGCCACGAAGGTCGGGGGTAGCCAGGAAGGTCGGGGGTAGTCATTTGACTTAGCAGTGATGGGACTCCAGGACGAGGTCTCATAGGTTCCAAGGCTACATCCGGCTGACCGATGGGAAGTTCGGGATACTTTTGGTCGAAATTGACTTTAGACTAAACAATAAGGGTTTCCATAGTGGAAAACTAAGATTCCGTCGGTCAGAATTGCCATGAAGGTCGGGGGTAGCCATTTGACTTAGCAGTGATTGGACACCAGGGCGAGGACTCATAAGGTCCAAGGCTACATCCGGCTGACCGATGGGAAGGTCGGGATACTTTTGGTCGAAATTGACTTTAGACTATACAAACCAGGTTTCCTAAGTAGAAAACTTGGGCTCCGTCGGGCAGAATTGGCAGGAAGGTCGGGGGTAGCCATATGACTTAGCAGTGATGGGACTCCAGGACGAGATCTCACAGGGACCAAGGCTACATCCGGCTGACCGATGGGAAGGTCTGGATACTTTTGGTCGAAAATGACTTTAGACTATACAAACCAGGTTGCCAAAGTGGAAAACTTTGATTCCGTCGGCCAAAATTGCCAGGAAGGTCGGGGGTAGCCATTAGACTTAGCGGTGATTGGACACCAGGGAGAGGTCTCATAGGGACCAAGCCTATATCCGGCTGATCGGTGGGAGGGTCGGGATACTTTTGGTCGAAATTGACTTTAGACTATACAAACCAGGTTTCCATAGTGGAAAACTTGGTTCCGTTGGCCGGTATTGCCGGGAAGGTCGGGGGTATCCATTTGACTTAACAGTGATTGGACACCAGGGCGAGGTCTCATACGGACCAAGGCTACATCTGACTGACCGATGGGCAGGTCGGGATACTTTTGGTCGAAATTGACTTTAGACTATACAAACCAGGTTTCCAAAGTAGAAAACTTGGATTCCGTCGGCCGGTATTGCCAGGAAGGTCGGGGGAAGCCATTTGACTTAGAAGTGATTGGACACCAGGGAGAGATCTCATAGGGACCAAGGTTACATCCGGCTGACCGATGGGAAGGCCTGGATACTTTTGATCGAAAATGACTTTAGACTATACAAACAAGGTTTCCAAAGTGCAAAACTTGGATTCCGTCGGGCAGAATTGCCAGGAAGGTCGGGGTAGCCATTTGACTTACCTGTGATGGGACTCCAGGACGAGGTCTCATAAGGACCAAGGCTACATCCTGCTGACCGATGGGAAGGTCGGGATACATTTGGTCGAAATTGACTTTAGACTATACAATCCAGGTTTCCAAAGTGCAAAACTTGGATTCCGTCGGCAGAATTGCCTGGTAGGTCGGGGGTAGCCATTTGACTTAGTAGTGTTTGGACTCCATGACGATGTGTCATAGGGACGAAGGCTACATCCGGCTGACCGATGGGAAGGTCGGTATACTTTTGATCGAAATTGACTTTAGACTATACAAACCAGGTTTCCAAAGCGAAAACCTTGGATTCCGTCGGGCAGAATTGCCAGGAATATCGGGGGAGCCATTTGACTTAGCTGTGATGGGACTCCAGGACGATGTCTCATAGGTTCCAGTGCTACATCCGACTGACCAATGGGAAGTTCGGGATACTTTTGGTCGAAATTGACATTAGACCATACAAACCAGGTTTTCAAAGTGCAAAACTTGCATTACGTCGGGCAGAATTGCCAGGAATATCGGGGGAGATATTTGACTTAGCTGTGATGGGACTCCAGGACGATGTCTCATAGGGACGAAGGATACATCCGGCTGACCGATGGGAAGGTCGGGATACTTTTGGTCGAAATTGACTTTAGAATATACAATCCGGGTTTCCAAAGTGGAAAACTTGGACTCCGTCGGCCGGAATTGCCAGGAAGGTCGGGGGAGCCATTTGACTTAGCAGTGATGGGACTCCAGGACGAGGTCTCATAGGGACCAAGGCTACATCCAGCTGACCGATGGGAAGTTCGGGATACTTCTGGTGGAAATTGACTTTACACTATACAATCCAGGTTTCCAAAGTGCATAACTTGGATTCCGTCGGGCAGAATTGCCAGGAAGGTCGAGGGTAGCCATTTGACTTAGCAGTGATGGGACTCCACGACGATGTCTCATAGGGACGAAGGCTACATCCGGCTGACCGATGGGAAGGTCGGTATACTTTTCGTCGAAATTGACATTAGACTATACAATCCAGGTTTCCAAAGTGGAAAACTTGAATTCCGTCGGGCAGAATTGCCATGAAGGTCGGGGGTAGTCATTTGACTTAGCATTGATTGGACACCAGGGAGAGGTCTCATAGGGACCAAGGCTACATCCGGCTGACCGATGGGAAGGTCTGCATACTTATATTCGAAAATGACTTTAGACTATACAATCCAGGTTACCAAAGTGGAAAACTTGGATTCCGTCGGGCAGAATTGCCAGGAAGGTCGGGGGAAGCCATTTGACTTAGAAGTAATTGGACACCAGGTCGAGGTCTCATAGGGACCAAGGCTACATCCGGCTGACCGATGGGAAGGTCGAAATACTTTTGGTCGAAATTGACTTTAGACTATAGATATCAGGTTTTCAAAGTGGGATCCTGGATTCCGTCGGGCGTAGTAGCTAGGAATGTCGGGGGTAGCTGCCATTTGACATAGCTGTGATGGGACTCCTGGACGAGGTCTCATAGGGACCAAGGCTACATCCGGCTGACCGATGGGAAGGTCGGGATTCTTTTGGTCGAAATTGACTTTAGACTATACAATCCAGGTTTCCAAAGTGCAAACCTTGCATTCCGTCGGGGCAGAATTGGCAGGAAGGACGGGGGTAGCCATCTGACTTAGCAGTGATGGGACTCCAGGACGATGTCTCATAGGGACGAAGGCTACATCCGGCTGACGGATGGGAACGACGGGATACTTTTGGTCGAAATTGACTTTATACTATGCAATCCCGGTTTCCAAAGTGGAAAACTTGGATTCCGTCGGACAGAATTGCCAGGAAGGTCGGGGGAAGCCATTTGACTTAGCAGTGATGGGACACCAGGACGAGATCTCACAGGGACCAAGACTACATCCGGCTGACCGATGGGAAGGTCTGGATACTTTTGGTCGAAATTGACTTTAGACTATACAAACCAGGTTGCCAAAGTGGAAAACTTGGATTCGGTCGGCCAGAATTGCCAGGAAGGTCGGGGTTAGCCATTTGACTTAGCAGTGATTGGACACCAGGGCGAGGTCTCATAGGGACCAAGGCTACATCCGGCTGACCGATGGGAAGGTCTGGATACTTTTGGTCGAAATTGACTTTAGACTATACAAACCAGGTTGCCAAAATGGAAAACTTGGATTCCGTCGGCCAGAATTGCCAGGAAGGTCGGTGTTAGCCATTTGACTTAGCAGTGATTGGACACCAGGGCGAGGTCTCATAGGGACCAAGGCTACATCCGGCTGACCGATAGGAAGGTCTGGATACTTTTGGTCGAAAATGGCTTTAGACTATACAAACCAGGTTGCCATAGTGGAAAACTTGGATTCCGTCCGCCAGAATTGCCAGGAAGGTCGGGGGTAGCCATTTCACTTAGAAGTGATTGGACTCCAGGACGAGGTCTCATAGGTTCCAAGGCCACATCCGGCTGACCGATGTGAAGTTCGGAATACTTTTGGTCGAAATTGACTTTAGACTATACAAACCAGGTTGCCAAAGTGGAAAACTTGGATTCCGTCGGCCAGAATTGCCAGGAAGGTCGGGGGAAGCCATTTGACTTAGAAGTGATTGGACACCAGGGAGAGGTCTCATAGGGACCAAGGCTACATCCGGCTGACCGATGGGAAGGTCGGGATACGTTTGGTCGAAATTGTCTTTAGACTATTCAATCCAGGATTCCAAAGTGGAAAACTTGTATTCCGTCGGGCAGAATTGCCATGAAGGTCGGGGGTATTCATTTGACTTAGCTGTGATTAGATACCAGGGCGGGGTCTCATTGGGACCAAGGCTACATCCGGCTGACCGATGGGAAGGTCCTGATACTTTTGGTCGAAAATGACTTTAGACTATACAAACCAGGTTTTCAAAGTGGAAAACTTGAATTCCGTCGGGCAGAATTGCCAGGAAGGTCGGGGGTAGCCATTTGACTTAGCAGTGATGGGACTCCACGACGATGTCTCATAGGGACGAAGGCTACATCCGGCTAACCGATGGGAAGGTCGGTATACTTTTCGTCGAAATTGACATTAGACTATACAATCCAGGTTTCCAAAGTGGAAAACTTGAATTCCGTCGGGCAGAATTGCCATGAAGGTCGGGGGTAGTCATTTGACTTAGCATTGATTGGACACCAGGGAGAGGTCTCATAGGGACCAAGGCTACATCTGGCTGACCGATGGGAAGGTCTGCATACTTATATTCGAAAATGACTTTAGACTATACAATCCAGGTTACCAAAGTGGAAAACTTGGATTCCGTCGGGCAGAATTGCCAGGAAGGTCGGGGGAAGCCATTTGACTTAGAAGTAATTGGACACCAGGGAGAGGTCTCATAGGGACCAAGGCTACATCCGGCTGACCGATGGGAAGGTCGGGATACGTTTGGTCGAAATTGACCTTAGACTATTCAATCCAGGTTTCCAAAGTGGAAAACTTGTATTCCGTCGGGCAGAATTGCCAGGAAGGTCGGGGGTAGCCATTTGACTTAGCAGTGATTGGACACCAGGGAGAGGTCTCATAGGGACCAAGGCTACATCCGGCTGACCGATGGGAAGGTCGGGATACTTTTGGTCGAAATTGACTTTAGACTATACAATCCAGGTTTCCAAAGTGCAAAACTTGGATTCCGTCGGGCAGAATTGCCAGGTAGGTCGTGGGTAGCCATTTGACGTAGCAGTGATTGGACACCAGGGAGAGGTCTCATAGGGACCGAGGCTACATCCGGCTGACCGATGGGAAGGTCGGGATACTTTTGGTCGAAATTGACTTTAGACTATACAATCCAGGTTTCCAAAGTGCAAAACTTGGATTCCGTCGGCCAGAATTGACAGGAATATCGGGGGTAGCCATTTGACTTAGCAGTGATGAGACTCCAGGACGATGTCTCGTAGGGACCAAGACTACATTCGGCTGACCGATGTGAAGGTCGGGATACTGTGGGTCGAAATTGACTTTAGACTATACAGTCCAGGTTTCCAAAGTGCAAAACTTGGATTCCGTCGGCCGGAATTGCGAGGAAGGTCGGGGGAGCCATTTGACTTAGCTGTGATGCGACTCCGGGACGAGGTCTCATAGGGACCAAGGCTAGATCCGGCTGACCGATGGGAAGGTCCGGATACTTTTGGTCGAAATTGACTTTAGACTATACAATCCAGGTTTCCAAAGTGCAGAACTTGGATTCCGTCGGGCAGAATTGCCAGGAAGGTCGGGGGAAGCCATTTGACTTAGAAGTGATTGGACACCAGGGAGAGGTCTCATAGGGACCAAGGCTACATCCGGTTGACCGATGGGAAGGTCGGGATACTTTTGGTCGAAATTGACCTTAGACTATTCAATCCAGGTTTCCAAAGTGGAAAACTTGGATTCCGTCGGGCAGAATTGCCATGAAGGTCGGGGGTAGCCATTTGACTTAGCAGTGATTGGACACCAGGGAGAGGTCTCATAGGGACCAAGGCTACATCCGGCTGACCGATGGGAAGGCCTGGATACTTTTGGTCGAAAATGACTTTAGACTATACAAACCAGGTTGCCAAAGTGGAAAACCTGGATTCCGTCGGCCGGAATTGCCAGGAAGGTCGGGGGAAGCCATTTCACTTAGCAGTGATGGGACTCCAGGACGAGGTCTCATAGGGACGAAAGCTACATCCGGCTGACCGATGGGAAGGTCGGGATACTTTTGGTCGAAACTGACTTTAGACTAAACAATCCAGGTTTCCAAAGTGGAAAACTTGGATTCCGTCGGCCAGAAATGCCAGGAAGGTCGAGTATAGCCATTTGACATAGCAGTGATTGGACACCAGGGCGAGGTCTCATAGGGACCAAGGCTACATCCGGCTGACCGATGTGAAGTTCCGGATACTTTTGGTCGAAATTGACTTTAGACTATACAATCCAGTTTTCCAAAGTGCAAAACTTGGATTCCGTCGGGCAGAATTGCCAGGATGGTCGGGGGTTGCCATTTGACTTAGCAGTGATTGGACACCAGGGAGAGGTCTCATAGGGACCAAGGCTACATCCGGCTGACCGATGGGAAAGTTGGGATACTTTTGGTCGAAATTGACCTTAGACTATACTTTCCAGGTTTCCAAAGTGCAAAACTTGGATTCCGTCGGGCAGAATTGCCAGGAATGTCGGGGGAGCCATTTGACTTACCTGTGATGGGACTCCAGGACTAGGTCTCATAGGGACCAAGGCTACATCCGGCTGACCGATGATGGGTTCGGGATACTTTTGGTCGAAATTGACATTAGACTATACAATACGGGCTTCCAAAGTGCAAAACTTGGATTCCGTCGGGCGGAGTTGCCAGGAAGGACGGGGGTAGTCATTTGACTTAGCAGTGATGGGACTCCAGGACGAGGTCTCATAGGGACCAAGGCTTCATCCAGCTGCCCGATGGGAACTTCGGGATACTTTTGGTCGAAATTGACTTTACACTATACAATCCAGGTTTCCAAAGTGGAAAACTTGGACTACGTCGGGCAGAATTGCCATGAAGGTCGGGGGTAGTCATTTGACTTAGCATTGATTGGACACCAGGGAGAGGTCTCATAGGGACCAAGGCTACATCCGGCTGGCCGATGGGAAGGTCTGCATACTTATATTCGAAAATGACTTTAGACTATACAATCCAGGTTACCAAAGTGGAAAACTTGGATTCCGTCGGGCAGAATTGCCATGAAGGTCGGGGGTAGTCATTTGACTTAGCATTGATTGGACACCAGGGAGAGGTCTCATAGGTTCCAAGGCTGCATCCGGCTGACCGATGGGAAGGTCGGGATACTTTTGGTCGAAAATGACTTTAGACTATACAAACCAGGTTTCCAAAGCGGAAAACTTGGATTCCGTCGGGCAGAATTGCCATGAAGGTCGGGAGTAGTCATTTGACTTAGCAGTGATGGGACTCCAGGACGAGGTCTCATAGGCACAAGGCTACATCCGGCTGACCGATGAGAAGGTCTGGTTACTTTTGGTCGAAATTGACTTTAGACAATACAGTCCAGGTTTCCAAAGTACAAAACTTGGATTCCGTCGGGCAGAATTGCCAGGAAGGTCGGGGGTAGCCATTTGACTTAGCAGTGATTGGACACCAGGTCGAGGTCTCATAGGGACCAAGGCTACATCCGGCTGACCGATGGGAAGGTCGGAATACTTTTGGTCGAAATTGACTTTAGACTATAGAAATCAGGTTTTCAAAGTGGGATCTTGGATTCCGTCGGGCAGAGTAGCCAGGAATGTCGGGGGTAGCTGCCATTTGACATAGCTGTGATGGGACTCCTGGACGAGGTCTCATAGGGACCAAGACTACATCCGGCTGACCGATGGGAAGGTCGGGATTCTTTTGGTCGAAATTGACTTTAGACTATACAAACCAGGTTTTCAAAGTGGAAAACTTGGATTCCGTCGGCCAGACTTACCATGAAGGTCGGGGGTAGTCATTTGACTTAGCATTGATTGGACACCAGGGAGAGGTCTCAAAGGTTCCAAGGCTGCATCCGGCTGACCGATGGGAAGGTCGGGATACTTTTGGTCGAAAATGACTTTAGACTATACAAACCAGGTTTTCAAAGTGGAAAACTTGGATTCCGTCGGCCGGAATTGCGAGGAAGGTCGGGGGAGAATTTCACTTAGCTGTGATGAGACTCCGGGATGAGGTCTCCTAGGGACCAACGCTACATCCGGCTGACCGATGGGAAGGTCGGGATACTTTTGGTCGAAATTGACTTTAGACTATACAATCCAGGTTTCCAAAGTGCAAAACTTGCATTCCGTCGGGGCAGAATTGGCAGGAAGGACGGGGGTAGCCATCTGACTTAGCAGTGATGGGACTCCAGGACGATGTCTCATAGGGACGAATTCTACATCCGCCTGACCGATGGTAGGGTCGGGATACTTTTGGTCGAAAATGACTTTAGACTATACAAACCAGGTTTCCAAAGTGGAAAACTTGGACTACGTCGGGCAGAATTGGCAGGAAGGTAGGGCGTAGTCATTTGACTAAGCAGTGATGGGACTCCAGGACGAGGTCTCAGGTTCCAAGGCAACATCCGGCTGACCGTTGGGAAGTTCGGGATACTTTTAGTCGAAATTGTCTTTAGACTATCCAAACCAGGTTTTCAAAGTGGAAAACTTGGATTCCGTCGGGCAGAATTGCCAGGAAGGTCGGGGTAGCCATTTGACTTAGCGGTGATAGGACACCAGGGAGAGGTCTCATAAGGACCAAGGCTACATCCGGCTGACCGATGGGAAGGTCGGGATACTTTTGGTCGAAATTGTCTTTAGACTATAAAATCCAGGTTTCCAAAGTGGAAAACTTGGTTTCCGTCGGCCAGAATTGCCAGGAAGGTCGGGGGAAGCCATTTGACTTAGCAGTGATGGGACACCAGGGAGAGGTCTCTTAGGGACCAAGGATACATCCGACTGTCCCATGGGAAGTTCGGGATACTTTTGTTCGAAATTGACTTCAGACTATACAAACCAGGTTTCCAAAGTGGAAAACTTGGACTACGTCGGGCAGAATTGGCAAGAAGGTAGGGCGTAGTCATTTGACTAAGCAGTGATGGGACTCCAGGACGAGGTCTCAGGTTCCAAGGCAACATCCGGCTGACCGTTGGGAAGTTCGGGATACTTTTAGTCGAAATTGTCTTTAGACTATCCAAACCAGGTTTCCAAAGTGGAAAACTTGGATTCCGTCGGGCAGAATTGCCAGGAAGGTCGGGGTAGCCATTTGACTTAGCGGTGATTGGACACCAGGGAGAGGTCTCATAGGGACCAAGGCTACATCCGGCAGACGGATGGGAAGGTCGGGATACTTTTGGTCGAAATTGACTTTAGACTACACAATCCGGATTTCCAAAGTGCAAAACTTGGATTCCGTCGGCCGGAATTGCCAGGAAGGTCGGGGGAGCCATTTGACTTAGCGGTGATGGGACTCCTGGACGAGGTCTCATAGGGACCAAGGCTGCATGCGGCTGACCCATGGGAAGGTCGGGATACTTTTGGTCGAAATTGACTTTAGACTATACAATCCAGGTTTCCAAAGTGCAAAACTTGGATTCCGTCGGGCAGAATTGCCAGGTAGGTCGGGGGTAGCCATTTGACTTAGCTTTGATGGGACTCCAGGACGAGGTCTCATAGGGACCAAGGCTACATCCGGCTGACCGATGGGAAGGTCGGGATACTTTTGGTCGAAATTGACTTTAGACTATACAATCCGGGTTTCCAAAGTGGAAAACTTGGGTTCCGTCGGCCAGAATTGCCAGGAAGGTCGGGGGAAGCCATTTGACTTAGCAGTGATTGGACTCCAGGGAGAGGACTCATAGGGTCCAAGGCTACATCCGGCTGACCGATGGGAAGGTCGGGATACTTTTGGTCGAAAATGACTTTTGACTATACAAAACAGGTTTCCAAAGTGGAAAACTTGGATTCCGTCGGCCAGAATTGCCCGGAAGGTGGGGGTAGCAATTTGACTTAGCTGTGATGGGACTCCAGGACGAGGTCTCATAGGGACGAAGGCTACATCCTGCTGACCGATGTGAAGGTCGGGATACTTTTGGTCGAAATTGACTTTAGACTATACAAACCAGGTATTCAAAGTGGAAAACTTGGACTCCGTCGGCCAGAATTGCCAGGAAGGTCGGGGGAAGCCATTCGACTTAGCATTGATTGGACACCAGGGAGAGGTCTCATAGGGACCAAGGCTACATCCGGCTGACCGATGGGAGGGTCGGGATACTTTTGTTCGAAATTGACTTTAGACTATACAATCCAGGTTTCCAAACTGGAAGACTTGGATTCCGTCGGCCAGAATTGCCAGGAAGGTCGGGGGTAGCCATTTGACTTAGCAGTGATTGGACACCAGGGCGAGGTCTCATAGGGACCAAGGCTACATCCGGCTGACCGAAGGGAAGGTCGCGATACTTTTGGTCGAAATTGACCTTAGACTATACAATCCAGGTTTCCAAAGTGCAAAACTTGGATTCCGTCGGGCAGAATTGCGAGGAAGGTCGGGGGTAGTCATTTGACTTAGCAGTTATGGGACTCCAGGACGATGTCTCATAGGGACGAAGGATACATCCGGCTGACCGATGGGAAGGTCGGGATACTTTTGGTCGACATTGACTTTAGACTGTACAATCCGGGTTTCCAAAGTGGAAAACTTGGCCTCCGTCGGGCAGAATTGGCAGGAAGGTCGGGGGTAGTCATTTGACTTAGCAGTGATGGGACTCCAGGACGAGGTCTCAGGTTCCAAGGCTACATCCGTCTGACCGATGGGAAGTTCGGGATACTTTTAGTCGAAATTGTCTTTAGACTATACAAACCAGGTTTCCAGAGCGGAATACTTGGATTCCGTCGGCCAGAATTGCCAGGAAGGTCGGGAGTAGTCATTTGACTTAGCAGTGATTGGACACCAGGGCGAGGTCTCACAGGGACCAAGGCTACATCCGGCTGACCGATGGGAAGGCCAGGATACTTTTGGTCGAAAATGACTTTACACTATACAAACCAGGTTTTCAAAGTGGAAAACTTGGTTTCCGTCGGGCAGAATTGCCAGGAATATCGGGGGTAGCCATTTGACTTAGCAGTGATGGGACTCCAGGACGATGTCTCATAGGGACGAAGGATACATCCGGCTGACCGATGGGAAGGTCGGGATACTTTTGGTCGACATTGACTTTAGACTGTACAATCCGGGTTTCCAAAGTGGAAAACTTGGCCTCCGTCGGGCAGAATTGGCAGGAAGGTCGGGGGTAGTCATTTGACTTAGCAGTGATGGGACTCCAGGACGAGGTCTCAGGTTCCAAGGCTACATCCGTCTGACCGATGGGAAGTTCGGGATACTTTTAGTCGAAATTGTCTTTAGACTATACAAACCAGGTTTCCAGAGCGGAAAACTTGGATTCCGTCGGCCAGAATTGCCAGGAAGGTCGGGAGTAGTCATTTGACTTAGCAGTGATTGGACACCAGGGCGAGGTCTCACAGGGACCAAGGCTACATCCGGCTGACCGATGGGAAGGCCAGGATACTTTTGGTCGAAAATGACTTTACACTATACAAACCAGGTTTTCAAAGTGGAAAACTTGGTTTCCGTCGGGCAGAATTGCCAGGAATATCGGGGGTAGCCATTTGACTTAGCAGTGATGGGACTCCAGGACGATGTCTCATAGGGACGAAGGCTACATCCGGCTGACCGATGGGAAGGTCGGGATACTTTTGGTCGAAATTGACTTTAGACTAAACAATCCAGGTTTCCAAAGTGGAAAACTTGGATTCCGTCGGCCAGAATTGCCAGGAAGGTCGGGTGTAGCCATTTGACTTAGCAGTGATTGGACACCAGGGCGAGGTCTCATAGGGACCAAGGCTACATCCGGCTGACCGAGGCGAAGTTCCGCATACATTTGGTCGAAATTGACTTTAGACTATACAGTCCAGGTTTCCAAAGTGGAAAACTTGGATTCCGTCGGCCGGAATTGCCAGGAAGGTCGGGCGAAGCCATTTGACTTAGCAGTGATGGGACTCCAGGACGAGGTCTCATAGGGACCAAGGCTACATCCGGCTGATCGATGGTAAGGTCTGGATACTTTTGGTCGAAAATGACTTTAGACTATACAATCCAGGTTTCCAAAGTGCAAAACTTGGATACCGTCGGGCAGAATTGGCAGGAAGGTCGGGGGTAGACATTTGACTTAGCAGTGATGGGACTCCAGGACGAGGTCTCAGGTTCCAAGGCTACATCCGGCTGACCGATGGGAAGTTCGGGATACTTTTAGTCGAAATTGACTTTAGACTATACAATCCAGGTTTCCAAAGTGGAAAACTAGGATTCCGTCGGGCAGAATTGCCAGGAAGGTCGGGGGTAGCCATTTGACTTAGCAGCGATGGGACTCCAGGACCATGTCTCATAGGGACGAAGGCTACATCCGGCTGACCGATGGGAAGGTCGGGATACTTTAGGTCGAAATTGACTTTAGGGTATACGAACCTGGTTGCCAAAGTTGAAAACTTGGATTCCGTCGGCCAGAATTGCCAGGAAGGTCGGGGGTGGCCATTTGACTTAGCAGTCATGGGACTCCAGGACGAGATCTCATAGGGACCACGGCTACATCCGACTGACCGATGGGAAGGTCGGGATACTTTTGGTCGAAAATGACTTTAGACTGTACAAACCAGGTTGACAAAGTGGAAAACTTGGACTCCGTCGTCCAGAATATCCAGGAAGGTCGGAGGTAGCCATTTGACTTAGCAGTGATGGGACTCCAGGACGAGATCTCATAGGGACCATGGCTACATCCGGCTGACCGATTGGAAGGCCTGGATACTTTTGGTCGAAATTGACTTTAGACTAAACAATCCAGGTTTCCAAAGTGGAAAACTTGCATTCCGTCGGGGCAGAATTGCCAGGAAGGTAGGGGGTAGTCATTTGACTTAGCAGTGATTGGACACCAGGGAGAGGTCTCATAGGGACCAAGGCTACATCCGGCTGACCCATGGGAAGTTCGGGATACTTTTGGTCGAAAATGACTTTAGACTATACGAACCAGGTTGCCAAAGTGGAAAACTTGGATTCCGTCGGCCAGAATTGCCAGGAAGGTCGGGGGCAGCCACTTGACTTAGCAGTGATGGAAATCCAGGACGAGATCTCATAGGGTCCAAGGCTACATCCGGCTGACCGATGGGAAGGTCGGTATACTTTTGGTCGAAATTGACCTTAGACTATACAATCCAGGTTTCCAAAGTGCAAAACTTGGATTCCGTCGGGCAGAATTGCCAGGAAGGTCGGGTGTAGCCATTTGACTTAGCAGTGATGGGACTCCAGGACGAGGTCTCATAGGGACGAAGGCTACATCCGGCTGACCCATGGGAAGTTCGGGATACTTTTGGTCGAAAATGACTTTAGACTGTACAAACCAGGTTGCCAAAGTGGAAAACTTGGATTCCGTTGGCCAGAATAGCCAGGAAGGTCGGAGGTAGAAATTTGACTTAGCAGTGATGGGACTCCAGGACGAGATCTCATAGGGACCATGGCTACATCCGGCTGACCGATTGGAAGGCCTGGATACTTTTGGTCGAAATTGACTTTAGACTAAACAATCCAGGTTTCCAAAGTGCAAAACTTGGATTCCGTCGGGCAGAATTGCCAGTAAGGTCGGGTGTAGCCATTTGACTTAGCAGTGATGGGACTCCAGGACGATGTCTCGTAAGGACGAATGCTACATCCGGCTGACCCATGAGAAGTTCGGGATACTTTTGGTCGAAATTGACTTTAGACTATACAATCCAGGTTTCCAAAGTGCAAAACTTGGATTCCGTCGGGCAGAATTGCCAGGAAGGTCGGAGGTAGCCATTTGACTTAGCAGTGATGGGACTCCAGGACGAGGTCTCATAGGTTCCAAGGATACATTCGGCTGACCGACGGGAAGGTCTGGATACTTTTGGTCGAAAATGACTTTAGACTATACAAACCAGGTTGCCAAAGTGGAAAACTTGGATTCCGTCGGCGAGAATTGCCAGGAAGGTCGGGCGTGGCCATATGACTTAGCAGTCATGGGACTCCAGGACGAGATCTCATAGGGACCAAGGCTACATCCGACTGACCGATGGGAAGGTCGGGATACTTTTGGTCGAAAATGACTTTAGGCTATACAAACCAGGTTGCCAAAGTGGAAAACTTGCATTCCGTCGGGGCAGAATTGCCAGGTAGGTCGGGGGTAGTCATTTGACTTAGCAGTGATTGGACACCAGGGAGAGGTCTCATAGGGACCAAGGCTACATCCGGCTGACCAATGGGAAGTTCGGGATACTTTTGGTCGAAAATGACTTTAGACTATACAATCCAGGTTTTCAAAGTGCAAAACTTGGATTCCGTCGGGCAGAATTGCCAGGAAGGTCGGGTGTAGCTATTTGACTTAGCAGTGATGGGACATCACGACGATGTCTCGTAGGGACGAAGGCTACATCCGGCTGACCGATGGGAAGGTCGGTATACTTTTGGTCGAAATTGACCTTAGACTATACAATCCAGGTTTCCAAAGTGCAAAGCTTGGATTCCGTCGGGCAGAATTGCCAGGAAGGTCGGGTGTAGCCATTTGACTTAGCAGTCATGGGACTCCAGGACGAAATCTCATAGGGACCAAGGCTACATCCGACTGACCGATGGGAAGGTCGGGATACTTTTGGTCGAGAATGACTTTAGACTGTACAAACCAGGTTTCCAAAGTGCAAAACTTGGATTCCGTCGGCCAGAATAGCCAGGAAGGTCGGAGGTAGCCATTTGACTTAGCAGTGATGGGACTCCAGGACGAGGTCTCATAGGTTCCAAGGATACATTCGGCTGACCGACGGGAAGGTCTGGATACTTTTGGTCGAAAATGACTTTAGACTATACAAACCAGGTTGCCAAAGTGGAAAACTTGGATTCCGTCGGCGAGAATTGCCAGGAAGGTCGGGGGTGACCAATTGACTTAGCAGTCATGGGACTCCAGGACGAGATCTCATAGGGACCAAGGCTACATCCGACTGACCGATGGGAAGGTCGGGATACTTTTGGTCGAAAATGACTTTAGGCTATACAAACCAGGTTGCCAAAGTGGAAAACTTGCATTCCGTCGGGGCAGAATTGCCAGGTAGGTCGGGGGTAGTCATTTGACTTAGCAGTGATTGGACACCAGGGAGAGGTCTCATAGGGACCAAGGCTACATCCGGCTGACCAATGGGAAGTTCGGGATACTTTTGGTCGAAAATGACTTTAGACTATACAATCCAGGTTTCCAAAGTGCAAAACTTGGATTCCGTCGGGCAAAATTGCCAGGAAGGTCGGTTGTAGCTATTTGACTTAGCAGTGATGGGACATCACGACGATGTCTCGTAGGGACGAAGGCTACATCCGGCTGACCCATGGGAAGTTCGGGATACTTTTGGTCGAAAATGACTTTAGACTATACAATCCAGGTTTCCAAAGTGCAAAACTTGGATTCCGGCGCCGGTAGTGCCAGGAAGGTCGGGGGAGCCATATGACTTAGCTGTGATGGGACTCCAGGACGAGGTCTCATAGGGACCAAGGCTACATCCTGCTGACCGATGGGAAGGTCGGGATACATTTGTTCGAAATTGACTTTAGACTATACAATCCAGGTTTCCAAAGTGCAAAACTTGGATTCCGTCGGGCAGAATTGCCAAGAAGGTCGGAGGAAGCCATTTGACTTAGAAGTGATTGGACACCAGGGAGAGATCTCATAGGGACCAAGGCTACATCCGGCTGACCGATGGGAAGGCCTGGATAATTTTGATCGAAAATGTCTTTAGACTATACAAACCAGGTTTCCAAAGTGCAAAACTTGGATTCCGTCGGGCAGAATTGCCACGAAGATCGGGGGTAGCCATTTGACTTAGAAGTGATGGGACTCCAGGACGAGGTCTCATAGGTTCCAAGGCTACATCCGGCTGTCCGATGGGAAGTTCGGGATACTTTTGGTCGAAATTGACTTTAGACTATACAAACCAGGTTGCCAAAGAGGAAAACTTGGATTCCGTCGGCCAGAATTGCCAGGAAGGTCGGGGGAAGCCATTTGACTTAGAAGTGATTGGACACCAGGGAGAAGTCTCATAGGGACCAAGGCTACATCCGGCTGAACGACGGGAAGGTCGGGATACTTTTGGTCGAAATTGACTTTAGACTATACAAACCAGGTTTCCAAAGTGGAAAACTTGGATTCCGTCGGGCAGAATTGCCAGGAAGGTCGGGGGTAGCCATTTGATTTAGCAGTGATGTGACTCCAGGACGAGGTGCTATAGGTTCCAAGGCTACATCCGGCTGACCGATAGGAAGGTCGGGATGCTTTTGGTCGTAATTGACTTTAGACTAAACAATCCAGGTTTCCAAAGTGGAAAACTTGGATTCCGTCGGCCAGAATTGCCCGGAAGGTGGGGGTAGCCATTTGACTTAGCAGTGATTGGACACCAGGGCGAGGACTCATAGGGTCCAAGGCTACATCCGGCTGACCGATGGGAAGGTCGGGATACTTTTGGTCGAAAATGACTTTTGACTATACAAAACAGGTTTCCAAAGTGGAAAACTTGGATTCCGTCGGCCAGAATTGCCCGGAAGGTGGGGGTAGCAATTTGACTTAGCTGTGATGGGACTCCAGGACGAGGTCTCATAGGGACGAAGGCTACATCCTGCTGACCGATGTGAAGGTCGGGATACTTTTGGTCGAAATTGACTTTAGACTATACAAACCAGGTATTCAAAGTGGAAAACTTGGACTCCGTCGGCCAGAATTGCCAGGAAGGTCGGGAGTAGTCATTTGACTTAGCAGTGATTGGACACCAGGGCGAGGTCTCACAGGGACCAAGGCTACATCCGGCTGACCGACGGGAAGGTCTGGATACTTTTGGTCGAAAATGACTTTTGACTATACAAACCAGGTTGCCAAAGTGGAAAACTTGGATTCCGTCGGCGAGAATTGCCAGGAAGGTCGGGCGTGGCCATATGACTTAGCAGTCATGGGACTCCAGGACGAGATCTCATAGGGACCAAGGCTACATCCGACTGACCGATGGGAAGGTCGGGATACTTTTGGTCGAAAATGACTTTAGGCTATACAAACCAGGTTGCCAAAGTGGAAAACTTGCATTCCGTCGGGGCAGAATTGCCAGGTAGGTCGGGGGTAGTCATTTGACTTAGCAGTGATTGGACACCAGGGAGAGGTCTCATAGGGACCAAGGCTACATCCGGCTGACCAATGGGAAGTTCGGGATACTTTTGGTCGAAAATGACTTTAGACTATACAATCCAGGTTTTCAAAGTGCAAAACTTGGATTCCGTCGGGCAGAATTGCCAGGAAGGTCGGGTGTAGCTATTTGACTTAGCAGTGATGGGACATCACGACGATGTCTCGTAGGGACGAAGGCTACATCCGGCTGACCGATGGGAAGGTCGGTATACTTTTGGTCGAAATTGACCTTAGACTATACAATCCAGGTTTCCAAAGTGCAAAGCTTGGATTCCGTCGGGCAGAATTGCCAGGAAGGTCGGGTGTAGCCATTTGACTTAGCAGTCATGGGACTCCAGGACGAAATCTCATAGGGACCAAGGCTACATCCGACTGACCGATGGGAAGGTCGGGATACTTTTGGTCGAGAATGACTTTAGACTGTACAAACCAGGTTTCCAAAGTGCAAAACTTGGATTCCGTCGGCCAGAATAGCCAGGAAGGTCGGAGGTAGCCATTTGACTTAGCAGTGATGGGACTCCAGGACGAGGTCTCATAGGTTCCAAGGATACATTCGGCTGACCGACGGGAAGGTCTCGATACTTTTGGTCGAAAATGACTTTAGACTATACAAACCAGGTTGCCAAAGTGGAAAACTTGGATTCCGTCGGCGAGAATTGCCAGGAAGGTCGGGGGTGACCAATTGACTTAGCAGTCATGGGACTCCAGGACGAGATCTCATAGGGACCAAGGCTACATCCGACTGACCGATGGGAAGGTCGGGATACTTTTGGTCGAAAATGACTTTAGGCTATACAAACCAGGTTGCCAAAGTGGAAAACTTGCATTCCGTCGGGGCAGAATTGCCAGGTAGGTCGGGGGTAGTCATTTGACTTAGCAGTGATTGGACACCAGGGAGAGGTCTCATAGGGACCAAGGCTACATCCGGCTGACCAATGGGAAGTTCGGGATACTTTTGGTCGAAAATGACTTTAGACTATACAATCCAGGTTTCCAAAGTGCAAAACTTGGATTCCGTCGGGCAAAATTGCCAGGAAGGTCGGTTGTAGCTATTTGACTTAGCAGTGATGGGACATCACGACGATGTCTCGTAGGGACGAAGGCTACATCCGGCTGACCCATGGGAAGTTCGGGATACTTTTGGTCGAAAATGACTTTAGACTATACAATCCAGGTTTCCAAAGTGCAAAACTTGGATTCCGGCGCCGGTAGTGCCAGGAAGGTCGGGGGAGCCATATGACTTAGCTGTGATGGGACTCCAGGACGAGGTCTCATAGGGACCAAGGCTACATCCTGCTGACCGATGGGAAGGTCGGGATACATTTGTTCGAAATTGACTTTAGACTATACAATCCAGGTTTCCAAAGTGCAAAACTTGGATTCCGTCGGGCAGAATTGCCAAGAAGGTCGGAGGAAGCCATTTGACTTAGAAGTGATTGGACACCAGGGAGAGATCTCATAGGGACCAAGGCTACATCCGGCTGACCGATGGGAAGGCCTGGATAATTTTGATCGAAAATGTCTTTAGACTATACAAACCAGGTTTCCAAAGTGCAAAACTTGGATTCCGTCGGGCAGAATTGCCACGAAGATCGGGGGTAGCCATTTGACTTAGAAGTGATGGGACTCCAGGACGAGGTCTCATAGGTTCCAAGGCTACATCCGGCTGTCCGATGGGAAGTTCGGGATACTTTTGGTCGAAATTGACTTTAGACTATACAAACCAGGTTGCCAAAGAGGAAAACTTGGATTCCGTCGGCCAGAATTGCCAGGAAGGTCGGGGGAAGCCATTTGACTTAGAAGTGATTGGACACCAGGGAGAAGTCTCATAGGGACCAAGGCTACATCCGGCTGAACGACGGGAAGGTCGGGATACTTTTGGTCGAAATTGACTTTAGACTATACAAACCAGGTTTCCAAAGTGGAAAACTTGGATTCCGTCGGGCAGAATTGCCAGGAAGGTCGGGGGTAGCCATTTGATTTAGCAGTGATGTGACTCCAGGACGAGGTGCTATAGGTTCCAAGGCTACATCCGGCTGACCGATAGGAAGGTCGGGATGCTTTTGGTCGTAATTGACTTTAGACTAAACAATCCAGGTTTCCAAAGTGGAAAACTTGGATTCCGTCGGCCAGAATTGCCCGGAAGGTGGGGGTAGCCATTTGACTTAGCAGTGATTGGACACCAGGGCGAGGACTCATAGGGTCCAAGGCTACATCCGGCTGACCGATGGGAAGGTCGGGATACTTTTGGTCGAAAATGACTTTTGACTATACAAAACAGGTTTCCAAAGTGGAAAACTTGGATTCCGTCGGCCAGAATTGCCCGGAAGGTGGGGGTAGCAATTTGACTTAGCTGTGATGGGACTCCAGGACGAGGTCTCATAGGGACGAAGGCTACATCCTGCTGACCGATGTGAAGGTCGGGATACTTTTGGTCGAAATTGACTTTAGACTATACAAACCAGGTATTCAAAGTGGAAAACTTGGACTCCGTCGGCCAGAATTGCCAGGAAGGTCGGGAGTAGTCATTTGACTTAGCAGTGATTGGACACCAGGGCGAGGTCTCACAGGGACCAAGGCTACATCCGGCTGACCGATGGGCAGGTCTGGATACTTTTGGTCGAAAATGACTTCAGACTATACAAACCAGGTTGCCAAAGTGGAAAACTTGGATTCCGTCGTCCAGTATTGCCAGGAAGGTCCGGGGTAGCCATTTGACTTAGCAGTGATTGGACACCAGGACGAGATCTCATAGGGACCAAGGCTACATCCGGCTGACCGATGGGAAGGTCGGGATACTTTTGGCCGAAATTGACTTTAGACTATACAAACCAGGTTGCCAAAGTGGAAAACTTGGATTCCGTCGGCCAGAATTGCCAGGAATGTCGGGGGAAGCCATTTGACTTAGAAGTGATTGGACACCAGGGAGAGGTCTCATAGGGACCAAGGCTACATCCGGCTGAACGATGGGAAGGTCGAGATACTTTTGGTCGAAATTGACCTTAGACTATACAATCCAGGTTTCCAAAGTGCAAAACTTGGATTCCGTCGGGCAGAATTGCCAGTAAGGTCGGGTGTAGCCATTTGACTTAGCAGTGATGGGACTCCAGGACGATGTCTCGTAAGGACGAATGCTACATCCGGCTGACCCATGAGAAGTTCGGGATACTTTTGGTCGAAATTGACTTTAGACTATACAATCCAGGTTTCCAAAGTGCAAAACTTGGATTCCGTCGGGCAGAATTGCCAAGAAGGTCGGAGGAAGCCATTTGACTTAGAAGTGATTGGACACCAGGGAGAGATCTCATAGGGACCAAGGCTACATCCGGCTGACCGATGGGAAGGCCTGGATAATTTTGATCGAAAATGTCTTTAGACTATACAAACCAGGTTTCCAAAGTGCAAAACTTGGATTCCGTCGGGCAGAATTGCCACGAAGGTCGGGGGTAGCCATTTGACTTAGAAGTGATGGGACTCCAGGACGAGGTCTCATAGGTTCCAAGGCTACATCCGGCTGTCCGATGGGAAGTTCGGGATACTTTTGGTCGAAATTGACTTTAGACTATACAAACCAGGTTGCCAAAGAGGAAAACTTGGATTCCGTCGGCCAGAATTGCCAGGAAGGTCGGGGGAAGCCATTTGACTTAGAAGTGATTGGACACCAGGGAGAGGTATCATAGGGACCAAGGCTACATCCGGCTGAACGATGGGAAGGTCGGGATACTTTTGGTCGAAATTGACTTTAGACTATACAAACCAGGTTTCCAAAGTGGAAAACTTGGATTCCGTCGGGCAGAATTGCCAGGAAGGTCGGGGGTAGCCATTTGATTTAGCAGTGATGTGACTCCAGGACGAGGTGCTATAGGTTCCAAGGCTACATCCGGCTGACCGATGGGAAGGTCGGGATGCTTTTGGTCGTAATTGACTTTAGACTAAACAATCCAGGTTTCCAAAGTGGAAAACTTGGATTCCGTCGGCCAGAATTGCCCGGAAGGTGGGGGTAGCCATTTGACTTAGCAGTGATTGGACACCAGGGCGAGGACTCATAGGGTCCAAGGCTACATCCGGCTGACCGATGGGAAGGTCGGGATACTTTTGGTCGAAAATGACTTTTGACTATACAATCCAGGTTTCCAAAGTGGAAAACTTGGATTCCGTCGGCCAGAATTGCCCGGAAGGTGGGGGTAGCAATTTGACTTAGCTGTGATGGGACTCCAGGACGAGGTCTCATAGGGACGAAGGCTACATCCTGCTGACCGATGTGAAGGTCGGGATACTTTTGGTCGAAATTGACTTTAGACTATACAAACCAGGTTTCCAAAGTGCAAAACTTGGATTCCGGCGCCGGTAGTGCCAGGAAGGTCGGGGGAGCCATATGACTTAGCTGTGATGGGACTCCAGGACGAGGTCTCATAGGGACCAAGGCTACATCCTGCTGACCGATGGGAAGGTCGGGATACATTTGTTCGAAATTGACTTTAGACTATACAATCCAGGTTTCCAAAGTGCAAAACTTGGATTCCGTCGGGCAGAATTGCCAAGAAGGTCGGAGGAAGCCATTTGACTTAGAAGTGATTGGACACCAGGGAGAGATCTCATAGGGACCAAGGCTACATCCGGCTGACCGATGGGAAGGCCTGGATAATTTTGATCGAAAATGTCTTTAGACTATACAAACCAGGTTTCCAAAGTGCAAAACTTGGATTCCGTCGGGCAGAATTGCCACGAAGGTCGGGGGTAGCCATTTGACTTAGAAGTGATGGGACTCCAGGACGAGGTCTCATAGGTTCCAAGGCTACATCCGGCTGTCCGATGGGAAGTTCGGGATACTTTTGGTCGAAATTGACTTTAGACTATACAAACCAGGTTGCCAAAGAGGAAAACTTGGATTCCGTCGGCCAGAATTGCCCGGAAGGTGGGGGTAGCCATTTGACTTAGCAGTGATTGGACACCAGGGCGAGGACTCATAGGGTCCAAGGCTACATCCGGCTGACCGATGGGAAGGTCGGGATACTTTTGGTCGAAAATGACTTTTGACTATACAAAACAGGTTTCCAAAGTGGAAAACTTGGATTCCGTCGGCCAGAATTGCCCGGAAGGTGGGGGTAGCAATTTGACTTAGCTGTGATGGGACTCCAGGACGAGGTCTCATAGGGACGAAGGCTACATCCTGCTGACCGATGTGAAGGTCGGGATACTTTTGGTCGAAATTGACTTTAGACTATACAAACCAGGTATTCAAAGTGGAAAACTTGGACTCCGTCGGCCAGAATTGCCAGGAAGGTCGGGAGTAGTCATTTGACTTAGCAGTGATTGGACACCAGGGCGAGGTCTCACAGGGACCAAGGCTACATCCGGCTGACCGATGGGCAGGTCTGGATACTTTTGGTCGAAAATGACTTCAGACTATACAAACCAGGTTGCCAAAGTGGAAAACTTGGATTCCGTCGTCCAGTATTGCCAGGAAGGTCCGGGGTAGCCATTTGACTTAGCAGTGATTGGACACCAGGACCAGATCTCATAGGGACCAAGGCTACATCCGGCTGACCGATGGGAAGGTCGGGATACTTTTGGCCGAAATTGACTTTAGACTATACAAACCAGGTTGCCAAAGTGGAAAACTTGGATTCCGTCGGCCAGAATTGCCAGGAATGTCGGGGGAAGCCATTTGACTTAGAAGTGATTGGACACCAGGGAGAGGTCTCATAGGGACCAAGGCTACATCCGGCTGAACGATGGGAAGGTCGAGATACTTTTGGTCGAAATTGACTTTAGACTATACAAACCAGGTTTCCAAAGTGGTAAACTAGGATTCCGTCGGGCAGAATTGCCAGGAATATCGAGGGTAGCCATTTGACATAGCTGTGATGGGACTCCAGGACGAGGTCTCATAGGGACCATGGCTACATCCTGCTGACCGATGGGAACGTCGGGATACATTTGGACGAATTTGACTTTAGACTATACAATCCAGGTTTCCAAAGTGCAAAACTTGGATTCCGTCGGGCAGAATTGCGAGGAAGGTCGGGGGTAGTCATTTGACTTAGCAGTGATGGGACTCCACGACGATGTCTCATAGGGACGAAGGCTACATCCGGCTGACCCGTGGGAAGTTCGGGATACTTTTGGTCGAAATTGACTTTACCCTATACAATCCAGGTTTCCAAAGTGCAAAACTAGGATTCCGTCGGGCAGAATTGCCAGGAATATCGAGGGTAGCCATTTGACTTAGCAGTTATGGGACTCCAGGACGATGTCTCACAGGGACGAAGGATACATCCGGCTGACCGATGGGAAGGTCGGGATACTTTTGGTCGACATTGACTTTAGACTGTACAATCCGGGTTTCCAAAGTGGAAAACTTGGCCTCCGTCGGGCAGAATTGGCAGGAAGGTCGGGGGTAGTCATTTGACTTAGCAGTGATGGGACTCCAGGACGAGGTCTCAGGTTCCAAGGCTACATCCGTCTGACCGATGGGAAGTTCGGGATACTTTTAGTCGAAATTGTCTTTAGACTATACAAACCAGGTTTCCAAAGCGGAAAACTTGGATTCCGTCGGCCAGAATTGCCAGGAAGGTCGGGGGTAGTCACTTGACTTAGCAGTGATTGGACACCAGGGAGAGGTATCATAGGGACCAAGGCTACATCCGACTGACCGATGGGTGGGTCGGGATACTTTTGGTCGAAATTGACTTTAGACTATACAAACCAGGTTTCCAACGTAGATAACTTGGATTCCGTCGGCCGGAATTGCCAGGAATGTCAGGGGAACCATTTGACATAGAAGTGATTGGACACCAGGGTGAGGACTCATAGGGACCAAGGCAACATCCGGCTGAGCGATGGAAAGGTCTGGATACTTTTGGTCGAAAATGACTTTAGATTATACAAACCAGGTGGCCAAAGTGGAAAACTTGGATTCGGTCGGCCAGAATTGCCAGGAAGGTAGGGGGTAGCCATTTGACTTGGCAGTGATTGGACACCAGGGAGAGGTATCATAGGGACCAAGGCTACATCCGGCTGACCGATGGGAAGGGCGGGATACTTTTGGTCGAAATTGACTTTAAGCTATACAAACCAGGTTTCCAAAGTGGAAAACTTGGATTCCGTCCGGACGGAATTGCCAGGAAGGTCGGGGGTAGTCATTTGACTGAGCTGTAATGGGACTCCAGGACGAGGTCTCATAGGGACCAAGGCTACATCCGGCTGACCGATGGGAAGGCCAGGATACTTTTGGTCGAAAATGACTTTACACTATACAAACCAGGTTTTCAAAGTGGAAAACTTGGTTTCCGTCGGGCAGAATTGCCAGGAATATCGGGGGTAGCCATTTGACTTAGCAGTGATGGGACTCCAGGACGATGTCTCATAGGGACGAAGGCTACATCCGGCTGACCGATGGGAAGGTCGGGATACTTTTGGTCGAAATTGACTTTAGACTAAACAATCCAGGTTTCCAAAGTGGAAAACTTGGATTCCCTCGGCCAGAATTGCCAGGAAGGTCGGGTGTAGCCATTTGACTTAGCAGTGATTGGACACCAGGGCGAGGTCTCATAGGGACGAAGGCTACATCCGGCTGACCGATGGGAAGGTCGGGATACTTTTGGTCGAAATTGACTTTAGGGTATACGAACCTGGTTGCCAAAGTTGAAAACTTGGATTCCGTCGGCCGGAATTGCCAGGTAGGTCGGGGGTAGCCATTTGACTTAGCAGTGATGGGACTCCAGGACGAGGTCTCATAGGTTCCAAGGATAAATTCGGCTGACCGACGGGAAGGTCTGGATACTTTTGGTCGAAAATGACTTTAGACTATACAAACCAGGTTGCCAAAGTGGAAAACTTGGATTCCGTCGGCCAGAATTGCCAGGAAGGTCGGGGGTGGCCATTTGACTTAGCAGACATGGGACTCCAGGACGGGATCTCATAGGGACCAAGGCTACATCCGACTGACCGATGGGAAGGTCGGGATACTTTTGGTCGAAAATGACTTTAGACTGTACAAACCAGGTTGACAAAGTGGAAAACTTGGACTCCGCCGTCCAGAATAGCCAGGAAGGTCGGAGGTAGCCATTTGACTTAGCAGTGATGGGACTCCAGGACGAGATCTCATAGGGACCATGGCTACATCCGGCTGACCGATTGGAAGGCCTGGATACTTTTGGTCGAAATTGACTTTAGACTAAACAATCCAGGTTTCCAAAGTGGAAAACTTGCATTCCGTCGGGGCAGAATTGCCAGGAAGGTAGGGGGTAGTCATTTGACTTAGCAGTGATTGGACACCAGGGAGAGGTCTCATAGGGACCAAGGCTACATCCGGCTGACCAATGGGAAGTTCGGTATACTTTTGGTCGAAAATGACTTTAGACTATATAATCCAGGTTTCCAAAGTGCAAAACTTGGATTCCGTCGGGCAGAATTGCCAGGAAGGTCGGGTGTAGCTATTTGACTTAGCAGTGATGGGACATCACGACGATGTCTCGTAGGGACGAAGGCTACATCCGGCTGACCCATGGGAAGTTCGGGATGCTTTTGGTCGAAAATGACTTTAGACTATACGAACCAGGTTGCCAAAGTGGAAAACTTGGATTCCGTCGGCCAGAATTGCCAGGAAGGTCGGGGGCAGCCATTTGACTTAGCAGTGATGGAACTCCAGGACGAGATCTCATAGGGTCCAAGGCTACATCCGGCTGACCCATGGGAAGTTCGGGATACTTTTGGTCGAAATTGACCTTAGACTATACAATCCAGGTTTCCAAAGTGCAAAACTTGGATTCCGTCGGGCAGAATTGCCAGGAAGGTCGGGTGTAGCCATTTGACTTAGCAGTGATGGGACTCCAGGACGATGTCTCGTAGGGACGAATGCTACATCCGGCTGACCCATGAGAAGTTCGGGATACTTTTGGTCGAAATTGACTTTAGACTATACAATCCAGGTTTCCAAAGTGCAAAACTTGGATTCCGTCGGGCAGAATTGCCAGGAAGGTCGGAGGTAGCCATTTGACTTTGCAGTGATTGGACACCAGGGAGAGGTCTCATAGGGACCAAGGGTACATCCGGCTGACCGATGGGAAGGTCGGGATACTTTTGGTCGAAATTGACTTTATGCTATACAAACCAGGTTGCCAAAGTTGAAAACTTGGATTCCGTCGGCCGGAATTGCCAGGTAGGTCGGGGGTAGCCATTTGACTTAGCAGTGATGGGACTCCAGGACGAGGTCTCATAGGTTCCGAGGCTACATTCGGCTGACCGATGGGAAGGTCTGGATACTTTTGGTCGAAAATGACTTTAGACTATACAAACCAGGTTTCCAAAGTGGAAAACTGGGACTCCGTCGGGCAGAATTGCTAGGAAGGTCGGGGGAAGCCATTTGACATAGCAGTGATGTGATTCCAGGACGATGTCTCATAGGGACGAAGGCTACATCCGGCTGACCAATGGGAAGGTCGGGATACTTTTGGTCGAAAATGACTTTAGACTATACAGTCCAGGTTTCCAAAGTGCAAAACTTGGATTCCGTCTTCCAGAATTGCCAGGAAGTTCGGGGGTAGCCATTTGAATTAGCAGTGATGGGACTCCAGGACGAGATCTCATAGGGACCAAGGCTACATCCGGCTGACCGATGGGAAGGTCGGGATACTTTTGGTCGAAATTGACTTTAGACTATACAATCCAGGTTTCCAAAGTGCAAAACTAGGATTCCGTCGGGCAGAATTGCCAGGAATATCGAGGGTAGCCATTTGACTTAGCAGTTATGGGACTCCAGGACGATGTCTCACAGGGACGAAGGATACATCCGGCTGACCGATGGGAAGGTCGGGATACTTTTGGTCGACATTGACTTTAGACTGTACAATCGGGGTTTCCAAAGTGGAAAACTTGGCCTCCGTCGGGCAGAATTGGCAGGAAGGTCGGGGGTAGTCATTTGACTTAGCAGTGATGGGACTCCAGGACGAGGTCTCAGGTTCCAAGGCTACATCCGTCTGACCGATGGGAAGTTCGGGATACTTTTAGTCGAAATTGTCTTTAGACTATACAAACCAGGTTTCCAAAGCGGAAAACTTGGATTCCGTCGGCCAGAATTGCCAGGAAGGTCGGGGGTAGTCACTTGACTTAGCAGTGATTGGACAGCAGGGAGAGGTATCATAGGGACCAAGGCTACATCCGACTGACCGATGGGTGGGTCGGGATACTTTTGGTCGAAATTGACTTTAGACTATACAAACCAGGTTTCCAACGTAGATAACTTGGATTCCGTCGGCCGGAATTGCCAGGAATGTCAGGGGAACCATTTGACATAGAAGTGATTGGACACCAGGGCGAGGACTCATAGGGACCAAGGCAACATCCGGCTGAGCGATGGAAAGGTCTGGATACTTTTGGTCGAAAATGACTTTAGATTATACAAACCAGGTGGCCAAAGTGGAAAACTTGGATTCGGTCGGCCAGAATTGCCAGGAAGGTAGGGGGTAGCCATTTGACTTGGCAGTGATTGGACACCAGGGAGAGGTATCATAGGGACCAAGGCTACATCCGGCTGACCGATGGGAAGGGCGGGATACTTTTGGTCGAAATTGACTTTAAGCTATACAAACCAGGTTTCCAAAGTGGAAAACTTGGATTCCGTCCGGACGGAATTGCCAGGAAGGTCGGGGGTAGTCATTTGACTGAGCTGTAATGGGACTCCAGGACGAGGTCTCATAGGGACCAAGGCTACATCCGGCTGACCGATGGGAAGGCCAGGATACTTTTGGTCGAAAATGACTTTACACTATACAAACCAGGTTTTCAAAGTGGAAAACTTGGTTTCCGTCGGGCAGAATTGCCAGGAATATCGGGGGTAGCCATTTGACTTAGCAGTGATGGGACTCCAGGACGATGTCTCATAGGGACGAAGGCTACATCCGGCTGACCGATGGGAAGGTCGGGATACTTTTGGTCGAAATTGACTTTAGACTAAACAATCCAGGTTTCCAAAGTGGAAAACTTGGATTCCCTCGGCCAGAATTGCCAGGAAGGTCGGGTGTAGCCATTTGACTTAGCAGTGATTGGACACCAGGGCGAGGTCTCATAGGGACGAAGGCTACATCCGGCTGACCGATGGGAAGGTCGGGATACTTTTGGTCGAAATTGACTTTAGGGTATACGAACCTGGTTGCCAAAGTTGAAAACTTGGATTCCGTCGGCCGGAATTGCCAGGTAGGTCGGGGGTAGCCATTTGACTTAGCAGTGATGGGACTCCAGGACGAGGTCTCATAGGTTCCAAGGATAAATTCGGCTGACCGACGGGAAGGTCTGGATACTTTTGGTCGAAAATGACTTTAGACTATACAAACCAGGTTGCCAAAGTGGAAAACTTGGATTCCGTCGGCCAGAATTGCCAGGAAGGTCGGGGGTGGCCATTTGACTTAGCAGACATGGGACTCCAGGACGGGATCTCATAGGGACCAAGGCTACATCCGACTGACCGATGGGAAGGTCGGGATACTTTTGGTCGAAAATGACTTTAGACTGTACAAACCAGGTTGACAAAGTGGAAAACTTGGACTCCGCCGTCCAGAATAGCCAGGAAGGTCGGAGGTAGCCATTTGACTTAGCAGTGATGGGACTCCAGGACGAGATCTCATAGGGACCATGGCTACATCCGGCTGACCGATTGGAAGGCCTGGATACTTTTGGTCGAAATTGACTTTAGACTAAACAATCCAGGTTTCCAAAGTGGAAAACTTGCATTCCGTCGGGGCAGAATTGCCAGGAAGGTCGGGGGTAGCCATTTGACTTAGCAGTGATGGGACTCCAGGACGACGTCTCATAGGTTCCAAGGCTACATCCTGCTGACCGATGGGAAAGTCGGGATTCTTTTGGACAAAATTGACTTTAGACTATTCGATCCAGGTTTACAAAGTGCAAAACTTGGATTCCGTCGGCAGAATTGCCAGGTACGTCGGGGGAGCCATTTGACTTAGCAGTGATGGGACTCCAGGACGATGTCTCATAGGGACGAAGGCTACATCCGGTTGACCGATGGGCAGGTCTGGATACTTTTGGTCGAAAATGACTTAAGACTATACAAACCAGGTTGCCAAAGTGGAAAACATGGATTCCGTCGGGCAGAATTGACAGGAAGGTCGGGGGTAGCCATTTGACTTAGCAGTGATGGGACTCAAGAACGATGTCTCATAGGGACGAAGGCTACATCCGGCTGACCGATGGGAAGGTCGGGATACTTTTGGCCGAAATTGACTTTAGACTATACAATCCAGGTTTCCAAAGTGCAAAACTTGGATTCCGTCGGCAGAATTGCCAGGTACGTCGGGGGAGCCATTTGACTTGGCAGTGATGGGACTCCAGGACGATGTCTCATAGGGACGAAGGCTACATCCGGCTGACCGATGGGATGGTCGGGATACTTTTGGTCGAAAATGACTTTAGACTATACAAACCAGGTTTCCAAAGTAAAAAACTTGGATTCCGTCGGGCAGAAGTGCCAGGAAGGTCGGGGGAAGCCATTTGACTTAGCAGTGATAGCACTCCAGGACGAGGTCTCATAGGGACCAAGGCTACATCCGGCTGACCGATGGGAAGGTCGGGATACTTTTGGTCGAAAATGACTGTAGACTATACAAACCAGGTTTCCAAAGTGGAAAACTTGGATTCCGTCGGCCGGAATTGCCAGGAAGGTCGGGGGTAGCCATTTGACTTAGCATTGATGGGACTCCAGGACCATGTCTCATAGGGACGGAGGCTACATCCGGCTGACCGATGGGAAGGTCGGTATACTTTTGGTCCAAATCGACTTTAGACTATACAAACTAGGTTTCCAAAGTGGAAAAGTTGGACTCCGTCCGGCAGAATTGCCAGGACGGTCGGGGGTAGTCACTTGAATTAGCAGTGATGGTACTCCAGGAAGAGGTCTCATAGGTGCCAAGGCTACATCCGCCTGAGCGATGGGAAGGTCGGGATACTTTTGGTCGCAAATGACTTTAGACTATACAAACCAGGTTTTCAAAGTGGAAAACTTGGATTCCGTCGGCCAAAATTGCCAGGAAGGTCGGGGGAAGCCATTCGACTTAGCAGTGATTGGACACCAGGGAGAGGTCTCATAGGGACCAAGGCTACATCCGGCTGACCGATGGGAGGGTCGGGATACTTTTGGTCGAAAGTGACTTTAGACTATACAAACCAGGTTTCGAAAGTGGAAAACTTGGATTCCGTCGGCCGGAATTGCCAGGAAGGTCGGGGGTAGCCATTTGACTTAGCATTGATGGGAATCCAGGACCATGTCTCATAGGGACGGAGCCTACATCCGGCTGACCGATGGGAAGGTCGGGATACTTTTGGTCCAAATTGACTTTAGACTATACAAACCAGGTTTCCAAAGTGGAAAAGTTGGACTCCGTCCGGCAGAATTGCCAGGACGGTCGGGGGAAGTCACTTGAATTAGCAGTGATGGTACTCCAGGAAGAGGTCTCATAGGTGCCAAGGCTACATCCGGCTGAGCGATGGGAAGGTCGGGATACTTTTGGTCGCAAATGACTTTAGACTATACAAACCAGGTTTTCAAAGTGGAAAACTTGGATTCCGTCGGCCAAAATTGCCAGGAAGGTCGGGGGAAGCCATTCGACTTAGCAGTGATTGGACACCAGGGAGAGGTCTCATAGGGACCAAGGCTACATCCGGCTGACCGATGGGAGGGTCGGGATACTTTTGGTCGAAATTGACTTTAGACTATACAATGCAGGTTTCCAAAGTGCAAAACTTCGATTCCGTTGGGCAGAATGGCCAGGAAGGTCGGGGGTAGCCATTTGACTTAGCAGTGATGGGATTCCAGGACGATGTCTCATAGGGACGAAGGCTACATCCGGCTGACCGATGGGAAGGTCGGGATACTTTTGGTCGAAATTGACTTTAGACTATACAATCCAGGTTTCCAAAGTGAAAAACTTGGATTCCATCGGGCAGAATTGCCAGGAAGGTCGGGGGTAGCCATTTGACTTAGCAGTGATTGGACACCAGGGCGAGGTCTCATTGGGACCAAGGCTACATCCGGCTGACGGATGGGTGGGTCGGGATACTTTTGGTCGAAATTGACTTTAGACTATACAATCCGGGTTTCCAAAGTGGAAAACTTGGATTCCGTCGGCCAGAATTGCCAGGAAGGTCGTGGGAAGCCTTTTGACTTAGCAGTGATTGGACACCAGGGAGAGGTCTCATAGGGACCAAGGCTACATCCGGCTGACCGATGGGAAGGTCTGGATACTTTTGGTCGAAAATGGCTTTAGACAATACAATCCAGGTTTCCAAAGTGCAAAACTTGGATTCCGTCGGGCAGAATTGCCAGGAAGGTCGGGGGTAACCATATGACTTAGCAGTGATGGGACTCCAGGTCGAGATCTCACAGGGACCAAGGCTACATACGGCTGACCGATGGGAAGGTCTGGATACTTTTCGTCGAAATTGACTTTAGACTATACAAACCAGGTTTTCAAAGTGGAAAACTTGGATTCCGTCGGCCGGAATTGCGAGGAAGGTCGGGGGAGCCATTTGACTTAGCTGTGATGGTACTCCGGGACGAGGTCTCATAGGGACCAAGGCTACATCCGGCTGACCGATGGGAAGGTCGGGATACTTTTGGTCGAAATTGACTTTAGACTATACAATCCAGGTTTCCAAAGTGAAAAACTTGGATTCCATCGGGCAGAATTGCCAGGAAGGTCGGGGGTAGCCATTTGACTTAGCAGTGATTGGACACCAGGGCGAGGTCTCATTGGGACCAAGGCTACATCCGGCTGACGGATGGGTGGGTCGGGATACTTTTGGTCGAAATTGACTTTAGACTATACAATCCGGGTTTCCAAAGTGGAAAACTTGGATTCCGTCGGCCAGAATTGCCAGGAAGGTCGTGGGAAGCCTTTTGACTTAGCAGTGATTGGACACCAGGGAGAGGTCTCATAGGGACCAAGGCTACATCCGGCTGACCGATGGGAAGGTCTGGATACTTTTGGTCGAAAATGGCTTTAGACAATACAATCCAGGTTTCCAAAGTGCAAAACTTGGATTCCGTCGGGCAGAATTGCCAGGAAGGTCGGGGGTAACCATATGACTTAGCAGTGATGGGACTCCAGGTCGAGATCTCACAGGGACCAAGGCTACATACGGCTGACCGATGGGAAGGTCTGGATACTTTTCGTCGAAATTGACTTTAGACTATACAAACCAGGTTTTCAAAGTGGAAAACTTGGATTCCGTCGGCCGGAATTGCGAGGAAGGTCGGGGGAGCCATTTGACTTAGCTGTGATGGTACTCCGGGACGAGGTCTCATAGGGACCAAGGCTACATCCGGCTGACCGATGGGAAGGTCGGGATACTTTTGGTCGAAATTGACTTTAGACTATACAATCCAGGTTTCCAAAGTGCAAAACTTGGATTCCGTCGGGCAGAATTGCCAGGAAGGTCGGGGGTAGTCATTTGACTCAGCAGTGATTGGACACCAGGGCGAGGTCTCACAGGGACCAAGGCTACATCCGGCTGACCGATGGGAAGGTCGGGATACTTTTGGTCGAAATTGACTTTAGACTATACAATCCAGGTTTCCAAAGTGCAAAACTTGGATTCCGTCGGGCAGAATTGCCAGGAAGGTCGGGGGTAGCCATTTGACTTAGCAGTGATGGGACTCCAGGTCGAGATCTCACAGGGACCAAGGATACATCCGGCTGACCGATGGGAAGGTCGGGATACTTTTGGTCCAAAATGACTTTAGACTATACAAACCAGGTTTCCAAAGTGGAAAACGTGCATTCCGTCGGCCAGAATTGCCAGGAAGGTCTGGGGAAGCCATTTGACTCAGCACTGATTGGACACCAGGGCGAGGTCTCTTAGGGACGAAGGCTACATCCGGCTGACCGATGGGAAGCTCGGGGTACTTTTGGTCGAAATTGACTTTAGACTATACAATCCAGGTTTCCAAAGTGCAAAACTTGGATTCCGTCGGGCAGAATTGCCATCAAGGTCGGGGGTAGTCATTTGACTTAGCAGTGATGGGACTCCAGGTCGAGATCTCACAGGGACCAAGGCTACATCCGGCTGACCGATGGGAAGGTCGGGATACTTTTGGTCGAAAATGACTTTAGACTATACAAACCAGGTTGCCAAAGTGGAAAACTTGGATTCCGTCGGCCAGAATTGCCAGGAAGGTCGGGGGTAGCCAATTGACTTAGCAGTCCTGGGACTCCAGTACGAGATCTCACAGGGACCAAGGCTACATCCGGCGGACCGATGTGAAGGTCTGGATACTTTTGGTCGAAAATGACTTTAGACTATACAAACCAGGTTTTCAAAGTGGAAAACTTGGATTCCGTCGGCCAAAATTGCCAGGAATGTCTGGGGAAGCCATTTGACTTAGCAGTAATTGGACTCCAGGACGAGGTCTCATAGGGATCAAGGCTACATCCGGCTGACCGATGGGAAGGTCGGGATACTTTTGGTCGAAAATGACTGTAGACTATACAAACCAGGTTTCCAAAGTGGAAAACTTGGATTGCGTCGGCCGGAATTGCCAGGAAGGTCGGGGGTAGCCATTTGACTTAGCATTGATGGGACTCCAGGACCATGTCTCATAGGGACGGAGGCTACATCCGGCTGACCGATGGGAAGGTCGGGATACTTTTGGTCGAAATTGACCTTAGACTATACATTCCAGGTTTCCAAAGTGGAATACTTGGATTCCGTCGGCCAGAATTGCCAGGAAGGTCGGTGGTATCAATTTGACTTAGCAGTGATGGGACTCCAGGACGAGATCTCATAGGGACCAAGGCTACATCCGGCTGACCGATCGGAAGGCCTGGATACTTTTTGTCGAAAATGACTTTAGACAATACAATCCAGGTTTCCAAAGTACAAAACTTGGATTCCGTGGCGCAGAATTGCCAGGAAGGTCGGGGGTAGCCATTTGACTTAGCAGTGATGGGACTCCACGACGATGTCTCATAGGGACCAAGGCTACATCCGGCTGACCGATGGGAAGGTCTGGATACTTTTGGTCGAAATTATCTTTATACTATACAATCCTGGTTTCCAAAGTGGAAAACTTGGATACCGTCGGGCAGAATTGCCAGGAAGGTCGGGGGAAGCCATTTGACTTAGAAGTGATTGGACACCAGGGAGAGGTCTCATAGGGACCAAGGCTACATCCGGTTGACCGATGGGAAGGTCGGGATACTTTTGGTCGAAATTGACATTAGACTATTCAATCCAGGTTTCCAAAGTGGAAAACTTGGATTCCGTCGGGCAGAATTGCCATGAAGGTCGGGGGTAGCCATTTGACTTAGCAGTGATTGGACACCAGGGAGAGGTCTCATAGGGACCAAGGCTACATCCGGCTGACCGATGGGAAGGCCTGGATACTTTTGGTCGAAAATGACTTTAGACTATACAAACCAGGTTTCCAAAGTGGAAAACTTGGATTCCGTCGGCCGGAATTGCCAGGAAGGTCGGAGGAAGCCATTTGACTTGGCAGTGATGGGACTCCAGGACGAGGTCTCATAGGGACGAAAGCTACATCCGGCTGACCGATGGGAAGGTCGGGATACTTTTGGTCGAAAATGACTTTAGACTAAACAATCCAGGTTTCCAAAGTAGAAAAGTTGGATATCGTCGGGCAGAATTGCCAGGAAGGTCGGGGATAGCCATTTGACTTAGCAGTGATTGGACACCAGGGCGAGGTCTCATAGGGACCAAGGCTACATCCGGCTGACAGATGGGAAGGTCTGGATACTTTTGGTCGAAATTGACTTTAGACAATACAGTCCAGGTTTCCAAAGTACAAAACTTGGATTCCGTCGGGCAGAATTGCCAGGAAGGTCGGGGGTAGCCATTTGACTTAGCAGTGATTGGACACCAGGTCGAGGTCTCATAGGGAACAAGGCTACATCCGGCTGACCGATGGGAAGGACGGAATACTTTTGGTCGAAATTGACTTTAGACTATAGAAATCAGGTTTTCAAAGTGGAATCTTGGATTCCGTCGGGCAGAGTAGCCAGGAATGTCGGGTGTAGCCATTTGAATTAGCGGTGATTAGACACCAGGGAGAGGTCTCATAGGGTCCAAGGCTACATCCGGCTGACAGATGGGAAGGTCTGGATACTTTTGGACGAAAATGACTTTAGTCTATACAAAGCAGGTTGCCAAAGTGGAAAACTTGGATTCCGTCGGCCAGAATTGCCAGGAAGGTAGGGGGTAGCCATTTGACTTAGCAGTGATTGGACACCAGGGAGAGGTCTCATAGGGACCAAGGCTACATCCGGCTGACCGATGGGACGGTCGGGATACTTTTGGTCGAAAGTGACTTTAGACTATACAAACCAGGTTTTCAAAGTGGAAAACTTGGATTCCGTCGGCCGGAATTGCGAGGAAGGTCGGGGGAGCCATTTGACTTAGCTGTGATGGGACTCCAGGGCGAGGTCTCATAGGGACCAAGGCTACATCCGGCTGACCGATGGGAAGGCCTGGACACTTTTGGTCGAAAATGACATTAGACTAGACAGACCAGATTGCCAAAGTGGAAAACTTGGATTCCGTCGGCCAGAATTGCCAGGTAGGTCGGGGGAAGCCATTTGACTTAGCAGTGATTGGACACCACGGCGAGGTCTCATAGGGGCCAAGGCTACATCCGGCTGACCGATGGGAAGGTCGGGATACTTTTGGTCGAAAGTGACTTTAGACTAAACAATCCAGGTTTCCAAAGCGGAAAACTTGGATTCCGTCGGCCAGAATTGCCAGGAAGGTCGGGGGTAGCCATTTGACTTAGCAGTGATTGGACACCAGGGAGAGGTCTCATAGGGACCAAGGCTACATCCGGCTGACCGATGGGAAGGTCTGGATACTTTTGGTCGAAATTATCTTTATACTATACAATCCTGGTTTCCAAAGTGGAAAACTTGGATACCGTCGGGCAGAATTGCCAGGAAGGTCGGGGGAAGCCATTTGACTTAGAAGTGATTGGACACCAGGGAGAGGTCTCATAGGGACCAAGGCTACATCCGGTTGACCGATGGGAAGGTCGGGATACTTTTGGTCGAAATTGACATTAGACTATTCAATCCAGGTTTCCAAAGTGGAAAACTTGGATTCCGTCGGGCAGAATTGCCATGAAGGTCGGGGGTAGCCATTTGACTTAGCAGTGATTGGACACCAGGGAGAGGTCTCATAGGGACCAAGGCTACATCCGGCTGACCGATGGGAAGGCCTGGATACTTTTGGTCGAAAATGACTTTAGACTATACAAACCAGGTTTCCAAAGTGGAAAACTTGGATTCCGTCGGCCGGAATTGCCAGGAAGGTCGGAGGAAGCCATTTGACTTGGCAGTGATGGGACTCCAGGACGAGGTCTCATAGGGACGAAAGCTACATCCGGCTGACCGATGGGAAGGTCGGGATACTTTTGGTCGAAAATGACTTTAGACTAAACAATCCAGGTTTCCAAAGTGGAAAAGTTGGATATCGTTGGCCAGAATTGCCAGGAAGGTCGGGGATAGCCATTTGACTTAGCAGTGATTGGACACCAGGGCGAGGTCTCATAGGGACCAAGGCTACATCCGGCTGACAGATGGGAAGGTCTGGATACTTTTGGTCGAAATTGACTTTAGACAATACAGTCCAGGTTTCCAAAGTACAAAACTTGGATTCCGTCGGGCAGAATTGCCAGGAAGGTCGGGGGTAGCCATTTGACTTAGCAGTGATTGGACACCAGGTCGAGGTCTCATAGGGAACAAGGCTACATCCGGCTGACCGATGGGAAGGACGGAATACTTTTGGTCGAAATTGACTTTAGACTATAGAAATCAGGTTTTCAAAGTGGAATCTTGGATTCCGTCGGGCAGAGTAGCCAGGAATGTCGGGTGTAGCCATTTGAATTAGCGGTGATTAGACACCAGGGAGAGGTCTCATAGGGTCCAAGGCTACATCCGGCTGACAGATGGGAAGGTCTGGATACTTTTGGACGAAAATGACTTTAGTCTATACAAAGCAGGTTGCCAAAGTGGAAAACTTGGATTCCGTCGGCCAGAATTGCCAGGAAGGTAGGGGGTAGCCATTTGACTTAGCAGTGATTGGACACCAGGGCGAGGTCTCATAGGGACCAAGGCTACATCCGGCTGACCGATGGGACGGTCGGGATACTTTTGGTCGAAAGTGACTTTAGACTAAACAATCCAGGTTTCCAAAGCGGAAAACTTGGATTCCGACGGCCAGAATTGCCAGGAAGGTCGGGGGTAGCCATTTGACTTAGCAGTGATTGGACACCAGGGAGAGGTCTCATAGGGACCAAGGCTACATCCGGCTGACCGATGGGAGGGTCGGGATACTTTTGGTCGAAATTGACCTTAGACTATACAATCCAGGTTTGCAAAGTGGAAAACTCGGATTCCGTCGGGCAGAATTGCCATGAAGGTCGGGGGTAGTCATTTGACATAGCAGTGATGGGACTCCAGGACGAGATCTAGTAGCGACCAAGGCTACATCCGGCTGACCGATGAGAAGTTCGGGATACTTTTGGTCGAAATTGACTTTAGACTAAACAATCCTCGTTTCCAAAGTGGAAAACTTGGATTCCGTCGGCCAGAATTGCCAGGTAGGTCGGCGGTAGCCATTTGACTTAGCTGTGATGGGACTCCAGGACGAGGTCTCATAGATTCCAAGGCTACATCCGGCTGACCGATGGGAAGGTCGGGATACTTTTGTTCGAAATAGATTTTAGACTATACAATCCAGGTTTCCAAAGTGCAAAACTTGGATTCCGTCGGCCAGAATTGCCAGGAATATCGGGGGTAGCCATTTGACTCAGCAGTGATGGGACTCCAGGACGATGTCTCATAGGGACCAAGACTACATCCGGCTGACCGATGTGAAGGTCGGGATACTGTGGGTCGAAATTGACTTTAGACTATACAGTCCAGGTTTCCAAAGTGCAAAACCTGGATTCCGTCGGGCAGAATTGCCAGGAAGGTCGGGGGTAGCCATTTGACATAGCAGTGATGGGACTCCAGGACGAGATCTCACAGGGACCAAGGCTACATCCGGCTGACCGATGGGAAGGTCTGGATACTTTTGGTCGAAATTGACTTTAGACTATACAAACCAGGTTTTCAAAGTGGAAAACTTGGATTCCGTCGGCCGGAATTGCGAGGAAGGTCGGGGGAGCCATTTGACTTAGCTGTGATGGGACTCCGGGACGAGGTCTCATAGGGACCAAGGCTAGATCCGGCTGACCGATGGGAAGGTCGGGATACTTTTGGTCGACATTGACTTTAGACTATACAATCCACATTTCCAAAGTGCAAAACTTGGATTCCGTTGGGCAGAATTGCCAGGTAGGTCGGGGGTAGCCATTTGACTTAGCTTCGATGGGACTCCAGGACGAGGTCTCATAGATTCCAAGGCTACATCCGGCTGACCGATGGGAAGGTCGGGATACTTTTGGTCGAAATTGACTTTAGACTATACAATCCAGGTTTCCAAAGTGCAAAACTTGGATTCCGTCGGGCAGAATTGCCAGGAATATCGGGGGTAGCCATTTGACTTAGCAGTGATGGGACTCCAGGACGAGGTCTCATAGGGACGAAAGCTACATCCGGCTGACCGATGGGAAGGTCGGGATACTTTTGGTCGAAACTGACTTTAGACTAAACAATCCAGGTTTCCAAAGTGGAAAACTTGGATTCCGTCGGCCAGAATTGCCAGGAAGGTCGGGGATAGCCATTTGACTTAGCAGTGATTGGACACCAGGGAGAGGTCTCATAGGGACCAAGGCTACATCCGGCTGACCGATGGGAAGGTCGGGATACTTTTGGTCGAAATTGACTTTAGACTATACAAACCAGGTTGCCAACGTGGAAAACTTGGATTCCGTCGGCCAGAATTGCCAGGAAGGTCGGGGGAAGCCATTCGACTTAGCACTGATTGGACACCAGGGAGAGTTCTCATAGGGACCAAGGCTACATCCGGCTGACCGATGGGAGGGTCGGGATACTTTTGGTCGAAATTGACCTTAGACTATACAATCCAGGTTTGCAAAGTGGAAAACTCGGATTCCGTCGGACAGAATTGCCATGAAGGTCGTGGGTAGTCATTTGACATAGCAGTGATGGGACTCCAGGACGAGGTCTCATAGGGACCAACGCTATATCCGGCTGTCCGATGGGAAGGTCGGGATACATTTGGTCGAAAATGACTTTAGACTATACAAACCAGGTTGCCAAAGTGGAAAACTTGGATTCCGTCGGCCGGAATTGCGAGGAAGGTCGGGGGAGCCATTTGACTTAGCTGTGATGGGACTCCAGGACGAGGTCTCATAGATTCCAAGGCTACATCCAGCTGACCGATGGGAAGGTCGGGATACTTTTGTTCGAAATAGACTTTAGACTATACAATCCAGGTTTCCAAAGTGCAAAACTTGGATTCCGTCGGCCAGAATTGCCAGGAATATCGGGGGTAGCCATTTGACTCAGCAGTGATGGGACTCCAGGACGATGTCTCATAGGGACCAAGACTACATCCGGCTGACCGATGTGAAGGTCGGGATACTGTGGGTCGAAATTGACTTTAGACTATACAGTCCAGGTTTCCAAAGTGCAAAACCTGGATTCCGTCAGGCAGAATTGCCAGGAAGGTCGGGGGTAGCCATTTGACATAGCAGTGATGGGACTCCAGGACGAGATCTCACAGGGACCAAGACTACATCCGGCTGACCGATGGGAAGGTCTGGATACTTTTGGTCGAAATTGACTTTAGACTATACAAACAAGGTTTTCAAAGTGGAAAACTTGGATTCCGTCGGCCGGAATTGCGAGGAAGGTCGGGGGAGCCATTTGACTTAGCTGTGATGGGACTCCGGGACGAGGTCTCATAGGGACCAAGGCTAGATCCGGCTGACCGATGGGAAGGTCGGGACACTTTTGGTCGAAATTGACTTTAGACTATACAATCCAGGTTTCCAAAGTGCAAAACTTGGATTCCGTCGGCCGGAATTGCCAGGAAGGTCGGGGGAGCCATTTGACTTAGCGGTGATGGGACTCCTGGACGAGGTCTCATAGGGACCAAGGCTTCATGCGGCTGACCCATGGGATGGTCGGGATACTTTTGGTCGAAATTGACTTTAGACTATACAATCCACATTTCCAAAGTGCAAAACTTGGATTCCGTTGGGCAGAATTGCCAGGTAGGTCGGGGGTAGCCATTTGACTTAGCAGTGTTGGGACTCCAGGACGATGTCTCATAGGGACGAAGGCTACATCCGGCTGACCGATGGGAAGGTCGGAATACTTTTGGTCGAAATTGACATTAGACTATACAATCCAGGTTTCCAAAGTGGAAAACTTTGATTTCGGCGGACAGAATTGCCAGGAAGGTCGGGGGAAGCCATTTGACTTAGCAGTGATTGGAGACCAGGGCGAGGTCTCATAGGGACCAAGGCTACATCCGGCTAACCGATGGGAAGGTCGGGATACTATTGGTCGAAATTGACTTTAGACTATACAATCCAGGTTTCCAAAGTGCAAAACTTGCATTCCGTCGGGGCAGAATTGCCAGGAAGGTCGGGGGTAGTCATCCGACTTAGCAGTGATGGGACACCAGGACGAGGTCTCATAGGTTCAATGGCTACATCCGGCTCACCGATGGGAAGGTCGGGATACTTTTGGTCGAAATTGGCTTTAGACTATACAATCCAGGTTTCCAAAGTGCAAAACTTGGATTCCGTCGGCCGGAATTGCGAGGAAGGTCGGGGGAGCCATTTGACTTAGCAGTGATGGGACTCCAGGACGAGGTCTCATAGGGACCATGGCTATATCCGGCTGACCGATGGGAAGGTCGGGATACTTTTGGTCGGAATTGACTTTAGACTATACAAACCAGGTTTTCAAAGTGGAAAACTTGGATTCCGTCGGCCGGAATTGCGAGGAAGGTCGGGGGAGCCATTTGACTTAGCAGTGATTGGACACCAGGGCGAGGTCTCATAGGGACCAAGGCTACATCAGGCTGACAGATAGGAAGGTCTAGATACTTTTGGTCGAAAATGACTTTAGACTATTCAAACCAGGTTGCCAAAGTGGAAAACCTGGATTCCGTCGGCCACAATTGCCAGGAATGTCGGGGGTAGCCATTTGACTTAGCAGTGATGGGACTCCAGGACGAGATCTCATAGGGACCAAGGCTACATCCGGCTGACCGATGGGAAGGTCGGGATACTTTTGGTCGAAAATGACTTTAGACTATACAAAGCATGTTGCCAAAGTGGAAACCTTGGATTCCGTCGGCCGGAATTGCGAGGAAGGTCGGGGGAAGCCATTTGACTTAGCAGTGATTGGACACCAGGGCGAGGTCTCTAAGGGACAAAGGCTACATCCGGCTGACAGATGGGAAGGTCTGGATACTGTTGGTCGAAAATGACATTAGACTATTCAAACCAGGTTGCCAAAGTGGAAAACCTGGATTCCGTCGGCCACAATTGCCAGGAATGTCGGGGGTAGCCATTTGACTTAGCAGTGATGGGACTCCGGGACGAGGTCTCATAGGCTCCATGGCTACATCCGGCTGACCGATGGGAAGGTCGGGATACTTTTGGTCGAAATTGGATTTAGACTATAGAATCCAGGTTTCCAAAGTGCAAAACTTGGATTCCGTCGGGCAGAATTGCCAGGAAGGTCGGGGGTAGCCATTTGACTTAGCACTGATTGGACACCAGGGCGAGGTCTCATAGGGACGAAGGCCACATCCGGCTGACCCATGGGAAGGTCGGAATACTTTTGGTCGAAATTGACATTAGACTATACTATCCAGGTTTCCAAAGTGGAAAACTTGGATTTCGCCGGACAGAATTGCCAGGAAGGTCGGGGGAAGCCATTTGACTTAGCAGTGATTGGACACCAGGGCGAGGTCTCATAGGGACCAAGGCTACATCAGGCTGACAGATAGGAAGGTCTAGATACTTTTGGTCGAAAATGACTTTAGACTATTCAAACCAGGTTGCCAAAGTGGAAAACCTGGATTCCGTCGGCCACAATTGCCAGGAATGTCGGAGGTAGCCATTTGATTTAGCAGTGATGGGACTCCAGGACGAGATCTCATAGGGACTAAGGCTACATCCGGCAGACCGACGGGAAGGTCTGGATACTTTTGGTCGAAAATGACTTTAGACTATACCATCCAGGTTTCCAAAGTGCAAAACTTGGATTCCGTCGGGCAGAATTGCCAGGACGGTCGGGGGAAGCCATGTTACTTAGCAGTGATGGGACTCCAGGACGAGGTCTCATAGGGACCAAGGCTACATCCGGCTGACCGATGGGAAGGTCGGGATACTTTTGGTCGAAATTGACTTTAGACTATACAATCCAGGTTTCCAAAGTGCAAAACTTGGATTCCGTCGGGCAGAATTGCCAGGAAGGTCGGGTGTAGCCATTTGACTTAGCAGTGATGGGTCTCCAGGACGAGATCTCATAGGGACCCAGGCTACATCCGGCTGACCGATGGGAAGGTCGGGATACTTTTGGTCGAAATTGACTTTAGACTATACAATCCAGGTTTCCAAAGTGCAAAACTTGCATTCCGTCGGGGCAGAATTGCCAGGAAGGTCGGGGGTAGTCATTTGACTTAGCAGTGATGGGACTCCAGGACGAGGTCTCATAGGGACCAAGGCTACATCCGGCTGACCGATGGGAAGGTCGGGATACTTTTGGTCGAAATTGACTTTACACTATACAATCCAGGTTTCCAAAGTGCAAAACTTGGATTCCGTCGGGCAGAATTGCGAGGATGGTCGGGGGTAGTGATTTGACTTAGCAGTGATGGGACTCCAGGACCAGGTCTCATAGGTTCCAAGGCTACATCCGGCTGACCGATGGGAAGGTCGGGATACTTTTTGTCGAAATTGAATTTAGACTATACAAACCAGGTTTCCAAAGTGGAAAACTTGGATTCCGTCGGCCAGAAGTGCCAGGACGGTCGGGGGAATCCATTTGACTTAGCAGTGATGGGACTCCAGGACGAGGTCTCATAGGGACCAAGGCTACATCCAGCTGACCGATGGGAAGGTCGGGATACTTTTGGTCGAAATTGACTTTAGACTATACAAACCAGGTTTTCAAAGTGGAAAACTTGGATTCCGTCGGCCGGAATTGCGAGGAAGGTCGGGGGAGCCATTTGACTTAGCAGTGATGGGACTCCAGGACGAGGTCTCATAAGGGCCAAGGCTATATCCGGCTGACCGATGGGAAGGTCGGGATACTTTTGGTCGAAATTCGCTTTAGACTAAACAAACCAGGTTTCCAAAGTGCAAAACTTGGATTCCGTCGGCAGAATTGCCAGGAAGGTCGGGGGTAGTCATTTGACTTAGCAGTGATGGGACTCCAGGACGAGGTCTCATAGGTTCCATGGCTACATCCGGCTGACAGATAGGAAGGTCTAGATACTTTTGGTCGAAATTGGCATTAGACAATACAATCCAGGTTTCCAAAGTGCAAAACTTGGATTCCGTCGGGCAGAATGGCGAGGAAGGTCGGGGGTAGTGATTTGACTTAGCAGTGTTGGGACTCCAGGACCAGGTCTCATAGGGACGAAGGCTACATCCGGCTGACCCATGGGAAGTTCGGTATACTTTTGGTCGAAATTGACTTTAGACTATACAATCCAGGTTTCCAAAGTGGAAAACTTGGATTCCGTCGGGCAGAATTGCCAGGAAGGTCGGGTGTAGCCATTTGACTTAGCAGTGATGGGTCTCCAGGACGAGGTCTCATAGTGACCAAGGCTACATCCGGCTGACCGATGAGAAGGTCGGGATACTTTTGGTCGAAATTGACTTTAGACTATACAATCCAGGTTTCCAAAGTGGAAAACTTGGATTCTGTCGGCCAGAAGTGCCAGGACGGTCGGGGGAAGCCATTTGACTTAGCAGTGATGGGACTCCAGGACGAGGTCTCATAGGGACCAAGGCTACATCCGGCTGACCGATGAGAAGGTCGGGATACTTTTGGTCGAAATTGACTTTACACTATACAATCCAGGTTTCCAAAGTGCAAAACTTGGATTCCGTCGGGCAGAATTGCGAGGAAGGTCGGGGGTAGTGATTTGACTTAGCAGTGATGGGACTCCAGGACCAGGTCTCACAGGTTCCAAGGCTACATCCGGCTGACCTATGGGAACGTCGGGATATTTTTAGTCGAAATTGAATTTAGACTATACAAAACAGGTTTCCAAAGTGGAAAACTTGGATTCCGTCGGCCAGAAGTGCCAGGACGGTCGGGGGAAGCCATTTGACTTAGCAGTGATGGGACTCCAGGACGAGGTCTCATTGGGACCAAGGCTATATCCGGCTGCCCGATGGGAAGGTCGGGATACTTTTGGTCGAAATTCGCTTTAGACTAAACAAACCAGGTTTCCAAAGTGCAAAACTTGGATTCCGTCGGCAGAATTGCCAGGTAGGTCGGGGGTAGCCATTTGACTTAGCAGTGATGGGACTCCTGGACGATGTCTCATAGGGACGAAGGCTACATCCGGCTGACCCATGGGAAGTTCTGGATACTTTTGGTCGAAATTGACTTTAGACTATACAATCCAGGTTTCCAAAGTGGAAAACTTGGATTCCGTCGGGCAGAATTGCCAGGAAGGTCGGGTGTAGCCATTTGACTTAGCAGTGATGGGTCTCCAGGACGAGATCTCATAGGGACCAAGGCTACATCCGGCTGACCGATGAGAAGGTCGGGATACTTTTGGTCGAAATTGACTTTAGAATATACAATCCAGGTTTCCAAAGTGCAAAACTTGCATTCCGTCGGGGCAGAATTGCCAGGAAGGTCGGGGGTAGTCATTCGACTTAGCAGTGATGGGACTCCAGGGCGAGGTCTCATAGGTTCAATGGCTACATCAGGCTCACCGATGGGAAGGTCGGGATACTTTTGGTCGAAATTGGCTTTAGACTATACAAACCAGGTTTTCAAAGTGGAAAACTTGGATTCCGTCGGCCGGAATTGCGAGGAAGGTCGGGGGAGCCATTTGACTTAGCAGTGATGGGACTCCAGGACGAGGTCTCATAGGGACCATGGCTATATACGGCTGACCGATGGGAAGATCGGGATACTTTTGGTCGGAATTGACTTTAGACTATACAAACCAGGTTTTCAAAGTGGAAAACTTGGATTCCGTCGGCCGGAATTGCGAGGAAGGTCGGGGGAGCCATTTGACTTAGCAGTGATGGGACTCCAGGACGAGGTCTCATAGGGACCAAGGCTATATCCGGCTGACCGATGGGAAGGTCGGGATACTTTTGGTCGAAAATGACTTTAGACTATTCAAACCAGGTTGCCAAAGTGGAAAACCTGGATTCCGTCCGGCAGAATTGCCAGGAAGGTCGGGGGTAGTCATTTGACTTAGCAGTGATTGGAAACCAGGGCGAGGTCTCATAGGGACTAAGGCTACATCCGGCAGACCGACGGGAAGGTCTGGATACTTTTGGTCGAAAATGACTTTAGACTATACAAACCAGGTTTCCAAAGTGCAAAACTTGCATGCCGTCGGGGCAGAATTGCCAGGAAGGTCGGGGGTAGTCATTTGACTTAGCAGTGATGGGAATCCAGGACGAGGTCTCATAGGTTCCATGGCTACATCCGGCTGACCGATGGGAAGGTCGGGATACTTTTGGTCGAAATTGGCTTTAGACAATACAATCCAGGTTTCCAAAGTGCAAAACTTGGATTCCGTCGGCCAGAAGTGCCAGGACGGTCGGGGGAAGCCATTTGACTTAGCAGTGATGGGACTCCAGGACGAGGTCTCATAGGGACCAAGGCTGCATCCCGCTGACCGACGGGAAGGTCTGGATACTTTTGGTCGAAAATGACTTTAGACTATACAAACCAGGTTTCCAAAGTGCAAAACTTGCATGCCGTCGGGGCAGAATTGCCAGGAAGGTCGGGGGTAGTCATTTGACTTAGCAGTGATGGGAATCCAGGACGAGGTCTCATAGGTTCCATGGCTACATCCGGCTGACCGATGGGAAGGTCGGGATACTTTTGGTCGAAATTGGCTTTAGACAATACAATCCAGGTTTCCAAAGTCCAAAACTTGGATTCCGTCGGCAGGATTGCCTGGTAGGTCGGGGGTAGCCATTTGACTTAGTAGTGTTTGGGCTCCATGACGATGTGTCATAGGGACGAAGGCTACATCCGGCTGACCGATGGGAAGGTCGGAATACTTTTGCTCGAAATTGACTTTAGACTATACAAACCAGGTTGCCAAAGTGGAAAACTTGGATTCCGTCGGCCAGAATTGCCAGGAAGGTCGTGGGTAGCCATTTGACTTAGCAGTGATTGGACACCAGGGAGAGGTCTAATAGCGCCCAAGGCTACATCCAGCTGACTGATGGGAAGATCGGTATAATTTTGGTCGAAAATGACTTTAGACTATACAAACCAGGTTGCCAAAGTGGAAAACTTGGATTCCGTCGAGCAGAATTGCCAGGAAGGTCGGGGGTAGCCATTTTACTTAGCAGTGATTGGACTCCAAGACGAGGTCTCATAGGGACCAAGGCTACATGCGGCTGACCGATGGGAAGGTCGGGATACTTTTAGTCGAAATTGACTTTAGACTATACAAACCAGGTTGCCAAAGTGGAAAACTTGGATTCCGTCGGCCAGAATTGCCAGGAAGGTCGTGGGTAGCCATTTGTCTTAGCTGTGATGGGACTCCAGGACGAGGTCTCATAGGGACCAAGGCTACATCCGACTGACCCATGGGAAGTTCGGGATACTTTTGGTCGAAATTGTCTTTAGACTATACAGTCCAGGTTTCCAAAGTGCCAAACTTGGATTCCGTCGGGCAGAATTGCCAGGAAGGTCGGGGGTAGCCATTTGACTTAGCAGTGTTTGGACTCCATGACGATGTGTCATAGGGACGAAGGCTACATCCGGCTGACCGATGGGAAGGTCTGGATACTTTTGGTCGAAAATGACTTTAGACTATACAATCCAGGTTTCCAAAGTGCAAAACTTGGACTCCGTTCGGCAGAATTGCCAGGACGGTCGGGGGTAGTCACTTGACTTAGCAGTGATGGTACTCCAGGAAGAGGTCTCATAGGTTCCAAGGCTACATCCGGCTGACCGATGGGAAGGTCGGGATACTTTTGGTCGAAATTGACCTTAGACTATACAATCCAGGTTTCCAAAGTGGAAAACTTGGATTCCGTCGGCCAGAATTGCCAGGTAGGTCGGGGGTAGCCATTTGACTTAGCAGTGATGGGACTCCAGGACGAGGTCTCATAGGGACGAAGGCTACATCCGGCTGACCGATGGGAAGGTCGGGATACTTTTGGTCGAAACTGACTTTAGACTATACAATCCAGGTTTCCTAAGTAGAAAACTTGGGCTCCGTCGGGCAGAATTGCCAGGAAGGTTGGAGGTAGCCATTTGACTTCGCAGTGATGGGTCTCCAGGACGAGGTCTCATAGGGACGGAGGCTACATCCGGCTGACCGATGGGAAGGTCGGGATACTTTTGGTCCAAATCGACTTTAGACTATACAAACCAGGTTTTCAAAGTGGAAAACTTGGATTCCGTCGGCCGGAATTGCGAGGAAGGTCGGGGGAGCCATTTGACTTAGCAGTGATGGGACTCCAGGACGAGGTCTCATAGGGGCCAAGGCTATATCCGGCTGACCGATGGGAAGGTCGGGATACTTTTGGTCGAAATTCGCTTTAGACTAAACAAACCAGGTTTCCAAAGTGCAAAACTTGGATTCCGTCGGCAGAATTGCCAGGAAGGTCGGGGGTAGTCATTTGACTTAGCAGTGATGGGACTCCAGGACGAGGTCTCATAGGTTCCATGGCTACATCCGGCTGACAGATAGGAAGGTCTAGATACTTTTGGTCGAAATTGGCATTAGACAATACAATCCAGGTTTCCAAAGTGCAAAACTTGGATTCCGTCGGGCAGAATGGCGAGGAAGGTCGGGGGTAGTGATTTGACTTAGCAGTGTTGGGACTCCAGGACCAGGTCTCATAGGGACGAAGGCTACATCCGGCTGACCCATGGGAAGTTCGGTATACTTTTGGTCGAAATTGACTTTAGACTATACAATCCAGGTTTCCAAAGTGGAAAACTTGGATTCCGTCGGGCAGAATTGCCAGGAAGGTCGGGTGTAGCCATTTGACTTAGCAGTGATGGGTCTCCAGGACGAGGTCTCATAGTGACCAAGGCTACATCCGGCTGACCGATGAGAAGGTCGGGATACTTTTGGTCGAAATTGACTTTAGACTATACAATCCAGGTTTCCAAAGTGGAAAACTTGGATTCTGTCGGCCAGAAGTGCCAGGACGGTCGGGGGAAGCCATTTGACTTAGCAGTGATGGGACTCCAGGACGAGGTCTCATAGGGACCAAGGCTACATCCGGCTGACCGATGAGAAGGTCGGGATACTTTTGGTCGAAATTGACTTTACACTATACAATCCAGGTTTCCAAAGTGCAAAACTTGGATTCCGTCGGGCAGAATTGCGAGGAAGGTCGGGGGTAGTGATTTGACTTAGCAGTGATGGGACTCCAGGACCAGGTCTCACAGGTTCCAAGGCTACATCCGGCTGACCTATGGGAACGTCGGGATATTTTTAGTCGAAATTGAATTTAGACTATACAAAACAGGTTTCCAAAGCGGAAAACTTGGATTCCGTCGGCCAGGAGTGCCAGGACGGTCGGGGGAAGCCATTTGACTTAGCAGTGATGGGTCTCCAGGACGAGATCTCATAGGGACCAAGGCTACATCCGGCTGACCGATGAGAAGGTCGGGATACTTTTGGTCGAAATTGACTTTAGAATATACAATCCAGGTTTCCAAAGTGCAAAACTTGCATTCCGTCGGGGCAGAATTGCCAGGAAGGTCGGGGGTAGTCATTCGACTTAGCAGTGATGGGACTCCAGGGCGAGGTCTCATAGGTTCAATGGCTACATCAGGCTCACCGATGGGAAGGTCGGGATACTTTTGGTCGAAATTGGCTTTAGACTATACAAACCAGGTTTTCAAAGTGGAAAACTTGGATTCCGTCGGCCGGAATTGCGAGGAAGGTCGGGGGAGCCATTTGACTTGGCAGTGATGGGACTCCAGGACGAGGTCTCATAGGGACCATGGCTATATACGGCTGAGCGATGGGAAGGTCGGGATACTTTTGGTCGGAATTGACTTTAGACTATACAAACCAGGTTTTCAAAGTGGAAAACTTGGATTCCGTCGGCCGGAATTGCGAGGAAGGTCGGGGGAGCCATTTGACTTAGCAGTGATGGGACTCCAGGACGAGGTCTCATAGGGACCAAGGCTATATCCGGCTGACCGATGGGAAGGTCGGGATACTTTTGGTCGAAAATGACTTTAGACTATTCAAACCAGGTTGCCAAAGTGGAAAACCTGGATTCCGTCCGGCAGAATTGCCAGGAAGGTCGGGGGTAGTCATTTGACTTAGCAGTGATTGGAAACCAGGGCGAGGTCTCATAGGGACTAAGGCTACATCCGGCAGACCGACGGGAAGGTCTGGATACTTTTGGTCGAAAATGACTTTAGACTATACAAACCAGGTTTCCAAAGTGCAAAACTTGCATGCCGTCGGGGCAGAATTGCCAGGAAGGTCGGGGGTAGTCATTTGACTTAGCAGTGATGGGAATCCAGGACGAGGTCTCATAGGTTCCATGGCTACATCCGGCTGACCGATGGGAAGGTCGGGATACTTTTGGTCGAAATTGGCTTTAGACAATACAATCCAGGTTTCCAAAGTGCAAAACTTGGATTCCGTCGGCCAGAAGTGCCAGGACGGTCGGGGGAAGCCATTTGACTTAGCAGTGATGGGACTCCAGGACGAGGTCTCATAGGGACCAAGGCTGCATCCCGCTGACCGACGGGAAGGTCTGGATACTTTTGGTCGAAAATGACTTTAGACTATACAAACCAGGTTTCCAAAGTGCAAAACTTGCATGCCGTCGGGGCAGAATTGCCAGGAAGGTCGGGGGTAGTCATTTGACTTAGCAGTGATGGGAATCCAGGACGAGGTCTCATAGGTTCCATGGCTACATCCGGCTGACCGATGGGAAGGTCGGGATACTTTTGGTCGAAATTGGCTTTAGACAATACAATCCAGGTTTCCAAAGTCCAAAACTTGGATTCCGTCGGCAGGATTGCCTGGTAGGTCGGGGGTAGCCATTTGACTTAGTAGTGTTTGGGCTCCATGACGATGTGTCATAGGGACGAAGGCTACATCCGGCTGACCGATGGGAAGGTCGGAATACTTTTGCTCGAAATTGACTTTAGACTATACAAACCAGGTTGCCAAAGTGGAAAACTTGGATTCCGTCGGCCAGAAGTGCCAGGACGGTCGGGGGAAGCCATTTGACTTAGCAGTGATGGGACTCCAGGACGAGGTCTCATAGGGACCAAGGCTGCATCCCGCTGACCGACGGGAAGGTCTGGATACTTTTGGTCGAAAATGACTTTAGACTATACAAACCAGGTTTCCAAAGTGCAAAACTTGCATGCCGTCGGGGCAGAATTGCCAGGAAGGTCGGGGGTAGTCATTTGACTTAGCAGTGATGGGAATCCAGGACGAGGTCTCATAGGTTCCATGGCTACATCCGGCTGACCGATGGGAAGGTCGGGATACTTTTGGTCGAAATTGGCTTTAGACAATACAATCCAGGTTTCCAAAGTCCAAAACTTGGATTCCGTCGGCAGGATTGCCTGGTAGGTCGGGGGTAGCCATTTGACTTAGTAGTGTTTGGGCTCCATGACGATGTGTCATAGGGACGAAGGCTACATCCGGCTGACCGATGGGAAGGTCGGAATACTTTTGCTCGAAATTGACTTTAGACTATACAAACCAGGTTGCCAAAGTGGAAAACTTGGATTCCGTCGGCCAGAATTGCCAGGAAGGTCGTGGGTAGCCATTTGACTTAGCAGTGATTGGACACCAGGGAGAGGTCTAATAGCGCCCAAGGCTACATCCAGCTGACTGATGGGAAGATCGGTATAATTTTGGTCGAAAATGACTTTAGACTATACAAACCAGGTTGCCAAAGTGGAAAACTTGGATTCCGTCGAGCAGAATTGCCAGGAAGGTCGGGGGTAGCCATTTTACTTAGCAGTGATTGGACTCCAAGACGAGGTCTCATAGGGACCAAGGCTACATGCGGCTGACCGATGGGAAGGTCGGGATACTTTTAGTCGAAATTGACTTTAGACTATACAAACCAGGTTGCCAAAGTGGAAAACTTGGATTCCGTCGGCCAGAATTGCCAGGAAGGTCGTGGGTAGCCATTTGTCTTAGCTGTGATGGGACTCCAGGACGAGGTCTCATAGGGACCAAGGCTACATCCGACTGACCCATGGGAAGTTCGGGATACTTTTGGTCGAAATTGTCTTTAGACTATACAGTCCAGGTTTCCAAAGTGCCAAACTTGGATTCCGTCGGGCAGAATTGCCAGGAAGGTCGGGGGTAGCCATTTGACTTAGCAGTGTTTGGACTCCATGACGATGTGTCATAGGGACGAAGGCTACATCCGGCTGACCGATGGGAAGGTCTGGATACTTTTGGTCGAAAATGACTTTAGACTATACAATCCAGGTTTCCAAAGTGCAAAACTTGGACTCCGTTCGGCAGAATTGCCAGGACGGTCGGGGGTAGTCACTTGACTTAGCAGTGATGGTACTCCAGGAAGAGGTCTCATAGGTTCCAAGGCTACATCCGGCTGAGCGATGGGAAGGTGGGGATACTTTCGGTCGGAAATGACTTTAGAATATACAAACCAGGTTTCCAAAGTGGAAAACCTGGATTCCGTCGGGCAGAATTGCCAGGAAGGTCGGGGGTAGCAATTTGACTTAGCAGTGATTGGACTCCAGGGCGAGGTCTCATAGGGACCAAGGCTACATCCGGCTGACCGATGGGAATGACGGGACACTTTTGGTCGAAATTGACTTTAAACTATACAATCCAGGTTGCCAAAGTGGAAAACTTGGATTCCGTTGGGCAGAATTGCCAGGAAGGTCGGGGGTAGTCATTTGACTTAGCAGTGATGGGACTCCAGGACGAGGTCTCATAGGTTCCAAGGCTACATCCGGCTGACCGATGGGAAGGTCGGGATACTTTTGGTCGAAATTGACCTTAGACTATACAATCCAGGTTTCCAAAGTGGAAAACTTGGATTCCGTCGGCCAGAATTGCCAGGTAGGTCGGGGGTAGCCATTTGACTTAGCAGTGATGGGACTCCAGGACGAGGTCTCATAGGGACGAAGGCTACATCCGGCTGACCGATGGGAAGGTCGGGATACTTTTGGTCGAAACTGACTATAGACTATACAATCCAGGTTTCCTAAGTAGAAAACTTGGGCTCCGTCGGGCAGAATTGCCAGGAAGGTCGGGGGTAGCCATTTGACTTAGCAGTGATGGGACTCCACGACGATGTCTCATAGGGACGAAGCCTACATCCGGCTGACCCGTGGGAAGTTCGGGATACTTTTGGTCGAAATTGACTTCAGACTATACAAACCTGGTTTCCTAAGTAGAAAACTTGGGCTCCGTCGGGCAGAATTACCAGGAAGGTCGGGGGTAGCCATTTGACTTAGCAGTGATGGGACTCCAGGACGAGATCTCACAGGGACTAAGGCTACATCCGGCGGACCGTTGTGAAGGTCTGGATACTTTTGGTCGAAAATGACTTTAGACTATACAAAGCAGGTTGCCAAAGTGGAAAACTTGGATTCCGTCGGCCAGAATTGCGAGGAAGGTCGGGGGAGCCATTTGACTTACCTGTGATGGGACTCAAGGGAGAGGTCTCATAGGGACCAAGGCTACATCCGGCTGAACGATGGGAAGGTCGGGATACTTTTGGTCGAAATTGACTTTAGACTATACAAACCAGGTTTCCAAAGTGGAAGACTTGGATTCCGTCGGCCAGAATTGCCAGGAAGGTCGGGGGTAGTCACTTTCCTTAGCAGTGATGGGACTCCAGGACGCGTTCTCATAGGCTCCAAGGCTACATCCGGCTGACCGATGGGAAGTTCGGGATACTTTTGGTCGAAATTGACGTTAGACTATACAATCCAGGTTTCCAAAGTGGAAAACTTGGATTCCGTCGGGCAGAATTGCCAGGAAGGTCGGGGGTAGCCATTTGACTTAGCAGTGATGGGACACCAGGACGAGGTCTCATAGGTTCCAAGGCTACATCCGGCCGACCGATGGGAAGGTCGGGATACTTTTGGTCGAAAATGACTTTCGACTATACAATCCAGGTTTCCAAACTGCAAAACATGCATTCCGTCAGGGCAGAATTGCCATGAAGGTCGGGGGTAGTCATTTGACTTAGCAGTGATGGGACTCCAGGACGAGGTCTCATAGGTTCCTAGGCTACATCCGTCTGACCGATGTGCAGTTCGGAATACTTTTGGTCGAAATTGACTTTAGACTATACAAACCAGGTTGCCAAAGTGGAAAACTTGGATTCCGTCCTCCAGAATTGCCAGGAAGGTCGGGGGTAGCCATTTGACTTAGCAGTGATGGGACTCCAGGTCGAGATCTCACAGGGACCAAGGCTACATCCGGCGGACCGAAGTGAAGGTCTGGATACTTTTGGTCGAAAATGACTTTAGACTATACAAAGCAGGTTCCCAAAGTGGAAAACTTGGATTCCGTCGGCCAAAATTGCCAGGAAGGTCGGGGGAAGCCATTTGATTTAGCGGTGATTGGACACCAGGGAGAGGTCTCATAGGGACCATGGCTACATCCGGCTGACCGATGGGAAGTTCGGGATACTTTTGGTCGAAATTGACTTTAGACTAAACAATCCAGGTTTCCAAAGTGGAAAACTTGGATTCCGTCGGCCAGAATTGCCAGGAAGGTCGGGGGTAGCCATTTGACTTAGCAGTGATTGGACACCAGGGCGAGGACTCATAGGGTCCAAGGCTACATCCGGCTGACCGATGGGAAGGTCGGGATACTTTTGGTCGAAATTGACTTTAGACTATACAATCCAGGTTTCCTAAGTAGAAAACTTGGGCTCCGTCGGGCAGAATTACCAGGAAGGTCGGGGGTAGCCATTTGACTTAGCAGTGATGGGACTCCAGGACGAGATCTCACAGGGACCAAGGCTACATCCGGCGGACCGATGTTAAGGTCTGGATACTTTTGGTCGAAAATGACTTTAGACTATACAAAGCAGGTTCCCAAAGTGGAAAACTTGGATTCCGTCGGCCAAAATTGCCAGGAAGGTCGGGGGAAGCCATTTGATTTAGCGGTGATTGGACACCAGGGCGAGATCTCATAGGGACCAAGGCTACATCCGGCTGACAGATGGGAAGGTCTGGATACTTTTGGTCGAAAATGACTTTAGACTATTCAAACCAGGTTGCCAAAGTGCAAAACTTGGATTCCGTCGGGCAGAATTGCCAGGAAGGTCGGGGGTAGCCATTTGACTTAGCAGTGATTGGACACCAGGGCGAGGTCTCATAGGCACGAAGGCTACATCCGGCTGACCCATGGGAAGGTCGGAATACTTTTGGTCGAAATTGACATTAGACTATACAATCCAGGTTTCCAAAGTGGAAAACTTGGATTTCGTCGGACAGAATTGCCAGGAAGGTCGGGGGAAGCCATTTGACTTAGCAGTGATTGAACACCAGGGCGAGGTCTCATAGGACCCAAGGCTACATCAGGCTGACAGATAGGAAGGTCTAGATACTTTTGGTCGAAAATTACTTTAGACTATTCAAACCAGGTTGCCAAAGTGGAAAACCTGGATTCCGTCGGCCACAATTGCCAGGAATGTGGGGGGTAGCCATTTGACTTAGCAGTGATGGGTCACCAGGACGAGATCTCATAGGGACTAAGGCTACATCCGGCAGACCGACGGGAAGGTCTGGATACTTTTGATCGAATATGACTTTAGACCATACAAACCAGGTTTCCAAAGTGCAAAACATGGATTCCGTCGGCAGAATTGCCAGGTAGGTCGGGGGTAGCCATTTGACTTAGCAGTGATGGGACACCAGGACGACGTCTCATAGGGACGAAGGCTACATCCGGCTGACCCATGGGATGTTCTGGATACTTTTGGTCGAAATAGCCTTTAGACTATACAATCCAGTTTTCCAAAGTGGAAAACTTTGATTCCGTCGGGCAGAATTGCCAGGAAGGTCGGGTGTAGCCATTTGACTTAGCAGTGATGGGTCTCCAGGACGAGATCTCATAGGGACCAAGGCTACATCCGGCTGACCGATGGGAAGGTCGGGATACTTTTGGTCGAAATTGGCTTTAGACAATACAATCCAGGTTTCCAAAGTGCAAAACTTGGATTCCGTCGGGCAGAATTGCCAGGAAGGTCGGGGGTAGCCATTTGACTTAGCAGTGATGGGACTCCAGGACGAGGTCTCATTGGGACCAAGGCTACATCCGGCTGCCTGATGGGAAGGTCGGGATACTTTTGGTCGAAATTCGCTTTAGACTAAACAAACCAGGTTTCCAAAGTGCAAAACTTGGATTCCGTCGGCAGAAATGCCAGGTAGGTCGTGGGTAGCCATTTGACTTAGCAGTGATGGGACTCCAGGACGATGTCTCATAGGGACGAAGGCTACATCCGGCTGACCCATGGGAAGTTCTGGATACTATTAGTCCAAATTGACTTTAGACTATACAATCCAGGTTTCCAAAGTGCAAAACTTGGATTCCGTCGGGCAGAATTGCCAGGAAGGTCGTGTGTAGCCATTTGACTTAGCAGTGTTTGGACTCCATGACGATGTGTCATAGGGACGAAGGCTACATCCGGCTGACCGATGGGAAGGTCTGGATACTTTTGGTCGAAAATGACTTTAGACTATACAATCCAGGTTTCCAAAGTGCAAAACTTGGACTCCGTTCGGCAGAATTGCCAGGACGGTCGGGGGTAGTCACTTGACTTAGCAGTGATGGTACTCCAGGAAGAGGTCTCATAGGTTCCAAGGCTACATCCGGCTGAGCGATGGGAAGGTGGGGATACTTTCGGTCGGAAATGACTTTAGAATATACAAACCAGGTTTCCAAAGTGGAAAACCTGGATTCCGTCGGGCAGAATTGCCAGGAAGGTCGGGGGTAGCAATTTGACTTAGCAGTGATTGGACTCCAGGGCGAGGTCTCATAGGGACCAAGGCTACATCCGGCTGACCGATGGGAATGACGGGACACTTTTGGTCGAAATTGACTTTAAACTATACAATCCAGGTTGCCAAAGTGGAAAACTTGGATTCCGTTGGGCAGAATTGCCAGGAAGGTCGGGGGTAGTCATTTGACTTAGCAGTGATGGGACTCCAGGACGAGGTCTCATAGGTTCCAAGGCTACATCCGGCTGACCGATGGGAAGATCGGGATACTTTCTGTCGAAAATGACTTTAGACTATACAAACCAGGTTGCCAAAGTGGAAAACATGGATTGCGTCTTGCAGAATTGCCAGGAAGGTCGGGGGTAGCCATTTGACTTAGCAGTGATGGGACTCGAGGAAGAGATCTCATAGGGACCAAGGCTACATCCGGCTGACCGATGGGAAGGTCTGGATACTTTTGGTCGGAAATGACTTTAGACTATACAAACCAGGTTTCCAAAGTGCAAAACTTGGTTTCCGTCGGCAGAATTGCCAGGTAGGTCGGGGGTAGTCATTTGACTTAGCAGTGATGGGACTCCAGGACGATGTCTCATAGGGACGAAGGCTACATCCGGCTGACCCATGGGAAGTTCGGGATACTTTTGGTCGAAATTCACTTTAGACTATACAAACCAGGTTGCCAAAGTGGAAAACATGGATTGCGTCTTGCAGAATTGCCAGGAAGGTCGGGGGTAGCCATTTGACTTAGCAGTGATGGGACTCCAGGACGAGGTCTCATAGGGACCAAGGCTATATCCAGCTGACCGATGGGAAGGTCGGGATACTTTTGGTCGAAATTGACTTTAGACTATACAAACCAGGTTTTCAAAGTGGAAAACTTGGATTCCGTCGGCCGGAATTGCGAGGAAGGTCGGGGGAGCCATTTGACTTAGCAGTGATGGGACTCCAGGACGAGGTCTCATAGGGGCCAAGGCTACATCCGGCTGACCGATGGGAAGGTCGGGATACTTTTGGTCGAAAATGACTTTAGACTATACAAAGCATGTTGCCAAAGTGGAAAACTTGGATTTCGTCGGACAGAATTGCCAGGAAGGTCGGGGGAAGCCATTTGACTTAGCAGTGATTGGACACCAGGGCGAGGTCTCATAGGGACCAAGGCTACATCAGGCTGACAGATAGGAAGGTCTAGATACTTTTGGTCGAAAATGACTTTAGACTATTCAAACCAGGTTGCCAAAGTGGAAAACCTGGATTCCGTCGGCCACAATTGCCAGGAATGTCGGGGGTAGCCATTTGACTTAGCAGTGATGGGACTCCAGGACGAGATCTCATAGGGACCAAGGCTACATCCGGCTGACCGATGGGAAGGTCGGGATACTTTTGGTCGAAAATGACTTTAGACTATACAAAGCATGTTGCCAAAGTGGAAACCTTGGATTCCGTCGGCCGGAATTGCGAGGAAGGTCGGGGGAAGCCATTTGAGTTAGCAGTGATTGGACACCAGGGCGAGGTCTCATAGGGACCAAGGCTACAGCCGGCTGACAGATGGGAAGGTCTGGATACTGTTGGTCGAAAATGACTTTAGACTATTCAAACCAGGTTGCCAAAGTGGAAAACCTGGATTCCGTCGGGCAGAATTGCCGGGAAGGTCGGGGGTAGCCATTTGACTTAGCAGTGATTGGACACCAGGGCGAGGTCTCATAGGGACGAAGGCCACATCCGGCTGACCCATGGGAAGGTCGGAATACTTTTGGTCGAAATTGACATTAGACTATACAATCCAGGTTTCCAAAGTGGAAAACTTGGATTTCGCCGGACAGAATTGCCAGGAAGGTCGGGGGAAGCCATTTGACTTAGCAGTGATGGGTCTCCAGGACGAGATCTCATAGGGACCCAGGCTACATCCGGCTGACCGATGGGAAGGTCGGGATACTTTTGGTCGAAATTGACTTTAGACTATACAATCCAGGTTTCCAAAGTGCAAAACTTGCATTCCGTCGGGGCAGAATTGCCAGGAAGGTCGGGGGTAGTCATTTGACTTAGCAGTGATGGGACTCCAGGACGAGGTCTCATAGGGACCAAGGCTACATCCGGCTGACCGATGGGAAGGTCGGGATACTTTTGGTCGAAATTGACTTTACACTATACAATCCAGGTTTCCAAAGTGCAAAACTTGGATTCCGTCGGGCAGAATTGCGAGGATGGTCGGGGGTAGTGATTTGACTTAGCAGTGATGGGACTCCAGGACCAGGTCTCATAGGTTCCAAGGCTACATCCGGCTGACCGATGGGAAGGTCGGGATACTTTTTGTCGAAATTGAATTTAGACTATACAAACCAGGTTTCCAAAGTGGAAAACTTGGATTCCGTCGGCCAGAAGTGCCAGGACGGTCGGGGGAAGCCATTTGACTTAGCAGTGATGGGACTCCAGGACGAGGTCTCATAGGGACCAAGGCTATATCCAGCTGACCGATGGGAAGGTCGGGATACTTTTGGTCGAAATTGACTTTAGACTATACAAACCAGGTTTTTAAAGTGGAAAACTTGGATTCCGTCGGCCGGAATTGCGAGGAAGGTCGGGGGAGCCATTTGACTTAGCAGTGATGGGACTCCAGGACGAGGTCTCATAGGGGCCAAGGCTATATCCGGCTGACCGATGGGAAGGTCGGGATACTTTTAGTCGAAAATGACTTTAGACTATAGAAACCAGGTTTTCAAACTGGAAAACTTGGATTCCGTCGGCCGGAATTGCGAGGAAGGTCGGGGGAAGCCATTTGACTTAGCAGTGATTGGACACCAGGGCGAGGTCTCATAGGGACCAAGGCTACATCCGGCTGACAGATGGGAAGGTCTGGATACTTTTGGTCGAAAATGACTTTAGACTATTCAAACCAGGTTGCCAAAGTGGAAAACCTGGATTCCGTCGGCCACAATTGCCAGGAATGTCGAGGGTAGCCATTTGACTTAGCAGTGATGGGACTCCAGGACGAGGTCTCATAGGGACGAAGGCTACATCCGGCTGACCCATGGGAAGGTCGGAATACTTTTGGTCGAAATTGACATTAGACTATACAATCCAGGTTTCCAAAGTGGAAAACTTGGATTTCGTCGGACAGAATTGCCAGGAAGGTCGGGGGAAGCCATTTGACTTAGCAGTGATTGGACACCAGGGCGAGGTCTCATAGGGACCAAGGCTACATCAGGCTGACAGATAGGAAGGTCTAGATACTTTTGGTCCAAAATGACTTTAGACTATTCAAACCAGGTTGCCAAAGTGGAAAACCTGGATTCCGTCGGCCACAATTGCCAGGAATGTCGGGGGTAGCCATTTGACTTAGCAGTGATGGGACTCCAGGACGAGATCTCATAGGGACTAAGGCTACATTTGGCAGACCGACGGGAAGGTCTGGATACTTTTGGTCGAAAATGACTTTAGACTATACGAACCAGGTTTCCAAAGTGGAAAACTTGGATTCCGTCGGCAGAATTGTCAGGTAGATCGGGGGTAGCCATTTGACTTAGCAGTGATGGGACTCCAGGACGACGTCTCATAGGGACGAAGGCTACATCCGGCTGACCCATGGGAAGTTCTGGATACTTTTGGTCGAAATTGGCTTTAGACTATACAATCCAGGTTTCCAAAGTGGAAAACTTGGATTCCGTCGGGCAGAATTGCCAGGAAGGTCGGGTGTAGCCATTAGACTTAGCAGTGATGGGTCTCCAGGACGAGATCTCATAGGGACCAAGGCTACATCCGGCTGACCGATGGGAAGGTCGGGATACTTTTGGTCGTAATTGACTTTAGACTATACAATCCAGGTTTCCAAAGTGGAAAACTTGGATTCCGTCGGCCGGAATTGCGAGGAAGGTCGGGGGAGCCATTTGACTTAGCTGTGATGGGACTCCGGGACGAGGTCTCATTGGGACCAAGGCTACATCCGGCTGCCCGATGGGAAGGTCGGGATACTTTTGGTCGAAATTCGCTTTAGACTAAACAAACCAGGTTTCCAAAGTGCAAAACTTGGATTCCGTCGGCAGAATTGCCAGGTAGGTCGGGGGTAGCCATTTGACTTAGCAGTGATGGGACTCCAGGACGATGTCTCATAGGGACGAAGGCTACATCCGTCTGACCCATGGGATGTTCTGGATACTATTCGTCGAAAATGACTTTAGACTATACAAACCAGGTTGCCAAAGTGGAAAACATGGATTGCCTCGGGCAGAATTGCCAGGAAGGTCGGGGGTAGCCATCTGACTTAGCAGTGATGAGACTCGAGGAAGAGATCTCATAGGGACCAAGGCTACATCCGGCTGACCGATGGGAAGGTCTGGATGCTTATGGTCGGAAATGACTTTAGACTATACAAACCAGGTATCCAAAGTGCAAAACTTGGATTCCGTCGGCAGAATTGTCAGGTAGGTCGGGGGTAGCCATTTGACTTAGCAGTGATGGGACTCCAGGACGACGTCTCATAGGGACGAAGGCTACATCCGGCTGACCCATGGGAAGTTCTGGATACTTTTGGTCGAAATTGACTTTAGACTATACAATCCAGGTTTCCAAAGTGGAAAACTTGGATTTCGTCGGACAGAATTGCCAGGAAGGTCGGGGGAAGCCATTTGACTTAGCAGTGATTGGACACCAGGGCGAGGTCTCATAGGGACCAAGGCTACATCAGGCTGACAGATAGGAAGGTCTAGATACTTTTGGTCCAAAATGACTTTAGACTATTCAAACCAGGTTGCCAAAGTGGAAAACCTGGATTCCGTCGGCCACAATTGCCAGGAATGTCGGGGGTAGCCATTTGACTTAGCAGTGATGGGACTCCAGGACGAGATCTCATAGGGACTAAGGCTACATTTGGCAGACCGACGGGAAGGTCTGGATACTTTTGGTCGAAAATGACTTTAGACTATACGAACCAGGTTTCCAAAGTGGAAAACTTGGATTCCGTCGGCAGAATTGTCAGGTAGATCGGGGGTAGCCATTTGACTTAGCAGTGATGGGACTCCAGGACGACGTCTCATAGGGACGAAGGCTACATCCGGCTGACCCATGGGAAGTTCTGGATACTTTTGGTCGAAATTGGCTTTAGACTATACAATCCAGGTTTCCAAAGTGGAAAACTTGGATTCCGTCGGGCAGAATTGCCAGGAAGGTCGGGTGTAGCCATTAGACTTAGCAGTGATGGGTCTCCAGGACGAGATCTCATAGGGACCAAGGCTACATCCGGCTGACCGATGGGAAGGTCGGGATACTTTTGGTCGTAATTGACTTTAGACTATACAATCCAGGTTTCCAAAGTGGAAAACTTGGATTCCGTCGGCCGGAATTGCGAGGAAGGTCGGGGGAGCCATTTGACTTAGCTGTGATGGGACTCCGGGACGAGGTCTCATTGGGACCAAGGCTACATCCGGCTGCCCGATGGGAAGGTCGGGATACTTTTGGTCGAAATTCGCTTTAGACTAAACAAACCAGGTTTCCAAAGTGCAAAACTTGGATTCCGTCGGCAGAATTGCCAGGTAGGTCGGGGGTAGCCATTTGACTTAGCAGTGATGGGACTCCAGGACGATGTCTCATAGGGACGAAGGCTACATCCGTCTGACCCATGGGATGTTCTGGATACTATTCGTCGAAAATGACTTTAGACTATACAAACCAGGTTGCCAAAGTGGAAAACATGGATTGCCTCGGGCAGAATTGCCAGGAAGGTCGGGGGTAGCCATCTGACTTAGCAGTGATGAGACTCGAGGAAGAGATCTCATAGGGACCAAGGCTACATCCGGCTGACCGATGGGAAGGTCTGGATGCTTATGGTCGGAAATGACTTTAGACTATACAAACCAGGTATCCAAAGTGCAAAACTTGGATTCCGTCGGCAGAATTGTCAGGTAGGTCGGGGGTAGCCATTTGACTTAGCAGTGATGGGACTCCAGGACGACGTCTCATAGGGACGAAGGCTACATCCGGCTGACCCATGGGAAGTTCTGGATACTTTTGGTCGAAATTGACTTTAGACTATACAATCCAGGTTTCCAAAGTGGAAAACTTGGATTCCGTCGGGGCAGAATTACCAGGAAGGTCGGGGGTAGTCATTCGACTTAGCAGTGATGGGACTCCAGGACGAGGTCTCATAGGGACCAAGGCTACATCCGGCTGACCGATGAGAAGGTCGGTATACTTTTGGTCGAAATTGACTTTACACTATACAATCCAGGTTTCCAAAGTGCAAAACTTGGATTCCGTCGGGCAGAATTGCGAGGAAGGTCGGGGGTAGTGATTTGACTTAGCAGTGATGGGACTCCAGGACCAGGTCTCATAGGTTCCAAGGCTACATCCGGCTGACCGATGGGATGGTCGGGATACTTTTTGTCGAAATTGAATTTAGACTATACAAACCAGGTTTCCAAAGTGGAAAACTTGGATTGCGTCGGCCAGAAGTGCCAGGACGGTCGGGGGAAGCCATTTGACTTAGCAGTGATGGGACTCCAGGACGAGGTCTCATAGGGACCAAGGCTATATCCGGCTGACCGATGAGAAGGTCGGGATTCTTTTGGTCGAAATTGACTTTACACTATACAATCCAGGTTTCCAAAGAGCAAAAGTTGGATTCCGTCGGCCAGAAGTGCCAGGACGGTCGGGGGAAGCCATTTGACTTAGCAGTGATGGGACTCCAGGACGAGGTCTCATAGGGACCAAGGCTACATCCGGCTGACCGATGGGAAGGTCGGGATACTTTTTGTCGAAATTGAATTTAGACTATACAAACCAGGTTTCCAAAGTTGAAAACTTGGACTCCGTCGGGCAGAATTGGCAGGAAGGTCGAGGGAAGCCATTTGACTTAGCAGTGATGGGACTCCAGGATGAGGTCTCATAGGGACGAAGGCTACATCCTGCTGACCGATGGTAAGGTCGGGATACTTTTGGTCGAAATTAACTTTAGACTATAGAAATCTGGTTTTCAAAGTGGAATCTTGGATTCCGTCGGGCAGAGTAGCCAGGAATGTCGGGGGTAGCTTCCATTTGACATAGCTGTGATGGGACTCCTGGACGAGGTCTCATAGGGACCAAGGCTACATCAGGCTGACCGATGGGATGGTCGGGATACTTTTAGTCGAAATAGACTTTAGACTATACAATCCAGGTTCCCAAAGTGGAAAACTTGGACTCCGTCGGGCAGAATTGCCAGGATGGTCGGGGGAAGCCATTTGACTTAGCAGTGATAGCACTCCAGGACGAGGTCTCATAGGGACCAAGGCTACATCCGGCTGACCGATGGGAACGTCGGGATACTTTTGGTCCAAATCGACTTTAGACTATACAAACCAGGTTTCCAAAGTGGAAAACTGATTCCGTCGGCCGGAATTGCCAGGAAGGTCGGGGGTAGTGATTTGACTTAGCAGTGATGGGACTCCAGGACCAGGTCTCATAGGTTCCAAGGCTACATCCGGCTGACCGATGGGAAGGTCGGGATACTTTTTGTCGAAATTGACTTTAGACTATACAAACCAGGTTTACAAAGTGGAAAACTTGGATTCCGTCGGCCAGAAGTGCCAGGACGGTCGGGGGAAGCCATTTGACTTAGCAGTGATGGGACTCCAGGACGAGATCTCATAGGGACTAAGGCTACATCCGGCTGACCGATGGGAAGGTCGGGATACTTTTGGTCGAAATTGACTTCAGACTATACAATCCAGGTTTCCAAAGTGGAAAACTTGGATTCCGTCGGCCAGAAGTGCCAGGACGGTCGGGGGAAGCCATTTGACTTAGCAGTGATGGGACTCCAGGACGAGGTCTCATAGGGACCAAGGCTATATCCGGCTGACCGATGGGAAGGTCGGGATACTTTTGGTCGAAATTGACTTTAGACTATACAAACCAGGTTTACAAAGTGGAAAACTTGGACTCCGTCGGGCAGAATTGGCAGGAAGGTCGGGGGTAGTCATTTGACTAAGCAGTGACGGGACTCCAGGACGAAGTCTCAGGTTCCGAGGCTACATCCGCCTGTCCGATGGGAGGGTCGGGATACTTTTGGTCGAAATTGACTTTAGACTATACAAACCAGGTTTCCAAAGTGGAAAACTTGGATTCCGTCGGCCGGAATTGCCAGGAAGGTCGAGGGAAGCCATTTGACTTAGCTGTGATGGGACTACAGGACGAGATCTCATAGAGACCAAGGCTACATCCGGCAGACCGATGGGAAGGTCTGGATACTTTTGGTCGAAAATGACTTTAGGCCATACAAACCATGTTTCCAAAGTGGAAAACTTGTATTCCGCCGGCCAGAATTGCCACTAAGGTCGGGGGAGCCGTTTGAATCAGCTGTGATGGGACTGCAGGGCGAGTTCTCATAGGGACCAAGGCTACATCCGGCTGACCGATGGGATGGTCGGGATACTCTACGTCGAAATTGACTTTAGACTATACAATCCAGGTTTCCAATGTGCAAAACTTGCATTCCGTCGGGGCAGAATTGCCAGGAAGGTCGGGTGTAGTCATTTGACTTAGCAGTAATGGGACTCCAGGACGAGGTCTCATAGGTTCCAAGGCTGCATCCGCCTGTCCGATGGGAGGGTCGGGATACTTTTGGTCGAAATTGACTTTAGACTATACAAACCAGGTTTCCAAAGTGGAAAACTTGGAATCCGTCGGCCGGAATTGCCAGGAAGGTCGAGGGAAGCCATTTGACTTAGCAGTGATGGGACACCAAGATGAGGTCTCATAGGGACGAAGGCTACATCCGGCTGACCGATGGGAAGGTCGAGTTACTTTTGGTCGAAATTGACTTTAGACAATACAGTCCAGGTTTCCAAAGTACAAAACTTGGATTCCGTCGGGCAGAATTGCCAGGAAGGTCGGGGGTAGTCATTTGACTTAGCAGTGATGGGACTCCAGGACGAGGTCTCATAGGAACAAGGCTACATCCGGCTGACCGATGAGAAGGTCGGGTTACTTTTGGTCGAAATTGACTTTAGACAATACCGTCCAGGTTTCCAAAGTACAAAACTTGGATTCCGTCTGGCAGAATTGCCAGGAAGGTCGGGGGTAGTCATTTGACTTAGCAGTGATTGGACACCAGGTCGGGGTCTCATAGGGACCAAGGCTACATCCGGCTGACCGATGGGAAGGTCGGAATACTTTTGGTCGAAATTGACTTTAGACTATAGAAATCAGGTTTTCAAAGTGGAATCTTGGATTCCGTCGGGCAGAGTAGCCAGGAATGTCGGGGGTAGCTGCCATTTGACATAGCTGTGATGGGACTCCTGGACGAGGTCTCATAGGGACCAAGGCTACATCCGGCTGACCGATGGGATGGTCGGGATACTTTTAGTCGAAATAGACTTTAGACTATACAATCCAGGTTCCCAAAGTGGAAAACTTGGACTCCGTCGGGCAGAATTGCCAGGAAGGTCGGTGGAAGCCATTTGACTTAGCAGTGATAGCACTCCAGGACTAGGTCTCATAGGGACCAAGGCTACATCCGGCTGACCGATGGGAAGGTCGGGATACTTTTCGTCCAAATCGACTTTAGACTATACAAACCAGGTTTCCAAAGTGGAAAACTTGGACTCCGTCTGGCAGAATTGCCAGGACGGTCGGGGGTAGTCACTTGAATGAGCAGTGATGGTACTCCAGGAAGAGGTCTCATAGGTTCCAAGGCTACATCCGGCTGAGCGATGGGAAGGTCGGGATACTTTTGGTCGAAAATGACTTTAGACTATACAAACCAGGTTTCCAAAGTGAAAAACTTGGATTCCGTCTAGCGGAATTGCCAGGAAGGTCGGGGGAGCCATTTGACTTAGCTGTGATGGGACTCCAGGACGAGGTCTCATAGGGACCAAGGCTACATCCGGCTGACTGATGGGAAGGTCGGGATACTTTTGGTCGAAATTGACCTTAGACTATACATTCCAGGTTTCCAAAGTGGAAAACTTGGTTTCCGTCGGCCAGAATTGCCAGGAAGGTCGGTGGTAGCCATTTGACTTTGCAGTGATGGGACTCCAGGACGAGGTCTCATAGGGACCAAGGCTACATCCGGCTGACTGATGGGAAGGTCGGGATACTTTTGGTCGAAATTGACCTTAGACTATACATTCCAGGTTTCCAAAGTGGAAAACATGGATTCCGTCGGCCAGAATTGCCAGGAAGGTCGGTGGTAGCCATTTGACTTAGCAGTGATGGGACTCCAGGACGAGATCTCATAGGGACCAAGGCTACATCCGGCTGACCGATGGGAAGGCCTGGATACTTTTGGTCGAAAATGACTTTAGACTATACAAACCAGGTTTCCAAAGTGGAAAACTTGGATTCCGTCGACCGGAATTGCCAGGAAGGTCGGGGGTAGTCATTTGACTTAGCAGTGATTGGACACCAGGGCGAGGTCTCATAGGGACCAAGGCTACATCCGGCTGACCGATGGGCAGGTCTGGATACTTTTTGTCGAAATTGGCTTTAGACTAAACAATACAGGTTTCCAAAGTGGAAAACTTGGATTCCGTCGGCCAGAATTGCCAGGAAGGTCGGAGGTAGCCATTTGACTTAGCAGTGATTGGACACCAGGGCGAGGTCTCATAGGGACCAAGGATACATACGGCTGACCGATGGGTGGGACGGGATACTTTTAGTCGAAATTGACTTTAGACTATACAAACCAGGTTTCCAAAGTGGAAAACTTGGATTCCGTCGGCCGGAATTGCCAGGAAGGTCGGGGGAAGCCATTCGAGTTAGCAGTGATTGGACACGTGGGCGAGGTCTCATAGGGACCAAGGCTACATCCGGCTGACCGATGGGCATGTCTGGATACTTTTGGTCGAAAATGACTTTAGACTATACAAACCAGGTTGACAAAGTGGAAAACCTGTATTCCGTCGGCCAGAATTGCCAGGAATGTCGGGGAAAGCCATTTGACTTAGAAGTGATTGGACACCAGTGAGAGGTCTCATAGGGACCAAGGCTTCATCCGGCTGAACGATGGGAAGGTCGGGATACTTTTGGTCGAAATTGACTTTTGACTATACAAACCAGGTTTCCAAAGTGGAAGACTTGGATTCCGTCTGCCAGAATTGCCAGGAAGGTCGGGGGTAGTCACTTTCCTTAGCAGTGATGGGACTCCAGGACGAGGTCTCATAGGCTCCAAGGCTACATCCGGCTGACCGATGGGAAGTTCGGGATACTTTTGGTCGAAATTGACGTTAGACTATACAATCCAGGTTTCCAAAGTGGAAAACTTGGATTCCGTCGGGCAGAGCTGCCTGGAAGGTCGGGGGTATCCATTTGACTTAGTAGTGATGGGACTCCAGGACGAGGTCTCATAGGTTCCAAGGCTACATCCGGCCGACCGATGGGAAGCTCTGGATACTTTTGGCCGAAAATGACTTTAGACTATACAATCCAGGTTTCCAAAGTGCAAAACTTGGATTCCGTAGGGCAGAATTGCCAGGAAGGTCGGGGGTAGCCATTTGACTTAGCTGTGATGAGACTCCAGGACGAGGTCTCATAGGGACCAAGGCTACATCCGCCTGACTGATGGGAAGGTCGGGATTCTTTTGGTCGAAATTGACATTCGACTATACAATCCAGGTTTCCAAAGTGCAAAACTTGCATTCCGTCAGGGCAGAATTGCCAGGAAGGTCGGGGGTAGTCATTTGACTTAGCAGTGATGGGACTCCAGGACGAGGTCTCATAGGTTCCAAGGCTACATCTGGCTGACCGATGGGAAGGTCGGGATACTTTTGGTCGAAATTGACTTTGGACTATACAATCCAGGTTTCCAAAGTGCAAAACTTGGATTCCGTCGGGCAGAATTGCCAGGAAGGTCGGGGGTAGCCATTTGACTTAGCAGTGATGGGACTCCAGGACGATGTCTAATAGGGACCAAGGCTACATCCGGCTGACCGATGGGAAGGTCGGGATACTTTTTTTCGGAATTGACTTTAGACTATACAATCCAGGTTTCCAAAGTGCAAAACTTGGATTCCGTCGGGCAGAATGGCCAGGAAGGTCGGGGGTAGCCATTTGACTTAGCAGTGATGGGACTCCCGGACGATGTCTCATAGGGACGAAGGCTACATCCGGCTAACCGATGGGAAGGTCGGGATAATTTTGGTCGAAATTGACTTTAGACTATACAATCCAGGTTTCCAAAGTGGAAAACTTGGATTCAGTCGGCCGGAATTGCCAGGAAGGTCGGGGGAGTCATTTGACTTAGCTGTGACGGGACTCCAGGACGAGGTCTCATAGGGACCAAGGCGACATCCGGCTGACCGATGGGAAGTTCGGGATACTTTTGGTCGAAATTGACTTTAGACTATACAATCCAGGTTTCCAAAGTGCAAAACTTGCATTCCGTCAGGGCAGAATTGCCAGGAAGGTCGGTGGTAGCCATTTGACTTAGCAGTGATGGGACTCCAGGAAGAGGTCTCATAGGTTCCAAGGCTACATCCGCCTGACCGATGTGAAGTTCGGAAAACTTTTGGTCGAAATTGACTTTACACTATACAAACCAGGTTGCCAAAGTGGAAAACTTGGATTCCGTCGGCCAGAATTGCCAGGAAGGTCGGGGGTAGCCATTTGACTTAGCAGTGATTGGACTCCAGGACGAGATCTCATAGGGACCAAGGCTACATCCGGCTGACCGATGGGAAGGCCTGGATACTTTTTGTCGAAAATGACTTTAGACAATATAATCCAGGTTTCCAAAGTGCAAAACTTGGATTCCGTCGGGCAGAATTGCCAGGAAGGTCGGGGGTAGCCATTTGACTTAGCAGTGATGGGACTCCACGACGATGTCTCATAGGGACGAAGCCTACATCCGGCTGACCCGTGGGAAGTTCGGGATACTTTTGGCCGAAATTGGCTTTAGACTATACAAACCAGGTTTCCTAAGTAGAAAACTTGGGCTCCGTCGGGCAGAATTACCAGGAAGGTCGGGGGTAGCCATTTGACTTAGCAGTGACGGGACTCCAGGACGAGATCTCACAGGCACCAAGGCTACATCCGGCGGACCGATGTGAAGGTCTGGATACTTTTGGTCGAAAATGACTTTAGACTATACAAACCAGGTTGCCAAGGTGGAAAACTTGGATTCCGTCGGCCAAAATTGCCAGGAAGGTCGGGGGAAACCATTTGATTTAGCGGTGATTGGACACCAGGGAGAGGTCTCATAGGGACCAAGGCTACATCCGGCTGACCGATGGGAAGTTCAGGATACTTTTGGTCGAAATTGACTTTAGACTATACAAACCAGGTTTCCAAAGTGGAAAACTTGGACTCCGTCCGGCAGAATTGACAGGACGGTCGGGGGTAGTCACTTGAATGAGCAGTGATGGTACTCCAGGAAGAGGTCTCATAGGTTCCAAGGCTACATCCGGCTGAGCGATGGGAAGGTCGGGATACTTTTGGTCGAAAATGACTTTAGACTATACAAACCAGGTTTCCAAAGTGAAAAACTTGGATTCCGTCGGCCGGAATTGCCAGGAAGGTCGGGGGAGCCATTTGACTTAGCTGTGATGGGACTCCAGTACGAGGTCTCATAGGGACCAAGTCTACATCCGGCTAACTGATGGGAAGGTCGGGATACTTTTGGTCGAAATTGACCTTAGACTATACATTCCAGGTTTCCAAAGTGGAAAACTTGGATTCCGTCGGCCAGAATTGCCAGGAAGGTCGGTGGTAGCCATTTGACTTAGCAGTGATTGGACTCCAGGGCGAGGTCTCATAGGGACCAAGGCTACATCCGGCTGACGGATGGGATGGTCGGGATACTTTTAGTCGAAATAGACTTTAGACTATACAATCCAGGTTCCCAAAGTGGAAAACTTGGACTCCGTCGGGCAGAATTGCCAGGAAGGTCGGGGGAAGCCGTTTGACTTAGCAGTGATTGGAAACCAGGGCGAGGTCTCATAGGGTCCAAGGCGACATCCGGCTGACCGATGGGAAGGTCGGGATACTTTTGGTCGAAATTGACTTTAGACTATACAAACCAGGTTGCCAAAGTGGAAAACTTGGATTCCGTCGGGCAGAATTGCCAGGAAGGTCGGGGGTAGTCATTTGACTCAGCAGTGATTGGAAACCAGGGCGAGGTCTCATAGGGTCCAAGGCGACATCCGGCTGACCGATGGGAAGGTCGGGATACTTTTGGTCGAAATTGACTTTAGACTATACAAACCAGGTTTCCAAAGTGGAAAACGTGGACTCCGTCGGGCAGAATTGCCAGGAAGGTCGGGGGTAGTCATTTGACTTAGCAGTGATGGGACTCCAGGACGAGGTCTCAGGTTCCAAGGCTACATCCGGCTGACCGATGGGAAGTTCGGGATACTTTTAGTCGAAATTGACTTTAGACTATCCAAACCAGGTTTCCAAAGTGGAAAACTTGTATTCCGCCGGCCAGAATTGCCAGGAAGGTCGGGGGAGCCGTTTGACTCAGCTGTGATGGGACTGCAGGGCGAGTTCTCATAGGGACCAAGGCTACATCCGGCTGACCGATGGGAAGGTCGGGATACTTTTCGTCGAAATTGACTTTAGACTATACAATCCAGGTTTCCAAAGTGCAAAACTTGCATTCCGTCGGGGCAGAATTGCCAGGAAGGTCGGGTGTAGTCATTTGACTTAGCAGTAATGGGACTCCAGGACGAGGTCTCATAGGTTCCAAGGCTACATCCGCCTGTCCGATGGGAGGGTCGGGATACTTTTGGTCGAAATTGACTTTAGACTATTCAAACCAGGTTTCCAAAGTGCATAACTTGGATTCCGTCGGGCAGAATTGCCAGGAAGGTCGTGGGTAGCCATTTGACTTAGCAGTGATTGGACACCAGGGCGAGGTCTCATAGGGACCAAGGCTACATCCGGCTGACCGATGGGAAGGTCCGGATACTTTTGGTCGAAATTGACTTTAGACTATACAGTACAGGTTTCCAAAGTTCAAACCGTGGATTCCGTCGGGCAGAATTGCCAGGACTGTCGGGGGTAGTCACTTGACTTAGCAGTGATGGGACTCCAGGACGAGGTCTCATAGGTTCCAGGGCTACATCCGGCTGACCGATGGGAAGTTCGGGATACTTTTGGTCGAAATTGACTTTAGACTATACAATCCAGGTTTCTAAAGTGGAAAACTTGGATTCCGTCGGCCGGAATTGCCAGGAAGGTCGGGGGTAGTCACTTGAATGAGCAGTGATGGTACTCCAGGAAGAGGTCTCATAGGTTCCAAGGCTACATCCGGCTGAGCGATGGGAAGGTCGGGATACTTTTGGTCGAAAATGACTTTAGACTATACAAACCAGGTTTCCAAAGTGAAAAACTTGGATTCCGTCGGCCGGAATTGCCAGGAAGGTCGGGGGAGCCATTTGACTTAGCTGTGATGGGACTCCAGTACGAGGTCTCATAGGGACCAAGTCTACATCCGGCTAACTGATGGGAAGGTCGGGATACTTTTGGTCGAAATTGACCTTAGACTATACATTCCAGGTTTCCAAAGTGGAAAACTTGGATTCCGTCGGCCAGAATTGCCAGGAAGGTCGGTGGTAGCCATTTGACTTAGCAGTGATTGGACTCCAGGGCGAGGGCTCATAGGGACCAAGGCTACATCCGGCTGACGGATGGGATGGTCGGGATACTTTTAGTCGAAATAGACTTTAGACTATACAATCCAGGTTCCCAAAGTGGAAAACTTGGACTCCGTCGGGCAGAATTGCCAGGAAGGTCGGGGGAAGCCGTTTGACTTAGCAGTGATAGCACTCCAGGACGAGGACTTATAGGGACCAAGGCTACATCGGGCTGACCGATGGGAAGGTCGGGATACTTTTGGTCGAAAATGACTTTAGACTATACAAACCAGGTTGCCAAAGTGGAAAACTTGGATTCCGTCGGGCAGAATTGCCAGGAAGGTCGGGGGTAGTCCTTTGACTCAGCAGTGATTGGACACCAGGGCGAGGTCTCATAGGGTCCAAGGCGACATCCGGCTGACCGATGGGAAGGTCGGGATACTTTTGGTCGAAAATGACTTTAGACTATACAAACCAGGTTGCCAAAGTGGAAAACGTGGACTCCGTCGGGCAGAATTGCCAGGAAGGTCGGGGGTAGTCATTTGACTTAGCAGTGATGGGACTCCAGGACGAGGTCTCAGGTTCCAAGGCTACATCCGGCTGACCGATGGGAAGTTCGGGATACTTTTATTCGAAATTGACTTTTGACTATACAAACCAGGTTTCCAAAGTGGAAAACTTGGATTCCGTTGGGCAGAATTGGAAGGAAGGTCGGGGGTAGTCATTTGACTAAGCAGTGACGGGACTCCAGGACGAAGTCTCAGGTTCCGAGGCTACATCCGGCTGACCGATGTGTAGTTCGGGATACTTTTAGTCGAAATTGACTTTAGACTATCCAAACCAGGTTTCCAAAGTGGAAAACTTGTATTCCGCCGGCCAGAATTGCCAGGAAGGTCGGGGGAGCCGTTTGACTCAGCTGTGATGGGACTGCAGGGCGAGTTCTCATAGGGACCAAGGCTACATCCGGCTGACCGATGGGAAGGTCGGGATACTTTTCGTCGAAATTGACTTTAGACTATACAATCCAGGTTTCCAATGTGCAAAACTTGCATTCCGTCGGGGCAGAATTGCCAGGAAGGTCGGGTGTAGTCATTTGACTTAGCAGTAATGGGACTCCAGGACGAGGTCTCATAGGTTCCAAGGCTACATCCGCCTGTCCGATGGGAGGGTCGGGATACTTTTGGTCGAAATTGACTTTAGACTATTCAAACCAGGTTTCCAAAGTGCATAACTTGGATTCCGTCGGGCAGAATTGCCAGGAAGGTCGTGGGTAGCCATTTGACTTAGCAGTGATTGGACACCAGGGCGAGGTCTCATAGGGACCAAGGCTACATCCGGCTGACCGATGGGAAGGTCCGGATACTTTTGGTCGAAATTGACTTTAGACTATACAATCCAGGGTTCCAAAGTGGAAAACTTGGATTCCGTCGGCCGGAATTGCCAGGAAGGTCGGGGGAGCCATTTGACTTAGCTGTGATGGTACTCCAGGACGAGGTCTCATAGGGACCAAGGCTACATCCGGCTAACCGATGGGAAGGTCGGGATACTTTTGGTCGAAATTGACCTTAGACTATACATTCCAGGTTTCCAAAGTGGAAAACTTGGATTCCGTCGGCCAGAATTGCCAGGAAGGTCGGTGGTAGCCATTTGACTTAGCAGTGATGGGACTCCAGGACGGGATCGCATAGGGACCAAGGCTACATCCGGCTGACCGATGGGACGGTCGGGATACTTTTGGTCGAAATTGACTTTAGACTATACAAACCAGGTTGCCACAGTGGAAAACTTGGATTCCGTCGGGCAGAATTGCCAGGAAGGTCGGGGGTAGTCATTTGACTCAGCAGTGATTGGACACCAGGGCGAGGTCTCATAGGGTCCAAGGCGACATCCGGCTGACCGATGGGAAGGTCGGGATACTTTTGGTCGAAATTGACTTTAGACTATACAAACCAGGTTTCCAAAGTGGAAAACGTTGACTCCGTCGGGCAGAATTGCCAGGAAGGTCGGTGGTAGTCATTTGACTTAGCAGTGATGGGACTCCAGGACTAGGTCTCAGGTTCCAAGGCTACATCCGGCTGACCGATGGGTTGTTCGGGATACTTTTAGTCGAAATTGACTTTTGACTATACAAACCAGGTTTCCAAAGTGGAAAACTTGGATTCCGTCGGTCGGAATTGCCAGGAAGGTCGAGGGAAGCCATTTGACTTAGCAGTGATGGGACTCCAGGATGAGGTCTCATAGGGACGAAGGCTACATCCGGCTGACCGATGGTAAGGTCGGGATACTTTTGGTCGAAATTGACTTTAGACTATAGAAATCTGGTTTTCAAAGTGGAATCTTGGATTCCGTCGGGCAGAGTAGCCAGGAATGTCGGGGGTAGCTGCCATTTGACATAGCTGTGATGGGACTCCTGGACGAGGTCTCATAGGGACCAAGGCTACATCCGGCTGACCGATGGGATGGTCGGGATACTTTTAGTCGAAATAGACTTTAGACTATACAATCCAGGTTCCCAAAGTGGAAAACTTGGACTCCGTCTGGCAGAATTGCCAGGAAGGTCGGGGGAAGCCATTTGACTTAGCAGTGATAGCACTCCAGGACGAGGTCTCATAGGGACCAAGGCTACATCCGGCTGACCGATGGGACGGTCGGGATACTTTTGGTCGAAAATGACTGTAGACTATACAAACCAGGTTTCCAAAGTGGAAAACTTGGATTCCGTCAGCCGGAATTGCCAGGAAGGTCGGGGGTAGCCATTTGACTTAGCATTGATGGGACTCCAGGACCATGTCTCATAGGGACGGAGGCTACATCCGCCTGACCGATGGGAACGTCGGGATACTTTTGGTCCAAATCGACTTTAGACTATACAAACCAGGTTTCCAAAGTGGAAAACTTGGATTCCGTCGGGCAGAATTGCCAGGAAGGTCGGGGGAAGCCATTTGACTTAGCAGTGATGGGACTCCAGGACGAGGTCTCATAGGGTCCAATGCTACATCCGGCTGACCGATGGGAAGGTCGGGATACTTTTGGTCGAAATTGACTTTAGACTATACAAACCAGGTTTCCAAAGTGGAAAACTTTGATTCCGTCGGCCGGAATTGCCAGGAAGGTCGGGGGTAGTGATTTGACTTAGCAGTGATGGGACTCCAGGACCAGGTCTCATAGGTTCCAAGGCTACATCCGGCTGACCGATGGGAAGGTCGGGATACTTTTTGTCGAAATTGACTTTAGACTATACAAACCAGGTTTACAAAGTGGAAAACTTGGACTCCGTCGGGCAGAATTGGCAGGAAGGTCGGGGGTAGTCATTTGACTAAGCAGTGACGGGACTCCAGGACGAAGTCTCAGGTTCCGAGGCTACATCCGGCTCACCGATGTGTAGTTCGGGATACTTTTAGTCGAAATTGACTTTAGACTATCCAAACCAGGTTTCCAAAGTGGAAAACTTGGATTCCGTCGGGCAGAATTGCCAGGAAGGTCGGGGGTAGCCATTTGACTTAGCTGTGATGGGACTACAGGACGAGATCTCATAGAGACCAAGGCTACATCCGGCTGACCGATGGGATGCTCGGTATACTTTTCGTCGAAATTGACTATAGACTATACAATCCAGGTTTCCAATGTGCAAAACTTGCATTCCGTCGGGGCAGAATTGCCAGGAAGGTCGGGTGTAGTCATTTGACTTAGCAGTAATGGGACTCCAGGACGAGGTCTCATAGGGACGAAGCCTACATCCGGCTGACCCGTGGGAAGTTCGGGATACTGTTGGTCGAAATTGACTTTAGACTATACAATCCAGGTTTCCAAAGTGCAAAACTTGGATTCCGTCTGCCGGAATTGCCAGGAAGGTCGGGGGAGTCATTTGACTTTGCTGTGATGGGACTCCAGGACGAGGTCTCATAGGGACCAAGGCTACATCCGGCTGACCGATGGGAAGGTCGGGATACTTTTGGTCGAAAGTGACTTTCGAATATACAATCCAGGTTTCCAAAGTGCAAAACTTGGATTCCGTCGGGCAGAATTGCCAGGAAGGTCGGGGGTAGCCATTTGACTTAGCAGTGATGGGACACCAGGATGAGGTCTCATAGGGACGAAGGCTACATCCGGCTGACCGATGGGAAGGTCGAGTTACTTTTGGTCGAAATTGACTTTAGACAATACAGTCCAGGTTTCCAAAGTACAAAACTTGGATTCCGTCGGGCAGAATTGCCAGGAAGGTCGGGGGTAGCCATTTGACTTAGCAGTGATTGGACACCAGGTCGAGGTCTCATAGGGACCAAGGCTACATCCGGCTGACCGATGGGAAGGTCGGAATACTTTTGGTCGAAATTGACTTTAGACTATAGAAATCAGGTTTTCAAAGTGGAATCTTGGATTCCGTCGGGCAGAGTAGCCAGGAATGTCGGGGGTAGCTGCCATTTGACATAGCTGTGATGGGACTCCTGGACGAGGTCTCATAGGGACCAAGGCTACATCCGGCTGACCGATGGGATGGTCGGGATACTTTTAGTCGAAATAGACTTTAGACTATACAATCCAGGTTTCCAAAGTGCAAAACTTGGATTCCGTCGGGCAGAATTGCCAGGAAGGTCGGGGGTAGCCATTTGACTTAGCAGTGATGGGACTCCAGGACGATGTCTAATAGGGACCAAGGCTACATCCGGCTGACCGATGGGAAGGTCGGGATACTTTTTTTCGAAATTGACTTTAGACTATACAATCCAGGTTTCCAAAGTGCAAAACTTGGATTCCGTCGGGCAGAATGGCCAGGAAGGTCGGTGGTAGCCATTTGACTTAGCAGTGATGGGACTCCCGGACGATGTCTCATAGGGACGAAGGCTACATCCGGCTAACCGATGGGAAGGTCGGGATAATTTTGGTCGAAATTGACTTTCGACTACACAATCCAGGTTTCCAAAGTGCAAAACTTGGATTCCGTCGGGCAGAATTGTCACTAAGGTCGGGGGTAGCCATTTGACTTAGCAGTGATGGGACTCGAGGACGAGGTCTCATAGGCTCCAAGGCTACATCCGGCTGACCGATGGGAAGATCGGGATACTTTTGGTCGAAAATGGCTTTAGACTATACAAACCAGGTTGCCAAAGTGGAAAACTTGGATTCCGTCCTCCAGAATTGCCAGGAAGGTCGGGGGTAGCCATTTGACTTAGCAGTGATGGGACTCCAGGAAGAGGTCTCATAGGTTCCAAGGCTACATCCGCCTGACCGATGTGAAGTTCGGAAAACTTTTGGTCGAAATTGACTTTAGACTATACAAACCAGGTTGCCAAAGTGGAAAACTTGGATTCCGTCGGCCAGAATTGCCAGGAAGGTCGGGGGTAGCCATTTGACTTAGCAGTGATGGGACTCCACGAGGATGTCTCATAGGGACGAAGCCTACATCCGGCTGACCCGTGGGAAGTTCGGGATACTTTTGGTCGAAATTGACTTTAGACTATACAAACCAAGTTTCCTAAGTAGAAAACTTGGGCTCCGTCGGGCAGAATTACCAGGAAGGTCGGGGGAAGCCATTCGACTTAGCAGTGATTGGACACCAGGGAGAGGTCTCATAGGGACCAAGGCTACATCCGGCTGACCGATGGGAAGTTCGGGATACTTTTGGTCGAAATTGACGTTAGGCTATACAATCCAGGTTTCCAAAGTGGAAAACTTGGATTCCGTCGGGCAGAATTGCCTGGAAGGTCGGAGGTAGCCATTTGACTTAGTAGTGATGGGACTCCAGGACGAGGTCTCATAGGTTCCAAGGCTACATCCGGCCGACCGATGGGAAGGTCGGGATACTTTTGGTCGAAAATGACTTTCGACTATACAATCCAGGTTTCCAAAGTGCAAAACTTGCATTCCGTCAGGGCAGAATTGCCAGGAAGGTCGGGGGTAGCCATTTGACTTAGCTGTGATGGAAGTCCAGGACGAGGTCTCATAGGGACCAAGGCTACATCTGGCTGACCGATGGGAAGCTCTGGATACTTTTGGCCGAAAATGACTTTAGACTATACAATCCAGGTTTCCAAAGTGCAAAACTTGGATTCCGTCGGGCAGAATTGCCAGGAAGGTCGGGGGTAGCCATTTGACTTACCAGTGATGGGACTCCAGGACCATGTCTCATAGGGACGATGGCTACATCCGGCTGACCGATGGGAAGGTCGGGATACTTTTGGTCGAAATTGACTTTAGACTATACAAACCAGGTTGCCAAAGTGGAAAACTTGGATTCCGTCGGCCGGAATTGCCAGGAAGGTCGGGGGAGTCATTTGACTTAGCTGTGATGGGACTCCAGGACGAGGTCTCATAGGGACCAAGGCTACATCCGGCTGACCGATGGGAAGGTCGGGATTCTTTTGGTCGAAATTGACTTTAGACTATACAAACCAGGTTTTCAAAGTGGAAAACTTGGGCTCCGTCGGGCAGAATTACCAGGAAGGTCGGGGGTAGCCATTGGACTTAGCAGTGATGGGACTCCAGGACGAGATCTCACAGGCACCAAGGCTACATCCGGCGGACCGATGTGAAGGTCTGGATACTTTTGGTCGAAAATGACTTTGGACTATAGAAACCAGGTTGCCAAAGAGGAAAACTTGGATTCCGTCGGCCAAAATTGCCAGGAAGGTCGGGGGATCCGTTTGACTCAGCTGTGATGGGACTGCAGGGCGAGTTCTCATAGGGACCAAGGCTACATCCGGCTGACCGATGGGAAGGTCTGGATACTTTTGGTCGAAAATGACTTTAGAATATAGAAACCAGGTTGCCAAAGTGGAAAACTTGGATTCCGTCGGCCAAAATTGCCAGGAAGGTCGGGGGAAGCCATTTGATTTAGCGGTGATTGGACACCAGGGAGAGGTCTCATAGGGACCAAGGCTACATCCGGCTGACCGATGGGAAGGTCGGGATTCTTTTGGTCGAAATTGACTTTAGACTATACAAACCAGGTTTTCAAAGTGGAAAACTTAGATTCCGTCGGCCAGACTTGCCAGGAAGGTCGGGGGAAGCCACTCGAATTAGCAGTGAATGGACACCAGGGAGAGGTCTCATAGGGACCAAGGCTACATCCGGCTGACCGATGGGAGGGTCGGGATACTTTTGGTCGAAAATGACATTAGGCCATACAAACCACGTTTCCAAAGTGGAAAACTTGTATTCCGCCGGCCAGAATTGCCAGGAAGGTCGGGGGATCCGTTTGACTCAGCTGTGATGGGACTGCAGGGCGAGTTCTCATAGGGACCAAGGCTACATCCGGCTGACCGATGGGAAGGTCGGGATACTTTTCGTCGAAATTGACTTTAGACTATACAATCCAGGTTTCCAATGTGCAAAACTTGCATTCCGTCGGGGCAGAATTGCCAGGAAGGTCGGGTGTAGTCATTTGACTTAGCAGTAATGGGACTCCAGGACGAGGTCTCATAGGTTCCAAGGCTACATCCGCCTTTCCGATGGGAGGGTCGGGATACTTTTGGACGAAATTGACTTTTGACTATACAATCCAGGTTTCCAAAGTGCAAAACTTGGATTCCGTCGGGCAGAATTGCCAGGAAGGTCGGGGGTAGCCATTTGACTTAGCAGTGATGGGTCTCCACGAGGATGTCTCATAGGGACGAAGCCTACATCCGGCTGACCCGTGGGAAGTTCGGGATACTTTTGGTCGAAATTGCCTTTAGACTATACAAACCAGGTTTCCTAAGTAGAAAACTTGGGCTCCGTCGGGCAGAATTGTCACTAAGGTCGGGGGTAGTCACTTTCCTTAGCAGTGATGGGACTCCAGGACGAGGTCTCATAGGCTCCAAGGCTACATCCGGCTGACCGATGGGAGGGTCGGGGTACTTTTGGTCGAAAGTGACTTTAGACTACACAAACCAGGTTTCGAAAGTGGAAAACTTGGATTCCGTCGGCCGGAATTGCCAGGAAGGTCGGGGGAGTCATTTGACTTAGCTGTGACGGGACTCCAGGACGAGGTCTCATAGGGACCAAGGCGACATCCGGCTGACCGATGGGAAGTTCGGGATACTTTTGGTCGAAATTGACTTTAGACTATACAATCCAGGTTTCCAAAGTGGAAAACTTGGATTCCGTCCGCCAGAATTGCCAGGAAGGTCCGGGGAGCCCTTTGACTTTGCAGTAATTGGACACCAGGGAGAGGTCTCATAGGGACCAAGGCTACATCCGGCTGACCGGTGGGAGGGTCGGAATACTTTTGGTCGAAAGTGACTTTAGACTATACAAACCAGGTTTCGAAAGTGGAAAACATGGATTCCGTCGGGCAGAATTGCCAGGAAGGTCGGGGGAGTCATTTGACTTAGCAGTGATGGGACTCCAGGACGAGGTCAAATAGGCTCCAAGGCTACATCCGGCTGACCGATGGGAAGTTCGGGATACTTTTGGTCGAAATTGACGTCAGACTATACAATCCAGGTTTCCAAAGTGGAAAACTTGGATTCCGTCGGGCAGAATTGCCTGGAAGGTCGGGGGTAGCCATTTGACTTAGCAGTGATGGGACTCCAGGTCGAGATCTCACAGGGACCAAGGCTACATCCGGCTGACCGATAGGAAGGTCTGGATACTTTTCGTCGAAATTGACTTTAGACTATACAAACCAGGTTTTCAAACTGGAAAAATTGGATTCCGTCGGCCGGAATTGCGAGGAAGGTCGGGGGAGCCATTTGACTTAGCTGTGATGGGACTCCGGGACGGGGACTCATAGGGACCAAGGCTACATCCGGCTGACCGATGGGAAGGTCGGGATACTTTTGGTCGAAAATGACTTTCGACTATACAGTCCAGGTTTCCAAAGTGCAAAACTTGCATTCCGTCAGGGCAGAATTGCCAGGAAGGTCGGGGGTAGCCATTTGACTTAGCTGTGATGGGAGCCCAGGACGAGGTCTCATAGGGACCAAGGCTACATCTGGCTGACCGATGGGAAGCTCTGGATACTTTTGGCCGAAAATGACTTTAGACTACACAATCCAGGTTTCCAAAGTGCAAAACTTGGATTCCGTCGGGCAGAATTGTCACTAAGGTCGGGGGTAGCCATTTGACTTAGCAGTGATGGGACTCGAGGACGAGGTCTCATAGGCTCCAAGGCTACATCCGGCTGACCGATGGGAAGATCGGGATACTTTTGGTCGAAATTGACTTTAGACTATACAAACCAGGTTGCCAAAGTGGAAAACTTGGATTCCGTCCGCCAGAATTGCCAGGAAGGTCGGGGGAGCCCTTTGACTTTGCAGTAATTGGACACCAGGGAGGGGTCTCATAGGGACCAAGGCTACATCCGGCTGACCGGTGGAAGGGTCGGGATACTTTTGCTCGAAAGTGACTTTAGACTATAGAAACCAAGTTTCGAAAGTGGAAAACTTGGATTCCGTCGGCCGGAATTGCCAGGAAGGTCGGGGGAGTCTTTGACTTAGCTGTGATGGGACTCCAGGACGAGGTCTCATAGGTTCCAAGGCTACATCCGGCTGACCGATGGGAAGGTCGGGATACTTTTGGTCGAAATTGACCTTCGACTATACAATCCAAGTTTCCAAAGTGCAAAACTTGCATTCCGTCAGGGCAGAATTGCCAGGAAGGTCGGGGGTAGTCATTTGACTTAGCAGTGATGGGACTCCAGGACGAGGTCTCATAGGTTCCAAGGCTACATCCGGCTGACCGATGGGAAGGTCGGGATACTTTTGGTCGAAATTGACTTTAGACTATACAATCCAGGTTTCCAAAGTGCAAAACTTGGATTCCGTCGGGCCGAATTGCCAGGAAGGTCGGGAGTAGCCATTTGACTTAGCAGTGATGGGACTATAGGACGATGTCTCATAGGGACGAAGACTACATCCGGCTGACCGATGGGACGGTCGGGATACTTTTGGTCGAAATTGACTTTAGACTATACAATCCAGGTTTCCAAAGTGCAAAACTTGGATTCCGTCGGGCAGAATTGCCAGGAAGGTCGGGGGTAGCCATTTGACTTAGCAGTGATGGGAGTCCACGAGGATGTCTCATAGGGACGAAGCCTACATCCGGCTGACCCGTGGGAAGTTCGGGATACTTTTGGTCGAAATTGACTTTAGACTATACAAACCAGGTTTCCTAAGTAGAAAACTTGGATTCCGTCGGCCGGAATTGCCAGGAAGGTCGGGGGAGTCATTTGACTTTGCTGTGATGGGACTCCAGGACGAGGTCTCATAGGGACCAAGGCTACATCCGGCTGACCGATGGGAGGGTCGGGATACTTTTGGTCGAAAGTGACTTTAGACTATACAATCCAGGTTTCCAAAGTGCAAAACTTGCATTCCGTCAGGGCAGAATTGCCAGGAAGGTCGGGGGTAGCCATTTGACTTATCTGTGATGGGAGTCCAGGACGAGGTCTCATAGGGACCAAGGCTACATCTGGCTGACCGATGGGAAGCTCTGGATACTTTTGGCCGAAAATGACTTTAGACTATACAATCCAGGTTTCGAAATTGGAAAACTTGGATTCCGTCGGCCGGAATTGCCAGGAAGGTCGGGGGAGTCATTTGACTTAGCTGTGATGGGACTCCAGGACGAGGTCTCATAGGGACCAAGGCTACATCCGGCTGACCGATGGGAAGGTCGGGATACTTTTGGTCGAAATTGATTTTAGACTATACAATCCAGGTTTCCAAAGTGGAAAACTTGGATTCCGTCCGCCAGAGATGCCAGGAAGGTCGGGGGTAGCCATTTGACTTAGCAGTGATTGGACACCAGGGCGAGGACTCATAGGGTCCAAGGCTACATCCGGCTGACCGATGGGAAGGTCTGGATACTTTTCGTCGAAATTGACTTTAGACTATACAAACCAGGTTTTCAAAGTGGAAAAATTGGATTCCGTCGGCCGGAATTGCGAGGAAGGTCGGGGGAGCCATTTGACTTAGCAGTGATTGGACACCAGAGCGATGTCTCATAGGGACGAAGGCTACATCCGGCTGACCGATGGTAAGGTCGGGATACTTTTGGTCGAAATTGACTTTAGACTATACAAAACAGGTTGCCAAAGTGGAAAACTTGGATTCCGTCGGCCGGAATTGCCAGGAAGGTCGGGGGAGTCATTTGACTTAGCTGTGATGGGACTCCAGGACGAGGTCTCATAGGGGCCAAGGCTACATCCGCCTGACCGATGAGAAGGTCGGGATACTTTTGGTCGAAATTGACCTTCGACTATACAATCCAAGTTTCCAAAGTGCAAAACTTGCATTCCGTCAGGGCAGAATTGCCAGGAAGGTCGGGGGTAGTCATTTGACTTAGCAGTGATGGGACTCCAGGACGAGGTCTCATAGGTTCCAAGGCTACATCCGGCTGACCGATGGGAAGGTCGGGATACTTTTGGTCGAAATTGACTTTAGACTATACAATCCAGGTTTCCAAAGTGCAAAACTTGGATTCCGTCGGGCCGAATTGCCAGGAAGGTCGGGAGTAGCCATTTGACTTAGCAGTGATGGGACTCCACGACGCTGTCTCATAGGGACGAAGCCTACATCCGGCTGACCCGTGGGAAGTTCGGGATACTTTTGGTCGAAATTGACTTTAGACTATACAATCCAGGTTTCCAAAGTGCAAAACTTGGATTCCGTCGGCCGGAATTGCCAGGAAGGTCGGGGGAGTCATTTGACTTTGCTGTAATGGGACTCCAGGACGAGGTCTCATAGGGACCAAGGCTACATACGGCTGACCGATGGGAAGGTCGGGATACTTTTGGTCGAAAGTGACTTTCGAATATACAATCCAGGTTTCCAAAGTGCAAAACTTGGATTCCGTCGGGCAGAATTGCCAGGAAGGTCGGGGGTAGCCATTTGACTTAGCAGTGATGGGACTCCAGGACGATGTCTCATAGGGACGAAAGCAACATCCGGCTGACAGATGGGAGGGTCGGGATACTTTTGGTCGAAAGTGACTTTAGACTATACAAACCAGGTTTCGAAAGTGGAAAACTTGGATTCCGTCGGCCGGAATTGCCAGGAAGGTCGGGGGTAGCCATTTGACTTAGCAGTGATTGGACACCAGGGCGAGGACTCATAGGGTCCAAGGCTACATCCGGCTGACCGATGGGAAGTTCGGGATACTTTTGGTCGTAGTTGACTTTAGACTAAACAAACCAGGTTTCCAAAGTCGAAAACTTAGGCTCCGCCGGGCAGAATTGCCAGGAAGGTCGGGGGTAGTCACGTTCCTTAGCAGTGATGGGACTCCAGGACGAGGTCTCATAGGCTCCAAGGCTACATCCGGCTGACCGATGGGAAGTTCGGGATACTTTTGGTCGAAAATGACATTAGGCCATACAAACCAGGTTTCCAAAGTGGAAAACTTGTATTCCGCCGGCCAGAATTGCCAGGAAGGTCGGGGGATCCGTTTGACTCAGCTGTGATGGGACTGCAGGGCGAGTTCTCATAGGGACCGAGGCTACATCCGGCTGACCGATGGGAAGGTCGGGATACTTTTCGTCGAAATTGACTTTAGACTATACAATCCAGGTTTCCAATGTGCAAAACTTGCATTCCGTCGGGGCAGAATTGCCAGGAAGGTCGGGTGTAGTCATTTGACTTAGCAGTAATGGGACTCCAGGACGAGGTCTCATAGGTTCCAAGGCTACATCCGCCTGTCCGATGGGAGGGTCGGGATACTTTTGGTCGAAATTGACTTTTGACTATACAATCCAGGTTTCCAAAGTGCAAAACTTGGATTCCGTCGGGCAGAATTGCCAGGAAGGTCGGGGGTAGCCATTTGACTTAGCAGTGATGGGACTCCACGAGGATGTCTCATAGGGACGAAGCCTACATCCGGCTGACCCGTGGGAAGTTCGGGATACTTTTGGTCGAAATTGCCTTTAGTCTATACAAACCAGGTTTCCTAAGTAGAAAACTTGGGCTCCGTCGGGCAGAATTGCCTGGAAGGTCGGAGGTAGCCATTTGACTAAGTAGTGATGGGACTCCAGGACGAGGTCTCATAGGGACCAAGGCTACATCCGGCTGACCGATGGGAAGGTCGGGATTCTTTTGGTCGAAATTGACTTTAGAATATACAAACCAGGTTTTCAAAGTGGAAAACTTAGATTCCGTCGGCCAGACTTGCCAGGAAGGTCGGGGGAAGACACTCGACTTAGCAGTGATTGGACACCAGGGAGAGGTCTCATAGGGACCAAGGCTACATCCGGCTGACCGATGGGAGGGTCGGGATACTTTTGGTCGAAATTGACTTTTGACTATACAATCCAGGTTTCCAAAGTGCAAAACTTGGATTCCGTCTGGCAGAATTGCCAGGAAGGTCGGGGGTAGCCATTTGACTTAGCAGTGATGGGACTCCGCGAGGATGTCTCATAGGGACGAAGCCTACATCCGGCTGACCCGTGGGAAGTTCGGGATACTTTTGGTCGAAATTGACTTTAGACTATACAAACCAGGTTTCCTAAGTAGAAAACTTGGGCTCCGTCGAGCAGAATTACCAGGAAGGTCGGGGGTAGCCATTCGACTTAGCAGTGATTGGACACCAGGGAGAGGTCTCATAGGGACCAAGGCTACATGCGGCTGACCGATGGGAGGGTCGGGATACTTTTGGTCGAAATTGACTTTCGACTATACAATCCAGGTTTCCAAAGTGGAAAACTTGGATTCCGTCGGGCAGAATTGCCAGGAAGGTCGGGGGTAGTCATTTGAGTTAGCAGTGACGGGACTCCAGGACGACTTCTCATATGTTCCAAGGCTACATCCGGCTGACCGATGGGAAGTTCGGGATACTTTTGGTCGAAATTGACTTTAGACTAAACAATCCAGGTTTCCAAAGTGGAAAACTTGGATTCCGTCGGCCAGAATTGCCAGGAAGGTCGGGGGTAGCCATTTGACTTAGCAGTGATTGGATACCAGGGCGAGGACTCATAGGGTCCAAGGCTACATGCGGCTGACCGATGGGAGGGTCGGGATACTTTTGGTCGAAATTGACTTTAGACTATACAATCCAGGTTTCCAAAGTGGAAAACTTGGATTCCGTCGGGCAGAATTGCCAGGAAGGTCGGGGGAGTCATTTGACTTAGCTGTGATGGGACTCCAGGACGAGGTCTCATAGGGACCAAGGCTACATCCGGCTGACCGATGGGAAGGTCGGGATACTTTTGGTCGAAATTGATTTTAGACTATACAATCCAGGTTTCCAAAGTGGAAAACTTGGATTCCGTCCGCCAGAGTTGCCAGGAAGGTCGGGGGAGCCCTTTGACTTTGCAGTAATTGGACACCAGGGAGAGGTCTCATAGGGAACAAGGCTACATCCGGCTGACCGATGGGAAGGTCGGGATACTTTTGGTCGAAATTGACTTTAGACTATACAAACCAGGTTGCCAAAGTGGAGAACTTGGATTCCGTCGTGCAGAATTGCCAGGAAGGTCGGGGGAGTCATTTGACTTAGCAGTGATGGGACTCCACGACGATGTCTCATAGGGACGAAGCCTACATCCGGCTGACCCGTGGGAAGTTCGAGATACTTTTGGTCGAAATTGACTTTCGACTATACAGTCCAGGTTTCCAAAGTGCAAAACTTGCATTCCGTCAGGGCAGAATTGCCAGGAAGGTCGGGGGTAGCCATTTGACTTATCTGTGATGGGAGTCCAGGACGAGGTCTCATAGGGACCAAGGCTACATCTGGCTGACCGATGGGAAGCTCTGGATACTTTTGGCCGAAAATGACTTTAGACTATACAATCCAGGTTTCCAAAGTGCAAAACTTGGATTCCGTCGGGCAGAATTGTCACTAAGGTCGGGGGTAGCCATTTGACTTAGCAGTGATGGGACTCCAGGACCATGTCTCATAGGGACGAAGGCTACATCCGGCTGACCGATGGGAAGGTCGGGATACTTTTGGTCGAAATTGACTTTAGACTATACAAAACAGGTTGCCAAAGTGGAAAACTTGGATTCCGTCGGCCGGAATTGCCAGGAAGGTCGGGGGAGTCATTTGACTTAGCTGTGATGGGACTCCAGGCCGAGGTCTCATAGGGGCCAAGGCTACATCCGCCTGACCGATGAGAAGGTCGGGATACTTTTGGTCGAAATTGACCTTCGACTATACAATCCAGGTTTCCAAAGTGCAAAACTTGGATTCCGTCGGGCAGAATTGCCAGGAAGGTCGGGGGTAGCCATTTGACTTAGCAGTGATGGGTCTCCACGACGATGTCTCATAGGGACGAAGCCTACATCCGGCTGACCCGTGGGAAGTTCGGGATACTTTTGGTCGAAATTGACTTTAGACTATACAATCCAGGTTTCCAAAGTGCAAAACTTGGATTCCGTCGGCCGGAATTGCCAGGAAGGTCGGGGGAGTCATTTGACTTTGCTGTGATGGGACTCCAGGACGAGGTCTCATAGGGACCAAGGCTACATCCGGCTGACCGATGGGAAGGTCGGGATACTTTTGGTCGAAAGTGACTTTAGACTATACAAACCAGGTTTTCAAAGTGGAAAAATTGAATTCCGTCGGCCGGAATAGCGAGGAAGGTCGGGGGAGCCATTTGACTTAGCTGTGATGGGACTCCGGGACGGGGACTCATAGGGACCAAGGCTACATCCGGCTGACCGATGGGAAGGTCGGGATACTTTTGGTCGAAAATGACTTTCGACTATACAGTCCAGGTTTCCAAAGTGCAAAACTTGCATTCCGTCAGGGCAGAATTGCCAGGAAGGTCGGGGGTAGCCATTTGACTTATCTGTGATGGGAGTCCAGGACGAGGTCTCATAGGGACCAAGGCTACATCTGGCTGACCGATGGGAAGCTCTGGATACTGTTGGCCGAAAATGACTTTAGACTATACAATCCAGGTTTCCAAAGTGCAAAACTTGGATTCCGTCGGGCAGAATTGTCACTAAGGTCGGGGGTAGCCATTTGACTTAGCAGTGATGGGACTCCAGGACCATGTCTCATAGGGACGAAGGCTACATCCGGCTGACCGATGGGAAGGTCGGGATACTTTTGGTCGAAATTGACTTTAGACTATACAAAACAGGTTGCCAAAGTGGAAAACTTGGATTCCGTCGGCCGGAATTGCCAGGAAGGTCGGGGGAGTCATTTGACTTAGCTGTGATGGGACTCCAGGACGAGGTCTCATAGGGGCCAAGGCTACATCCGCCTGACCGATGAGAAGGTCGGGATACTTTTGGTCGAAATTGACCTTCGACTATACAATCCAGGTTTCCAAAGTGCAAAACTTGCATTCCGTCAGGGCAGAATTGCCAGGAAGGTCGGGGGTAGTCATTTGACTTAGCAGTGATGGGACTCCAGGACGAGGTCTCATAGGTTCCAAGGCTACATCCGGCTGACCGATGGGAAGGTCGGGATACTTTTGGTCGAAATTGACTTTAGACTATACAATCCAGGTTTCCAAAGTGGAAAACTTGGATTCCGTCGGGCAGAATTGCCAGGAAGGTCGGGGGTAGCCATTTGACTTAGCAGCGATGGGACTCCACGACGATGTCTCATAGGGACGAAGCCTACATCCGGCTGACCCGTGGGAAGTTCGGGATACTTTTGGTCGAAATTGACTTTAGACTATACAATCCAGGTTTCCAAAGTGCAAAACTTGGATTCCGTCGGCCGGAATTGCCAGGAAGGTCGGGGGAGTCATTTGACTCAGCTGTGATGGGACTCCAGGACGAGGTCTCATAGGGGCCAAGGCTACATCCGCCTGACCGATGAGAAGGTCGGGATACTTTTGGTCGAAATTGACCTTCGACTATACAATCCAGGTTTCCAAAGTGCAAAACTTGCATTCCGTCAGGGCAGAATTGCCAGGAAGGTCGGGGGTAGTCATTTGACTTAGCAGTGATGGGACTCCAGGACGAGGTCTCATAGGTTCCAAGGCTACATCCGGCTGACCGATGGGAAGGTCGGGATACTTTTGGTCGAAATTGACTTTAGACTATACAATCCAGGTTTCCAAAGTGCAAAACTTGGATTCCGTCGGGCAGAATTGCCAGGAAGGTCGGGGGTAGCCATTTGACTTAGCAGTGATGGGACTCCACGACGATGTCTCATAGGGACGAAGCCTACATCCGGCTGACCCGTGGGAAGTTCGGGATACTTTTGGTCGAAATTGACTTTAGACTATACAATCCAGGTTTCCAAAGTGCAAAACTTGGATTCCGTCGGCCGGAATTGCCAGGAAGGTCGGGGGAGTCATTTGACTTTGCTGTGATGGGACTCCAGGACGAGGTCTCATAGGGACCAAGGCTACATCCGGCTGACCGATGGGAAGGTCGGGATACTTTTGGTCGAAAGTGACTTTCGAATATACAATCCAGGTTTCCAAAGTGCAAAACTTTGATTCCGTCGGGCAGAATTGCCAGGAAGGTCGGGGGTAGCCATTTGACTTAGCAGTGATGGGACTCCAGGACGATGTCTCATAGGGACGAAAGCAACATCCGGCTGACCGATGGGAGGGTCGGGATACTTTTGGTCGAAAGTGACTTTAGACTATACAAACCAGGTTTCGATAGTGGAAAACTTGGATTCCGTCGGCCGGAATTGCCAGGAAGGTCGGGGGTAGCCATTTGACTTAGCAGTGATTGGACACCAGGGCAAGGACTCATAGGGTCCAAGGCTACATCCGGCTGACCGATGGGAAGTTCGGGATACTTTTGGTCGTAGTTGACTTTAGACTAAACAAACCAGGTTTCCAAAGTCGAAAACTTAGGCTCCGCCGGGCAGAATTGCCAGGAAGGTCGGGGGTAGTCACGTTCCTTAGCAGTGATGGGACTCCAGGACGAGGTCTCATAGGCTCCAAGGCTACATCCGGCTGACCGATGGGAAGTTCGGGATACTTTTGGTCGAAAATGACATTAGGCCATACAAACCAGGTTTCCAAAGTGGAAAACTTGTATTCCGCCGGCCAGAATTGCCAGGAAGGTCGGGGGATCCGTTTGACTCAGCTGTGATGGGACTGCAGGGCGAGTTCTCATAGGGACCGAGGCTACATCCGGCTGACCGATGGGAAGGTCGGGATACTTTTCGTCGAAATTGACTTTAGACTATACAATCCAGGTTTCCAATGTGCAAAACTTGCATTCCGTCGGTGCAGAATTGCCAGGAAGGTCGGGTGTAGTCATTTGACTTAGCAGTAATGGGACTCCAGGACGAGGTCTCATAGGTTCCAAGGCTACATCCGCCTGTCCGATGGGAGGGTCGGGATACTTTTGGTCGAAATTGACTTTTGACTATACAATCCAGGTTTCCAAAGTGCAAAACTTGGATTCCGTCGGGCAGAATTGCCAGGAAGGTCGGGGGTAGCCATTTGACTTAGCAGTGATGGGACTCCACGAGGATGTCTCATAGGGACGAAGCCTACATCCGGCTGACCCGTGGGAAGTTCGGGATACTTTTGGTCGAAATTGCCTTTAGTCTATACAAACCAGGTTTCCTAAGTAGAAAACTTGGGCTCCGTCGGGCAGAATTGCCTGGAAGGTCGGAGGTAGCCATTTGACTTAGTAGTGATGGGACTCCAGGACGAGGTCTCATAGGGACCAAGGCTACATCCGGCTGACCGATGGGAAGGTCGGGATTCTTTTGGTCGAAATTGACTTTAGAATATACAAACCAGGTTTTCAAAGTGGAAAACTTAGATTCCGTCGGCCAGACTTGCCAGGAAGGTCGGGGGAAGACACTCGACTTAGCAGTGATTGGACTCCGCGAGGATGTCTCATAGGGACGAAGCCTACATCCGGCTGACCCGTGGGAAGTTCGGGATACTTTTGGTCGAAATTGACTTTAGACTATACAAACCAGGTTTCCTAAGTAGAAAACTTGGGCTCCGTCGAGCAGAATTACCAGGAAGGTCGGGGGTAGCCATTCTACTTAGCAGTGATTGGACACCAGGGAGAGGTCTCATAGGGACCAAGGCTACATGCGGCTGACCGATGGGAGGGTCGGGATACTTTTGGTCGAAATTTACTTTCGACTATACAATCCAGGTTTCCAAAGTGGAAAACTTGGATTCCGTCGGGCAGAATTGCCAGGAAGGTCGGGGGTAGTCATTTGAGTTACCAGTGACGGGACTCCAGGACGACTTCTCATATGTTCCAAGGCTACATCCGGCTGACCGATGGGAAGTTCGGGATACTTTTGGTCGAAATTGACTTTAGACTAAACAATCCAGGTTTCCAAAGTGGAAAACTTGGATTCCGTCGGCCAGAATTGCCAGGAAGGTCGGGGGTAGCCATTTGACTTAGCAGTGATTGGATACCAGGGCGAGGACTCATAGGGTCCAAGGCTACATGCGGCTGACCGATGGGAGGGTCGGGATACTTTTGGTCGAAATTGACTTTAGACTATACAATCCAGGTTTCCAAAGTGGAAAACTTGGATTCCGTCGGGCAGAATTGCCAGGAAGGTCGGGGGAGTCATTTGACTTAGCTGTGATGGGACTCCAGGACGAGGTCTCATAGGGACCAAGGCTACATCCGGCTGACCGATGGGAAGGTCGGGATACTTTTGGTCGAAAGTGACTTTAGACTATACAAACCAGGTTTTCAAAGTGGAAAAATTGAATTCCGTCGGCCGGAATAGCGAGGAAGGTCGGGGGAGCCATTTGACTTAGCTGTGATGGGACTCCGGGACGGGGACTCATAGGGACCAAGGCTACATCCGGCTGACCGATGGGAAGGTCGGGATACTTTTGGTCGAAAATGACTTTCGACTATACAGTCCAGGTTTCCAAAGTGCAAAACTTGCATTCCGTCAGGGCAGAATTGCCAGGAAGGTCGGGGGTAGCCATTTGACTTATCTGTGATGGGAGTCCAGGACGAGGTCTCATAGGGACCAAGGCTACATCTGGCTGACCGATGGGAAGCTCTGGATACTGTTGGCCGAAAATGACTTTAGACTATACAATCCAGGTTTCCAAAGTGCAAAACTTGGATTCCGTCGGGCAGAATTGTCACTAAGGTCGGGGGTAGCCATTTGACTTAGCAGTGATGGGACTCCAGGACCATGTCTCATAGGGACGAAGGCTACATCCGGCTGACCGATGGGAAGGTCGGGATACTTTTGGTCGAAATTGACTTTAGACTATACAAAACAGGTTGCCAAAGTGGAAAACTTGGATTCCGTCGGCCGGAATTGCCAGGAAGGTCGGGGGAGTCATTTGACTTAGCTGTGATGGGACTCCAGGACGAGGTCTCATAGGGGCCAAGGCTACATCCGCCTGACCGATGAGAAGGTCGGGATACTTTTGGTCGAAATTGACCTTCGACTATACAATCCAGGTTTCCAAAGTGCAAAACTTGCATTCCGTCAGGGCAGAATTGCCAGGAAGGTCGGGGGTAGTCATTTGACTTAGCAGTGATGGGACTCCAGGACGAGGTCTCATAGGTTCCAAGGCTACATCCGGCTGACCGATGGGAAGGTCGGGATACTTTTGGTCGAAATTGACCTTCGACTATACAATCCAGGTTTCCAAAGTGCAAAACTTGCATTCCGTCAGGGCAGAATTGCCAGGAAGGTCGGGGGTAGTCATTTGACTTAGCAGTGATGGGACTCCAGGACGAGGTCTCATAGGGACCAAGGCTACATCCGGCTGACCGATGGGAAGGTCGGGATACTTTTGGTCGAAAGTGACTTTCGAATATACAATCCAGGTTTCCAAAGTGCAAAACTTGGATTCCGTCGGGCAGAATTGCCAGGAAGGTCGGGGGTAGCCATTTGACTTAGCAGTGATGGGACTCCAGGACGATGTCTCATAGGGACGAAAGCAACATCCGGCTGACCGATGGGAGGGTCGGGATACTTTTGGTCGAAAGTGACTTTAGACTATACAAACCAGGTTTCGATAGTGGAAAACTTGGATTCCGTCGGCCGGAATTGCCAGGAAGGTCGGGGGTAGCCATTTGACTTAGCAGTGATTGGACACCAGGGCAAGGACTCATAGGGTCCAAGGCTACATCCGGCTGACCGATGGGAAGTTCGGGATACTTTTGGTCGTAGTTGACTTTAGACTAAACAAACCAGGTTTCCAAAGTCGAAAACTTAGGCTCCGCCGGGCAGAATTGCCAGGAAGGTCGGGGGTAGTCACTATCCTTAGCAGTGATGGGACTCCAGGACGAGGTCTCATAGGCTCCAAGGCTACATCCGGCTGACCGATGGGATGTTCGGGATACTTTTAGTCGAAATTGACGTTAGACTATACAATCCAGGTTTCCAAAGTGGAAAACTTGGATTCCGTCGGGCAGAATTGCCTGGAAGGTCGGGGGTAGCCATTTGACTTAGTAGTGATGGGACTCCAGGACGAGGTCTCATAGGTTCCAAGGCTACATCCGGCCGACCGATGGGAAGGTCTGGATACTTTTGGTCGAAAATGACTTTCGACTATACAATCCAGGTTTCCAAAGTGCAAAACTTGCATTCCGTCAGGGCAGAATTGCCAGGAAGGACGGGGGTAGCCATTTGACTTAGCTGTGATGGGAGTCCAAGACTAGGTCTCATAGGGACCAAGGCTACATCTGGCTGACCGATGGGAAGCTCTGGATACTTTTGGCCGATAATGACTTTAGACTATACAATCCAGGTTTCCAAAGTGCAAAACGTGGAATCCGTCGGGCAGAATTGCCAGGAAGGTCGGGGGTAGCCATTTGACTTTGCAGTGATGGGACTCCAGGACCATGTCTCATAGGGACGAAGGCTACATCCGGCTGACCGATGGGAAGGTCGGGATACTTTTGGTCGAAATTGACTTTAGACTATACAAACCAGGTTGCCAAAGTGGAAAACTTGGATTCCGTCGGGCAGAATTGCCAGGAAGGTCGGGGGAGTCATTTGACTTAGCAGTGATGGGACTCCACGACGATGTCTCATAGGGACGAAGCCTACATCCGGCTGACCCGTGGGAAGTTCGGGATACTTTTGGTCGAAATTGACTTTAGACTATACAATCCAGGTTTCCTAAGTAGAAAACTTGGGCTCCGTCTGGCAGAATTGCCAGGAAGGTCGGGGGTAGCCATTTGACTTAGCAGTGATGGGACACCAGGGAGAGGTCTCATAGGGACCAAGGCTACATCCAGCTAACAGATGGGAAGGTCGGGATACTTTTGGTCGAAATTGACTTTAGACTATACAAGCCAGGTTTCCAAAGTGGAAAACTTGGATTCCGTCGGCCAGAATTGCCAGGAAGGTCGGGGGAAGCCATTTGACTTAGAAGTGATTGGACACCAGGGAGAGATCTCATAGGGACCAAGGCTACATCCGGCTGACCGATGGGAAGGCCTGGATGCTTTTGATCGAAAATGACTTTAGACTATACAAACCAGGTTTCCAAAGTGCAAAACTTGGATTCCGTCGGGCAGAATTGCCAGGAAGGTCGGGGCTAGCCATTTGACTTGGCAGTGATGGGACTCCAGGACGAGGTCTCATAGGTTCCAAGGCTACATCCGGCTGACCGATGGGAAGTTCGGGATACTTTTGGTCGAAATTGACTTTAGACTATACACACCAGGTTTCCAAAGTGGAAAACTTGGATTCCGTCGGGCAGAATTGCCAGGTTGGTCGGGGGTGGCAATTTGACTTAGCAGTGATTGGACACCAGGGAGAGGTCTCATGGGGACCAAGACTACATCCGGCTGACCGATAGGAAGGTCGGGATACTTTTGGTCGAAATTGACTTTAGACTATACAAGCCAGGTTTCCGAAGTACAAAACTTGGATTCCGTCGGGCAGAATTGCCAGGAAGGTCGGGGGTATTCATTTGACTTAGCAGTGATGGGACTCCAGGACGAGGTCTCAGGTTCCATGGCTACATCCGGCTGACCGATGGGAAGTTCGGAATACTATTAGACGAAATTGACTTTAGACTATACAAACCAGGTTGCTAAAGTGGAAAACTTGGATTCCGTCGGCCAAAATTGCCAGGAAGGTCGGGGGAAGCCATTTGACGTAGCGGCGATTGGACACCAGGGAGAGGTCTCATAGGGACCAAGGCTACATCCGGCTGACCGATGGGAAGGTCGGGATACTTTTGGTCGAAATTGACTTGAGACTATACAAACCAGGTTTTCAAAGTGGGAAACTTGGATTCCGTCGGCCAGAATTGCCAGGAAGGTCGGGGGAAGCCATTCGACTTAGCACTGATTGGACACCAGGGAGAGGTCTCATAGGGACCAAGGCTACATCCGGCTGACCGATGGGAGGGTCGGGATACTTTTGGTCGAAATTGACCTTAGGTTATACAATCCAGGTTTCCAAAGTGGAAAACTCGTATTCCGTCGGGCAGAATTGCCATGAAGGTCGGGGGTAGTCATTTGACATAGCAGAGATGGGACTCCAGGACGAGATCTAATAGCGACCAAGGCTACATCCGGGTGATCGATGAGAAGTTCGGGATACTTTTGGTCGAAATTGACTTTAGACTAAACAATCCACGTTTCCAAAGTGGAAAACTTGGATTCCGTCGACCAGAATTGCCAGGAAGGTCGGGGGTAGCCATTTGACTTAGCAGTGATTGGACACCAGGGCGAGGTCTCATAGGGACCAAGGCTACATCCGGCTGACCGATGTGAAGTTCGGGAAACTTTTGGTCGAAATTGACTTTAGACTATACAAACCAGGTTTTCAAAGTGGAAAACTTGGATTCCGTCGGCCGGAATTGCGAGGAAGGTCGGGGGAAGCCATTTGACTTAGCAGTAATTGGACTCCAGGACGAGGTCTCATAGGGACCAAGGCTACATCGGGCTGACCGATGGGAAGGTCTGGATAATTTTGGTCGAAAATGACTTTAGACAATACAAACCAGGTTTTCAAAGTGGAAAACTTGGATTCCGTCGACCAGAATTGCCAGGAAGGTCGGGGGTAGCCATTTGACTTAGCCGTGATGTGACTCCAGGACGAGATCTCATAGGGACCAAGGCTACATCCGGCTGACCGATGGGAAGGCCTGGATACTTTTTGTCGAAAATGACTTTAGACAATACAATCCAGGTTTTCAGAGTGCAAAACTTGGATTCCGTCGGGCAGAATTGCCAGGAAGGTCGGGGGTAGCCATTTGACTTAGCAGTGATGGGACTCCACGACGATGTCTCATAGGGACGAAGCATACATCCGGCTGACCCGTGGGAAGTTCGGGATACTTTTGGTCGAAATTGACTTTAGACTATACAATCCAGGTTTCCTAAGTAGAAAACTTGGGCTCCGTCGGGCAGAATTGCCAGGAAGGTCGGGGGTAGCCATTTGACTTAGCAGTGATGGGACTCTAGGACGAGATCTCACAGGGACCAAGGCTACATCCGGCTGACCGATGGGAAGGTCTGGATACTTTTCGTCGAAATTGACTTTAGACTATACAAACCAGGTTTTCAAAGTGGAAAAATTGGATTCCGTCGGCCGGAATAGCGAGGAAGGTCGGGGGAGCCATTTGACTTAGCAGTGATGGGACTCCGGGACGGGGACTCATAGGGACCAAGGCTACATCCGGCTGACCGATGGGAAGGTCGGGATACTTTTGGTCGAAAATGACTTTCGACTATACAGTCCAGGTTTCCAAAGTGCAAAACTTGGATTCCATCGGGCAGAATTGTCACTAAGGTCGGGGGTAGCCATTTGACTTAGCAGTGATGGGACTCCAGGACCTTGTCTCATAGGGACGAAGGCTACATCCGGCTGACCGATGGGAAGGTCGGGATACTTTTGATCGAAAATGACTTTCGACTATACAATCCAGGTTTCCAAAGTGGAAAACTTGGATTCCGTCGGCCGGAATTGCCAGGAAGGTCGGGGGAGTCATTTGACTTTGCTGTGATGGGACTCCAGGACGAGGTCTCATAGGGACCAAGGCTACATCCGGCTGACCGATGGGAAGGTCGGGATACTTTTGGTCGAAATTGACTTTCGACTATACAATCCAGGTTTCCAAAGTGGAAAACTTGGATTCCGTCGGCCGGAATTGCCAGGAAGGTCGGGGGAGTCATTTGACTTTGCTGTGATGGGACTCCAGGACGAGGTCTCATAGGGACCAAGGCTACATCCGGCTGACCGATGGGAGGGTCGGGATACTTTTGGTCGAAAGTGACTTTAGACTATACAATCCAGGTTTCCAAAGTGCAAAACTTGCATTCCGTCAGGGCAGAATTGCCAGGAAGGTCGGGGGTAGCCATTTGACTTATCTGTGATGGGAGTCCAGGACGAGGTCTCATAGGGACCAAGGCTACATCTGGCTGGCCGATGGGAAGCTCTGGATACTTTTGGCCGAAAATGGCTTTAGACTATACAATCCAGGTTTCGAAATTGGAAAACTTGGATTCCGTCCGCCAGAGTTGCCAGGAAGGTCGGGGGAGCCCTTTGACTTTGCAGTAATTGGACACCAGGGAGAGGTCTCATAGGGACCAAGGCTACATTCGGCTGACCGATGGGAAGGTCGGGATACTTTTGGTCGAAATTGACTTTAGACTATACAGACCAGGTTGCCAAAGTGGAAAACTTGGATTCCGTCGGGCAGAATTGCCAGGAAGGTCGGGGGAGTCATTTGACTTAGCAGTGATGGGACTCCACGACGATGTCTCATAGGGACGAAGCCTACATCCGGCTGACCCGTGGGAAGTTCGGGATACTTTTGGTCGAAATTGACTTTAGACTATACAATCCAGGTTTCCTAAGTAGAAAACTTGGGCTCCGTCGTGCAGAATTGCCAGGAAGGTCGGGGGTAGCCATTTGACTTAGCAGTGATGGGACTCCAGGTCGAGATCTCACAGGGACCAAGGCTACACCCGGCTGACCGATGGGAAGGTCTGGATACTTTTCGTCGAAATTGACTTTAGACTATACAAACCAGGTTTTCAAAGTGGAAAAATTGGATTCCGTCGGCCGGAATTGCGAGGAAGGTCGGGGGAGCCATTTGACTTAGCAGTGTTTGGACACCAGGGCGAGGTCTCATAGGGACCAAGGCTACATTCGGCTGACCGATGGGAGGGTCGGGATACTTTTGGTCGAAATTGACTTTTGACTATACAATCCAGGTTTCCAAAGTGCAAAACTTGGATTCCGTTGGGCAGAATTGCAAGGAAGGTCGGGGGTAGCTATTTGACTTAGCAGTGATGGGACTATAGGACGATGTCTCATAGGGACGAAGACTACATCCGGCTGACCGATGGGACGGTCGGGATACTTTTGGTCGAAATTGACTTTAGACTATACAATCCAGGTTTCCAAAGTGCAAAACTTGGATTCCGTCGGGCAGAATTGCCAGGAAGGTCGGGGGTAGCTATTTGACTTAGCAGTGATGGGACTATAGGACGATGTCTCATAGGGACGAAGACTACATCCGGCTGACCGATGGGACGGTCGGGATACTTTTGGTCGAAATTGACTTTAGACTATACAATCCAGGTTTCCAAAGTGCAAAACTTGGATTCCGTCGGGCAGAATTGCCAGGAAGGTCGGGGGTAGCCATTTGACTTAGCAGTGATGGGACTCCACGACGATGTCTCATAGGGACGAAGCCTACATCCGGCTGACCCGTGGGAAGTTCGGGATACTGTTGGTCGAAATTGACTTTTGACTATACAATCCAGGTTTCCAAAGTGCAAAACTTGGATTCCGTCGGCCGGAATTGCCAGGAAGGTCGGGGGAGTCATTTGACTTTGCTGTGAAGGGACTCCAGGACGAGGTCTCATAGGGACCAAGGCTACATCCGGCTGACCGATGGGAAGGTCGGGATACTTTTGGTCGAATGTGACTTTCGAATATACAATCCAGGTTTCCAAAGTGCAAAACTTGGATTCCGTCGGGCAGAATTGCCAGGAAGGTCGGGGGTAGCCATTTGACTTAGGAGTGATTGGACACCAGGGCGAGGACTCATAGGGTCCAAGGCTACATCCGGCTGACCGATGGGAAGATCGGGATACTTTTGGTCGTAGTTGACTTTAGACTAAACAAACCAGGTTTCCAAAGTCGAAAACTTGGATTCCGTCGGCCAGAATTGCCAGGAAGGTCGGGGGTAGTCACTTTCCTTAGCAGTGATGGGACTCCAGGACGAGGTCTCATAGGCTCCAAGGCTACATCCGGCTGACCGATGGGTAGTTCGGGATACTTTTGGTCGAAATTGACGTTAGACTATACAATCCAGGTTTCCAAAGTGGAAAACTTGGATTCCGTCGGGCAGAATTGCCTGGAAGGTCGGGGGTAGCCATTTGACTTAGTAGTGATGGGACTCCAGGACGAGGTCTCATAGGTTCCAAGGCTACATCCGGCCGACCGATGGGAAGGTCTGGATACTTTTGGTCGAAAATGACTTTCGACTATACAATCCAGGTTTCCAAAGTGCAAAACTTGCATTCCGTCAGGGCAGAATTGCCAGGAAGGACGGGGGTAGCCATTTGACTTAGCTGTGATGGGAGTCCAGGACTAGGTCTCATAGGGACCAAGGCTACATCTGGCTGACCGATGGGAAGCTCTGGATACTTTTGGCCGATAATGACTTTAGACTATACAATCCAGGTTTCCAAAGTGCAAAACGTGGATTCCGTCGGGCAGAATTGCCAGGAAGGTCGGGGGTAGCCATTTGACTTAGCAGTGATGGGACTCCAGGACCATGTCTCTTAGGGACGAAGGCTACATCCGGCTGACCGTTGGGAAGGTCGGGATACTTTTGGTCGAAATTGACTTTAGACTATACTAACCAGGTTGCCAAAGTGGAAAACTTGGATTCCGTCGGGCAGAATTGCCAGGAAGGTCGGGGGAGTCATTTGACTTAGCAGTGATGGGACTCCACGACGATGTCTCATAGGGACGAAGCCTACATCCGGCTGACCCGTGGGAAGTTCGGGATACTTTTGGTCGAAATTGACTTTAGACTATACAATCCAGGTTTCCTAAGTAGAAAACTTGGGCTCCGTCGGGCAGAATTGCCAGGAAGGTCGGGGGTAGCCATTTGACTTAGCAGTGATGGGACACCAGGGAGAGGTCTCATAGGGACCAAGGCTACATCCAGCTAACAGATGGGAAGGTCGGGATACTTTTGGTCGAAATTGACTTTAGACTATACAAGCCAGGTTTCCAAAGTGGAAAACTTGGATTCCGTCGGCCAGAATTGCCAGGAAGGTCGGGGGAAGCCATTTGACTTACAAGTGATTTGACACCAGGGAGAGATCTCATAGGGACCAAGGCTACATCCGGCTGACCGATGGGAAGGCCTGGATGCTTTTGATCGAAAATGACTTTAGACTATACAAACCAGGTTTCCAAAGTGCAAAACTTGGATTCCGTCGGGCAGAATTGCCAGGAAGGTCGGGGCTAGCCATTTGACTTGGCAGTGATGGGACTCCAGGACGAGGTCTCATAGGTTCCAAGGCTACATCCGGCTGACCGATGGGAAGTTCGGGATACTTTTGGTCGAAATTGACTTTAGACTATACACACCAGGTTTCCAAAGTGGAAAACTTGGATTCCGTCGGGCAGAATTGCCAGGTTGGTCGGGGGTAGCCATTTGACTTAGCAGTGATTGGACACCAGGGAGAGGTCTCATGGGGACCAAGACTACATCCGGCTGACCGATAGGAAGGTCGGGATACTTTTGGTCGAAATTGACTTTAGACTATACAAGCCAGGTTTCCGAAGTACAAAACTTGGATTCCGTCGGGCAGAATTGCCAGGAAGGTCGGGGGTATTCATTTGACTTAGCAGTGATGGGACTCCAGGACGAGGTCTCAGGTTCCATGGCTACATCCGGCTGACCGATGGGAAGTTCGGAATACTATTAGTCGAAATTGACTTTAGACTATACAAACCAGGTTGCTAAAGTGGAAAACTTGGATTCTGTCGGCCAAAATTGCCAGGAAGGTCGGGGGAAGCCATTTGACGTAGCGGCGATTGGACACCAGGGAGAGGTCTCATAGGGACCAAGGCGACATCCGGCTGACCGATGGGAGGGTCGGGATACTTTTGGTCGAAATTGACCTTAGGTTAAACAATCCAGGTTTCCAAAGTGGAAAACTTGGATTCCGTGGACCAGAATTGCCAGGAAGGTCGGGGGTAGCCATTTGACTTAGCAGTGATTGGACACCAGGGCGAGGTCTCATAGGGACCAAGGCTACATCCGGCTGACCGATGTGAAGTTCGGGAAACTTTTGGTCGAAATTGACTTTAGACTATACAAACCAGGTTTTCAAAGTGGAAAACTTGGATTCCGTCGGCCGGAATTGCGAGGAAGGTCGGGGGAAGCCATTTGACTTAGCAGTAATTGGACTCCAGGACGAGGTCTCATAGGGACCAAGGCTACATCCGTTGACCGATGGGAAGGTCGGGATACTTTTGGTCGAAATTGACTTTAGACAATACAAACCAGGTTTTCAAAGTGGAAAACTTGGATTCCGTCGGCCGGAATTGCGAGGAAGGTCGGGGGAAGCCATTTGACTTAGAAGTGATTGGACACCAGGGAGAGGTCTCATAGGGACCAAGGCTACATCCGGCTGACCGATGGGAAGTTCGGGATACTTTTGTTCGAAATTGACCTTAGACTATACAATCCAGGTTTCCAAAGTGGAAAACTTGGATTCCGTCGGGCAGAATTGCCATGAAGGTCGGGGGTAGTCATTTGACTTAGCAGTGATTGGATACCAGGCCGAGGTCTCATAGGGCCCAAGGCTACATCCGGCTGACCGATGGGAAGGTCTGGATACTTTTGGTCGAAAATGACTTTAGACTATACAAACCAGGTTGCCAAAGTGGAAAACTTGGATTCCGTCGACCAGAATTGCCAGGAAGGTCGGGGGTAGCCATTTGACTTAGCCGTGATGTGACTCCAGGACGAGATCTCATAGGGACCAAGGCTACATCCGGCTGACCGATGGGAAGGCCTGGATACTTTTTGTCGAAAATGACTTTAGACAATACAATCCAGGTTTTCAAAGTGCAAAACTTGGATTCCGTCGGGCAGAATTGCCAGGAAGGTCGGGGGTAGCCATTTGACTTAGCAGTGATGGGACTCCACGACGATGTCTCATAGGGACGAAGCATACATCCGGCTGACCGATGGGAAGGTCTGGATACTTTTGGTCGCAATTGACTTTAGGCTATACAAACCAGGTTGCCAAAGTGGAAAACGTGGATTCCGTGGGCCAGAATTGCCAGGAAGGTCTGGGGAAGCCATTTGACTTAGCAGTAATTGGACTCCAGGACGGGATCTCATAGGGACCAAGGCTACATCCGGCTGAACGATGGGAAGGCCTGGATACTTTTTGTCGAAAATGACTTTAGACAATACAATCCAGGTTTCCAAAGTGCAAAACTTGGATTCCGTCGGGCAGAATTGCCAGGAAGGTCGGGGGTAGCCATTTGACTTAGCAGTGATGGGACTCCACGACGATGTCTCATAGGGACGAAGCATACATCCGGCTGACCCGTGGGAAGTTCGGGATACTTTTGGTCGAAATTGACTTTAGACTATACAATCCAGGTTTCCTAAGTAGAAAACTTGGGCTCCGTCGGGCAGAATTGCCAGGAAGGTCGGGGGTAGCCATTTGACTTAGCAGTGATGGGACTCCAGGACGAGATCTCACAGGGACCAAGGCTACATTCGGCTGACCGATGGGAAGGTCTGGATACTTTTCGTCGAAATTGACTTTAGACTATACAAACCAGGTTTTCAAAGTGGAAAAATTGGATTCCGTCGGCCGGAATAGCGAGGAAGGTCGGGGGAGCCATTTGACTTAGCTGTGATGGGACTCCGGGACGGGGACTCATAGGGACCAAGGCTACATCTGGCTGACCGATGGGAAGCTCTGGATACTTTTGGCCGAAAATGACTTTAGACTATACAATCCAGTTTTCCAAAGTGCAAAACTTGGATTCCGTCGGGCAGAATTGTCACTAAGGTCGGGGGTAGCCATGTGACTTAGCAGTGATGGGACTCCAGGACCATGTCTCATAGGGACGATGGCTACATCCGGCTGACCGATGGGAAGGTCGGGATACTTTTGATCGAAAATGACTTTCGACTATACAATCCAGGTTTCCAAAGTGCAAAACTTGCATTCCGTCAGGGCAGAATTGCCAGGAAGGTCGGGGGTAGTCATTTGACTTATCTGTGATGGGAGTCCAGGACGAGGTCTCATAGGGACCAAGGCTACATCCGGCTGACCGATGGGAAGGTCGGGATACTTTTTTTCGAAATTGACTTTAGACTATACAATCCAGGTTTCCAAAGTGCATAACTTGGATTCCGTCGGGCAGAATGGCCAGGAAGGTCGGGGGTAGCCATTTGACTTAGCAGTGATGGGACTCCAGGACGATGTCTCATAGGGACGAAGGCTACATCCGGCTAACCGATGGGAAGGTCGGGATACTTTTGGTCGAAATTGACTTCAGACTATACAATCCAGGTTTCCAAAGTGGAAAACTTGGATTCCGTCGGCCGGAATTGCCAGGAAGGTCGGGGGAGTCATTTGACTTTGCTGTGATGGGACTCCAGGACGAGGTCTCATAGGGACCAAGGCTACATCCGGCTGACCGATGGGAAGGTCGGGATACTTTTGGTCGAAATTGACTTTCGACTATACAATCCAGGTTTCCAAAGTGGAAAACTTGGATTCCGTCGGCCGGAATTGCCAGGAAGGTCGGGGGAGTCATTTGACTTTGCTGTGATGGGACTCCAGGACGAGGTCTCATAGGGACCAAGGCTACATCCGGCTGACCGATGGGAGGGTCGGGATACTTTTGGTCGAAATTGACTTTAGACTATACAATCCAGGTTTCCAAAGTGCAAAACTTGCATTCCGTCAGGGCAGAATTGCCAGGAAGGTCGGGGGTAGCCATTTGACTTATCTGTGATGGGAGTCCAGGACGAGGTCTCATAGGGACCAAGGCTACATCTGGCTGACCGATGGGAAGCTCTGGATACTTTTGGCCGAAAATGGCTTTAGCCTATACAATCCAGGTTTCGAAATTGGAAAACTTGGATTCCGTCGGGCAGAATTGCCAGGAAGGTCGGGGGTAGCCATTTGACTTAGCAGTGATGGGACTCCACGACGATGTCTCATAGGGACGAAGCATACATCCGGCTGACCGATGGGAAGGTCTGGATACTTTTGGTCGCAATTGACTTTAGGCTATACAAACCAGGTTGCCAAAGTGGAAAACGTGGATTCCGTTGGCCAGAATTGCCAGGAAGGTCTGGGGAAGCCATTTGACTTAGCAGTAATTGGACTCCAGGACGGGATCTCATAGGGACCAAGGCTACATCCGGCTGACCGATGGGAAGGCCTGGATACTTTTTGTCGAAAATGGCTTTAGACAATACAATCCAGGTTTCCAAAGTGCAAAACTTGGATTCCGTCGGGCAGAATTGCCAGGAAGGTCGGGGGTAGCCATTTGACTTAGCAGTGATGGGACTCCACGACGATGTCTCATAGGGACGAAGCATACATCCGGCTGACCCGTGGGAAGTTCGGGATACTTCTGATCGAAAATGACTTTCGACTATACAATCCAGGTTTCCTAAGTAGAAAACTTGGGCTCCGTCGGGCAGAATTGCCAGGAAGGTCGGGGGTAGCCATTTGACTTAGCAGTGATGGGACTCCAGGACGAGATCTCACAGGGACCAAGGCTACATCCGGCTGACCGATGGGAAGGTCGGGATACTTTTGGTCGAAAGTGACTTTCGAATATACAATCCAGGTTTCCAAAGTGCAAAACTTGGATTCCGTCGGGCAGAATTGCCAGGAAGGTCGGGGGTAGCCATTTGACTTAGCAGTGATGGGACTCCAGGACGATGTCTCATAGGGACGAAAGCAACATCCGGCTGACCGATGGGAGGGTCGGGATACTTTTGGTCGAAAGTGACTTTAGACTATACAAACCAGGTTTCGATAGTGGAAAACTTGGATTCCGTCGGCCGGAATTGCCAGGAAGGTCGGGGGTAGCCATTTGACTTAGCAGTGATTGGACACCAGGGCAAGGACTCATAGGGTCCAAGGCTACATCCGGCTGACCGATGGGAAGTTCGGGATACTTTTGGTCGTAGTTGACTTTAGACTAAACAAACCAGGTTTCCAAAGTCGAAAACTTAGGCTCCGCCGGGCAGAATTGCCAGGAAGGTCGGGGGTAGTCACTATCCTTAGCAGTGATGGGACTCCAGGACGAGGTCTCATAGGCTCCAAGGCTACATCCGGCTGACCGATGGGATGTTCGGGATACTTTTGGTCGAAATTGACGTTAGACTATACAATCCAGGTTTCCAAAGTGGAAAACTTGGATTCCGTCCGGCAGAATTGCCTGGAAGGTCGGGGGTAGCCATTTGACTTAGTAGTGATGGGACTCCAGGACGAGGTCTCATAGGTTCCAAGGCTACATCCGGCCGACCGATGGGAAGGTCGGGATACTTTTGGTCGAAATTGACTTCAGACTATACAATCCAGGTTTCCAAAGTGGAAAACTTGGATTCCGTCGGCCGGAATTGCCAGGAAGGTCGGGGGAGTCATTTGACTTTGCTGTGATGGGACTCCAGGACGAGGTCTCATAGGGACCAAGGCTACATCCGGCTGACCGATGGGAAGGTCGGGATACTTTTGGTCGAAATTGACTTTCGACTATACAATCCAGGTTTCCAAAGTGGAAAACTTGGATTCCGTCGGCCGGAATTGCCAGGAAGGTCGGGGGAGTCATTTGACTTTGCTGTGATGGGACTCCAGGACGAGGTCTCATAGGGACCAAGGCTACATCCGGCTGACCGATGGGAGGGTCGGGATACTTTTGGTCGAAATTGACTTTAGACTATACAATCCAGGTTTCCAAAGTGCAAAACTTGCATTCCGTCAGGGCAGAATTGCCAGGAAGGTCGGGGGTAGCCATTTGACTTATCTGTGATGGGAGTCCAGGACGAGGTCTCATAGGGACCAAGGCTACATCTGGCTGACCGATGGGAAGCTCTGGATACTTTTGGCCGAAAATGGCTTTAGCCTATACAATCCAGGTTTCGAAATTGGAAAACTTGGATTCCGTCGGGCAGAATTGCCAGGAAGGTCGGGGGTAGCCATTTGACTTAGCAGTGATGGGACACCAGGGAGAGGTCTCATAGGGACCAAGGCTACATCCAGCTAACAGATGGGAAGGTCGGGATACTTTTGGTCGAAATTGACTTTAGACTATACAAGCCAGGTTTCCAAAGTGGAAAACTTGGATTCCGTCGGCCAGAATTGCCAGGAAGGTCGGGGGAAGCCATTTGACTTAGAAGTGATTGGACACCAGGGAGAGATCTCATAGGGACCAAGGCTACATCCGGCTGACCGATGGGAAGGCCTGGATGCTTTTGATCGAAAATGACTTTAGACTATACAAACCAGGTTTCCAAAGTGCAAAACTTGGATTCCGTCGGGCAGAATTGCCAGGAAGGTCGGGGCTAGCCATTTGACTTGGCAGTGATGGGACTCCAGGACGAGGTCTCATAGGTTCCAAGGCTACATCTGGCTGACCGATGGGAAGTTCGGGATACTTTTGGTCGAAATTGACTTTAGACTATACACACCAGGTTTCCAAAGTGGAAAACTTGGATTCCGTCGGGCAGAATTGCCAGGTTGGTCGGGGGTGGCCATTTGACTTAGCAGTGATTGGACACCAGGGAGAGGTCTCATGGGGACCAAGACTACATCCGGCTGACCGATAGGAAGGTCGGGATACTTTTGGTCGAAATTGACTTTAGACTATACAAGCCAGGTTTCCGAAGTACAAAACTTGGATTCCGTCGGGCAGAATTGCCAGGAAGGTCGGGGGTATTCATTTGACTTAGCAGTGATGGGACTCCAGGACGAGGTCTCAGGTTCCATGGCTACATCCGGCTGACCGATGGGAAGTTCGGAATACTATTAGACGAAATTGACTTTAGACTATACAAACCAGGTTGCTAAAGTGGAAAACTTGGATTCCGTCGGCCAAAATTGCCAGGAAGGTCGGGGGAAGCCATTTGACGTAGCGGCGATTGGACACCAGGGAGAGGTCTCATAGGGACCAAGGCTACATCCGGCTGACCGATGGGAAGGTCGGGATACTTTTGGTCGAAATTGACTTGAGACTATACAAACCAGGTTTTCAAAGTGGGAAACTTGGATTCCGTCGGCCAGAATTGCCAGGAAGGTCGGGGGAAGCCATTCGACTTAGCACTGATTGGACACCAGGGAGAGGTCTCATAGGGACCAAGGCTACATCCGGCTGACCGATGTGAAGTTCGGGAAACTTTTGGTCGAAATTGACTTTAGACTATACAAACCAGGTTTTCAAAGTGGAAAACTTGGATTCCGTCGGCCGGAATTGCGAGGAAGGTCGGGGGAAGCCATTTGACTTAGCAGTAATTGGACTCCAGGACGAGGTCTCATAGGGACCAAGGCTACATCCGGCTGACCGATGGGAAGGTCTGGATAATTTTGGTCGAAAATGACTTTAGACAATACAAACCAGGTTTTCAAAGTGGAAAACTTGGATTCCGTCGACCAGAATTGCCAGGAAGGTCGGGGGTAGCCATTTGACTTAGCCGTGATGTGACTCCAGGACGAGATCTCATAGGGACCAAGGCTACATCCGGCTGACCGATGGGAAGGCCTGGATACTTTTTGTCGAAAATGACTTTAGACAATACAATCCAGGTTTTCAGAGTGCAAAACTTGGATTCCGTCGGGCAGAATTGCCAGGAAGGTCGGGGGTAGCCATTTGACTTAGCAGTGATGGGACTCCACGACGATGTCTCATAGGGACGAAGCATACAACCGGCTGACCCGTGGGAAGTTCGGGATACTTTTCGTCGAAATTGACTTTAGACTATACAATCCAGGTTTCCTAAGTAGAAAACTTGGGCTCCGTCGGGCAGAATTGCCAGGAAGGTCGGGGGTAGCCATTTGACTTAGCAGTAATTGGACTCCAGGACGAGGTCTCATAGGGACCAAGGCTACATCCGGCTGACCGATGGGAAGGTCTGGATAATTTTGGTCGAAAATGACTTTAGACAATACAAACCAGGTTTTCAAAGTGGAAAACTTGGATTCCGTCGACCAGAATTGCCAGGAAGGTCGGGGGTAGCCATTTGACTTAGCCGTGATGTGACTCCAGGACCTTGTCTCATAGGGACGAAGGCTACATCCGGCTGACCGATGGGAAGGTCGGGATACTTTTGATCGAAAATGACTTTCGACTATACAATCCAGGTTTCCAAAGTGGAAAACTTGGATTCCGTCGGCCGGAATTGCCAGGAAGGTCGGGGGAGTCATTTGACTTTGCTGTGATGGGACTCCAGGACGAGGTCTCATAGGGACCAAGGCTACATCCGGCTGACCGATGGGAGGGTCGGGATACTTTTGGTCGAAAGTGACTTTAGACTATACAATCCAGGTTTCCAAAGAGCAAAACTTGCATTCCGTCAGGGCAGAATTGCCAGGAAGGTCGGGGGTAGCCATTTGACTTATCTGTGATGGGAGTCCAGGACGAGGTCTCATAGGGACCAAGGCTACATCTGGCTGGCCGATGGGAAGCTCTGGATACTTTTGGCCGAAAATGGCTTTAGACTATACAATCCAGGTTTCGAAATTGGAAAACTTGGATTCCGTCCGCCAGAGTTGCCAGGAAGGTCGGGGGAGCCCTTTGACTTTGCAGTAATTGGACACCAGGGAGAGGTCTCATAGGGACCAAGGCTACATCCGGCTGACCGATGGGAAGGTCGGGATACTTTTGGTCGAAATTGACTTTAGACTATACAGACCAGGTTGCCAAAGTGGAAAACTTGGATTCCGTCGGGCAGAATTGCCAGGAAGGTCGGGGGAGTCATTTGACTTAGCAGTGATGGGACTCCACGACGATGTCTCATAGGGACGAAGCCTACATCCGGCTGACCCGTGGGAAGTTCGGGATACTTTTGGTCGAAATTGACTTTAGACTATACAATCCAGGTTTCCTAAGTAGAAAACTTGGGCTCCGTCGTGCAGAATTGCCAGGAAGGTCGGGGGTAGCCATTTGACTTAGCAGTGATGGGACTCCAGGTCGAGATCTCACAGGGACCAAGGCTACACCCGGCTGACCGATGGGAAGGTCTGGATACTTTTCGTCGAAATTGACTTTAGACTATACAAACCAGGTTTTCAAAGTGGAAAAATTGGATTCCGTCGGCCGGAATTGCGAGGAAGGTCGGGGGAGCCATTTGACTTAGCAGTGTTTGGACACCAGGGCGAGGTCTCATAGGGACCAAGGCTACATCCGGCTGACCGATGGGAGGGTCGGGATACTTTTGGTCGAAATTGACTTTTGACTATACAATCCAGGTTTCCAAAGTGCAAAACTTGGATTCCGTTGGGCAGAATTGCAAGGAAGGTCGGGGGTAGCTATTTGACTTAGCAGTGATGGGACTATAGGATGATGTCTCATAGGGACGAAGACTACATCCGGCTGACCGATGGGACGGTCGGGATACTTTTGGTCGAAATTGACTTTAGACTATACAATCCAGGTTTCCAAAGTGCAAAACTTGGATTCCGTCGGGCAGAATTGCCAGGAAGGTCGGGGGTAGCTATTTGACTTAGCAGTGATGGGACTATAGGACGATGTCTCATAGGGACGAAGACTACATCCGGCTGACCGATGGGACGGTCGGGATACTTTTGGTCGAAATTGACTTTAGACTATACAATCCAGGTTTCCAAAGTGCAAAACTTGGATTCCGTCGGGCAGAATTGCCAGGAAGGTCGGGGGTAGCCATTTGACTTAGCAGTGATGGGACTCCACGACGATGTCTCATAGGGACGAAGCCTACATCCGGCTGACCCGTGGGAAGTTCGGGATACTGTTGGTCGAAATTGACTTTAGACTATACAATCCAGGTTTCCAAAGTGCAAAACTTGGATTCCGTCGGCCGGAATTGCCAGGAAGGTCGGGGGAGTCATTTGACTTTGCTGTGATGGGACTCCAGGACGAGGTCTCATAGGGACCAAGGCTACATCCGGCTGACCGATGGGAAGGTCGGGATACTTTTGGTCGAATGTGACTTTCGAATATACAATCCAGGTTTCCAAAGTGCAAAACTTGGATTCCGTCGGGCAGAATTGCCAGGAAGGTCGGGGGTAGCCATTTGACTTAGCAGTGATTGGACACCAGGGCGAGGACTCATAGGGTCCAAGGCTACATCCGGCTGACCGATGGGAAGTTCGGGATACTTTTGGTCGTAGTTGACTTTAGACTAAACAAACCAGGTTTCCAAAGTCGAAAACTTGGATTCCGTCGGCCAGAATTGCCAGGAAGGTCGGGGGTAGTCACTTTCCTTAGCAGTGATGGGACTCCAGGACGAGGTCTCATAGGCTCCAAGGCTACATCCGGCTGACCGATGGGTAGTTCGGGATACTTTTGGTCGAAATTGACGTTAGACTATACAATCCAGGTTTCCAAAGTGGAAAACTTGGATTCCGTCGGGCAGAATTGCCTGGAAGGTCGGGGGTAGCCATTTGACTTAGTAGTGATGGGACTCCAGGACGAGGTCTCATAGGTTCCAAGGCTACATCCGGCCGACCGATGGGAAGGTCTGGATACTTTTGGTCGAAAATGACTTTCGACTATACAATCCAGGTTTCCAAAGTGCAAAACTTGCATTCCGTCAGGGCAGAATTGCCAGGAAGGACGGGGGTAGCCATTTGACTTAGCTGTGATGGGAGTCCAGGACTAGGTCTCATAGGGACCAAGGCTACATCTGGCTGACCGATGGGAAGCTCTGGATACTTTTGGCCGATAATGACTTTAGACTATACAATCCAGGTTTCCAAAGTGCAAAACGTGGATTCCGTCGGGCAGAATTGCCAGGAAGGTCGGGGGTAGCCATTTGACATAGCAGTGATGGGACTCCAGGACCATGTCTCATAGGGACGAAGGCTACATCCGGCTGACCGTTGGGAAGGTCGGGATACTTTTGGTCGAAATTGACTTTAGACTATACAATCCAGGTTTCCTAAGTAGAAAACTTGGGCTCCGTCGGGCAGAATTGCCAGGAAGGTCGGGGGTAGCCATTTGACTTAGCAGTGATGGGACACCAGGGAGAGGTCTCATAATGACCAAGGCTACATCCAGCTAACAGATGGGAAGGTCGGGATACTTTTGGTCGAAATTGACTTTAGACTATACAAGCCAGGTTTCCAAAGTGGAAAACTTGGATTCCGTCGGCCAGAATTGCCAGGAAGGTCGGGGGAAGCCATTTGACTTAGCAGTAATTGGACTCCAGGACGAGGTCTCATAGGGACCAAGGCTACATCCGTTGACCGATGGGAAGGTCGGGATACTTTTGGTCGAAATTGACTTTAGACAATACAAACCAGGTTTTCAAAGTGGAAAACTTGGATTCCGTCGGCCGGAATTGCGAGGAAGTTCGGGGGAAGCCATTTGACTTAGAAGTGATTGGACACCAGGGAGAGGTCTCATAGGGACCAAGGCTACATCCGGCTACCCGATGGGAAGTTCGGGATACTTTTGTTCGAAATTGACCTTAGACTATACAATCCAGGTTTCCAAAGTGGAAAACTTGGATTCCGTCGGGCAGAATTGCCATGAAGGTCGGGGGTAGTCATTTGACTTAGCAGTGATTGGATACCAGGCCGAGGTCTCATAGGGCCCAAGGCTACATCCGGCTGACCGATGGGAAGGTCTGGATACTTTTGGTCGAAAATGACTTTAGACTATACAAACCAGGTTGCCAAAGTGGAAAACTTGGATTCCGTCGACCAGAATTGCCAGGAAGGTCGGGGGTAGCCATTTGACTTAGCCGTGATGTGACTCCAGGACGAGATCTCATAGGGACCAAGGCTACATCCGGCTGACCGATGGGAAGGCCTGGATACTTTTTGTCGAAAATGACTTTAGACAATACAATCCAGGTTTTCAAAGTGCAAAACTTGGATTCCTTCGGGCAGAATTGCCAGGAAGGTCGGGGGTAGCCATTTGACTTAGCAGTGATGGGACTCCACGACGATGTCTCATAGGGACGAAGCATACATCCGGCTGACCGATGGGAAGGTCTGGATACTTTTGGTCGCAATTGACTTTAGGCTATACAAACCAGGTTGCCAAAGTGGAAAACGTGGATTCCGTGGGCCAGAATTGCCAGGAAGGTCTGGGGAAGCCATTTGACTTAGCAGTAATTGGACTCCAGGACGGGATCTCATAGGGACCAAGGCTACATCCGGCTGACCGATGGGAAGGCCTGGATACTTTTTGTCGAAAATGACTTTAGACAATACAATCCAGGTTTCCAAAGTGCAAAACTTGGATTCCGTCGGGCAGAATTGCCAGGAAGGTCGGGGGTAGCCATTTGACTTAGCAGTGATGGGACTCCACGACGATGTCTCATAGGGACGAAGCATACATCCGGCTGACCCGTGGGAAGTTCGGGATACTTTTGGTCGAAATTGACTTTAGACTATACAATCCAGGTTTCCTAAGTAGAAAACTTGGGCTCCGTCGGGCAGAATTGCCAGGAAGGTCGGGGGTAGCCATTTGACTTAGCAGTGATGGGACTCCAGGACGAGATCTCACAGGGACCAAGGCTACATCCGGCTGACCGATGGGAAGGTCTGGATACTTTTCGTCGAAATTGACTTTAGACTATACAAACCAGGTTTTCAAAGTGGAAAAATTGGATTCCGTCGGCCGGAATAGCGAGGAAGGTCGGGGGAGCCATTTGACTTAGCTGTGATGGGACTCCGGGACGGGGACTCATAGGGACCAAGGCTACATCCGGCTGACCGATGGGAAGGTCGGGATACTTTTGGTCGAAAATGACTTTCGACTATACAGTCCAGGTTTCCAAAGTGCAAAACTTGCATTCCGTCAGGGCAGAATTGCCAGGAAGGTCGGGGGTAGCCATTTGACTTAGCTGTGATGGGAGTCCAGGACGAGGTCTCATAGGGACCAAGGCTACATCTGGCTGACCGATGGGAAGCTCTGGATACTTTTGGCCGAAAATGACTTTAGACTATACAATCCAGGTTTCCAAAGTGCAAAACTTGGATTCCGTCGGGCAGAATTGTCACTAAGGTCGGGGGTAGCCATTTGACTTAGCAGTGATGGGACTCCAGGACCATGTCTCATAGGGACGATGGCTACATCCGGCTGACCGATGGGAAGGTCGGGATACTTTTGATCGAAAATGACTTTCGACTATACAATCCAGGTTTCCAAAGTGCAAAACTTGCATTCCGTCAGGGCAGAATTGCCAGGAAGGTCGGGGGTAGTCATTTGACTTATCTGTGATGGGAGTCCAGGACGAGGTCTCATAGGGACCAAGGCTACATCCGGCTGACCGATGGGAAGGTCGGGATACTTTTTTTCGAAATTGACTTTAGACTATACAATCCAGGTTTCCAAAGTGCATAACTTGGATTCCGTCGGGCAGAATGGCCAGGAAGGTCGGGGGTAGCCATTTGACTTAGCAGTGATGGGACTCCAGGACGATGTCTCATAGGGACGAAGGCTACATCCGGCTAACCGATGGGAAGGTCGGGATACTTTTGGTCGAAATTGACTTCAGACTATACAATCCAGGTTTCCAATGTGGAAAACTTGGATTCCGTCGGCCGGAATTGCCAGGAAGGTCGGGGGAGTCATTTGACTTTGCTGTGATGGGACTCCAGGACGAGGTCTCATAGGGACCAAGGCTACATCCGGCTGACCGATGGGAAGGTCGGGATACTTTTGGTCGAAATTGACTTTCGACTATACAATCCAGGTTTCCAAAGTGGAAAACTTGGATTCCGTCGGCCGGAATTGCCAGGAAGGTCGGGGGAGTCATTTGACTTTGCTGTGATGGGACTCCAGGACGAGGTCTCATAGGGACCAAGGCTACATCCGGCTGACCGATGGGAGGGTCGGGATACTTTTGGTCGAAATTGACTTTAGACTATACAATGCAGGTTTCCAAAGTGCAAAACTTGCATTCCGTCAGGGCAGAATTGCCAGGAAGGTCGGGGGTAGCCATTTGACTTATCTGTGATGGGAGTCCAGGACGAGGTCTCATAGGGACCAAGGCTACATCTGGCTGACCGATGGGAAGCTCTGGATACTTTTGGCCGAAAATGGCTTTAGCCTATACAATCCAGGTTTCGAAATTGGAAAACTTGGATTCCGTCCGCCAGAGTTGCCAGGAAGGTCGGGGGAGCCCTTTGACTTTGCAGTAATTGGACACCAGGGAGAGGTCTCATAGGGACCAAGGCTACATCCGGCTGACCGATGGGAAGGTCGGGATACTTTTGGTCGAAATTGACTTTAGACTATACAAACCAGGTTGCCAAAGTGGAAAACTTGGATTCCGTCGGGCAGAATTGCCAGGAAGGTCGGGGGAGTCATTTGACTTAGCAGTGATGGGACTCCACGACGATGTCTCATAGGGACGAAGCCTACATCCGGCTGACCCGTGGGAAGTTCGGGATACTTTTGGTCGAAATTGACTTTAGACTATACAATCCAGGTTTCCAAAGTGCAAAACTTGGATTCCGTCGGCCGGAATTGCCAGGAAGGTCGGGGGAGTCATTTGACTTTGCTGTGATGGGACTCCAGGACGAGGTCTCATAGGGACCAAGGCTACATCCGGCTGACCGATGGGAAGGTCGGGATACTTTTGGTCGAAAGTGACTTTCGAATATACAATCCAGGTTTCCAAAGTGCAAAACTTGGATTCCGTCGGGCAGAATTGCCAGGAAGGTCGGGGGTAGCCATTTGACTTAGCAGTGATGGGACTCCAGGACGATGTCTCATAGGGACGAAAGCAACATCCGGCTGACCGATGGGAGGGTCGGGATACTTTTGGTCGAAAGTGACTTTAGACTATACAAACCAGGTTTCGATAGTGGAAAACTTGGATTCCGTCGGCCGGAATTGCCAGGAAGGTCGGGGGTAGCCATTTGACTTAGCAGTGATTGGACACCAGGGCAAGGACTCATAGGGTCCAAGGCTACATCCGGCTGACCGATGGGAAGTTCGGGATACTTTTGGTCGTAGTTGACTTTAGACTAAACAAACCAGGTTTCCAAAGTCGAAAACTTAGGCTCCGCCGGGCAGAATTGCCAGGAAGGTCGGGGGTAGTCACTATCCTTAGCAGTGATGGGGCTCCAGGACGAGGTCTCATAGGCTCCAAGGCTACATCCGGCTGACCGATGGGATGTTCGGGATACTTTTGGTCGAAATTGACGTTAGACTATACAATCCAGGTTTCCAAAGTGGAAAACTTGGATTCCGTCGGGCAGAATTGCCTGGAAGGTCGGGGGTAGCCATTTGACTTAGTAGTGATGGGACTCCAGGACGAGGTCTCATAGGTTCCAAGGCTACATCCGGCCGACCGATGGGAAGGTCTGGATACTTTTGGTCGAAAATGACTTTCGACTATACAATCCAGGTTTCCAAAGTGCAAAACTTGCATTCCGTCAGGGCAGAATTGCCAGGAAGGACGGGGGTAGCCATTTGACTTAGCTGTGATGGGAGTCCAAGACTAGGTCTCATAGGGACCAAGGCTACATCTGGCTGACTGATGGGAAGCTCTGGATACTTTTGGCCGATAATGACTTTAGACTATACAATCCAGGTTTCCAAAGTGCAAAACGTGAATTCCGTCGGGCAGAATTGCCAGGAAGGTCGGGGGTAGCCATTTGACTTAGCAGTGATGGGACTCCAGGACCATGTCTCATAGGGACGAAGGCTACATCCGGCTGACCGATGGGAAGGTCGGGATACTTTTGGTCGAAATTGACTTTAGACTATACAAACCAGGTTGCCAAAGTGGAAAACTTGGATTCCGTCGGGCAGAATTGCCAGGAAGGTCGGGGGAGTCATTTGACTTAGCAGTGATGGGACTCCACGACGATGTCTCATAGGGACGAAGCCTACATCCGGCTGACCCGTGGGAAGTTCGGGATACTTTTGGTCGAAATTGACTTTAGACTATACAATCCAGGTTTCCTAAGTTGAAAACTTGGGCTCCGTCGGGCAGAATTGCCAGGAAGGTCGGGGGTAGCCATTTGACTTAGCAGTGATGGGACACCAGGGAGAGGTCTCATAGGGACCAAGGCTACATCCAGCTAACAGATGGGAAGGTCGGGATACTTTTGGTCGAAATTGACTTTAGACTATACAAGCCAGGTTTCCAAAGTGGAAAACTTGGATTCCGTCGGCCAGAATTGCCAGGAAGGTCGGGGGAAGCCATTTGACTTAGAAGTGATTGGACACCAGGGAGAGATCTCATAGGGACCAAGGCTACATCCGGCTGACCGATGGGAAGGCCTGGATGCTTTTGATCGAAAATGACTTTAGACTATACAAACCAGGTTTCCAAAGTGCAAAACTTGGATTCCGTCGGGCAGAATTGCCAGGAAGGTCGGGGGTATTCATTTGACTTAGCAGTGATGGGACACCAGCACGAGGTCTCAAGTTCCATGGCTACATCCGGCTGACCGATGGGAAGTTCGGAATACTATTAGACGAAATTGACTTTAGACTATACAAACCAGGTTGCTAAAGTGGAAAACTTGGATTCCGTCGGCCAAAATTGCCAGGAAGGTCGGGGGAAGCCATTTGACGTAGCGGCGATTGGACACCAGGGAGAGGTCTCATAGGGACCAAGGCTACATCCGGCTGACCGATGGGAAGGTCGGGATACTTTTGGTCGAAATTGACTTGAGACTATACAAACCAGGTTTTCAAAGTGGGAAACTTGGATTCCGTCGGCCAGAATTGCCAGGAAGGTCGGGGGAAGCCATTCGACTTAGCACTGATTGGACACCAGGGAGAGGTCTCATAGGGACCACGGCTACATCCGGCTGACCGATGGGAGGGTCGGGATACTTTTGGTCGAAATTGACCTTAGGTTATACAATCCATGTTTCCAAAGTGGAAAACTCGTATTCCGTCGGGCAGAATTGCCATGAAGGTCGGGGGTAGTCATTTGACATAGCAGAGATGGGACTCCAGGACGAGATCTAATAGCGACCAAGGCTACATCCGGGTGATCGATGAGATGTTCGGGATACTTTTGGTCGAAATTGACTTTAGACTAAACAATCCACGTTTCCAAAGTGGAAAACTTGGATTCCGTCGACCAGAATTGCCAGGAAGGTCGGGGGTAGCCATTTGACTTAGCAGTGATTGGACAACAGGGCGAGGTCTCATAGGGACCAAGGCTACATCCGGCTGACCGATGTGAAGTTCGGGAAACTTTTGGTCGAAATTGACTTTAGACTATACAAACCAGGTTTTCAAAGTGGAAAACTTGGATTCCGTCGGCCGGAATTGCGAGGAAGGTCGGGGGAAGCCATTTGACTTAGCAGTAATTGGACTCCAGGACGAGGTCTCATAGGGACCAAGGCTACATCCGTTGACCGATGGGAAGGTCGGGATACTTTTGGTCGAAATTGACTTTAGACAATACAAACCAGGTTTTCAAAGTGGAAAACTTGGATTCCGTCGGCCGGAATTGCGAGGAAGGTCGGGGGAAGCCATTTGACTTAGAAGTGATTGGACACCAGGGAGAGGTCTCATAGGGACCAAGGCTACATCCGGCTGACCGATGGGAAGTTCGGGATACTTTTGTTCGAAATTGACCTTAGACTATACAATCCAGGTTTCCAAAGTGGAAAACTTGGATTCCGTCGGGCAGAATTGCCATGAAGGTCGGGGGTAGTCATTTGACTTAGCAGTGATTGGATACCAGGCCGAGGTCTCATAGGGACCAAGGCTACATCCGGCTGACCGATGGGAAGGTCTGGATAATTTTGGTCGAAAATGACTTTAGACTATACAAACCAGGTTGCCAAAGTGGAAAACTTGGATTCCGTCGACCAGAATTGCCAGGAAGGTCGGGGGTAGCCATTTGACTTAGCCGTGATGTGACTCCAGGACGAGATCTCATAGGGACCAAGGCTACATCCGGCTGACCGATGGGAAGGCCTGGATACTTTTTGTCGAAAATGACTTTAGACAATACAATCCAGGTTTTCAGAGTGCAAAACTTGGATTCCGTCGGGCAGAATTGCCAGGAAGGTCGGGGGTAGCCATTTGACTTAGCAGTGATGGGACTCCACGACGATGACTCATAGGGACGAAGCATACATCCGGCTGACCGATGGGAAGGTCTGGATACTTTTGGTCGCAATTGACTTTAGGCTATACAAACCAGGTTGCCAAAGTGGAAAACGTGGATTCCGTGGGCCAGAATTGCCAGGAAGGTCTGGGGAAGCCATTTGACTTAGCAGTAATTGGACTCCACGTCGAGGTCTCATAGGGACCAAGGCTACATCCGGCTGACCGATGGGAAGGTCTGGATACTTTTGGTCGAAAATGACTTTAGACTATACAAACCAGGTTGCCAAAGTGGAAAACTTGGGCTCCGTCGGGCAGAATTGCCAGGAAGGTCGGGGGTAGCCATTTGACTTAGCAGTGATGGGACTCCAGGACGAGATCTCACAGGGACCAAGGCTACATCCGGCTGACCGATGGGAAGGTCTGGATACTTTTCGTCGAAATTGACTTTAGACTATACAAACCAGGTTTTCAAAGTGGAAAAATTGGATTCCGTCGGCCGGAATAGCGAGGAAGGTCGGGGGAGCCATTTGACTTAGCAGTGATGGGACTCCGGGACGGGGACTCATAGGGACCAAGGCTACATCCGGCTGACCGATGGGAAGGTCGGGATACTTTTGGTCGAAAATGACTTTCGACTATACAGTCCAGGTTTCCAAAGTGCAAAACTTGCATTCCGTCAGGGCAGAATTGCCAGGAAGGTCGGGGGTAGCCATTTGACTTAGCTGTGATGGGAGTCCAGGACGAGGTCTCATAGGGACCAAGGCTACATCTGGCTGACCGATGGGAAGCTCTGGATACTTTTGGCCGAAAATGACTTTAGACTATACAATCCAGGTTTCCAAAGTGCAAAACTTGGATTCCGTCGGGCAGAATTGTCACTAAGGTCGGGGGTAGCCATTTGACTTAGCAGTGATGGGACTCCAGGACCTTGCCTCATAGGGACGAAGGCTACATCCGGCTGACCGATGGGAAGGTCGGGATACTTTTGATCGAAAATGACTTTCGACTATACAATCCAGGTTTCCAAAGTGCAAAACTTGCATTCCGTCAGGGCAGAATTGCCAGGAAGGTCGGGGGTAGTCATTTGACTTATCTGTGATGGGAGTCCAGGACGAGGTCTCATAGGGACCAAGGCTACATCCGGCTGACCGATGGGAAGGTCGGGATACTTTTTTTCGAAATTGACTTTAGACTATACAATCCAGGTTTCCAAAGTGCATAACTTGGATTCCGTCGGGTAGAATGGCCAGGAAGGTCGGGGGTAGCCATTTGACTTAGCAGTGATGGGACTCCAGGACGATGTCTCATAGGGACGAAGGCTACATCCGGCTAACCGATGGGAAGGTCGGGATACTTTTGGTCGAAATTGACTTCAGACTATACAATCCAGGTTTCCTAAGTAGAAAACTTGGGCTCCGTCGTGCAGAATTGCCAGGAAGGTCGGGGGTAGCCATTTGACTTAGCAGTGATGGGACTCCAGGTAGAGATCTCACAGGGACCAAGGCTACATCCGGCTGACCGATGGGAAGGTCTGGATACTTTTCGTCGAAATTGACTTTAGACTATACAAACCAGGTTTTCAAAGTGGAAAAATTGGATTCCGTCGGCCGGAATTGCGAGGAAGGTCTGGGGAAGCCATTTGACTTAGCAGTGATTGGACACCAGGGCGAGGTCTCATAGGGACCAAGGCTACATCCGGCTGACCGATGGGAAGGTCGGGATACTTTTGGTCGAAAATGACTTTCGACTATACAGTCCAGGTTTCCAAAGTGCAAAACTTGCATTCCGTCAGGGCAGAATTGCCAGGAAGGTCGGGGGTAGCCATTTGACTTAGCAGTGATGGGACTCCAGGACGATGTGTCATAGGGACGAAGGCTACATCCGGCTGACCGATGGGAAGGTCGGGATACTTTTGCTCGAAATTGACTTTAGACTATACAAACCAGGTTGCCAAAGTGGAAAACTTGGATTCCGTCGGCCAGAATTGCCAGGAAGGTCGTGCGTAGCCATTTGACTTAGTAGTGATTGGACACCAGGGAGAGGTCTAATAGCGCCCAAGGCTACATCCAGCTGACTGATGGGAAGATCGGTATACTTTTGGTCGAAAATGACTTTAGACTATACAAACCAGATTGCCAAAGTGGAAAACTTGGATTCCGTCGAGCAGAATTGCCAGGAAGGTCGGGGGTAGCCATTTTACTTAGCAGTGATTGGACTCCAAGACGAGGTCTCATAGGGACCAAGGCTACATGCGGCTGACCGATGGGAAGGTCGGGATACTTTTAGTCGAAATTGACTTTAGACTATACAAACCAGGTTGCCAAAGTGGAAAACTTGGATTCCGTCGGCCAGAATTGCCAGGATGGTCGTGGGTAGCCATTTGTCTTAGCTGTGATGGGACTCCAGGACGAGGTCTCATAGGGACCAAGGCTACATCCGACTGACCCATGGGAAGTTCGGGATACTTTTGGTCGAAATTGTCTTTAGACTATACAGTCCAGGTTTCCAAAGTGCAAAACTTGGATTCCGTCGGGCAGAATTGTCACTAAGGTCGGGGGTAGCCATTTGACTTAGCAGTGATGGGACTCCAGGACCATGTCTCATAGGGACGATGGCTACATCCGGCTGACCGATGGGAAGGTCGGGATACTTTTGATCGAAAATGACTTTCGACTATACAATCCAGGTTTCCAAAGTGCAAAACTTGCATTCCGTCAGGGCAGAATTGCCAGGAAGGTCGGGGGTAGTCATTTGACTTATCTGTGATGGGAGTCCAGGACGAGGTCTCATAGGGACCAAGGCTACATCCGGCTGACCGATGGGAAGGTCGGGATACTTTTTTTCGAAATTGACTTTAGACTATACAATCCAGGTTTCCAAAGTGCATAACTTGGATTCCGTCGGGCAGAATGGCCAGGAAGGTCGGGGGTAGCCATTTGACTTAGCAGTGATGGGACTCCAGGACGATGTCTCATAGGGACGAAGGCTACATCCGGCTAACCGATGGGAAGGTCGGGATACTTTTGGTCGAAATTGACTTCAGACTATACAATCCAGGTTTCCAAAGTGGAAAACTTGGATTCCGTCGGCCGGAATTGCCAGGAAGGTCGGGGGAGTCATTTGACTTTGCTGTGATGGGACTCCAGGACGAGGTCTCATAGGGACCAAGGCTACATCCGGCTGACCGATGGGAGGGTCGGGATACTTTTGGTCGAAATTGACTTTTGACTATACAATCCAGGTTTCCAAAGTGCAAAACTTGGATTCCGTTGGGCAGAATTGCAAGGAAGGTCGGGGGTAGCTATTTGACATAGCAGTGATGGGACTATAGGACGATGTCTCATAGGGACGAAGACTACATGCGGCTGACCGATGGGACGGTCGGGATACTTTTGGTCGAAATTGACTTTAGACTATACAATCCAGGTTTCCAAAGTGCAAAACTTGGATTCCGTCGGGCAGAATTGCCAGGAAGGTCGGGGGTAGCCATTGGACTCAGCAGTGATGGGACTCCACGAGGATGTCTCATAGGGACGAAGCCTACATCCGGCTGACCCGTGGGAAGTTCGGGATACTTTTGGTCGAAATTGACTTTAGACTATACAAACCAGGTTTCCTAAGTAGAAAACTTGGGCTCCGTCGGGCAGAATGGCCATGAAGGTCGGGGGTAGTCATTTGAGTTAGCAGTGACGGGACTCCAGGACGAGGTCTCATAGGTTCCAAGGCTACATCCGGCTGACCGATGGGAAGTTCGGGATACTTTTGGTCGAAATTGACTTTAGACTAAACAATCCAGGTTTCCAAAGTGGAAAACTTGGATTCCGTCGGCCAGAATTGCCAGGAAGGTCGGGGGTAGCCATTTGACTTAGCAGTGATTGGACACCAGGGCGAGGACTCATAGGGTCCAAGGCTACATCCGGCTGACCGATGGGAAGTTCGGGATACTTTTGGTCGTAGTTGACTTTAGACTATACAAACCAGGTTTCCAAAGACGAAAACTTGGGCTCCGCCGGGCAGAATTGGCAGGAAGGTCGGGGGTAGTCACTTTCCTTAGCAGTGATGGGACTCCAAGACGAGGTCTCATAGGCTCCAAGGCTACATCCGGCTGACCGATGGGAAGTTCGGGATACTTTTGGTCGAAATTGACGTTAGACTATACAATCCAGGTTTCCAAAGTGGAAAACTTGGATTCCGTCGGTCAGAATTGCCTGGAAGGTCGGGGGTAGCCATTTGACTTAGTAGTGATGGGACTCCAGGACGAGGTCTCATAGGTTCCAAGGCTACATCCGGCCGACCGATGGGAAGGTCTGGATCCTTTTGGTCGAAAATGACTTTCGACTATACAATCCAGGTTTCCAAAGTGCAAAACTTCGGCTACATCTGGCTGACCGATGGGAAGCTCTGGATACTTTTGGCCGATAATGACTTTAGACTATACAATCCTGGTTTCCAAAGTGCAAAACTTGGATTCCGTCGGGCAGAATTGCCAGGAAGGTCGGGGGTAGCCTTTTGACTTAGCTGTGATGGGACTCCAGGACGAGGTCTCATAGGGACCAAGGCTACATCCGGCTGACAGATGGGAAGGTCTGGATACTTTTGGTCGAAAATGACAGTAGACTAGACAAACCAGATTGCCAAAGTGGAAAACTTGGATTCCGTCGGCCATAATTGCCAGGAAGGTCGGGTGTAGCCATTTGACTTAGCAGTGATGGGACTCCAGGGCGAGATCTCATAGGGACCAAGGCTACATCCGGCTGACCGATGGGAAGGTCTGGATACTTTTGGTCGAAAATGACTTTAGACTATACAATCCAGGTTTCCAAAGTGGAAAACTTGGATTCCGTCCGCTGGAATTGCCAGGAAGGTCGTGGGTAGCCATTTGACTTAGCAGTGATTGGACACCAGGGAGGGGTCTCATAGGGACCAAGGCTACATCCGGCTGACCGATGGGAAGGTCGGGATACTTTTGGTCGAAATTGTCTTTAGACTATACAATCCAGGTTTCCAAAGTGCCAAACTTGGATTCCGTCGGTCAGAATTGCCAGGAAGGTCGGGGGTAGCCATTTGACTTAGCAGTGTTTGGACTCCATGACGATGTGTCATAGGGACGAAGGCTACATCCGGCTGACCGATGGGAAGGTCGGGATACTTTTGGTCGAAATTGACTTTAGACTATACAAGCCAGGTTGCCAAAGTGGAAAACTTGGATTCCGACGGGCAGAGTACACAGGAATGTCGGGGGTAGCTGCCATTTGACATAGCAGTAATTGGACACCTGGGCGAGGTCTCATAGAGACCAAGGCTACATCCGGCGGACCGATGGGAAGGTCTGGATACTTTTGGTCGAAAATGACTTTAGACTATACAAACCAGGTTGCCAAAGTGGAAAACTTGGATTCCGTCGGCCAGAATTGCCAGGAAGGTCGGGTGGAGCCATTTGACTTAGCAGTGATGGGTCTCCAGGACGAGGTCTCATAGGTTCCAAGGCTGCATCCGACTGACCAATGGGAAGATCGGGATACTTTTGGTCGAAAATGACTTTAGACTATACAAACCAGGTTGCCAAAGTGGAAAACTTGGATTTCGTCGGCCTGAATTGCCAGGAAGGTCGGGGGTAGCCATTTGACTTAGCAGTGATGGGACTCCGGGACGAGATCTCATAGGGACCAAGGCTACATCCGGCTGACCGATGGGCAGGTCGGGATACTTCTGGTCGAAATTGACTTTAGGCTATACAAACCAGGTTTTCAAAGTGGAAAACCTGGATTCCGTCGGCCGGAATTGCGAGGAAGGTCGGGGGAGCCATTTGACCTAGCTTTGAAGGGACTCCAGGACGAGGTCTCATAGGTTCCAAGGCTACATTCGGCTGCCCGATGGGAAGGTCCGGATACTTTTGGTCGAAATTGACTTTTGACTATACAAACCAGGTTTCCAAAGTAAAAAACTTGGATTCCGTCGGGCAGAATTGCCAGGAAGGTCTGGGGTAGTCATTTGTCTTAGCAGTGATAGGACTCCAGGACGAGGTCTCACAGGTTCCAATGCTACATCCGACTGACCAATGGGAAGTTCGGGATACTTTTGGTCGAAATTGACTTTAGACTATACAAACCAGGTTTTCTAAGCGCAAAACTTGGATTCCGTCGGGCAGAATTGCCAGGAATATCGGGGGTAGCCATTTGACTTAGCAGTGATGTGACTCCAGGAAGATGTCTCATAGGGACGAAGGATACATCCGGCTGACCGATGGGAAGGTCGGGATACTTCTGGTCGAAATTGACTTTAGGCTATACAAACCAGGTTTTCAAAGTGGAAAACCTGGATTCCGTCGGCCGGAATTGCGAGGAAGGTCGGGGGAGCCATTTGACCTAGCTTTGAAGGGACTCCAGGACGAGGTCTCATAGGTTCCAAGGCTACATTCGGCTGCCCGATGGGAAGGTCCGGATACTTTTGGTCGAAATTGACTTTTGACTATACAAACCAGGTTTCCAAAGTAAAAAACTTGGATTCCGTCGGGCAGAATTGCCAGGAAGGTCTGGGGTAGTCATTTGTCTTAGCAGTGATAGGACTCCAGGACGAGGTCTCACAGGTTCCAATGCTACATCCGACTGACCAATGGGAAGTTCGGGATACTTTTGGTCGAAATTGACTTTAGACTATACAAACCAGGTTTTCAAAGCGCAAAACTTGGATTCCGTCGGGCAGAATTGCCAGGAATATCGGGGGTAGCCATTTGACTTAGCAGTGATGTGACTCCAGGAAGATGTCTCATAGGGACGAAGGATACATCCGGCTGACCGATGGGAAGGTCGGGATACTTTTGGTCGAAATTGACTTTAGACTATACAATCCGGATTTCCAAAGTGGAAAACTTGGATTCCGTCGGGCAGAAATGCCAGGAAGGTCGGGGGAAGCCATTTGACTTAGCTGTGATGGGACTCCAGGACGAGGTCTCATAGGTTCCAAGGCTACATCCGACTGACCAATGGGAAGTTCGGGATACTTTTGGTCGAAATTGACTTTAGACAATACAATACAGGCTTCCAAAGTGCAAAACTTGGATTCCATCGGGCAGAGTTGCCAGGAAGGACGGGGGTAGTCATTTGACTTAGCAGTGATGGGACTCCACGACGATGTCTCATAGGGACGAAGGCTACATCCGGCTGACCGATGGGAAGGTCGGTATACTTTTCGTCGAAATTGACTTTAGACTATACAAACCAGGTTTTCAAAGTGGAAAACTTGGATTCCGTCGGCCGGAATAGCGAGGAAGGTCGGGGGAGCCATTTGACTTAGCAGTGATGGGACTCCAGGACGAGGTCTCATAGGGGCCAAGGCTATATCCGGCTGACCGATGGGAAGGTCGGGATACTTTTGGTCGAAAATGACTTTAGACTATTCTAACCAGGTTGCCAAAGTGGAAAACCTGGATTCCGTCGGCCACAATTGCCAGGAATGTCGGGGGTAGCCATTTGACTTAGCAGTGATGGGACTCCAAGACGAGGTCTCATAGGGACCAAGGCTACATGCGGCTGACCGATGGGAAGGTCGGGATACTTTTAGTCGAAATTGACTTTAGACTATACAAACCAGGTTGCCAAAGTGCCGAACTTGGATTCCGTCGGGCAGAATTGCCAGGAAGGTCGGGGGTAGCCATTTGACTTAGCAGTGTTTGGACTCCATGACGATGTGTCATAGGGACGAAGGCTACATCCGGCTGACCGATGGGAAGGTCGGGATACTTTTGGTCGAAATTGACTTTAGACTATACAATCCGGGTTTCCAAAGTGGAAAACTTGGATTCCGTGGGCCGGAATTGCGAGGAAGGTCGGGGGAGCCACTTGACCTAGCTTTGATGGGACTCCAGGACGAGGTCTCATAGGTTCCATGGCTACATCCGGCTGACCGATGGGAAGGTCGGGATACTTTTGGTCGAAATTGACTTTAGACTATACAAACCAGGTTTCCAAAGTGAAAAACTTGGATTCCGTCGGGCAGAATTGCCAGGAAGGTCTGGGGTAGTCATTTGACTTAGCTGTGATGGGACTCCAGGACGAGGTCTCATAGGGACCAAGGCTACATCCGGCTGACCGATGGGAAGGTCGGGATACATTTGGTCGAAATTGTCTTTTGACTATATAAACCAGGTTTCCAAAGTGAAAAACTTGGATTCCGTCAGGCAGAATTGCCAGGAAGTTCTGGGGTAGTCATTTGACTTAGCAGTGATGGGACTTCAGGACGAGGTCTCATAGGTTCCAAAGCTACATCCGACTGACCAATGGGAAGTTCGGCATACTTTTGGTCGAAATTGACTTTAGACTATACAATCCAGGTTTCCAAAGTGCAAAACTTGGATTCCGTCGGGCAGAGTTGTCAGGAAGGACGGGGGTAGTCATTTGACTTAGCAGTGATTGGACACCAGGGCGAGGTCTCATAGGGACCAAGGCTACATCCGGCTGACCGATAGGAAGGTCTGGATACTTTTGTTCGAAAATGACTTTAGACTATACAATCCAGGTTGCCAAAGTGGAAAACTTGGATTCCGTCGGCCACAATTGCCAGGAAGGTCGGGGGTAGCCATTTGACTTAGCAGTGATGGGACTCCAGGACGAGATCTCATAGGGACCAAGGCTACATCCGGCTGACCGATGGGAAGGTCTGGATACTTTTGGTCGGAAATGACTTTAGACTATACAAACCAGGTTGCCAAAGTGGAAAACTTGGATTCCGTCGGCCAGAATGGCCAGGAAGGTCGGGGGTAGCCATTTGACTTAGCAGTGATGGGACTCCAGGACGATGTCTCATAGGGACGAAGGCTATATCCGGCTGACCGATGGGAAGGTCGGGATACTTTTGGTCGAAAATGACTTTAGACTATACAAACCAGGTTTTCAAAGTGGAAAACTTGGATTCCGTCGGCCAGAATTGCCAGGAAGGTCGGGGGTAGCCATTTGACTTAGCAGTGATGTGACTCCAGGACGAGATCTCATAGGGACCAAGGCTACATCCGGCTGACCGATGGGAAGGTCGGGATAGTTTTGGTCGAAATTGATCTTGGACTATACAATCCAGGTTTCCAAAGTGAAAAACTTGCATTCCGTCGGTGCAGAATTGCCAGGAAGGTCGGGGGTAGCCATTTGACTTAGCAGTGATGGGACTCCAGGACGATGTGTCATAGGGACGAAGGCTACATCCGGCTGACCGATGGGAAGGTCGGGATACTTTTGCTCGAAATTGACTTTAGACTATACAAACCAGGTTGCCAAAGTGGAAAACTTGGATTCCGTCGGCCAGAATTGCCAGGAAGGTCGTGCGTAGCCATTTGACTTAGCAGTGATTGGACACCAGGGAGAGGTCTAATAGCGCCCAAGGCTACATCCAGCTGACTGATGGGAAGATCGGTATACTTTTGGTCGAAAATGACTTTAGACTATACAAACCAGATTGCCAAAGTGGAAAACTTGGATTCCGTCGAGCAGAATTGCCAGGAAGGTCGGGGGTAGCCATTTTACTTAGCAGTGATTGGACTCCAAGACGAGGTCTCATAGGGACCAAGGCTACATGCGGCTGACCGATGGGAAGGTCGGGATACTTTTAGTCGAAATTGACTTTAGACTATACAAACCAGGTTGCCAAAGTGGAAAACTTGGATTCCGTCGGGCAGAATTGCCAGGAAGGTCTGGGGTAGTCATTTGACTTAGCTGTGATGGGACTCCAGGACGAGGTCTCATAGGGACCAAGGCTACATCCGGCTGACCGATGGGAAGGTCGGGATACATTTGGTCGAAATTGTCTTTAGACTATACAATCCAGGTTGCCAAAGTGGAAAACTTGGATTCCGTCGGCCACAATTGCCAGGAAGGTCGGGGGTAGCCATTTGACTTAGCAGTGATGGGACTCCAGGACGAGATCTCATAGGGACCAAGGCTACATCCGGCTGTCCGATGGGAAGGTCTGGATACTTTTGGTCGAAATTGACTTTAGACTATACAAGCCAGGTTGTCAAAGTGGAAAACTTGGATTCCGACGGGCAGAGTACACAGGAATGTCGGGGGTAGCTGCCATTTGACATAGCAGTAATTGGACACCTGGGCGAGGTCTCATAGAGACCAAGGCTACATCCGGCGGACCGATGGGAAGGTCTGGATACTTTTGGTCGAAAATGACTTTAGACTATACAAACCAGGTTGCCAAAGTGGAAAACTTGGATTCCGTCGGCCAGAATTGCCAGGAAGGTCGGGTGCAGCCATTTGACTTAGCAGTGATGGGTCTCCAGGACGAGGTCTCATAGGTTCCAAGGCTGCATCCGACTGACCAATGGGAAGATCGGGATACTTTTGGTCGAAAATGACTTTAGACTATACAAACCAGGTTGCCAAAGTGGAAAACTTGGATTTCGTCGGCCTGAATTGCCAGGAAGGTCGGGGGTAGCCATTTGACTTAGCAGTGATGGGACTCCGGGACGAGATCTCATAGGGACCAAGGCTACATCCGGCTGACCGATGGGCAGGTCGGGATACTTCTGGTCGAAATTGACTTTAGGCTATACAAACCAGGTTTTCAAAGTGGAAAACCTGGATTCCGTCGGCCGGAATTGCGAGGAAGGTCGGGGGAGCCATTTGACCTAGCTTTGAAGGGACTCCAGGACGAGGTCTCATAGGTTCCAAGGCTACATTCGGCTGCCCGATGGGAAGGTCCGGATACTTTTGGTCGAAATTGACTTTTGACTATAAAAACCAGGTTTCCAAAGTAAAAAACTTGGATTCCGTCGGGCAGAATTGCCAGGAAGGTCTGGGGTAGTCATTTGTCTTAGCAGTGATAGGACTCCAGGACGAGGTCTCACAGGTTCCAATGCTACATCCGACTGACCAATGGGAAGTTCGGGATACTTTTGGTCGAAATTGACTTTAGACTATACAAACCAGGTTTTCAAAGCGCAAAACTTGGATTCCGTCGGGCAGAATTGCCAGGAATATCGGGGGTAGCCATTTGACTTAGCAGTGATGTGGCTCCAGGAAGATGTCTCATAGGGACGAAGGATACATCCGGCTGACCGATGGGAAGGTCGGGATACTTCTGGTCGAAATTGACTTTAGGCTATACAAACCAGGTTTTCAAAGTGGAAAACCTGGATTCCGTCGGCCGGAATTGCGAGGAAGGTCGGGGGAGCCATTTGACCTAGCTTTGAAGGGACTCCAGGACGAGGTCTCATAGGTTCCAAGGCTACATTCGGCTGCCCGATGGGAAGGTCCGGATACTTTTGGTCGAAATTGACTTTTGACTATACAAACCAGGTTTCCAAAGTAAAAAACTTGGATTCCGTCGGGCAGAATTGCCAGGAAGGTCTGGGGTAGTCATTTGTCTTAGCAGTGATAGGACTCCAGGACGAGGTCTCACAGGTTCCAATGCTACATCCGACTGACCAATGGGAAGTTCGGGATACTTTTGGTCGAAATTGACTTTAGACTATACAAACCAGGTTTTCAAAGCGCAAAACTTGGATTCCGTCGGGCAGAATTGCCAGGAATATCGGGGGTAGCCATTTGACTTAGCAGTGATGTGACTCCAGGAAGATGTCTCATAGGGACGAAGGATACATCCGGCTGACCGATGGGAAGGTCGGGATACTTTTGGTCGAAATTGACTTTAGACTATACAATCCGGATTTCCAAAGTGGAAAACTTGGATTCCGTCGGGCAGAAATGCCAGGAAGGTCGGGGGAAGCCATTTGACTTAGCTGTGATGGGACTCCAGGACGAGGTCTCATAGGTTCCAAGGCTACATCCGACTGACCAATGGGAAGTTCGGGATACTTTTGGTCGAAATTGACTTTAGACAATACAATACAGGCTTCCAAAGTGCAAAACTTGGATTCCATCGGGCAGAGTTGCCAGGAAGGACGGGGGTAGTCATTTGACTTAGCAGTGATGGGACTCCACGACGATGTCTCATAGGGACGAAGGCTACATCCGGCTGACCGATGGGAAGGTCGGTATACTTTTCGTCGAAATTGACTTTAGACTATACAAACCAGGTTTTCAAAGTGGAAAACTTGGATTCCGTCTGCCGGAATAGCGAGGAAGGTCGGGGGAGCCATTTGACTTAGCAGTGATGGGACTCCAGGACGAGGTCTCATAGGGGCCAAGGCTATATCCGGCTGACCGATGGGAAGGTCGGGATACTTTTGGTCGAAAATGACTTTAGACTATTCTAACCAGGTTGCCAAAGTGGAAAACCTGGATTCCGTCGGCCACAATTGCCAGGAATGTCGGGGGTAGCCATTTGACTTAGCAGTGATGGGACTCCAAGACGAGGTCTCATAGGGACCAAGGCTACATGCGGCTGACCGATGGGAAGGTCGGGATACTTTTAGTCGAAATTGACTTTAGACTATACAAACCAGGTTGCCAAAGTGCCGAACTTGGATTCCGTCGGGCAGAATTGCCAGGAAGGTCGGGGGTAGCCATTTGACTTAGCTGTGATGGGACTCCAGGACGAGGTCTCATAGGGACCAAGGCTACATCCGACTGACCCATGGGAAGTTCGGGATACTTTTGGTCGAAATTGTCTTTAGACTATACAGTCCAGGTTTCCAAAGTGCCAAACTTGGATTCCGTCGTGCAGAATTGCCAGGAAGGTCGGGGGTAGCCATTTGACTTAGCAGTGTTTGGACTCCATGACGATGTGTCATAGGGACGAAGGCTACATCCGGCTGACCGATGGGAAGGTCGGGATACTTTTGGTCGAAATTGACTTTAGACTATACAATCCGGGTTTCCAAAGTGGAAAACTTGGATTCCGTGGGCCGGAATTGCGAGGATGGTCGGGGGAGCCACTTGACTTAGCAGTGATGGGACTCCAGGACGAGGTCTCATAGGTTCCAAAGCTACATCCGACTGACCAATGGGAAGTTCGGCATACTTTTGGTCGAAATTGACTTTGGACTATACAAACCAGGTTGCCAAAGTGGAAAACTTGGATTCCGTCGGCCAGAATGGCCAGGAAGGTCGGGGGTAGCCATTTGACTTAGCAGTGATGGGACTCCAGGACGATGTCTCATAGGGACGAAGGCTACATCCGGCTGACCGATGGGAAGGTCGGGATACTTTTGATCGAAATTGACTTTAGACTATACAATCCAGGTTTCGAAAGTGCAAAACTTGGATTCCGTCGGGCAGAATTGCCAGGAAGATCGGGGGAGCCATTTGACTTAGCTGTGATGGGACTCCAGGACGTGGTGCCTACGCATCGGTCGCAGATATGCCGAGCAATTATCGGACCAAGATGCAAAGGGAGCGAAACAAGAAAGAAGTCCTTAATTCGACAACTGGGAAAATCGGAGAAGAAGTCTCCGATTAAAAAGGGGGGTGACGCGAGCAAACCGTGATCAGACCAGCCAGACCACAGTCCCGAGTTACGGTGCCCTTCCTCTTTCGGATCAGCGGACGGCGACGTGCTCTTCGTAGGCTCCCGTTTACTTCCCAACGCCCGGCCCTGAGGTCAGACCTCAGGACTAGGGGCGGATTACGAAGAAGTAGGATCCTAGGAAGAGCAGTGCCGTGAGTCGTCGGCGCGAGCACCACCCGGCTCACGCTTTGGCCGTCATGATCTTACTCGCGAGGCCGAACACCGAGATATGTGAACTGATGACTGACTGGCATCACACGGCCCGATGCACTTGCAAGCATGGTCAGGTGAACCGGATAAATGGAGACACAGGCGGAATCAGAGAAAGAAGCTAAAGAATAACTACTCGGCATATTTAACACAATTCGCAGCCATTGGCCTAGCACCATCCTCGACAGGGACTACTCTGACGGCGATGGTTCTAGTTTCCAGGTCCACCACGTGGAGGTTGCTGCGAGAGACCCTGGGAGGTGGGTGGAAAACACAATTCCACCGACCTCCCTCCTTATTCTAAACCTTATGCTAAACGCAGTCGTCGGTATCGCACTTAAAAATAATCCCACGTCGGCTGTCTTCTTTCTTGAGTCTGAAATAAGGGAGTATCCCACGGCGGATGATCGACGTCTTCTTTCGCACGCTTAATTCTAACGCAGTTCAGTCGCAACGCTTCGCTTTAATTGTACAATCATCGCAGTGTAGGGAGAGAATCAAGGAAGAAGTCCTTGATTCAGTCATTCGAATCAGAGAAGAAGTCTCTGATTCAGCAAAGCAAAGTTAGGGGATACAATCTTAATTCTAACTTAGTTTCGCCGCACGAAACTACGCACTGGTCGCAGATATGCCTAGCAATTATCGGACCAAGAAGCGAAGGGAGCGAATCAAGGAAGAAGTCCTGGATTCGGCGATTGGAGAAATCAGAGAAGAAGTCTCTGATTGAAAAAGGAGGGTGACGCGAGCAAACCGCGATCAACCGGCCAGACCACAGTCCCGAGTTACGATGCTCGTCCTCTTTCGGATCAGCGGACGACGACGTACTCTTCAGAGGCGCCCGTTAACTTCCCAACGCCCGGCCCTGTGGCTAGGCCACAGGACTAGGGGCGGATTACGAAGAAGTAGGATCCTAGGAAGAGCAGTGCCGTGGGCCGTCGGCGCGAGCACCACCCGGCCCACGGTGTGGCCGTCATGATCTTACTCGCGAGGCCGAACACCGAGGTACGTGAACTGCAGACCGACCGGCGTCACACGGCCCGATGCACTTGCAAACATGGTCAAGCGAACCGGATAGATGGAAACGAGCGAAGTGAGAATGAAGCTAAAGAATAACTACTCGGCATATTTTACACAATTCGCAGCTATTGGCCTAGCAACACCCTCGATAGAAGCTACTCTTCGGCGATGCTACTAGTTTCCAGGTCCACCACGTGGAGGTTGCTGCGAGGGACCCTGGGAGGTGGGTGGACATTGAATTCCACCGACCTCCCTTTCTAAATCTAATACTTATGTTTATCGCACTTATTCTATCGCTCTTAATGTTATACTAAGCCCTCGGCGGCAGTCTTCTTTCTTGAGTCTATTCTGAAATATTTGTAAAATGGCAACAAGGGAATTGTAAATTAACCACAGTAACACAAAATTAAAATTGTATTAAGAGAAAATGAATAATACATCGATGACAAACTAACATTAGATTACAATTAGATTATAAATTGATTATGGTGGGAACTGAAATAAGTAGATGTTAATTAAAAGGTACAGAAGGGTTTGTGTAGTAACACTTTTTACCGTCTGTATCAAAACGATTAAAGTTATGTAAATCAGAAGTACAATTAAATTAAGCTGAAAATAAAATTATACTGATATTAAAGTAAATGGAGGGAAAAAGGAAAGGAACTTTTTACCGAGCGTATTCTTCGAGCAGCAAGATTGCACGTTAAAGGGTTGCTTCTATGCTCTACCCCCATAGAAGTAGAATCTTCTAATCCCCTCAGTCCACTCTGCAACAGAAACTGTCTTGCTCGATTAGTAGCTGAATATAATTTAAGACATTTAGCCTAAATCCTAAAACCTTAATATTCCCTGAAACAGAAGCACCAAGGATTAAATAAAGTAAATTAAAATTAATAAAGATACCATTTTCACCATACAATTGCATCTCATATTCCTCTCAAGCTTCTCTGCAACAGAAACTCACTTATTAGATAGTAAATTTTATTCTTCTACAGGGATATGAATATAAGGAGGGATGTTAAAAAAATGGGACTGTCCACTCTCTATTACACGTGCTATAAAAATCGCGGGAGTGGACCATCTCTTTCGCAACACTAATTTAAAGAATGTTCAAATATTTCAATAATAAACGCGAGAGGTGCATTACTGTTCGCCACGTTAATAAAATATGCAAAGGTCTCAATAAGTCTAAGGTCTCTACTTTAGAAATATAAAATTAAAACGCGGGGGTTTCAGTATCGATCGCAACTCTAATTTATTTAATATGGAATGGATAACTCGCGTGCACCAGTTTCATTATACGCAACGCTACGTTTAAGATCATGGGGCAGCCAATTCGGCTGCGAGGAACCACTGTTCGCAGTAATGCGAACTGCTTTGTGGTTCTTATGGTTTCAGCATACTTTTGAGCATTTTATACAACGCAACTCTAAGACAACGCGAAAAATTATTGTCGCGACACTAAGAAAAACGCGGAAGATCGGTATCGCAACGCTACTTTAATCAATGAGAGTTATATTTAATAAAGAGTATTCTATCAAACGCGTTTATTCAATTCTTCGCAACGCTATCTCAAAATCAAGACAACTACGTGCTAGTTAACATAATCTAGCTTTATATTCAATAGTATTAAACTCAAACGCGGTCAGTGTCTGTCATACGCGAAGTTAATTCTAAAATAATATCAGAAAACAAGTATAAAAATCAATTGTAATCGAAATCGCGATTATATCATTCGCAACTCTACTTCAAACCGCAATATTTATTTCGCAACGCTAATTAAAAGTCGCGAAATGCCCATTGCTGGTCGTTGGGGCGGCTATGGCCAGCCCGATGCAGCTAAAACTACTTCTACTACTACCACCACCATTTCTATTAAAGCTAAAGTGAGTGCAGTGACAAAGTAGTAACATAAAATGACGCTCCATCTGCATGCAGAGATGGAGCGCCATTAATAGTTGCCCTCTTGAGCGACATTTTGTCGGGGCCTCTTCGGCGTACGCCTCTTCGTTTCTTCGGCCGTCCGCCATTGCTGAAACCCTGAGTTTGCTCGATAGCGAATGGCCAATAGCTCGGGAACAGCCATCGACCATTCGACAGTGCAATCGAGCAATTTCGAGCGTTTCGCCTATTCGCGCCTAACACCGATCGCGATCGCGGTATCTATGTGGAACTTGAAAAGTCGAGATCAAGGTTGATCAGCAAACGGCATGCTCCGTTTTGCTATCAACTTTGAACTGATTTTTCAAGTTCCCCGGTAACTGACCATCGTGCAGAAACGAAGGCCAGCACTGGCCCCTGCCTACTTAAATCTAACATTCATTCCAGAGAGTATGCTACCTGCCTACCTATAGCTATATTTAAAAAAGGCAAAAGACACATTCTCACAAACACACGTCATTCCACAACTAATGCACCCGGGTGCGAAAAAACCTAACGTCTAGAGAACGCCCAGAGACGTCGACAATCACATTCATACTCTAATTTATCATTTCCTGAAATCGACTGGCAATGGCTAACGATCTTTGAGAAAATATTTTACTTGGCACGAATGATTGATTGAAATTGATATAATTCTACTGTTCTTTATGTCATTTGGTAACGCAATGAGAGGCAAATATTCTAATCTGTTAACATTTGTACTCTATGAGTGAGGATATAAGGGAACGCGTATATATTCCATGAATAATCTATTGCAAACATAGAATAACATAGAATAAGTGGAATATACACGTGTAAAGAGTATTAATTCAGACTTGGAAGGTATTGTTTGTTACATTTATGCAAATTCCGACGCATTTCCACTTCCTAACCACACACACACAAGTGGAGAATACGTCGGGCATTATACGTTAACCATTGCCAATCGCTCACATGTTTAAATAATAACAATTTCATCATGCCCATTGCTCTCACTCTCCCAAGTAGCACCTGGGCACGTGAGAGAGATCGAGCAACGAACATGGAAACAATATCCTGAAAATCCTAGCTATGAAATCATGTTAGTTTGATTTTTCTATCGGTCTTAGGTTCTTTGATTCTCTATAATGACTATAACTGACTCAAAATTAAGAATTTAATTCTCTAACTTTAGAAATAAATGTGTATATACTAAGAAATAAATATTTTAATATACTAGTATAATCAAAATTTAATGGACAAGGAGACTCTAAGTAAAATTTCAATAAGAATGAATCTATTTTAAACTTTTAACACATTTTCAAAAATCAGGTGATCCCTTTATCAAAGCAGCTGTTTCTAATATCAAAAGAATGTATTACAGAGTATTTGCTTCGATTCAGAGATCTACCCGTCGCGAAATGTTTTCTTGTACATTTGCTATCATGTCCAGCGATTAAACAACTTTAACGCGAATAATCAACCATCTTAATCGATTGCATCTTAGTCAAACTTTAAAACTTGAAGACTATACTGAACTTATTAATACAATTAATGTACCACTAAGTTCTCAGTCGTATTATCTTAATATTCAATCTTGAAAATTGCATTATATCTTACATACAAAACTAGAAAATAAAGTAACATAAAAATCAAAGAATTGTTCCTAGTATTTGCAATTAACGTTAAACGCGACGTACAAGAAAACCCTATCCTATCTAACAAATAAACCAAAAAATGCTACTACTCTCGAATATGCCTCGAGAGGCATATCCGAGTTCACTGCACTCGCAAAATCAAAAACTACTAAAGTGGTACCACCAGTCACCGGTGTCGCTACGGACCTTTTGTCCTACGACATGATCGGAGACTGGAGTAAAAGGAAAGAGCATGCGACTCACCGATTGCTGTGTGCAACCGGCACATGCCTTGGAATGAGCCGCGGTCCACTGCTCTGCATGGCCCTGCATGAATCGCGAATGGTCAATGGTAGTCACTGGTAGCCAGGGGTGAAGGTAGGGGTAGACCACTGGTGCCCAGAGGGGTCCAGGAATTCCCAGGGAGAACCAGGGGAGCTCAGGAGTGTCTACTAGTCCTCTCCTATCCTCTCAGTTCAGGTTAGGCCAGTGGTGGTCACTGGTACCCATGGGTGGAGGTAGGAGTAGGCCACTGGTGCCCAGAGGGGACCGGGCAGCCCCAGGGAGAACCAGGAGAGCTCAGGAGTGTCTACTGGTCCTCTCCTATCCTCCCAGTTCAGGTTAGGCCAATGGTGGTCACTGGAAGCCACGGGTGGTGGTAGGAGTAGGCCACTGGTGCCCACAGAGGTCCGGGTAGTTCCAGGGAGAACCAGGGGAGCTCAGGAGGCCCAGGAGAACTCTCTGGTCAGGAGTTCCCGAGGAACTGAGCTCCTGCTGCCGAACCTGCTCCTTATAAGGTCGACGGTGGACGGGGGTGGTGGTAGGAGTAGGCCACTGGTGCCCACAGAGGTCCGGGTAGTTCCAGGGAGCACTAGGGGAGCTCAGGAGGCCCGGGAGGCCCGGGAGGCCCAGGAGAACACTCTGGTCTGGAGTACCCTAGGAACTGAGCTCCTGCTGCCGAACCTGCTCCTCATAAGGTCGTAGGTGGCCGGGGGTGGTGGTAGGAGTAGGCCACTGGTCCCCACAGAGGTCCGGGTAGTTCCAGGGAGGCCCAGGAGAACTCTCTGGTCAGGAGTTCCCGAGGAACTGAGCTCCTGCTGCCGAACCTGCTCCTTATAAGGTCGTAGGTGGCCGGGGGTGGTGGTAGGAGTAGGCCACTGGTGCCCACACGGGTACGGAAAGTTCCAGGGAGCACCAGGGGAGCTCAGGAGGCCCAGGAGGCCCGGGAGGCCCGGGAGGCCCGGGAGGCCCAGGAGAACTCTCTGGTCCGGAGATCCCGAGGGACTGAGGTCCTGCTGCCGAACCTGCTCCTTATAAGGTCGAATGTGGCCGGGGGTGGTGGTAGGAGTAGGCCCCTGGTGCCCACAGGTGTACGGGTTGTTCCAGAAGAACCAGGGGAGCTCAGGAGGCCCGGGAGGCCCAGGAGAACTCTCTGGTCCGGAGTTCCCGAGGAACTGAGCTCCTGCTGCCGAACCTGCTCCTTATAAGGTCGACGGTGGACGGGGGTGGTGGTAGGAGTAGGCCACTGGTGCCCACAGAGGTCCGGGTAGTTCCAGGGAGCACTAGGGGAGCTCAGGAGGCCCGGGAGGCCCGGGAGGCCCAGGAGAACACTCTGGTCTGGAGTACCCTAGGAACTGAGCTCCTGCTGCCGAACCTGCTCCTCATAAGGTCGTAGGTGGCCGGGGGTGGTGGTAGGAGTAGGCCACTGGTCCCCACAGAGGTCCGGGTAGTTCCAGGGAGGCCCAGGAGAACTCTCTGGTCAGGAGTTCCCGAGGAACTGAGCTCCTGCTGCCGAACCTGCTCCTTATAAGGTCGTAGGTGGCCGGGGGTGGTGGTAGGAGTAGGCCACTGGTGCCCACACGGGTACGGAAAGTTCCAGGGAGCACCAGGGGAGCTCAGGAGGCCCAGGAGGCCCGGGAGGCCCGGGAGGCCCGGGAGGCCCAGGAGAACTCTCTGGTCCGGAGATCCCGAGGGACTGAGGTCCTGCTGCCGAACCTGCTCCTTATAAGGTCGAATGTGGCCGGGGGTGGTGGTAGGAGTAGGCCCCTGGTGCCCACAGGTGTACGGGTTGTTCCAGAAGAACCAGGGGAGCTCAGGAGGCCCGGGAGGCCCAGGAGAACTCTCTGGTCCGGAGTTCCCGAGGAACTGAGCTCCTGCTGCCGAACCTGCTCCTTATAAGGTCGAAGGCTGAACACCGAGGTACGTGAACTGCAGACCGACCGGCGTCACGCGGCCCGATGCACTTGCAAACATGGACAAGCGAACCGGTTAGATGGATACGAGCGGAGTGAGAATGAAGCTAAAGAATAACTACTTGGCATATTTCACACAATTCGCAGCTATTGGCCTAGCAACACCCTCGATAGAAGCTACTCTTCGGCGATGGTACTAGTTTCCAGGTCCACCACGTGGAGGTTGCTGCGAGAGACCCTGGGAGGTGGGTGGAAAACACAATTCCACCGACCTCCCTCCTTATTCTAAACCTTATGCTAAACGCAGTCGTCGGTATCGCACTTAAAAATAATCCCACGTCGGCTGTCTTCTTTCTTGAGTCTGAAATAAGGGAGTATCCCACGGCGGATGATCGACGTCTTCTTTCGCACGCTTAATTCTAACGCAGTTCAACCGCAGCGCATACTTTTATTATACAATCATCGCAGTACAGGGAGGGAATCAAGGAAGAAGTCCTTGATTCGTGCGTGAGGCGAATCAGAGAAAAAGTCTCTGACTCAGCAAGCTCAAAATGAGGGGCTACAATCATAATTCGGACATAGTTTCGCCTTATAAGACTACGCATCTGTCGCAGATATGCCGAGCAATTAACGGACCAAGAAGCAAAGAGAGCGAATCAGGAAAGAAGTCCTTAATTCGACAACTGGGAAAATCGGAGAAGAAGTCTCCGATTAAAAAGGAGGGTGACGCGAGCAAACCGTGATCAGACCAGCCAGACCACAGTCCCGAGTTACGGTGCTCTTCCTCTTTCGGATCAGCGGACGGCGACGTGCCCTTCGTAGGCTCCCGTTAACTTCCCAACGTCCGGCCCTGCGGCCAGACCGCAGGACTAGGGGCGGATTACGAAGAAGTAGGATCCTAGGAAGAGCAGTGCCGTGAGTCGTCGGCGCGAGCACCACCCGGCTCACGGTGTGGCCGTCATGATCTTACTCGCGAGTCCGAACACCGAGATACGTGAACTGCAGACTGACTGGCATCACACGGCCCGATGCACTTGCAAGCATGGTCAAGTGAACCGAATAAATGGAGACACAGGCGGAATCAGAGAAAGAAGCTAAAGAATAACTACTCGGCATATTTAACACAATTCGCAGCCATTGGCCTAGCACCATCCTCGACAGAGACTACTCTGACGGCGATGGTTCTAGTTTCCAGGTCCACCACGTGGAGGTTGCTGCGAATGAGACCCTGGGAGGTGGGTGGAAATTCAATTCCACCCACCTCCCGTTCTTATTCTAAATCTTATTATTAACGCACCTAAAACTATCATAGTCAATATATTATACTGCTTCTTGAACCTGTACGGAAATACAACACTAACAAATTTGTAAAATGATCGTGAGGTAACTGTAAATGCCCTGCAGTAATGTTAAATAACGATTATATTATGAATAAATTAATGATGTGTCAATGTTAAAGGAAAATTAAACTAAGAGTATACTAAAATTAGACTGAAATTGTATTAAAAATACATTAGAATTAGTGCTGAAACAAATAAGAAGGATAAGCTAAAGGAACTGAAACAGAAACTGTCTTATTCGATTAGTGGATGAATACAATTTAAGAAATGGAGCCTAAGAAAAATTATACGATTTTTCCTTACCATTGCAGTTATAATATTCCCTGAAACAGAAACACAAAGGATTAAATAAATTAAATTAGAATTAAAATTAAGATATATTCCATTTTCCCCTGAGAATTGCATCCTCTATCCCACCCAAATTCCTCTGAAACAAAAACTCACTTCATTAGATAGTAAGTTTTGTTCAATTACATGAAATTGAATAGGAGGATGGATATTTAAAATATGGGACTGTCCACTCTGTACATTATATATGCTATAAAAGTCGCGAGAGTGGACCATTTATTTCGCAACACTAATTTACGGAATATAAAAGTATTTCAATAATGAACGCGAGAGGTGCATTACTGTTCGCCACGCTAATTAATAAAATGAGCAAAGTTTTCAATAAGAAGCGCGAAAAATGTATGATTAATCGCAACGCTACTTTACAAATATCATACAATAAAAAGGCGAGGGTTTCAGTATCGAACGCAACTCTAAATTATTTCATTTAAAACGAATAACTCGCGTGCACCAGTTTCTTTATACGTCACGCTACATGTAAGAATACGGGGCAGCCTTTTGGGCTGCGGGCTATAATGTGCAGCTGTTTTAGCTACAAAGAACCACGTTTCGCAGTAACGCAAATTGCTCTGTGGTTCTTATGGTTCCAGCATATGTTTGAGCATTTAATACAACGCAACTCTAAGACAACGCGAAAAATCGTGGTCGCGACTCTAAGAAGACCGCGATCTACCGATTTCGCAACGCTACATTAATAAATGGATATTATATTTAATAAAGTACGCTTTGTCAAACGCGTTTATTCAATTAATCGCAATGCTATCTCAAAATCAAGACAACTACGTGTCACTTAACATAATTGCGCTTTATATTTAATAGTATTAAAGTCAAACGCGATCAATGTTTGTCATACGCAAAGCTATCTTTAAAGCAATTTCAAAAACCAAGTACTAACAATAGTTGTAATCGAAATCGCGATTATATCATTCGCAGCTCTAATTCAAACCGTAATGTTTGTCTCGCAACGCTAATTAAAAATCGCGAAATGCTCATTGCTGGACGTTGGGGCGGCAATGGCCAGCCCAATACAACTACAACTACTTCTACTACAACCACCACCATTTCTATTGAAGCTAAAATGAGTGCAGTGACAAAGTAGTAACATAAAATGACGCTCCATCTCCATGCTAAGATGGACCGCCATTAATAGTTGCCCTCTTGAGCGACACTTTGTCGGGGCCTCTTCGGCATACGCCTCTTTTTTTCTTCGGCAGTCCACCATTTCTGAAACCCTGAGCTTGCTCGATAGCGAATGACCAATGGCTTGGGAACAGCCATCGATCATTCGACAGTGCAATCGAGCAATTTCGAACGATTCGCCTACTCGCGCCTAATACCGATCGCGATCGCGGTATCCATGTGGAACTTGAAAAGTCGAGATCAAGGTTGATCAGCAAACGGCATGCTCCGTTTTGCTATCAACTTTGAACTGATTTTTCAAGTTCCCCGGTAACTGACCATCGTGCAGAAACGAAGGCCAGCACCGGCCCCTGCCTACTTAAATCTAACATTCATTCCAGAGAGTATGCTACCTGCCTACCTATAGCTATATTTAAAAAAGGGGCAAGAGACTCATTCTCACAAACACACATCACTTCACGATTGTCTCTGATGCACCTGAGTGCGAAAGAACCTAACGCCTAGAGAGAACGTCCCGGGAAGTTCACCAACAACCACATTCTCATACTCTAGTATATCAATTCCTGAAATCGACTGGCAATGGCAAACGATCTTTGAGAAAATATTTTACTTGGCACGAATAAGTCATTGAAATTAATATAATTCTACCCTTCTTTATGTCGTTTGGTAACGTATGGACGATCAAAGTATTCTAATATGTTAATATTCGTACTCTATTGAGTAAGGGAATAAGGAAAAGTGTGTATATATTCCACAAACAATTTATATATTTCATTTACAGTAACTGGAATATATATGTATAAAGAGTATTTGTCATATTATAAAGTCCGACGCATTTCCACTTCCTAACCACACACACACACACACACATACGCTGACCATTGCCAATCGCTCACATGTTTAAATAATAACAATTTCATCATGCCCATTGCTCTCACTCTCCGAAGTAGCACCTGGGCACTTGAGAGAGATCGAACAATGAACATGGAAACAATATCCTGAAAATCCTAGCTATAAAATCATGTTAGTTTCTGATTTTTCTAACGGACTAATGTTCTTTGGTTCTCAACAATTACTTTAATTGACTCAGAAATAAGAATTTTATTCTCTAACTTTAGAAATGAAGAGTGTACTAATGTACAACTACAGTAATATTCGATAAAACAATAAGAGAAATTGAAATTTAATAGAAAATGAGACTCTAAGTGAAATAGCAATATGAATGATTCTATTTTAAACTTTTAACACATTTTCAAAAATACTTAGGTGATCCCTTTGTCGAAGCAGCTGTTTCTAATATCATAAGAATGTTTTACAAGTAGTTGCTTCGATTCAGAGACCTAACCGTCGCGAAATGTTTTCTTGTACGATATTTATTGTGATATTTCAGCGACTAAATTAACTTTAACGCGAATAATCAATCATTTCAATCGACTGTATGTTAGTCGAACTTTAAAAATCAAAAAGCAGACTGAACCTATTGATACAATTAATGTACCACTAAGTTCCCAATCTTATTATCTGAATATTCAATGTTGAAGGTTGTGTTATATCTTACATATCATAGTACAGAATAAAGTTACGTTACTCGTAATTCGGTAAAAAGTCAAAGTATTGTTGCTAGTATTTACAGTTAACTTTAAACGCAACGTACAAGAAAACCCTATCCTATCTAATAAATAAATTAAAATATGCTACTACTCTCGGGTATGCCTCGAGAGGCATATCCGAGGTCACTGCACTCACAAAATCAAAAACTACTAAAATGGTACCACCAGTCACCGGTATCGGTACGGACCATTCGTCCTACGACATGATCGGTGACTGGAGTTAAAAAGAAAGAGCATGCGACTCACCGATCGCTGTTCGCAATCGGTACATAGCTTAGGAAAAGCCGAGGACCACTCGTTGGCATTCACCAGTACTGGCCACCATGGATCTGCATTAATCCCGACTGATCGATGGTAGCCAGTAGTGGTCACCAGTGCCCCAGAGTGAAGGTAGGAGTAGACCAGTGATGCCCAGAGAGGTACAGGGTAGACCAATGTAGCCCAGGGTAGCCCAGGGTAGCCCAGGGTAGCCCAGGATAGCCCAGGATAGTCCAGGATAGTCCAGGAGGGTCTCCTGGTCCTCCCCCATCCTCACAGTTGAAGAGTTCGCGAGGAACTGAGCCCTCCACTGTCAAGACTGTCCTTATAAGGTCGGAGGTCCCCGCCATACTCGCGACCTCCTTGAGTTCAACATCAAAAGCAATTTCTTGTTTGACCGTTTGCACTCAACGATTTTATAGGAACCTTGGCTTTTGTTATTAACACACTGCGCGCCTGCCCCGCGATGGTGGAGGATTTTTAGTCTATTATTTAATTGTTAATCCTACGTTAATGTAACATTTTACATATATTTAACAAAAATACAAAGTAAAATTACAAAATCGAATTTATTATTCTTTTCCATTGGTTATAAATTTCAGTATGATTGATGTTTAACAATGTATCAATATAATCATTGACGCCCATGTTTTAGTATCTGAAATTTAATCGGCGCACAATGTCTTAATACAATTTAATACAATCCCGCAGCCGATTAGCCTAGCAGCATCCTCGATGGGAATGTACTCCATCGGCGATGCTGCTGGTTTCCAGGTCTACCACGTGGAGGTTGCTGCGAATGAGACCCTGGGAGGCGGATAGAAATTCACTTCCATCGACCTCCGTTTCTAATTCGACATCTTATTATCAACGCATTTTTGGGTTTCGCACTTAAAAATAATCCCACGCCAGCTGCCTTCATTCTTGAGTCTGTACTGAAATGCAGGAACACATAGCAATAAATAGTAATATGGGATTAATAAAGCATAATTAGTAAATAAAGCGATGTATCCCACGGCGGTCGATCGATGTCTTCTTCCTTGAGCCTGAAATAATGTATCCTAGAGCGGATAATCGACATCTTTTTTTGCACGAACAATTCTAATTCAGTTCACGCTCAACGCATTACTTATATTATACAATCATCGCAGTATGGGGAGTAAATCAAGGAAGAAATCCTTGATTCGAGCATGAGGCGAATCAGAAAAGGAGTCTCTTATTCAACAAGAGCAAAATTGGGGGATTACAATCTTAATTCTGACGCAGTTTCGCCTTATAAAACGATACATTCGTCTCACATATGCCGAGCAATTATGGTGACAAAAGGCACAGGAAGGGAATCAAGGAGGAAGTACTTGATTCGATATGAGAGAAATCAGAGAAGAGGAATCTGATTGGAAATAGGCAATATTACGGTAATGCGAAGCAAACCACTATCAGAATTAAAATAAAGAATAACTACTCGTCATACTTTACACAATTCGCTGCCATGAAGGTCGGGGGTAGTTATATGACTTAGCAGTGATGGGACTCCAGGACGAGGTCTAATAGGTTCCAAGGCTATATCCGGCTGACCGATGGGACGGTCGGGATACTTTAGTTCGAAATTGACTTTAGACTATACAACCCAGGTTGCCAAAGTGGAAAACTTGGATTCCGTTGGCCAGAATTGCCAGCAAGGTCGGGGGAGCCATTTGTCTTAGCAGTGATAGGACTCCAGGACGAGGTCTCATAGCTTCCAAGGCTACATCCGGCTGACCGATGGGAGGGTCGGGATACTTTTGGTCGAAATTGACTTTAGACTATACAAACCAGGTTTCCAAAGTGGAAAACATGGATTCCGTCGGCCAGAATTGCCAGGAAGGTAGGGGGAGCCATTTGACTTAGATGTGATGGGACTCCAGGACGAGGTCTCATAGGGACCAATGCTACATCCGGCTGACCGATGGGAAGGTCGGGATACTTTTGGTCGAAATTGACTTTAGACTATAAAATCCAGGTTTCCAAAGTGCAAAACTTGGATTCCGTTGACCAGAATTGCCAGGAGGGTCGGGGGAAGCCATTTCGACTTAGCAGTGATGAGACTCCAGGACGAGGTCTCATAGGTTCCATGGCTACATCCTGCTGACCGATGGGAAGTTCGTGATACTTTTGGTCGAAATTGACTTTAGACTATACAATCCAGGTTTCCAAAGTGCAAAACTTGGATTCCGTCGGGCAGAATTGCCAGGAAGGTCGGGGGAAGCCATTTGACTTAGCGGTGATGGGACATCACGACGATGTCTCATAGGGACGAAGGCTACATCCGGCAGACCCATGGGAAGTTCGGGATACTTTTGGTCGAAATTGACTTTAGACTATGCAATCCAGGTTTCCAAAGTGCAAAACTTGGATTCCGTCGGCCAGAATTGCCAGGAATGTCTTGGATAGCCATTTGACTTAGCAGTGATGGGACTCCAGGACGATGTCTCATAGGGTCGAAGGCTACATCCGGCTGACCGATGGGAGGGTCGGGATACTTTTGGTTGAAATTGACTTTAGACTATACAAACCAGGTTTCCAAAGTGGAAAACTTGGATTCCATCGGCCAGAATTGCCAGGAAGGTCGGGGGAAGCCATTTGACTTAGAACTGATTGGACACCAGGGAGCGGTCTCATAGGGACAAATGCTACATCCGGCTGACCCATGGGAAGTTCGGGATACTTTTAGTCGAAATTGACTTTAGACTATCCAAACCAGGTTTCCAAAGTGCAAAACTTGGATTCCGTTGACCAGAATTGCCAGGAGGGTCGGGGGAAGCCATTTCGACTTAGCAGTGATGAGACTCCAGGACGAGGTCTCATAGGTTCCATGGCTACATCCTGCTGACCGATGGGAAGTTCGTGATACTTTTGGTCGAAATTGACTTTAGACTATACAATCCAGGTTTCCAAAGTGCAAAACTTGGATTCCGTCGGGCAGAATTGCCAGGAAGGTCGGGGGAAGCCATTTGACTTAGCGGTGATGGGACATCACGGCGATGTCTCATAGGGACGAAGGCTACATCCGGCAGACCCATGGGAAGTTCGGGATACTTTTGGTCGAAATTGACTTCAGACTATACAAACCAGGTTTCCAAAGTGCAAAACTAGGATTCCGTCGGGCAGAATTGCCAGGAAGGTCGGGGGTAGCCATTAGACTTAGCAGTGATGGGACTCCAGGACGATGTCTCATAGGGACGAAGGCTACACCCGGCTGACCGAAGGGAAGGTCGGGATACTTTTGGTCGAAATTTACTTTAGACTATACAAACCAGGTTTCCAAAGTGCAAAACTTGGATTCCGTCGGGCAGAATTGCCCGGATGCTCGGGGGAGCCACTTGACTTATCTGTGATGGGACTCCAGGACGAGATCTCATAGGGACCAAGGCTACATCCGGCTGACCGATGGGAAGGTCGGGATACTTTTGGTCGCAACTGACTTTAGACTAAACAATCCAGGTTTCCAAAGTGGAAAACTTGGATTCCGTCGGCCAGAATTGCCAGGAAGGTCGTGGGTAGCCATTTGACTTAGCAGTGATTGGACACCAGGGCGAGGTCTCATAGGTTCCAATGCTACATCCGGCTGACAGATGGGAAGGTCTGAATACTTTTGGTCGAAAATGACTTTAGACTATACAAACCAGATTGCCAAAGTGGAAAACTTGGATTCCGTCGGCCAGAATTGCCAGGAAGGTCGGGTGTAGCCATTTGACTTAGCAGTGATGGGACTCCAGGACGAGATCTCATAGAGACCAAGGCTACATCCGGCAGACCGATGGGAAGGTCTGGATACTTTTGGTCGAAAATGACTTTAGGCCATACAATCCAGGTTTCCAAAGTGGAAAACTTGTATTCCGCCGGCCAGAATTGCCAGGAAGGTCGGGGGAGCCGTTTGACTCAGCTGTGATGGGACTGCAGGACGAGTTCTCATAGGGACCAAGGCTACATCCGGCTGACCGATGGGAAGGTCGGGATACTTTTGGTCGAAACTGACTTTAGACTAAACAATCCAGGTTTCCAAAGTGGAAAACTTGGATTCCGTCGGCCAGAATTGCCAGGAAGGTCGTGGGTAGCCATTTGACTTAGCAGTGATTGGACACCAGGGCGAGGTCTCATAGGGACCAATGCTACATCCGGCTGACAGATGGTAAGGTCTGAATACTTTTGGTCGAAAATGACTTTAGACTATACAAACCAGATTGCCAAAGTGGAAAACTTGGATTCCGTCGGCCAGAATTGCCAGGAAGGTCGGGTGTAGCCATTTGACTTAGCAGTGATGGGACTACAGGACGAGATCTCATAGAGACCAAGGCTACATCCGGCAGACCGATGGGAAGGTCTGGATACTTTTGGTCGAAAATGACTTTAGGCCATACAAACCAAGTTTCCAAAGTGGAAAACTTGTATTCCGCCGGCCAGAATTGCCAGGAAGGTCGGGGGAGCCGTTTGACTCAGCTGTGATGGGACTGCAGGACGAGGTCTCATAGGTTCCAAGGCTACATCCGCCTGTCCGATGGGAGGGTCGGGATACTTTTGGTCGAAATTGACTTTAGACTATCCAAACCAGGTTTCCAAAGTGGAAAACTTGGACTCCGTCCGGCAGAATTGCCAGGACGGTCGGGGGTAGTCACTTGAATGAGCAGTGATGGTACTCCAGGAAGAGGTCTCATAGGTTCCAAGGCTACATCCGGCTGAGCGATGGGAAGGTCGGGATACTTTTGGTCGAAAATGACTTTAGACTATACAAACCAGGATTCCAAAGTGAAAAACTTGGATTCCGTCGGCCGGAATTGCCAGGATGGTCGGGGGAGCCATTTGACTTAGCTGTGATGGGACTCCAGTACGAGGTCTCATAGGGACCAAGGCTACATCCGGCTAACTGATGGGAAGGTCGGGATACTTTTGGTCGAAATTGACCTTAGACTATACATTCCAGGTTTCCAAAGTGGAAAACTTGGATTCCGTCGGCCAGAATTGCCAGGAAGGTCGGTGGTAGCCATTTGACTTAGCAGTGATTGGACTCCAGGGCGAGGTCTCATAGGGACCAAGGCTACATCCGGCTGACGGATGGGATGGTCGGGATACTTTTAGTCGAAATAGACTTTAGACTATACAATCCAGGTTCCCAAAGTGGAAAACTTGGACTCCGTCTGGCAGAATTGCCAGGAAGGTCGGGGGAAGCCATTTGACTTAGCAGTGATAGCACTCCAGGACGAGGACTTATAGGGACCAAGGCTACATCGGGCTGACCGATGGGAAGGTCGGGATACTTTTGGTCGAAAATGACTTTAGACTATACAAACCAGGTTGCCAAAGTGGAAAACTTGGATTCCGTCGGGCAGAATTGCCAGGAAGGTCGGGGGTAGTCATTTGACTCAGCAGTGATTGGACACCAGGGCGAGGTCTCATAGGGTCCAAGGCGACATCCGGCTGACCGATGGGAAGGTCGGGCTACTTTTGGTCGAAATTGACTTTAGACTATACAAACCAGGTTTCCAAAGTGGAAAACGTGGACTCCGTCGGGCAGAATTGCCAGGAAGGTCGGGGGTAGTCATTTGACTTAGCAGTGATGGGACTCCAGGACGAGGTCTCAGGTTCCAAGGCTACATCCGGCTGACCGATGGGAAGTTCGGGATACTTTTATTCGAAATTGACTTTTGACTATACAAACCAGGTTTCCAAAGTGGAAAACTTGGATTCCGTCGGTCGGAATTGCCAGGAAGGTCGAGGGAAGCCATTTGACTTAGCAGTGATAGCACTCCAGGACGAGGTCTCATAGGTTCCAAGGCTACATCCGCCTGTCCGATGGGAGGGTCGGGATACTTTTGGTCGAAATTGACTTTAGACTATTCAAACCAGGTTTCCAAAGTGCATAACTTGGATTCCGTCGGGCAGAATTGCCAGGAAGGTCGTGGGTAGCCATTTGACTTAGCAGTGATTGGACACCAGGGCGAGGTCTCATAGGGACCAAGGCTACATCCGGCTGACCGATGGGAAGGTCGGGATACTTTTGGTCGAAATTGACTTTAGACTATACAGTACAGGTTTCCAAAGTTCAAACCGTGGATTCCGTCGGGCAGAATTGCCAGGACTGTCGGGGGTAGTCACTTGACTTAGCAGTGATGGGACTCCAGGACGAGGTCTCATAGGTTCCAGGGCTACATCCGGCTGACCGATGGGAAGTTCGGGATACTTTTGGTCGAAATTGACTTTAGACTATACAATCCAGGTTTCCAAAGTGGAAAACTTGGATTCCGTCGGCCGGAATTGCCAGGAAGGTCGGGGGAGCCATTTGACTTAGCTGTGATGGTACTCCAGGACGAGGTCTCATAGGGACCAAGGCTACATCCGGCTAACTGATGGGAAGGTCGGGATACTTTTGGTCGAAATTGACCTTAGACTATACATTCCAGGTTTCCAAAGTGGAAAACTTGGATTCCGTCGGCCAGAATTGCCAGGAAGGTCGGTGGTAGCCATTTGACTTAGCAGTGATTGGACTCCAGGGCGAGGTCTCATAGGGACCAAGGCTACATCCGGCTGACGGATGGGATGGTCGGGATACTTTTAGTCGAAATAGACTTTAGACTATACAATCCAGGTTCCCAAAGTGGAAAACTTGGACTCCGTCTGGCAGAATTGCCAGGAAGGTCGGGGGAAGCCATTTGACTTAGCAGTGATAGCACTCCAGGACGAGGACTTATAGGGACCAAGGCTACATCGGGCTGACCGATGGGAAGGTCGGGATACTTTTGGTCGAAAATGACTTTAGACTATACAAACCAGGTTGCCAAAGTGGAAAACTTGGATTCCGTCGGGCAGAATTGCCAGGAAGGTCGGGGGTAGTCATTTGACTCAGCAGTGATTGGACACCAGGGCGAGGTCTCATAGGGTCCAAGGCGACATCCGGCTGACCGATGGGAAGGTCGGGATACTTTTGGTCGAAATTGACTTTAGACTATACAAACCAAGTTTCCAAAGTGGAAAACGTGGACTCCGTCGGGCAGAATTGCCAGGAAGGTCGGGGGTATTCATTTGACTTAGCAGTGATGGGACTCCAGGACGAGGTCTCAGGTTCCAAGGCTACATCCGGCTGACCGATGGGTTGTTCGGGTTACTTTTAGTCGAAATTGACTTTTGACTATACAAACCAGGTTTCCAAAGTGGAAAACTTGGATTCCGTCGGCCGGAATTGCCAGGAAGGTCGAGGGAAGCCATTTGACTTAGCAGTGATGGGACTCCAGGATGAGGTCTCATAGGGACGAAGGCTACATCCGGCTGACCGATGGTAAGGTCGGGATACTTTTGGTCGAAATTGACTTTAGACTATAGAAATCTGGTTTTCAAAGTGGAATCTTGGATTCCGTCGGGCAGAGTAGCCAGGAATGACGGGGGTAGCTGTCATTTGACATAGCTGTGATGGGACTCCTGGACGAGGTCTCATAGGGACCAAGGCTACATCCGGCTGACCGATGGGATGGTCGGGATACTTTTAGTCGAAATAGACTTTAGACTATACAATCCAGGTTCCCAAAGTGGAAAACTTGGACTCCGTCGGGCAGAATTGCCAGGAAGGTCGGGGGAAGCCATTTGACTTAGCAGTGATAGCACTCCAGGACGAGGTCTCATAGGGACCAAGGCTACATCCGGCTGACCGATGGGAAGGTCGGGATACTTTTGGTCGAAAATGACTGTAGACTATACAAACCAGGTTTCCAAAGTGGAAAACTTGGATTCCGTCGGCTGGAATTGCCAGGAAGGTCGGGGGTAGCCATTTGACTTAGCATTGATGGGACTCCAGGACCATGTCTCATAGGGACGGAGGCTACATCCGCCTGACCGATGGGAACGTCGGGATACTTTTGGTCCAAATCGACTTTAGACTATACAAACCAGGTTTCCAAAGTGGAAAACTTGGATTCCGTCGGGCAGAATTGCCAGGAAGGTCGGGGGTAGCAATTTGACTTAGCAGTGATGTGACTCCAGGACGATGTCTCATAGGGACCAAGGCTACATCCGGCTGACCGATGGGATGGTCGGGATACTTTTAGTCGAAATAGACTTTAGACTATACAAACCAGGTTTCCAAAGTGGAAAACTTGGATTCCGTCGGCCGGAATTGCCAGGAAGGTCGGGGGAAGCCATTTGACTTAGCAGTAATGGGACTCCAGGACGAGGTCTCATAGGGACCAATGCTACATCCGGCTGACCGATGGGAAGGTCGGGATACTTTTGGTCGAAATTGACTTTAGACTATACAAACCAGGTTTCCAAAGTGGAAAACTGATTCCGTCGGCCGGAATTGCCAGGAAGGTCGGGGGTAGTGATTTGATTTAGCAGTGATGGGTCTCCAGGACCAGGTCTCATAGGTTCCAAGGCTACATCCGGCTGACCGATGGGAAGGTCGGGATACTTTTTGTCGAAATTGACTTTAGACTATACAAACCAGGTTTACAAAGTGGAAAACTTGGACTCCGTCGGGCAGAATTGTCAGGAAGGTCGGGGGTAGTCATTTGACTAAGCAGTGACGGGACTCCAGGACGAAGTCTCAGGTTCCGAGGCTACATCCGCCTGTCCGATGGGAGGGTCGGGATACTTTTGGTCGAAAATGACTTTAGGCCATACAAACCATGTTTCCAAAGTGGAAAACTTGTATTCCGCCGGCCAGAATTGCCAGGAAGGTCGGGGGAGCCGTTTGAATCAGCTGTGATGGGACTGCAGGGCGAGTTCTCATAGGGACCAAGGCTACATCCGGCTGACCGATGGGATGGTCGGGATACTTTTCGTCGAAATTGACTTTAGACTATACAATCCAGGTTTCCAATGTGCAAAACTTGCATTCCGTCGGGGCAGAATTGCCAGGAAGGTCGGGTGTAGTCATTTGACTTAGCAGTAATGGGACTCCAGGACGAGGTCTCATAGGAACAAGGCTACATCCGGCTGACCGATGAGAAGGTCGGGTTACTTTTGGTCGAAATTGACTTTAGACAATACCGTCCAGGTTTCCAAAGTACAAAACTTGGATTCCGTCGGGCAGAATTGCCAGGAAGGTCGGGGGTAGCCATTTGACTTAGCAGTGATTGGACACCAGGTCGAGGTCTCATAGGGACCAAGGCTACATCCGGCTGACCGATGGGAAGGTCGGAATACTTTTGGTCGAAATTGACTTTAGACTATAGAAATCAGGTTTTCAAAGTGGAATCTTGGATTCCGTCGGGCAGAGTAGCCAGGAATGTCGGGGGTAGCTGCCATTTGATATAGCTGTGATGGGACTCCTGGACGAGGTCTCATAGGGACCAAGGCTACATCCGGCTGACCGATGGGATGGTCGGGATACTTTTAGTCGAAATAGACTTTAGACTATACAATCCAGGTTCCCAAAGTGGAAAACTTGGACTCCGTCGGGCAGAATTGCCAGGACGGTCGGGGGTAGTCACTTGAATGAGCAGTGATGGTACTCCAGGAAGAGGTCTCATAGGTTCCAAGGCTACATCCGGCTGAGCGATGGGAAGGTCGGGATACTTTTGGTCGAAATTGACCTTAGACTATACATTCCAGGTTTCCAAAGTGGAAAACTTGGATTCCGTCGGCCAGAATTGCCAGGAAGGTCGGTGGTAGTCATTTGACTTAGCAGTGCTGGGACTCCAGGACGAGGTCTCAGGATCCAAGGCTACATCCGGCTGACAGATGGGAAGGTCGGTATACTTTTGGTCGAAATTGACTTTAGACTATACAAACCAGGTTTCCAAAGTGCAAAACTTGGATTCCGTCGGGCAGAGTTGCCCGGAAGCTCGGGGGAGCCACTTGAATTATCTGTGATGGGACTCCAGGACGAGATCTCATAGGGACCAAGGCTACATCCGGCTGACCGATGGGAAGGTCAGGATACTTTTGGTCGAAATTGACTTTAGACTATACAAACCAGGTTTTCAAAGTGGAAAACTTGGATTCCGTCGGCCGGAATTGCGAGGAAGCTCGGGGGAGCCATTTGACTTAGCTGTGATGGGACTCCAGGACGATGTCTCATAGGGACGAAGGCTACATCCGGCTGACCGATGGGAAGGTCGGGATACTTTTGGTCGAAACTGACTTTAGACTAAACAATCCAGGTTTCCAAAGTGGAAAACTTGGATTCCGTCGGCCAGAATTGCCAGGAAGGTCGTGGGTAGGCATTTGACTTAGCAGTGATTGGACACCTGGGCGAGGTCTCATAGGGACCAAGGCTACATCCGGCTGACAGATGGGAAGGTCTGAATACTTTTGGTCGAAAATGACTTTAGACTATACAAACCAGATTGCCAAAGTGGAAAACTTGGACTCCGTCGGGCAGAATTGCCAGGAAGGTCGGGGGAGCAGTTTGACTCAGCTGTGATGGGACTGCAGGACGAGTTCTCATAGGGACCAAGGCTACATCCGGCTGACCGATGGGAAGGTCGGGATACTTTCGGTCGAAATTGACTTTAGACTATACAATCCAGGTTTCCAATGTGCAACACTTGCATTCCGTCGGGGCAGAATTGCCAGGAAGGTCGGGTGTAGTCATTTGACTTAGCAGTAATGGGACTCCAGGACGAGGTCTCATAGGTTCCAAGGCTACATCCGCCTGTCCGATGGGAGGGTCGGGATACTTTTGGTCGAAATTGACTTTAGACTATACAAACCAGGTTTCCAAAGTGCATAACTTGGATTCCGTCGGGCAGAATTGCCAGGAAGGTCGTGGGTGGCCATTTGACTTAGCAGTGATGGGACTCCGCGACGATGTCTCATAGGGACGAAGGCTACATCCGCCTGACCGATGGGAGGGTCGGGATACTTTTGGTCGAAATTGACTTTAGACTATACACACCTGGTTTCCAAAGTGGAAAACTTGGATTCCGTAGGGCAGAATTGCGATGAATGTCGGGGGTAGTCATTTGACTTAGCAGTGATTGGACACCAGGGAGAGGTCTCATAGGGACCAAGGCTACATCCGGCTGACCGATGGGAGGGTCTGGATACTTTTGGTCGAAATTGACTTTAGACTATACAAACCAGGTTTCCAAAGTGGAAAACTTGGATTCCGTCGGCCGGAATTGCCAGGAAGGTTGGGGGTAGCCATTTGACTTAGCATTGATGGGACTCCAGGACCATGTCTCATAGGGACGGAGGCTACATCCGGCTGACCGATGGGAAGGTCTGGATACTTTTGGTCGGAAATGACTTTAGACTATACAAACCAGGTTGCCAAAGTGGAAAACGTGGATTCCGTCTGCCAGAATTGCCAGGAAGGTCGGGGGAAGCCATTCGACTTAGCAGTGATTGGACACCAGTGAGAGGTCTCATAGGGACCAAGGCTACATCCGGCTGACTGATGGGAGGGTCGGGATTCTTATGGTCGAAATTGACTTTAGACTATACAATCCAGGTTCCCAAAGTGGAAAACTTGGACTCCGTCGGGCAGAATTGCCAGGAAGGTCGGGGGAAGCCATTTGACTTAGCAGTGATAGCACTCCAGGACTAGGTCTCATAGGGACCAAGGCAACATCCGGCTGACCGATGGGAAGGTCTGGATACTTTTGGTCGAAAATGACTTTAGACTATACAATCCAGGTTTCCAAAGAGCAAAACTGGCATTCCATCGGGGCAGAATTGTCAGGAAGGACGGGGGTAGCCATTTGATTTAGCAGTGATGGGACTCCAGGACGAGATCTCATAGGGACCAAGGCAACATCCGGCTGACCGATGGGAAGGTCTGGATACTTTTGGTCGAAAATGACTTTAGACTATACAAACCAGGTTGCCAAAGTGGAAAACTTGGATTCCGTCGGCCAAAATTGCCAGGAAGGTCGGGGGAAGCCATTCGACTTAGCGGTGATTGGACACCAGGGAGAGGTCTCATAGGGACCAAGGCTACATCCGGCTGACCGATGGGAAGGCCTGGATACTTTTGGTCGAAAATGACTTTAGACTATACAAACGAGGTTGCCAAAGTGGAAAACTTGGATTCCGTCGGGCAGAATTGCCAGGAAGGTCGGGGGTAGCAATTTGAATTAGCAGTGATTGGACTCCACGACGATGTCTCATAGGGACGAAGCCTACATCCGGCTGACCCGTGGGAAGTTCAGGATACTTTTGGTCGAAATTGACTTTAGACTATACAAACCAGGTGCCCAAAGTGGAAAACTTGGACTCCGTCGGCCGGAATTGCCAGGAAGGTCGGGGGTAGTCATTTGACTTAGCAGTGATTGGACACCAGGGCGAGGTCTCATAGGGACCAAGGCTACATCCGGCTGACCGATGGGCAGGTCTGGATACTTTTTGTCGAAATTGGCTTTAGACTAAACAATACAGGTTTCCAAAGTGGAAAACTTGGATTCCGTCGGCCAGAATTGCCAGGAAGGTCGGGGGTAGCCATTTGACTTAGCAGTGATTGGACACCAGGGCAAGGTCTCATAGGGACCAAGGATACATACGGCTGACCGATGGGTGGGACGGGATACTTTTAGTCGAAATTGACTTTAGACTATACAAACCAGGTTTCCAAAGTGGAAAACTTGGATTCCGTCGGCCGGAATTGCCAGGAAGGTCGGGGGAAGCCATTCGAGTTAGCAGTGATTGGACACGTGGGCGAGGTCTCATAGGGACCAAGGCTACATCCGGCTGACCGATGGGAAGGTCGGGATACTTTTGGTCGAAATTGACGTTAGACTATACAATCCAGGTTTCCAAAGTGGAAAACTTGGATTCCGTCGGGCAGAGCTGCCTGGAAGTTCGGGGGTATCCATTTGACTTAGTAGTGATGGGACTCCAGGACGAGGTCTCATAGGGACCAAGGCTACATCCGGCTGACCGATGGGAAGGTCGGGATACTTTTGGTCGAAAGTGACTTTAGACTATACAAACCAGGTTTTCAAAGTGGAAAAATTGAATTCCGTCGGCCGGAATAGCGAGGAAGGTCGGGGGAGCCATTTGACTTAGCTGTGATGGGACTCCGGGACGGGGACTCATAGGGACCAATGCTACATCCGGCTGACCGATGGGAAGGTCGGGATACTTTTGGTCGAAAATGACCTTCGACTATACAGTCCAGGTTTCCAAAGTGCAAAACTTGCATTCCGTCAGGGCAGAATTGCCAGGAAGGTCGGGGGTAGCCATTTGACTTATCTGTGATGGGAGTCCAGGACGAGGTCTCATAGGGACCAAGGCTACATCTGGCTGACCGATGGGAAGCTCTGGATACTTTTGGCCGAAAATGACTTTAGACAATACAATCCAGGTTTCCAAAGTGCAAAACTTGGATTCCGTCGGGCAGAATTGTCACTAAGGTCGGGGGTAGCCATTTGACTTAGCAGTGATGGGACTCCAGGACGATGTCTCATAGGGACGAAGGCTACATCCGGCTGACCGATGGGAAGGTCGGGATACTTTTGGTCGAAATTGACTTTAGACTATACAAAACAGGTTGCCAAAGTGGAAAACTTGGATTCCGTCGGCCGGAATTGCCAGGAAGGTCGGGGGAGTCATTTGACTTAGCTGTGATGGGACTCCAGGACGAGGTCTCATAGGGGCCAAGGCTACATCCGCCTGACCGATGAGAAGGTCGGGATACTTTTGGTCGAAATTGACCTTCGACTATACAATCCAGGTTTCCAAAGTGCAAAACTTGCATTCCGTCAGGGCAGAATTGCCAGGAAGGTCGGGGGTAGTCATTTGACTTAGCAGTGATGGGACTCCAGGACGAGGTCTCATAGGTTCCAAGGCTACATCCGGCTGACCGATGGGAAGGTCGGGATACTTTTGGTCGAAATTGACTTTAGACTATACAATCCAGGTTTCCAAAGTGCAAAACTTGGATTCCGTCGGGCAGAATTGCCAGGAAGGTCGGGGGTAGCCATTTGACTTAGCAGTGATGGGACTCCACGACGATGTCTCATAGGGACGAAGCCTACATCCGGCTGACCCGTGGGAAGTTCGGGATACTTTTGGTCGAAATTGACTTTAGACTATACAATCCAGGTTTCCAAAGTGCAAAACTTGGATTCCGTCGGCCGGAATTGCCAGGAAGGTCGGGGTAGTCATTTGACTTTGCTGTGATGGGACTCCAGGACGAGGTCTCATAGGGACCAAGGCTACATCCGGCTGACCGATGGGAAGGTCGGGATACTTTTGGTCGAAAGTGACTTTCGAATATACAATCCAGGTTTCCAAAGTGCAAAACTTGGATTCCGTCGGGCAGAATTGCCAGGAAGGTCGGGGGTAGCCAATTGACTTAGTAGTGATGGGACTCCAGGACGAGGTCTCATAGGTTCCAAGGCTACATCCGGCCGACCGATGGGAAGGTCTGGATACTTTTGGTCGAAAATGACTTTCGACTATACAATCCAGGTTTCCAAAGTGCAAAACTTGCATTCCGTCAGGGTAGAATTGCCAGGAAGGACGGGGGTAGCCATTTGACTTAGCTGTGATGGGAGTCCAGGACTAGGTCTCATAGGGACCAAGGCTACATCTGGCTGACCGATGGGAAGGTCTGGATACTTTTGGTCGAAAATGACTTTCGACTATACAATCCAGGTTTCCAAAGTGCAAAACTTGCATTCCGTCAGGGCAGAATTGCCAGGAAGGACGGGGGTAGCCATTTGACTTAGCTGTGATGGGAGTCCAGGACTAGGTCTCATAGGGACCAAGGCTACATCTGGCTGACCGATGGGAAGCTCTGGATACTTTTGGCCGATAATGACTTTAGACTATACAATCCAGGTTTCCAAAGTGCAAAACTTGGATTCCGTCGGGCAGAATTGCCAGGAAGGTCGGGGCTATCCATTTGACTTGGCAGTGATGGGACTCCAGGACGAGGTCTCATTGGTTCCAAGGCTACATCCGGCTGACCGATGGGAAGTTCGGGATACTTTTGGTCGAAATTGACTTTAGACTATACACACCAGGTTTCCAAAGTGGAAAACTTGGATTCCGTCGGGCAGAATTGCCAGGTTGGTCGGGGGTAGCCATTTGACTTAGCAGTGATTGGACACCAGGGAGAGGTCTCATGGGGACCAAGACTACATCCGGCTGACCGATAGGAAGGTCGGGATACTTTTGGTCGAAATTGACTTTAGACTATACAAGCCAGGTTTCCGAAGTACAAAACTTGGATTCCGTCGGGCAGAATTGCCAGGAAGGTCGGGGGTAGTCATTTGACTTAGCAGTGATGGGACTCCAGGACGATGTCTCATTGGGACCAAGGCTACATGCGGCTGACCGATGGGAAGGTCGGGATACTTTTAGTCGAAATTGACTTTAGACTATACAAACCAGGTTTCCAAAGTGGAAAACTTGGATTCCGTCGGGCAGAGTACACAGGAATGTCGGGGGTAACTGCCATTTGACATAGCAGTGATGGGACTCCAGGACGAGGTCTCATAGGGACCAAGGCTACATCCGGCGGACCGATGGGAAGGTCTGGATACTTCTGGTCGAAATTGACTTTAGGCTATACAATCCAGGTTTCCAAAGTGCAAAACTTGGATTCCGTCGGGCAGAATTGCGAGGAAGGTCGGAGGTAGTGATTTGACTTAGCAGTGATGGGACTCCAGGACGAGGTCTCATAGGTTCCAAGGCTACATCCGGCTGACAGATGGGAAGGTCGGGATACTTTTGGTCGAAATTGACTTTAGACTATACAAACCAGGTTTTCAAAGTGGAAAACTTGGATTCCGTCGGCCGGAATAGCGAGGAAGGTCGGGGGAGCCATTTGACTTAGCAGTGATGGGACTCCAGGACGAGGTCTCATAGGGGCCAAGGCTATATCCGGCTGACCGATGGGAAGGTCGGGATACTTTTGGTGGAAAATGAGTTTAGACTATTCTAACCAGGTTGCCAAAGTGGAAAACCTGGATTCCGTCGGCCACAATTGCCAGGAATGTCGGGGGTAGCCATTTGACTTAGCAGTGATGGGACGCGAGGACGAGATAATGATATCCCTATGAAGGGACCAAGGCTACATCCGGCTGACCGATGGGAAGGTCGGGATACTTTTGGTCGAAATTGACCTTAGACTATACAATCCAGGTTTCCAAAGTGGAAAACTTGGATTCCGTCGGGCAGAATTGCCATGAAGGTCGGGGGTAGTCGTTTGACTTAGCAGTAATTGGACACCTGGGCGAGGTCTCATAGAGACCAAGGCTACATCCGGCGGACCGATGGGAAGGTCTGGATACTTTTGGTCGAAAATGACTTTAGACTATACAAACCAGGTTGCCAAAGTGGAAAACTTGGATTCCGTCGGCCAGAATTGCCAGGAAGGTCGGGTGCAGCCATTTGACTTAGCAGTGGTGGGTCTCCTGGACGAGGTCTCATAGGTTCCAAGGCTACATCCGACTGACCAATGGGAAGTTCGGGATACTTTTGGTCGAAAATGACTTTAGACTATACAAACCAGGTTGCCAAAGTGGAAAACTTGGATTCCGTCGGGCAGAATTGCCATGAAGGTCGGGGGTAGTCATTTGACTTAGCAGTAATTGGACACCTGGGCGAGGTCTCATAGAGACCAAGGCTACATCCGGCGGACCGATGGGAAGGTCTGGATACTTCTGGTCGAAATTGACTTTAGGCTATACAATCCAGGTTTCCAAAGTGCAAAACTTGGATTCCGTCGGGCAGAATTGCGAGGAAGGTCGGAGGTAGTGATTTGACTTAGCAGTGATGGGACTCCAGGACGAGGTCTCATAGGTTCCAAGGCTACATCCGGCTGACAGATGGGAAGGTCGGGATACTTTTGGTCGAAATTGACTTTAGACTATACAAACCAGGTTTCCAAAGTGGAAAACTTGGATTCCGTCGGCCAGAATTGCCAGGAAGGTCGGGGGTAGCCATTTGACTTAGCAGTGATGGGACTCCAGGACGAGATCTGATAGGGACCAAGGCTACATACGGCTGACCGATGGGAAGGTCTGGATAATTTTGGTCGGAAATGACTTTAGACTATACAAACCAGGTTTCCAAAGTGCAAAACTTGGATTCCGTCGGGCAGAATTGCCAGGCAGGTCGGGGGTAGCCATTTGACTTAGCAGTGATGTGACTCCAGGACGATGTCTCATAGGGTCCAAGGCTACATCCGGCTGACCGATGGGAAGGTCGGGATACTTTTGGTCGAAATTGACCTTAGACTATACAATCCAGGTTTCCAAAGTGCAAAACTTGGATTCCGTCGGCCGTAATTGCCAGGAAGGTCGGGGGAGCCGTTTGACTTAGCTGTGATGGGACTCCAGGACGAGGTCTCATAGGGACCAAGGCTACATCCGGCTGACCGATGGGAAGGTCGGGATACTTTTGGTCGAAATTTACTTTAGACTATACAATCCAGGTTTCCAAAGTGCAAAACTTGGATTCCGTCGGGCAGAATTGCGAGGAAGGTCGGAGGTAGTGATTTGACTTAGCAGTGATGGGACTCCAGGACGAGGTCTCATAGGTTCCAAGGCTACATCCGGCTGACAGATGGGAAGGTCGGGATACTTTTGGTCGAAATTGACTTTAGACTATACAAACTTGGTTTCCAAAGTGGAAAACTTGGATTCCGTCGGCCAGAATTGCCAGGAAGGTCGGAGGTAGTCATTTGACTAAGCAGTGACGGGACTCCAGGACGAAGTCCCAGGTTCCAAGGCTATATCCGGCTGACCGATGGGAAGGTCGGGATACTTTTGGTCGAAAATGACTTTAGACTATACAAACCAGGTTTTCAAAGTGGAAAACTTGGATTCCGTCGGCCGGAATTGCGAGGAAGGTCGGGGGAGCCATTTGACTTAGCAGTGATGGGACTCCAGGACGAGGTCTCATAGGTACCAAGGCTATATCCGGCTGACCGATGGGAAGGTCGGGATACTTTTGGTCGAAAATGACTTTAGACTATTCAAACCACTTTGCCAAAGTGGAAAACTTGGATTCCGTCGGCCACAATTGCCAGGAATGTGGGGGGTAGCCATTTGACTTAGCAGTGATGGGACTCCAGGACGAGATCTCATAGGGACTAAGGCTGCATCCGGCAGACCGACGGGAAGGTCTGGATACTTTTGGTCGAAAATGACTTTAAACTATACAAACCAGGTTTCCAAAGTGCAAAACTTGCATTCCGTCGGGGCAGAATTGACAGGAAGTTCGGGGGTAGTCATTTGACTTAGCAGTGATGGGAATCCAGGACGAGGTCTCATAGGTTCCATGGCTACATCCGGCTGACCGATGGGAAGGTCGGGATACTTTTGGTCGAAATTGGCTTTAGACAATACAATCCAGGTTTCCAAAGTGCAAAACTTGGATTCCGTAGGGCAGAATTGCCAGGAAGGTCGGGGGTAGCCATTTGACTTAGCAGTGATGGGACTCCAGGACGAGGTCCCATAGGGACCAAGGAAACATCCGGCTGACCGACGGGAAGGTCTGGATACTTTTCTTCGAAAATGACTTTAGACTAAACAAACCAGGTTTCCAAAGTGCAAAACTTGGATTCCGTCGGCAGAATTGCCAGGTAGGTCGGGGGTAGCCATTTGACTTAGCAGTGATGGGACTCCAGGACGACGTCTCATAGGGACGAAGGCTACATCCGGCTGACCCATGGGAAGTTCTGGATACCTTTGGTCGAAATTGACTTTAGACTATACAATCCAGGTTTCCAAAGTGCAAAACTTGGATTCCGTCGGGCAGAATTGCCAGGAAGGTCGGGGGTAGCCATTTTACTTAGCAGTGATGGGACTCCAGGACGAGGTCTCATAGGGACCAAGGCTACATCCGGCTGACCGATGGGAAGGTCGGGATACTTTTTGTCGAAATTGAATTTAGACTATACAAACCAGGTTTCCAAAGTTGAAAACTGGGACTCCGTCGGGCAGAATTGGCAGGAAGGTCGGAGGTAGTCATTTGACTAAGCAGTGACGGGACTCCAGGACGAAGTCTCAGGTTCCAAGGCTATATCCGGCTGACCGATGGGAAGGTCGGGATACTTTTGGTCGAAAATGACTTTAGACTATACAAACCAGGTTTTCAAAGTGGAAAACTTGGATTCCGTCGGCCAGAATTGCCAGGAAGGTCGGGGGTAGCCATTTGACTTAGCAGTGATGGGACTCCAGGACGAGATCTCATAGGGACCAAGGCTACATCCGGCTGACCGATGGGAAGGTCGGGATACTTTTGGTCGAAATTGATCTTGGACTATACAATCCAGGTTTCCAAAGTGAAAAACTTGCATTCCGTCGGTGCAGAATTGCCAGGAAGGTCGGGGGTAGCCATTTGACTTAGCAGTGATGGGACTCCAGGACGATGTCTTATAGGGACGAAGGCTACATCCGGCTGACCGATGGGAAGGTCGGGATACTTTTGGTCGAAATTGACTTCAGACTATACAATCCAGGTTTCCAAAGTGGAAAACTTGGATTCCGTCGGCCAGAAGTGCCAGGACTGTCGGGGGAAGCCATTTGACTTAGCAGTGATGGGACTCCAGGACGAGATCTCATAGGGACTAAGGCTACATCCGGCTGACCGATGGGAAGGTCGGGATACTTTTGGTCGAAATTGACTTCAGACTATACAATCCAGGTGTCCAAAGTGGAAAACTTGGATTCCGTCGGCCAGAAGTGCCAGGACGGTCGGGGGAAGCCATTTGACTTAGCAGTGATGGGACTGCAGGACGAGGTCTCATAGGGACCACGGCTATATCCGGCTGACCGATGGGAAGGTCGGGATACTTTTGGTCGAAATTGACTTTAGACTATACAAACCAGGTTTTCAAAGTGGAAAACTTGGATTCCGTCGGCCGGAATAGCGAGGAAGGTCGGGGGAGCCATTTGACTTAGCAGTGATGGGACTCCAGGACGAGGTCTCATAGGGGCCAAGGCTATATCCGGCTGACCGATGGGAAGGTCGGGATACTTTTGGTCGAAAATGACTTTAGACTATTCTAACCAGGTTGCCAAAGTGGAAAACCTGGATTCCGTCGGCCACAATTGCCAGGAATGTCGGGGGTAGCCATTTGACTTAGCAGTGATGGGACTCCAAGACGAGGTCTCATAGGGACCAAGGCTACATGCGGCTGACCGATGGGAAGGTCGGGATACTTTTAGTCGAAATTGACTTTAGACTATACAAACCAGGTTGCCAAAGTGCCGAACTTGGATTCCGTCGGGCAGAATTGCCAGGAAGGTCGGGGGTAGCCATTTGACTTAGCAGTGTTTGGACTCCATGACGATGTGTCATAGGGACGAAGGCTACATCCGGCTGACCGATGGGAAGGTCGGGATACTTTTGGTCGAAATTGACTTTAGACTATACAATCCGGGTTTCCAAAGTGGAAAACTTGGATTCCGTGGGCCGGAATTGCGAGGAAGGTCGGGGGAGCCACTTGACCTAGCTTTGATGGGACTCCAGGACGAGGTCTCATAGGTTCCATGGCTACATCCGGCTGACCGATGGGAAGGTCGGGATACTTTTGGTCGAAATTGACTTTAGACTATACAAACCAGGTTTCCAAAGTGAAAAACTTGGATTCCGTCGGGCAGAATTGCCAGGAAGGTCTGGGGTAGTCATTTGACTTAGCTGTGATGGGACTCCAGGACGAGGTCTCATAGGGACCAAGGCTACATCCGGCTGACCGATGGGAAGGTCGGGATACATTTGGTCGAAATTGTCTTTTGACTATATAAACCAGGTTTCCAAAGTGAAAAACTTGGATTCCGTCAGGCAGAATTGCCAGGAAGTTCTGGGGTAGTCATTTGACTTAGCAGTGATGGGACTTCAGGACGAGGTCTCATAGGTTCCAAAGCTACATCCGACTGACCAATGGGAAGTTCGGCATACTTTTGGTCGAAATTGACTTTAGACTATACAATCCAGGTTTCCAAAGTGCAAAACTTGGATTCCGTCGGGCAGAGTTGCCAGGAAGGACGGGGGTAGTCATTTGACTTAGCAGTGATTGGACACCAGGGCGAGGTCTCATAGGGACCAAGGCTACATCCGGCTGACCGATAGGAAGGTCTGGATACTTTTGTTCGAAAATGACTTTAGACTATACAATCCAGGTTGCCAAAGTGGAAAACTTGGATTCCGTCGGCCACAATTGCCAGGAAGGTCGGGGGTAGCCATTTGACTTAGCAGTGATGGGACTCCAGGACGAGATCTCATAGGGACCAAGGCTACATCCGGCTGACCGATGGGAAGGTCTGGATACTTTTGGTCGGAAATGACTTTAGACTATACAAACCAGGTTGCCAAAGTGGAAAACTTGGATTCCGGCGGGCAGAATTGCCATTAAGGTCGGGGGTAGCCATTTGTCTTAGCAGTGATGGGACTCCAGCACGATGTCTCATAAGGACGAAGGCTACATCCGACTGACCGATGGGAAGGTCGGGATACTTATGGTCGAAAATGACTTTAGACTATACAAACCAGGCTGCCAAAGTGTAAAACTTGGATTCCGTTGGCCAGAATTGCCAGGAAGGTCGGGGGAGACATTTGACTTAGCTGTGATGGGACTCCAGGACCAGGTCCCATAGGGACCAAGGCTACATCCGGCTGACCGATGTGAAGGACGGGATACATTTGGTCGAAATTGACTTTAGACTATACAATCCGGGTTTCCAAAGTGGAAAACTGGGATTCCGGCGGCCAGAATTGCCAGGAAGGTCGGGGGAAGCCATTTGACTTAGCACTGATTGCACACCAGGGAGAGGCCTCATAGGGACGAAGGCTACATCCTGCTGACCGAAGGGAAGTTCGGCATACTTTTGGTCGAAATTGACTTTAGACTATACATTCCAGGTTTCCAAAGTGCAAAACTTGGATTCCGTCGGGCAGAATTGCCCGGAAGCTCGGGGGAGCCACTTGACTTATCTGTGATGGGACTCCAGGACGAGATCTCATAGGGACCAAGACTACATCCGGCTGACCGATGGGAAGGTCGGGATACTTTTGGTCGAAATTTACTTCAGACTATACAAACCAGGTTTCCAAAGTGGAAAACATGGATTCCGTCGGCCAGAATTGCCAGGAAGGTAGGGGGAGCCATTTGACTTAGATGTGATGGGACTCCAGGACGAGGTCTCATAGGAACCAAGGCTACATGCGGCTGACCGATGGGAAGGTCGGGATACTTTTGGTCGAAATTGACTTTAGACTATACAATCCAGGTTTCCAAAGTGCAAAACTTGGATTCCGTTGGCCAGAATTGCCAGGAAGGTCGGGGGAAGCCATTTCGACTTAGCAGTGATGAGACTCCAGGACGAGGTCTCATAGGTTCCATGGCTACATCCTGCTGACCGATGGGAAGTTCGGGATACTTTTGGTCGAAATTGACTTTAGACTATACAATCCAGGTTTCCAAAGTGCAAAACTTGGATTCCGTCGGGCAGAATTGCCAGGAAGGTCGGGGGAAGCCATTTGACTTAGCGGTGATGGGACAGCACGACGATGTCTCATAGGGACGAAGGCTACATCCGGCAGACCCATGGGAAGTTCGGGATACTTTTGGTCGAAATTGACTTTAGACTATGCAATCCAGGTTTCCAAAGTGCAAAACTTGTATTCCGGCGGGCAGAATTGCCATTAAGGTCGGGTGTAGCCATTTGACTTAGCAGTGATGGGACTCCAGGACGAGATCTCATAGAGACCAAGGCTACATCCGGCTGACTGATGGGGGGGTCGGGACACTTTTGGTCGAAATTGACTTTAGACTATACAAACCAGGTTTCCAAAGTGGAAAACTTGGATTCCGTCGGGCAGAATTGCCAGGAAGGTCGGGGGTAGCGATTTGACTTAGCAGTGATGTGACTCCAGGACGATGTCTCATAGGGACGAAGGCTACATCCGGCAGACCAATGGGGAGGTCGGGATACTTTTGGTCGAAAATGACTTTAGACTATACGAACCAGGTTGCCAAAGTGGAAAGCTTGGATTCCGTCGGCCAGAATTGCCAGGAAGGTCGGGGGTAGCCATTTGACTTAGCAGTGGTGGGACTCCAGGGAGAGGTCTCATAGGGACCAAGGCTACATCCGGCTGACCGATGGGAAGGTCAGGATACTTTTGGTCGAAATTGACTTTAGACTATACAAACCAGGTTTCCAAAGTGGAAAACTTGGATTCCGTCGGGCAGAATTGCCAGGAAGATCGGGGGTAGCAATTTGACTTAGCAGTGATGTGACTCCAGGACGATGTCTCATAGGGACGAAGGCTACATCCGGCTGACCAATGGGAAGGTCTGGATACTTTTGGTCGAAAATGACTTTAGACTATACGAACCAGGTTGCCAAAGTGGAAAACATGGATTCCGTCGGCCAGAATTGCCAGGATGGTCGGGGGTAGCCATTTGACTTGGCAGTGATGGGACTCCAGGACGAGATCTCATAGGGTCCAAGGATACATCCGGCTGACCGATGGGTAGTTCGGGATACTTTTAGTCGAAATTGACTTTAGACTATACAAACCAGGTTTCCAAAGTGGAAAACTTGGATTCCGTCGGCCGGAATTGCCAGGAAGGTCGGGGGAAGCCATTTGACTTAGCAGTGATGGGACTCCAGGACGAGGTCTCATAGGTTCCAAGGCTACATCCGGCCGACCGATGGGAAGGTCGGGATACTTTTGGTCGAAAATGACTTTCGACTATACAATCCAGGTTTTCAAAGTGCAAAACTTGCATTCCGTCAGGGCAGAATTGCCAGGAAGGTCGGGGGTAGCCATTTGACTTAGCTGTGATGAGACTCCAGGACGAGGTCTCATAGGGACCAAGGCTACATCCGCCTGACCGATGGGAAGGTCGGGATTCTTTTGGTCGAAATTGACATTCGACTATACAATCTAGGTTTCCAAAGTGCAAAACTTGCATTCCGTCAGGGCAGAATTGCCAGGAAGGTCGGGGGTAGTCATTTGACTTAGCAGTGATGGGACTCCAGGACGAGGTCTCATAGGTTCCAAGGCTACATCTGGCTGACCGATGGGAAGGTCGGGATACTTTTGGTCGAAATTGACTTTAGACTATACAATCCAGGTTTCCAAAGTGCAAAACTTGGATTCCGTCGGACAGAATGGCCAGGAAGGTCGGGGGTAGCCATTTGACTTAGCAGTGATGGGACTCCCGGACGATGTCTCATAGGGACGAAGGCTACATCCTGCTAACCGATGGGAAGGTCGGGATACTTTTGGTCGAAATTGACTTTAGACTATACAATCCAGGTTTCCAAAGTGGAAAACTTGGATTCCGTCGGCCGGAATTGCCAGGAAGGTCGGGGGAGTCATTTGACTTTGCTGTGATGGGACTCCAGGACGAGGTCTCATAGGGACCAAGGCTACATCCGGCTTACCGATGGGAAGGTCGGGATTCTTTTGGTCGAAATTGACTTTAGACTATACAATCCAGGTTTCCAAAGTGCAAAACTTCGATTCCGTTGGGCAGAATGGCCAGGAAGGTCGGGGGTAGCCATTTGAATTAGCAGTGATGGGATTCCAGGGCGAGGTCTCATAGGGACCAAGGCTACATCCGGCTGCCCGATGGGAAGGTCTGGATACTTTTGGTCGAATATGGCTTTAGACTATACAAACCAGGTTGCCAAAGTGGAAAACTTGGATTCCGTCCTCCAGAATTGCCAGGAAGGTCGGGGGTAGCCATTTGACTTAGCAGTGATGGGACTCCAGGACGAGGTCTCATAGGTTCCAAGGCTACATCCGGCTGACCGATGTGAAGTTCGGAAAACTTTTGGTCGAAATTGACTTTAGACTATACAAACCAGGTTGCCAAAGTGGAAAACTTGGATTCCGTCGGCCAGAATTGCCAGGAAGGTCGGGGGTAGCCATTTGACTTAGCAGTGATTGGACTCCTGGACGAGATCTCATAGGGACCAAGGCTACATCCGGCTGACCGATGGGAAGGCCTGGATACTTTTTGTCGAAAATGACTTTAGACAATATAATCCAGGTTTCCAAAGTGCAAAACTTGGATTCTGTCTGGCAGAATTGCCAGGAAGGTCGGGGGTAGCCATTTGACTTAGCAGTGATGGGACTCCACGACGATGTCTCATAGGGACGAAGCCTACATCCGGCTGACCCGTGGGAAGTTCGGGATAGTTTTGGCCGAAATTGACTTTACACTATGCAAACCAGGTTTCCTAAGTAGAAAACTTGGGCTCCGTCGGGCAGAATTACCAGGAAGGTCGGGGGTAGCCATTTGACTTAGCAGTGATGGGACTCCAGGACGAGATCTCACAGGCACCAAGGCTACATCCGGCGGACCGATGTGAAGGTGTGGATACTTTTGGTCGAAAATGACTTTAGACTATACAAACCAGGTTATCAAAGTGGAAAACTTGGATTCCGTCGGCCAAAATTGCCAGGAAGGTCGGGGGAAGCCATTTGATTTAGCGGTGATTGGACACCAGGGAGAGGTCTCATAGGGACCAAGGCTACATCCGGCTGACCGATGGGAAGGTCGGGATTCTTTTGGTCGAAATTGACTTTAGACTATACAAACCAGGTTTTCAAAGTGGAAAACTTAGATTCCGTCGGCCAGACTTGCCAGGAAGGTCGGGGGAAGACACTCGACTTAGCAGTGATTGGACACCAGGGAGAGGTCTCATAGGGACCAAGGCTACATCCGGCTGACCGATGGGAAGTTCGGGATACTTTTGGTCGAAATTGACGTTAGGCTATACAATCCAGGTTTCCAAAGTGGAAAACTTGGATTCCGTCGGGCGGAGCTGCCTGGAAGGTCGGGGGTATCCATTTGACTTAGTAGTGATGGGACTCCAGGACGAGGTCTCATAGGTTCCAAGGCTACATCCGGCCGACCGATGGGAAGGTCGGGATACTTTTAGTCGAAAATGACTTTCGACTATACAATCCAGGTTTCCAAAGTGCAAAACTTGGATTCCGTCGGCCAGAATTGCCAGGAAGGTCGGGGGAAGACACTCGACTTAGCAGTGATTGGACACCAGGGAGAGGTCTCATAGGGACCAAGGCTACATCCGGCTGACCGATGGGAGGGTCGGGATACTTTTGGTCGAAATTGACTTTTGACTATACAATCCAGGTTTCCAAAGTGCAAAACTTGGATTCCGTCGGGCAGAATTGCCAGGAAGGTCGGGGATAGCCATTTGACTTAGCAGTGATGGGACTCCACGAGGATGTCTCATAGGGACGAAGCCTACATCCGGCTGACCGATGGGAAGTTCGGGATACTTTTGGTCGAAATTGACGTTAGGCTATACAATCCAGGTTTCCAAAGTAGAAAACTTGGGCTCCGTCGGGCAGAATTACCAGGAAGGTCGGGGGTAGCCATTCGACTTAGCAGTGATTGGACACCAGGGAGAGGTCTCATAGGGACCAAGGCTACATCCGGCTGACCGATGGGAAGTTCGGGATACTTTTGGTCGAAATTGACGTTAGGCTATACAATCCAGGTTTCCAAAGTGGAAAACTTGGATTCCGTTGGGCAGAATTGCAAGGAAGGTCGGGGGTAGCTATTTGACTTAGCAGTGATGGGACTATAGGACGATGTCTCATAGGGACGAAGACTACATCCGGCTGACCGATGGGACGGTCGGGATACTTTTGGTCGAAATTGACTTTAGACTATACAAACCAGGTTTCCTAAGTAGAAAACTTGGGCTCCGTCGGGCAGAATTACCAGGAAGGTCGGGGGTAGCCATTCGAATTAGCAGTGATTGGACACAAGGGAGAGGTCTCATAGGGACCAAGGCTACATCCGGCTGACCGATGAGAGGGTCGGGATACTTTTGGTCGAAATTGACTTTAGACTATACAATCCAGGTTTCCAAAGTGGAAAACTTGGATTCCGTCGGCCAGAATTGCCAGGAAGGTCGGGGGTAGCCATTTGACTTAGCAGTGATTGGACACCAGGGAGAGGTCTCATAGGGACCAAGGCTACATCCGGCTGACCGATGGGTGGGACGGGATACTTTTGGTCGAAATTGACTTTAGACTATACAAACCAGGTTTCCTAAGTAGAAAACTTGGGCTCCGTCGGGCAGAATTACCAGGAAGGTCGGGGGTAGCCATTTGACTTAGCAGTGATTGGACACAAGGGAGAGGTCTCATAGGGACCAAGGCTACATCCGGCTGACCGATGAGAGGGTCGGGATACTTTTGGTCGAAATTGACTTTAGACTATACAATCCAGGTTTCCAAAGTGGAAAACTTGGATTCCGTCGGCCGGAATTGCCAGGAAGGTCGGGGATAGCCATTTGACTTAGCAGTGATGGGACTCCACGAGGATGTCTCATAGGGACGAAGCCTACATCCGGCTGACCGATGGGAAGTTCGGGATACTTTTGGTCGAAATTGACGTTAGGCTATACAAACCAGGTTGCCAAAGTGGAAAACTTGGATTCCGTCGGCCAAAATTGCCAGGAAGGTCGGGGGAAGCCATTCGACTTAGCGGTGATTGGACACCAGGGAGAGGTCTCATAGGGACCAAGGCTACATCCGGCTGACCGATGGGAAGGCCTGGATACTTTTGGTCGAAAATGACTTTAGACTATACAAACGAGGTTGCCAAAGTGGAAAACTTGGATTCCGTCGGGCAGAATTGCCAGGAAGGTCGGGGGTAGCAATTTGACTTAGCAGTGGTTGGACTCCACGACGATGTCTCATAGGGACGAAGCCTACATCCGGCTGACCCGTGGGAAGTTCATGATACTTTTGGTCGAAATTGACTTTAGACTATACAAACCAGGTGCCCAAAGTGGAAAACTTGGACTCCGTCGGCCGGAATTGCCAGCAAGGTCGGGGGTAGTCATTTGACTTAGCAGTGATTGGACACCAGGGCGAGGTCTCATAGGGACCAAGGCTACATCCGGCTGACCGATGGGCAGGTCTGGATACTTTTTGTCGAAATTGGCTTTAGACTAAACAATACAGGTTTCCAAAGTGGAAAACTTGGATTCCGTCGGCCGGAATTGCCAGGAAGGTCGGGGGAAGCCATTCGAGTTAGCAGTGATTGGACACGTGGGCGAGGTCTCATAGGGACCAAGGCTACATCCGGCTGACCGATGGGCATGTCTGGATACTTTTGGTCGAAAATGACTTTAGACTATACAAACCAGGTTGACAAAGTGGAAAACCTGTATTCCGTCGGCCAGAATTGCCAGGAATGTCGGGGAAAGCCATTTGACTTAGAAGTGATTGGACACCAGTGAGAGGTCTCATAGGGACCAAGGCTTCATCCGGCTGAACGATGGGAAGGTCGGGATACTTTTGGTCGAAATTGCCTTTTGACTATACAAACCAGGTTTCCAAAGTGGAAGACTTGGATTCCGTCGGCCAGAATTACCAGGAAGGTCGGGGGTAGCCATTTGACTTAGTAGTGATGGGACTCCAGGACGAGGTCTCATAGGTTCCAAGGCTACATCCGGCCGACCGATGGGAAGGTCGGGATACATTTGGTCGAAAATGACTTTCGACTATACAATCCAGGTTTCCAAAGTGCAAAACTTGCATTCCGTCAGGGCAGAATTGCCAGGAAGGTCGGGGGTAGCCATTTGACTTAGCTGTGATGAGACTCCAGGACGAGGTCTCATAGGGACCAATGCTACATCCGCCTGACCGATGGGAAGGTCGGGATTCTTTTGGTCGAAATTGACATTCGACTATACAATCTAGGTTTCCAAAGTGCAAAACTTGCATTCCGTCAGGGCAGAATTGCCAGGAAGGTCGGGGGTAGTCATTTGACTTAGCAGTGATGGGACTCCAGGACGAGGTCTCATAGGTTCCAAGGCTACATCTGGCTGACCGATGGGAAGGTCGGGATACTTTTGGTCGAAATTGACTTTAGACTATACAATCCAGGTTTCCAAAGTGCAAAACTTGCATTCCGTTGGGCAGAATGGCCAGGAAGGTCTGGGGTAGCCATTCGAATTAGCAGTGATGGGATTCCAGGGCGAGGTCTCATAGGGACCAAGGCTACATCCGGCTGCCCGATGGGAAGGTCTGGATACTTTTGGTCGAAAATGGCTTTAGACTATACAAACCAGGTTGCCAAAGTGGAAAACTTGGATTCCGTCCTCCAGAATTGCCAGGAAGGTCGGGGGTAGCCATTTGACTTAGCAGTGATGGGACTCCAGGACGAGGTCTCATAGGTTCCAAGGCTACATCCGGCTGACCGATGTGAAGTTCGGAAAACTTTTGGTCGAAATTGACTTTAGACTATACAAACCAGGTTGCCAAAGTGGAAAACTTGGATTCCGTCGGCCAGAATTGCCAGGAAGGTCGGGGGTAGCCATTTGACTTAGCAGTGATTGGACTCCTGGACGAGATCTCATAGGGACCAAGGCTACATCCGGCTGACCGATGGGAAGGCCTGGATACTTTTTGTCGAAAATGACTTTAGACAATACAATCCAGGTTTCCAAAGTGGAAAACTTGGATTCCGTCGGCCGGAATTGCCAGGAAGGTCGGGGGAGTCATTTGACTTTGCTGTGATGGGACTCCAGGACGAGGTCTCATAGGGACCAAGGCTACACCCGGCTTACCGATGGGAAGGTCGGGATTCTTTTGGTCGAAATTGACTTTAGACTATACAATCCAGGTTTCCAAAGTGCAAAACTTCGATTCCGTTGGGCAGAATGGCCAGGAAGGTCGGGGGTAGCCATTTGAATTAGCAGTGATGGGATTCCAGGGCGAGGTCTCATAGGGACCAAGGCTACATCCGGCTGCCCGATGGGAAGGTCTGGATACTTTTGGTCGAAAATGGCTTTAGACTATACAAACCAGGTTGCCAAAGTGGAAAACTTGGATTCCGTCCTCCAGAATTGCCAGGAAGGTCGGGGGTAGCCATTTGACTTAGCAGTGATGGGACTCCAGGACGAGGTCTCATAGGTTCCAAGGCTACATCCGGCTGACCGATGTGAAGTTCGGAAAACTTTTGGTCGAAATTGACTTTAGACTATACAAACCAGGTTGCCAAAGTGGAAAACTTGGATTCCGTCGGCCAGAATTGCCAGGAAGGTCGGGGGTAGCCATTTGACTTAGCAGTGATTGGACTCCTGGACGAGATCTCATAGGGACCAAGGCTACATCCGGCTGACCGATGGGAAGGCCTGGATACTTTTTGTCGAAAATGACTTTAGACAATATAATCCAGGTTTCCAAAGTGCAAAACTTGGATTCTGTCTGGCAGAATTGCCAGGAAGGTCGGGGGTAGCCATTTGACTTAGCAGTGATGGGACTCCAGGACGAGGTCTCATAGGGACCAAGGCTACATCTGGCTGACCGATGGGAAGCTCTGGATACTTTTGGCCGAAAATAACTTTAGACTATACAATCCAGGTTTCCAAAGTGCAAAACTTGGATTCCGTCGGGCAGAATGGCCAGGAAGGTCGGGGGCAGCCATTTGACTTAGCAGTGATGGGACTCCCGGACGATGTCTCATAGGGACGAATGCTACATCCGGCTAACCGATGGGAAGGTCGGGATACTTTTGGTCGAAATTGACTTTAGACTATACAATCCAGGTTTCCAAAGTGGAAAACTTGGATTCCGTCGGCCGGAATTGCCAGGAAGGTCGGGGGAGTCATTTGACTTTGCTGTGATGGGACTCCAGGACGAGGTCTCATAGGGACCAAGGCTACATCCGGCTTACCGATGGGAAGGTCGGGATTCTTTTGGTCGAAACTGACTTTAGACTATACAATCCAGGTTTCCAAAGTGCAAAACTTCGATTCCGTTGGGCAGAATGGCCAGGAAGGTCGGGGGTAGCCATTTGACTTAGCAGTGATGGGATTCCAGGGCGAGGTCTCATAGGGACCAAGGCTACATCCGGCTGCCCGATGGGAAGGTCTGGATACTTTTGGTCGAAAATGGCTTTAGACTATACAAACCAGGTTTCCTAAGTAGAAAACTTGGGCTCCGTCGGGCAGAATTACCAGGAAGGTCGGGGGTAGCCATTCGACTTAGCAGTGATTGGACACCAGGGAGAGGTCTCATAGGGACCAAGGCTACATCCGGCTGACCGATGGGAAGTTCGGGATACTTTTGGTCGAAATTGACGTTAGGCTATACAATCCAGGTTTCCAAAGTGGAAAACTTGGATTCCGTCGGGCAGAATTGCCTGGAAGGTCGGAGGTAGCCATTTGACTTAGTAGTGATGGGACTCCAGGACGAGGTCTCATAGGTTCCAAGGCTACATCCGGCCGACCGATGGGAAGGTCGGGATACTTTTGGTCGAAAATGACTTTCGACTATACAATCCAGGTTTCCAAAGTGCAAAACTTGCATTCCGTCAGGGCAGAATTGCCAGGAAGGTCGGGGGTAGCCATTTGACTTAGCTGTGATGGAAGCCCAGGACGAGGTCTCATAGGGACCAAGGCTACATCTGGCTGACCGATGGGAAGCTCTGGATACTTTTGGCCGAAAATGACTTTAGACTATACAATCCAGGTTTCCAAAGTGCAAAACTTGGATTCCGTCGGGCAGAATTGCCTGGAAGGTCGGGGGTAGCCATTTGACTTAGCAGTGATGGGACTCCAGGACCATGTCTCATAGGGACGATGGCTACATCCGGCTGACCGATGGGAAGGTCGGGATACTTTTGGTCGAAATTGACTTTAGACTATACAAACCAGGTTGCCAAAGTGGAAAACTTGTATTCCGTCGGCCGGAATTGCCAGGAAGGTCGGGGGAGTCATTTGACTTAGCTGTGATGGGACTCCAGGACGAGGTCTCATAGGGACCAAGGCTACATCCGGCTGACCGATGGGAAGGTCGGGATTCTTTTGGTCGAAATTGACTTTAGACTATACAAACCAGGTTTTCAAAGTGGAAAACTTAGATTCCGTCGGCCAGACTTGCCAGGAAGGTCGGGGGAAGCCACTCGACTTAGCAGTGATTGGACACCAGGGAGAGGTCTCATAGGGACCAAGGCTACATCCGGCTGACCGATGGGAGGGTCGGGATACTTTTGGTCGAAATTGACTTTTGACTATACAATCCAGGTTTCCAAAGTGCAAAACTTGGATTCCGTTGGGCAGAATTGCAAGGAAGGTCGGGGGTAGCCATTTGACTTAGCAGTGATTGGACACCAGGGAGAGGTCTCATAGGGACCAAGGCTACATCCGGCTGACCGATGAGAGGGTCGGGATACTTTTGGTCGAAATTGACTTTAGACTATACAATCCAGGTTTCCAAAGTGGAAAACTTGGATTCCGTCGGCCAGAATTGCCAGGAAGGTCGGGGGTAGCCATTTGACTTAGCAGTGATTGGACACCAGGGAGAGGTCTCATAGGGACCAAGGCTACATCCGGCTGACCGATGGGTGGGACGGGATACTTTTGGTCGAAATTGACTTTTGACTATACAATCCAGGTTTCCAAAGTGCAAAACTTGGATTCCGTCGGGCAGAATTGCCAGGAAGGTCGGGGATAGCCATTTGACTTAGCAGTGATGGGACTCCACGAGGATGTCTCATAGGGACGAAGCCTACATCCGGCTGACCGATGGGAAGTTCGGGATACTTTTGGTCGAAATTGACGTTAGGCTATACAAACCAGGTTGCCAAAGTGGAAAACTTGGATTCCGTCGGCCAAAATTGCCAGGAAGGTCGGGGGAAGCCATTCGACTTAGCGGTGATTGGACACCAGGAAGAGGTCTCATAGGGACCAAGGCTACATCCGGCTGACCGATGAGAGGGTCGGGATACTTTTGGTCGAAATTGACTTTAGGCTATACAATCCAGGTTTCCAAAGTGGAAAACTTGGATTCCGTCGGCCAGAATTGCCAGGAAGGTCGGGGGTAGCCATTTGACTTAGCAGTGATTGGACACCAGGGAGAGGTCTCATAGGGACCAAGGCTACATCCGGCTGACCGATGGGTGGGACGGGATACTTTTGGTCGAAATTGACTTTTGACTATACAATCCAGGTTTCCAAAGTGCAAAACTTGGATTCCGTCGGGCAGAATTGCCAGGAAGGTCGGGGATAGCCATTTGACTTAGCAGTGATGGGACTCCACGAGGATGTCTCATAGGGACGAAGCCTACATCCGGCTGACCGATGGGAAATTCGGGATACTTTTGGTCGAAATTGACGTTAGGCTATACAAACCAGGTTGCCAAAGTGGAAAACTTGGATTCCGTCGGCCAAAATTGCCAGGAAGGTCGGGGGAAGCCATTCGACTTAGCGGTGATTGGACACCAGGGAGAGGTCTCATAGGGACCAAGGCTACATCCGGCTGACCGATGGGAAGGCCTGGATACTTTTGGTCGAAAATGACTTTAGACTATACAAACGAGGTTGCCAAAGTGGAAAACTTGGATTCCGTCGGGCAGAATTGCCAGGAAGGTCGGGGGTAGCAATTTGACTTAGCAGTGGTTGGACTCCACGACGATGTCTCATAGGGACGAAGCCTACATCCGGCTGACCCGTGGGAAGTTCAGGATACTTTTGGTCGAAATTGACTTTAGACTATACAAACCAGGTGCCCAAAGTGGAAAACTTGGACTCCGTCGGCCGGAATTGCCAGCAAGGTCGGGGGTAGTCATTTGACTTAGCAGTGATTGGACACCAGGGCGAGGTCTCATAGGGACCAAGGCTACATCCGGCTGACCGATGGGCAGGTCTGGATACTTTTTGTCGAAATTGGCTTTAGACTAAACAATACAGGTTTCCAAAGTGGAAAACTTGGATTCCGTCGGCCGGAATTGCCAGGAAGGTCGGGGGAAGCCATTCGAGTTAGCAGTGATTGGACACGTGGGCGAGGTCTCATAGGGACCAAGGCTACATCCGGCTGACCGATGGGCATGTCTGGATACTTTTGGTCGAAAATGACTTTAGACTATACAAACCAGGTTGACAAAGTGGAAAACCTGTATTCCGTCGGCCAGAATTGCCAGGAATGTCGGGGAAAGCCATTTGACTTAGAAGTGATTGGACACCAGTGAGAGGTCTCATAGGGACCAAGGCTTCATCCGGCTGAACGATTGGAAGGTCGGGATACTTTTGGTCGAAATTGCCTTTTGACTATACAAACCAGGTTTCCAAAGTGAAAGACTTGGATTCCGTCGGCCAGAATTACCAGGAAGGTCGGGGGTAGCCATTTGACTTAGTAGTGATGGGACTCCAGGACGAGGTCTCATAGGTTCCAAGGCTACATCCGGCCGACCGATGGGAAGGTCGGGATACTTTTGGTCGAAAATGACTTTCGACTATACAATCCAGGTTTCCAAAGTGCAAAACTTGCATTCCGTCAGGGCAGAATTGCCAGGAAGGTCGGGGGTAGCCATTTGACTTAGCTGTGATGAGACTCCAGGACGAGGTCGCATAGGGACCAAGGCTACATCCGCCTGACCGATGGGAAGGTCGGGATTCTTTTGGTCGAAATTGACATTCGACTATACAATCTAGGTTTCCAAAGTGCAAAACTTGCATTCCGTCAGGGCAGAATTGCCAGGAAGGTCGGGGGTAGTCATTTGACTTAGCAGTGATGGGACTCCAGGACGAGGTCTCATAGGTTCCAAGGCTACATCTGGCTGACCGATGGGAAGGTCGGGATACTTTTGGTCGAAATTGACTTTAGACTATACAATCCAGGTTTCCAAAGTGCAAAACTTGGATTCCGTCGGGCAGAATTGCCAGGAAGGTCGGGGGTAGCCATTTGACTTAGCAGTGATGGGACTCCAGGACGATGTCTAATAGGGACCAAGGCTACATCCGGCTGACCGATGGGAAGGTCGGGATACTTTTTTTCGAAATTGACTTTAGACTATACAATCCAGGTTTCCAAAGTGCAAAACTTGGATTCCGTCGGGCAGAATGGCCAGGAAGGTCGGGGGTAGCCATTTGAATTAGCAGTGATGGGACTCCCGGACGATGTCTCATAGGGACGAAGGCTACATCCGGCTAACCGATGGGAAGGTCGGGATACTTTTGGTCGAAATTGACTTTAGACTATACAATCCAGGTTTCCAAAGTGGAAAACTTGGATTCCGTCGGCCGGAATTGCCAGGAAGGTCGGGGGAGTCATTTGACTTTGCTGTGATGGGACTCCAGGACGAGGTCGCATAGGGACCAAGGCTACATCCGGCTTACCGATGGGAAGGTCGGGATTCTTTTGGTCGAAATTGACTTTAGACTATACAATCCAGGTTTCCAAAGTGCAAAACTTCGATTCCGTTGGGCAGAATGGCCAGGAAGGTCGGGGGTAGCCATTTGACTTAGCAGTGATGGGATTCCAGGGCGAGGTCTCATAGGGACCAAGGCTACATCCGGCTGCCCGATGGGAAGGTCTGGATACTATTGGTCGAAAATGGCTTTAGACTATACAAACCAGGTTGCCAAAGTGGAAAACTTGGATTCCGTCCTCCAGAATTGCCAGGAAGGTCGGGGGTAGCCATTTGACTTAGCAGTGATGGGACTCCAGGACGAGGTCTCATAGGTTCCAAGGCTACATCCGGCCGACCGATGGGAAGGTCGGGATACTTTTGGTCGAAAATGACTTTCGACTATACAATCCAGGTTTCCAAAGTGCAAAACTTGCATTCCGTCAGGGCAGAATTGCCAGGAAGGTCGGGGGTAGCCATTTGACTTAGCAGTGATTGGACTCCTGGACGAGATCTCATAGGGACCAAGGCTACATCCGGCTGACCGATGGGAAGGCCTGGATACTTTTTGTCGAAAATGACTTTAGACAATATAATCCAGGTTTCCAAAGTGCAAAACTTGGATTCTGTCTGGCAGAATTGCCAGGAAGGTCGGGGGTAGCCATTTGACTTAGCAGTGATGGGACTCCACGACGATGTCTCATAGGGACGAAGCCTACATCCGGCTGACCCGTCGGAAGTTCGGGATACTTTTGGTCGAAATTGACGTTAGGCTATACAATCCAGGTTTCCAAAGTGGAAAACTTGGATTCCGTCGGGCGGAGCTGCCTGGAAGGTCGGGGGTATCCATTTGACTTAGTAGTGATGGGACTCCAGGACGAGGTCTCATAGGTTCCAAGGCTACATCCGGCCGACCGATGGGAAGGTCGGGATACTTTTGGTCGAAAATGACTTTCGACTATACAATCCAGGTTTCCAAAGTGCAAAACTTGGATTCCGTCGGCCAGAATTGCCAGGAAGGTCGGGGGAAGACACTCGACTTAGCAGTGATTGGACACCAGGAAGAGGTCTCATAGGGACCAAGGCTACATCCGGCTGACCGATGGAAGGGTCGGGATACTTTTGGTCGAAATTGACTTTTGACTATACAATCCAGGTTTCCAAAGTGCAAAACTTGGATTCCGTCGGGCAGAATTGCCAGGAAGGTCGGGGATAGCCATTTGACTTAGCAGTGATGGGACTCCACGAGGATGTCTCATAGGGACGAAGCCTACATCCGGCTGACCGATGGGAAGTTCGGGATACTTTTGGTCGAAATTGACGTTAGGCTATACAATCCAGGTTTCCAAAGTAGAAAACTTGGGCTCCGTCGGGCAGAATTACCAGGAAGGTCGGGGGTAGCCATTCGACTTAGCAGTGATTGGACACCAGGGAGAGGTCTCATAGGGACCAAGGCTACATCCGGCTGACCGATGGGAAGTTCGGGATACTTTTGGTCGAAATTGACGTTAGGCTATACAATCCAGGTTTCCAAAGTGGAAAACTTGGATTCCGTCGGGCAGAATTGCCTGGAAGGTCGGAGGTAGCCATTTGACTTAGTAGTGATGGGACTCCAGGACGAGGTCTCATAGGTTCCAAGGCTACATCCGGCCGACCGATGGGAAGGTCGGGATACTTTTGGTCGAAAATGACTTTCGACTATACAATCCAGGTTTCCAAAGTGCAAAACTTGCATTCCGTCAGGGCAGAATTGCCAGGAAGGTCGGGGGTAGCCATTTGACTTAGCTGTGATGGAAGCCCAGGACGAGGTCTCATAGGGACCAAGGCTACATCTGGCTGACCGATGGGAAGCTCTGGATACTTTTGGCCGAAAATGACTTTAGACTATACAATCCAGGTTTCCAAAGTGCAAAACTTGGATTCCGTCGGGCAGAATTGCCAGGAAGGTCGGGGGTAGCCATTTGACTTAGCAGTGATGGGACTCCAGGACCATGTCTCATAGGGACGATGGCTACATCCGGCTGACCGATGGGAAGGTCGGGATACTTTTGGTCGAAATTGACTTTAGACTATACAAACCAGGTTGCCAAAGTGGAAAACTTGTATTCCGTCGGCCGGAATTGCCAGGAAGGTCGGGGGAGTCATTTGACTTAGCTGTGATGGGACTCCAGGACGAGGTCTCATAGGGACCAAGGCTACATCCGGCTGACCGATGGGAAGGTCGGGATTCTTTTGGTCGAAATTGACTTTAGACTATACAAACCAGGTTTTCAAAGTGGAAAACTTAGATTCCGTCGGCCAGACTTGCCAGGAAGGTCGGGGGAAGCCACTCGACTTAGCAGTGATTGGACACCAGGGAGAGGTCTCATAGGGACCAAGGCTACATCCGGCTGACCGATGGGAGGGTCGGGATACTTTTGGTCGAAATTGACTTTTGACTATACAATCCAGGTTTCCAAAGTGCAAAACTTGGATTCCGTTGGGCAGAATTGCAAGGAAGGTCGGGGGTAGCTATTTGACTTAGCAGTGATGGGACTATAGGACGATGTCTCATAGGGACGAAGACTACATCCGGCTGACCGATGGGACGGTCGGGATACTTTTGGTCGAAATTGGCTTTAGACTATACAAACCAGGTTTCCTAAGTAGAAAACTTGGATTCCGTCGGGCAGAATTGACAGGAAGGTCGGGGATAGCCATTTGACTTAGCAGTGATGGGACTCCACGAGGATGTCTCATAGGGACGAAGCCTACATCCGGCTGACCGATGGGAAGTTCGGGATACTTTTGGTCGAAATTGACGTTAGGCTATACAAACCAGGTTGCCAAAGTGGAAAACTTGGATTCCGTCGGCCAAAATTGCCAGGAAGGTCGGGGGAAGCCATTCGACTTAGCGGTGATTGGACACCAGGGAGAGGTCTCATAGGGACCAAGGCTACATCCGGCTGACCGATGGGAAGGCCTGGATACTTTTGGTCGAAAATGACTTTAGACTATACAAACGAGGTTGCCAAAGTGGAAAACTTGGATTCCGTCGGGCAGAATTGCCAGGAAGGTCGGGGGTAGCAATTTGACTTAGCAGTGGTTGGACTCCACGACGATGTCTCATAGGGACGAAGCCTACATCCGGCTGACCCGTGGGAAGTTCAGGATACTTTTGGTCGAAATTGACTTTAGACTATACAAACCAGGTGCCCAAAGTGGAAAACTTGGACTCCGTCGGCCGGAATTGCCAGCAAGGTCGGGGGTAGTCATTTGACTTAGCAGTGATTGGACACCAGGGCGAGGTCTCATAGGGACCAAGGCTACATCCGGCTGACCGATGGGCAGGTCTGGATACTTTTTGTCGAAATTGGCTTTAGACTAAACAATACAGGTTTCCAAAGTGGAAAACTTGGATTCCGTCGGCCGGAATTGCCAGGAAGGTCGGGGGAAGCCATTCGAGTTAGCAGTGATTGGACACGTGGGCGAGGTCTCATAGGGACCAAGGCTACATCCGGCTGACCGATGGGCATGTCTGGATACTTTTGGTCGAAAATGACTTTAGACTATACAAACCAGGTTGACAAAGTGGAAAACCTGTATTCCGTCGGCCAGAATTGCCAGGAATGTCGGGGAAAGCCATTTGACTTAGAAGTGATTGGACACCAGTGAGAGGTCTCATAGGGACCAAGGCTTCATCCGGCTGAACGATGGGAAGGTCGGGATACTTTTGGTCGAAATTGCCTTTTGACTATACAAACCAGGTTTCCAAAGTGGAAGACTTGGATTCCGTCGGCCAGAATTACCAGGAAGGTCGGGGGTAGCCATTTGACTTAGTAGTGATGGGACTCCAGGACGAGGTCTCATAGGTTCCAAGGCTACATCCGGCCGACCGATGGGAAGGTCGGGATACTTTTGGTCGAAAATGACTTTCGACTATACAATCCAGGTTTCCAAAGTGCAAAACTTGCATTCCGTCAGGGCAGAATTGCCAGGAAGGTCGGGGGTAGCCATTTGACTTAGCTGTGATGAGACTCCAGGACGAGGTCTCATAGGGACCAAGGCTACATCCGCCTGACCGATGGGAAGGTCGGGATTCTTTTGGTCGAAATTGACATTCGACTATACAATCTAGGTTTCCAAAGTGCAAAACTTGCATTCCGTCAGGGCAGAATTGCCAGGAAGGTCGGGGGTAGTCATTTGACTTTGCAGTGATGGGACTCCAGGACGAGGTCTCATAGGTTCCAAGGCTACATCTGGCTGACCGATGGGAAGGTCGGGATACTTTTGGTCGAAATTGACTTTAGACTATACAATCCAGGTTTCCAAAGTGCAAAACTTGGATTCCGTCGGGCAGAATTGCCAGGAAGGTCGGGGGTAGCCATTTGACTTAGCAGTGATGGGACTCCAGGACGATGTCTAATAGGGACCAAGGCTACATCCGGCTGATCGATGGGAAGGTCGGGATACTTTTTTTCGAAATTGACTTTAGACTATACAATCCAGGTTTCCAAAGTGCAAAACTTGGATTCCGTCGGGCAGAATGGCCAGGAAGGTCGGGGGTAGCCATTTGACTTAGCAGTGATGGGACTCCCGGACGATGTCTCATAGGGACGAAGGCTACATCCGGCTAACCGATGGGAAGGTCGGGATACTTTTGGTCGAAATTGACTTTAGACTATACAATCCAGGTTTCCAAAGTGGAAAACTTGGATTCCGTCGGCCGGAATTGCCAGGAAGGTCGGGGGAGTCATTTGACTTTGCTGTGATGGGACTCCAGGACGAGGTCGCATAGGGACCAAGGCTACATCCGGCTTACCGATGGGAAGGTCGGGATTCTTTTGGTCGAAATTGACTTTAGACTATACAATCCAGGTTTCCAAAGTGCAAAACTTCGATTCCGTTGGGCAGAATGGCCAGGAAGGTCGGGGGTAGCCATTTGACTTAGCAGTGATGGGATTCCAGGGCGAGGTCTCATAGGGACCAAGGCTACATCCGGCTGCCCGATGGGAAGGTCTGGATACTTTTGGTCGAAAATGGCTTTAGACTATACAAACCAGGTTGCCAAAGTGGAAAACTTGGATTCCGTCCTCCAGAATTGCCAGGAAGGTCGGGGGTAGCCATTTGACTTAGCAGTGATGGGACTCCAGGACGAGGTCTCATAGGTTCCAAGGCTACATCCGGCTGACCGATGTGAAGTTCGGAAAACTTTTGGTCGAAATTGACTTTAGACTATACAAACCAGGTTGCCAAAGTGGAAAACTTGGATTCCGTCGGCCAGAATTGCCAGGAAGGTCGGGGGTAGCCATTTGACTTAGCAGTGATTGGACTCCAGGACGAGATCTCATAGGGACCAAGGCTACATCCGGCTGACCGATGGGAAGGCCTGGATACTTTTTGCCGAAAATGACTTTAGACAATATATTCCAGGTTTCCAAAGTGCAAAACTTGGATTCTGTCTGGCAGAATTGCCAGGAAGGTCGGGGGTAGCCATTTGACTTAACAGTGATGGGACTCCACGACGATGTCTCATAGGGACGAAGCCTACATCCGGCTGACCCGTGGGAAGTTCGGGATACTTTTGGCCGAAATTGACTTTAGACTATACAAACCAGGTTTCCTAAGTAGAAAACTTGGGCTCCGTCGGGCAGAATTACCAGGAAGGTCGGGGGTAGCCATTTGACTTAGCAGTGATGGGACTCCAGGACGAGATCTCACAGGCACCAAGGCTACATCCGGCGGACCGATGTGAAGGTCTGGATACTTTTTGTCGAAAATGACTTTAGACAATATATTCCAGGTTTCCAAAGTGCAAAACTTAGATTCCGTCAGCCAGACTTGCCAGGAAGGTCGGGGGAAGACACTCGACTTAGCAGTGATTGGACACCAGGGAGAGGTCTCATAGGGACCAAGGCTACATCCGGCTGACCGATGGGAGGGTCGGGATACTTTTGGTCGAAATTGACTTTTGACTATACAATCCAGGTTTCCAAAGTGCAAAGCTTGGATTCCGTCGGGCAGAATTGCCAGGAAGGTCGGGGATAGCCATTTGACTTAGCAGTGATGGGACTCCACGAGGATGTCTCATAGGGACGAAGCCTACATCCGGCTGACCGATGGGAAGTTCGGGATACTTTTGGTCGAAATTGACGTTAGGCTATACAATCCAGGTTTCCAAAGTAGAAAACTTGGGCTCCGTCGGGCAGAATTACCAGGAAGGTCGGGGGTAGCCATTCGACTTAGCAGTGATTGGACACCAGGGAGAGGTCTCATAGGGACCAAGGCTACATCCGGCTGACCGATGGGAAGTTCGGGATACTTTTGGTCGAAATTGACGTTAGGCTATACAATCCAGGTTTCCAAAGTGGAAAACTTGGATTCCGTCGGGCAGAATTGCCTGGAAGGTCGGAGGTAGCCATTTGACTTAGTAGTGATGGGACTCCAGGACGAGGTCTCATAGGTTCCAAGGCTACATCCGGCCGACCGATGGGAAGGTCGGGATACTTTTGGTCGAAATTGACTTTAGACTATACAAACCAGGTTGCCAAAGTGGAAAACTTGTATTCCGTCGGCCGGAATTGCCAGGAAGGTCGGGGGAGTCATTTGACTTAGCTGTGATGGGACTCCAGGACGAGGTCTCATAGGGACCAAGGCTACATCCGGCTGACCGATGGGAAGGTCGGGATTCTTTTGGTCGAAATTGACTTTAGACTATACAAACCAGGTTTTCAAAGTGGAAAACTTAGATTCCGTTGGCCAGACTTGCCAGGAAGGTCGGGGGAAGCCACTCGACTTAGCAGTGATTGGACACCAGGGAGAGGTCTCATAGGGACCAAGGCTACATCCGGCTGACCGATGGGAGGGTCGGGATACTTTTGGTCGAAATTGACTTTTGACTATACAATCCAGGTTTCCAAAGTGCAAAACTTGGATTCCGTTGGGCAGAATTGCAAGGAAGGTCGGCGGTAGCTATTTGACTTAGCAGTGATGGGACTATAGGACGATGTCTCATAGGGACGAAGACTACATCCGGCTGACCGATGGGACGGTCGGGATACTTTTGGTCGAAATTGACTTTAGACTATACAAACCAGGTTTCCTAAGTAGAAAACTTGGGCTCCGTCGGGCAGAATTACCAGGAAGGTCGGGGGTAGCCATTCGAATTAGCAGTGATTGGACACAAGGGAGAGGTCTCATAGGGACCAAGGCTACATCCGGCTGACCGATGAGAGGGTCGGGATACTTTTGGTCGAAATTGACTTTAGACTATACAATCCAGGTTTCCAAAGTGCAAAACTTGGATTCCGTCGGGCAGAATTGCCAGGAAGGTCGGGGATAGCCATTTGACTTAACAGTGATGGGACTCCACGAGGATGTCTCATAGGGACGAAGCCTACATCCGGCTGACCGATGGGAAGTTCGGGATACTTTTGGTCGAAATTGACGTTAGGCTATACAAACCAGGTTGCCAAAGTGGAAAACTTGGATTCCGTCGGCCAAAATTGCCAGGAAGGTCGGGGGAAGCCATTAGACTTAGCGGTGATTGGACACCAGGGAGAGGTCTCATAGGAACCAAGGCTACATCCGGCTGACCGATGGGAAGGCCTGGATACTTTTGGTCGAAAATGACTTTAGACTATACAAACGAGGTTGCCAAAGTGGAAAACTTGGATTCCGTCGGGCAGAATTGCCAGGAAGGTCGGGGGTAGCAATTTGACTTAGCAGTGGTTGGACTCCACGACGATGTCTCATAGGGACGAAGCCTACATCCGGCTGACCCGTGGGAAGTTCAGGATACTTTTGGTCGAAATTGACTTTAGACTATACAAACCAGGTGCCCAAAGTGGAAACTTGGACTCCGTCGGCCGGAATTGCCAGCAAGGTCGGGGGTAGTCATTTGACTTAGCAGTGATTGGACACCAGGGCGAGGTCTCATAGGGACCAAGGCTACATCCGGCTGACCGATGGGCAGGTCTGGATACTTTTTGTCGAAATTGGCTTTAGACTAAACAATACAGGTTTCCAAAGTGGAAAACTTGGATTCCGTCGGCCGGAATTGCCAGGAAGGTCGGGGGAAGCCATTCGAGTTAGCAGTGATTGGACACGTGGGCGAGGTCTCATAGGGACCAAGGCTACATCCGGCTGACCGATGGGCATGTCTGGATACTTTTGGTCGAAAATGACTTTAGACTATACAAACCAGGTTGACAAAGTGGAAAACCTGTATTCCGTCGGCCAGAATTGCCAGGAATGTCGGGGAAAGCTATTTGACTTAGAAGTGATTGGACACCAGTGAGAGGTCTCATAGGGACCAAGGATTCATCCGGCTGAACGATGGGAAGGTCGGGATACTTTTGGTCGAAATTGCCTTTTGACTATACAAACCAGGTTTCCAAAGTGGAAGACTTGGATTCCGTCGGCCAGAATTACCAGGAAGGTCGGGGGTAGCCATTTGACTTAGTAGTGATGGGACTCCAGGACGAGGTCTCATAGGTTCCAAGGCTACATCCGGCCGACCGATGGGAAGGTCGGGATACTTTTGGTCGAAAATGACTTTCGACTATACAATCCAGGTTTCCAAAGTGCAAAACTTGCATTCCGTCAGGGCAGAATTGCCAGGAAGGTCGGGGCTAGCCATTTGACTTAGCTGTGATGAGACTCCAGGACGAGGTCTCATAGGGACCAAGGCTACATCCGCCTGACCGATGGGAAGGTCGGGATTCTTTTGGTCGATATTGACATTCGACTATACAATCTAGGTTTCCAAAGTGCATAACTTGCATTCCGTCAGGGCAGAATTGCCAGGAAGGTCGGGGGTAGTCATTTGACTTAGCAGTGATGGGACTCCAGGACGAGGTCTCATAGGTTCCAAGGCTACATCTGGCTGACCGATGGGAAGGTCGGGATACTTTTGGTCGAAATTGACTTTAGACTATACAATCCAGGTTTCCAAAGTGCAAAACTTGGATTCCGTCGGGCAGAATTGCCAGGAAGGTCGGGCGTAGCCATTTGACTTAGCAGTGATGGGACTCCAGGACGATGTCTAATAGGGACCAAGGCTACATCCGGCTGACCGATGGGAAGGTCGGGATACTTTTGGTCGAAATTGACTTTAGACTATACAATCCAGGTTTCCAAAGTGGAAAACTTGGATTCCGTCGGCCGGAATTGCCAGGAAGGTCGGGGGAGTCATTTGACTTTGCTGTGATGGGACTCCAGGACGAGGTCTCATAGGGACCAAGGCTACATCCGGCTTACCGATGGGAAGGTCGGGATTCTTTTGGTCGAAATTGACTTTAGACTATACAATCCAGGTTTCCAAAGTGCAAAACTTCGATTCCGTTGGGCAGAATGGCCAGGAAGGTCGGGGGTAGCCATTTGAATTAGCAGTGATGGGATTCCAGGGCGAGGTCTCATAGGGACCAAGGCTACATCCGGCTGCCCGATGGGAAGGTCTGGATACTTTTGGTCGAAAATGGCTTTAGACTATACAAACCAGGTTGCCAAAGTGGAAAACTTGGATTCCGTCGGCCAGAATTGCCAGGAAGGTCGGGGGTAGCCATTTGACTTAGCAGTGATTGGACTCCTGGACGAGATCTCATAGGGACCAAGGCTACATCCGGCTGACCGATGGGAAGGCCTGGATACTTTTTGTCGAAAATGACTTTAGACAATATAATCCAGGTTTCCAAAGTGCAAAACTTGGATTCTGTCTGGCAGAATTGCCAGGAAGGTCGGGGGTAGCCATTTGACTTAGCAGTGATGGGACTCCACGACGATGTCTCATAGGGACGAAGCCTACATCCGGCTGACCCGTGGGAAGTTCGGGATACTTTTGGTCGAAATTGACGTTAGGCTATACAATCCAGGTTTCCAAAGTGGAAAACTTGGATTCCGTCGGGCGGAGCTGCCTGGAAGGTCGGGGGTATCCATTTGACTTAGTAGTGATGGGACTCCAGGACGAGGTCTCATAGGTTCCAAGGCTACATCCGGCCGACCGATGGGAAGGTCGGGATACTTTTGGTCGAAAATGACTTTCGACTATACAATCCAGGTTTCCAAAGTGCAAAACTTGGATTCCGTCGGCCAGAATTGCCAGGAAGGTCGGGGGTAGCCATTTGACTTAGCAGTGATTGGACACCAGGGCGAGGTCTCATAGGGACCAAGGACACATACGGCTGACCGATGGGTGGGACGGGATACTTTTAGTCGAAATTGACTTTAGACTATACAAACCAGGTTTCCAAAGTGGAAAACTTGGATTCCATCGGCCGGAATTGCCAGGAAGGTCGGGGGAAGCCATTCGAGTTAGCAGTGATTGGACTCCAGGACCATGTCTCATAGGGACGAAGGCTACATCCGGCTGACCGATGGGAAGGTTGGGATACTTTTGGTCGAAATTGACTTTAGACTATACAAACCAGGTTGCCAAAGTGGAAAACTTGGATTCCGTCGGGCGGAATTGCCAGGAAGGGCGGGGGTGTCATTTGACTTAGCTGTGATGAGACTCCAGGACGAGGTCTCATAGGGACCAAGGCTACATCCGCCTGACCGATGGGAAGGTCGGGAATCTTTTGGTCGAAATTGACATTCGACTATACAATCTAGGTTTCCAAAGTGCAAAACTTTCATTCCGTCAGGGCAGAATTGCCAGGAAGGTCGGGGGTAGTCATTTGACTTAGCAGTGATGGGACTCCAGGACGAGGTCTCATAGGTTCCAAGGCTACATCTGGCTGACCGATGGGAAGGTCGGGATACTTTTGGTCGAAATTGACTTTAGACTATACAATCCAGGTTTCCAAAGTGGAAAACTTGGATTCCGTCGGGCAGAATTGCCAGGAAGGTCGGGTGTATTCATTTGAGTTAGCAGTGACGGGACTCCAGGACGACTTCTCATAGGTTCCAAGGCAACATCCGGCTGACCGATGGGAAGTTCGGGATACTTTTGGTCGAAATAGACTTTAGACTAAACAATCCAGGTTTCCAAAGTGGAAAACTTGGATTCCGTCGGCCAGAATTGCCAGGAAAGTCGGGGGTAGCCATTTGACTTAGCAGTGATTGGACACCAGGGCGAGGACTCATAGGGTCCAAGGCTACATCCGGCTGACCGATGGGAAGGTCGGGATACTATTGGTCGAAGTTGACTTTAGACAATACAAACCAGGTTTCCAAAGTCGAAAACTTGGGCTCCGCCGGGCAGAATTGCCAGGAAGGTCGGGGGTAGTCACTTTCCTTAGCATAGATGGGACTCCAGGACGAGGTCTCATAGGCTCCAATGCTACATCCGGCTGACCGATGGGAGGGTCGGTATACTTTTGGTCGAAAGTGACTTTAGACTATACAAACCAGGTTTCGAAAGTGGAAAACTTGGATTCCGTCGGCCGGAATTGCCAGGAAGGTCGGGGGAGTCATTTGACTTAGCTGTGATGGGACTCCAGGACGAGGTCTCATAGGGACCAAGGCTACATCCGGCTGACCGATGGGAGGGTCGGGATACTTTTGGTCGAAAGTGACTTTAGACTATACAAACCAGGTTTCCAAAGTGCAAAACTTGGATTCCGTCGGCCGGAATTGCCAGGAAGGTCGGGGGAGTCATTTGACTTTGCTGTGATGGGACTCCAGGACGAGGTCTCATAGGGACCAAGGCGACATCCGGCTTACCGATGGGAAGGTCGGGATTCTTTTGGTCGAAATTGACTTTAGACTATACAATCCAGGTTTCCAAAGTGCAAAACTTGCATTCCGTCAGGGCAAAATTGCCAGGAAGGTCGGGGGTAGCCATTTGACTTAGCTGTGATGGGAGTCCAGGACGAGGTCTCATAGGGACCAAAGCTACATCTGGCTGACCGATGGGAAGCTCTGGATACTTTTGGCCGAAATTGACTTTAGACTATACAATCCAGGTTTCCAAAGTGCAAAACTTGGATTCCGTCGGGCAGAATTGCCAGGAAGGTCGTGGGTAGCCATTTGACTTAGCAGTGATGGGACTCCAGGACGACTTCTCATAGGTTCCAAGGCTACATCCGGCTGACCGATGGGAAGTTCGGGATACTTTTGGTCGAAATTGACTTTAGACTAAACAATCCAGGTTTCCAAAGTGGAAAACTTGGATTCCGTCGGCCAGAATTGCCAGGAAGGTCGAGGGTAGCCATTTGACTTAGCAGTGATTGGATACCAGGGCGAGGACTCATAGGGTCCAAGGCTACATCCGGCTGACCGATGGGAAGGTCGGGATACTATTGGTCGAAGTTGACTTTAGACTATACAAACCAGGTTTCCAAAGTCGAAAACTTGGGCTCCGCCGGGCAGAATTGCCAGGAAGGTCGGGGGTAGTCACTTTCCTTAGCAGTGATGGGACTCCAGGACGAGGTCTCATAGGCTCCAAGGCTACATCCGGCTGACCGATGGGAAGCTCTGGATACTTTTGGCCGAAAATGACTATAGACTATACAATCCAGGTTTCCAAAGTGCAAAACTTGGATTCCGTCGGGCAGAATTGCCAGGAAGGTCGGGGGTAGCCATTTGACTTAGCAGTGATGGGACTCCAGGACCATGTCTCATAGGGACGAAGGCTACATCCGGCTGACCGATGGGAAGGTCGGGATACTTTTGGTCGAAAGTGACTTTAGACTATACAATCCAGGTTTCGAAAGTGGAAAACTTGGATTCCGTCCGCCAGAATTGCCAGGAAGGTCCGGGGAGTCCTTTGACATTGCAGTAATTGGACACCAGGGAGAGGTCTCATAGGGACAAAGGCTACATCCGGCTGACCGGTGGGAGGGTCGGAATACTTTTGGTCGAAAGTGACTTTAGACTATACAAACCAGGTTTCGAAAGTGGAAAACTTGGATTCCGTCGGCCGGAATTGCCAGGAAGGTCGGGGGAGTCATTTGACTTAGCTGTGATGGGACTCCAGGACGAGGTCTCATAGGGACCAAGGCTACATCCGGCTGACCGATGGGAGGGTCGGGATACTTTTGGTCGAAATTGACTTTTGACTATACAATCCAGGTTTCCAAAGTGCAAAACTTCGATTCCGTTGGGCAGAATGGCCAGGAAGGTCGGGGGTAGCCATTTGACTTAGCAGTGATGGGATTCCAGGGCGAGGTCTCATAGGGACCAAGGCTACATCCGGCTGCCCGATGGGAAGGTCTGGATACTTTTGGTCGAAAATGGCTTTAGACTATACAAACCAGGTTGCCAAAGTGGAAAACTTGGATTCCGTCCGCCAGAATTGCCAGGAAGGTCCGGGGAGTCCTTTGACATTGCAGTAATTGGACACCAGGGAGAGGTCTCATAGGGACAAAGGCAACATCCGGCTGACCGATGGGAAGTTCGGGATACTTTTGGTCGAAATAGACTTTAGACTAAACAATCCAGGTTTCCAAAGTGGAAAACTTGGATTCCGTCGGCCAGAATTGCCAGGAAAGTCGGGGGTAGCCATTTGACTTAGCAGTGATGGGACTCCAGGACGAGGTCTCATAGGTTCCAAGGCTACATCCGGCTGACCGATGTGAAGTTCGGAAAACTTTTGGTCGAAATTGACTTTAGACTATACAAACCAGGTTGCCAAAGTGGAAAACTTGGATTCCGTCGGCCAGAATTGCCAGGAAGGTCGGGGGTAGCCATTTGACTTAGCAGTGATTGGACTCCAGGACGAGATCTCATAGGGACCAAGGCTACATCCGGCTGACCGATGGGAAGGCCTGGATACTTTTTGCCGAAAATGACTTTAGACAATATATTCCAGGTTTCCAAAGTGCAAAACTTGGATTCTGTCAGGCAGAATTGCCAGGAAGGTCGGGGGTAGCCATTTGACTTAACAGTGATGGGACTCCACGACGATGTCTCATAGGGACGAAGCCTACATCCGGCTGACCCGTGGGAAGTTCGGGATACTTTTGGCCGAAATTGACTTTAGACTATACAAACCAGGTTTCCTAAGTAGAAAACTTGGGCTCCGTCGGGCAGAATTACCAGGAAGGTCGGGGGTAGCCATTTGACTTAGCAGTGATGGGACTCCAGGACGAGATCTCACAGGCACCAAGGCTACATCCGGCGGACCGATGTGAAGGTCTGGATACTTTTTGTCGAAAATGACTTTAGACAATATATTCCAGGTTTCCAAAGTGCAAAACTTAGATTCCGTCAGCCAGACTTGCCAGGAAGGTCGGGGGAAGACACTCGACTTAGCAGTGATTGGACACCAGGGAGAGGTCTCATAGGGACCAAGGCTACATCCGGCTGACCGATGGGAGGGTCGGGATACTTTTGGTCGAAATTGACTTTTGACTATACAATCCAGGTTTCCAAAGTGCAAAGCTTGGATTCCGTCGGGCAGAATTGCCAGGAAGGTCGGGGATAGCCATTTGACTTAGCAGTGATGGGACTCCACGAGGATGTCTCATAGGGACGAAGCCTACATCCGGCTGACCGATGGGAAGTTCGGGATACTTTTGGTCGAAATTGACGTTAGGCTATACAATCCAGGTTTCCAAAGTAGAAAACTTGGGCTCCGTCGGGCAGAATTACCAGGAAGGTCGGGGGTAGCCATTCGACTTAGCAGTGATTGGACACCAGGGAGAGGTCTCATAGGGACCAAGGCTACATCCGGCTGACCGATGGGAAGTTCGGGATACTTTTGGTCGAAATTGACGTTAGGCTATACAATCCAGGTTTCCAAAGTGGAAAACTTGGATTCCGTCGGGCAGAATTGCCTGGAAGGTCGGAGGTAGCCATTTGACTTAGTAGTGATGGGACTCCAGGACGAGGTCTCATAGGTTCCAAGGCTACATCCGGCCGACCGATGGGAAGGTCGGGATACTTTTGGTCGAAATTGACTTTAGACTATACAAACCAGGTTGCCAAAGTGGAAAACTTGTATTCCGTCGGCCGGAATTGCCAGGAAGGTCGGGGGAGTCATTTGACTTAGCTGTGATGGGACTCCAGGACGAGGTCTCATAGGGACCAAGGCTACATCCGGCTGACCGATGGGAAGGTCGGGATTCTTTTGGTCGAAATTGACTTTAGACTATACAAACCAGGTTTTCAAAGTGGAAAACTTAGATTCCGTCGGCCAGACTTGCCAGGAAGGTCGGGGGAAGCCACTCGACTTAGCAGTGATTGGACACCAGGGAGAGGTCTCATAGGGACCAAGGCTACATCCGGCTGACCGATGGGAGGGTCGGGATACTTTTGGTCGAAATTGACTTTTGACTATACAATCCAGGTTTCCAAAGTGCAAAACTTGGATTCCGTTGGGCAGAATTGCAAGGAAGGTCGGGGGTAGCTATTTGACTTAGCAGTGATGGGACTATAGGACGATGTCTCATAGGGACGAAGACTACATCCGGCTGACCGATGGGACGGTCGGGATACTTTTGGTCGAAATTGACTTTAGACTATACAAACCAGGTTTCCTAAGTAGAAAACTTGGGCTCCGTCGGGCAGAATTACCAGGAAGGTCGGGGGTAGCCATTCGAATTAGCAGTGATTGGACACAAGGGAGAGGTCTCATAGGGACCAAGGCTACATCCGGCTGACCGATGAGAGGGTCGGGATACTTTTGGTCGAAATTGACTTTAGACTATACAATCCAGGTTTCCAAAGTGGAAAACTTGGATTCCGTCGGCCAGAATTGCCAGGAAGGTCGGGGGTAGCCATTTGACTTAGCAGTGATTGGACACCAGGGAGAGGTCTCATAGGGACCAAGGCTACATCCGGCTGACCGATGGGTGGGACGGGATACTTTTGGTCGAAATTGACTTTTGACTATACAAACCAGGTTGACAAAGTGGAAAACCTGTATTCCGTCGGCCAGAATTGCCAGGAATGTCGGGGAAAGCCATTTGACTTAGAAGTGATTGGACACCAGTGAGAGGTCTCATAGGGACCAAGGATTCATCCGGCTGAACGATGGGAAGGTCGGGATACTTTTGGTCGAAATTGCCTTTTGACTATACAAACCAGGTTTCCAAAGTGGAAGACTTGGATTCCGTCGGCCAGAATTACCAGGAAGGTCGGGGGTAGCCATTTGACTTAGTAGTGATGGGACTCCAGGACGAGGTCTCATAGGTTCCAAGGCTACATCCGGCCGACCGATGGGAAGGTCGGGATACTTTTGGTCGAAAATGACTTTCGACTATACAATCCAGGTTTCCAAAGTGCAAAACTTGCATTCCGTCAGGGCAGAATTGCCAGGAAGGTCGGGGCTAGCCATTTGACTTAGCTGTGATGAGACTCCAGGACGAGGTCTCATAGGGACCAAGGCTACATCCGCCTGACCGATGGGAAGGTCGGGATTCTTTTGGTCGATATTGACATTCGACTATACAATCTAGGTTTCCAAAGTGCATAACTTGCATTCCGTCAGGGCAGAATTGCCAGGAAGGTCGGGGGTAGTCATTTGACTTAGCAGTGATGGGACTCCAGGACGAGGTCTCATAGGGACCAAGGCTACATCCGGCTGACCGATGGGAAGGTCGGGATACTTTTGGTCGAAATTGACTTTAGACTATACAATCCAGGTTTCCAAAGTGGAAAACTTGGATTCCGTCGGCCGGAATTGCCAGGAAGGTCGGGGGAGTCATTTGACTTTGCTGTGATGGGACTCCAGGACGAGGTCTCATAGGGACCAAGGCTACATCCGGCTTACCGATGGGAAGGTCGGGATTCTTTTGGTCGAAATTGACTTTAGACTATACAATCCAGGTTTCCAAAGTGCAAAACTTCGATTCCGTTGGGCAGAATGGCCAGGAAGGTCGGGGGTAGCCATTTGAATTAGCAGTGATGGGATTCCAGGGCGAGGTCTCATAGGGACCAAGGCTACATCCGGCTGCCCGATGGGAAGGTCTGGATACTTTTGGTCGAAAATGGCTTTAGACTATACAAACCAGGTTGCCAAAGTGGAAAACTTGGATTCCGTCGGCCAGAATTGCCAGGAAGGTCGGGGGTAGCCATTTGACTTAGCAGTGATTGGACTCCTGGACGAGATCTCATAGGGACCAAGGCTACATCCGGCTGACCGATGGGAAGGCCTGGATACTTTTTGTCGAAAATGACTTTAGACAATATAATCCAGGTTTCCAAAGTGCAAAACTTGGATTCTGTCTGGCAGAATTGCCAGGAAGGTCGGGGGTAGCCATTTGACTTAGCAGTGATGGGACTCCACGACGATGTCTCATAGGGACGAAGCCTACATCCGGCTGACCCGTGGGAAGTTCGGGATACTTTTGGTCGAAATTGACGTTAGGCTATACAATCCAGGTTTCCAAAGTGGAAAACTTGGATTCCGTCGGGCGGAGCTGCCTGGAAGGTCGGGGGTATCCATTTGACTTAGTAGTGATGGGACTCCAGGACGAGGTCTCATAGGTTCCAAGGCTACATCCGGCCGACCGATGGGAAGGTCGGGATACTTTTGGTCGAAAATGACTTTCGACTATACAATCCAGGTTTCCAAAGTGCAAAACTTGGATTCCGTCGGCCAGAATTGCCAGGAAGGTCGGGGGTAGCCATTTCACTTAGCAGTGATTGGACACCAGGGCGAGGTCTCATAGGGACCAAGGACACATACGGCTGACCGATGGGTGGGACGGGATACTTTTAGTCGAAATTGACTTTAGACTATACAAACCAGGTTTCCAAAGTGGAAAACTTGGATTCCATCGGCCGGAATTGCCAGGAAGGTCGGGGGAAGCCATTCGAGTTAGCAGTGATTGGACTCCAGGACCATGTCTCATAGGGACGAAGGCTACATCCGGCTGACCGATGGGAAGGTTGGGATACTTTTGGTCGAAATTGACTTTAGACTATACAAACCAGGTTGCCAAAGTGGAAAACTTGGATTCCGTCGGGCGGAATTGCCAGGAAGGTCGGGGGAGTCATTTGACTTAGCTGTGATGAGACTCCAGGACGAGGTCTCATAGGGACCAAGGCTACATCCGCCTGACCGATGGGAAGGTCGGGAATCTTTTGGTCGAAATTGACATTCGACTATACAATCTAGGTTTCCAAAGTGCAAAACTTGCATTCCGTCAGGGCAGAATTGCCAGGAAGGTCGGGAGTAGTCATTTGACTTAGCAGTGATGGGACTCCAGGACGAGGTCTCATAGGTTCCAAGGCTACATCTGGCTGACCGATGGGAAGGTCGGGATACTTTTGGTCGAAATTGACTTTAGACTATACAATCCAGGTTTCCAAAGTGGAAAACTTGGATTCCGTCGGGCAGAATTGCCAGGAAGGTCGGGTGTATTCATTTGAGTTAGCAGTGACGGGACTCCAGGACGACTTCTCATAGGTTCCAAGGCAACATCCGGCTGACCGATGGGAAGTTCGGGATACTTTTGGTCGAAATAGACTTTAGACTAAACAATCCAGGTTTCCAAAGTGGAAAACTTGGATTCCGTCGGCCAGAATTGCCAGGAAAGTCGGGGGTAGCCATTTGACTTAGCAGTGATTGGACACCAGGGCGAGGACTCATAGGGTCCAAGGCTACATCCGGCTGACCGATGGGAAGGTCGGGATACTATTGGTCGAAGTTGACTTTAGACAATACAAACCAGGTTTCCAAAGTCGAAAACTTGGGCTCCGCCGGGCAGAATTGCCAGGAAGGTCGGGGGTAGTCACTTTCCTTAGCATAGATGGGACTCCAGGACGAGGTCTCATAGGCTCCAAGGCTACATCCGGCTGACCGATGGGAGGGTCGGTATACTTTTGGTCGAAAGTGACTTTAGACTATACAAACCAGGTTTCGAAAGTGGAAAACTTGGATTCCGTCGGCCGGAATTGCCAGGAAGGTCGGGGGAGTCATTTGACTTAGCTGTGATGGGACTCCAGGACGAGGTCTCATAGGGACCAAGGCTACATCCGGCTGACCGATGGGAGGGTCGGGATACTTTTGGTCGAAAGTGACTTTAGACTATACAAACCAGGTTTCCAAAGTGGAAAACTTGGATTCCGTCCGCCAGAATTGCCAGGAAGGTCCGGGGAGTCCTTTGACATTGCAGTAATTGGACACCAGGGAGAGGTCTCATAGGGACAAAGGCTACATCCGGCTGACCGGTGGGAGGGTCGGAATACTTTTGGTCGAAAGTGACTTTAGACTATACAAACCAGGTTTCGAAAGTGGAAAACTTGGATTCCGTCGGCCGGAATTGCCAGGAAGGTCGGGGGAGTCATTTGACTTAGCTGTGATGGGACTCCAGGACGAGGTCTCATAGGGACCAAGGCTACATCCGGCTGACCGATGGGAGGGTCGGGATACTTTTGGTCGAAATTGACTTTTGACTATACAATCCAGGTTTCCAAAGTGGAAAACTTGGATTCCGTCGGGCAGAATTGCCAGGAAGGTCGGGTGTATTCATTTGAGTTAGCAGTGACGGGACTCCAGGACGACTTCTCATAGGTTCCAAGGCAACATCCGGCTGACCGATGGGAAGTTCGGGATACTTTTGGTCGAAATAGACTTTAGACTAAACAATCCAGGTTTCCAAAGTGGAAAACTTGGATTCCGTCGGCCAGAATTGCCAGGAAAGTCGGGGGTAGCCATTTGACTTAGCAGTGATTGGACACCAGGGCGAGGACTCATAGGGTCCAAGGCTACATCCGGCTGACCGATGGGAAGGTCGGGATACTATTGGTCGAAGTTGACTTTAGACAATACAAACCAGGTTTCCAAAGTCGAAAACTTGGGCTCCGCCGGGCAGAATTGCCAGGAAGGTCGGGGGTAGTCACTTTCCTTAGCATAGATGGGACTCCAGGACGAGGTCTCATAGGCTCCAAGGCTACATCCGGCTGACCGATGGGAGGGTCGGTATACTTTTGGTCGAAAGTGACTTTAGACTATACAAACCAGGTTTCGAAAGTGGAAAACTTGGATTCCGTCGGCCGGAATTGCCAGGAAGGTCGGGGGAGTCATTTGACTTAGCTGTGATGGGACTCCAGGACGAGGTCTCATAGGGACCAAGGCTACATCCGGCTGACCGATGGGAGGGTCGGGATACTTTTGGTCGAAAGTGACTTTAGACTATACAAACCAGGTTTCCAAAGTGCAAAACTTGGATTCCGTCGGCCGGAATTGCCAGGAAGGTCGGGGGAGTCATTTGACTTTGCTGTGATGGGACTCCAGGACGAGGTCTCATAGGGACCAAGGCGACATCCGGCTTACCGATGGGAAGGTCGGGATTCTTTTGGTCGAAATTGACTTTAGACTATACAATCCAGGTTTCCAAAGTGCAAAACTTGCATTCCGTCAGGGCAAAATTGCCAGGAAGGTCGGGGGTAGCCATTTGACTTAGCTGTGATGGGAGTCCAGGACGAGGTCTCATAGGGACCAAAGCTACATCTGGCTGACCGATGGGAAGCTCTGGATACTTTTGGCCGAAATTGACTTTAGACTATACAATCCAGGTTTCCAAAGTGCAAAACTTGGATTCCGTCGGGCAGAATTGCCAGGAAGGTCGTGGGTAGCCATTTGACTTAGCAGTGATGGGACTCCAGGACGACTTCTCATAGGTTCCAAGGCTACATCCGGCTGACCGATGGGAAGTTCGGGATACTTTTGGTCGAAATTGACTTTAGACTAAACAATCCAGGTTTCCAAAGTGGAAAACTTGGATTCCGTCGGCCAGAATTGCCAGGAAGGTCGAGGGTAGCCATTTGACTTAGCAGTGATTGGATACCAGGGCGAGGACTCATAGGGTCCAAGGCTACATCCGGCTGACCGATGGGAAGGTCGGGATACTATTGGTCGAAGTTGACTTTAGACTATACAAACCAGGTTTCCAAAGTCGAAAACTTGGGCTCCGCCGGGCAGAATTGCCAGGAAGGTCGGGGGTAGTCACTTTCCTTAGCAGTGATGGGACTCCAGGACGAGGTCTCATAGGCTCCAAGGCTACATCCGGCTGACCGATGGGAAGCTCTGGATACTTTTGGCCGAAAATGACTATAGACTATACAATCCAGGTTTCCAAAGTGCAAAACTTGGATTCCGTCGGGCAGAATTGCCAGGAAGGTCGGGGGTAGCCATTTGACTTAGCAGTGATGGGACTCCAGGACCATGTCTCATAGGGACGAAGGCTACATCCGGCTGACCGATGGGAAGGTCGGGATACTTTTGGTCGAAAGTGACTTTAGACTATACAAACCAGGTTTCGAAAGTGGAAAACTTGGATTCCGTCGGCCGGAATTGCCAGGAAGGTCGGGGGAGTCATTTGACTTAGCTGTGACGGGACTCCAGGACGAGGTCTCATAGGGACCAAGGCGACATCCGGCTGACCGATGGGAAGTTCGGGATACTTTTGGTCGAAATTGACTTTAGACTATACAATCCAGGTTTCCAAAGTGGAAAACTTGGATTCCGTCCGCCAGAATTGCCAGGAAGGTCCGGGGAGTCCTTTGACATTGCAGTAATTGGACACCAGGGAGAGGTCTCATAGGGACAAAGGCTACATCCGGCTGACCGGTGGGAGGGTCGGAATACTTTTGGTCGAAAGTGACTTTAGACTATACAAACCAGGTTTCGAAAGTGGAAAACTTGGATTCCGTCGGCCGGAATTGCCAGGAAGGTCGGGGGAGTCATTTGACTTAGCTGTGATGGGACTCCAGGACGAGGTCTCATAGGGACCAAGGCTACATCCGGCTGACCGATGGGAGGGTCGGGATACTTTTGGTCGAAATTGACTTTTGACTATACAATCCAGGTTTCCAAAGTGGAAAACTTGGATTCCGTCGGCCAGAATTGCAAGGAAGGTCGGGGGTAGCTATTTGACTTAGCAGTGATGGGACTCCGCGAGGATGTCTCATAGGGACGAAGCCTACATCCGGCTGACCCGTGGGAAGTTCGGGATACTTTTGGTCGAAATTGACTTTAGACTATACAAACCAGGTTTCCTAAGTAGAAAACTTGGGCTCCGTCGGGCAGAATTACCAGGAAGGTCGGGGGTAGCCATTTGACTTAGCAGTGATGGGACTCCGCGAGGATGTCTCATAGGGACGAAGCCTACATCCGGCTGACCCGTGGGAAGTTCGGGATACTTTTGGTCGAAATTGACTTTAGACTATACAAACCAGGTTTCCTAAGTAGAAAACTTGGGCTCCGTCGGGCAGAATTACCAGGAAGGTCGGGGGTAGCCATTCGACTTAGCAGTGATTGGACACCAGGGAGAGGTCTCATAGGGACCAAGGCTACATCCGGCTGACCGATGGGAGGGTCGGGATACTTTTGGTCGAAATTGACTTTAGACTATACAATCCAGGTTTCCAAAGTGGAAAACTTGGATTCCGTCGGGCAGAATTGCCAGGAAGGTCGGGGGTATTCATTTGAGTTAGCAGTGACGGGACTCCAGGACGACTTCTCATAGGTTCCAAGGCAACATCCGGCTGACCGATGGGAAGTTCGGGATACTTTTGGTCGAAATAGACTTTAGACTAAACAATCCAGGTTTCCAAAGTGGAAAACTTGGATTCCGTCGGCCAGAATTGCCAGGAAAGTCGGGGGTAGCCATTTGACTTAGCAGTGATTGGACACCAGGGCGAGGACTCATAGGGTCCAAGGCTACATCCGGCTGACCGATGGGAAGGTCGGGATACTATTGGTCGAAGTTGACTTTAGACAATACAAACCAGGTTTCCAAAGTCGAAAGATTGGGCTCCGCCGGGCAGAATTGCCAGGAAGGTCGGGGGTAGTCACTTTCCTTAGCATAGATGGGACTCCAGGACGAGGTCTCATAGGCTCCAAGGCTACATCCGGCTGACCGATGGGAGGGTCGGGATACTTTTGGTCGAAAGTGACTTTAGACTATACAAACCAGGTTTCGAAAGTGGAAAACTTGGATTCCGTCGGCCGGAATTGCCAGGAAGGTCGGGGGAGTCATTTGACTTAGCTGTGATAGGACTCCAGGACGAGGTCTCATAGGGACCAAGGCTACATCCGGCTGACCGATGGGAGGGTCGGGATACTTTTGGTCGAAAGTGACTTTAGACTATACAATCCAGGTTTCCAAAGTGCAAAACTTGCATTCCGTCAGGGCAAAATTGCCAGGAAGGTCGGGGGTAGCCATTTGACTTAGCTGTGATGGGAGTCCAGGACGAGGTCTCATAGGGACCAAAGCTACATCTGGCTGACCGATGGGAAGCTCTGGATACTTTTGGCCGAAATTGACTTTAGACTATACAATCCAGGTTTCCAAAGTGCAAAACTTGGATTCCGTCGGGCAGAATTGCCAGGAAGGTCGTGGGTAGCCATTTGACTTAGCAGTGATGGGACTCCAGGACGACTTCTCATAGGTTCCAAGGCTACATCCGGCTGACCGATGGGAAGTTCGGGATACTTTTGGTCGAAATTGACTTTAGACTAAACAATCCAGGTTTCCAAAGTGGAAAACTTGGATTCCGTCGGCCAGAATTGCCAGGAAGGTCGAGGGTAGCCATTTGACTTAGCAGTGATTGGATACCAGGGCGAGGACTCATAGGGTCCAAGGCTACATCCGGCTGACCGATGGGAAGGTCGGGATACTATTGGTCGAAGTTGACTTTAGACTATACAAACCAGGTTTCCAAAGTCGAAAACTTGGGCTCCGCCGGGCAGAATTGCCAGGAAGATCGGGGGTAGTCACTTTCCTTAGCAGTGATGGGACTCCAGGACGAGGTCTCATAGGCTCCAAGGCTACATCCGGCTGACCGATGGGAAGCTCTGGATACTTTTGGCCGAAAATGACTATAGACTATACAATCCAGGTTTCCAAAGTGCAAAACTTGGATTCCGTCGGGCAGAATTGCCAGGAAGGTCGGGGGTAGCCATTTGACTTAGCAGTGGTTGGACTCCAGGACGAGATCTCATAGGTTCCAAGGCTACATCCGGCCGACCGATGGGAAGGTCGGGATACTTTTGGTCGAACATGACTTTCGACTATACAATCCAGGTTTCCAAAGTGCAAAACTTGCATTCCGTCAGGGCAAAATTGCCAGGAAGGCGCAGGGTAGCCATTTGACTTAGCTGTGATGGGAGTCCAGGACGAGGTCTCATAGGGACCAAAGCTACATCTGGCTGACCGATGGGAAGCTCCGGATACTTTTGGCCGAAAATGACTTTAGACTATACAATCCAGGTTTCCAAAGTGCAAAACTTGGATTCCGTCGGGCAGAATTGCCAGGAAGGTCGGGGGTAGCCATTTGACTTAGCAGTGATGGGACTCCAGGACCATGTCTCATAGGGACGAAGGCTACATCCGGCTGACCCGTGGGAAGTTCGGGATACTTTTGGTCGATATTGACTTTAGACTATACAAACCAGGTTTCCTAAGTAGAAAACTTGGGCTCCGTCGAGCAGACTTACCAGGAAGGTCGGGGGTAGCCATTCGACTTAGCAGTGATTGGACACCAGGGAGAGGTCTCATAGGGACCAAGGCTACATCCGGCTGACCGATGGGAGGGTCGGGATACTTTTGGTCGAAATTGACTTTAGACTATACAAACCAGGTTGACAAAGTGGAAAACTTGGATTCCGTCGGCCGGAATTGCCAGGAAGGTCGGGGGAGTCATTTGACTTAGCTGTGATGGGACTCCAGGACGAGGTCTCATAGGGACCAAGGCTACATCCGGCTGACCGATGGGAAGGTCGGGATTCTTTTGGTCGAAATTGACTTTAGACTATACAAACCAGGTTTTCAAAGTGGAAAACTTAGATTCCGTCGGCCAGACTTGCCAGGAAGGTCGGGGGAAGCCACTCGACTTAGCAGTGATTGGACACCAGGGAGAGGTCTCATAGGGACCAAGGCTACATCCGGCTGACCGATGGGAGGGTCGGGATACTTTTGGTCGAAATTGACTTTTGACTATACAATCCAGGTTTCCAAAGTGCAAAACTTGGATTCCGTCTGGCAGAATTGCCAGGAAGGTCGGGGGTAGCCATTTGACTTAGTAGTGATGGGACTCCAGGACGAGGTCTCATAGGTTCCAAGGCTACATCCGGCCGACCGATGGGAAGGTCTGGATCCGTTTGGTCGAAAATGACTTTCGACTATACAATCCAGGTTTCCAAAGTGCAAAACTTGCATTCCGTCAGGGCAGAATTGCCAGGAAGGTCGGGGGTAGCCATTTGACTTATCTGTGATGGGAGTCCAGGACGAGGTCTCATAGGGACCAAGGCTACATCTGGCTGACCGATGGGAAGCTCTGGATACTTTTGGCCGAAAATGACTTTAGACAATACAATCCAGGTTTCGAAATTGGAAAACTTGGATTCCGTCGGCCGGAATTGCCAGGAAGGTCGGGGGAGTCATTTGACTTAGCTGTGATGGGACTCCAGGACGAGGTCTCATAGGGACCAAGGCTACATCCGGCTGACCGATGGGAAGGTCGGGATACTTTTGGTCGAAATTGATTTTAGACTATACAATCCAGGTTTCCAAAGTGGAAAACTTGGATTCCGTCCGCCAGAGTTGCCAGGAAGGTCGGGGGAGCCCTTTCACTTTGCAGTAATTGGACACCAGGGAGAGGTCTCATAGGGACCAAGGCTACATCCGGCTGACCGATGGGAAGGTCGGGATACTTTTGGTCGAAATTGACTTTAGACTATACAAACCAGGTTGCCAAAGTGGAAAACCTGGATTCCGTCGGGCAGAATTGACAGGAAGGTCGGGGGAGTCATTTGACTTAGCAGTGATGGGACTCCACGACGATGTCTCATAGGGACGAAGCCTACATCAGGCTGACCCGTGGGAAGTTCGGGATACTTTTGGTCGAAATTGACTTTAGACTATACAATCCAGGTTTCCTAAGTAGAAAACTTGGGCTCCGTCGTGCACAATTGCCAGGAAGGTCGGGGGTAGCCATTTGACTTAGCAGTGATGGGACTCCAGGTCGAGATCTCACAGGGACCAAGGCTACATCCGGCTGACCGATGGGAAGGTCTGGATACTTTTCGTCGAAATTGACTTTACACTATACAATCCAGGTTTCCAAAGTGCAAAACTTGGATTCCGTCGGGCAGAATTGCCAGGAAGGTCGGGGGTAGTCATTTGATTTAGCAGTGATGGGACTCCAGGACGAGGTCTCATAGGTTCCAAGGCTACATCCGGCTGACCGATGGGAAGTTCGGGATACTTTTGGTCGAATTTGACTTTAGACTATACAAACCAGGTTTTCAAAGTGGGAAAATTGGATTCCGTCGGCCGGAATTGCGAGGACGGTCGGGGGAGCCATTTGACTTAGCAGTGATTGGACACCAGGGCGAGGTCTCATAGGGACCAAGGCTACATCCGGCTGACCGATGGGAGGGTCGGGATACTTTTGGTCGAAATTGTCTTTTGACTATACAATCCAGGTTTCCAAAGTGCAAAACTTGGATTCCGTTGGGCAGAATTGCAAGGAAGGTCGGGGGTAGCTCTTTGACTTAGCAGTGATGGGACTATAGGACGATGTCTCATAGGGACGAAGACTACATCCGGCTGACCGATGGGACGGTCGGGATACTTTTGGTCGAAATTGACTTTAGACAATACAATCCAGGTTTCCAAAGTGCAAAACTTGGATTCCGTCGGGCAGAATTGCCAGGAAGGTCGGGGGTAGCCATTGGACTCAGCAGTGATGGGACTCCACGAGGATGTCTCATAGGGACGAAGCCTACATCCGGATTGACCCGTGGGAAGTTCGGGATACTTTTGGTCGAAATTGACTTTAGACTATACAAACCAGGTTTCCTAAGTAGAAAACTTGGGCTCCGTCGGGCAGAATTACCAGGAAGGTCGGGGGTAGCCATTCGACTTAGCAGTGATTGGACACCAGGGAGAGGTCTCATAGGGACCAAGGCTACATCCGGCTGACCGATGGGAGGGTCGGGATACTTTTGGTCGAAATTGACTTTAGACTATACAATCCAGGTTTCCAAAGTGGAAAACTTGGATTCCGTAGGGCAGAATTGCCATGAAGGTCGGGGGTAGTCATTTGAGTTAGCAGTGATGGGACTCCAGGACGAGGTCTCATAGGTTCCAAGGCTACATCCGGCTGACCGATGGGAAGTTCGGGATACTTTTGGTCGAAATTGACTTTAGACTAAACAATCCAGGTTTCCAAAGTGGAAAACTTGGATTCCGTCGGCCAGAATTGCCAGGAACGTCGGGGGTAGCCATTTGACTTAGCAGTGATTGGACACCAGGGCGAGGACTCATAGGGTCCAAGGCTACATCCGGCTGACCGATGGGAAGTTCGGGATACTTTTGGTCGTAGTTGACTTTAGACTATACAAACCAGGTTTCCAAAGTCGAAAGCTTGGGCTCCGCCGGGCAGAATTGCCAGGAAGGTCGGGGGTAGTCACTTTCCTTAGCAGTGATGGGACTCCAGGACGAGGTCTCATAGGCTCCAAGGCTACATCCGGCTGACCGATGGGAAGTTCGGGATACTTTTGGTCGAAATTGACGTTAGACTATACAATCCAAAGTTTCCAAAGTGCAAAACTTGCATTCCGTCAGGGCAGAATTGCCAGGAAGGTCGGGGGTAGCCATTTGACTTATCTGTGATGGGAGTCCAGGACGAGGTCCCATAGGGACCAAGGCTACATCCGGCTGACCGATGGGAAGGTCGGGATACTTTTTTTCGAAATTGACTTTAGACTATACAATCCAGGTTTCCTAAGTAGAAAACTTGGGCTCCGTCGTGCAGAATTGCCAGGAAGGTCGGGGGTAGCCATTTGACTTAGCAGTGATGGGACTCCAGGACGAGGCCTCATAGGTTCCAAGGCTACATCCGGCCGACCGATGGGAAGGTCTGGATCCTTTTCGTCGAAATTGACTTTAGACTATACAAACCAGGTTTTCAAAGTGGAAAAATTGGATTCCGTCGGCCGGAATTGCGAGGAAGGTCGGGGGTAGCTATTTGACTTAGCAGTGATGGGACTATAGGACGATGTCTCATAGGGACGAAGACTACATCCGGCTGACCGATGGGACGGTCGGGATACTTTTGGTCGAAATTGACTTTAGACTATACAATCCAGGTTTCCAAAGTGCAAAACTTGGATTCCGTCGGGCAGAATTGCCAGGAAGGTCGGGGGTATTCATTTGACTTAGCAGTAATTGGACTCCACGTCGAGGTCTCATAGGGACCAAGGCTACATCCGGCTGACCGATGGGAAGGTCTGGATACTTTTGGTCGAAAATGACTTTAGACTATACAAACCAGGTTGCCAAAGTGGAAAACTTCGATTCCGTCGGCCAGAATTGCCAGGAAGGTCGGGGGAAGCCATTTGACGTAGCGGCGATTGGACACCAGGGAGAGGTCTCATAGGGACCAAGGCTACATCCGGCTGACCGATGGGAAGGTCGGGATACTTTTGGTCGAAATTGACTTAAGTCTATACAAACCAGGTTTTCAAAGTGGAAAACTTGGATTCCGTCGGCCAGAATTGCCAGGAAGGTCGGGGGAAGCCATTCGACTTAGCACTGATTGGACACCAGGGAGAGGTCTCATAGGGACCAAGGCTACATCCGGCTGACCGATGGGAGGGTCGGAATACTTTTGGTCGAAATTGACCTTAGACTATACAATCCAGGTTTCCTAAGTATAAAACTTGGGCTCCGTCGGGCAGAATTGCCAGGAAGGTCGGGGGTAGCCATGTGACTTAGCAGTGATGGGACTCCAGGACGAGATCTAATAGCGGCCAAGGCTACATCCGGCTGACCGATGAGAAGTTCGGGATACTTTTGGTCGAAATGGACTTTAGACTAAACAATCCAGGTTTCCAAAGTGGAAAACTTGGATTCCGTCGGCAAGAATTGACAGGAAGGTCGGGGGTAGCCATTTGACTTAGCAGTGATGGTACTCGAGGACGAGATCTCATAGGGACCAAGGCTACACCCGGCTGACCGATGGGAAGGTCGGGATACTTTTTGTCGAAATTGACTTTAGACAATAGAAATCAGGTTTCCAAAGTGGAAAACTTGGATTCTGTCGGGCAGAGTACACAGGAATGTCGGGGGTAGCTGCCATTTGACATAGCAGTGATGGGACTCAAGGACGAGGTCTAATAGCGCCCAAGGCTACATCCAGCTGACTGATGGGAAGGTCGGGATACTTTTGGTCGAAATTGACTTTAGACTATACAAACCAGGTTTCCAAAGTGGAAAACTTGGATTCCGTCGGCCGGAATTGCCAGGAAGGTCGGGGGTAGCCATTTGACTTAGCAGTGATGGGACTCCGGGACGAGGTCTCATAGGGACCAAGGCTACATCCGACTGACCCATGGGAAGTTCGGGATACTTTTGGTCGAAATTGTCTTTAGACTATACAATCCAGGTTTCCAAAGTGCCAAACTTGGATTCCGTCGGCCAGAATTGCCAGGAAGGTCGGGGGTAGCCATTTGACTTAGCAGTGTTTGGACTCCATGACGATGTGTCATAGGGACGAAGGCTACATCCGGCTGACCGATGGGAAGGTCGGGATACTTTTGGTCGAAATTGACTTTAGACTATACCAGCCAGGTTGCCAAAGTGGAAAACTTGGATTCCGTCGGCCTGAATTGCCAGGAAGGTCGGGGGTAGCCATTTGACTTAGCAGTGATGGGACTCCGGGACGAGGTCTCATAGGGACCAAGGCTACATCCGGCTGACCGATGGGCAGGTCGGGATACTTCTGGTCGAAATTGACTTTAGGCTATACAAACCAGGTTTTCAAAGTGGAAAACCTGGATTCCGTCGGCCGGAATTGCGAGGAAGGTCGGGGGAGCTATTTGACTTAGCAGTGATGGGACTCCAGGACGAGATCTCTCAGGGACCAAGGCTACATCCAGCTCACCGATGGGAAGGCCTGGATACTTTTGGTCGAAAGTGACTTTAGACAATAGAAATCAGGTTTCCAAAGTGGAAAACTTGGATTCCGTCGGGCAGAGTACACAGGAATGTCGGGGGTAGCTGCCATTTGACATAGCAGTGATGGGACTCAAGGACGAGGTCTAATAGCGCCCAAGGCTACATCCAGCTGACTGATGGGAAGATCGGTATACTTTTGGTCGAAAATGACTTTAGACTATACAAACCAGATTGCCACTGTGGAAACTTGGATTCCGTCGAGCAGAATTGCCAGGAAGGTCGGGGGTAGCCATTTTACTTAGCACTGATTGGACTCCAGGACGAGGTCTCAAGGGGACCAAGGCTACATGCGGCTGACCGATGGGAAGGTCGGGATACTTTTAGTCGAAATTGACTTTAGACTATACAAACCAGGTTGCCAAAGTGGAAAACTTGGATTCCGTCGGCCAGAATTGCCAGGAAGGTCGTGGGTAGCCATTTGACATAGCAGTGATTGGACACCAGGGAGGGGTCTCATAGGGACCAAGGCTACATCCGGCTGACCGATGGGAAGGTCGGGATACTTTTGGTCGAAATTGTCTTTAGACTATACAATCCAGGTTTCCAAAGTGCCAAACTTGGATTCCGTCGGGCAGAATTGCCAGGAAGGTCGGGGGTAGCCATTTGACTTAGCAGTGTTTGGACTTCATGACGATGTGTCATAGGGACGAAGGCTACATCCGGCTGACCGATGGGAAGGTCGGGATACTTTTGGTCGAAATTGACTTTAGACTATACAAGCCAGGTTGCCAAAGTGGAAAACTTGGATTCCGTCGGGCAGAGTACACAGGAATGTCGGGGGTAGCTGCCATTTGACATAGCAGTGATGGGTCTCCAGGACGAGGTCTCATAGGTTCCAAGGCTACATCCGACTGACCAATGGGAAGTTCGGGATACTTTTGGTCGAAAATGACTTTAGACTATACAAACCAGGTTGCCAAAGTGGAAAACTTGGATTCCGTCGGCCTGAATTGCCAGGAAGGTCGGGGGTAGCCATTTGACTTAGCAGTGATGGGACTCCGGGACGAGATCTCATAGGGACCAAGGCTACATCCGGCTGACCGATGGGCAGGTCGGGATACTTCTGGTCGAAATTGACTTTAGGCTATACAAACCAGGTTTTCAAAGTGGAAAGCCTGGATTCCGTCGGCCGGAATTGCGAGGAAGGGCGGGGGAGCCATTTGACTTAGCAGTGATGGGACTCCAGGACGAGATCTCATAGGGACCAAGGCTACATCCGGCTGACCGATGGGAAGGTCGGGATACTTTTGGTCGAAATTGATCTTGGACTATACAATCCAGGTTTCCAAAGTGCAAAACTTCGATTCCGTCGGGGCAGAATTGCCAGGAAGGTCGGGAGTAGTCATCTGACTTAGCAGTGATGGGACTCCTGGACGAGGTCTCATAGGTTCCAAGGCTACATCCGGCTGACCGATGGGAAGGTCGGGATAATTTTGGTCGAAATTGACCATAGACTATACAATCCAGGTTTCCAAAGTGGAAAACTTGAATTCCGTCGGGCAGAGTTGCCAGGAAGGACGGGGGTAGTCATTTGACTTAGCAGTGATGGGACTCCAGGACGAGGTCTCATAGGGACCAAGGCTACATCCAGCTGACCGATGGGAAGTTCGGGATACTTTTGGTCGAAATTGACTTTACACTATACAATCCAGGTTTCCAAAGTGCAAAACTTGGATTCCGTCGGGCAGAATTGCCAGGAAGGTCGGGGGTAGTCATTTGATTTAGCAGTCATGGGACTCCAGGACGAGGTCTCATAGGTTCCAAGGCTACATCCGGCTGACCGATGGGAAGTTCGGGATACTTTTGGTCGAAATTGACTTTAGACTATACAAACCAGGTTGCCAAAGTGGAAAATTTGGATTCCGTCGGGCAGAATTGCCAGGAAGGTCGAGGGTAGCCATTTGACTTAGCAGTGATGGGACTCCACGACGATGTCTCATAGGGACGAAGGCTACATCCGGCTGACCGATGGGAAGGTCGGTATACTTTTCGTCGAAATTGACTTTAGACTATACAATCCAGGTTTCCAAAGTGCAAAACTTGGATTCCGTCGGGAAGAATTGCCAGGAAGGTCGGGGGTAGCCATTTGACTTAGCAGTGATGGGACTCCAGGACGATGTCTTATAGGGACGAAGGCTACATCCGGCTGACCGATGGGAAGGTCGGGATACTTTTGGTCGAAATTAACTGTACACTATACAAACCAGGTTTTCAAAGTGGAAAACTTGGATTCCGTCGGCCGGAATTGCGAGGAAGGTCGGGGGTAGCCATTTGACTTAGCAGTGATGGGACTCCGGGACGAGATCTCATAGGGACCAAGGCTACATCCGGCTGACCGATGGGCAGGTCGGGATACTTCTGGTCGAAATTGACTTTAGGCTATACAGACCAGGTTTTCAAAGTGGAAAACCTGGATTCCGTCGGCCGGAATTGCGAGGAAGGTCGGGGGAGCCATTTGACCTAGCTTTGAAGGGACTCCAGGACGAGGTCTCATAGGTTCCAAGGCTACATTCGGCTGCCCGATGGGAAGGTCCGGATACTTTTGGTCGAAATTGACTTTAGACTATACAATCCGGATTTCCAAAGTGGAAAACTTGGATTCCGTCGGCCAGAATTGCCAGGAAGATCGGGGGTAGTCATTTGATTTAGCAGTGATGGGACTCCAGGACGAGGTCTCATAGGTTCCAAGGCTACATCCGGCTGACCGATGGGAAGTTCGGGATACTTTTGGTCGAAATTGACTTTAGACTATACAAACCAGGTTGCCAAAGTGGAAAACTTGGATTCCGTCGGGCAGAATTGCCAGGAAGGTCGAGGGTAGCCATTTGACTTAGCAGTGATGGGACTCCACGACGATGTCTCATAGGGACGAAGGCTACATCCGGCTGACCGATGGGAAGGTCGGGATACTTTTGGTCGAAATTGACTGTAGACTATACAAACCAGGTTTCCCAAGTGGAAAACTTGGACTCCGTCGGGCAGAATTGCCAGGAAGGTCGGTGGTAGTCATTTGACTTAGCAGTGAGGGGTATCCAGGACGAGGTCTCATAGGTTCCAAGGCTACATCCGGCTGACCGATGGGAAGTTCGGGATACTTTTGGTCGAAATTAACTTTAGACTAAACAATCCAAGTTTCCAAAGTGGAAAACTTCTGTTCCGTCGGGCAGAATTGCCAGGACGGTCGGGGGAAACCATTTGACTTCGCCGTGATGGGACTCCAGGGCGAGGTCTCATAGGTTCCAAGGCTACATCCGGCTGACCGATGGGAAGGTCGGGATACTTTTGGTCGAAATTGACTTCAGACTATACAATCCAGGTTTCCAAAGTGGAAAACTTGGATTCCGTCGGCCATAAGTGCCAGGACGGTCGGGGGAAGCCATTTGACTTAACAGTGATGGGACTCCAGGACGAGATCTCATAGGGACTAAGGCTACATCCGGCTGACCGATGGGAAGGTCGGGATACTTTTGGTCGAAATTGACTTCAGACTATACAATCCAGGTGTCCAAAGTGGAAAACTTGGATTCCGTCGGCCAGAAGTGCCAGGACGGTCGGGGGAAGCCATTTGACTTAGCAGTGATGGGACTCCAGGACGAGGTCTCATAGGGACCACGGCTATATCCGGCTGACCGATGGGAAGGTCGGGATACTTTTGGTCGAAATTGACTTTAGACTATACAAACCAGGTTTCCACAGTGCAAAACTTGGATTCCGTCGGCCGGAATTGCGAGGAAGGTCGGGGGAGCCATTTGACTTAGCAGTGAAGGGACTCCAGGACGAGGTCTCATAGGGACCAAGGCTATATCCGGCTGACCGATGGGGAGGTCGGGATACTTTTGGTCGAAAATGACTTTAGACTATTCAAACCAGGTTGCCAAAGTGGAAAACCTGGATTCCGTCGGCCACAATTGCCAGGAATGTGGGGGGTAGCCATTTGACTTAGCAGTGATGGGACTCCAGGACGAGATCTCATAGGGACTAAGGCTACATCCGGCAGACCGACGGGAAGGTCTGGATACTTTTGGTCGAAAATGACTTTAGACTATACAAACCAGGTTTCCAAAGTGCAAAACTTGCATTCCGTCGGGGCAGAATTGCCAGGAAGGTCGGGGGTAGTCATTTGACTTAGCAGTGATGGGACTCCGGGACGAGATCTCATAGGGACCAAGGCTACATCCGGCTGACCGATGGGCAGGTCGGGATACTTCTGGTCGAAATTGACTTTAGGCTATACAAACCAGGTTTTCAAAGTGGAAAACCTGGATTCCGTCGGCCGGAATTGCGAGGAAGGTCGGGGGAGCCATTTGACCTAGCTTTGAAGGGACTCCAGGACGAGGTCTCATAGGTTCCAAGGCTACATTCGGCTGCCCGATGGGAAGGTCCGGATACTTTTGGTCGAAATTGACTTTAGACTATACAATCCGGATTTCCAAAGTGGAAAACTTGGATTCCGTCGGCCAGAATTGCCAGGAAGATCGGGGGTAGTCATTTGATTTAGCAGTGATGGGACTCCAGGACGAGGTCTCATAGGTTCCAAGGCTACATCCGGCTGACCGATGGGAAGTTCGGGATACTTTTGGTCGAAATTGACTTTAGACTATACAAACCAGGTTGCCAAAGTGGAAAACTTGGATTCCGTCGGGCAGAATTGCCAGGAAGGTCGAGGGTAGCCATTTGACTTAGCAGTGATGGGACTCCACGACGATGTCTCATAGGGACGAAGGCTACATCCGGCTGACCGATGGGAAGGTCGGGATACTTTTGGTCGAAATTGACTGTAGACTATACAAACCAGGTTTCCCAAGTGGAAAACTTGGACTCCGTCGGGCAGAATTGCCAGGAAGGTCGGTGGTAGTCATTTGACTTAGCAGTGAGGGGTATCCAGGACGAGGTCTCATAGGTTCCAAGGCTACATCCGGCTGACCGATGGGAAGTTCGGGATACTTTTGGTCGAAATTAACTTTAGACTAAACAATCCAAGTTTCCAAAGTGGAAAACTTCTGTTCCGTCGGGCAGAATTGCCAGGACGGTCGGGGGAAACCATTTGACTTCGCCGTGATGGGACTCCAGGGCGAGGTCTCATAGGTTCCAAGGCTACATCCGGCTGACCGATGGGAAGGTCGGGATACTTTTGGTCGAAATTGATTTCAGACTATACAATCCAGGTTTCCAAAGTGGAAAACTTGGATTCCGTCGGCCATAAGTGCCAGGACGGTCGGGGGAAGCCATTTGACTTAACAGTGATGGGACTCCAGGACGAGATCTCATAGGGACTAAGGCTACATCCGGCTGACCGATGGGAAGGTCGGGATACTTTTGGTCGAAATTGACTTCAGACTATACAATCCAGGTGTCCAAAGTGGAAAACTTGGATTCCGTCGGCCAGAAGTGCCAGGACGGTCGGGGGAAGCCATTTGACTTAGCAGTGATGGGACTCCAGGACGATGTCTCATAGGGACCACGGCTATATCCGGCTGACCGATGGGAAGGTCGGGATACTTTTGGTCGAAATTGACTTTAGACTATACAAACCAGGTTTCCACAGTGCAAAACTTGGATTCCGTCGGCCGGAATTGCGAGGAAGGTCGGGGGAGCCATTTGACTTAGCAGTGAAGGGACTCCAGGACGAGGTCTCATAGGGACCAAGGCTATATCCGGCTGACCGATGGGGAGGTCGGGATACTTTTGGTCGAAAATGACTTTAGACTATTCAAACCAGGTTGCCAAAGTGGAAAACCTGGATTCCGTCGGCCACAATTGCCAGGAATGTGGGGGGTAGCCATTTGACTTAGCAGTGATGGGACTCCAGGACGAGATCTCATAGGGACTAAGGCTACATCCGGCAGACCGACGGGAAGGTCTGGATACTTTTGGTCGAAAATGACTTTAGACTATACAAACCAGGTTTCCAAAGTGCAAAACTTGCATTCCGTCGGGGCAGAATTGCCAGGAAGGTCGGGGGTAGTCATTTGACTTAGCAGTGATGGGAATCCAGGACGAGGTCTCATAGGTTCCATGGCTACATCCGGCTGACCGATGGGAAGGTCGGGATACTTTTGGTCGAAATTGGGTTTAGAAAATACAATCCAGGTTTCCAAAGTGCAAAACTTGGATTCCGTAGGGCAGAATTGACAGGAAGGTCGGGGGTAGCCATTTGACTTAGCAGTGATGGGACTCCAGGAGGAGGTCTCATAGGGACCAAGGCTATATCCGGCTGACCGATGGGAAGGTCGGGATACTTTTGGTCGAAAATGACTTTAGACTATACAAACCAGGTTTTCAAAGTGGAAAACTTGGATTCCGTCTGCCGGAATTGCGAGGAAGGTCGGGGGAGCCGTTTGACTTAGCTGTGATGGGACTCCAGGACCAGGTCTCATAGGTTCCAAGGCTACATCCGGCTGACCGATGGGAAGGTCGGGATACTTTTGGTCGAAATTGACTTCAGACTATACAATCCAGGTTTCCAAAGTGGAAAACTTGGATTCCGTCGGCCAGAAGTGCCAGGACGGTCGGGGGAAGCCATTTGACTTAACAGTGATGGGACTCCAGGACGAGATCTCATAGGGTCTAAGGCTACATCCGGCTGACCGATGGGAAGGTCGGGATACTTTTGGTCGAAATTGACTTCAGACTATACAATCCAGGTTTCCAAAGTGCAAAACTTGGATTCCGTCGGGCAGAATTGCCAGGAAGGTCGGGGGAAGCCATTTGACTTAGCAGTGATGGGACACCAGGGAGAGGTCTCATAGGGACGAAGGCTACATCCGACTGACCCATGGGAAGTTCGGGATACTTTTGGTCGAAATTGTCTTTAGACAATACAATCCAGGTTTCCAAAGTGCCAAACTTGGATTCCGTCGGGCAGAAGTGCCAGGACGGTCGGGGGAAGCCATTTGACTTAACAGTGATGGGACTCCAGGACGAGGTCTCATAGGGACCACGGCTACATCCGGCTGACCGATGGGAAGGTCGGGATACTTTTGGTCGAAATTGACTTTAGAATATACTAACCAGGTTTTCAAAGTGGAAAACTTGGATTCCGTCGGCCGGAATTGCGAGGAAGGTCGGGGGAGCCATTTGACTTAGCTGTGATGGGACTCCGGGGCGAGGTTTCATTGGGACCAAGGCTACATCCGGCTGCCTGATGGGAAGGTCTGGATACTATTGGTCGCAATTGACTTTAGACTATACAGTCCAGGTTTCCAAAGTGCAAAACTTGGATTCCGTCGGGCAGGATTGCCAGGAAGGTCGTGTGTAGCCATTTGACTTTGCAGTGATGGGACTCCAGGACGAGGTCTCATAGGGACCAAGGCTACATCCGGCTGACCGATGAGAAGGTCGGGATACTTTTGGTCGAAATTGACTTTAAACTATACAATCCAGGTTTCCAAAGTGCAAAACTTGGATTCCGTCGGGCAGAATTGCCAGGAAGGTCGGGGGTACTGATTTGACTTAGCAGTGATGGGACTCCAGGACCAGGTCTCATAGGTTCCAAGGCTACATCCGGCTGACCGATGGGAAGGTCGGGATACTTTTGGTCGAAATTGACTTCAGACTATACAATCCAGGTTTCCAAAGTGGAAAACTTGGATTCCGTCGGCCAGAAGTGCCAGGACGGTCGGGGGAAGCCATTTGACTTAACAGTGATGGGACTCCAGGACGAGATCTCATAGGGACTAAGGCTACATCCGGCTGACCGATGGGAAGGTCGGGATACTTTTGGTCGAAATTGACTTCAGACTATACAATCCAGGTGTCCAAAGTGGAAAACTTGGATTCCGACGGCCAGAAGTGCCAGGACGGTCGGGGGAAGCCATTTGACTTAGCAGTGATGGGACTCCAGGACGAGGTCTCATAGGGACCACGGCTATATCCGGCTGACCGATGGGAAGGTCGGGATACTTTTGGTCGAAATTGACTTTAGACTATACAAACCAGGTTTCCACAGTGCAAAACTTGGATTCCGTCGGCCGGAATTGCGAGGAAGGTCGGGGGAGCCATTTGACTTAGCAGTGAAGGGACTCCAGGACGAGGTCTCATAGGGACCAAGGCTATATCCGGCTGACCGATGGGGAGGTCGGGATACTTTTGGTCGAAAATGACTTTAGACTATTCAAACCAGGTTGCCAAAGCGGAAAACCTGCATTCCGTCGGCCACAATTGCCAGGAATGTGGGGGGTAGCCATTTGACTTAGCAGTGATGGGACTCTAGGACGAGATCTCATAGGGACTAAGGCTACATCCGGCAGACCGACGGGAAGGTCTGGATACTTTTGGTCGAAAATGACTTTAGACTATACAAACCAGGTTTCCAAAGTGCAAAACTTGCATTCCGTCGGGGCAGAATTGCCAGGAAGGTCGGGGGTAGTCATTTGACTTAGCAGTGATGGGAATCCAGGACGAGGTCTCATAGGTTCCATGGCTACATCCGGCTGACCGATGGGAAGGTCGGGATACTTTTGGTCGAAATTGGGTTTAGAAAATACAATCCAGGTTTCCAAAGTGCAAAACTTGGATTCCGTAGGGCAGAATTGACAGGAAGGTCGGGGGTAGCCATTTGACTTAGCAGTGATGGGACTCCAGGAGGAGGTCTCATAGGGACCAAGGCTATATCCGGCTGACCGATGGGAAGGTCGGGATACTTTTGGTCGAAAATGACTTTAGACTATACAAACCAGGTTTTCAAAGTGGAAAACTTGGATTCCGTCTGCCGGAATTGCGAGGAAGGTCGGGGGAGCCGTTTGACTTAGCTGTGATGGGACTCCAGGACCAGGTCTCATAGGTTCCAAGGCTACATCCGGCTGACCGATGGGAAGGTCGGGATACTTTTGGTCGAAATTGACTTCAGACTATACAATCCAGGTTTCCAAAGTGGAAAACTTGGATTCCGTCGGCCAGAAGTGCCAGGACGGTCGGGGGAAGCCATTTGACTTAACAGTGATGGGACTCCAGGACGAGATCTCATAGGGACTAAGGCTACATCCGGCTGACCGATGGGAAGGTCGGGATACTTTTGGTCGAAATTGACTTCAGACTATACAATCCAGGTTTCCAAAGTGCAAAACTTGGATTCCGTCGGGCAGAATTGCCAGGAAGGTCGGGGGAAGCCATTTGACTTAGCAGTGATGGGACTCCAGGACGAGGTCTCATAGGGACCACGGCTACATCCGGCTGACCGATGGGAAGGTCGGGATACTTTTGGTCGAAATTGACTTTAGAATATACTAACCAGGTTTTCAAAGTGGAAAACTTGGATTCCGTCGGCCGGAATTGCGAGGAAGGTCGGGGGAGCCATTTGACTTAGCAGTGATGGGACTCCAGGACGAGGTCTCATAGGGGCCAAGGCTATATCCGGCTGACCGATGGGAAGGTCGGGATACTTTTGGTCGAAAATGACTTTAGACTATTCTAACCAGGTTGCCAAAGTGGAAAACCTGGATTCCGTCGGCCACAATTGCCAGGAATGTCGGGGGTAGCCATTTGACTTAGCAGTGATGGGACTCCAGGGCGAGGTCTCATAGGTTCCATGGCTACATCCGGCTGACCGATGGGAAGGTCGGGATACTTTTGGTCGAAATTGGCTTTAGACTATATAATCCAGGTTTCCAAAGTGCAAAACTTGGATTCCGTCGGGCAGAATTGCCAGGAAGGTCGGGGGTAGCCATTTGACTTAGCAGTGATGGGACTCCAGGACGAGGTCTCATAGGTTCCAAGGCTACATCCGGCCTGACCGATGTGAAGTTCGGGATACTTTTGGTCGAAATTGACTTTAGACAATACAATCCATGTTGCGAAAGTGGAAAACTTGCATTCCGTCGTCCAGAACTGCCAGGAAGTTCGGGGGAAGCCATTTGACTTAGCAGTGATTCGACACCAGGGAGAGGTCTCATTGGGACCAAGGCTACATCCGGCTGACCGATGGGAAGGTCGGGATACTTTTGGTCGAAATTGACTTCAGACTATACAATCCAGGTTTCCAAAGTGGAAAACTTGGATTCCGTCGGCCAGAAGTGCCAGGACGGTCGGGGGAAGCCATTTGACTTAGCAGTGATGGGACTCCAGGACGAGATCTCATAGGGACTAAGGCTACATCCGGCTGACCGATGGGAAGGTCGGGATACTTTTGGTCGAAATTGACTTCAGACTATACAATCCAGGTGTCCAAAGTGGAAAACTTGGATTCCGTCGGCCAGAAGTGCCAGGACGGTCGGGGGAAGCCATTTGACTTAGCAGTGACGGGACTCCAAGACGAGGTATCATAGGGACCACGGCTATATCCGGCTCACCGATGGGAAGGTCGGGATACTTTTGGTCGAAATTGACTTTAGACTATACAAACCAGGTTTTCAAAGTGGAAAACTTGGATTCCGTCGGCCGGAATAGCGAGGAAGGTCGGGGGAGCCATTTGACTTAGCAGTGATGGGACTCCAGGACGAGGTCTCATAGGGGCCAAGGCTATATCCGGCTGACCGATGGGAAGGTCGGGATACTTTTGGTGGAAAATGAGTTTAGACTATTCTAACCAGGTTGCCAAAGTGGAAAACCTGGATTCCGTCGGCCACAATTGCCAGGAATGTCGGGGGTAGCCATTTGACTTAGCAGTGATGGGACTCCAGGGCGAGGTCTCATAGGTTCCAAGGCTACATCCGGCCTGACCGATGTGAAGTTCGGGATACTTTTGGTCGAAATTGACTTTAGACTATACAAACCAGGTTGCTAAAGTGGAAAACTTGGACTCCGTCGGCCAGAATTGCCAGGAAGGTCGTGGGTAGCCATTTGGCTTAGCAGTGATTGGACACCAGGGAGAGGTCTAATAGCGCCCAAGGCTACATCCAGCTGACTGATGGGAAGATCGGTATACTTTTGGTCGAAAATGACTTTAGACTATACAAACCAGATTGCCAAAGTGCCAAACTTGGATTCCGTCGGGCAGAATTGCCAGGAAGGTCGGGGGTAGCCATTTGACTTTGCAGTGTTTGGACTCCATGACGATGTGTCATAGGGACGAAGGCTACATCCGGCTGACCGATGGGAAGGTCGGGATACTTTTGGTCGAAATTTACTTTAGACTATACAATCCAGGTTTCCAAAGTGCAAAACTTGGATTCCGTCGGGCAGAATTGCCAGGAAGGTCGGAGGTAGTGATTTGACTTAGCAGTGATGGGACTCCAGGACGAGGTCTCATAGGTTCCAAGGCTACATCCGGCTGACAGATGGGAAGGTCGGGATACTTTTGGTCGAAATTGACTTTAGACTATACAAACCAGGTTTCCAAAGTGGAAAACTTGGATTCCGTCGGCCAGAATTGCCAGGAAGGTCGGGGGTAGCCATTTGACTTAGCAGTGATGGGACTCCAGGACGAGATCTGATAGGGACCAAGGCTACATACGGCTGACCGATGGGAAGGTCTGGATAATTTTGGTCGGAAATGACTTTAGACTATACAAACCAGGTTTCCAAAGTGCACAACTTGGATTCCGTCGGGCAGAATTGCCAGGAAGGTCGGGGGTAGCCATTTGACTTAGCAGTGTTTGGACTCCATGACGATGTGTCATAGGGACGAAGGCTACATCCGGCTGACCGATGGGAAGGTCGGGATACTTTTGGTCGAAATTTACTTTAGACTATACAATCCAGGTTTCCAAAGTGCAAAACTTGGATTCCGTCGGGCAGAATTGCGAGGAAGGTCGGAGGTAGTGATTTGACTTAGCAGTGATGGGACTCCAGGACGAGATCTCATAGGGACCAAGGCTACATACGGCTGACCGATGGGAAGGTCTGGATAATTTTGGTCGGAAATGACTTTAGACTATACAAACCAGGTTTCCAAAGTGCAAAACTTGGATTCCGTCGGGCAGAATTGCCAGGAAGGTCGGGGGTAGCCATTTGACTTAGCAGTGATGTGACTCCAGGACGATGTCTCATAGGGTCCAAGGCTACATCCGGCTGACCGATGGGAAGGTCGGGATACTTTTGGTCGAAATTGACCTTAGACTATACAATCCAGGTTTCCAAAGTGCAAAACTTGGATTCCGTCGGGCAGAATTGCCAGGAAGGTCGGGTGTAGCCATTTGACTTAGCAGTGATGGGACTCCAGGACGATGTCTCATAGGGACGAATGCTACATACGGCTCACCGATGGGAAGGTCTGGATAATTTTGGTCGGAAATGACTTTAGACTATACAAACCAGGTTTCCAAAGTGCAAAACTTGGATTCCGTCGGCCGGAATTGCGAGGAAGCTCGGGGCAGCCACTTGACTTAGCTGTGATGGGACTCCAGGACGAGTTCTCATAGGGACCAAGGCTACATCCGGCTGACCGATGGGAAGGTCGGGATACTTTTGGTCGAAATTGACTTTAGACTATACAATCCGGGTTTCCAAGGTGGCAAACTTGGATTCCGTCGGCCAGTATTGCCAGGAAGGTCGGGGGAAGCCATTTGACTTAGCAGTGATGGGACTCCAGGACGAGGTCTCATAGGTTCCAAGGCTACATCCGCCTGACCGATGGGAGGGTCGGGATACTTTTGGTCGAAATTGACTTTAGACTATACAAACCAGGTTTCCAAAGTGGAGAACTTGGATTCCGGCGTTCAGAATTGCCATGAAGGTCGGGGGTAGTCATTTGACTTAGCAGTGATGGGACTCCAGGTCGATGTCTCATAGAGACGAAACGTACATCCGGCTGTCCGATGAGAAGGTCGGGATACTTTTGGTCGAAATTGACTTTAGAATATACAATCCAGGTTTCCAAAGTGCCAAACTTGGATTCCGTCGGGCAGAATTGCCAGGAAGGTCGGGGGTAGCCATTTGACTTAGCAGTGTTTGGACTCCATGACGATGTGTCATAGGGACGAAGGCTACATCCGGCTGACCGATGGGAAGGTCGGGATACTTTTGGTCGAAATTGACTTTAGACTATACAATCCGGGTTTCCAAAGTGGAAAACTTGGATTCCGTGGGCCGGAATTGCGAGGAAGGTCGGGGGAGCCACTTGACCTAGCTTTGATGGGACTCCAGGACGAGATCTCATAGGTTCCATGGCTACATCCGGCTGACCGATGGGAAGGTCGGGATACTTTTGTTCGAAATTGACTTTAGACTATACAAACCAGGTTTCCAAAGTGAAAAACTTGGATTCCGTCGGGCAGAATTGCCAGGAAGGTCTGGGGTAGTCATTTGACTTAGCTGTGATGGGACTCCAGGACGAGGTCTCATAGGGACCAAGGCTACATCCGGCTGACCGATGGGAAGGTCGGGATACATTTGGTCGAAATTGACTTTTGACTATATAAACCAGGTTTCCAAAGTGAAAAACTTGGATTCCGTCGGGCAGAATTACCAGGAAGTTCTGGGGTAGTCATTTGACTTAGCAGTGATGGGACTCCAGGACGAGGTCTCATAGGTTCCAAAGCTACATCCGACTGACCAATGGGAAGTTCGGCATACTTTTTGTCGAAATTGACTTTAGACTATACAATCCAGGTTTCCAAAGTGCAAAACTTGGATTCCGTCGGGCAGAATTGCCAGGAAGGTCGGGGGAAGCCATTTGACATAGCGGTGATGGGACATCACGACGATGTCTCATAGGGACCAAGGCTACATCCGGCTGACCGATAGGAAGGTCTGGATACTTTTGTTCGAAAATGACTTTAGACTATACAATCCAGGTTGCCAAAGTGGAAAACTTGGATTCCGTCGGCCACAATTGCCAGGAAGGTCGGGGGTAGCCATTTGACTTAGCAGTGATGGGACTCCAGGACGAGATCTCATAGGGACCAAGGCTACATCCGGCTGACCGATGGGAAGGTCTGGATACTTTTGGTCGGAAATGACTTTAGACTATACAAACCAGGTTTCCAAAGTGGAAAACTTGGATTCCGTCGGCCGGAATTGCCAGGAAGGTCGTGGGAGCCATTTGTCTTAGCTGTGATGGGACTCCAGGACGAGGTCTCATAGGGACCAAGGCTACATCCGACTGACCCAAGGGAAGTTCGGTATACTTTTGGTCGAAATTGTCTTTAGACTATACAATCCAGGTTTCCAAAGTGCCAAACTTGGATTCCGTCGGGCAGAATTGCCAGGAAGGTCGGGGGTAGCCATTTTACTTAGCAGTGTTTGGACTCCATGACGATGTGTCATAGGGACGAAGGCTACATCCGGCTGACCGATGGGAAGGTCGGGATACTTTCGGTCGAAATTGACTTTAGACTATACAAGCCAGGTTGCCAAAGTGGAAAACTTGGATTCCGTCGGCCTGAATTGCCAGGAAGGTCGGGGGTAGCCATTTGACTTAGCAGTGATGGGACTCCAGGACGAGGACTCATAGGGACCATGGCTATATCCGGCTGACCGATGGGAAGGTCGGCATACTTTTGGTCGGAGTTGACTTTAGACTATACAAACCAGGTTTCCAAAGTGCAAAACTTGGATTCCGTCGGCCGGAATTGCGAGGAAGGTCGGGGGAGCCATTTGACTTAGCAGTGAAGGGACTCCAGGACGAGGTCTCATAGGGACCAAGGCTATATCCGGCTGACCGATGGGAAGGTCGGGATACTTTTGGTTGAAAATGACTTTAGACTATTCAAACCAGGTTGCCAAAGTGGAAAACCTGGATTCCGTCGGCCACAATTGCCAGGAATGTGGGGGGTAGCCATTTGACTTAGCAGTGATGGGACTCCAGGACGAGATCTCATAGGGACTAAGGCTACATCCGGCAGACCGACGGGAAGGTCTGGATACTTTTGGTCGAAAATGACTTTAGACTATACAAACCAGGTTTCCAAAGTGCAAAACTTGCATTCCGTCGGGGCAGAATTGCTAGGAAGGTCGGGGGTAGTCATTTGACTTAGCAGTGATGGGAATCCAGGACGAGGTCTCATAGGTTCCATGGCTACATCCGGCTGACCGATGGGAAGGTCGGGATACTTTTGGTCGAAATTGGCTTTAGACAATACAATCCAGGTTTCCAAAGTGCAAAACTTGGATTCCGTAGGGCAGAATTGCCAGGAAGGTCGGGGGTAGCCATTTGACTTAGCAGTGATGGGACTCCAGGACGAGGTCTCATAGGGACCAAGGCTATATCCGGCTGACCGATGGGAAGGTCGGGATACTTTTGGTCGAAAATGACTTTAGACTATACAAACCAGGTTTCCAAAGTGCAAAACTTGCATTCCGTCGGGGCAGAATTGCTAGGAAGGTCGGGGGTAGTCATTTGACTTAGCAGTGATGGGAATCCAGGACGAGGTCTCATAGGTTCCATGGCTACATCCGGCTGACCGATGGGAAGGTCGGAATACTTTTGGTCGAAATTGGCTTTAGACAATACAATCCAGGTTTCCAAAGTGCAAAACTTGGATTCCGTAGGGCAGAATTGCCAGGAAGGTCGGGGGTAGCCATTTGACTTAGCAGTGATGGGACTCCAGGACGAGGTCTCATAGGGACCAAGGCTATATCCGGCTGACCGATGGGAAGGTCGGGATACTTTTGGTCGAAAATGACTTTAGACTATACAAACCAGGTTTTCAAAGTGGAAAACTTGGATTCCGTCGGCCGGAATTGCGAGGAAGGTCGGGGGAGCCGTTTGACTTAGCAGTGATGGGACTCCAGGACCAGGTCTCATAGGTTCCAAGGCTACATCCGGCTGACCGATGGGAAGGTCGGGATACTTTTGGTCGAAATTGACTTCAGACTATACAATCCAGGTTTCCAAAGTGGAAAACTTGGATTCCGTCGGCCAGAAGTGCCAGGACGGTCGGGGGAAGCCATTTGACTTAACAGTGATGGGACTCCAGGACGAGATCTCATAGGGACTAAGGCTACATCCGGCTGACCGATGGGAAGGTCGGGATACTTTTGGTCGAAATTGGCTTTAGACAATACAATCCAGGTTTCCAAAGTGCAAAACTTGGATTCCGTAGGGCAGAATTGCCAGGAAGGTCGGGGGTAGCCATTTGACTTAGCAGTGATGGGACTCCAGGACGAGGTCTCATAGGGACCAAGGCTACATCCGGCTGACCGATGGGAAGGTCGGGATACATTTGGTCGAAATTGACTTTTGACTATATAAACCAGGTTTCCAAAGTGAAAAACTTGGATTCCGTCGGGCAGAATTGCCAGGAAGTTCTGGGGTAGTCATTTGACTTAGCAGTGATGGGACTCCAGGACGAGGTCTCATAGGTTCCAAAGCTACATCCGACTGACCAATGGGAAGTTCGGCATACTTTTTGTCGAAATTGACTTTAGACTATACAATCCAGGTTTCCAAAGTGCAAAACTTGGATTCCGTAGGGCAGAATTGCCAGGAAGGTCGGGGGAAGCCATTTGACATAGCGGTGATGGGACATCACGGCGATGTCTCATAGGGACCAAGGCTACATCCGGCTGACCGATAGGAAGGTCTGGATACTTTTGTTCGAAAATGACTTTAGACTATACAATCCAGGTTGCCAAAGTGGAAAACTTGGATTCCGTCGGGCAGAATTGCCAGGAAGGTCGGGGGTAGCCATTTTACTTAGCAGTGTTTGGACTCCATGACGATGTGTCATAGGGACGAAGGGTACATCCGGCTGACCGACGGGAAGGTCTGGATACTTTTGGTCGAAAATGACTTTAGACTATACAAACCAGGTTTCCAAAGTGCAAAACTTGCATTCCGTCGGGGCAGAATTGCTAGGAAGGTCGGGGGTAGTCATTTGACTTAGCAGTGATGGGAATCCAGGACGAGGTCTCATAGGTTCCATGGCTACATCCGGCTGACCGATGGGAAGGTCGGGATACTTTTGGTCGAAATTGGCTTTAGACAATACAATCCAGGTTTCCAAAGTGCAAAACTTGGATTCCGTAGGGCAGAATTGCCAGGAAGGTCGGGGGTAGCCATTTGACTTAGCAGTGATGGGACTCCAGGACGAGGTCTCATAGGGACCAAGGCTATATCCGGCTGACCGATGGGAAGGTCGGGATACTTTTGGTCGAAAATGACTTTAGACTATACAAACCAGGTTTTCAAAGTGGAAAACTTGGATTCCGTCGGCCGGAATTGCGAGGAAGGTCGGGGGAGCCGTTTGACTTAGCAGTGATGGGACTCCAGGACCAGGTCTCATAGGTTCCAAGGCTACATCCGGCTGACCGATGGGAAGGTCGGGATACTTTTGGTCGAAATTGACTTCAGACTATACAATCCAGGTTTCCAAAGTGGAAAACTTGGATTCCGTCGGCCAGAAGTGCCAGGACGGTCGGGGGAAGCCATTTGACTTAACAGTGATGGGACTCCAGGACGAGATCTCATAGGGACTAAGGCTACATCCGGCTGACCGATGGGAAGGTCGGGATACTTTTGGTCGAAATTGACTTCAGACTATACAAACCAGGTTTCCAAAGTGCAAAACTTGGATTCCGTCGGCAGAATTGCCAGGTAGGTCGGGGGTAGCCATTTGACTTAGCAGTGATGGGACTCCAGGACGACGTCTCATAGGGACGAAGGCTACATCCGGCTGACCCATGGGAAGTTCTGGATACCTTTGGTCGAAATTGACTTTAGACTATACAATCCAGGTTTCCAAAGTGCAAAACTTGGATTCCGTCGGGCAGAATTGCCAGGAAGGTCGTGGGTAGCCATTTTACTTAGCAGTGATTGGACACCAGGGGAGGTCTCATAGGGACCAAGGCTACATCCGGCTGACCGATGGGAAGGTCGGGATACTTTTGGTCGAAATTGACTTTAGAATATACTAACCAGGTTTTCAAAGTGGAAAACTTGGATTCCGTCGGCCGGAATTGCGAGGAAGGTCGGGGGAGCCATTTGACTTAGCAGTGATGGGACTCCAGGGCGAGGTCTCATAGGTTCCATGGCTACATCCGGCTGACCGATGGGAAGGTCGGGATACTTTTGGTCGAAATTGGCTTTAGACTATATAATCCAGGTTTCCAAAGTGCAAAACTTGGATTCCTTCGGGCAGAATTGCCAGGAAGGTCGGGGGTAGCCATTTGACTTAGCAGTGATGGGACTCCAGGACGAGGTCTCATAGGTTCCAAGGCTACATCCGGCCTGACCGATGTGAAGTTCGGGATACTTTTGGTCGAAATTGACTTTAGACAATACAATCCATGTTGCGAAAGTGGAAAACTTGCATTCCGTCGTCCAGAACTGCCAGGAAGTTCGGGGAAAGCCATTTGACTTAGCAGTGATTCGACACCAGGGAGAGGTCTCATTGGGACCAAGGCTACATCCGGCTGACCGATGGGAAGGTCGGGAAACTTTTGGTCGAAAATGACTTTAGACTATACAAACCAGGTTTCCAAAGTGGAAAACTTGGATTCCGTCGGGCAGAATTGCCAGGAAGGTCGGGGGTAGCCATTTGACTTAGCAGTGTTTGGACTCCATGACGATGTGTCATAGGGACGAAGGCTACATCCGGCTGAGCGATGGGAAGGTCGGGATACTTTTGCTCGAAATTGACTTTAGACTATACAAACCAGGTTGCTAAAGTGGAAAACTTGGATTCCGTCGGCCAGAATTGCCAGGAAGGTCGTGGGTAGCCATTTGACTTAGCAGTGATTGGACACCAGGGAGAGGTCTAATAGCGCCCAAGGCTACATCCAGCTGACTGATGGGAAGATCGGTATACTTTTGGTCGAAAATGACTTTAGACTATACAAACCAGATTGCCAAAGTGGAAAACTTGGATTCCGTCGAGCAGAATTGCCAGGAAGGTCGGGGGTAGCCATTTTACTTAGCAGTGATTGGACTCCAAGACGAGGTCTCATAGGTTCCAAGGCTACATCCGGCTGACAGATGGGAAGGTCGGGATACTTTTGGTCGAAATTGTCTTTAGACTATACAGTCCAGGTTTCCAAAGTGCCAAACTTGGATTCCGTCGGGCAGAATTGCCAGGAAGGTCGGGGGTAGCCATTTGACTTAGCAGTATTTGGACTCCATGACGATGTGTCATAGGGACGAAGGCTACATCCGGCTGACCGATGGGAAGGTCGGGATACTTTTGGTCGAAATTTACTTTAGACTATACAATCCAGGTTTCCAAAGTGCAAAACTTGGATTCCGTCGGGCAGAATTGCGAGGAAGGTCGGAGGTAGTGATTTGACTTAGCAGTGATGGGACTCCAGGACGAGGTCTCATAGGTTCCAAGGCTACATCCGGCTGACAGATGGGAAGGTCGGGATACTTTTGGTCGAAATTGACTTCAGACTATACAAACCAGGTTTCCAAAGTGCAAAACTTGGATTCCGTCGGCAGAATTGCCAGGTAGGTCGGGGGTAGCCATTTGACTTAGCAGTGATGGGACTCCAGGACGACGTCTCATAGGGACGAAGGCTACATCCGGCTGACCCATGGGAAGGTCTGGATAATTTTGGTCGGAAATGACTTTAGACTATACAAACCAGGTTTCCAAAGTGCAAAACTTGGATTCCGTCGGGCAGAATTGCCAGGAAGGTCGGGGGTAGCCATTTGACTTAGCAGTGATGTGACTCCAGGACGATGTCTCATAGGGTCCAAGGCTACATCCGGCTGACCGATGGGAAGGTCGGGATACTTTTGGTCGAAATTGACCTTAGACTATACAATCCAGGTTTCCAAAGTGCAAAACTTGGATTCCGTCGGGCAGAATTGCCAGGAAGGTCGGGTGTAGCCATTTGACTTAGCAGTGATGGGACTCCAGGACGATGTCTCATAGGGACGAATGCTACATACGGCTCACCGATGGGAAGGTCGGGATACTTTTGGTCGAAATTGACTTTTGACTATACAAACCAGGTTTCCAAAGTGGAAGACTTGGATTCCGTCGGCCGGAATTGCGAGGAAGCTCGGGGCAGCCACTTGACTTAGCTGTGATGGGACTCCAGGACGAGTTCTCATAGGGACCAAGGCTACATCCGGCTGACCGATGGGAAGGTCGGGATACTTTTGGTCGAAATTGACTTTAGACTATACAATCCGGGTTTCCAAGGTGGCAAACTTGGATTCCGTCGGCCAGTATTGCCAGGAAGGTGGGGGGAAGCCATTTGACTTAGCAGTGACGGGACTCCAGGACGATGTCTCATAGGTTCCAAGGCTACATCCGCCTGACCGATGGGAGGGTCGGGATACTTTTGGTCGAAATTGACTTTAGACTATACAATCCAGGCTTCCAAAGTGCAAAACTTGGATTCCGTCAGGCAGAATTGCCAGGAAGGTCGGGTGTAGCCATTTGACTTAGCAGTGATGGGACTCCCGGACGATGTCTCATAGGGACGAAGGCTACATCCGGCTGACCGATGGGAGGGTCGGGATACTTTTGGTCGAAAGTGACTTTAGACTATACAAACCAGGTTTCGAAAGTGGAAAACTTGGATTCCGTCGGCCGGAATTGCCAGGAAGGTCGGGGGAGTCATTTGACTTTGCTGTGATGGGACTCCAGGACGAGGTCTCATAGGGACCAAGGCGACATCCGGCTTACCGATGGGAAGGTCGGGATTCTTTTGGTCGAAATTGACTTTAGACTATACAATCCAGGTTTCCAAAGTGCAAAACTTGCATTCCGTCAGGGCAAAATTGCCAGGAAGGTCGGGGGTAGCCATTTGACTTAGCTGTGATGGGAGTCCAGGACGAGGTCTCATAGGGACCAAAGCTACATCTGGCGGACCGATGGGAAGCTCTGGATACTTTTGGCCGAAATTGACTTTAGACTATACAATCCAGGTTTCCAAAGTGCAAAACTTGGATTCCGTCGGGCAGAATTGCCAGGAAGGTCGTGGGTAGCCGTTTGACTTAGCAGTGATGGGACTCCAGGACCATGTCTCATAGGGACGAAGGCTACATCCGGCTGACCGATGTGAAGTTCGGAATACTTTTGGTCGAAATTGACTTTAGACTATACAAACCAGGTTGCCAAAGTGGAAAACTTGGATTCCGTCGGCCAGAATTGCCAGGAAGGTCGGGGGTAGCCATTTGTCTTAGCAGTGATTGGACTCCAGTACGAGATCTCATAGGTTCCAAGGCTACATCCGGCCGACCGATGGGAAGGTCGGGATACTTTTGGTCGAAAATGACTTTCGACTATACAATCCAGGTTTCCAAAGTGCAAAACTTGCATTCCGTCAGGGCAAAATTGCCAGGAAGGCGCAGGGTAGCCATTTGACTTAGCTGTGATGGGAGTCCAGGACGAGGTCTCATAGGGACCAAAGCTACATCTGGCTGACCGATGGGAAGCTCTAGATACTTTTGGCCGAAAATGACTTTAGACTATACAATCCAGGTTTCCAAAGTGCAAAATTTGGATTCCGTCGGGCAGAATTGCCAGGAAGGTCGGGGGAGTCATTTGACTTAGCTGTGATGGGACTCCAGGACGAGGTCTCATAGGGACGAAGGCTACATCCGGCTGACCGATGGGAAGGTCGGGATACTTTTGGTCGAAATTGACTTTAGACTATACAAACCAGGTTGCCAAAGTGGAAAACTTGGATTCCGTTGGGCAGAATGGCCAGGAAGGTCGGGGGTAGCCATTTGACTTAGCAGTGATGGGACTCCAGGACGATGTCTCATAGGGACGAAGGCTACATCCGGCTAACCGATGGGAAGGTCGGGACACTTTTGGTCGAAATTGACTTCAGACTATACAATCCAGGTTTCCAAAGTGGAAAACTTGGATTCCGTCGGCCGGAATTGCCAGGAAGGTCGGGGGAGTCATTTGACTTTGCTGTGATGGGACTCCAGGACGAGGTCTCATAGGAACCAAGGCTACATCCGGCTGACCGATGGGAAGGTCGGGATACTTATGGTCGAAATTGACTTTCGACTATACAATCCAGGTTTCCAAAGTGGAAAACTTGGATTCCGTCGGCCGGAATTGCCAGGAAGGTCGGGGGAGTCATTTGACTTTGCTGTGATGGGACTCCAGGACGAGGTCTCATAGCGACCAAGGCTACATCCGGCTGACCGATGGGAGGGTCGGGATACTTTTGGTCGAAATTGATTTTAGACTATACAATCCAGGTTTCCAAAGTGGAAAACTTGGATTCCGTCGGCAAGAATTGACAGGAAGGTCGGGGGTAGCCATTTGACTTAGCAGTGATGGTACTCGAGGACGAGATCTCATAGGGACCAAGGCTACACCCGGCTGACCGATGGGAAGGTCGGGATACTTTTGGTCGAAATTGACTTTACACAATAGAAATCAGGTTTCCAAAGTGGAAAACTTGGATTCTGTCGGGCAGAGTACACAGGAATGTCGGGGGTAGCTGCCATTTGACATAGCAGTGATGGGACTCAAGGACGAGGTCTAATAGCGCCCAAGGCTACATCCAGCTGACTGATGGGAAGGTCGGGATACTTTTGGTCGAAATTGACTTTAGACTATACAAACCAGGTTTCCAAAGTGGAAAACTTGGATTCCGTCGGCCGGAATTGCCAGGAAGGTCGGGGGTAGCCATTTGACTTAGCAGTGATGGGACTCCGGGACGAGGTCTCATAGGGACCAAGGCTACATCCGACTGACCCATGGGAAGTTCGGGATACTTTTGGTCGAAATTGTCTTTAGACTATACAATCCAGGTTTCCAAAGTGCCAAACTTGGATTCCGTCGGGCAGAATTGCCAGGAAGGTCGGGGGTAGCCATTTGACTTAGCAGTGTTTGGACTCCATGACGATGTGTCATAGGGACGAAGGCTACATCCGGCTGACCGATGGGAAGGTCGGGATACTTTTGGTCGAAATTGATCTTGGACTATACAATCCAGGTTTCCAAAGTGCAAAACTTGGATTCCGTCGGGAAGAATTGCCAGGAAGGTCGGGGGTAGCCATTTGACTTAGCAGTGATGGGACTCCAGGACGATGTCTTATAGGGACGAAGGCTACATCCGGCTGACCGATGGGAAGGTCGGGATACTTTTGGTCGAAATTAACTGTAGACTATACAAACCAGGTTTTCAAAGTGGAAAACTTGGATTCCGTCGGACGGAATTGCGAGGAAGGTCGGGGGTAGTCATTTGACTTAGCAGTGATGGGACTCCAGGACGAGGTCTCATAGGTTCCATGGCTACATCCGGCTGACCGATGGGAAGGTCGGGATACTTTTGGTCGAAACTGGCTTTAGACTATACAATCCAGGTTTCCAAAGTGCAAAACTTGGATTCCGTCGGGCAGAATTGCCAGGAAGGTCGGGGGTAGCCATTTGCCTTAGCAGTGACTGGACACCAGAGCGAGGTCTCATAGGGACGAAGGCTACATCCGGCTGACCCATGGGAAGTTCGGGACTCTTTTGGTCGAAATTGACTTTGGGCTATACAATCCAGGTTTCCAAAGTGCAAAACTTGGATTCCGTCGGGCAGAATTGCCAGGAAGGTCGGGGGTAGCCATTTGTCTTAGCAGTGATTGGACACCAGGGCGAGGTCTCATAGGGACCGATGCTTCATCCGGCTGACCGATGGGAGGGTCGGGATACTTTTGGTCGAAATTGACTGTAGACTATACAAACCAGGTTTTCAAAGTGGAAAACTTGGATTCCGTCGGCCGGAATTGCGAGGAAGGTCGGGGGTAGTCATTTGACTTAGCAGTGATGGGACTCCAGGACGAGGTCTCATGGGGCCAAGGCTACATCCGGCTGACCGATGGGAAGGTCGGGATACTTTTAGTCGAAATTGACTTTAGATTATACAAACAAGGTTTCCAAAGTGGATAACTTGGAATCCGTCAGCACGAATTGCCAGGAAGGTCGGGGGTGCCATTTGTCTTAGCTGTGATGGGACACCAGGACGATGTCTCATAGGGACGAAGGCTACATCCGGCTGACCGATGGGAAGGTCGGGATACTTTTGGTCGAAATTGACTGTAGACTATACAAACCAGGTTTCCCAAGTGGAAAACTTGGACTCCGTCGGGCAGAATTGCCAGGAAGGTCGGTGGTAGTCATTTGACTTAGCAGTGAGGTGTATCCAGGACGAGGTCTCATAGGTTCCAAGGCTACATCCGGCTGACCGATGGGAAGTTCGGGATACTTTTGGTCGAAATTAACTTTAGACTAAACAATCCAGGTTTCCAAAGTGGAAAACTTCTGTTCCGTCGGGCAGAATTGCCAGGACGGTCGGGGGAAACCATTTGACTTCGCCGTGATGGGACTCCAGGGCGAGGTCTAATAGCGACCAAGGCTACATCCGGCTGACCGATGGGAAGGTCTGGATACTTTTGGTTGAAAATGACTTTAGTCTATACAAACCAGGTTTCCAAAGTGGAAAACTTGGATTCCGTCGGCCGGAATTGCCAGGAAGGTCGGGGGAGTCATTTGACTTAGCTGTGATGGGACTCCAGGACGAGGTCTCATAGGGACCAAGGCCACATCCGGCTGACCGATGGGAAGGTCGGGATACTTTTGGTCGAAATTGATCTTGGACTATACAATCCAGGTTTCCAAAGTGCAAAACTTCGATTCCGTCGGGGCAGAATTGCCAGGAAGGTCGGGAGTAGTCATCTGACTTAGCAGTGATGGGACTCCTGGCCGAGGTCTCATAGGTTCCAAGGCTACATCCGGCTGACCGATGGGAAGGTCGGGATAATTTTGGTCGAAATTGACCATAGACTATACAATCCAGGTTTCCAAAGTGGAAAACTTGGATTCCGTCCGGCAGAATTGCCATGAAGGTCGGGGGTAGTCATTTGACTTAGCAATGATTGGACACCAGGGAGAGGTCCAATAGGGACGAATGCTACATCAGACTGACCCATGGGAAGTTCGGGATACTTTTGGTCGAAATTGTCTTTAGACAATACAATCCAGGTTTCCAAAGTGCCAAACTTGGATTCCGTCGGGCAGAATTGCCAGGAAGGTCGGAGGTAGTCATTTGACTTAGCAGTGATGGGACTCCAGGACGAGGTCTCATATGTTCCAAGGCTACATCCGACTGACCAATGGGAAGTTCGGGATACTTTTAGTCGAAATTGACTTTAGACTATACAAACCAGGTTTCCAAAGTGCAAAACTTGGATTCCGTCGGTCAGAATTGCCAGGAAGGTCGGGGGTAGCCATGTGACTTAGCAGTGATGGGACTCCAGGACGAGATCTAATAGCGGCCAAGGCTACATCCGGCTCATCGATGGGAAGGCCTGGATACTTTTGGTCGAAAATGACATTAGACTATACAAACCATGTTGCCAAATTGGAAAACTTTGATTCCGTTGGGCAGAATTGCCAGGAAGGTCGGGGGTAGCCATTTTACTTAGCAGTGATTGGACTCCAGGACGAGGTATCATTGGGACCAAGGCTACATGCGGCTGACCGATGGGAAGGTCGGGATACTTTTAGCCGAAATTGACTTTAGACTATACAAACCAGGTTGCCAAAGTGGAAAACTTGGATTCCGTCGGCCAGAATTGCCAGGAAGGTCGTGGGTAGCCATTTGACTTAGCAGTGATTGGACACCAGGGAGTGGTCTCATAGGGACCAAGGCTACATCCGGCTGACCGAAGGGAAGGTCGGGATACTTTTGGTCGAAATTGACTTTAGACTATACAAACCAGGTTTCCAAAGTGGAAAACTTGGATTCCGTCGGCCGGAATTGCCAGGAAGGTCGGGGGAGCCATTTGTCTTAGCTGTGATGGGACTCCAGGACGAGGTCTCATAGGGACCAAGGCTACATCCGACTGACCCATGGGAAGTTCGGGATACTTTTGGTCGAAATTGTCTTTAGACTATACAATCCGGGTTTCCAAAGTGCCAAACTTGGATTCCGTCGGGCAGAATTGCCAGGAAGGTCGGGGGTAGCCATTTGACTTAGCAGTGTTTGGACTCCATGACGATGTGTCATAGGGACGAAGGCTACATCCGGCTGACCGATGGGAAGGTCGGGATACTTTTGGTCGAAATTGACTTTAGACTATACAAGCCAGGTTGCCAAAGTGGAAAACTTGGATTCCGTCGGCCTGAATTGCCAGGAAGGTCGGGGGTAGCCATTTGACTTAGCAGTGATGGGACTCCAGGACGAGATAATGATATCCCTATGAAGGGACCAAGGCTACATCCGGCTGACCGATGGGAAGGTCGGGATACTTTTGGTCGAAATTGACCTTAGCATATACAATCCAGGTTTCCAAAGTGGAAAACTTGGATTCCGTCGGGCAGAATTGCCATGAAGGTCGGGGGTAGTCATTTGACTTAGCAGTAATTGGACACCTGGGCGAGGTCTCATAGAGACCAAGGCTACATCCGGCGGACCGATGGGAAGGTCTGGATACTTTTGGTCGAAAATGACTTTAGACTATACAAACCAGGTTGCCAAAGTGGAAAACTTGGATTCCGTCGGCCAGAATTGCCAGGAAGGTCGGGGGTAGCCATTTGACTTAGCAGTGATGGGACTCCGGGACGAGATCTCATAGGGACCAAGGCTACATCCGGCTGACCGATGGGCAGGTCGGGATACTTCTGGTCGAAATTGACTTTAGGCTATACAAACCAGGTTGCCAAAGTGGAAAACTTGGATTCCGTCGGCCTGAATTGCCAGGAAGGTCGGGGGTAGCCATTTGACTTAGCAGTGATGGGACTCCGGGACGAGATCTCATAGGGACCAAGGCTACATCCGGCTGACCGATGGGCAGGTCGGGATACTTCTGGTCGAAATTGACTTTAGGCTATACAAACCAGGTTTTCAAAGTGGAAAACCTGGATTCCGTCGGCCGGAATTGCGAGGAAGGTCGGGGGAGCCATTTGACCTAGCTTTGAAGGGACTCCAGGACGAGGTCTCATAGGTTCCAAGGCTACATTCGGCTGCCTGATGGGAAGGTCCGGATACTTTTGGTCGAAATTGACTTTTGACTATACAAACCAGGTTTCCAAAGTAAAAAACTTGGATTCCGTCGGGCAGAATTGCCAGGAATATCGGGGGTAGCCATTTGACTTAGCAGTGATGGAACTCCAGGACGATGTCTCATAGGGACGAAGGATACATCCGGCTGACCGATGGGAAGGTCGGGATACTTTTGGTCGAAATTGACTTTAGACTATACAATCCGGATTTCCAAAGTGGAAAACTTGGATTCCGTCGGCCAGAATTGCCAGGAAGGTCGGGGGAAGCCATTTGACTTAGCTGTGATGGGACTCCAGGACGAGGTCTCATAGGGACCGATGCTTCATCCGGCTGACCGATGGGAAGGCCTGAATACTTTGGTCGAAATTGACTTTAGACTATACAAACCAGGTTTCTAAAGTGGAAAACTTGGATTCCGTCGGGCAGAATTGCCAGGAAGGTCGGTGGTAGTCATTTGACTTAGCAGTGAGGGGAATCCAGGACGAGGTCTCATAGGTTCCAAGGCTACATCCGGCTGACCGATGGGAAGTTCGGGATACTTTTGGTCGAAAGTAACTTTAGACTAAACAATCCAGGTTTCCAAAGTGGAAAACTTCTGTTCCGTCGGGCAGAATTGCCAGGACGGTCGGGGGAAACCATTTGACTTCGCCGTGATGGGACTCCAGGGCGAGGTCTAATAGCGACCAAGGCTACATCCGGCTGACCGATGGGAAGGTCTGGATACTTTTGGTTGAAAATGACTTTAGACTATACAAACCAGGTTTCCAAAGTTGAAAACTTGGATTCCGTCGGCCGGAATTGCCAGGAAGGTCGGGGGAGCCATTTGACTTAGCTGTGATGGGAATCCGGGACGAGGTTTCATTGGGACCAAGGCTACATCCGGCTGCCTGATGGGAAGGTCTGGATACTATTGGTCGCAATTGACTTTAGACTATACAATCCAGGTTTCCAAAGTGCAAAACTTGGATTCCGTCGGGCAGAATTGCCAGGAAGGTCGTGTGTAGCCATTTGACTTTGCAGTGATGGGACTCCAGGACGAGGTCTCATAGGGACCAAGGCTACATCCGGCTGACCGATGAGAAGGTCGGGATACTTTTGGTCGAAATTGACTTTACACTATACAATCCAGGTTTCCAAAGTGCAAAACTTGGATTCCGTCGGGCAGAATTGCCAGGAAGGTCGGGGGTAGTGATTTGACTTAGCAGTGATGGGACTCCAGGACCAGGTCTCATAGGTTCCAAGGCTACATCCGGCTGACCGATGGGAAGGTCGGGATACTTTTGGTCGAAATTGACTTCAGACTATACAATCCAGGTTTCCAAAGTGGAAAACTTGGATTCCGTCTTCCAGAAGTGCCAGGACGGTCGGGGGAAGCCATTTGACTTAACAGTGACGGGACTCCAGGACGAGATCTCATAGGGACTAAGGCTACCTCCGGCTGACCGATGGGAAGGTCGGGATACTTTTGGTCGAAATTGACTTCAGACTATACAATCCAGGTGTCCAAAGTGGAAAACTTGGATTCCGTCGGCCAGAAGTGCCAGGACGGTCGGGGGAAGCCATTTGACTTAGCAGTGATGGGACTCCAGGACGAGGTCTCATAGGGACCACGGCTATATCCGGCTGACCGATGGGAAGGTCGGGATACTTTTGGTCGAAATTGACTTTAGACTATACAAACCAGGTTTTCAAAGTGGAAAACTTGGATTCCGTCGGCCGGAATAGCGAGGAAGGTCGGGGGAGCCATTTGACTTAGCAGTGATGGGACTCCAGGACGAGATAATGATATACCTATGAAGGGACCAAGGCTACATCCGGCTGACAGATGGGAAGGTCGGGATACTTTTGGTCGAAATTGACTTTAGACTATACAATCCGGGTTTCCAAGGTGGAAAACTTGGATTCCGTCGGCCAGTATTGCCAGGAAGGTCGGGGGAAGCCATTTGACTTAGCAGTGATGGGACTCCAGGACGAGGTCTCACAGGGACCAATGCTACATCCGACTGACCCATGGGAAGTTCGGGATACTTTTGGTCGAAATTGTCTTTAGAGTATACAATCCAGGTTTCCAAAGTGCCAAACTTGAATTCCGTCGGGCAGAATTGCCAGGAAGGTCGGGGGTAGCCATTTGACTTAGCAGTGTTTGGACTCCATGACGATGTGTCATAGGGACGAAGGCTACATCCGGCTGACCGATGGGAAGGTCGGGATACTTTCGGTCGAAATTGACTTTAGACTATACAAGCCAGGTTGCCAAAGTGGAAAACCTGGGTTCCGTCGGCCTGAATTGCCAGGAAGGTCGGGGGTAGCCATTTGACTTAGCAGTGATGGGACTCCAGGACGAGATAATGATATCCCCATGAAGGGACCAAGGCTACATCCGGCTGACCGATGGGAAGGTCGGGATACTTTTGGTCGAAATTGACCTTAGACTATACAATCCAGGTTTCCAAAGTGGAAAACTTGCATTCCGTCGGGGCAGAATTGCCAGGAAGGTCGGGGGTAGTCATCTGACTTAGCAGTGATGGGACTCCTGGACGAGGTCTCATAGGTTCCAAGGCTACATCCGGCTGACCGATAGGAAGGTCGGGATAATTTTGGTCGAAATTGACCATAGACTATACAATCCAGGTTTCCAAAGTGGAAAACTTGGATTCCGTCCGGCAGAATTGCCATGAAGGTCGGGGGTAGTCATTTGACTTAGCAGTGATTGGACACCAGGGAGAGGTCTCATAGGGACGAAGGCTACATCCGACTGACCCATGGGAAGTTCGGGATACTTTTGGTCGAAATTGTCTTTAGACAATACAATCCAGGTTTCCAAAGTGCCAAACTTGGATTCCGTCGGGCAGAATTGCCAGGAAGGTCGGGGGTAGCCATTTGACTTAGCAGTGTTTGGACTCCATGACGATGTGTCATAGGGACGAAGGCTACATCCGGCTGACCGATGGGAAGGTCGGGATACTTTTGGTCGAAATTGACTGTAGACTATACAAACCAGGTTTCCCAAGTGGAAAACTTGGACTCCGTCGGGCAGAATTGCCAGGAAGGTCGGTGGTAGTCATTTGACTTAGCAGTGAGGGGAATCCAGGACAAGGTCTCATGGGTTCCAAGGCTACATCCGGCTGACCGATGGGAAGTTCGGGATACTTTTGGTCGAAATTAACTTTAGACTAAACAATCCAGGTTTCCAAAGTGGAAAACTTCTGTTCCGTCGGGCAGAATTGCCAGGACGGTCGGGGGAAACCATTTGACTTCGCCGTGATTGGACTCCAGGGCGAGGTCTAATAGCGACCAAGGCTACATCCGGCTGACCGATAAGAAGTTCGGGATACTTTTGGTCGAAATGGACTTTAGACTAAACAATCCAGGTTTCCAAAGTGGAAAACTTGGATTCCGTCGGGCAGAGTACACAGGAATGTCGGGGGTAGCTGCCATTTGACATAGCAGTGATGGGACTCAAGGACGAGGTCTAATAGCGCCCAAAGCAACATCCAGCTGACTGGTGGGAAGATCGGTATACTTTTGGTCGAAAATGACTTTAAACTATACAATCCGGGTTTCCAAACTGGAAAACTTGTATTCCGTCGGCCAGAATTGCCAGGAAGATCGGGGGAATCCATTTGACTTAGCAGTGATTGGACACCTGGGAGAGGTCTCATAGGGACGAAGGCTACATCCGGCTGACCCATGGGAAGTTCGGGACACTTTTGGTCGAAATTGACTTTAGACTATACAATCCGGGTTTCCAAAGTGGAAAACTGGGGTTCCGTTGGCCAGAATTGCCAGGAAGGTCGGGGGAAGCCATTTGACTTAGCAGTGATGGGACTCCAGGACGAGGTCTCATAGGTTCCAAGGCTACATCCTGCTGACCGAAGGGAAGTTCGGCATACTTTTGGTCGAAATTGACTTTAGACTATACACTCCAGGTTTCCAAAGTGCAAAACTTGGATTCCGTCGGTCAGAATTGCCAGGAAGGTCGGGGGTAGCCATGTGACTTAGCAGTGATGGGACTCCAGGACGAGATCTCATAGGGACCAAGGCTACATCCGGCTGACCGATGGGAAGGTCGGGATACTTTTGGTCGAAATTGACTTCAGACTATACAAACCAGATTGCCAAAGTGGAAACTTGGATTCCGTCGAGCAGAATTGCCAGGAAGGTCGGGGGTAGCCATTTTACTTAGCAGTGATTGGACTCCAGGACGAGGTCTCATAGGGACCAAGGCTACATGCGGCTGACCGATGGGAAGGTCGGGATACTTTTAGTCGAAATTGACTTTAGACTATACAAACCAGGTTGCCAAAGTGGAAAACTTGGATTCCGTCGGCCGGAATTGGCAGGAAGGTCGGGGGAGCCATTTGTCTTAGCTGTGATGGGACTCCAGGACGAGGTCTCATAGGGACCAAGGCTACATCCGACTGACCCATGGGAAGTTCGGGATACTTTTGGTCGAAATTGTCTTTAGACTATACAATCCAGGTTTCCAAAGTGCCAAACTTGGATTCCGTCGGGCAGAATTGCCAGGAAGGTCGGGGGTAGCCATTTGACTTAGCAGTGTTTGGACTCCATGACGATGTGTCATAGGGACGAAGGCTACATCCGGCTGACCGATGGGAAGGTCGGGATACTTTTGGTCGAAATTGACTTTAGACTATACAATCCAGGTTTCCAAAGTGCAAAACTTGGATTCCGTCGGGCAGAATTGCCAGGAAGGTCGGGGGTAGTCACTTTCCTTAGCAGTGATGGGACTCCAGGACGAGGTCTCATAGGCTCCAAGGCTACATCCGGCTGACCGATGGGAAGGTCGGGATACTTTTGGTCGAAATTGACCTTAGACTATACAAACCAGGTTTCCAAAGTGGAAAACTTGTATTCCGTCGGGGCAGAATTGCCAGGAAGGTCGGGGGTAGCCATTTGACTTAGCAGTGTTTGGACTCCATGACGATGTGTCATAGGGACGAAGGCTACATCCGGCTGACCGATGGGAAGGTCGGGATACTTTTGGTCGAAATTGACTTTAGACAATACAATCCATGTTGCGAAAGTGGAAAACTTGCATTCCGTCGTCCAGAACTGCCAGGAAGTACGGGGGAAGCCATTTGACTTAGCAGTGATTCGACACCAGGGAGAGGTCTCATTGGGACCAAGGCTACATCCGGCTGACCGATGGGAAGGTCGGGAAACTTTTGGTCGAAAATGACTTTAGACTATACAAACCAGGTTTCCAAAGTGGAAAACTTGGATTCCGTCGGGCAGAATTGCCAGGAAGGTCGGGGGTAGCCATTTGACTTAGCAGTGTTTGGACTCCATGACGATGTGTCATAGGGACGAAGGCTACATCCGGCTGACCGATGGGAAGGTCGGGATACTTTTGCTCGAAATTGACTTTAGACTATACAAACCAGGTTGCTAAAGTGGAAAACTTGGATTCCGTCGGCCAGAATTGCCAGGAAGGTCGTGGGTAGCCATTTGACTTAGCAGTGATTGGACCCCAGGGCGAGGTCTCATAGGGACCAATGCTACATCCGGCTGACAGATGGGAAGGTCGGGATACATTTGGTCGAAATTGACTTTAGACTATACAATCCAGGTTTCCAATGTGCAAAACTTGCATTCCGTCGGGGCAGAATTGCCAGGAAGGTCGGGTGTAGTCATTTGACTTAGCAGTAATGGGACTCCAGGACGATGTCTCATAGGGACGAAGGCTACATCCGGCTGACCGAAGGGAAGGTCGGGATACTTTTGGTCGAAATTGACTTTAGACTATACAAACCAGGTTTCCAAAGTGGAAAACTTGGACTCCGTCGGGCAGAATTGCCAGGAAGGTCGGAGGTAGTCATTTGACTTAGCAGTGCGCTGACTCCAGGACGAGGTCTCAGGATCCAAGGCTACATCCGGCTGACCGATGGGAAGGTCGGGATACTTTTGGTCGAAATTGACTTTAGACTATACAAACCAGGTTTCCAAAGTGCAAAACTTGGATTCCGTCGGGCAGAGTTGCCCGGAAGCTCGGGGGAGCCACTTGACTTATCTGTGATGGGACTCCAGGACGAGATCTCATAGGGAACAAGGCTACATCCGGCTGACCGATGGGAAGGTCGGGATACTTTTGGTCGAAATTGACGTTAGACTATACAATCCAGGTTTCCAAAGTGGAAAACTTGGATTCCGTCGGGCAGAGCCCCCTGGAAGGTCGGTGGCATCCATTTGACTTAGTAGTGATGGGACTCCAGGACGAGGTCTCATAGGTTCCAAGGCTACATCCGGCCGACCGATGGGAAGGTCGGGATACTTTTGGTCGAAAATGACTTTCGACCATACAATCCAGGTTTCCAAAGTGCAAAACTTGCATTCCGTCAGGGCAGAATTGCCAGGAAGGTCGGGGGTAGCCATTTGACTTAGCTGTGATGGGAGTCCAGGACGAGGTCTCATAGGGACCAAGGCTACATCTGGCTGACCGATGGGAAGCTCTGGATACTTTTGGCCGAAAATGACTTTAGACTATACAATCCAGGTTTCCAAAGTGCAAAACTTGGATTCCGTCGGGCAGAATTGCCAGGAAGGTCGGGGGTAGCCATTTGACTTAGCAGTGATGGGACTCCAGGACCATGTCTCATAGGGACGAAGGCTACATCCGGCTGACCGATGGGAAGGTCGGGATACTTTTGGCCGAAATTGACTTTAGACTATACAAACCAGGTTGCCAAAGTGGAAAACTTGGATTCCGTCGGCCGGAATTGCCAGGGAGGTCGGGGGAGTCATTTGACTTAGCTGTGATGAGACTCCAGGACGAGGTCTCATAGGGACCAAGGCTACATCCGCCTGACCGATGGGAAGGTCGGGATTCTTTTGGTCGAAATTGACATTCGACTATACAATCCAGGTTTCCAAAGTGCAAAACTTGCATTCCGTCAGGGCAGAATTGCCAGGAAGGTCGGGGGTAGTCATTTGACCTAGCAGTGATGGGACTCCAGGACGAGGTCTCATAGGTTCCAAGGCTACATCTGGCTGACCGATGGGAAGCTCTGGATACTTTTGGCCGAAAATGACTTTAGACTATACAATCCAGGTTTCCAAAGTGCAAAACTTGGATTCCGTCGGGCAGAATTTCCAGGAAGGTCGGGGGTAGCCATTGGACTTAGCAGTGATTGGACACCAGGGAGAGGTCTCATAGGGACCAAGGCTACATCCGGCTGACCGATGAGAGGGTCGGGATACTTTTGGTCGAAATTGACTTTAGACTATACAATCCAGGCTTCCAAAGTGCAAAACTTGGATTCCGTCGGGCAGAATTGCCAGGAAGGTCGGGGGTAGCCATTTGACTTAGCAGTGATGGGACCCCAGGACGATGTCTCATCGGGACGAAGGCTACATCCGGCTGGCCAATGGGAAGGTCTGGATACTTTTGGTCGAAAATGACTTTAGACTATTCGAACCAGGTTGCCAAAGTGGAAAACATGAATTCCGTCGGCCAGAATTGCCAGGATGGTCGGGGGTAGCCATTTGACTTAGCAGTGATGGGACTCCAGGACGAGATCTCATAGGGTCCAAGGATACATCCGGCTGACCGATGGGTAGTTCGGGATACTTTTAGTCGAAATTGACTTTAGACTATACAAACCAGGTTTCCAAAGTGGAAAACTTGGATTCCGTCGGCCGGAATTGCCAGGAAGGTCGGGGGAAGCCATTTGACTTAGCAGTGATGGGACTCCAGGACGAGGTCTCGTAGGGACCAAGGCTACATCCGGCTGACCGATGGGAAGGTCGGGATAGTTTTGGTCGAAATTGACTTTAGACTATACAAACCAGGTTTCCAAAGTGGAAAACGTTGATTCCGTCGGCCAGAATTGCCAGGAAGGTCGGGGGAGCCGTTTGACTTAGCTGTGATGGGACTCCAGGACGAGGTCTCATAGGGACCAAGGCTACATACGGCTGACCGATGAGAAGGTAGGGATACTTTTGGTCGAAATTGACTTTAGACTATACAATCCAGGTTTCCAAAGTGCAAAACTTGGATTCCGTCGGGCAGAATTGCGAGGAAGGTCGGGGGTAGTCATTTGACTTAGCAGTGATGGGACTCCAGGACGAGGTCTCATAGGGACCAAGGCTACATCCGGCTTACCGATGGGAAGGTCGGGATTCTTTTGGTCGAAATTGACTTTAGACTATACAATCCAGGTTTCCAAAGTGCAAAACTTCGATTCCGTTGGGCAGAATGGCCAGAAGGTCGGGGGTAGCCATTTGACTTAGCAGTGATGGGATTCCAGGACGATGTCTCATAGGGACGAAGGCTACATCCGGCTGACCGATGGGAAGGTCGGGATACTTTTGGTCGAAATTGACTTTAGACTATACAATCCAGGTTTCCAAAGTGAAAAACTTGGATTCCGTCGGGCAGAATTGCCAGGAAGGTCGGGGGTAGCTATTTGACTTAGCAGTGATTGGACACCAGGGCGAGGTCTCATAGGGACCAAGGCTACATCTGGCTGACCGATGGGAAGGTCTGGATACTTTTGGTCGAAAATGGCTTTAGACTATACAAACCAGGTTGCCAAAGTGGAAAACTTGGATTCCGTCCTCCAGAATTGCCAGGAAGGTCGGGGGTAGCCATTTGACTTAGCAGTGATGGGACTCCAGGACGAGGTCTCATAGGGACGAAGGCTACATCCGGCTGACCGATGGGAAGGTCGGTATACTTTTGGCCGAAATTGACTTTAGACTATACAAACCAGGTTGCCAAAGTGGAAAACTTGGATTCCGTCGGCCGGAATTGCCAGGAAGGTCGGGGGAGTCATTTGACTTAGCTGTGATGAGACTCCAGGACGAGGTCTCATAGGGACCAAGGCTACATCCGCCTGACCGATGGGAAGGTCGGGATTCTTTTGGTCGAAATTGACATTCGACTATACAATCCAGGTTTCCAAAGTGCAAAACTTGCATTCCGTCAGGGCAGAATTGCCAGGAAGGTCGGGGGTAATCATTTGACTTAGCAGTGATGGGACTCCAGGACGAGGTCTCATAGGTTCCAAGGCTACATCTGGCTGACCGATGGGAAGGTCGGGATACTTTTGGTCGAAATTGACTTTAGACTATACAATCCAGGTTTCCAAAGTGCAAAACTTGGATTCCGTCGGGCAGAATTGCCAGGAAGGTCGGGGGTAGCCATTTGACTTAGCAGTGATGGGACTCCAGGACGATGTCTAATAGGGACCAAGGCTACATCCGGCTGACCGATGGGAAGGTCGGGATACTTTTTTTCGAAATTGACTTTAGACTATACAATCCAGGTTTTCAAAGTGCAAAACTTGGATTCCGCCGGGCAGAATGGCCAGGAAGGTCGGGGGTAGCCATTTGACTTAGCAGTGATGGGACTCCCGGACGATGTCTCATAGGGACGAAGGCTACATCCGGCTAACCGATGGGAAGGTCGGGATACTTTTGGTCGAAATTGACTTTAGACTATACAATCCAGGTTTCCAAAGTGGAAAACTTGGATTCCGTCGGCCGGAATTGCCAGGAAGGTCGGGGGAGTCATTTGACTTTGCTGTGATGGGACTCCAGGACGAGGTCTCATAGGGACCAATTCTACATCCGGCTTACCGATGGGAAGGTCGGGATTCTTTTGGTCGAAATTGACTTTAGACTATACAATCCAGGTTTCCAAAGTGCAAAACTTCGATTCCGTTGGGCAGAATGGCCAGGAAGGTCGGGGGTAGCCATTTGACTTAGAAGTGATTGGACACCAGTGAGAGGTCTCATAGGGACCAAGGCTTCATCCGGCTGAACGATGGGAAGGTCGGGAAACTTTTGGTCGAAATTGACTTTAGACTATACAAACCAGGTTTCCTAAGTAGAAAGCTTGGGCTCCGTCGGCCAGAATTGCCAGGAAGGTCGGGGGTAGCCATTTGACTTAGCTGTGATGAGACTCCAGGACGAGGTCTCATAGGGACCAAGGCTACATCCGCCTGACCGATGGGAAGGTCGGGATTCTTTTGGTCGAAATTGACATTCGACTATACAATCCAGGTTTCCAAAGTGCAAAACTTGCATTCCGTCAGGGCAGAATTGCCAGGAAGGTCGGGGGTAGTCATTTGACTTAGCAGTGATGGGACTCCAGGACGAGGTCTCATAGGTTCCAAGGCTACATCTGGCTGACCGATGGGTAGCTCTCGATACTTTTGGCCGAAAATGACTTTAGACTATACAATCCAGGTTTCCAAAGTGCAAAACTTGGATTCCGTCGGGCAGAATTTCCAGGAAGGTCGGGGGTAGCCATTGGACTTAGCAGTGATTGGACACCAGGGAGAGGTCTCATAGGGACCAAGGCTACATCCGGCTGACCGATGAGAGGGTCGGGATACTTTTGGTCGAAATTGACTTTAGACTATACAATCCAGGCTTCCAAAGTGCAAAACTTGGATTCCGTCGGGCAGAATTGCCAGGAAGGTCGGGGGTAGCCATTTGACTTAGCAGTGATGGGAGTCCAGGACGATGTCTCATCGGGACGAAGGCTACATCCGGCTGGCCAATGGGAAGATCTGGATACTTTTGGTCGAAAATGACTTTAGACTATTCGAACCAGGTTGCCAAAGTGGAAAACATGAATTCCGTCGGCCAGAATTGCCAGGATGGTCGGGGGTAGCCATTTGACTTAGCAGTGATGGGACTCCAGGACGAGATCTCATAGGGTCCAAGGATACATCCGGCTGACCGATGGGTAGTTCGGGATACTTTTAGTCGAAATTGACTTTAGACTATACAAACCAGGTTTCCAAAGTGGAAAACTTGGATTCCGTCGGCCGGAATTGCCAGGAAGGTCGGGGGAAGCCATTTGACTTAGCAGTGATGGGACTCCAGGACGAGGTCTCGTAGGGACCAAGGCTACATCCGGCTGACCGATGGGAAGGTCGGGATAGTTTTGGTCGAAATTGACTTTAGACTATACAAACCAGGTTTCCAAAGTGGAAAACGTTGATTCCGTCGGCCAGAATTGCCAGGAAGGTCGGGGGAGCCGTTTGACTTAGCTGTGATGGGACTCCAGGACGAGGTCTCATAGGGACCAAGGCTACATACGGCTGACCGATGAGAAGGTAGGGATACTTTTGGTCGAAATTGACTTTAGACTATACAATCCAGGTTTCCAAAGTGCAAAACTTGGATTCCGTCGGGCAGAATTGCGAGGAAGGTCGGGGGTAGTCATTTGACTTAGCAGTGATGGGACTCCAGGACGAGGTCTCATAGGGACCAAGGCTACATCCGGCTTACCGATGGGAAGGTCGGGATTCTTTTGGTCGAAATTGACTTTAGACTATACAATCCAGGTTTCCAAAGTGCAAAACTTCGATTCCGTTGGGCAGAATGGCCAGAAGGTCGGGGGTAGCCATTTGACTTAGCAGTGATGGGATTCCAGGACGATGTCTCATAGGGACGAAGGCTACATCCGGCTGACCGATGGGAAGGTCGGGATACTTTTGGTCGAAATTGACTTTAGACTATACAATCCAGGTTTCCAAAGTGAAAAACTTGGATTCCGTCGGGCAGAATTGCCAGGAAGGTCGGGGGTAGCTATTTGACTTAGCAGTGATTGGACACCAGGGCGAGGTCTCATAGGGACCAAGGCTACATCTGGCTGACCGATGGGAAGGTCTGGATACTTTTGGTCGAAAATGGCTTTAGACTATACAAACCAGGTTGCCAAAGTGGAAAACTTGGATTCCGTCCTCCAGAATTGCCAGGAAGGTCGGGGGTAGCCATTTGACTTAGCAGTGATGGGACTCCAGGACGAGGTCTCATAGGTTCCAAGGTTACATCCGGCTGACCGATGTGAAGTTCGGAATACTTTTGGTCGAAATTGACTTTAGACTATACAAACCAGGTTGCCAAAGTGGAAAACTTGGATTCCGTCGGCCAGAATTGCCAGGAAGGTCGGGGGTAGCCATTTGACTTAGCAGTGATGGGACTCCACGACGATGTCTCATAGGGACCAAGGCTACATCCGGCTGACCCGTGGGAAGTTCGGGATACTTTTGGCCGAAATTGACTTTAGACTATACAAACCAGGTTTCCTAAGTAGAAAACTTGGGCTCCGTCGGGCAGAATTACCAGGAAGGTCGGGGGTAGCCATTTGACTTAGCAGTGATGGGACTCCAGGACGAGATCTCACAGGCACCAATGCTACATCCGGCGGACCGATGTGAAGGTCTGGATACTTTTGGTCGAAAATGACTTTAGACTATAGAAACCAGGTTGCCAATGTGGAAAACTTGGGTCCGTCGGCCAAAATTGCCAGGAAGGTCGGGGGAAGCCATTTGATTTAGCGGTGATTGGACACCAGGGAGAGGTCTCATAGGGACCAAGGCTACATCCGGCTGACCGATGAGAGGGTCGGGATACTTTTGGTCGAAATTGACTTTAGACTATACAATCCAGGCTTCCAAAGTGCAAAACATGGATTCCGTCGGGCAGAATTGCCAGGAAGGTCGGGGGTAGCCATTTGACTTAGCAGTGATGGGACCCCAGGACGATGTCTCATCGGGACGAAGGCTACATCCGGCTGGCCAATGGGAAGGTCTGGATACTTTTGGTCGAAAATGACTTTAGACTATTCGAACCAGGTTGCCAAAGTGGAAAACATGAATTCCGTCGGCCAGAATTGCCAGGATGGTCGGGGGTAGCCATTTGACTTAGCAGTGATGGGACTCCAGGACGAGATCTCATAGGGTCCAAGGATACATCCGGCTGACCGATGGGTAGTTCGGGATACTTTTAGTCGAAATTGACTTTAGACTATACAAACCAGGTTTCCAAAGTGGAAAACTTGGATTCCGTCGGCCGGAATTGCCAGGAAGGTCGGGGGAAGCCATTTGACTTAGCAGTGATGGGACTCCAGGACGAGGTCTCGTAGGGACCAAGGCTACATCCGGCTGACCGATGGGAAGGTCGGGATAGTTTTGGTCGAAATTGACTTTAGACTATACAAACCAGGTTTCCAAAGTGGAAAACGTTGATTCCGTCGGCCGGAATTGCCAGGAAGGTCGGGGGAGCCGTTTGACTTAGCTGTGATGGGACTCCAGGACGAGGTCTCATAGGGACCAAGGCTACATACGGCTGACCGACGAGAAGGTCGGGATACTTTTGGTCGAAATTGACTTTAGACTATACAATCCAGGTTTCCAAAGTGCAAAACTTGGATTCCGTCGGGCAGAATTGCCAGGAAGGTCGGGGGTAGCCATTGGACTTAGCAGTGATTGTACACCAGGGAGAGGTCTCATAGGGACCAAGGCTACATCCGGCTGACCGATGAGAGGGTCGGGATACTTTTGGTCGAAATTGACTTTAGACTATACAATCCAGGCTTCCAAAGTGCAAAACTTGGATTCCGTCGGGCAGAATTGCCAGGAAGGTCGGGGGTAGCCATTTGACTTAGCAGTGATGGGAGTCCAGGACGATGTCTCATCGGGACGAAGGCTACATCCGGCTGGCCAATGGGAAGGTCTGGATACTTTTGGTCGAAAATGACTTTAGACTATTCGAACCAGGTTGCCAAAGTGGAAAACATGAATTCCGTCGGCCAGAATTGCCAGGATGGTCCGGGGTAGCCATTTGACTTAGCAGTGATGGGACTCCAGGACTTGATCTCATAGGGTCCAAGGATACATCCGGCTGACCGATGGGTAGTTCGGGATACTTTTAGTCGAAATTGACTTTAGACTATACAAACCAGGTTTCCAAAGTGGAAAACTTGGATTCCGTCGGCCGGAATTGCCAGGAAGGTCGGGGGAAGCCATTTGACTTAGCAGTGATGGGACTCCAGGACGAGGTCTCGTAGGGACCAAGGCTACATCCGGCTGACCGATGGGAAGGTCGGGATAGTTTTGGTCGAAATTGACTTTAGACTATACAAACCAGGTTTCCAAAGTGGAAAACGTTGATTCCGTCGGCCGGAATTGCCAGGAAGGTCGGGGGAGCCGTTTGACTTAGCTGTGATGGGACTCCAGGACGAGGTCTCATAGGGACCAAGGCTACATACGGCTGACCGATGAGAAGGTAGGGATACTTTTGGTCGAAATTGACTTTAGACTATACAATCCAGGTTTCCAAAGTGCAAAACTTGGATTCCGTCGGGCAGAATTGCGAGGAAGGTCGGGGGTAGTCATTTGACTTAGCAGTGATGGGACTCCAGGACGAGGTCTCATAGGGACCAAGGCTACATCCGGCTTACCGATGGGAAGGTCGGGATTCTTTTGGTCGAAATTGACTTTACACTATACAATCCAGGTTTCCAAAGTGCAAAACTTCGATTCCGTTGGGCAGAATGGCCAGAAGGTCGGGGGTAGCCATTTAACTTAGCAGTGATGGGATTCCAGGACGATGTCTCATAGGGACGAAGGCTACATCCGGCTGACCGATGGGAAGGTCGGGATACTTTTGGTCGAAATTGACTTTAGACTATACAATCCAGGTTTCCAAAGTGAAAAACTTGGATTCCGTCGGGCAGAATTGCCAGGAAGGTCGGGGGTAGCTATTTGACTTAGCAGTGATTGGACACCAGGGCGAGGTCTCATAGGGACCAAGGCTACATCTGGCTGACCGATGGGAAGGTCTGGATACTTTTGGTCGAAAATGGCTTTAGACTATACAAACCAGGTTGCCAAAGTGGAAAACTTGGATTCCGTCCTCCAGAATTGCCAGGAAGGTCGGGGGTAGCCATTTGACTTAGCAGTGATGGGACTCCAGGACGAGGTCTCATAGGTTCCAAGGTTACATCCGGCTGACCGATGTGAAGTTCGGAATACTTTTGGTCGAAATTGACTTTAGACTATACAAACCAGGTTGCCAAAGTGGAAAACTTGGATTCCGTCCTCCAGAATTGCCAGGAAGGTCGGGGGTAGCCATTTGACTTAGCAGTGATGGGACTCCAGGACGAGATCTCACAGGCACCAATGCTACATCCGGCGGACCGATGTGAAGGTCTGGATACTTTTGGTCGAAAATGACTTTAGACTATAGAAACCAGGTTGCCAATGTGGAAAACTTGGGTCCGTCGGCCAAAATTGCCAGGAAGGTCGGGGGTAGCCATTTGAATTAGCAGTGATGGGACTCCAGCACGAGATCTCATAGGGACCAAGGCTACATCCGGCTGAACAATGGGAAGGTCGGGATACTTTTTGTCGAAATTTACTTTAGACTAAACAATCCAGGTTTCCAAAGTGGAAAACTTGGATTCCGTTGACCAGAATTTCCAGGAAGGTCGGGGGAAGCCATTTGACTTCGCATTGATGGGACTCCAGGACGAGGTCTCATAGGGACCAAGGCTACATCCGCCTCACCGATGGGAAGGTCGGGATACTTTTGGTTGAGAATGAATTTAGACTATACAAACCAGGTTGCCAAAGTGGAAAACTTGGATTCCGTCGGCCAGAATTGCCAGGAAGGTCGTGGGAATCCATTTGACTTAGCAGTGATTGGACACCAGGGAGACGTCTCATAGGGACGAAGGCTACATCCGGCTGACCGATGGGAAGGTCTGGATACTTTTGGTCGAAAATGACTTTAGACTATACAAACCAGGTTGCCAAAGTGGAAAACTTGGATTCCGTCGGGCAGAATTGCCATGAAGGTCGGGAGGAGTCATTTGACTTTGCAGTGATTGGACACCAGGGCGAGGTCTCACAGGGACCAATGATACATCCAGCTGACCGATGGGAAAGTCGGGATTCTTTTGGACAAAATTGACTTTAGACTATTCGATCCAGGTTTACAAAGTGCAAAACTTGGATTCCGTCGGGCAGAATTGCCAGGAAGTTCGGGGGAAGCCATTTGACTTCGCAGTGATGGGACTCCGGGACGAGGTCTCATAGGGACCAAGGCTACATCCGGCTGACCGATGGGAAGGTCTGGATACTTTTGGTCGAAAATGACTTTAGACTATACAAACCAGGTTTCCAAAGTGGAAAACTTGAATTAAGTCGGGCAGAATTGCCATGAAGGTCGGGAGTAGCCATTTGACGTAGCTGTGATGGGACTCCTGGACGAGGTCTCATAGGGACCAAGGCTACATCCGGCTGACCGATGGGAAGGTCTGGAAACTTTTGGCCGAAAATGACTTTAGACTATACAAGCCAGGTTTCCAAAGTGGAAAACTTGAATTAAGTCGGGCAGAATTGCCAGGAAGGTCGGGGGAAGCCATTTGACTTAGCAGTGATTGGTCACCAGGGAGAGGTCTCATAGGGACCAAGGCTACATCCGGCTGACCGATGGGCAGGTCTGGATACTTTTGGTCGAAAATGACTTTAGACTATACAATCCAGGTTACCAAAGTGCAAAACTTGGATTCCGTCGGGCAGAATTGCCAGGAAGGTCGGGGGAAGCCATTTGACTTCGCAGTGATGGGACTCCAGGACGAGGTCTTATAGGGACCAAGGCTACATCCGGCTGACCGATGGGAAGGTCGGGATACTTTTGGTCGAAATTGACTTTAGACTATACAAACCAGGTTTCCAAAGTGGAAAACTTGGATTCCGTCGGCCGGAATTGCCAGGAAGGTTGGGGGAGCCATTTGACTTAGCAGTGATGGGACTCCAGGACGAGGTCTCATAGGTTCCAAGGCTATATCCGGCTGACCGATGGGAAGTTCGGGATACTTTTGGTCGAAATTAACTTTAGACTATACAAACCAGGTTTCCAAAGTGGAAAACTTGGATTCCGTCGGGCAAAAATGCCATGAAGGTCGGGGGTAGTCATTTGACTTAGCAGTGATTGGACACCAGGACGAGGTCTCATAGGGACCAAGGCTACATCCGGCTGACCGATGGGAAGGTCGGGATACTTTTGGTCGAAATTGACTTTAGACTATACAATCCAGGTTTCCAATGTGCAAAACTTGCATTCTGTCGGGGCAGAATTGCAAGGAAGGTCGGGTGTAGTCATTTGACTTAGCAGTAATGGGACTCCAGGACGAGGTCTCATAGGGACGAAGGCTACATCCGGCTGACCGATGGGAAGGCCTGGATACTTTTGGTCGAAAATGACTTTAGACTATACAAGCCAGGTTGCCAAAGTGGAAAACTTGGATTCCGTCGGCCAGAATGGCCAGGAAGGTCGGGGGTAGCCATTTGACTTCGCAGGGATGGGACTCCAGGACGAGATCTAATAGCGGCCAGGGCTACATCCGGCTGACAGATGGGAAGGTCTGGATACTTTTGGTCGAAATTGACTTTAGACTATACAATCCAGTTTTCCAAAGTGCAAAACTTGGATTCCGTCGGCCAGAATTGCCAGGAAGTTCGTGGGAAGCCATTTGACTTAGCAGTGATTGGACACCAGGGAGACGTCTCATAGGGACCAAGGCTACATCCGGCTGAACAATGGGAAGGTCGGGATACTTTTGGTCGAAATTGACTTTAGACTATACAAACCAGGTTTCCAAAGTGGAAAACTTGGATTCCGTCGGGGCAGAATTTCCAGGAAGGTCGGGGGTAGTCATCTGACTTAGCAGTGATGGGACTCCTGGACGAGGTCTCATAGGTTCCAAGGCTACATCCGGCTGCCCGATGGGAAGGTCGGGATACTTTTGGTCGAAATTGACTTTAGACTATACGATCCAGGTTTCCAAAGTGCAAAACTTGGATTTCGTCGGGCAGAATTGCCAGGAAGGTCGGGGGTAGCCATTTGAATTAGCAGTGATGGGACTCCAGGACGAAGTCTCGTAGGGACCAAAGCTACATCCGGCTGACCGATGGGAAGGTCGCGATACTTTTGGTCGAAATTGACTTTAGACTGCACAAACCAGGTTTCCAAAGTGGAAAACTTGGATTTCGTCGGCCGGAATTGCCAGGAAGGTCGAGGGAGCCATTTGACTTAGCTGTGATGGGACTCCAGGACGAGATCTCATAGTGACCAAAGCTACATCCGGCTGACCGATGGGAAGGTCTGGATACTTTTGGTCGGAAATGACTTAGGCTATACAAACCAGGTTGCCAAAGTGGAAAACTTGGATTCCGTCGGCCAGAATGGTCAGGAAGGTCGGGGGTAGCCATTTGACTTCGCAGTGATGGGACTCCAGGACGAGATCGAATAGCGGCCAGGGCTACATCCGGCTGACCGATGAGAAGTTCAGGATACTTTTGGTCGAAATTGACTTTAGACTAAACAATCCAGGTTTCCAAAGTGGAAAACTTGGATTCCGTTGACCAGAATTTCCAGGAAGGTCGGGGGAAGCCATTTGACTTCGCATTGATGGGACTCCAGGACGAGGTCTCATAGGGACCAAGGCTACATCCGGCTCACCGATGGGAAGGTCGGGATACTTTTGGTTGAGAATGACTTTAGACTATACAAACCAGGTTTCCAAAGTGGAAAACTTGTATTCCGTCGGCCGGAATTGCCAGGAAGGTCGGGGGTAACCATTTGACTTATCAGTGAAGGGACTCCAGGACGATGTCTCATAGGGACGAAGGCTACATCCGGCTGACCGATGGGAAGGCCTGGATACTTTTGGTCGAAAATGACTTTAGACTATACAAACCAGGTTGCCAAAGTGGAAAACTTGGATTCCGTCGGCCAGAATTGCCAGGAAGGTCGTGGGAAGCCATTTGACTTAGCAGTGATTGGACACCAGGGAGACGTCTCATAGGGACGAAGGCTACATCCGGCTGACCGATGGGAAGGTCTGGATACTTTTGGTCGAAAATGACTTTAGACTATACAAACCAGGTTGCCAAAGTGGAAAACTTGGATTCCGTCGGCCAGAATTGCCAGGAAGGTCGTGGGAAGCCATTTGACTTTGCAGTGATTGGACACCAGGGCGAGGTCTCACAGGGACCAATGATACATCCAGCTGACCGATGGGAAAGTCGGGATTCTTTTGGACAAAATTGACTTTAGACTATTCGATCCAGGTTTACAAAGTGCAAAACTTGGATTCCGTCGGGCAGAATTGCCAGGAAGGTCGGGGGAAGCCATTTGACTTCGCAGTGATGGGACTCCTGGACGAGGTCTTATAGGGACCAAGGCTACATCCGGCTGACCCATGGGAAGTTCGGGACACTTCTGGTCGAAATTGACTTTGGACTATACAATCCAGGTTTCCAAAGTGCAAAACTTGGATTCCGTCGGGCAGAATTGCCAGGAAGGTCGGGGGTAGCCATTTGACTTAGCAGTGATGGGAATCCACGACGATGTCTCATAGGGACGAAGGCTACATCCGGCTGACCGATGTGAAGGTCGGGATACTGTGGGTCGAAATTGACTTTAGACTATACACTCCAGGTTTCCAAAGTGCAAATCTTGGACTCCGTTCGGCAGAATTGCCAGGACGGTCGGGGGTAGTCACTTGACTTAGCAGTGATGGTACTCCAGGAAGAGGTCTCATAGGTTCCAAGGCTACATCCGGCTGAGCGATGGGAAGGTCAGGATACTTTTGGTCGGAAATGACTTTAGACTATACAATCCAGGTTTCCAAAGAGGAAAACTTGGATTCCGTCGGGCAGAATTGCCATTAAGGTCGGGGGTAGTCATTTGACTTAGCAGTGATTGGACTCCAGGAAGAGGTCTCATAGGTTCCAAGGCTACATCCGGCTGAGCGATGGGAAGGTCAGGATACTTTTGGTCGAAAATGACTTTAGACTATACAATCCAGGTTTCCAAAGTGGAAAACCTGGATTCCGTAGGGCAGAATTGCCAGGAAGGTCGGGGGTAGCAATTTGACTTAGCAGTGATTGGACTCCAGGGCGAGGTCTCATAGGGACCAAGGCTACATCCGGCTGACCGATGGGAATGACGGGATACTTTTGGTCGAAATTGACTTTAAACTATACAATCCAGGTTGCCAAAGTGCAAAACTTGGATTCCGTCGGGCAGAATTGCCTGGAAGGTCGGGGGTAGCCATTCGACTTACCAGTGATGGGACTCCAGAACGAGGTCTCAGAGGTTCCAAGGCTACATCCGGCCGACCGATGGGAAGCTCTGGATACTTTTTGTCGAAATTGACCTTAGACTATACAATTCAGGTTTCCAAAGTGCAAAACTTGGATTCCGTCGGGCAGAATTGCCAGGAAGGTCGGGGGTAGCCATTTGACTTAGCAGTGATGGGACTCCAGGACCATGTCTCATAGGGACGAAGGCTGCATCGGGCTGACCGATGGGAAGGTCGGGATACTTTTGGTCGAAATTATCTTTAGACTATACAATCCAGGTTGCCAAAGTGGAAAACTTGGATTCCGTCGGCCAGAATTTCCAGGAAGGTAGGGGGTAGCCATTTGACTTAGCAGTGATTGGACACCAGGGAGAGGTCTCATAGGGACCAAGGCTACATCCGGCTGACCGATGGGAAGGTCGGGATACTTTTGGTCGAAACTGACTTTAGACTAAACAATCCAGGTTTCCAAAGTGGAAAACTTGGATTCCGTCGGCCGGAATTGCCAGGAAAGTCGGGGATAGCCATTTGACTTAGCAGTGATGGGTCTTCAGGACGAGATCTCATAGGGACCAAGGCTACATCCGGCTGACCGATGGGAAGGTCGGGATACTTTTGGTCGAAAATGACTTTAGACTATACAAACCAGGTTGACAAAGTGGAAAACTTGGATTCCGACGGGCAGAATTGCCAGGAAGGTCGGGGTTAGTCATTTGACTTAGCAGTGAGGGGAATCCAGGACGAGGTCTCATAGGTTCCAAGGCTACATCCGGCTGACCGATGGGAAGTTCGGGATACTTTTGGTCGAAATTGACTTTAGACTAAACAATCCAGTTTTCCAAAGTGCAAAACTTGGATTCCGCCGGGCAGAATTGCCAGGATGGTCGGGGGTAGCCATTTGTCTTAGCAGTGATGGGACTCCAGGACGAGATCTCATAGGGACCAAGGCTACATCCGGCTCACCGATGGGAAGGCCTGGATACTTTTGGTCGAAAATGACTTTAGACTATACAAACCAGGTTGACAAAGTGGAAAACTTGGATTCCGTCGGGCAGAATTGCCAGGAAGGTTGGAGGTAGCCATTTGACTTCGCAGTGATGGGTCTCCAGGACGAGGTCTCATAGGGACGGAGGCTACATCCGGCTGACCGATGGGAAGGTCGGGATACTTTTGGTCCAAATCGACTTTAGACTATACAAACCAGGTTTCCAAAGTGGAAAACTTGGACTCCGTCCGGCAGAATTGCCAGGACGGTCGGGGGTAGTCACTTGACTTAGCAGTGATGGTACTCCAGGAAGAGGTCTCATAGGGAACAAGGCTACATCCGGCTGACCGATGGGAAGGTCGGGATACTTTTGGTCGAAATTGACCTTATACTATACAATCCAGGTTTCCAAAGTGGAAAACTTGGATTCCGTCGGCCAGAATTGCCAGGTAGGTCGGGGGTAGCCATTTGACTTAGCAGTGATGGGACTCCAGGACGAGGTCTCATAGGGACGAAGGCTACATCCGGCTGACCGATGGGAAGGTCGGGATACTTTTGGCCGAAACTGACTTTAGACTATACAATCCAGGTTTCCTAAGTAGAAAACTTGGGCTCCGTCGGGCAGAATTGCCAGGAAGGTTGGAGGTAGCCATTTGACTTCGCAGTGATGGGTCTCCAGGACGAGGTCTCATAGGGACGGAGGCTACATCCGGCTGACCGATGGGAAGATCGGGATACTTTTGGTCCAAATCGACTTTAGACTATACAAACCAGGTTGCCAAAGTGTAAAACTTGGATTCCGTCGGGCAGAATTGCCAGGAAGGTCGGGGGTAGCAATTTGACTTAGCAGTGATTGGACACCAGGTCGAGGTCTCATAGGGACCAAGGCTACATCCGGCTGACCGATGGGAAGGTCGGGATACTTTTGGTCGAAATTGACTTTATTCTATACACACCAGGTTTCCAAAGTGGAAAACTTGGATTCCGTCGGCCGGAATTGCCAGGAAGGTCGGGGGAGCCATTTGACTTAGCAGTGATTGGACACCAGGGAGAGGTCTCATAGGGACCGAGGTTACATCCGGCTGACCGATGGGAGGGACGGGATACTTTTGGTCGAAATTGACTTTATTCTATACAAACCAGGTTTCCAAAGTGGAAAACTTGGATTCCGTCGGCCGGAATTGCCAGGAAGGTCGGGGGAAGCCATTTGACTTAGCAGTGATGGGACTCCAGGACGAGGTCTCATAGGGACGAAAGCTACATCCGGCTGACCGATGGGAAGGTCGGGATACTTTTGGTCGAAACTGACTTTAGACTAAACAATCCAGGTTTCCAAAGTGGAAAACTTGGATTCCGTCGGCCGGAATTGCCAGGAAGGTCGGGGATAGCCATTTGACTTAGCAGTGATTGGACACCAGGGCGGGGTCTCATAGGGACCAAGGCTACATCCGGCTGACCGATGGGAAGGTCTGGATACTTTTGGTCGAAAATGACCTTAGACTATACAAACCAGGTTGCCAAAGTGGAAAACTTGGATTCCGTCGGCCAGAATTGCCAGGAAGGTCGTGGGAAGCCATTTGACTTTGCAGTGATTGGACACCAGGGCGAGGTCTCACAGGGACCAATGATACATCCAGCTGACCGATGGGAAAGTCGGGATTCTTTTGGACAAAATTGACTTTAGACTATTCGATCCAGGTTTACAAAGTGCAAAACTTGGATTCCGTCGGGCAGGATTGCCAGGAAGGTCGGGGGAAGCCATTTGACTTCGCAGTGATGGGACTCCTGGACGAGGTCTTATAGGGACCAAGGCTACATCCGGCTGACCCATGGGAAGTTCGGGACACTTCTGGTCGAAATTGACTTTGGACTATACAATCCAGGTTTCCAAAGTGCAAAACTTGGATTCCGTCGGGCAGAATTGCCAGGAAGGTCGGGGGTATCCATTTGACTTAGCAGTGATGGGAATCCACGACGATGTCTCATAGGGACGAAGGCTACATCCGGCTGACCCATGGGAAGTTTGGGACACTTTTGGTCGAAATTGACTTTGGACTATACAGTCCAGGTTTCCAAAGTGCAAAACTTGGATTCCGTCGGGCAGAATTGCCAGGAATGTCGGGGGTAGCCATTTGACTTAGCAGTGATGGGACTCCAGGACGATGTCTCATAAGGACCAAGACTACATCCGGCTGACCGATGTGAAGGTCGGGATACTGTGGGTCGAAATTGACTTTAGACTATACAGTCCAGGTTTCCAAAGTGCAAATCTTGGACTCCGTTCGGCAGAATTGCCAGGACGGTCGGGGGTAGTCACTTGACTTAGCAGTGATGGTACTCCAGGAAGAGGTCTCATAGGTTCCAAGGCTACATCCGGCTGAGCGATGGGAAGGTCAGGATACTTTTGGTCGGAAATGACTTTAGACTATACAATCCAGGTTTCCAAAGAGGAAAACTTGGATTCCGTCGGGCAGAATTGCCATTAAGGTCGGGGGTAGTCATTTGACTTAGCAGTGATTGGACTCCAGGAAGAGGTCTCATAGGTTCCAAGGCTACATCCGGCTGAGCGATGGGAAGGTCAGGATACTTTTGGTCGAAAATGACTTTAGACTATACAATCCAGGTTTCCAAAGTGGAAAACCTGGATTCCGTCGGGCAGAATTGCCAGGAAGGTCGGGGGTAGCAATTTGACTTAGCAGTGATTGGACTCCAGGGCGAGGTCTCATAGGGACCAAGGCTACATCCGGCTGACCGATGGGAATGACGGGATACTTTTGGTCGAAATTGACTTTAAACTATACAATCCAGGTTGCCAAAGTGCAAAACTTGGATTCCGTCGGGCAGAATTGCCTGGAAGGTCGGGGGTAGCCATTCGACTTACCAGTGATGGGACTCCAGAACGAGGTCTCAGAGGTTCCAAGGCTACATCCGGCCGACCGATGGGAAGCTCTGGATACTTTTTGTCGAAATTGACCTTAGACTATACAATCCAGGTTTCCAAAGTGCAAAACTTGGATTCCGTCGGGCAGAATTGCCAGGACGGTCGGGGGTAGCCATTTGACTTAGCAGTGATGGGACTCCAGGACCATGTCTCATAGGGACGAAGGCTGCATCGGGCTGACCGATGGGAAGGTCGGGATACTTTTGGTCGAAATTATCTTTAGACTATACAATCCAGGTTGCCAATGTGGAAAACTTGGATTCCGTCGGCCAGAATTTCCAGGAAGGTAGGGGGTAGCCATTTGACTTAGCAGTGATTGGACACCAGGGAGAGGTCTCATAGGGACCAAGGCTACATCCGGCTGACCGATGGGAAGGTGTGGATACTTTTGGTCGAAAATGACATTAGACTATACAAACCAGGTTGCCAAAGAGGAAAACTTGGATTCCGTCGGCCGGAATTGCCAGGAAGGTCGGGGGAAGCCATTTGACTTAGCAGTGATGGGACTCCAGGACGAGGTCTCATAGGGACGAAAGCTACATCCGGCTGACCGATGGGAAGGTCGGGATACTTTTGGTCGAAAATGACTTTAGACTATACAAACCAGGTTGCCAAAGTGGAATACTTGGATTCCGTCGGCCAGAATTGCCACGAAGGTCGGGGGTAGCCATTTGACTTAGCAGTGATGGGACTCCAGGACGAGGTCTCATGGGGCCAAGGCTACATCCGGCTGACTGATGGGAAGGTCGGGATACTTTTGGTCGAAATTGACTTTAGACTATACAAACCAGGTTTCCCAAGTGGAAAACTTGGACTCTGTCGGGCAGAATTGCCAGGAAGGTCGGGGTTAGTCATTTGACTTAGCAGTGAGGGGAATCCAGGACGAGGTCTCATAGGTTCCAAGGCTACATCCGGCTGACCGATGGGAAGTTCGGGATACTTTTGGTCGAAATTGGCGTTAGACTAAACAATCCAGGTTTCTAAAGTGGAAAACTTGGATTCCGTCAGCCAGAATTGCCAGGTAGGTCGGGTGTAGCCATTTGACTTAGCAGTGATGGGACTCCAGGACGAGGTCTCATAGGGACGAAGGCTACATCCGGCTGACCGATGGGAAGGTCGGGATACTTTTGGTCGAAACTGACTTTAGACTATACAATCCAGGTTTCCTAAGTAGAAAACTTGGGCTCCGTCGGGCAGAATTGCCAGGAAGGTTGGAGGTAGCCATTTGACTTCGCAGTGATGGGTCTCCAGGACGAGGTCTCATAGGGACGGAGGCTACATCCGGCTGACCGATGGGAAGGTCGGGATACTTTTGGTCCAAATCGACTTCAGACTATACAAACCAGGTTGCCAAAGTGGAAAACTTGGATTCCGTCGGGCAGAATTGCCAGGAAGGTCGGGGGTAGCAATTTGACTTAGCAGTGATTGGACACCAGGTCGAGGTCTCATAGGGACCAAGGCTACATCCGGCTGACCGATGGGAAGGACGGAATACTTTTGGTCGAAATCGACTTTAGACTATACAAACCAGGTTGCCAAAGTGGAAAACTTGGATTCCGTCGGCCGGAATTGCCAGGAAGGTCGGGGGAAGCCATTTGACTTAGCAGTGATGGGACTCCAGGACGAGGTCTCATAGGGACGAAAGCTACATCCGGCTGACCGATGGGAAGGTCGGGATACTTTTGGTCGAAACTGACTTTGGACTAAACAATCCAAGTTTCCAAAGTGGAAAACTTGGATTCCGCGGGCCAGAATTGCCAGGAAGGTCGGGGATAGCCATTTGACTTAGCAGTGATTGGACACCAGGGCGGGGTCTCATAGGGACCAAGGCTACATCCGGCTGACCGATGTGAAGTTCCGGATACTTTTGGTCGAAATTGACTTTAGACTATACAATCCAGTTTTCCAAAGTGCAAAACTTGGATTCCGCCGGGCAGAATTGCCAGGATGGACGGGGGTAGCCATTTGACTTAGCAGTGATGGGACTCCAGGACGATGTCTCATAGGGACGAAGGCTACATCCGACTGACCAATGGGAAGGTTGGGATACTTTTGGTCGAAATTGACCTTAGACTATACATTCCAGGTTTCCAAAGTGCAAAACTTGCATTCCGTCGGGCAGAATTGCCAGGAAGGTCGGGGGAGCCATTTGACTTACCTGTGATGGGACTCCAGGACGATGTCTCATAGGGACGAAGGCTACATCCGGCTGACCGATGGGAAGGTCGTGATACTTTTGGTCGAAAGTGACTTTAGACTATACAAACCAGGTTGCTAAAGTGGAAAACTTGGATTCCGTCGGGCAGAATTGCCAGGAAGGTCGGGGGTAGCAATTTGACTTAGCAGTGATTGGACACCAGGTCGAGGTCTCATAGGGACCAAGGCTACATCCGGCTGACCGATGGGAAGGACGGAATACTTTTGGTCGAAATCGACTTTAGACTATACAAACCAGGTTGCCAAAGTGGAAAACTTGGATTCCGTCGGCCGGAATTGCCAGGAAGGTCGGGGGAAGCCATTTGACTTAGCAGTGATGGGACTCCAGGACGAGGTCTCATAGGGACGAAAGCTACATCCGGCTGACCGATGGGAAGGTCGGGATACTTTTGGTCGAAACTGACTTTGGACTAAACAATCCAAGTTTCCAAAGTGGAAAACTTGGATTCCGCGGGCCAGAATTGCCAGGAAGGTCGGGGATAGCCATTTGACTTAGCAGTGATTGGACACCAGGGCGGGGTCTCATAGGGACCAAGGCTACATCCGGCTGACCGATGTGAAGTTCCGGATACTTTTGGTCGAAATTGACTTTAGACTATACAATCCAGTTTTCCAAAGTGCAAAACTTGGATTCCGCCGGGCAGAATTGCCAGGATGGACGGGGGTAGCCATTTGACTTAGCAGTGATGGGACTCCAGGACGATGTCTCATAGGGACGAAGGCTACATCCGACTGACCGATGGGAAGGTTGGGATACTTTTGGTCGAAATTGACCTTAGACTATACATTCCAGGTTTCCAAAGTGCAAAACTTGCATTCCGTCGGGCAGAATTGCCAGGAAGGTCGGGGGAGCCATTTGACTTACCTGTGATGGGACTCCAGGACGATGTCTCATAGGGACGAAGGCTACATCCGGCTGACCGATGGGAAGGTCGTGATACTTTTGGTCGAAAGTGACTTTAGACTATACAAACCAGGTTGCTAAAGTGGAAAACTTGGATTCCGTCGGCAAAAATTGCCAGGAAGGTCGGTGGAAGCCATTTGACGTAGCGGCGATTGGACACCAGGGAGAGGTCTCATAGGGACCAAGGCTACATCCGGCTGACCGATGGGAAGGTCGGGATACTTTTGGTCGAAATTGACTTTAGACTATAGAAACCAGGTTTTCAAAGTGGAAAACTTGGATTCCGTCGGCCAGAATTGCCAGGAAGGTCGGGGGAAGCCATTCGACTTAGCACTGATTGGACACCAGGGAGAGGACTAATAGCGACCAATGCTACATCCGGCTGACCGATGAGAAGTTCGGGATACTTTTGGTCGAAATTGACATTAGACTATACAATACGGGATTCCAAAGTGCAAAACTTGGTTTCCGTCGGGCAGAATTGCCAGGAAGGTCGGGGGTAGTCATTTGATTTAGCAGTGATTGGACTCCAGGGCGAGGTCTCATAGGTTCCAATGCTACATCCGACTGACCAATGGGAAGTTCGGGATACTTTTGGTCGAAATTGACTTTAGACCATACAAACCAGGTTTCCAAAGTGGAAAAATTGGATTCCGTCGGCCAGAATTGCCAGGAAGGTCGGGGGTAGCCATTTGACTTAGCAGTGATTGGACACCAGGGCGAGGTCTCATAGGGACAAAGGCTACATCCGGCTGACAGATGGGAAGGTCTGGATACTTTTGGTCGAAAATGACTTTAGACTATACAAACCAGGTTGCCAAAGTGGAATACTTGGATTCCGTCGGCCAGAATTGCCACGAAGGTCGGGGGTAGCCATTTGACTTAGAAGTGATGGGACTCCAGGACGAGGTCTCATAGGTTCCAAGGCTACATCCGGCTGACCGATGGGAAGGTCTGGATACTTTTGGTCGAAATTGACTTTAGACTATACAAACCAGGTTTCCTAAGTAGAAAACTTGGGCTCCGTCGGGCAGAATTGGCAGGAAGGTCGGGTGTAGCCATTTGATTTAGCAGTGATGGGATTCCAGGACGAGGTCTCATAGGTTCCAAGGCTACATCCGGCTGACCGATGGGAAGGTCGGGATTCTTTGGGTCGAAATTGACTTTAGACTATACAAACCAGGTTTGCAAAGTGGAAATCTTGGACTCCGTCGGGCAGAATTGGCAGGAATGTCGGGGGTAGTCATTTGACTTAGCAGTGATGGGACTCCAGGACGAGGTCTCAGGTTCCAAGGCTACATCCGGCTGACCGATGGGAAGTTCGGGATACTTTTAGTCGAAATTGACTTTAGACTATCCAAACCAGGCTTCCAAAGTGGAAAACTTGGATTCCGTCGGGCAGAATTGCCAGGAAGGCAGGGGGTAGTCATTTGACTTAGCTGTGATGGGACTGCTGGACGATGTCTCATATGGACGAAGGCTACATCCGGCTGACCGATGGGAAGGTCGGGATACTTTTGGTCGAAATTGACTTTAGACTATACAAACCAGGTTTCCAAAGTGGAAAACTTGGATTCCGTCGGGCACAATTGCCAGGAAGGTCGGGGGTAGTCATTTGACTTAGCAGTGATTGGACACCAGGGCGAGGTCTCATAGGGACCAAGGATACATCCGGCTGACCGATGGGCAGGTCTGGATACTTTTGGTCGAAGATGACTTTAGACTATAGAATCCAGGTTTCCAAAGTGCAAAACTTGGATTCCGCCGGGCAGAATTGCCAGGTAGGTCGGGGGTATTCATTTGACTTAGCAGTGATTGGAAACCAGGGCGAGGTCTCATAGGGACCAAGGCTACATCCGGCTGACCGATGGGAAGCTCTGGATACTTTTGGCCGAAAATGACTTTAGACTATACAATCCAGGTTTCCAAAGAGCAAAACTTGGATTCCGTCGGGCAGAATTGCCAGGAAGGTCGGAGGTAGCCATTTGACTTAGCAGTGATGGGACTCCAGGACGATGTCTCATAGGGACGAAGGCTACATCCGGCTGACCGATGGGAAGGTCGGGATACTTTTGGTCGAAATTGACTTTAGAATATACAAACCAGGTTTCCAAAGTGGAAAACATGGACTCCGTCGGGCACAATTGCCAGGAAGGTCGGGGGTAGTCCTTTGAATTAGCAGTAATGTGACTCCAGGACGACGTCTCAGGTTCCAAGGCTACATCCGCCTGACCGATGGGAAGTTCGGGATACTTTTAGTCGAAATTGACTTTAGATTATCCAAACCAGGTGTCCAAAGTGGAAAACTTGGATTCCGTCGAACGGTTTTGCCAGGAAGGTCGGGGGAAGCCATTTGAATTAGCAGTGATGGGACTCCAGGACGAGGTCTCATAGGGACGAAGGCTACATCCGGCTGACCGATGGGAAGGTCGGGATACGTTTGGTCGAAATAGACTTTAGACTAAACAATCCAGGTTTCCAAAGTGGAAAACATGGATTCCGTCGGCCAGAATTGCCAGGAAGGTCAGGGGTAGCCATTTGACTTAGCTTTGATTGGACACCAGGGCGAGGTCTCATAGGGACAAAGGCTACATCCGGCTGACAGATGGGAAGGTCTGGATACTTTTGGTCGAAAATGACTTTAGACTATACAAACCAGGTTGCCAAAGTGCAAATCTTGGATTCCTTCGGGCAGAATTGCCAGGAAGGTCGGGGGTAGTCATTTGACTTAGCAGTGATGGGACTCCAGGACGAGGTCTCATAGGTTCCAAGGCTACATCCGGGTGACCGATGGGAAGGTCTGGATACTTTTGGTCGAAATTGACTTTAGACTATACAAACCAGGTTTCCTAAGTAGAAAACTTGGGCTCCGTCGGGCAGAATTGGCAGGAAGGTCGGGTGTAGCCATTTGATTTAGCAGTGATGGGACTCCAGGACGAGGTCTCATAGGGACCGAGGTTACATCCTGCTGACCGATGGGATGGTCGGGATACATTTGGTCGAAATTGTCTTTAGACTATACAATCCAGGTTTCCAAAGTGCAAATCTTGGATTCCTTCGGGCAGAATTGCCAGCAAGGTCGGGGGTAGTCATTTGACTTAGCAGTGATGGGACTCCAGGACGAGGTCTCATAGGTTCCAAGGCTACATCCGGCTGACCGATGGGAAGGTCTGGATACTTTTGGTCGAAATTGACTTTAGACTAAACAATAAGGGTTTCCATAGTGGAAAACTAAGATTCCGTCGGTCAGAATTGCTATGAAGGTCGAGGGTAGCCATTTGACTTAGCAGTGATTGGACACCAGGGCGAGGACTCATAAGGTCCAAGGCTACATCCGGCTGACCGATGGGAAGGTCGGGATACTTTTGGTCGAAATTGACTTTAGACTATACAATCCAGGTTTCCAAAGTGCAAAACTTGGTTTCCGTCGGGCAGAATTGCCAGGAAGGTCGGGGGTAGCCATTTGGCTTAACAGTGATTGGACACCAGGGCGAGGTCTCATACGGACCAAGGCTACATCCGACTGACCGATGGGCAGGTCGGGATACTTTTGGTCGAAATTGACTTTAGACTATACAAACCAGGTTTCCAAAGTAGAAAACTTGGATTCCGTCGGCCGGTATTGCCAGGAAGGTCGGGGGAAGCCATTTGACTTAGAAGTGATTGGACACCAGGGAGAGATCTCATAGGGACCAAGGTTACATCCGGCTGACCGATGGGAAGGCCTGGATACTTTTGATCGAAAATGACTTTAGACTATACAAACCAGGTTTCCAAAGTGCAAAACTTGGATTCCGTCGGGCAGAATTGCCAGGAAGGTCGGGGTAGCCATTTGACTTACCTGTGATGGGACTCCAGGACGAGGTCTCATAAGGACCAAGGCTACATCCTGCTGACCGATGGGAAGGTCGGGATACATTTGGTCGAAATTGTCTTTAGACTATACAATCCAGGTTTACAAAGTGCAAAACTTGGATTCAGTCGGGCAGAATTGCCAGGAAGTTCGGGGGTAGTCATTTGACTTAGCAGTGATGGAACTCCAGGACGAGGTCTCATAGGTTCCAAGGCTACATCCGGCTGACCGATGGGAAGTTCGGGACACTTTTGGTCGAAATTCTCTTTAGACTAAACAATCCAGGTTTCCAAAGTGGAAAACTTGGATTCCGTCGACCAGAATTGCCAGGAAGGTCTGGGCTAGCCATTTGACTTAGCAGTGATTGGACACCAGGGCGAGGACTCATAGGGTCCAAGGCTACATCCGGCTGACCGATGGGAAGGTCGGGATACTTTTGGTCGAAATTGACTTTAGACTATACAAACCAGGTTTCCTAAGTAGAAAACTTGGGCTCCGTCGGGCAGAATTGGCAGGAAGGTCGGGGGTAGCCATATGACTTAGCGGTGATTGGACACCAGGGAGAGGTCTCATAGGGACCAAGGCTACATCCGGCTGACCGATGGGATGGTCGGGATTGCTTTGGTCGAAATTGAATTTAGACTATACAAACCAGGTTTTCAAAGTGGAAAACTTGTATTCCGTCGGCCTGAATTGCCAGGAAGGTCGGGGGAAGCCATTCGACTTACCAGTGATTGGACACCAAGGCGAGGTCTCATAGGCACCAAAGCTATATCCGGCTGATCGGTGGGAGGGTCGGGATACTTTTGGTCGAAATTGACTTTAGACTATACAAACCAGGTTTCCAAAGTGGAAAACTTGGATTCCGTCGGCCGGTATTGCCGGGAAGGTCGGGGCAGCAATTTGACTTAGCTGTGATGGGACTCCAGGACGAGGTCTCATAGGGACCAAGGCTACATCCTGCTGACCGATGGGAAGGTCGGGATACATTTGGTCGAAATTCACTTTAGACTATACAATCCAGGTTTCCAAAGTGCAAAACTTGGTTTCCGTCGGGCAAAATTGCCAGGAAGGTCGGGGGAAGCCATTTGACTTAGCAGTGATTGGACACCAGGGCGGGGTCTCATACGGTCCAAGGCTACATCCGACTGACCGATGGGCAGGTCTGGATACTTTTGGTCGAAAATGACTTTAGACTATACAAACCAGGTTTTCAAAGTGGAAAACTTGGATTCCGTCGGCCGGAATTGCGAGGAAGCTCGGGGGAGCCACTTGACATAGCTGTGATGGGACTCCAGGACGAGTTCTCATAGGGACCAAGGCTACATCCGGCTGACCGATGGGAAGGTCGGGATACTTTTGGTCGAAATTGGCTTTAGACTATACAAACCAGGTTTCCAAAGTGGAAAACTTGGATTCCGTCGGCCGGAATTGCCAGGAAGGTCGGGGGAGCCATTTGACTGAGCAGTGATGGGACTCCAGGACGAGGTCTCATAGGTTCCAAGGCTACGTCCGACTGACCAGTGGGAAGTTCGGGATACTTTTGGTCGAAATTGACTTTACACTATACAATCCAGGTTTCCAAAGTGCAAAACTTGGATTCCGTCGGGCAGAATTGCCAGGAAGGTCGTGGGAAGCCATTTGACTTAGCAGTGATTGGACACCAGGGAGAGGTCTCATAGGGACCAAGGCTACATCCGGCTGACCGATGGGAAGGTCGGGATACTATTGGTCGAAATTGACTTTAGACTATACAATCCAGGTTTCCAAAGTGCAAAACTTGGATTCCGTCGGCAGAATTGCCTGGTAGGTCGGGGGTAGCCATTTGACTTAGTAGTGTTTGGACTCCATGACGATGTGTCATAGGGACGAAGGCTACATCCGGCTGACCGATGGGAAGGTCGGTATACTTTTGATCGAAATTGACTTTAGACTATACAAGCCAGGTTTCCAAAGCGAAAACCTTGGATTCCGTCGGGCAGAATTGCCAGGAATATCGGGGGAGCCATTTGACTTAGCTGTGATGGGACTCCAGGACGATGTCTCATAGGTTCCAATGCTACATCCGACTGACCAATGGGAAGTTCGGGATACTTTTGGTCGAAATTGACTTTAGACCATACAAACCAGCTTTTCAAAGTGCAAAACTTGCATTACGTCGGGCAGAATTGCCAGAAATATCGGGGGAGATATTTGACTTAGCTGTGATGGGACTCCAGGACGATGTCTCATAGGGACGATGGATACATCCGGCAGACCGATGGGAAGGTCGGGATACTTTTGTTCGAAATTGACTTTAGACTATACGATCCAGGTTTCCAAAGTGCAAAACTTGGATTCCGTCGGGCAGAATTGCCAGGAAGGTCGAGGGTAGCCATTTGACTTAGCAGAGATGGGACTCCACGACGATGTCTCATAGGGACGAAGGCTACATCCGGCTGACCGATGGGAAGGTCGGGATAATTTTGGTCGAAATTGACTTTAGACTATACAATACAGGCTTCCAAAGTGCAAAACTTGGATTCCGTCGGGCAGAGTTGCCAGGAAGGACGGGGGTAGTCATTTGACTTGGCAGTGATGGGACTCCAGGACGAGGTCTCATAGGGACCAAGGCTACATCCAGCTGACCGATGGGAAGTTCGGGATACTTCTGGTGGAAATTGACTTTAGACTATACAATCCAGGTTTCCAAAGTGCATAACTTGGATTCCGTCGGGCAGAATTGCCAGGAAGGTCGAGGGTAGCCATTTGACTTAGCAGAGATGGGAATCCACGACGATGTCTCATAGGGACGAAGGCTACATCCGGCTGACCGATGGGAAGGTCGGTATACTTTTCGTCGAAATTGACATTAGTCTATACAATCCAGGTTTCCAAAGTGGAAAACTTGGATTCCGGCGGGCAGAATTGCCATGAATGTCGGGGGTAGTCATTTGACTTAGCATTGATTGGACACCAGGGAGAGGTCTCATAGGGACCAAGGCTACATCCGGCTGACCGATGGGAAGGTCTGCATACTTATATTCGAAAATGACTTTAGACTATACAATCCAGGTTACCAAAGTGGAAAACTTGGATTCCGTCGGGCAGAATTGCCATGAAGGTAGGGGGTAGTCATTTGACTTAGCATTGATTGGACACCAGGGAGAGGTCTCATAGGTTCCAAGGCTGCATCCGACTGACCAGTGGGAAGTTCGGGATACTTTTGGTCGAAATTGACTTTACACTATACAATCCAGGTTTCCAATGTGCAAAACTTGGATTCCGTCGGGCAGAATTGCCAGGAAGGTCGTGGGAAGCCATTTGACTTAGCAGTGATTGGACACCAGGGAGAGGTCTCATAGGGAACAAGGCTACATCCGGCTGACCGATGGGAAGGTCTGCATACTTATATTCGAAAATGACTTTAGACTATACAATCCAGGTTACCAAAGTGGAAAACTTGGATTCCGTCGGGCAGAATTGCCATGAAGGTAGGGGGTAGTCATTTGACTTAGCATTGATTGGACACCAGGGAGAGGTCTCATAGGTTCCAAGGCTGCATCCGACTGACCAGTGGGAAGTTCGGAATACTTTTGGTCGAAATTGACTTTAGACTATAGATATCAGGTTTTCAAAGTGGGATCTTGGATTCCGTCGGGCAGAGTAGCTAGGAATGTCGGGGGTAGCTGCCATTTGACATAGCTGTGATGGGACTCCTGGACGAGGTCTCATAGGGACCAAGACTACATCCGGCTGACCGATGGGAAGGTCGGGATTCTTTTGGTCGAAATTGACTTTAGACTATACAAACCAGGTTTTCAAAGTGGAAAACTTGCATTACGTCGGGCAGAATTGCCAGAAATATCGGGGGAGATATTTGACTTAGCTGTGATGGGACTCCAGGACGATGTCTCATAGGGACGATGGATACATCCGGCAGATCGATGGGAAGGTCGGGATACTTTTGGTCGAAATTGACTTTAGACTATACGATCCAGGTTTCCAAAGTGCAAAACTTGGATTCCGTCGGGCAGAATTGCCAGGAAGGTCGAGGGTAGCCATTTGACTTAGCAGAGATGGGACTCCACGACGATGTCTCATAGGGACGAAGGCTACATCCGGCTGACCGATGGGAAGGTCGGGATAATTTTGGTCGAAATTGACTTTAGACTATACAATACAGGCTTCCAAAGTGCAAAACTTGGATTCCGTCGGGCAGAGTTGCCAGGAAGGACGGGGGTAGTCATTTGACTTAGCAGTGATGGGACTCCAGGACGAGGTCTCATAGGGACCAAGGCTCCATCCAGCTGACCGATGGGAAGTTCGGGATACTTCTGGTGGAAATTGACTTTAGACTATACAATCCAGGTTTCCAAAGTGCATAACTTGGATTCCGTCGGGCAGAATTGCCAGGAAGGTCGAGGGTAGCCATTTGACTTAGCAGAGATGGGAATCCACGACGATGTCTCATAGGGACGAAGGCTACATCCGGCTGACCGATGGGAAGGTCGGTATACTTTTCGTCGAAATTGACATAAGTCTATACAATCCAGGTTTCCAAAGTGGAAAACTTGGATTCCGGCGGGCAGAATTGCCATGAATGTCGGGGGTAGTCATTTGACTTAGCATTGATTGGACACCAGTGAGAGGTCTCATAGGGACCAAGGCTACATCCGGCTGACCGATGGGAAGGTCTGCATACTTATATTCGAAAATGACTTTAGACTATACAATCCAGGTTACCAAAGTGGAAAACTTGGATTCCGTCGGGCAGAATTGCCATGAAGGTAGGGGGTAGTCATTTGACTTAGCATTGATTGGACACCAGGGAGAGGTCTCATAGGTTCCAAGGCTGCATCCGACTGACCAGTGGGAAGTTCGGGATACTTTTGGTCGAAATTGACTTTACACTATACAATCCAGGTTTCCAAAGTGCAAAACTTGGATTCCGTCGGGCAGAATTGCCAGGAAGGTCGTGGGAAGCCATTTGACTTAGCAGTGATTGGACACCAGGGAGAGGTCTCATAGGGACCAAGGCTACATCCGGCTGACCGATGGGAAGGTCTGCATACTTATATTCGAAAATGACTTTAGACTATACAATCCAGGTTACCAAAGTGGAAAACTTGGATTCCGTCGGGCAGAATTGCCATGAAGGTAGGGGGTAGTCATTTGACTTAGCATTGATTGGACACCAGGGAGAGGTCTCATAGGTTCCAAGGCTGCATCCGACTGACCAGTGGGAAGTTCGGAATACTTTTGGTCGAAATTGACTTTAGACTATAGATATCAGGTTTTCAAAGTGGGATCTTGGATTCCGTCGGGCAGAGTAGCTAGGAATGTCGGGGGTAGCTGCCATTTGACATAGCTGTGATGGGACTCCTGGACGAGGTCTCATAGGGACCAAGACTACATCCGGCTGACCGATGGGAAGGTCGGGATTCTTTTGGTCGAAATTGACTTTAGACTATACAAACCAGGTTTTCAAAGTGGAAAACTTGGATTCCGTCGGCCAGACTTACCAGGAAGGTCGGGGGAAGCCATTCGACTTAGCAGTGATTGGACACCAGGGAGAGGTCTCATAGGGACCAAGGCTACATCCGGCTGACCGATGGGAGGGTCGGGATTCTTATGGTCGAAATTGACTTAAGACTATACAAACCAGGTTTTCAAAGTGGAAAACTTGGATTCCGTCGGCCGGAATTGCGAGGAAGGTCGGGGGAGCCATTTCACTTAGCTGTGATGAGACTCCGGGACGAGGTCTCATAGGGACCAAGGCTACATCCGGCTGACCGATGGGAAGGTCGGGATACTTTTGGTCGAAATTGACTTTAGACTATACAATCCAGGTTTCCAAAGTGCAAACCTTGCATTCCGTCGGGGCAGAATTGGCAGGAAGGACGGGGGTAGCCATCTGACTTAGCAGTGATGGGACTCCAGGACGATGTCTCATAGGGACGAAGGCTACATCCGGCTGACGGATGGGAAGGACGGGATACTTTTGGTCTAAATTGACTTTATACTATGCAATCCCGGTTTCCAAAGTGGAAAACTTGGATTCCGTCGGGCAGAATTGCCAGGAAGGTCGGGGGAAGCCATTTGACTTAGCAGTGATGGGACACCAGGACGAGATCTCACAGGGACCAAGGCTACATCCGGCTGACCGATGGGAAGGTCTGGATACTTTTGGTCGAAATTGACTTTAGACAATACAAACCAGGTTGCCAAAGTGGAAAACTTGGATTCCGTCGGCCAGACTTACCAGGAAGGTCGGGGGAAGCCATTCGACTTAGCAGTGATTGTACACCAGGACGAGGTCTCATAGGTTCCAAGGCCACATCCGGCTGACCGATGTGAAGTTCGGAATACTTTTGGTCGAAATTGACTTTAGACTATACAAACCAGGTTGCCAAAGTGGAAAACTTGGATTCCGTCGGCCAGAATTGCCAGGAAGGTCGGCGGAAGCCATTTGACTTAGAAGTGATTGGACACCAGGGAGAGGTCTCATAGGGACCAAGGCTACATCCGGCTGACCGATGGGAAGGTCGGGATACGTTTGGTCGAAATTGACCTTAGACTATTCAATCCAGGTTTCCAAAGTGGAAAACTTGTATTCCGTCGGGCAGAATTGCCATGAAGGTCGGGGGTATTCATTTGACTTAGCTGTGATTGGATACCAGGGCGGGGTCTCATAGGGACCAAGGCTACATCCGGCTGACCGATGGGAAGGTCCTGATACTTTTGGTCGAAAATGACTTTAGACTATACAAACCAGGTTTTCAAAGTGGAAAACTTGAATTCCGTCGGGCAGAATTGCCAGGAAGGTCGGGGGTAGCCATTTGACTTAGCAGTGATGGTACTCCAGGACGAGATCTCATAGGGACCAAGGCTACATCCGGCTGACCGATGGGAAGGTCGGGATATATTTGGTCGAAATTGACTTTAGACTATACAGTCCAGGTTTCCAAAGTACAAAACTTGGATTCCGTCGGGCAGAATTGCAGGAAGGTCGGGGGTAGTCACTTGACTTAGCAGTGTTGGGACTCCAGGACGAGGTCTCATAGGTTCCAGGGCTACATCCGGCTGACCGATGGGAAGTTCGGGATACTTTTGGTCGAAATTGACTTTAGACTATACAAACCAGGTTTCCAAAGTGGAAAACTTGGATTCCGTCGGCCGGAATTGCCAGGAAGGTCGGGTGTAGCCATTTGACTTAGGGGTGATTGGACACCAGGGAGAGGTCTCATAGGGACCAAGGCTACATCCGGCTGACCGATGGGAAGGTCGAGATACTTTTGTTCGAAATTGACCTTAGACTATACAATCCAGGTTTCCAAAGTGGAAAACTTGGATTTCGTCTGATAGAATTGCCAGGAAGGTCGGGGGAAGCCATTTGACTTAGAAGTGATTGGCCATCAGGGAGAGGTCTCACAGGGACCAAGGCTACATCCGGCTGACCGATGGGAAGGTCGGGCTACTTTTGGTCGAAATTGACTTTAGACTATACAAACCAGGTTTTCAAAGTGGAAAACTTGGATTCCGTCGGCCAGAATTGCCAGGAAGGTCGGGGGTAGTCATTTGACTTAGCAGTGATTGGACACCAGGGCGAGGTCTCATAGGGACCAACGCTACATCCGGCTGTCCGATGGGCAGGTCTGGACACGTTTGGTCGAAATTGACTTTAGACTATACAAACCAGGTTTTCAAAGTGGAAAACTTGGATTCCGTCGGCCGGAATTGCGAGGAAGGTCGGGGGAGCCATATGACTTAGCTGTGATGGGACTCCGGGACGAGGTCTCATTGGTACCAAGGCTACATCCGGCTGACCGATGGGAAGAAGGTCGGGATACTTTTGGTCGAAATTGACTTTAGACTGTACAATCCAGGTTTCCAAAGTGCAAAACTTGGATTCCGTCGGGCAGAATTGCCAGGTAGGTCGGGGGTAGTCATTTGACTTAGCAGTGATTGGACACCAGGGCGAGGTCTCATAGGGACCAACGCTACATCCGGCTGACCGATGGGAAGGTCTGGATACTTTTGGTCGAAAATGACTTTAGTCTATACAAACCAGGTTTCCAAAGAAGAAAACTTGGATTCCGTCGGCCGTAATTGCCAGGAAGGTCGTGGGAGCCATTTGACTTAGCAGTGATGGGACTCCAGGACGAGGTCTCATAGGGACGAAGGCTACATCCGTCTGACCGATGGGAAGGTCGGGATACTTTTGGACGAAATTGACTTTAGACTATACAAACCAGGTTTCCAAAGTGAAAAACTTGGACACCGTCGGGCAGAATTGCCAGGAGGGTCGGGGGTAGTCATTTGACTTAGCAGTGATGGGACTCCAGGACGAGGTCTCACAGGTTCCAAGGCTACATCCGACTGACCAATGGGAAGTTCGGGATACTTTTAGTCGAAATTGACTTTAGACTATACAAACCAGGTTTCCAAAGTGAAAAACTTTGACACCGTCGGGCAGAATTGCCAGGAAGGTAGGGGGTAGCCATTTGACTTAGCAGTGATGGGACTCCAGGACGATGTCACATAGGGACGAAGGCTACATCCGGCTGACCGATGGGAAGGCCTGGATAGTTTTTGTCGAAAATGACTTTAGACAATACAATCCGGGTTTCCAAAGTGCAAAACTTGCATTCCGTCGGGCAGAATTGCCAGGAAGGACGGGGGTAGCCATTTGACTTAGCAGTGATGGGACTCCACGACGATGTCTCTTAGGGACGAAGCCTACATCCGGCTGACCCGTGGGAAGGTGGGGATACTATTGGTCGAAATTGACTTTAGACTATACAATCCAGGTTTCCTAAGTAGAAAACTTGGGCTCCGTCGGACCGAATTGCCAGGAAGGTCGGGGGTAGCCATTTGACTTAGCAGTGATGGGACTCCAGGACGAGATCTCACAGGGAGCAAGGCTACATCCGGCTGACCGATGGGAAGGTCTGTATACTATTGGTCGAAATTGACTTTAGACTATACAAACCAGGTTGCCAATGTGGAAAACGTGGATTCCGTCGGCCAGAATTGCTAGGAAGGTTTGGGGAAGCCATTTGACTTAGCGGTGATTGGACACCAGGGAGAGGTCTCATAGGGACCAAGGCTACATCCGGCTTACCGATGGGAAGGTCGGGATACTTTTGGTCGAATTGACTTTAGACTATACAAACCAGGTTTCCAAAGTAGATAACTTGGATTCCGTCGGCCGGTATTGCCAGGAATGTCAGGGGAATCATTTGACTTAGCTGTGATGGGACTCCAGTACGATGTCTCATAGGGACGAAGGCTACATCCGACTGACCCGTGGGAAGTTCGGGATAATTTTGGTCGAAATTGACTTTAGACTATACAATCCAGGTTTCCAAAGTGCCAAACTTGGATTCCGTCGGGCAGAATTGCCAGGAAGGTCGGGGGTAGCCATTTGACTTAGCAGTGTTTGGACTCCATGACGATGTGTCATAGGGACGAAGGCTACATCCGGCTTACCGATGGGAAGGTCGGGATACATTTGGTCGAAATTGACTTTAGACTATACAAACCAGGTTGCCAAAGTGGAAAACTTGCATTCCGTCGGGGCAGAATTGCCAGGAAGGTCGGGGGTAGTCATTTGACTTAGCAGTGATGGGACTCCAGGACGAGGTCTCATAGGTTCCAAGGCTACATCCGAATGACCAATGGGAAGTTCGAGATACTTTTGGTCGAAATTGACTTTAGACTATACAATCCAGGTTTCCAAAGTGGAAAACTTGGATTCCGTCGGCCAGAAGCGCCAGGACGGTCGGGGGAAGCCATTTGACTTAGCAGTGATGGGACTCCAGGACGAGGTCTCATAGGGACCAAGGCTATATCCGGCTGACCGATGGGAAGGTCGGGATACTTTTGGTCGAAAATGACTTTAGACTATACAAACCAGGTTTTCAAAGTGGAAAACTAGGATTCCGTCGGCCGGAATTGCGAGGAAGGTCGGGGGAGCCATTTGACTTAGCTGTAATGGGACTCCAGGACGAAGTCTCATAGGGACCAAGGCACCATCCGGCTGACCGATGGGAAGGTCGGGATACTTTTGGTCCAAATTGACTTTAGACTATACAAATCAGGTTTTCAAAGTGGAAATCTTGGATTCCGTCGGGCAGAGTAGCCAGGAATGTCGGGGGTAGCTGCCACTTGACATAGTTGTGATGGGACTCCTGGATTAGGCCGCATAGGGACCAAGGCTACATCCGGCTGACCGATGGGAAGGTCGGGATACTTTTGGTCGAAATAGACTTTAGACTATACAAAGCAGGTTGCCAAAGAGGAAAGCTTGGATTCCGTCGGCCAGAATTGCCAGGAAGGTCGGGGGTAGCCATTTGACTTAGCAGTGATTGGACACCAGGGAGAGGTCTCATAGGGACCAAGGCAACATCCGGCTGACCGATGGGAACGTCGGGATAATTTTGGTCGAAATTGACTTTAGACTATACAATCCAGGTTTCCAAAGTGGAAAACTTGGATTCCGTCGGGCAGAATTGCCATGAAGGTCGGGGGTAGTCGTTTGACTTAGCAGTGATTGGACACCATTGCGAGGTCTCATAGGGACCAAGGCTACATCCGGCTGACCGATGGGAAGTTGGGGATACTTTTGTTCGAAATTGACTATAGACTATACAATCCAGGTTTCCAAAGTGGAAAACTTGGATTCCGTCGGCAGAAATTGCCAGGAAGGTCGGGGGAAGCCATTTGACGTAGCGGTGATTGTACACCAGGGAGAGGTCTCATAGGGACCAAGGCTACATCCGGCTGACCGATGGGAAGGTCGGGATACTTTTGGTCGAAATTGACTTTAGACTATACAAACCAGGTTTTCAAAGTGGAAAACTGGGATTCCGTCGGCCAGAATTGCCAGGAAGGTCGGGGGAAGCCATTTGACTTAGCAGTGATGGGACTCCAGGACGAGGTCTCATAGGGACCGAGGCTATATCCGGCTGACCGATGGGAAGGTCGGGATACTTTTGGTCGAAAATGACTTTAGACTATACAAACCAGGTTTTCAAAGTGGAAAACTTGGATTCCGTCGGCCGGAATTGCGAGGAAGGTCGGGGGAGCCATTTGACTTAGCTGTGATGGGACTCCAGGACGAGGTCTCATAGGGACCAAGGAAACATCCGGCTGACCGATGGGAAGGTCGGGATACTATTGGTCGAAATAGACTTTAGACTATACAAAGCAGGTTGCCAAAGAGGAAACCTTGGATTCCGTCGGCCAGAATTGCCAGGAAGGCCGGGGGTAGCCATTTGACTTAGCAGTGATTGGACACCAGGGAGAGGTCTCATAGGGACCAAGGCAACATCCGGCTGACCGATGGGAACGTCGGGATAATTTTGGTCGAAATTGACTTTAGACTATACAATCCAGGTTTCCAAAGTGGAAAACTTGGATTCCGTCGGGCAGAATTGCCATGAAGGTCGGGGGTAGTCGTTTGACTTAGCAGTGATTGGACACCATTGCGAGGTCTCATAGGGACCAAGGCTACATCCGGCTGACCGATGGGAAGTTGGGGATACTTTTGGTCGAAATTGACTATAGACTATACAATCCAGGTTTCCAAAGTGGAAAACTTGGATTCCGTCGGCCGGAATTGCGAGGAAGGTCGGGGGAGCCATTTGACTTAGCTGTGATGGGACTCCAGGACGAAGTCTCATAGGGACCAAGGCAACATCCGGCTGACCGATGGGAAGGTCGGGATACTTTTGGTCCAAATTGACTTTAGACTATAGAAATCAGGTTTTCAAAGTGGAAAACTTGGATTCCGTCGGGCAGAGTAGCCAGGAATGTCGGGGGTAGCTGCCACTTGACATAGTTGTGATGGGACTCCTGGACGAGGCCTCATAGGGACCAAGGCTACATCCGGCTGACCGATGGGAAGGTCGGGATACTTTTGGTCGAAATAGACTTTAGACTATACAAAGCAGGTTGCCAAAGAGGAAACCTTGGATTCCGTCGGCCAGAATTGCCAGGAAGGTCGGGGGTAGCCATTTGACTTAGCAGTGATTGGACACCAGGGAGAGGTCTCATATCGACCAAGGCAACATCCGGCTGACCGATGGGAACGTCGGGATAATTTTGGTCGAAATTGACTTCAGACTATACAATCCAGGTTTCCAAAGTGGAAAACTTGGATTCCGTCGGGCAGAATTGCCATGAAGGTCGGTGGTAGTCGTTTGACTTAGCAGTGATTGGACACCATTGCGAGGTCTCATAGGGACCAAGGCTACATCCGGCTGACCGATGGGAAGGTCGGGATACTTTTGGTCGAATTGACTTTAGACTATACAAACCAGGTTTCCAAAGTAGATAACTTGGATTCCGTCGGCCGGTATTGCCAGGAATGTCAGGGGAACCATTTGACTTAGCTGTGATGGGACTCCAGTACGATGTCTCATAGGGACGAAGGCTACATCCGACTGACCCATGGGAAGTTCGAGATACTTTTGGTCGAAATTGTCTTTAGACTATACAATCCAGGTTTCCAAAGTGCCAAACTTGGATTCCGTCGGGCAGAATTGCCAGGAAGGTCGGGGGTAGCCATTTGACTTAGCAGTGTTTGGACTCCATGACGATGTGTCATAGGGACGAAGGCTACATACGGCTGACCGATGGGAAGGTCGGGATACATTTGGTCGAAATTGACTTTAGAGTATACAAACCAGGTTGCCAAAGTGGAAAACTTGCATTCCGCCGGGGCAGAATTGCCAGGAAGGTCGGGGGTAGTCATTTGACTTAGCAGTGATGGGACTCCAGGACGAGGTCTCATAGGTTCCAAGGCTACATCCGAATGACCAATGGGAAGTTTGAGATACTTTTGGTCGAAATTGACTTTAGACTATACAATCCAGGTTTCCAAAGTGGAAAACTTGGATTCCGTCGGCCAGAAGTGCCAGGACGGTCGGGGGAAGCCATTTGACTTAGCAGTGATGGGACTCCAGGACGAGGTCTCATAGGGACCAAGGCTATATCCGGCTGACCGATGGGAAGGTCGGGATACTTTTGGTCGAAAATGACTTTAGACTATACAAACCAGGTTTCCAAAGTGGAAAACTAGGATTCCGTCGGCCGGAATTGCGAGGAATGTCGGGGGAGCCATTTGACTTAGCTGTGATGGGACTCCAGGACGAAGTCTCATAGGGACCAAGGCAACATCCGGCTGACCGATGGGAAGGTCGGGATACTTTTGGTCCAAATTGACTTTAGACTATAGAAATCAGGTCTTCAAAGTGGAAAACTTGGATTCCGTCGGGCAGAGTAGCCAGGAATGTCGGGGGTAGCTGCCACTTGACATAGTTGTGATGGGACTCCTGGACGAGGTCTCATAGGGACCAAGGCTACATCCGGCTGACCGATGGGAAGGTCGGGATACTTTTGGTCGAAATAGACTTTAGACTATACAATCCAGGTTTCCAAAGTGGAAAACTTGGATTCCGTCGGGCAGAATTGCCAGGAAGGTCGGGGGTAGCCATTTGACTTAGCAGTGATGGGACTCCAGGACGAGATCACATAGGGACCAAGGCTACATCCCGCAGCCCGATGGGAAGGTCGGGATACTTTTGGTCGAAATTGACCTTAGACTATACAATCCAGGTTTCCAAAGTGGAAAACTTGGATTCCGTAGGGCAGAATTGCCATGAAGGTCGGGGGTAGTCATTTGACTTAGCTGTGATGGGACTCCAGGACGAGGTCTCATAGGGACCAAGGCTACATCCGGCTGACCGATGGGTGGGTCGGGATACTTTTGGTCGAAATTTACTTTAGACTATACAAACCAGGTTTCCAAAGTGGAAAACTTGGATTCTGTCGGCCGGAATTGCCAGGAAGGTCGTGGGAGCCATTTGACTTATCTGTGATGGGACCTCAGGACGATGTCTCATAGGGACGAATGCTACATCCGGCTGACCCATGGGAAGTTCGGGATACTTTTGGTCGAAATTCACTTTAGACTATACAATCCAGGTTTCCAAAGTGCAAAACTTGGATTCCGTCGGGCAGAATTGCCAGGAAGGTCGGGGGTAGCCATTTGACTTAGCAGTGATGGGACTCCAGGACGATGTCTCATAGGGACGATGGCTACATCTGGCTGACCGATGGGAAGGTCGGGATACTTTTGGTCGAAATTGCCTTTAGACTATACAATCCAGGTTTCCAAAGTGGAAAACTTGGATTCCGTCGGCCAGAAGTGCCAGGAAGGTCGGGGGGAGCCATTTGACTTAGCAGTGATTGGACACCAGGGAGAGGTCTCATAGGGACCAAGGCTACATCCGGCTGACCGATGGGAAGGTCTGGATACTTTTGGTCGAAAATGACTTTAGACTATACAAAGCAGGTTGCCAAAGAGGAAACCTTGGATTCCGTCGGCCAGAATTGCCAGGAAGGTCGGGGGTAGCTATTTGACTTAGCAGTGATTGGACACCAGGGAGAGGTCTCATAGGGACCAAGGCTACATCCGGCTGACCGATGGGAAGTTCGGGATACATTTGGTCGAAATTGACATTAGACTATACAATCCAGGTTTCCAAAGTGGAAAACTTGGATTCCGTCGGCCAGAATTGCCAGGAAGATCGGGGGTAGCAATTTGACTTAGCAGTGATTGGACACCAGGGAGAGGTCTCATAGGGACCAAGGCAACATCCGGCTGACCGATGGGAACGTCGGGATAATTTTGTTCGAAATTCACTTTAGACTATACAATCCAGGTTTCCAAAGTGGAAAACTTGGATTCCGTCGGGCAGAATTGCCATGAAGGTCGGGGGTAGTCCTTTGACTTAGCAGTGATTGGACACCATTGCGAGGTCTCATAGGGACCAAGGCTACATCCGGCTGACCGATGGGAAGTTGGAGATACTTTTGGTCGAAATTGACTATAGACTATACAATCCAGGTTTCCAAAGTGGAAAACTTGGATTCCGTCGGCCGGAATTGCGAGGAAGGTCGGGGGAGCCATTTGACTTAGCTGTGATGGGACTCCAGGACGAAGTCTCATAGGGACCAAGGCAACATCCGGCTGACCGACGGGAAGGTCGGGATACTTTTGGTCCAAATTGACTTTAGACTATAGAAATCAGGTTTTCAAAGTGGAAACCTTGGATTCCGTCGGGCAGAGTAGCCAGGAATGTCGGGGGTAGCTGCCACTTGACATAGTTGTGATGGGACTCCTGGACGAGGCCTCATAGGGACCAAGGCTACATCCGGCTGACCGATGGGAAGTTCGGGAAACTTTTGGTCGAAATTGACTATAGACTATACAATCCAGGTTTCCAAAGTGGAAAACTTGGATTCCGTCTGCAGAAATTGCCAGGAAGGTCGGGGGAAGCCATTTGACGTAGCGGTGATTGTACACCAGGGAGAGGTCTCATAGGGACCAAGGCTACATCCGGCTGACCGATTGGAAGGTGTGGATACTTTTGGTCGAAAATGACTTTAGACTATACAAAGCAGGTTGCCAAAGAGGAATCCTTGGATTCCGTCGGCCAGAATTGCCAGGAATGTCGGGGGAAGCCATTTGACTTAGCAGTGATGGGACTCCAGGACGAGGTCTCATAGGTTCCATGGCTACATCCGGCTGACCGATGGGAAGGTCGGGATACTTTTGGTCGAAATTGACTTTAGACTATACAAACCAGGTTTTCAAAGTGGAAAACTTGGATTCCGTCGGCCAGAATTGCCAGGAAGGTCGGGGGAAGCCATTTGACTTAGAAGTGATTGGACACCAGGGAGAGGTCTCATAGGGACCAAGGCTACATCCGGCTGACCGATTGGAAGGTCTGGATACTTTTGGTCGAAAATGACTTTAGACTATACAAAGCAGGTTGCCAAAGAGGAATGCTTGGATTCCGTCGGCCAGAATTGCCAGGAAGGTCGGGGGAAGCCATTTGACTTAGCAGTGATGGGACTCCAGGACGAGGTCTCATAGGGACCAAGGCTATATCCGGCTGACCGATGGTAAGGTCGGGATACTTTTGGTCGAAAATGACTTTAGACTATACAAACCAGGTTTTCAAAGTGGAAAACTTGGATTCCGTCGGCCGGAATTGCGAGGAAGGTCGGGGGAGCCATTTCACTTAGCTGTGATGGGACTCCAGTACGAGGTCTCATAGGGACCAAGGAAACATCCGGCCGACCGATGGGAAGGTCGGGATACTATTGGTCGAAATTGACTTTAGACTATACAATCCAGGTTTCCAAAGTGCAAAACTTGGATTCCGTCGGTGCAGAATTGCCAGGAAGGTCGGGGGTAGTCATTTGACTTAGCAGTGATGGGACTCCAGGACGAGGTCTCATAGGGACGAAGGCTACATCCGGCTGACCCATGGGAAGTTCGGGATACTTTTGGTCCAAATTGACTTTAGACTATACAATCCAGGTTTACAAAGTGGAAAACTTGGATTTCGTCTGATAGAATTGCCAGGAAGGTCGGGGGAAGCCATTTGACTTAGCAGTGATTGGACACCAGGGCGAGGTCTCATAGGGACCAAGGCTACATCCGGCAGACCGACGGGAAGGTCGGGATACTTTTGGTCGAAATTGTCTTTAGACTATACAATCCAGGTGTCCAAAGTGCCAAACTTGGATTCCGTCGTGCAGAATTGCCAGGAAGGTCGGGGGTAGCCATTTGACTTAGCAGTGTTTGGACTCCATGACGATGTGTCATAGGGACGAAGGCTACATCCGGCTGACCGATGGGAAGGTCGGGATACTTTTGGTCGAAATTGGCTTTAGACTATACAACCCAGGTTTCCACATTGAAAAACTTGGACACCGTCGGGCAGAATTGCCAGGAAGGTCGGGGGTAGTCATTTGACTTAGCAGTGATGGGACTCCAGGACGAGGTCTCATAGGTTCCAAGGCTACATCCGACTGACCAATGGGAACTTCGGGATACTTTTAGTCGAAATTGACTTTAGACTATACAAATCAGGTTTCCAAAGTGCAAAACTTGGATTCCGTCGGTCAGAATTGCCAGGATGGTCGGGGGCAAACATTTGACTTAGCAGTGATGTGACTCCACGACGATGTCTCATAGGGACGAAGGCTACATCCGGCTGACCCACGGGAAGTCCTGGATACTTTTGGTCGAAATTGACTTTAGACTATACAATCCAGGTTTCCAAAGTGGAAAACTTGGATAGCGTCGGGCAGAATTGCCAGGAAGGTCGGGGGTAGCCATTTGACTTTGCAGTGATGGGACACCAGGACGAGGTCTCAGGTTCCAAGGCTACATCCGGCTGACCGATGGGCAGGTCTGGATACTTTTGGTCGAAAATGACTTTAGACTATACAATCCAGGTTTCCAAAGTGCAAAACTTGGATTCCGCCGGGCAGAATTGCCAGGTAGGTCGGGGGTATTCATTTGACTTAGCAGTGATTGGACACCAGGGCGAATTCTCATAGGGACCAAGGCTACATCCGGCTGACCGATGGGCAGGACTGGATACTATTGGTCGAAAATGACTTTAGACTATACAAACCAGGTTGCCAAAGTGGAAAACTTGGATTCCGTCGGCCAGAATTGCCAGGAAGGTCGGGGGTAGCCATTTGACTTTCCAGTGATGGGACTCCATGACGATGTGTCATAGGGACGAAGGCTACATCCGGCTGTCCGATGGGAAGGTCGGGATACTTTTGGTCGAAAATGACTTTAGACTATACAATCCAGGTTTCCAAAGTGCAAAACTTGGATTCCGTCGGTGCAGAATTGCCAAGAAGGTCGGGGGTAGTCATTTGACTTAGCTGTGATGGGATTCCAGGACGAGGTCTCATAGGGACCAAGGCTACATCCGGCTGACCGATGGGATGGTCGGTATACTTTTGGTCGAAAATGACTTTAGACTATACAATCCAGGTTTCCAAAGTGCAAAACTTGGATTCCGTCGGGCAGAATTGCCAGGAAGGTCGGGGGTAGCCATTCTACTTAGCAGTGATTGGACACCAGGGAGAGGTCTCATAGGGACCAAGGCTACATCCGGCTGACCAATGGGAAGGTCGGGATACTTTTGGTCGAAATTGACATTAGACTATACAAACCAGGTTTCCAAAGTGGAAAACTTGGATTCCGTCGTGCAGAATTGCCAGGAATGTCGGGGGAGCCACTTGACTTAGCTGTGATGGGACTCCAGGACGAGGTCTCATAGGGACCAAGGAAACATCAGGCTGACCGATGGGAAGGTCGGGATACTATTGGTCGAAATTGACTTTAGACTATACAATCCAGGTTTCCAAAGTGGAAAACTTGGATTCCGGCGTGCAGAATTGCCATGAAGGTCGGGGGTAGTCATTTGACTTAGCATTGATTGGACACCAGGGAGAGGTCTCATAGGGACCAAGGCTACACCCGGCTGACCGATGGGATGGACTGGATACTTTTGGTCGAAAATGACTTTAGTCTATACAAACCAGGTTGCCAAAGTGGAAAACTTGGATTCCGTCGGCCGGAATTGCCAGGAAGGTCGAGGGAGCCATTTGACTTAGCTTTGATGGGACTCCAGGACGAGGTCTCATAGGTTCCAAGGCTACATCCGGCTGACCGATGGGAGGGTCGGGATACTTTTGGTCGAAATTGACTTTAGACTATACAAACCAGGTTTCCAAAGTGGAAATCTTGGATTCCGTCGGGCAGAATTGCCATGAAGGTCGGGGGTAGTCATTTGACATAGCATTGATTGGACACCAGGGAGAGGTCTCATAGGGACAAGGCTACAGCCGGCTGACCGATGGGAAGGACTGGATACTTTTGGTCGAAAATGACTTTAGTCTATACAAACCGGGTTGCCATGGTGGAAAACTTGGATTCCGTCGGCCGGAATTGCCAGGAAGGTCGGGGGAGCCATTTGACTTAGCAGTGATGGGACTCCAGGACGATCTCTCATAGGGACGAAGGCTACATCCGGCTGACCGATGGGAAGGTCGGGATACTTTTGTTCGAAACTGACTTTAGACTAAACAATCCAGGTTTCCAAAGTGGAAAACTTGGATTCCGTCGGTCAGAATTGCCAGGAAGGTCGGGGGAAGCCATTTGACTTAGCAGTGATTGGACACCAGGGAGAGGTCTCATAGGGACCAAGGCTACATCCTGCTGACCGATGTGAAGGTCGGGATACTTTTGGTCGAAATTGACTTTAGACTATACAAACCAGGTATTCAAAGTGGAAAACTTGGACTCCGTCGGCCAGAATTGCCAGGAAGGTCGGGGGAAGCCATTCGACTTAGCATTGATTGGACACCAGGGAGAGGTCTCATAGGGACCAAGGCTACATCCGGCTGACCGATGGGCGGGTCGGGATACTTTTGGTCGAAATTGTCTTTAGACTATACAATCCAGGTTTCCAAAGTGGAAGACTTGGATTCCGTCGGCCAGAATTGCCAGGAAGTTCGGGGGTAGCCATTTGACTTAGCAGTGATTGGACACGAGGGCGAGGTCTCATAGGGACCAAGGCTACATCCGGCTGACAGATGGGAAGGTCTGGATACTTTTGGTCGAAAATGACTTTAGACTACACAAACCAGGTTTCCAAAGTGGAAAACATGGCCTCCGTCGGGCAGAATTTTCAGGAAGGTCGGGGGTAGTCATTTGACTCAGCAGTGATGGAACTCCAGGACCAGGTCTCATAGGTTCCAAGGATACATCCGGCTGACCGATGGGAAGGTCGGGATACTTTTGGTCGAAATTGACTTTAGACTATACAATCCAGGTTTCGTAGGTGCAAAACTTGGATTCCGTCGGCCAGAATTGCCAGGAATGTCGGGGGAAGCCATTTGACTTAGAAGTGATTGGACACCAGGGAGAGGTCTCATAGGGACAAAGGCTACATCCGGCTGTCCGATGGGAAGGTCGGGATACTTTTGGTCGAAATTGACTTTAGACTATACAAACCAGGTTTCCAAAGTGGAAAACTTTGATTCCGTCGGCGGGAATTGCCAGGAAGGTCGGGGGAGCCATTTGACTTAGCTGTGATGGGACTCCAGAACGAGGTCTCATAGGGACCAAGGCTACATCCTGCTGATCGATGGGAAGGTCGGGATACTTTTGGTCGAAATTTACTTTAGACTATACAAACCAGGTTTCCAAATTGGAAATCTTGGACTCCGTCGGGCAGAATTGGCAGGAATGTCGGGGGTAGCCATTTGTCTTAGCTGTGATGGGACTCCTGGACGATGTCTCATATGGACCAAGGCTACATCCGGCTGTCCGATGGGAAGGTCGGGATACTTTTGGTCGAAATTGACTTTAGACTATACAAACCAGGTTTCCAAAGTGGAAAACTTGGATTCCGTCGGCCGGAATTGCCAGGAAGGTTGGGGGAGCCATTTGAATTAGCTGTGATGGGACTCCAGGACTAGGTCTCATAGGGACCAAGGCTACATCCGGCTGACCGATGGGAAGGTCGGGATACTTTTGGTCGAAATTGACCTTAGACTATACAATCCAGGTTTCCAAAGTGGAAAACTTGGATTCCGTCGGGCAGAATTGCCATGAAGGTCGGGGGTAGTCATTTGACTTAGCAGTGATTGGACACCAGGTAGAGGTCTCATAGGGACCATGGCTACATCCGGCTGACCGATGGGAAGTTCGGGATGCTTTTGGTCGAAATTGACTTTAGACTATACAATCCAGGTTTCCAATGTGCAAAACTTGGATTCCGTCAGGCAGAATTGCCAGGAATGTCGGGGGAAGCCATTTGACTTAGCAGTGATTGGACACCAGGGAGAGGTCTCATAGGAACCAAGGCTACATCCGGCTGACCGATGGGAAGTACGGGATACTTTTAGTCGAAACTGACTTTAGACTATACAAACCAGGTTGCCAAAGTGGAAAACTTTTATTCCGTCGGCCAGAATTGCCAGGAAGGTCGGGGGTAGTCATTTGACTTAGCAGTGATGGGACTCCAGGACGAGGTCTCATAGGTTCCATGGCTACATCCGGCTGACCGATGGGAAGGTCGGGATACTTTTGGTCGAAATTGGCTTTAGACTATACAATCCAGGTTTCCAAAGTGCAAAACTTGGATTCCGTCGGTGCAGAATTGCCAAGAAGGTCGGGGGTAGTCATTTGACTTAGCTGTGATGGGACTCCAGGACGAGGTCTCATAGGGACCAAGGCTACATCCGGCTGACCGATGGGATGGTCGGTATACTTTTGGTCGAAAATGACTTTAGACTATACAATCCAGGTTTCCAAAGAGCAAAACTTGGATTCCGTCGGGCAGAATTGCCAGGAAGGTCGGGGGTAGCCATTTTACTTAGCAGTGATTGGACACCAGGGAGAGGTCTCATAGGGACCAAGGCTACATCCGGCTGACCAATGGGAAGGTCGGGATACTTTTGGTCGAAATTGACATTAGACTATACAAACCAGGTTTCCAAAGTGGAAAACTTGGATTCCGTCGGGCAGAATTGCCAGGAATGTCGGGGGAGCCACTTGACTTAGCTGTGATGGGACTCCAGGACGAGGTCTCATAGGGACCAAGGAAACATCAGGCTGACCGATGGGAAGGTCGGGATACTATTGGTCGAAATTGACTTTAGACTATACAATCCAGGTTTTCAAAGTGCAAAACTTGCATTCCGTCTGGTCAGAATTGCCAGGAAGGTCGGGGGTAGTCATTTGACTTAGCAGTGATGGGACTCCAGGACGAGGTCTCATAGGTTCCATGGCTACATCCGGCAGACCGATGGGAAGGTCTGGATACTTTTGGTCGAAAATGACTTTAGACTATACAAACCAGGTTGCCAATGTGGAAAACCTGGATTCCGTCGGCCACAATTGCCAGGAATGTCGGGGGTAGCCATTTGACTTAGCAGTTATGGGACTCCAGGACGATGTCTCGTAGGGACGAAGGATACATCCGGGTGACCGATGGGAAGGTCGGGATACTTTTGGTCGACATTGACTTTAGACTGTACAATCCGGGTTTCCAAAGTGGAAAATTGGCCTCCGTCGGGCAGAATTGGCAGGAAGGTCGGGGGTAGTCATTTGACTTAGCAGTGATGGGACTCCAGGACGAGGTCTCATAGGGACCAAGGCTACATCCGGCTGACCGATGGGAAGTTCGGGATACTTTTGGTCGAAATTGACGTTAGGCTATACAATCCAGGTTTCCAAAGTGGAAAACTTGGATTCCGTCGGGCAGAATTGCCTGGAAGGTCGGAGGTAGCCATTTGACTTAGTAGTGATGGGACTCCAGGACGAGGTCTCATAGGGACCATGGCTACATCCGGCTGACCGATGGGAAGTTCGGGATGCTTTTGGTCGAAATTGACTTTAGACTATACAATCCAGGTTTCCAATGTGCAAAACTTGGATTCCGTCAGGCAGAATTGCCAGGAATGTCGGGGGAAGCCATTTGACTTAGCAGTGATTGGACACCAGGGAGAGGTCTCATAGGAACCAAGGCTACATCCGGCTGACCGATGGGAAGTACGGGATACTTTTAGTCGAAATTGACTTTAGACTATACAAACCAGGTTGCCAAAGTGGAAAACTTTTATTCCGTCGGGCAGAATTGCCAGGAAGGTCGGGGGAGCCATTTGACTTAGCTGTGATGGGACTCCAGGACGAGGTCTCATAGGGACCAAGGCTACATCCGGCTGACCGAAGGGAAGGTCGCGATACTTTTGGTCGAAATTGACCTTAGACTATACAATCCAGGTTTCCAAAGTGGAAAACTTGGTTTCTGTCGGGCAGAATTGCCATGAAGGTCGGGCGTAGTCATTTGACTTAGCTGTGATGGGACTCCAGGACGAGGTCACAGGTTCCAAGGCTACATCCGTCTGACCGATGGGAAGTTCGGGATGCTTTTAGTCGAAATTGTCTTTAGACTGTACAATCCGGGTTTCCAAAGTGGAAAACTTGGCCTCCGTCGGGCAGAATTGGCAGGAAGGTCGGGGGTAGTCATTTGACTTAGCAGTGATTGGACACCAGGGCGAGGTCTCACAGGGACCAAGGCTACATCCGGCTGACCGATGGGCAGGTCTGGATACTTTTGGTCGAAAATGACTTCAGACTATACAAACCAGGTTGCCAAAGTGGAAAACTTGGATTCCGTCGGGCAGAATTGCCAGGAATGTCGGGGGAGCCACTTGACTTAGCTGTGATGGGACTCCAGGACGAGGTCTCATAGGGACCAAGGAAACATCAGGCTGACCGATGGGAAGGTCGGGATACTATTGGTCGAAATTGACTTTAGACTATACAATCCAGGTTTTCAAAGTGCAAAACTTGGATTCCGTCAGGCAGAATTGCCAGGAATGTCGGGGGAAGCCATTTGACTTAGCAGTGATTGGACACCAGGGAGAGGTCTCATAGGAACCAAGGCTACATCCGGCTGACCGATGGGCAGGTCTGGATACTTTTGGTCGAAAATGACTTCAGACTATACAAACCAGGTTGCCAAAGTGGAAAACTTGGATTCCTTCGTCCAGTATTGCCAGGAAGGTCGGGGGTAGCCATTTGACTTAGCAGTGATTAGACACCAGGACGAGATCTCATAGGGACCAAGGCTACATCCGGCTGACCGATGGGAAGGTCGGGATACTTTTGGCCGAAATTGACTTTAGACTATACAAACCAGGTTTCCAAAGTGGTAAACTAGGATTCCGTCGGGCAGAATTGCCAGGAATATCGAGGGTAGCCATTTGACTTAGCTGTGATGGGACTCCAGGACGAGGTTTCATAGGGACCATGGCTACATCCTGCTGACCGATGGGAAGGTCGGGATACATTTGGACGAATTTGACTTTAGACTATACAATCCAGGTTTCCAAAGTGCAAAACTTGGATTCCGTCGGGCAAAATTGCGAGGAAGGTCGGGGGTAGTCATTTGACTTAGCAGTGATGGGACTCCACGACGATGTCTCATAGGGACGAAGGCTACATCCGGCTGACCCATGGGAAGTTCGGGATACTTTTGGTCGAAATTGACTTTAGGCTATACAATCCAGGTTTCCAAAGTGCAAAACTAGGATTCCGTCGGGCAGAATTGCCAGGAATATCGAGGGTAGCCATTTGACTTAGCAGTTATGGGACTCCAGGACGATGTCTCATAGGGACGAAGGATACATCCGGCTGACCGATGGGAAGGTCGGGATACTTTTGGTCGACATTGACTTTAGACTGTACAATCCGGGTTTCCAAAGTGGAAAACTTGGATTCCGTCGGCCAGAATTGCCAGGAAGTTCGGGGGAAGCCATTTGACTTAGCAGTGATTGGACACCAGGGAGAGGTCCCATAGGGACCAAGGCTACATCCGGCTGACCGATGGGAAGTTCGGGATACTTTTGGTCGAAATTGACTTTGGCCTATACAATCCAGGTTTCCAAAGTGCAAAACTTGGATTCCGTCGGTCAGAATTGCCAGGAAGTTCGGGGGTAGTCATTTGACTTAGTAGTGATCGGACACCAGGGCGAATTCTCATAGGGACCAAGGCTACATCCAGCTGACCGATGGGCAGGTCTGGGTACTTTTGGTCGAAAATGACTTTAGACGATACAAACCAGGTTGCCAAAGTGGAAAACTTGGATTCCGTCGGCCAGAATTGCCAGGAAGGTCGGGGGTAGCCATTTGACTTTCCAGTGATGGGACTCCAGGACGAGATCTCATAGGGACCAAGGCTACATCCGGCTGACCGATGGGAAGGTCGGGATACTTTTGGTCGAAATTGACTTTAGACTATACAATCCAGGTTTCCAAACTGCAAAACTTGGATTCCGTCGGACAGAATTGCCAGGTAGGTCGGGGGTAGCCATTTGACTTAGCAGTGATGGGACTCCAGGACGAGGTCTCATAGGATCCAAGGCTATATCCGGCTGACCGATGGGAAGTTCGGGATTCTTTTGGTCGAAATTGACTTTAGACTATACAAACCAGGTTTCCAAAGTGGAAAACTTGGATTCCGTCGGCCAGAATTGCCAGGAAGGTCGGGGGTAGCCATTTGACTTAGCAGTGATGGGACTCCAGGACGAGGTCTCATAGGATCCAAGGCTATATCCGGCTGACCGATGGGAAGTTCGGGATACTTTTGGTCGAAATTGACTTTTGACTATACAAACCAGGTTTCCAAAGTGGAAAACTTGGATTCCGTCGGCCAGAATTGCCAGGAAGGTCGGGGGTAGTCATTTGACTTAGTAGTGATCGGACACCAGGGCGAGGTCTCATAGGGACCAAGGCTACATCCGGCTGACAGATGGGAAGGTCTGGATACTTTTGGTCGAAAATGGCTTTAGACTATACAAACCAGATTGCCAAAGTGTGAAACTTGGATTCCGTCGGCAAGAATTGCCAGGAAGGTCTGGTGTAGCCATTTGACTTAGCAGTGATGGGACTCCAGGACGAGATCTCATAGGGACCAAGGCTAAATCCGGCTGACCGATGGGAAGGTCTGGGTACTTTTGGTCGAAAATGACTTTAGGCTATACAAACCAGGTTTCCAAAGTGGAAAACTTGGCCTCCGTCCGGCAGAATTGGCAGGAAGGTCGGTGGTAGTCATTTGACTTAGCAGTGATGGGACTCCAGGACGAGGTCTCAGGTTCCAAGGCTACATCCGGCTGACCGATGGGCAGGTCTGGATACTTTCGGTCGAAAATGACTTTAGACTATACAATCCAGGTTTCCAAAGTGCAAAACTTGGATTCCGTCGTGCAGAATTGCCAGGAATGTCGGGGGAGCCACTTGACTTAGTTGTGATGGGACTCCAGGACGAGGTCTCATAGGGACCAAGGAAACATCCGGCTGACCGATGGGAAGGTCGGGATACTATTGGTCGAAATTGACTTTAGACTATACAATCCAGGTTGCCAAAGTGGAAAACTTGGATTCCGTCGGTCAGAATTGCCAGGAATGTCGGGGGAATCCATTTGACTTAGAAGTGATTGGACACCTGGGAGAGGTCTCATAGGGACCAAGGCTACATCCGGCTGACCGATGGGAAGGTCGGGATACTTTTGGTCGAAATTGACTTTAGACTATACAATCCAGGTTTCCAAACTGCAAAACTTGGATTCCGTCGGACAGAATTGCCAGGTAGGTCGGGGGTAGCCATTTGACTTAGCAGTGATGGGTCTCCAGGAAGAGGTCTCATAGGATCCAAGGCTATATCCGGCTGACCGATGGGAAGTTCGGGATTCTTTTGGTCGAAATTGACTTTAGACTATACAAACCAGGTTTCCAAAGTGGAAAACTTGGATTCCGTCGGCCAGAATTGCCAGGAAGGTCGGGGGTAGCCATTTGACTTAGCAGTGATGGGACTCCAGGACGAGGTCTCATAGGATCCAAGGCTATATCCGGCTGACCGATGGGAAGTTCGGGATACTTTTGGTCGAAATTGACTTTAGACTATATAAACCAGGTTTCCAAAGTGGAAAACTTGGATTCCGTCGGCCAGAATTGCCAGGAAGGTCGGGGGTAGTCATTTGACTTAGTAGTGATCGGACACCAGGGCGAGGTCTCATAGGGTCCAAGGCTACATCCGGCTGACAGATGGGAAGGTCTGGATACTTTTGGTCGAAAATGACTTCAGACTATACAAACCAGGTTGCCAAAGTGGAAAACTTGGATTCCTTCGTCCAGTATTGCCAGGAAGGTCGGGGGTAGCCATTTGACTTAGCAGTGATTAGACACCAGGACGAGATCTCATAGGGACCAAGGCTACATCCGGCTGACCGATGGGAAGGTCGGGATACTTTTGGCCGAAATTGACTTTAGACTATACAAACCAGGTTTCCAAAGTGGTAAACTAGGATTCCGTCGGGCAGAATTGCCAGGAATATCGAGGGTAGCCATTTGACTTAGCTGTGATGGGACTCCAGGACGAGGTTTCATAGGGACCATGGCTACATCCTGCTGACCGATGGGAAGGTCGGGATACATTTGGACGAATTTGACTTTAGACTATACAATCCAGGTTTCCAAAGTGCAAAACTTGGATTCCGTCGGGCAAAATTGCGAGGAAGGTCGGGGGTAGTCATTTGACTTAGCAGTGATGGGACTCCACGACGATGTCTCATAGGGACGAAGGCTACATCCGGCTGACCCATGGGAAGTTCGGGATACTTTTGGTCGAAATTGACTTTAGGCTATACAATCCAGGTTTCCAAAGTGCAAAACTAGGATTCCGTCGGGCAGAATTGCCAGGAATATCGAGGGTAGCCATTTGACTTAGCAGTTATGGGACTCCAGGACGATGTCTCATAGGGACGAAGGATACATCCGGCTGACCGATGGGAAGGTCGGGATACTTTTGGTCGACATTGACTTTAGACTGTACAATCCGGGTTTCCAAAGTGGAAAACTTGGATTCCGTCGGCCAGAATTGCCAGGAAGTTCGGGGGAAGCCATTTGACTTAGCAGTGATTGGACACCAGGGAGAGGTCCCATAGGGACCAAGGCTACATCCGGCTGACCGATGGGAAGTTCGGGATACTTTTGGTCGAAATTGACTTTGGCCTATACAATCCAGGTTTCCAAAGTGCAAAACTTGGATTCCGTCGGTCAGAATTGCCAGGAAGTTCGGGGGTAGTCATTTGACTTAGTAGTGATCGGACACCAGGGCGAATTCTCATAGGGACCAAGGCTACATCCAGCTGACCGATGGGCAGGTCTGGGTACTTTTGGTCGAAAATGACTTTAGACGATACAAACCAGGTTGCCAAAGTGGAAAACTTGGATTCCGTCGGCCAGAATTGCCAGGAAGGTCGGGGGTAGCCATTTGACTTTCCAGTGATGGGACTCCAGGACGAGATCTCATAGGGACCAAGGCTACATCCGGCTGACCGATGGGAAGGTCGGGATACTTTTGGTCGAAATTGACTTTAGACTATACAATCCAGGTTTCCAAACTGCAAAACTTGGATTCCGTCGGACAGAATTGCCAGGTAGGTCGGGGGTAGCCATTTGACTTAGCAGTGATGGGACTCCAGGACGAGGTCTCATAGGATCCAAGGCTATATCCGGCTGACCGATGGGAAGTTCGGGATTCTTTTGGTCGAAATTGACTTTAGACTATACAAACCAGGTTTCCAAAGTGGAAAACTTGGATTCCGTCGGCCAGAATTGCCAGGAAGGTCGGGGGTAGCCATTTGACTTAGCAGTGATGGGACTCCAGGACGAGGTCTCATAGGATCCAAGGCTATATCCGGCTGACCGATGGGAAGTTCGGGATACTTTTGGTCGAAATTGACTTTTGACTATACAAACCAGGTTTCCAAAGTGGAAAACTTGGATTCCGTCGGCCAGAATTGCCAGGAAGGTCGGGGGTAGTCATTTGACTTAGTAGTGATCGGACACCAGGGCGAGGTCTCATAGGGACCAAGGCTACATCCGGCTGACAGATGGGAAGGTCTGGATACTTTTGGTCGAAAATGGCTTTAGACTATACAAACCAGATTGCCAAAGTGTGAAACTTGGATTCCGTCGGCAAGAATTGCCAGGAAGGTCTGGTGTAGCCATTTGACTTAGCAGTGATGGGACTCCAGGACGAGATCTCATAGGGACCAAGGCTAAATCCGGCTGACCGATGGGAAGGTCTGGGTACTTTTGGTCGAAAATGACTTTAGGCTATACAAACCAGGTTTCCAAAGTGGAAAACTTGGCCTCCGTCCGGCAGAATTGGCAGGAAGGTCGGTGGTAGTCATTTGACTTAGCAGTGATGGGACTCCAGGACGAGGTCTCAGGTTCCAAGGCTACATCCGGCTGACCGATGGGCAGGTCTGGATACTTTCGGTCGAAAATGACTTTAGACTATACAATCCAGGTTTCCAAAGTGCAAAACTTGGATTCCGTCGTGCAGAATTGCCAGGAATGTCGGGGGAGCCACTTGACTTAGTTGTGATGGGACTCCAGGACGAGGTCTCATAGGGACCAAGGAAACATCCGGCTGACCGATGGGAAGGTCGGGATACTATTGGTCGAAATTGACTTTAGACTATACAATCCAGGTTGCCAAAGTGGAAAACTTGGATTCCGTCGGTCAGAATTGCCAGGAATGTCGGGGGAATCCATTTGACTTAGAAGTGATTGGACACCTGGGAGAGGTCTCATAGGGACCAAGGCTACATCCGGCTGACCGATGGGAAGGTCGGGATACTTTTGGTCGAAATTGACTTTAGACTATACAATCCAGGTTTCCAAACTGCAAAACTTGGATTCCGTCGGACAGAATTGCCAGGTAGGTCGGGGGTAGCCATTTGACTTAGCAGTGATGGGTCTCCAGGAAGAGGTCTCATAGGATCCAAGGCTATATCCGGCTGACCGATGGGAAGTTCGGGATTCTTTTGGTCGAAATTGACTTTAGACTATACAAACCAGGTTTCCAAAGTGGAAAACTTGGATTCCGTCGGCCAGAATTGCCAGGAAGGTCGGGGGTAGCCATTTGACTTAGCAGTGATGGGACTCCAGGACGAGGTCTCATAGGATCCAAGGCTATATCCGGCTGACCGATGGGAAGTTCGGGATACTTTTGGTCGAAATTGACTTTAGACTATATAAACCAGGTTTCCAAAGTGGAAAACTTGGATTCCGTCGGCCAGAATTGCCAGGAAGGTCGGGGGTAGTCATTTGACTTAGTAGTGATCGGACACCAGGGCGAGGTCTCATAGGGTCCAAGGCTACATCCGGCTGACAGATGGGAAGGTCTGGATACTTTTGGTCGAAAATGACTTTAGACTATACAAACCAGATTGCCAAAGTGTAAAACTTGGATTCCGTCGGCAAGAATTGCCAGGAAGGTCTGGCGTAGCCATTTGACTTAGCAGTGATGGGACTCCAGGACGAGATCTCATAGGGACCAAGGCTAAATCCGGCTGACCGATGGGAAGGTCAGGGTACTTTTGGTCGAAAATGACTTTAGGCTATACAAACCAGGTTTCCAAAGTGGAAAACTTGGCCTCCGTCCGGCAGAATTGGCAGGAAGGTCGGTGGTAGTTATTTGACTTAGCAGTGATGGGACTCCAGGACGAGGTCTCAGGTTCCAAGGCTACATCCGGCTGACCGATGGGCAGGTCTGGATACTTTCGGTCGAAAATGACTTTAGACTATACAATCCAGGTTTCCAAAGTGCAAAACTTGGATTCCGTCGTGCAGAATTGCCAGGAATGTCGGGGGAGCCACTTGACTTAGCTGTGATGGGACTCCAGGACGAGGTCTCATAGGGACCAAGGAAACATCCGGCTGACCGATGGGAAGGTCGGGATACTATTGGTCGAAATTGACTTTAGACTATACAAACCAGGTTTCCAAAGTGGAAAACTTGGATTCCGTCGTGCAGAATTGCCAGGAATGTTGGGGGAGCCACTTGACTTAGTTGTGATGGGACTCCAGGACGAGGTCTCATAGGGACCAAGGAAACATCCGGCTGACCGATGGGAAGGTCGGGATACTATTGGTCGAAATTGACTTTAGACTATACAATCCAGGTATCCAAAGTGCAAAACTTGCATTCCGTCTGGGCAGAATTGCCAGGAAGGTCGGGGGTAGTCATTTGACTTAGGAGTGATGGGACTCCAGGACGAGGTCTCATAGGTTCCATGGCTACATCCGGCAGACCGATGGGAAGGTCTGGATACTTTTGGTCGAAAATGACTTTAGACTATACAAACCAGGTTGCCAATGTGGAAAACCTGGATTCCGTCGGCCACAATTGCCAGGAATGTCGGGGGCAGCCATTTGACTTAGCAGTGATGGGACTCCAGGACGAGATGTCATAGGGACTAAGGCTACATCCGGCAGACCGATGGGAAGGTCTGGATACTTTTGGTCGAAAATGACTTTAGACTATACAAACCAGGTTTCCAAAGTGCAAAACTTGGATTCCGTCGGCCAGAATTGCCAGGAATGTCGGGGGAAGCCATTTGACTTAGCTGTGATGGGACTCCAGGACGAGGTTTCATAGGGACCATGGCTACATCCTGCTGACCGATGGGAAGGTCGGGATACATTTGGACGAATTTGACTTTAGACTATACAATCCAGGTTTCCAAAGTGCAAAACTTGGATTCCGTCGGGCAGAATTGCGTGGAAGGTCGGGGGTAGTCATTTGACTTAGCAGTGATGGGACTCCACGACGATGTCTCATAGGGACGAAGGCTACATCCGGCTGACCCACGGGAAGTTCGGGATACTTTTGGTCGAAATTGACTTTAGCCTATACAATCCAGGTTTCCAAAGTGCAAAACTAGGATTCCGTCGGGCAGAATTGCCAGGAATATCGAGGGTAGCCATTTGACTTAGCAGTTATGGGACTCCAGGACGATGTCTCATAGGGACGAAGGCTACATCCGGCTGACCGATGGGCAGGTCTGGATACTTTTGGTCGAAAATGACTTTAGACTATACAATCCAGGTTTCCAAAGTGCAAAACTTGGATCCCGTCGGGCAGAATTGCCAGGTAGGTCGGGGGTATTCATTCGACTTAGCAGTGATTGGACACCAGGGCGAATTCTCATAGGGACCAAGGCTACATCCGGCTGACCGATGGGCAGGTCTGGATACTTTTGGTCGAAAATGACTTTAGACTATACAATCCAGGTTTCCAAAGTGGAAAACTTGGATTCCGTCGGCCGGAATTGCCAGGAAGGTCGGGGGAAGCCATTTGACTTAGCAGTGATGGGACTCCAGGAAGAGGTCTCATAGGGACCAAGGCTACATCCGGCTGACCGATGGTAAGGTCTGGATACTTTTGGTCGAAAATGACTTTAGACTATACAATCCAGGTTTCCAAAGTGCAATACTTGGATACCTTCGGGCAGAATTGCCAGGAAGGTCGGGGGTAGCCATTTGACTTAGCAGTGATGGGACACCAGGACGAGGTCTCAGGTTCCAAGGCTACATCCGGCTGGCCGATGGGAAGTTCGGGATACTTTTACTCGAAATTGACTTTAGACTATCCAAACCGGGTTGCCAAAGTGGAAAACTTGCATTCCGTCGGGGCAGAATTGCCAGGAAGGTCGGGGGTAGTCATTTGACTTAGCAGTGATGGCACTCCAGGACGAGGTATCATAGGGACCAAGACTACATCCGGCTGACCCATGGGAAGTTCGGGATACTTTTGGTTGAAATTGACTTTAGACTATACAATCCAGGTTTCCAAAGTGCAAAACTTGCATTCCGTCGGGGCTGAATTGCCAGGAAGGTCGGGGGTAGTCATTTGACTTAGCAGTGATGGCACTCCAGGACGAGGTATCATAGGGACCAAGACTACATCCGGCTGACCCATGGGAAGTTCGGGATACTTTTGGTTGAAATTGACTTTAGACTATACAATCCAGGTTTCCAAAGTGCAAAACTTGCATTCCGTCGGGGCAGAATTGCCAGGAAGGTCGGGGGTAGTCATTTGACTTAGCAGTGATGGGACTCCAGGACGAGGTCTCAGGTTCCAAGGTTACATCCGGCTGACCGATGGGAAGTTCTGGATACTTTTAGTCGAAATTGACTTTAGACTATCCAAACCGGGTTGCCAAAGTGGAAAACTTGGATTCCGTCGGCCAGAATTGCCAGGAAGGTCGGGTGTAGCCATTTGATTTAGCAGTGATGGGACACCAGGGAGAGGTCTCATAGGGACCAAGGCTACATCCGGCTGACCGATGGGAAGGTCGGGATACTTTCGGTCGAAATTGACTTTAGACTATACAAACCAGGTTTCCAAAGTGGAAAACTTGGATTCCGTCGGCCGGTATTGCCAGGAAGGTCGGGGGAGCCATTTGACTTAGCTGTGATGGGACTCCAGGACGAGGTCTCGTAGTGACCAAGGCTACATCCTGCTAACCGATGGGAAGGTCGGGATACATTTGGTCGAAATAGACTTTAGACTATACAATCCAGGTTTCCAAAGTGCAAAACTTGGATTCCGTCGGGCAGAATTGCCAAGAAGGTCGGGGGTAGTCATTTGACTTAGCAGTGATGGGACTCCAGGACGAGGTCTCATAGGTTCCAAGGCTACATCCGGCTGACCGATGGGAAGTTCGGGATACTTTTGGTCGAAATTGACTTTAGACTAAACAATCCAGGTTTCCAAAGTGGAAAACTTGGATTCCGTCGGCCTGAATTGCCCGGAAGGTGGGGGTAGCCATTTGACTTAGCAGGTGATTGGACACCAGGGCGAGGACTCATAGGGTCCAAGGCTACATCCGGCTGACCGATGGGAAGGTCGGGATACTTTTGGTCGAAATTGACTTTAGACTATACAGACCAGGTTGCCAAAGTAGAAAACTTGGGCTCCGTCCGGCAGAATTGCCAGGAAGGTCGGGGGTAGTCACTTGACTTAGCAGTGATGGGACTCCAGGACGAGGTCTCATAGGTTCCAAGGCTACATCCGGCTGACCGATGGGAAGGTCGGGATTCTTTTGGTCGAAATTGACTTTAGACTATACAAACCAGGTTTCCAAAGTGCAAAACTTGGATTCCGTCGGGCAGAATTGCCAGGAAGGTCGGGGTTAGTCATTTGACTTAGCAGTGATTGGGCACCAGGGCGAGGTCTCATAGGGACCAAGGCTACATCCGGCTGACCGATGGGCAGGTCTGGATACTTTTGGTCGAAATTGACTTTAGACTATCCAAACCGGGTTGCCAAAGTGGAAAACTTGGATTCCGTCGGCCAGAATTGCCAGGAAGGTCGGGGGAAGCCATTCGACTTAGCAGTGATTGGACACCAGGGAGAGGTCTCATAGGGACCAAGGCTACATCCGGCTGAACGATGGGAGCGTCGGAATACTTTTGGTCGAAATTGACTTTAGACTATACAGGCCAGGTTTCCAAAGTGGAAAACTTGGATTCCGTCGGCCAGAATTGCCAGGAAGGTCGGGGGAAGCCATTTGACTTAGCAGTGATTGGACACCAGGGAGAGGTCTCATAGGGACCAAGGCTGCATCCGGCTGACCGATGGGAAGGTCGGGATACTTTTGGTCGAAATTGACTTTAGACTATACAAACCAGGTTTCCAAAGTGGAAATCTTGGACTCCGTCGGGCAGAATTGGCAGGAAGGTCGGGGGTAGTCATTTGACTTAGCAGTGATGGGACTCCTGGACGAGGTCTCAGGTTCAAAGGCTACATCCGGCAGACCGATGGGAAGTTCGGGATACTTTTAGTCGAAATTGACTTTAGACTATGCAAACCAGGTTTCCAAAGCGGAAAACTTGGATTCCGTCGGCCAGAATTGCCAGCAAGGTCGGGGGTAGTCATTTGACTTAGCAGTGATTGGACACCAGGGCGAGGTCTCATAGGGACCAAGGCTACATCCGGCTGACCGATGGGAAGGTCGGGATACTTTTGGTCGAAATTGACTTTAGACTAAACAATCCAGGTTTCCAAAGTGGAAAACTTGGATTCCGTCGGCCAGAATTGCCAGGAAGGTCGGGGGTAGCCATTTGACTTAGCAGTGATTGGACACCAGGGCGAGGGCTCATAGGGACCAAGGCTACATCTGGCTGACAGATGGGAAGGTCTGGATACTTTTGGTCGAAAATGACTTTAGACTATACAAACCAGGTTGCCAAAGTGGAAAACTTGGATTCCGTCGGCCAAAATTGCCAGGAAGGTCGGGGGAAGCCATTTGACTTAGCGGTGATTGGACACCAGGGAGAGGTCTCATAGGAACCAAGGCTACATCCGGCTGACCGATGGGAACGTCGGGATTCTTTTGGTCGAAACTGACTTTAGACTATACAAACCAGGTTTCCAAAGTGGAAAACTTGGATTCCGTCGGCCAGAATTGCCAGGAAGGTCGGGGGAAGCCATTTGACATAGAAGTGATTGGACACCAGGGAGAGGTCTCATAGGGACCAAGACTACATCCGGCTGAACGATGGGAAGGTCTGGATACTTTTGGTCGAAAATGACTTTAGACTATACAAACCAGGTTTTCAAAGTGGAAAACTTGGATTCCGTCGGCTAGAATTGCCAGGAAGGTCGGGGTAAGCCATTCGACTTAGCAGTGATTGGACACCAGGGAGAGGTCTCATAGGGACCAAGGCTACATCCGGCTGAACGATGGGAGGGTCGGGATACTTTTGGTCGAAATTGACTTTAGACTATACAAGCCAGGTTTCCAAAGTGCAAAACTTGGATTCCGTCGGGCAGAATTGCCAGGCAGGTCGGGGTTAGTCATTTGACTTAGCAGTGATTGGGCACCAGGGCGAGGTCTCATAGGGACCAAGGCTACATCCGGCTGACCGATGGGCAGGTCTGGATACTTTTGGTCGAAATTGACTTTAGACTATACAATCCAGGTTTCCAAAGTGCAAAACTTGAATTCCGTCGGGCAGAATTGCCAGGAAGGTCGGGGGTAGTCACTTGACTTAGCAGTGATGGGACTCCAGGACGAGGTCTCATAGGTTCCAAGGCTACATCCGGCTGACCGATGGGAAGGTCGGGATTCTTTTGGTCGAAATTGACTTTAGACTATACAAACCAGGTTTCCAAAGTGCAAAACTTGGATTCCGTCGGGCAGAATTGCCAGGAAGGTCGGGGTTAGTCATTTGACTTAGCAGTGATTGGGCACCAGGGCGAGGTCTCATAGGGACCAAGGCTACATCCGGCTGACCGATGGGCAGGTCTGGATACTTTTGGTCGAAATTGACTTTAGACTATCCAAACCGGGTTGCCAAAGTGGAAAACTTGGATTCCGTCGGCCAGAATTGCCAGGAAGGTCGGGGGAAGCCATTCGACTTAGCAGTGATTGGACACCAGGGAGAGGTCTCATAGGGACCAAGGCTACATCCGGCTGAACGATGGGAGCGTCGGAATACTTTTGGTCGAAATTGACTTTAGACTATACAGGCCAGGTTTCCAAAGTGGAAAACTTGGATTCCGTCGGCCAGAATTGCCAGGAAGGTCGGGGGAAGCCATTTGACTTAGCAGTGATTGGACACCAGGGAGAGGTCTCATAGGGACCAAGGCTGCATCCGGCTGACCGATGGGAAGGTCGGGATACTTTTGGTCGAAATTGACTTTAGACTATACAAACCAGGTTTCCAAAGTGGAAATCTTGGACTCCGTCGGGCAGAATTGGCAGGAAGGTCGGGGGTAGTCATTTGACTTAGCAGTGATGGGACTCCTGGACGAGGTCTCAGGTTCAAAGGCTACATCCGGCAGACCGATGGGAAGTTCGGGATACTTTTAGTCGAAATTGACTTTAGACTATGCAAACCAGGTTTCCAAAGCGGAAAACTTGGATTCCGTCGGCCAGAATTGCCAGCAAGGTCGGGGGTAGTCATTTGACTTAGCAGTGATTGGACACCAGGGCGAGGTCTCATAGGGACCAAGGCTACATCCGGCTGACCGATGGGAAGGTCGGGATACTTTTGGTCGAAATTGACTTTAGACTAAACAATCCAGGTTTCCAAAGTGGAAAACTTGGATTCCGTCGTGCAGAATTGCCTTGAAGGTCGGGGGTAGTCATTTGACTTAGCAGTGATTGGACACCAGGGCGAGGTCTCATAGGGACCAAGGCTACATCCGACTGACCGATGGGAAGGTCGGGAAACTTTTGGTCGAAAATGACTTTAGACTGTACAAACCAGGTTGTCAAAGTGGAAAACTTGGATTCCGTCGGCCAGAATAGCCAGGAAGGGCGGGGGTAGCCATTTGACTTAGGAGTGATGGGACTCCAGGACAAGATCTCATAGGGACCATGGCTACATCCGGCTGTCCGATTGGAAGGCCTGGATACTTTTGGTCGAAATTGACCATAGACTATACAATCCAGGTTTCCAAAGTGCAAAACTTGGATTCCGTCGGGCAGAATTGCCAGGAAGGTCGGAGGTAGCCATTTGACTTAGCAGTGATTGGACACCAGGGAGAGGTCTCATAGGTACCAAGGCTACATCCGGCTGACCGTTGGGAAGGTCGGGATACTTTTGGTCGAAATTGACTTTAGGCTATACAAACCAGGTTGCCAAAGTTGAAAACTTGGATTCCGTCGGCCGGAATTGCCAGGTAGGTCGGGGGTAGCCATTTGACTTAGCAGTGATGGGACTCCAGGACGATCTCTCATAGGTTCCGAGGCTACATTCGGCTGACCGATGGGAAGGTCTGGATACTTTTGGTCGAAAATGACTTTAGACTATACAAACCAGGTTGCCGAAGTGGAAAAGATGGATTCCGTCGGCCAGAATTGCCAGGAAGGTCGAGGGGTCCATTTGACTTAGCAGTGATGGGACTCCAGGACGAGATCTCATAGGGACCAAGGCTACATCCGGCTCACCGATGGGAAGGCCTGGATACTTTTGGTCGAAATTGACTTTAGACTAAACAATCCAGGTTTCCAAAGCGGAAAACGTGGATTCCGTCGGGCAGAATTGCCAGGGAGGTCGGGGGTAGCCATTTGACTTAGCAGCGATGGGACTCCAGGACCATGTCTCATAGGGACGAAGGCTACATCCGGCTGACCGATGGGAAGGTCGGGATACTTTTGGTCGAAATTGACTTTAGGCTATACGAACCTGGTTGCCAAAGTTGAAAACTTGGATTCCGTCGGCCGGAATTGCCAGGTAGGTCGGGGGTAGCCATTTGACTTAGCAGTGATGGGACTCCAGGACGATGTCTCATAGGTTCCAATGATACATTCGGCTGACCGACGGGACGGTCTGGATACTTTTGGTCGAAAATGACTTTAGACTATACAAACCAGGTTGCCAAAGTGGAAAACTTGGATTCCGTCGGCCAGAATTGCCAGGAAGGTCGGGGGTGGCCATTTGACTTAGCAGTCATGGGACTCCAGGACGAGATCTCATAGGGACCAAGACTACATCCGGCTGACCCATGGGAAGTTCGGGATACTTTTGGTTGAAATTGACTTTAGACTATACAATCCAGGTTTCCAAAGTGCAAAACTTGCATTCCGTCGGGGCAGAATTGCCAGGTAGGTCGGGGGTATTCATTTGACTTAGCAGTGATGGGACTCCAGGACGAGATCTCACAGGGTCCAAGGCTACATCCGGCTGAACGATGGGAAGGTCGGGATACTTTTGGTCGAAATTGACTTTAGACTATACAAACCAGGTTTCCAAAGTGGAAAACTTTGATTCCGTCGGCCGGAATTGCCAGGAAGGTCGGGTGTAGCCATTTGATATAGCAGTGATGGGACTCCAGGACGATGTCTCAGGTTCCAAGGTTACATCCGGCTGACCGATGGGAAGGTCGGGATTATTTTGGTCGAAATTGACTTTAGACTATACAAACCAGGTTTCCAAAGGGCAAAACTTGGATTCCGTCGGCAGAATTGCGAGGACGGTCGGGGGTAGTGATTTGACTTAGCAGTGATGGGACACCAGGACGAGGTCTCATAGGTTGCAAGGCTACATCCGGCTGACCGATGGGAAGGTCGGGATACTTTTGGTCGAAATTGACTTTAGACTATACAAACCAGGTTTCCGAAGTGGAAATCTTGGACTCCGTCGGGCAGAATTGGCAGGAATGTCGGAGGTAGTCATTTGACTTAGCAGTGATGGGACTCCAGGACGAGGTCTCAGGTTCCAAGGTTACATCCGGCTGACCGATGGGAAGTTCTGGATACTTTTAGTCGAAATTGAATTTAGACTATCCAAACCAGGTTTCCAAAGTGGAAAACTTGGATTCCGTCGGGCAGAATTGCCAGGAAGTTCGGGGGTAGCCATTTGACTTAGCTGTGATGGGACTCCTGGACGATGTCTCATATGGGCGAAGGCTACATCCGGCTGACCGATGGGAAGGTCGGTATACTTTTGGTCGAAATTGACTTTAGACTATACAAACCAGGTTTCCAAAGTGGAAAACTTGGATTCCGTCGGGCAGAATTGCCAGGCAGGTCGGGGTTAGTCATTTGACTTAGCAGTGATTGGGCACCAGGGCGAGGTCTCATAGGGACCAAGGCTACATCCGGCTGACCGATGGGCAGGTCTGGATACTTTTGGTCGAAATTGACTTTAGACTATACAATCCAGGTTTCCAAAGTGCAAAACTTGAATTCCGTCGGGCAGAATTGCCAGGAAGGTCGGGGGTAGTCACTTGACTTAGCAGTGATGGGACTCCAGGACGAGGTCTCATAGGTTCCAAGGCTACATCCGGCTGACCGATGGGAAGGTCGGGATTCTTTTGGTCGAAATTGACTTTAGACTATACAAACCAGGTTTCCAAAGTGCAAAACTTGGATTCCGTCGGGCAGAATTGCCAGGAAGGTCGGGGTTAGTCATTTGACTTAGCAGTGATTGGGCACCAGGGCGAGGTCTCATAGGGACCAAGGCTACATCCGGCTGACCGATGGGCAGGTCTGGATACTTTTGGTCGAAATTGACTTTAGACTATCCAAACCGGGTTGCCAAAGTGGAAAACTTGGATTCCGTCGGCCAGAATTGCCAGGAAGGTCGGGGGAAGCCATTCGACTTAGCAGTGATTGGACACCAGGGAGAGGTCTCATAGGGACCAAGGCTACATCCGGCTGAACGATGGGAGCGTCGGAATACTTTTGGTCGAAATTGACTTTAGACTATACAGGCCAGGTTTCCAAAGTGGAAAACTTGGATTCCGTCGGCCAGAATTGCCAGGAAGGTCGGGGGAAGCCATTTGACTTAGCAGTGATTGGACACCAGGGAGAGGTCTCATAGGGACCAAGGCTGCATCCGGCTGACCGATGGGAAGGTCGGGATACTTTTGGTCGAAATTGACTTTAGACTATACAAACCAGGTTTCCAAAGTGGAAATCTTGGACTCCGTCGGGCAGAATTGGCAGGAAGGTCGGGGGTAGTCATTTGACTTAGCAGTGATGGGACTCCTGGACGAGGTCTCAGGTTCAAAGGCTACATCCGGCAGACCGATGGGAAGTTCGGGATACTTTTAGTCGAAATTGACTTTAGACTATGCAAACCAGGTTTCCAAAGCGGAAAACTTGGATTCCGTCGGCCAGAATTGCCAGCAAGGTCGGGGGTAGTCATTTGACTTAGCAGTGATTGGACACCAGGGCGAGGTCTCATAGGGACCAAGGCTACATCCGGCTGACCGATGGGAAGGTCGGGATACTTTTGGTCGAAATTGACTTTAGACTAAACAATCCAGGTTTCCAAAGTGGAAAACTTGGATTCCGTCGGCCAGAATTGCCAGGAAGGTCGGGGGTAGCCATTTGACTTAGCAGTGATTGGACACCAGGGCGAGGGCTCATAGGGACCAAGGCTACATCTGGCTGACAGATGGGAAGGTCTGGATACTTTTGGTCGAAAATGACTTTAGACTATACAAACCAGGTTGCCAAAGTGGAAAACTTGGATTCCGTCGGCCAAAATTGCCAGGAAGGTCGGGGGAAGCCATTTGACTTAGCGGTGATTGGACACCAGGGAGAGGTCTCATAGGAACCAAGGCTACATCCGGCTGACCGATGGGAACGTCGGGATTCTTTTGGTCGAAACTGACTTTAGACTATACAAACCAGGTTTCCAAAGTGGAAAACTTGGATTCCGTCGGCCAGAATTGCCAGGAAGGTCGGGGGAAGCCATTTGACATAGAAGTGATTGGACACCAGGGAGAGGTCTCATAGGGACCAAGACTACATCCGGCTGAACGATGGGAAGGTCTGGATACTTTTGGTCGAAAATGACTTTAGACTATACAAACCAGGTTTTCAAAGTGGAAAACTTGGATTCCGTCGGCTAGAATTGCCAGGAAGGTCGGGGTAAGCCATTCGACTTAGCAGTGATTGGACACCAGGGAGAGGTCTCATAGGGACCAAGGCTACATCCGGCTGAACGATGGGAGGGTCGGGATACTTTTGGTCGAAATTGACTTTAGACTATACAAGCCAGGTTTCCAAAGTGCAAAACTTGGATTCCGTCGGGCAGAATTGCCAGGCAGGTCGGGGTTAGTCATTTGACTTAGCAGTGATTGGGCACCAGGGCGAGGTCTCATAGGGACCAAGGCTACATCCGGCTGACCGATGGGCAGGTCTGGATACTTTTGGTCGAAATTGACTTTAGACTATACAATCCAGGTTTCCAAAGTGCAAAACTTGAATTCCGTCGGGCAGAATTGCCAGGAAGGTCGGGGGTAGTCACTTGACTTAGCAGTGATGGGACTCCAGGACGAGGTCTCATAGGTTCCAAGGCTACATCCGGCTGACCGATGGGAAGGTCGGGATTCTTTTGGTCGAAATTGACTTTAGACTATACAAACCAGGTTTCCAAAGTGCAAAACTTGGATTCCGTCGGGCAGAATTGCCAGGAAGGTCGGGGTTAGTCATTTGACTTAGCAGTGATTGGGCACCAGGGCGAGGTCTCATAGGGACCAAGGCTACATCCGGCTGACCGATGGGCAGGTCTGGATACTTTTGGTCGAAATTGACTTTAGACTATCCAAACCGGGTTGCCAAAGTGGAAAACTTGGATTCCGTCGGCCAGAATTGCCAGGAAGGTCGGGGGAAGCCATTCGACTTAGCAGTGATTGGACACCAGGGAGAGGTCTCATAGGGACCAAGGCTACATCCGGCTGAACGATGGGAGCGTCGGAATACTTTTGGTCGAAATTGACTTTAGACTATACAGGCCAGGTTTCCAAAGTGGAAAACTTGGATTCCGTCGGCCAGAATTGCCAGGAAGGTCGGGGGAAGCCATTTGACTTAGCAGTGATTGGACACCAGGGAGAGGTCTCATAGGGACCAAGGCTGCATCCGGCTGACCGATGGGAAGGTCGGGATACTTTTGGTCGAAATTGACTTTAGACTATACAAACCAGGTTTCCAAAGTGGAAATCTTGGACTCCGTCGGGCAGAATTGGCAGGAAGGTCGGGGGTAGTCATTTGACTTAGCAGTGATGGGACTCCTGGACGAGGTCTCAGGTTCAAAGGCTACATCCGGCAGACCGATGGGAAGTTCGGGATACTTTTAGTCGAAATTGACTTTAGACTATGCAAACCAGGTTTCCAAAGCGGAAAACTTGGATTCCGTCGGCCAGAATTGCCAGCAAGGTCGGGGGTAGTCATTTGACTTAGCAGTGATTGGACACCAGGGCGAGGTCTCATAGGGACCAAGGCTACATCCGGCTGACCGATGGGAAGGTCGGGATACTTTTGGTCGAAATTGACTTTAGACTAAACAATCCAGGTTTCCAAAGTGGAAAACTTGGATTCCGTCGTGCAGAATTGCCTTGAAGGTCGGGGGTAGTCATTTGACTTAGCAGTGATTGGACACCAGGGCGAGGTCTCATAGGGACCAAGGCTACATCCGACTGACCGATGGGAAGGTCGGGAAACTTTTGGTCGAAAATGACTTTAGACTGTACAAACCAGGTTGTCAAAGTGGAAAACTTGGATTCCGTCGGCCAGAATAGCCAGGAAGGGCGGGGGTAGCCATTTGACTTAGGAGTGATGGGACTCCAGGACAAGATCTCATAGGGACCATGGCTACATCCGGCTGTCCGATTGGAAGGCCTGGATACTTTTGGTCGAAATTGACCATAGACTATACAATCCAGGTTTCCAAAGTGCAAAACTTGGATTCCGTCGGGCAGAATTGCCAGGAAGGTCGGAGGTAGCCATTTGACTTAGCAGTGATTGGACACCAGGGAGAGGTCTCATAGGTACCAAGGCTACATCCGGCTGACCGTTGGGAAGGTCGGGATACTTTTGGTCGAAATTGACTTTAGGCTATACAAACCAGGTTGCCAAAGTTGAAAACTTGGATTCCGTCGGCCGGAATTGCCAGGTAGGTCGGGGGTAGCCATTTGACTTAGCAGTGATGGGACTCCAGGACGATCTCTCATAGGTTCCGAGGCTACATTCGGCTGACCGATGGGAAGGTCTGGATACTTTTGGTCGAAAATGACTTTAGACTATACAAACCAGGTTGCCGAAGTGGAAAAGATGGATTCCGTCGGCCAGAATTGCCAGGAAGGTCGAGGGGTCCATTTGACTTAGCAGTGATGGGACTCCAGGACGAGATCTCATAGGGACCAAGGCTACATCCGGCTCACCGATGGGAAGGCCTGGATACTTTTGGTCGAAATTGACTTTAGACTAAACAATCCAGGTTTCCAAAGCGGAAAACGTGGATTCCGTCGGGCAGAATTGCCAGGGAGGTCGGGGGTAGCCATTTGACTTAGCAGCGATGGGACTCCAGGACCATGTCTCATAGGGACGAAGGCTACATCCGGCTGACCGATGGGAAGGTCGGGATACTTTTGGTCGAAATTGACTTTAGGCTATACGAACCTGGTTGCCAAAGTTGAAAACTTGGATTCCGTCGGCCGGAATTGCCAGGTAGGTCGGGGGTAGCCATTTGACTTAGCAGTGATGGGACTCCAGGACGATGTCTCATAGGTTCCAATGATACATTCGGCTGACCGACGGGACGGTCTGGATACTTTTGGTCGAAAATGACTTTAGACTATACAAACCAGGTTGCCAAAGTGGAAAACTTGGATTCCGTCGGCCAGAATTGCCAGGAAGGTCGGGGGTGGCCATTTGACTTAGCAGTCATGGGACTCCAGGACGAGATCTCATAGGGACCAAGACTACATCCGGCTGACCCATGGGAAGTTCGGGATACTTTTGGTTGAAATTGACTTTAGACTATACAATCCAGGTTTCCAAAGTGCAAAACTTGCATTCCGTCGGGGCAGAATTGCCAGGTAGGTCGGGGGTATTCATTTGACTTAGCAGTGATGGGACTCCAGGACGAGATCTCACAGGGTCCAAGGCTACATCCGGCTGAACGATGGGAAGGTCGGGATACTTTTGGTCGAAATTGACTTTAGACTATACAAACCAGGTTTCCAAAGTGGAAAACTTTGATTCCGTCGGCCGGAATTGCCAGGAAGGTCGGGTGTAGCCATTTGATATAGCAGTGATGGGACTCCAGGACGATGTCTCAGGTTCCAAGGTTACATCCGGCTGACCGATGGGAAGGTCGGGATTATTTTGGTCGAAATTGACTTTAGACTATACAAACCAGGTTTCCAAAGGGCAAAACTTGGATTCCGTCGGCAGAATTGCGAGGACGGTCGGGGGTAGTGATTTGACTTAGCAGTGATGGGACACCAGGACGAGGTCTCATAGGTTGCAAGGCTACATCCGGCTGACCGATGGGAAGGTCGGGATACTTTTGGTCGAAATTGACTTTAGACTATACAAACCAGGTTTCCGAAGTGGAAATCTTGGACTCCGTCGGGCAGAATTGGCAGGAATGTCGGAGGTAGTAATTTGACTTAGCAGTGATGGGACTCCAGGACGAGGTCTCAGGTTCCAAGGTTACATCCGGCTGACCGATGGGAAGTTCTGGATACTTTTAGTCGAAATTGAATTTAGACTATCCAAACCAGGTTTCCAAAGTGGAAAACTTGGATTCCGTCGGGCAGAATTGCCAGGAAGTTCGGGGGTAGCCATTTGACTTAGCTGTGATGGGACTCCTGGACGATGTCTCATATGGGCGAAGGCTACATCCGGCTGACCGATGGGAAGGTCGGTATACTTTTGGTCGAAATTGACTTTAGACTATACAAACCAGGTTTCCAAAGTGGAAAACTTGAACTCCGTCGGGCAGAATTGCCAGGAAGGTCGAGGGTAGTCATTTGTATTAGCAGTGATGGGACTCCAGGACGAGGTCACAGGTTCCAAGGCTACATCCGGCTGACCGATGGGAAGTTCGGGATACTTTTAGTCGAAACTGACTTTAGACTATACAAACCAGGTTACCAAAGTGGAAAACTTGGATTCCGTCGACCGGAATTGCCAGGAAGGTCGGGGGAAGCCATTTGACTTAGCAGTGATGGGACTCCAGGACGAGGTCTCATAGGGACCAAGGCTACATCCGGCTGACAGATGGGAAGGTCTGGATACTTTTGGTCGAAAATCACTTTAGACTATACAAACCAGGTTGCCACAGTGGAAAACTTGGATTCCGTCGGCCAAAATTGCCAGGAAGGTCGGGGGAAGCCATTAGGACTTAGCGGTGATTGGACAACAGGGAGAGGTCTCATAGGGACCAAGGCTACATCCGGATGACCGATGGGCAGGTCTGGATACTTTTGGTCGAAATTGACTTTAGACTAAACAATCCAGGTTTCCAAAGTGCAAAACTTGGATTCCGTCGGCAGAATTGCGAGGAAGGTCGGGGGTAGTGATTTGACTTACCAGTGATGGGACTCCAGGACGAGGTCTCATAGGTTCCAAGGCTACATCCGGCTGACCGATGGGAAGGTCGGGATACTTTTGGTCGAAATTGACTTTAGACTATACAAACCAGGTTTCCAAAGTGGAAAACTTGGATTCCGTCGACCGGAATTGCCAGGAAGGTCGGGGGTAGCCATTTGACTTAGCTGTGATGGGACTCCTGGACGATGTCTCATATGGACGAAGGCTTCATCCGGCTGACCGATGGGAAGGTCGGGATACTTTTGGTCGAAATTGACTTTAGACTATACAAACCAGGGTTCCAATGTGGAAAACTTGAACTCCGTCGGGCAGAATTGCCAGGAAGGTCGAGGGTAGTCATTTGAATTAGCAGTGATGGGACTCCAGGACGAGGTCTCAGGTTCCAAGGCTACATCCGGCTGACCGATGGGAAGTTCGGGATACTTTTACTCGAAATTGACTTTAGACTATACAAACCAGGTTACCAAAGTGGAAAACTTGGATTCCGTCGACCGGAATTGCCAGGAAGGTCGGGGGAAGCCATTTGACTTAGCAGTGATGGGACTCCAGGACGAGGTCTCATAGGGACGAAGGCTACATCCGGCTGACCGATGGGAAGGTCGGGATACTTTTGGTCGAAATTGACTTTAGACTAAACAATCCAGGTTTCCAAAGTGGAAAACTTGGATTCCGTCGGCCAGAATTGCCAGGAAGTTCGGGGGTAGCCATTTGACTTAGCAGTGATTGGACACCCGGGCGAGGTCTCATAGGGACCAAGGCTACATCCGGCTGACCGATGGGAAGGTCGGTATACTTTTGGTCGAAATTGACTTTAGACTATACAAACCAGGTTTCCAAAGTGGAAAACTTGAACTCCGCCGGGCAGAATTGCCAGGAAGGTCGAGGGTAGTCATTTGAATTAGCAGTGATGGGACTCCAGGACGAGGTCTCAGGTTCCAAGGCTACATCCGGCTCACCGATGGGAAGTTCGGGATACTTTTGGTCGAAATTGACTTTAGACTAAACAATCCAGGTTTCCAAAGTGGAAAACTTGGATTCCGTCGGCCAGAATTGCCAGGAAGGTCGGGGGTAGCCATTTGACTTAGCATTGATTGGACCCCAGGGAGAGGTCTCATAGGGACCAAGGCTACATCCGGCTGACCGATGGGAAGGTCGGGATTCTTTTGGTCGAAATTAACTTTAGACTATACAAACCAGGTTTTCAAAGTGGAAAACTTGGATTCCGTCGGCCAGAATTGCAAGGAAGGTCGGGGGAAGCCATTCGACTTAGCAGTGATTGGACACCAGGGAGAGGTCTCATAGGGACCAAGGCTACATCCGGCTGAACGATGGGAGGGTCGGGATACTTTTGGTCGAAATTGACTTTAGACTATACAGGCCAGGTTTCCAAAGTGGAAAACTTGGATTCCGTCGGCCAGAATTGCCAGGAAGGTCGGGGGTAGCCATTTGACTTAGCTGTGATGGGACTCCAGGACGAGGTCTCATAGGGACCAAGGCTACATCCTGCTGACCGATGGGAAGGTCGGGATACTTTTGGTCGAAATTGACTTTAGACTATACAAACCAGGTTTCCAAAGTGGAAATCTTGGACTCCGTCGGGCAGAATTGTCAGGAATGTCGGGGGTAGTCATTTGACTTAGCAGTAATGGGACTCCAGGACGAGGTCACAGGTTCCAAGGCTACATCCGGCTGTCCGATGCGAAGTTCTGGATACTTTTAGTCGAAATTGACTTTAGACTATCCAAACCAGGTTTCCAAAGTGGAAAACTTGGATTCCGTCGGGCAGAATTGCCAGGAAGGTCGGGGGTAGCCATTTGACTTAGCTGTGATGGGACTCCAGGACGAGGTCTCATAGGGACCAAGGCTACATCCTGCTGACCGATGGGAAGGTCGGGATACATTTGGTCGAAATTGACTTTAGACTATACAGTCCAGGTTTCCAAGGAGCAAATCTTAGATTCCGTCGGGCAGAATTGCCAAGAAGGTCGGGGGTAGTCATTTGACTTAGCAGTGATGGGACTCCAGGACGAGGTCTCATAGGTTCCAAGGCTACATCCGGCTGACCGATGGGAAGGTCGGGATACTTTTGGTCGAAATTGACTTTAGACTAAACAATCCAGGTTTCCAAAGTGGAAAACTTGGATTCCGTCGGCCAGAATTGCCCGGAATGTGGGGTTAGCCATTTGACTTAGCAGTGATTGGACACCAGGGCGGGGACTCATAGGGTCCAAGGCTACATCCGGCTGACACATGGGAAGGTCTGGATACTTTTGGTCGAAATTGACTTTAGACTATACAAACCAGGTTTCCAAAGTGGAAAACTTGAACTCCGTCGGGCAGAATTGCCAGGAAGGTCGGGGGTAGCCATTTGACTTAGCTGTGATGGGACTCCTGGACGATGTCTCATATGGACGAAGGCTACATCCGGCTGACCGATGGGAAGGTCGGGATACTTTTGGTCGAAATTGACTTTAGACTATACAAACCAGGTTTCCAAAGTGGAAAACTTGAACTCCGTCGGGCAGAATTGCCAGGAAGGTCGAGGGTAGTCATTTGAATTAGCAGTGATGGGACTCCAGGACGAGGTCTCAGGTTCCAAGGCTACATCCGGCTGACCGATGGGAAGTTCGGGATACTTTTAGTCGAAATTGACTTTAGACTATACAAACCAGGTTACCAAAGTGGAAAACTTGGATTCCGTCGACCGGAATTGCCAGGAAGGTCGGGGGAAGCCATTTGACTTAGCAGTGATGGGACTCCAGGACGAGGTCTCATAGGGACGAAGGCTACATCCTGCTGACCGATGGGAAGGTCGGCATACTTTTGGTCGAAATTGACTTTAGACTATACAAACAAGGTTTCCAAAGTGGAAAACTTGTATTCCGTCGGCCAAAATTGCCAGGAAGGTCGGGGGAAGCCATTCGACATAGCGGTGATTGGACAACAGGGCGAGGTCTCATAGGGACCAAGGATACATCCGGCTGACCGATGGGCAGGTCTGGATACTTTTGGTCGAAAATGACTTTAGACTATGCAATCCAGGTTTCCAAAGTGCAAAACTTGGATTCCGCCGGGCAGAATTGCCAGGAAGGTCGGGGGTAGCCATTTGACTTAGCTGTGATGGGACTCCAGGACGAGGTCTCATAGGTTCCAAGGCTACATCCGGCTGACCGATGGGAAGTGCGGGATACTTTTGGTCGAAATTGACTTTATACTAAACAATCCAGGTTTCCAAAGTGGAAAACTTGGATTCCGTCGGCCAGAATTGCCCGGAATGTGGGGGTAGCCATTTGACTTACCAGTGATTGGACACCAGGGCGAGGACTCATAGGGTCCAAGGATACTTCCGGCTGACCCATGGGAAATTCGGGATACTTTTGGTCGAATCTGACTTTAGACTAAACAATCCAGGTTACCAAAGTGGAAAACTTGGATTCCGTCGACCGGAATTGCCAGGAAGGTCGGGGGAAGCCATTTGACTTAGCAGTGATGGGACTCCAGGACGAGGTCTCATAGGGACGAAGGCTACATCCGGCTGACCGATGGGAAGGTCGGCATACTTTTGGTCGAAATTGACTTTAGACTATACAAACAAGGTTTCCAAAGTGGAAAACTTGGATTCCGTCGGCCAAAATTGCCAGGAAGGTCGGGGGTAGCCATTTGTCTTAGCAGTGATTGGAAACCAGGGCGAGGTCTCATAGGGACCAAGGCTACATCCGGCTGACCGATGGGAAGGTCGGTATACTTTTGGTAGAAATTGACTTTAGACTATACAAACCAGGTTTCCAAAGTGGAAAACTTTGATTCCGTCGGCCGGAATTGCCAGGAAGGTCGGGGGAGCCGTTTGACTTAGCTGTGATGGGACTCCAGGACGAGGTCTCATACGGTCCAAGGCTACATCCGGCTGACCGATGGGAAGGTCGGGATACTTTTGGTCGAAATTGACTTTAGACTATACAATCCAGGTTTCCAAAGTGCAAAACTTGGATTCCGTCGGGCAGAATTGCGAGGAAGATCGGAGGTAGTGATTTGACTTAGCAGTGATGGGACTCCAGGACGAGGTCTCATAGGTTCCAAGGCTACATCCGGCTGACCGATGGGAAGTGCGGGATACTTTTGGTCGAAATTGACTTTAGACTAAACAATCCAGGTTCCCAAAGTGGAAAACTTGAATTCCGTTGGCCAGAATTGCCAGGAAGGTCGGGGGTAGCCATTTGACTTAGCAGTGTTGGGACTCCAGGACGAGGTCTCATAGGGACGAAGGCTACATCCGGCTGACCGATGGGAAGGTCGGGATACTTTTGGTCGAAATTGACTTTAGACTATACAAACCAGGTTTCCAAAGTGGAAAACTTGGATTCCGTCGGCCAGAATTGCCAGGACGGTCGGGGGTAGGCATTTCACTTAGCAGTGATGGGACTCCAGGACGATGTCTCATAGGGACGAAGGCTACATCCGTCTGACCGATGGGAAGGTCGGGATACTTTTGGTCGAAATTGACTTTAGACTATAGAAACCAGGTTTCCAAGGTGGAAAACTTGAATTCCGTCGGCCGGAATTGCCAGGAAGGTCGAGGGAGCCATTTGAATTAGCAGTGATGGGAATCCAGGACGATGTCTCATAGGGACGAAGGCTACATCCGGCTGACCGATGGGAAGGTCGGGATACTTTTGGTCGAAATTGACTTTAGACTATACAAACCAGGTTGCCAAAGTGGAATACTTGGATTCCGTCGGCCGGAATTGCCAGGAAGGTCTGGGGCAGCCATTTGACTTAGCAGAAACTGGACTCCAGGACGAGGTCTCATAGGGACCAAAGCTACATCCGGCTGACCGATGGGAAGGTCGGGATACTTTTGGCCGAAATTGACTTTAGACTATACAATCCGGGTTTCCAAAGTGCAAAACTTGGATTCCGTCGGGCAGAATTGCCAGGAAGGTCGGGTGTATCCATTTGACTTAGCAGTGTTGGGACTCCAGGACGAGGTCTCATAGGGACGAAGGCTACATCCGGCTGACCGATGGGAAGGTCGGGAAACTTTTGTTCGAAATTGACTTTAGACTAAACAATCCAGGTTTCCAAATTGGAAAACTTGGATTCCCTCGGCCAGAATTGCCAGGAAGGTCGGGGGTAGCCATTTGACATAGCAGTGATGGGACTCCAGGACGGTATCTCATAGGGACCAAGGCTACATCCGGCTGACCGATGGGAAGGCCTGGATGCTTTTGGTCGAAAATGACTTTAGACTATACAAACCAGGTTTTCAAAGTGGAAAACTTGGATTCCGTCGGCCAGAATTGCCAGGAAGGTCGGGTGTATCCATTTGACTTAGCAGTGTTGGGACTCCAGGACGAGGTCTCATAGGGACGAAGGCTACATCCGGCTGACCGATGGGAAGGTCGGGATACTTTTGTTCGAAATTGACTTTAGACTAAACAATCCAGGTTTCCAAATTGGAAAACTTGGATTCCCTCGGCCAGAATTGCCAGGAAGGTCGGGGGAAGTCATTTGACTTAGCAGTGATTGAACACCAGGGAGAGGTCTCATAGGGACCAAGGCTACATCCGGCTGACCGATGTGAAGTTCGGGATACTTTTGGTCGAAATTCACTTTAGACTATACAATCCAGGTTTCCAAAGTGCAAAACTTGGATTCCGTCGGGCAGAATTGCCAGGAAGGTCGGGGGTAGCCATTTGACTTAGCAGTGATGGGACTACAGGACGATGTCTCATAGGGACGAAGGCTACATCCGGCTGACCGATGTGAAGGTCGGGATACTTTTGGTCGAAATTGACTTTAGACTATCCAAACCAGGTTTCCAAAGTGGAAAACTTGAATTCCGTCGGGCAGAATTGCCAGGAAGGTCGGGGGTAGCCATTTGACTTAGCTGTGATGGGACTCCAGGACGAGGTCTCATAGGGACCAAAGCTACATCCGGCTGACCGATGGGAAGGTCGGGATACTTTTGGTCGAAATTGTCTTTAGACTATACAATCCAGGTTTCCAAAGTGCAAAACTTGGATTCCGTCGGGCAGAATTGCCAGGACGGTCGGGGTAGTCATTTGACTTAGCAGTGATGGGACTCCAGGACGATGTCTCATAGGGACGAAGGCTACATCCGACTGACCGATGGGAAGGCCTGAATACTTTTGGTCGAAATTGACTTTAGACTAAACCATCCAGGTTTACAAAGTTGAAAACTTGTATTCCGTCGGCCAGAATTGCCACGAAGGTCGGGGGTAGCCATTTGACTTAGCAGTGATTGGACACCAGGGCGAGGTCTCATAGGGACCAAGGCTACATCCGGCTGAGCGATGGGAAGGTCGGGATACTTTTGGTCGAAAATGACTTTAGACTATACAATCCAGGTTTCCAAAGTGCAAAACTTGGATTCCGTCGGGCAAAATTCCCAGGAAGGTCGGGTGTAGCCATTTGACTTAGCTGTGATCGGACTCCAGGACGAGGTCTCATAGGGACCAAGGAAACATCCGGCTGACCGATGGGAAGGTCGGGATACTTTTGGTCGAAATTGACTTTAGACTATACAAACCAGGTTTCCAAAGTGGAAAACATTGATTCCGTCGGCCGGAATTGCCAGGAAGGTCGAGGGAGCCATTTGACTTAGCTGTGATGGGTCTCCAGGACGAGATCTCATAGGGACCAAGGCTACATCCGGCTGACCGATGTGAAGGTCGGGATACTTTTGGTCGAAATTGACTTTAGACTATACAAACCAGGTATTCAAAGTGGAAACATTGGATTCCGTCGGCCGGAATTGCCAGGAAGGTAAGGGGAGCCGTTTGACTTAGCTGTGATGGGACTCCAGGACTAGGTCTCATAGGCACCAAGGCTACATCCTGCTGACCGATGGGAAGGTCGGGATACTTTTGGCCGAAATTTACTTTAGACTATAGAATCCAGGTTTCCAAAGTGCAAAACTTAGATTCCGTCGGGCAGAATTGCCAAGAAGGTCGGGGGTAGTCATTTGACTTAGCAGTAATGGGACTCCAGGACGAGGTCTCATAGGATCCAAGGCTACATCCGGCTGACCGATGGGAAGTTCGGAATACTTTTGGTCGAAATTGACTTTAGACTAAACAATCCAGGTTTCCAAAGTGGAAAACTTGGATTCCGTCGGCCAGAATTGCCCGGAAGGTGGGGGTAGCCATTTGACTTAGCAGTGATTGGACACCAGGGCGAGGACTCATAGGGTCCAAGGCTACATCCGGCTGACCGATGGGAAGGTCGTGATACTTTTGGTCGAAAATGACTTTTGACTATACAAAACAGGTTTCCAAAGTGGAAAACTTGGATTCCGTCGGCCAGAATTGCCCGGAAGGTGGGGGTAGCAATTTGACTTAGCTGTGATGGGACTCCAGGACGAGGTCTCATAGGGACGAAGGCTACATCCTGCTGACCGATGTGAAGGTCGGGATACTTTTGGTCGAAATTGACTTTAGACTATACAAACCAGGTATTCAAAGTGGAAAACTTGGACTCCGTCGGGCAGATTTGGCAGGAATGTCGGGGGTAGTCATTTGACTTAGCAGTGATGGGACTCCAGGACGAGGTCTCATAGGTTCCAAAGCTACATCCGGCTGACCGATGGGAAGTACGGGATACTTTTAGTCGAAATTGACTTTAGACTATACAAACCAGGTTGCCAAAGTGGAAAACTTTTATTCCGTAGGCCAGAATTGCCAGGAAGGTCGGGGGTAGTCATTTGACTTAGCAGTGATGGGACTCCAGGACGAGGTCTCATAGGTTCCATGGCTACATCCGGCTGACCGATGGGAAGGTCGGGATACTTTTGGTCGAAATTGGCTTTAGACTATACAATCCAGGTTTCCAAAGTGCAAAACTTGGATTCCGTCGGGCAGAATTGCCAGGCAGGTCGGGGGTGGCCATTTGACTTACCAGTGATTGGACACCAGGGCGAGGTCTCATGGGGACCAAGGCTACATCCGGCAGACCGTCGGGAAGGTCTGGATACTTTTGGTCGAAAATGACTTTAGACTATACAAACCAGGTTGCCAAAGTGGAACACCTGGATTCCGTCGGCCAGAATTGCCAGGAAGGTCGGGGGTAGCCATTTTACTTAGCAGTGATTGGACACCAGGGAGAGGTCTCATAGGGACCAAGGCTACATCCGGCTGACCAATGGGAAGGTCGGGATACTTTTGGTCGAAATTGACTTTAGACTATACAATCCAGGTTTCCAAAGTGGAAAACTTGGATTCCGTCGGCCAGAATAGCCAGGAAGGTCGGAGGTAGCTATTTGACTTAGCAGTGAAGGGACTCCAGGACGAGATCTCATAGGGACCATGGCTACATCCGGCTCACCGATGGGAAGGCCTGGATTCTTTTGGTCGAAATTGACTTTAGACTAAACGATCCAGGTTTCCAATGCGGAAAACGTGGATTCCGTCGGGCAGAATTGCCAGGAAGGTCGGGGGTAGCCATTTGACTTAGCAGCGATGGGACTCCAGGACCATGTCTCATAGGGACGAAGGCTACATCCGGCTGACCGATGGGAAGGTCGGGATACTTTTGGTCGAAATTGACTTTTGGGTATACGAACCTGGTTGCCAAAGTTGAAAACTTGGATTCCGTCGGCCGGAATTGCCAGGTAGGTCGGGGGTAGCCATTTGACTTAGCAGTGATGGGACTCCAGGACGAGGTCTCATAGGTTCCAAGGATAAATTCGGCTGACCGACGGGAAGGTCTGGATACTTTTGGTCGAAAATGACTTTAGACTATACAAACCAGGTTGCCAAAGTGGAAAACTTGGATTCCGTCGGCCAGAATTGCCAGGAAGGTCGGGGGTGGCCATTTGACTTAGCAGTCATGGGACTCCAGGACGAGATCTCATAGGGACCAAGGCTACATCCGACTGACCGATGGGAAGGTCGGGATACTTTTGGTCGAAAATGACTTTAGACTGTACAAACCAGGTTGCCAAAGTGGAAAACTTGGATTCCGTCGGCCAGAATAGCCAGGAAGGTCGGAGGTAGCTATTTGACTTAGCAGTGATGGGACTCCAGGACGAGATCTCATAGGGACCATGGCTACATCCAGCTGACCGATGGGAATTTCGGGATACTTTTGGTCGAAATTGACTTTAGACTAAACAATCCAGGTATTCAAAGTGGAAACATTGGATTCCGTCGGCCGGAATTGCCAGGAAGGTTGGGGGAGCCATTTGACTTAGCTGTGATGGGACTCCAGGACTAGGTCTCATAGGCACCAAGGCTACATCCTGCTGACCGATGGGAAGGTCGGGATACTTTTGGTCGAAATTGACTTTAGACTATACAATCCAGGTTTCCAAAGTGCAAAACTTGGATTCCGTCGGGCAGAATTGCCAGGAAGGTCGGGGGTAGCCATTTGACTTTGCAGCGATGGGACTCCAGGACCATGTCTCATAGGGACGAAGGCTACATCCGGCTGACCGATGGGAAGGTCGGGATACTTTTGGTCGAAATTGACTTTAGGGTATACGAACCTGGTTGCCAAAGTTGAAAACTTGGATTCCGTCGGCCAGAATTGCCAGGAAGGTCGGGGGGTCCATTTGACTTAGCAGTGATGGGACTCCAGGACGAGATCTCATAGGGACCAAGGCTACATCCGGCTCACCGATGGGAAGGCCTGGATTCTTTTGGTCGAAATTGACTTTAGACTAAACAATCCAGGTTTCCAAAGCGGAAAACGTGGATTCCGTCGGGCAGAATTGCCAAGGAAGGTCAGGGGTAGCCATTTGACTTAGCAGTGATGGGACACCAGGGAGAGGTCTCATAGGGACCAAGGCTACATCCGGCTGACCGATGGGAAGGTCGGGATACTTTTGGTCGAAAATGACTTTAGACTATACAAACCAGGTTGCCAAAGTGGAAAACTTGGATTCCGTCGGCCAGAATTGCCAGGAAGGTCGGGGGTGGCCATTTGACTTAGCAGTCATGGGACTCCAGGACGAGATCTCATAGGGACCAAGGCTACATCCGACTGACCGATGGGAAGGTCGGGATACTTTTGGTCGAAAATGACTCTAGACTGTACAAACCAGGTTGCCAAAGTGGAAAACTTGGATTCCGTCGGCCAGAATAGCCAGGAAGGTCGGAGGTAGCCATTTGACTTAGCAGTGATGGGACTCCAGGACGAGATCTCATAGGGACCATGGCTACATCCAGCTGACCGATGGGAATTTCGGGATACTTTTGGTCGAAATTGACTTTAGACTAAACAATCCAGGTTTCCAAAGTGCAAAACTTGGATTCCGTCGGCAGAATTGCCAGGTAGGTAGGGGGTAGCCATTTGACTTAGCAGTGATGGGACTCCAGGACGATGTCTCATAGGGACGAAGGCTACATCCGGCTGACCCATGGGAAGTTCGGGATACTTTTGGTCGAAAATGACTTTAGACTATACAATCCAGGTTTCCAAAGTGCAAAACTTGGATTCCGTCGGGCAAAATTCCCAGGAAGGTCGGGTGTAGCTATTTGACTTAGCAGTGATGGGACATCACGACGATGTTTCGTAGGGACGAAGGCTACATCCGGCTGACCCATGGGAAGTTCGGGATACTTTTGGTCGAAAATGACTTTAGACTATACGAACCAGGTTGCCAAAGTGGAAAACTTGGATTCCGTCGGCCAGAATAGCCAGGAAGGTCGGAGGTAGCCATTTGACTTAGCAGTGATGGGACCCCAGGACGAGATCTCATAGGGACCATGGCTACATCCGGCTGACCGATTGGAAGGCCTGTATACTTTTGGTCGAAATTGACTTTAGACTAAACAACCCAGGTTTCCAAAGTGGAAAACTTGGATTCCGTCGGGCAGAATTGCCAGGAAGGTCGGGGGTAGCCATTTGACTTAGCAGTGATGAGAGCCCAGGACGAGGTCACATAGGTTCCAAGGCTACATCCGGCTGACCGATGGGAAGTTCGGGATACTTTTAGTCGAAATTGACTTTAGACTATAAAATCCAGGTTTCCAAAGTGCAAAACTTGCATTCCGTCGGGGCAGAATTGCCAGGAAGGTCGGGGGTAGTCATTTGACTTAGCAGTGATGGGACTCCAGGACGAGGTATCATAGGGACCAAGACTACATCCGGCTGACCCATGGGAAGTTCGGGATACTTTTGGTCGAAATTGACTTTAGACTATACAATCCAGGTTTCCAAAGTGCAAAACTTGCATTCCGTCGGGGCAGAATTGCCAGGAAGGTCGGGGGTAGTCATTTGACTTAGCAGTGATGGGACATCACGACGATGTCTCATAGGGACGAAGGCTACATCCGGCCGACCGATGGGAAGGTCGGGATACTTTTGGTCGAAATTGACTTTAGACTATACAAACCAGGTTTCCAAAGTACAAAACTTGCATTCCGTCGGGGCAGAATTGCCAGGAAGGTCGGGGGTAGTCATTTGACTTAGCAGTGATGGGACTCCAGGACGAGATCTCATAGGGACCAAGGCTACATCCGGCTCACCGATGGGAAGGCCTGGATACTTTTGGTCGAAAATGACTTTAGACTATACAAACCAGGTTGCCAAAGTGGGAAACTTGGATTCCGTTGGGCAGAATTGCCAGGAAGGTCGGGGGTAGCCATTTGACTTAGCAGTGATTGGACACCAGGGCGAGGTCTCATAGGGACCAAGGCCACAGCCGGTTGACCGATGGGAAGGTCTGGATACTTTTGGTCGAAAATGACTTTAGACTATACAAACCAGGTTTCCAATGTGCAAAACTTGGATTCCGACGGGCAGAATTGCCAGGAAGGTCGGGGGTAGTCATTTGACTTAGCAGTGATGGGACTCCAGGACGAGGTATCATAGGGACCAAGACTACATCCGGCTGACCCATGGGAAGTTCGGGATACTTTTGGTCGAAATTGACTTTAGACTATACAATCCAGGTTTCCAAAGTGCAAAACTTGCATTCCGTCGGGGCAGAATTGCCAGGAAGGTCGGGGGTAGTCATTTGACTTAGCAGTGATTGGACACCAGGGAGAGGTCTCATAGGGACCAAGGCTACATCCGGCTGACCAATGGGAAGTTCGGGATACTTTTGGTCGAAAATGACTTTAGACTATACAATCCAGGTTTCCAAAGTGCAAAACTTGGATTCCGTCGGGCAGAATTGCCAGGAAGGTCGGGTGTAGCTATTTGACTTAGCAGTGATGGGACATCACGACGATGTCTCATAGGGACGAAGGCTACATCCGGCCGACCGATGGGAAGGTCGGGATACTTTTGGTCGAAATTGACTTTAGACTATACAAACCAGGTTTCCAAAGTACAAAACTTGCATTCCGTCGGGGCAGAATTGCCAGGAAGGTCGGGGGTAGTCATTTGACTTAGCAGTGATGGGACTCCAGGACGAGATCTCATAGGGACCAAGGCTACATCCGGCTCACCGATGGGAAGGCCTGGATACTTTTGGTCGAAAATGACTTTAGACTATACAAACCAGGTTGCCAAAGTGGGAAACTTGGATTCCGTTGGGCAGAATTGCCAGGAAGGTCGGGGGTAGCCATTTGACTTAGCAGTGATTCGACACCAGGGCGAGGTCTCATAGGGACCAAGGCCACATCCGGTTGACCGATGGGAAGGTCTGGATACTTTTGGTCGAAAATGACTTTAGACTATACAAACCAGGTTTCCAAAGTGGAAAACTTGAATTAAGTCGGGCAGAATTGCCATGAAGGTCGGGAGTAGTCATTTGACATAGCTGTGATGGGACTCCTGGACGAGGTCTCATAGGGACCAAGGTTAAATCCGGCTGACCGATGGGAAGGTTGGGATACTTTTGGTCGAAACTGACTTTAGACTATACAATCCAGGTTTCCAAAGTGGAAAACTTGGATTCCGTCGGGCAGAATTGCCATGAAGGTCGGGGGTAGTCATTTGACTTAGCAGTGATTGGACACCAGGGCGAGGTCTCACAGGGACCAATGCTACATCCAGCTGACCGATGGGAAGGTCTGGATACTTTTGGTCGAAAATGACTTTAGACTATACAAACCAGGTGGCCAAAGTGGAAAACTTGGATTCCGTCGGCCAGAATTGCCAGGAAGGTCGGGGGTAGCCATTTGACTTAGCAGTGATGGGACTCCAGGACGACGTCTCATAGGTTCCAAAGCTACATCCTGCTGACCGATGGGAAAGTCGGGATTCTTTTGGACAAAATTGACTTTAGACTATTCGATCCAGGTTTACAAAGTGCAAAACTTGGATTCCGTCGGGCAGAATTGCCAGAAAGGTCGGGGGTAGCCATTTGACTTAGCAGTGATTGGACACCAGGGCGAGGTGTCATAGGGACCAAGGCTACATCCGTCTGACCGATGGGAAGGTCGGAATACTTTTGGTCGAAATTGACTTTAGACTATCGAAATCAGGTTATCAAAGTGGAAAACTTGGATTCCGTCGGGCAGAGAAGCCAGGAATGTCGGGGGTAGCTGCCATTTGACAATAGCTGTGATGGGACTCCTGGACGAGGTCTCATAGGGATCAAGGCTACATCCGGCTGACCGATGGGAAGGTCGGGATACTTTTGGTCGAAATTGACTTTAGGCTATACGAACCTGGTTGCCAAAGTTGAAAACTTGGATTCCGTCGGGCAGAATTGCCAGGAAGGTCGGGGGAAGCCATTTGACTTAGCAGTGATGGGACTCCAGGACGAGGTCTCATAGGTTCCAAGGATACATTCGGCTGACCGACGGGAAGGTCTGGATACTTTTGGTCGAAAATGACTTTAGACTATACAAACCAGGTTGCCAAAGTGGAAAACTTGGATTCCGTCGGCCAGAATTGCCAGGAAGGTCGGGGGTGGCCATTTGACTTAGCAGTCATGGGACTCCAGGACGAGATCTCATAGGGACCAAGGCTACATCCGACTGACCGATGGGAAGGTCGGGATACTTTTGGTCGAAAATGACTTTAGACTGTACAAACCAGGTTGCCAAAGTGGAAAACTTGGATTCCGTCTTCCAGAATAGCCAGGAAGGTCGGAGGTAGCCATTTGACTTAGCAGTGATGGGACTCCAGGACGAGATCTCATAGGGACCATGGCTACATCCGGCTGACCGATTGGAAGGACTGGATACTTTTGGTCGAAATTGACTTTAGACTAAACAATCCAGGTTTCCAAAGTGGAAAACTTGCATTCCGTCGGGGCAGAATTGCCAGGAAGGTAGGGGGTAGTCATTTGACTTAGCAGTGATTGGACACCAGGGAGAGGTCTCATAGGGACCAAGGCTACATCCGGCTGACCAATGGGAAGGTCTGGATACTTTTGGTCGAAAATGACTTTAGACTATACAACCCAGGTTTCCAAAGTGGAAAACTGGGACTCCGTCGGGCAGAATTGCCAGGAAGGTCGGGGGAAGCCATTTGACTTAGCAGTGATGTGACTCCAGGACGATGTCTCATAGGGACGAAGGCTACATCCGGCTGACCAATGGGAAGGTCGGGATACTTTTGGTCGAAAATGACTTTAGACTATACAATCCAGGTTTCCAAAGTGCAAAACATGGATTCCGTTGGCCAGAATTGCCAGGAAGGTCGGGGGTAGCCATTTGACTTAGCAGTGATGGGACTCCAGGGCGGGATCTGATAGGGACCAAGGCTACATACGGCTGACCGATGGGAAGGTCTGGATAATTTTGGTCGGAAATGACTTTAGACTATACAAACCAGGTTTCCAAAGTGCAAAACTTGGATTCCGTCGGGCAGAATTGCCAGGAAAGTCGGGGGTAGCCATTTGACTTAGCAGTGATTGGACACCAGGGCGAGGACTCATAGGGACCAAGGCTACATCCGGCAGACCGATGGGAAGGTCTGGATACTTTTGGTCGAAAATGACTTTAGACTATACAAACCAGGTTTCCAAAGTGGAAAACTTGGATTCCGTCGGCCAGAATTGCCACGAAGGTCGGGGGCAGCCATTTTACTTAGCAGTGATGGGACATCATGACGATGTCTCGTAGGGACGAAGGTTACATCCGGCTGACCCATGAGAAGTTCGGGATACTTTTGGTCGAAATTGACTTTAGACTATACAATCCAGGTTTCCAAAGTGCAAAACTTGGATTCCGTCGGGCAGAATTGCCAGGAAGGTCGGAGGTAGCCATTTGACTTAGCAGTGATTGGACACCAGGGAGAGGTCTCATAGGGACCAAGGCTACATCCGGCTGACCGATGGGAAGGTCGGGATACTTTTGGTCGAAATTGACTTTAGGCTATACAAACCAGGTTGCCAAAGTGGAAAACTTGGATTCCGTCGGCCGGAATTGCCAGGTAGGTCGGGGGTAGCCATTTGACTTAGCAGTGATGGGACTCCAGGACGAGGTCTCATAGGTTCCGAGGCTACATTCGGCTGACCGATGGGAAGGTCTGGATACTTTTGGGCGAAAATGACTTTAGACTATACAAACCAGGTTGCTGAAGTGGAAAACTAGGATTCCGTCGGCCGGAATTGCCAGGAAGGTCGGGGGGTCCATTTGACTTAGCAGTGATGGGACTCCAGGACGAGATCTCATAGGGACCAAGGCTACATCCGGCTCACCGATGGGAAGGCCTGGATTCTTTTGGTTGAAATTGACTTTAGACTAAACAATCCAGGTTTCCAAAGTGGAAAACGTGGATTCCGTCGGGCAGAATTGCCAGGAAGGTCTGGGGTAGCCATTTGACTTAGCAGCGATGGGACTCCAGGACCATGTCTCATAGGGACCAAGGCTACATCCGACTGACCGATGGGAAGTTCGGGATACTTTTGGTCGAAAATGACTTTAGACTATACAATCCAGGTTTCCAAAGTGCAAAACTTGGATTCCGTCGGGCAGAATTGCCAGGAAGGTCGGGTGTAGCTATTTGACTTAGCAGTGATGGGACATCACGACTATGTCTCGTAGGGACGAAGGCTACATCCGGCTGACCCATGGGAAGTTCGGGATACTTTTGGTCGAAAATGACTTTAGACTATACGAACCAGGTTGCCAAAGTGTAAAACTTGGATTCCGTCGGCCAGAATTGCCAGGAAGGTCGGGGGCAGCCATTTGACTTAGCAGTGATGGAACTCCAGGACGAGATCTCATAGGATCCAAGGCTACATCCGGCTGACCGATGGGAAGGTCGGTATACTTTTGGTCGAAATTGACCTTAGACTATACAATCCAGGTTTCCAAAGTGCAAAACTTGGATTCCGTCGGGCAGAATTGCCAGGAAGGTCGGGTGTAGCCGTTTGACTTAGCAGCCATGGGACTCCAGGACGAGATCTCATAGGGACCAAGGCTACATCCGACTGACCGATGGGAAGGTCTGGATACTTTTGGTCGAAAATGACTTTAGACTATACAAACCAGGTGGCCAAAGTGGAAAACTTGGATTCCGTCGGCCAGAATTGCCAGGAAGGTCGGGGGTAGCCATTTGACTTAGCAGTGATGGGATTCCACAACGACGTCTCATAGGTTCCAAGGCTACATCCTGCTGACCGATGGGAAAGTCGGGATTCTTTTGGACAAAATTGACTTTAGACTATTCGATCCAGGTTTCCAAAGTGCAAAACTTGGATTCCGTCGGGCAGAATTGCCAGAAAGGTCGGGGGTAGCCATTTGACTTCGCAGTGATGGGACTCCAGGACGAGGTCTCATAGGGACAAAAGCTACATCCGGCTGACCGATGGGAAGGTCTGGATACTTTTGGTCGAAAATGACTTTAGACTATACAAACCAGGTTGCCAAACTGGAAAACTTGGATTCCGTCGGCCAGAATTGCCAGGAAGGTCGGGGGTAGTCATTTGACTTAGCAGTGATTGGACACCAGGGCGAGGTCTCACAGGGACCAAGGCAACATCCGGCTGACCGATGGGAAGCTCTGGATACTTATGTTCGAAAATGACTTTAAACTATACAATCGGGGTTTCCAAAGTGGGAAACTTGGATTCCGTCGGCCGGAATTGCCAGGAAGGTCGGGGGTAGTCATTTGACTTAGCAGTGATTGGACACCAGGGAGAGGGCTCATAGGGACCAAGGCTACATTGGGCTGACCGATGGGTGGGTCGGGATACTTTTGGTCGAAATTGACTTTAGACTATACAAACCAGGTTTCCAAAGTGTAAAACATGGATTCCGTCGGACGGAATTGCCAGGAAGGTCGGGGGAGCCATTTGACTTAGCTGTGACGGGACTCCAGGACGAGGTCTCATAGGTTCCAAGGCTACATCCGGCTGACCGATGGGAAGGTCGGGATACTTTTGGTCGAAAATGACTTTAGGCTATACAAACCAGGTTGCTAAAGTGGAAAACATGGATTCCGTCGGGCAGAATTGCCAGGAAGGTCGGGGGTAGCCATTTGACTTAGCAGTGATGGGACTCTAGGACGAGATCTCATAGGGACCAAGGCTACATCCGGCTGACCGATGGGAAGGTCTGGATACTTTTGGTCGGAAATGACTTTACACTATACAAACAAGGTTTCCAAAGTGCAAAACTTGGATTCCGTCGGCAGAATTGCCAGGTAGGTCGGGGGTAGCCATTTGACTTAGCAGTGATGGGACTCCAGGACGACGTCTCATAGGGACGAAGGCTACATCCGGCTGACCGATGGGCAGGTCTGGATACTTTTGGTCGAAAATGACTTAAGACTATACAAACCAGGTTGCCAAAGTGGAAAACATGGATTCCGTCGGGCAGAATTGCCAGGAAGGTCGGGGGTAGCCATTTGACTTAGCAGTGATGGGACTCCAGAACTATGTCTCATAGGGACGAAGGCTACATCCGGCTGACCGATGGGAAGGACGGGATACTTTTTGTCGAAATTGACTTTAGACTATACAATCCGGGTTTCCAAAGTGGAAAACTTGGATTCCGTCGGGCAGAATTGCCAGGAAGGTCGGGGATAGCCATTTGACTTAGCAGTGATGGGACTACATGACTAGATCTCATAGGGACCAAGGCTACATACGGCTGACCCATGGGAAGTTCGGGATACGTTTGGTCGAAATTGACTTTGGACTATACAATCCAGGTTTCCAAAGAGCAAAACTTGGATTCCGTCAGCCAGAATTGCCAGGAAGGTCGGGGGAAGCCATTTGACTTAGCAGTGATTGGACACCAGGGAGAGGGCTCATAGGGACCAAGGCTACATTGGGCTGACCGATGGGTGGGTCGGGATACTTTTGGTCGAAATTGACTTTAGACTATACAAACCAGGTTTCCAAAGTGTAAAACATGGATTCCGTCGGACGGAATTGCCAGGAAGGTCGGGGGAGCCATTTGACTTAGCTGTGACGGGACTCCAGGACGAGGTCTCATAGGTTCCAAGGCTACATCCGGCTGACCGATGGGAAGGTCGGGATACTTTTGGTCGAAAATGACTTTAGGCTATACAAACCAGGTTGCTAAAGTGGAAAACATGGATTCCGTCGGGCAGAATGGCCAGGAAGGTCGGGGGTAGCCATTTGACTTAGCAGTGATGGGACTCCAGGACGAGATCTCATAGGTTCCAAGGCTACATCCGGCTGACCGATGGGAAGGTCGGGATACTTTTGGTCGAAAATGACTTTAGGCTATACAAACCAGGTTGCTAAAGTGGAAAACATGGATTCCGTCGGGCAGAATTGCCAGGAAGGTCGGGGGTAGCCATTTGACTTAGCAGTGATGGGACTCCAGGACGAGATCTCATAGGGACCAAGGCTACATCCGGCTGACCGATGGGAAGGTCTGGATACTTTTGGTCGGAAATGACTTTACACTATACAAACAAGGTTTCCAAAGTGCAAAACTTGGATTCCGTCGGCAGAATTGCCAGGTAGGTCGGGGGTAGCCATTTGACTTAGCAGTGATGGGACTCCAGGACGATGTCTCATAGGGACGAAGGCTACATCCGGCTGAACGATGGGCAGGTCTGGATACTTTTGGTCGACAATGACTTAAGACTATACAAACCAGGTTGCCAAAGTGGAAAACATGGATTCCGTCGGGCAGAATTGCCAGGAAGGTCGGGGGTAGCCATTTGACTTAGCAGTGATGGGACTCCAGAACGATGTCTCATAGGGACGAAGGCTACATCCGGCTGACCGATGGGAAGGACGGGATACTTTTGGTCGAAATTGACTTTAGACTATACAATCCGGGTTTCCAAAGTGGATAACTTGGATTCCGTCGGGCAGAATTGCCAGGAAGGTCGGGGATAGCCAATTGACTTAGCAGTGATGGGACTACATGACTAGATCTCATAGGGACCAAGGCTACATACGGCTGACCCATGGGAAGTTCGGGATACGTTTGGTCGAAATTGACTTTGGACTATACAATCCAGGTTTCCAAAGAGCAAAACTTGGATTACGTCGGGCAGAATTGCCAGGAATGTCGGGGGTAGCCATTTGACTTAGCAGTGATGGGACTCCAGGACTAGATCTCATAGGGACGAAGGCTACATCCGGCTCACCGATGGGAAGGCCTGGATACTTTTGGTCGAAATTGACTTTAGACTATACAATCCAGGTTTCCAAAGTGGAAAACTTGGACTCCGTCGGGCAGAAGTGCCAGGAAGGACGGGGGAAGCCATTTGACTTAGCTGTGATGGGACTCCAGGACGAGGTCTCATAGGGACCAAGGCTACATCCAGATGAAAAATGGGAAGATCGGGATACTTTTGGTCAAAAATGACTTTAGACTATACAAACCAGGTTTCCAAAGTGTAAAACATGGATTCCGTCTGCCGGAATTGCCAGGAAGGTCGGGGGAGCCATTTGACTTAGCTGTGACGGGACTCCAGGACGAGGTCTCATAGGTTCCAAGGCTACATCCTGCTGACCGATGGGAAGGTCGGGATACTTTTGGTCGAAAATGACTTTAGACTATACAAACCAGGTTGCTAAAGTGGAAAACATGGATTCCGTCGGGCAGAATTGCCAGGAAGGTCGGGGGTAGCCATTTGACTTAGCAGTGATGGGACTCCAGGACGAGATCTCATAGGGACCAAGGCTACATCCGGCTGACCGATGGGAAGGTCTGGATACTTTTGGTCGGAAATGACTTTACACTATACAAACCAGGTTTCCAAAGTGCAAAACTTGGATTCCGTCGGCAGAATTGCCAGGTAGGTCGGGGGAAGCCATTTGACTTAGCAGTGATGGGACTCCAGGACGATGTCTCATAGGGACGAAGGCTACATCCGGCTGACCGATGGGAAGGTCGGGATACTTTTGGTCGAAATTGACTTTAGACTATACAATCCGGGTTTCCAAAGTGGAAAACTTGGATTCCGTCGGGCAGAATTGCCAGGAAGGTCGGGGATAGCCATTTGACTTAGCAGTGATGGGACTACATGACTAGATCTCATAGGGACCAAGGCTACATACGGCTGACCCATGGGAAGTTCGGGATACGTTTGGTCGAAATTGACTTTAGACTATACAATCCAGGTTTCCAAAGTGGAAAACTTGGATTCCGTCGAGCAGAATTGCCAGGAATGTCGGGGGTAGCCATTTGACTTAGCAGTGATGGGACTCCAGGACTAGATCTCATTGGGACCAAGGCTACATCCGGCTGACCGATGGGAAGGTCGGTAAACTTTTGGTCAAAATTGACTTTAGACTATAGAAATCAGGTTTTCAAAGTGGAAAACTTGGATTCCGTCGGGCAGAGTAGCCAGGAATGTGGGGGGTAGCTGCCACTTGACATAGCTGTGATGGGACTCCAGGACGATCTCATAGGGACGAAGGCTACATCCGGCTGACCGATGGGAAGGTCTGGATACTTTTAGTCGAAATAGACTTTAGACTATACAATCCAGGTTCCCAAAGTGGAAAACTTGGACTCCGTGGGGCAGAATTGCCAGGAAGGTCGGGGGAAGCCATTTGACTTAGCAGTGATAGCACTCCAGGACGAGGTCTCATAGGGACCAAGCCTACATCCGGCTGACCGATGGGATGGTCGGGATACTTTTGGTCGAAAATGACTGTAGACTATACAAACCAGGTTTCCAAAGTGGAAAACTTGGATTCCGTCGGCCGGAATTGCCAGGAAGGTCGGGGGTAGCCATTTGACTTAGCATTGATGGGACTCCAGGACCACGTCTCATAGGGACGGAGGCTACATCCGGCTGACCGATGGGAAGGTCGGGATACTTTTGGTCCAAATCGACTTTAGACTATACAAACCAGGTTTCCATAGTGGAAAAGTTGGACTCCGTCCGCCAGAATTGCCAGGACGGTCGGGGGTAGTCACTTGAATTAGCAGTGATGGTACTCCAGGAAGAGGTCTCATAGGTGCCAAGGCTACATCCGGCTGAGCGATGGGAAGGTCTGGATACTTTTGGTCGCAAATAACTTTAGACTATACGAACCAGGTTTCCAAAGTGAAAAACTTGGATTCCGTCGGCCGCAATTGCCAGGAAGGTCGGGGGAGCCATTTGACTTAGCTGTGATGGGACTCCAGGACGAGGTCTCATAGGGACCAAGGCTACATGCGGCTGACCGATGGGAAGGCCTGGATACTTTTGGTCGAAAATGACTTTAGACTATACAAACCAGGTTGCCAAAGTGGAAAACATGGATTCCGTCGGGCAGAATTGCCAGGAAGGTCGGGGGTAGCCATTTGACTTAGCAGTGATAGCACTCCAGGACGAGGACTCATAGGGATCAAGGCTACATCGGGCTGACCGATGGGAAGGTCGGGATACTTTTGGTGGAAAATGACTTTAGACTATACAAACCAGGTTGCCAAAGTAGAAAACTTGGATTCCGTCGGGCAGAATTGCCAGGAAGGTCGGGGGTAGTCATTTGACTCAGCAGTGATTGGACACCAGGGCGTGGTCTCATAGGGACCAAGGCTACATCCGGCTGACCGATGGGAAGGTCGGGATACTTTTGGTCGAAATTGACTTTAGACTATACAAACCAGGTTGCCAAAGTGGAAAACTTGGATTCCGTCGGCCAGAATTGCCAGGAAGGTCGGGGGTAGCCATTTGAATTAGCAGTCCTGGGACTCCAGGACGAGATCTCACAGGGACCAAGGCTACATCCGGCGGACCGATGTGAAGGTCTGAATACTATTGGTCGAAAATGACTTTAGACTATACAAACCAGGTTTTCAAAGTGGAAAACTTGGATTCCGTCGGCCAAAATTGCCAGGAAGGTCGGGGGAAGCCATTCTACTTAGCAGTGATTGGACACCAGGACAATGTCTCATAGGGACCAAGGCTACATCCGGCTGACCGATGGGAAGGTCGGGATACTTTTGGTCGAAATTGACTTTAGACTATACAATCCAGGTTTCCAAAGTGAAAAACTTGGATTCCGTCGGGCAGAATTGCCAGGAAGGTCGGGCTAGCCATTTGACTTAGCAGTGATTGGACACCAGGGCGAGGTCTCATAGGGACCAAGGCTACATCCGGCTGACCGATGGGAAGGTCGGGATACTTTTGGTCGAAATTGACTTTAGACTATACAATCCTGGTTTCCAAAGTGGAAAACTTGGATTCCGTCGGGTAGAATTGCCAGGAAGGTCGGGGATAGCCATTTGACTTAGCAGTGATGGGACTACATGACTAGATCTCATAGGGACCAAGGCTACATACGGCTGACCCATGGGAAGTTCGGGATACGTTTGGTCGAAATTGACTTTGGACTATACAATCCAGGATTCCAAAGAGCAAAACTTGGATTCCGTCGGGCAGAATTGCCAGGAATGTCGGGGGTAGCCATTTGACTTAGCAGTGATGGGACTCCAGGGCTAGATCTCATAGGGACCAAGGCTACATCCGGCTCACCGATGGGAAGGCCTGGATACTTTTGGTCGAAATTGACTTTAGACTATACAATCCAGGTTTCCAAAGTGGAAAACTTGGATTCCGTCGGGCAGAAGCGCCAGGAAGGACGGGGGAAGCCATTTGACTTAGCTGTGATGGGACTCCAGGACGAGGTCTCATAGGGACCAAGGCTACATCCAGATGAACGATGGGAAGATCGGGATACTTTTGGTCAAAAATGACTTTAGACTATACAAACCAGGTTTCCAAAGTGGAAAAGTTGGACTCCGTCCGGCAGAATTGCCAGGACGGTCGGGGGTAGTCACTTGAATTAGCAGTGATGGTACTCCAGGAAGAGGTCTCATAGGTGCCAAGGCTACATCCGGCTGAGCGATGGGAAGGTCGGGATACTTTTGGTCGCAAATGACTTTAGACTATACAAACCAGGTTTTCAAAGTGGAAAACTTGGATTCCGTCGGCCAAAATTGCCAGGAAGGTCGGGGGAAGCCATTCGACTTAGCAGTGATTGGACACCAGGGAGAGGTCTCATAGGGACCAAGGCTACATCCGGCTGACCGATGGGAGGGTCGGGATACTTTTGGTCGAAAGTGACTTTAGACTATACAAACCAGGTTTCGAAAGTGGAAAACTTGGATTCCGTCGGCCGGAATTGCCAGGAAGGTCGGGGGAGTAATTTGACTTAGGTGTGATGGGACTCCAGGACGAGGTCTCATAGGGACCAAGGCTACATCCGGCTGACCGATGGGAAGGTCGGGATACTTTTGCTCGAAATTGACTTTAGACTATACAATCCAGGTTCCCAAAGTGCAAAACTTCGATTCCGTTGGGCAGAATGGCCAGGAAGGTCGGGGGTAGCCATTTGACTTAGCAGTGATGGGATTCCAGGACGATGTCTCATAGGGACGAAGGCTACATCCGGCTGACCGATGGGAAGGTCGGGATACTTTTGGTCGAAATTGACTTTAGACTATACAATCCAGGTTTCCAAAGTGAAAAACTTGGATTCCGTCGGCCGGAATTGCCAGGAAGGTCGGGGGAGCCATTTGACTTAGCTGTGATGGGACTCCAGGACGAGATCTCACAGGGACCAAGGCTACATCCGGCGGACCGATGTGAAGGTCTGAATACTATTGGTCGAAATAGACTTTAGACTATACAATCCAGGTTCCCAAAGTGGAAAACTTGGACTCCGTCGGGCAGAATTGCCAGGAAGGTCGGGGGAAGCCATTTGACTTAGCAGTGATAGCACTCCAGGACGAGGACTCATAGGGACCAAGGCTACATCGGGCTGACCGATGGGAAGGTCGGGATACTTTTGGTCGAAAATGACTTTAGACTATACAAACCAGGTTTCCAAAGTGGAAAACGTGCATTCCGTCGGCCAGAATTGCCAGGAAGGTCTCGGGAAGCCATTTGACTCAGCACTGATTGGACACCAGGGCGAGGTCTCTTAGGGACCAAGGCTACATCCGGCTGACCGATGGGAAGGTCGGGATACTTTTGGTCGAAATTGACTTTAGACTATACAATCCAGGTTTCCAAAGTGCAAAACTTCGATTCCGTTGGGCAGAATGGCCAGGAAGGTCGGGGGTAGCCATTTGACTTAGCAGTGATGGGATTCCAGGACGATGTCTCATAGGGACGAAGGCTACATCCGGCTGACCGATGGGAAGGTCGGGATACTTTTGGTCGAAATTGACTTTAGACTATACAATCCAGGTTTCCAAAGTGCAAAACTTGGATTCCGTCGGGCAGAATTGCAAGGAAGGTCGGGGGTAGCCATTTGACTTAGCAGTGATGGGACTCCAGGTCGAGATCTCACAGGGACCAAGGATACATCCGGCTGGCCGATGGGAAGGTCGGGATACTTTTGGTCGAAAATGACTTTAGACTATACAAACCAGGTTTCCAAAGTGGAAAACGTGCATTCCGTCGGCCAGAATTGCCAGGAAGGTCTGGGGAAGCCATTTGACTCAGCACTGATTGGACACCAGGGCGAGGTCTCTTAGGGACCAAGGCTACATCCGGCTGACCGATGGGAAGGTCGGGATACTTTTGGTCGAAATTGACTTTAGACTATACAATCCAGGTTTCCAAAGTGCAAAACTTCGATTCCGTTGGGCAGAATGGCCAGGAAGGTCGGGGGTAGCCATTTGACTTAGCAGTGATGGGATTCCAGGACGATGTCTCATAGGGACGAAGACTACATCCGGCTGACCGATGGGAAGGTCGGGATACTTTTGGTCGAAATTGTCTTTAGACTATACAATCCAGGTTTCCAAAGTGCAAAACTTGGATTCCGTCGGGCAGAATTGCCATCAAGGTCGGGGGTAGTCATTTGACTTAGCAGTGATGGGACTCCAGGTCGAGATCTCACAGGGACCAAGGCTACATCCGGCTGACCGATGGGAAGGTCGGGATACTTTTGGTCGAAAATGACTTTAGACTATACAAACCAGGTTGCCAAAGTGCAAAACTTCGATTCCGTTGGGCAGAATTGCCAGGAAGGACGAGGGTAGCCATCTGACTTAGCAGTGATGGGACTCCAGGACGATGTCTCATAGGGACGAAAGCTACATCCGGCTGACGGATGGGAAGTTCGGGATACTTTTGGTCGAAATTGACTTTAGACTATACCGTCCAGGTTTCAAAAGTACAAAACTTGGATTCCGTTGGGCAGAATGGCCAGGAAGGTCGGGGGTAGCCATTTGACTTAGCAGTGATGGGATTCCAGGACGATGTCTCATAGGGACGAAGGCTACATCCGGCTGACCGATGGGAAGGTCGGGATACTTTTGGTCGAAATTGACTTTAGACTATACAATCCAGGTTTCCAAAGTGAAAAACTTGGATTCCGTCGGGCAGAATTGCCAGGAAGGTCGGGGGTAGCCATTTGACTTAGCTGTGATGGGACTCCGGGACGAGGTCTCATAGGGACCAAGGCTACATCCGGCTGACCGATGGGAAGGTTGGGATACTTTTGGTCGAAATTGACTTTAGACTATACAATCCAGGTTTCCAAAGTGCAAAACTTGGATTCCGTCTGGCAGAATTGCCAGGAAGGTCGGGGGTAGTCATTTGACTTAGCAGTGATGGGACTCCAGGTCGAGATCTCACAGGGACCAAGGCTACATCCGGCTGACCGATGGGAAGGTCGGGATACTTTTGGTCGAAAATGACTTTAGACTATACAAACCAGGTTTCCAAAGTGGAAAACGTGGATTCCGTCGGCCAGAATTGCCAGGAAGGTCTGGGGAAGCCATTTGACTTAGCATTGATGGGACTCCAGGACCATGTCTCATAGGGACGGAGGCTACATCCGGCTGACCGATGGGAAGGTCGGGATACTTTTGGTCCAAATCGACTTTAGACTATACAAACCAGGTTTCCAAAGTGGAAAAGTTGGACTCCGTCCGGCAGAATTGCCAGGACGGTCGGGGGTAGTCACTTGAATTAGCAGTGATGGTACTCCAGGAAGAGGTCTCATAGGTTCCAAGGCTACATCCGGCTGAGCGATGGGAAGGTCGAGATACTTTTGGTCGAAAATGACTTTAGACTATACAAACCAGGTTTCCACAGTGAAAAACTTGGATTCCGTCGGCCGGAATTGCCAGGAAGGTCGGGGGAGCCATTTGACTTAGCAGTGATGGGACTCCACGACGATGTCTCATAGGGACGAAGCATACATCCGGCTGACCCGTGGGAAGTTCGGGATACTTTTGGTCGAAATTGACTTTAGACTATACAATCCAGCTATCCTAAGTAGAAAACTTGGGCTCCGTCGGCCAGAATTGCCAGGAAGGTCGGGGGTAGCCATTTGACTTAGCAGTGATGGGACTCCAGGACGAGATCTCATAGGGACCAAGGCTACATCCGGCTGACCGATCGGAAGGCCTGTATACTTTTTGTCGAAAGTGACTTTAGACAATACAATCCAGGTTTCCAAAGTACAAAACTTGGATTCCGTGGGGCAGAATTGCCAGGAAGGTCGGGGGTAGCCATTTGACTTAGCAGTGATGGGACTCCACGACGATGTCTCATAGGGACGAAGCCTACATCCGGCTGACCCGTGGGAAGTTCGGGATACTTTTGGTCGAAATTGACTTTAGACTATACAATCCAGGTTTCCTAAGTAGAAAACTTGGGCTCCGTCGGGCAGAATTGCCAGGAAGATCGGGGGTAGCCATTTGACTTAGCAGTGATGGGACTCCAGGAAGAGATCTCACAGGGACCAAGGCTACATCCGGCTGACCGATGGGAAGGTCCGGATACTTTTAGTCGCAATTGACTTTAGACTATACAAACCAGGGTTCCAAAGTGGAAAACGTGGATTCCGTCGGCCAGAATTGCCAGGAAGGTCTGGGGAAGCCATTTGACTTAGCAGTAATTGGACTCCTGGACGAGGTCTCATAGGGACCAAGGCTACATCCGGCTGACCGATGGGAAGGCCTGGATACTTTTGGTCGAAAATGACTTTAGACTATACAAACCAGGTTGCCAAAGTGGAAAACTTGGATTCCGTCGGCCAGAATTGCCAGGTAGGTCGAGGGAAGCCATTTGACATAGCGGTGATTGGACACCAGGGAGAGGTCTCATAGGGACCAAGGCTACATCCGGCTGACCGATGGGAAGGTCTGGATACTTTTGGTCGAAAATGACTTTAGACTATACAAACCAGGTTGCCAAAGTGGAAAACTTGGATTCCGTCGGCCGGAATTGCCAGGAAGGTCGGGGGAAGCCATTTGACTTAGCTGTGATGGGGCTCCAGGACGAGGTCTCATAGGGACAAAAGCTACATCCGGCTGACCGATGGGAAGGTCGGGATACTTTTGGTCGAAATTGACATTAGTCTATACAAACCAGGTTTCCAAAGTGGAAAACTTTGATTCCGTCGGCCAGAATTTCCAGGAAGGTAGGGGGTAGCCATTTGACTTAGCAGTGATTGGACACCAGGGAGAGGTCTCATAGGGACCAAGGCTTCATCCGGCTGACCGATGGGAAGGTCTGGATACTTTTGTTCGAAAATGACTTTAGACTATTCAAACCAGGGTGCCAAAGAGGAAAACTTGGATTCCGTCGGCCAGAATTGCCAGGAAGGTCGGGAGCAGCCATTTGACTTAGCAGTGATGGGACTCCAGGACGAGATCTCATAGGGACCAAGGCTACATCCGGCTGACCGATGGGAAGGCCCGGATACTTTTGGTCGAAAATGACTTTAGACTATACAAACCAGGTTGCCAAAGTGTAAAACTTGGATTCCGTCGGGCAGAATTGCCAGGAAGGTCGGGGGTAGCAATTTAACTTAGCAGTGATTGGACTCCAGGACGAGGTCCCATAGGGACCATGGCTACATCCGACCGAACGATGGGAAGGTAGGGATACATTTGGTCGAAATTGACTTTAGACTATACAAACCAGGTTACCAAAGTGGAAAACTTGGATTCCGTCGGACGGAATTGCCATCAAGGTCTGGGGTAGTCATTTGACTTAGCAGTGATGGGACTCCAGGACGAGGTCTTATAGGTTCCAAGGCTGCATCCGGCTGACCGATGGGAAGGTCGGGATACTTTTTGTCGAAATTGACTTTAGACTATACAATACAGGTTTCCAAAGTGGAAAACTTGGATTCCGTCGGACGGAATTGCCATCAAGGTCGGGGGTAGTCATTTGACTTAGCAGTGATGGGACTCCATGACGAGGTCTCATAGGTTCCAAGGCTGCATCCGGATGACCGATGGGAAGGTCGGGATACTTTTGGTCGAAAATGACTTTAGACTATACAAACCAGGTTTCCAAAGTGGAAAACTGATATTCCGTCGGCCGGAATTGCCAGGAAGGTCGGGGGAGCCATTTGACTTAGCTGTGATGGGACACAAGGACGAGGTCTAATAGCGCCCAAGGCTACATCCAGCTGACCGATGGGAAGGTCTGCATACTTTTGGTCGAAAATGACTTTAGACTATACAAACCAGGTTGCCAAAGTGGAAAACTTGGATTCCGTCGGCCGGAATTGCCAGGAAGGTCGGGGGAAGCCATACGACTTAGCACTGATTGGACACCAGGGAGAGGTCTGTAGGGACCAAGGCTACATCCGGCTGACAGATGGGAAGGTCTGGATACTTTTGGTCGAAAATGACATTAGACTAGACAAACCAGATTGCCAAAGTGGAAAACTTGGATTCCGTCGGCCATAATTGCCAGGAAGGTCGGGTGTAGCCATTTGACTTAGCAGTGATGGGACTCCAGGGCGAGATGTCATAGGGACCAAGGCTACATCCGGCTGACCGATGGGAAGGTCTGGATACTTTTGGTCGAAAATGACTTGAGACTATACAAACCAGGTTGCCAAAGTGGAAAACTTGGATTCCGTCGGCCGGAATTGCCAGGAAGGTCGGGGGAAGCCATTTGACTTAGCAGTGATGGGACTCCAGGACGAGGTCTCATAGGGACGAAAGCTACATCCGGCTGACCGATGGGAAGGTCGGGATACTTTTGGTCGAAATTGACATTAGTCTATACAAACCATGTTTCCAAAGTGGAAAACTTTGATTCCGTCGGCCGGAATTGCCAGGAAGGTCGGGGGAAGCCATTTGACTTGGCGGTGATTGGACACCAGGGAGAGGTCTCATAGAGACCAAGGCTACATCCGGCTGACCGATGGGAAGGTCGGGATACTTTTGGTCGAAATTGGCTTTAGACTATTCAAACCAGGTTGCCAAAGAGGAAAACTTGGTTTCCGTCGGCCAGAATTGCCAGGAAGGTCGGGGGTAGCCATTTGACTTAGCAGTGATGGGACTCCAGGACGAGATCTCATAGGGACCAAGGCTACATCCGGCTGACCGATGGGAAGGCCCGGATACTTTTGGTCGAAAATGACTTTAGACTATACAAACCAGGTTGCCAAAGTGGAAAACTTGGATTCCGTCGGGCAGAATTGCCAGGAAGGTCGGGGATAGCAATTTAACTTAGCAGTGATTGGACTCCAGGACGAGGTCTCATAGGGACCAAGGCTACATCCGACCGAACGATGTGAAGGTAGGGATACATTTGGTCGAAATTGACTTTAGACTATACAAACCAGGTTTCCAAAGTGGAAAACTTGGATTCCGTCGGACGGAATTGCCATCAAGGTCTGGGGTAGTCATTTGACTTAGCAGTGATGGGACTCCAGGACGAGGTCTCATAGGTTCCAAGGCTGCATCCGGCTGACCGATGGGAAGGTCGGGCTACTTTTTGTCGAAATTGACTTTAGACTATACAATACAGGTTTCCAAAGTGGAAAACTTGGATTCCCTCGGGCAGAATTGCCAGGAAGGTCGGGGGTAGCAATTTAACTTAGCAGTGATTGGACTCCAGGACGAGGTCTCATAGGGACCAAGGCTACATCCGACCGACCGATGGGAAGGTAGGGATACATTTGGTCGAAATTGACTTTAGACTATACAAACCAGGTTTCCAAAGTGGAAAACTTGGATTCCGTCGGACGGAATTGCCATCAAGGTCTGGGGTAGTCATTTGACTTAGCAGTGATGGGACTCCAGGACGAGGTCTTATAGGTTCCAAGGCTGCATCCGGCTGACCGATGGGAAGGTCGGGATACTTTTTGTCGAAATTGACTTTAGACTATACAATACAGGTTTCCAAAGTGGAAAACTTGGATTCCGTCGGGCAGAATTGCCAGGAATGTCGGGGGTAGCCATTTTACTTAGAAGTGATTGGACACCAGGGAGAGGTCTCATAGGACCAAGGCTACATCCGGCTGACCGATGGGACGGTCGGGATTCTTTTGGTCGAAATTGACTTTAGACTATACAAACCAGGTTTTCAAAGTGGAAAACTTGGATTCCGTCGGCCAGTCTTACCAGGAAGGTCGGGGGAAGCCATTCGACTTAGCAGTGATTGGACACCAGGGAGAGGTCTCATAGGGACCAAGGCTACATCCGGCTGACCGATGAGAGGGTCGGGATTCTTATGGTCGAAATTGACTTTAGACTATACAAACCAGGTTTTCAAAGTGGAAACTTGGATTCCGTCGGCCGGAATTGCGAGGAAGGTCGGGGGAGCCATTTCACTTAGCTGTGATGGGACTCCGGGACAAGGTCTCATAGGGACCAAGACTACATCCGGCTGCCCGATGGGAAGGTCGGGATACTTTTGGTCGAAATTGACTTTAGACTATACAATCCAGGTTTCCAAAGTGCAAAACTTGCATTCCGTCGGGGCAGAATTGCCAGGAAGGACGAGGGTAGCCATCTGACTTAGCAGTGATGGGACTCCAGGACGATGTCTCATAGGGACGAAAGCTACATCCGGCTGACGGATGGGAAGGACGGGATACTTTTGGTCGAAATTGACTTTATACTATACAATCCCGGTTTCCAAAGTGGACAACTTGGATTCCGTCGGGCAGAATTGCCAGGAAGGTCGGGGGAAGCCATATGACTTAGAAGTGATTGGACACCAGGGAGAGGTCTCATAGGGACGAAGCCTACATCCGGCTGACCCGTGGGAAGTTCAGGATACTTTTGGTCGAAATTGACTTTAGACTATACAATCCAGGTTTCCTAAGTAGAAAACTTGGGTTCCGTCGGGCAGAATTTCCAGGAAGGTCGGGGGTAGCCATTTGACTTAGCAGTGATGGGACTCCAGGACGAGATCTCACAGGGACCAAGGCTACATCCGGCTGACCGATGGGAATGTCTGGATACTTTTGGTCGAAATTGACTTTAGACAATACAATCCAGGTTTCCAAAGTGCAAAACTTGCATACCGTCGGGCAGAATTGCCAGGAAGGTCGGGGGTAGCCATTTGACTTAGCAGTGATGGGACTCCACGACGATGTCTCATAGGGACCAAGGCTACATCCGGCTGACCGATGGGAAGGCCTGGATACTTTTTGTCGAAAATTACTTTAGACAATACAATCCAGGTTTCCAAAGTGCAAAACTTGGATTCCGTCGGGCAGAATTGCCAGGAAGGTCGGGGGTAGCCATTTGACTTAGCAGTCATGGGACTCCAGGACGAGATCTCACAGGGACCAAGGCTACATCCGGTGACCGATGGTAAGTTCGGGATACTTTTGGTCGAAATTGACTTTAGACTATACAAACCAGGTTTTCAAAGTGGAAAACTTGGATTCCGTCGGCCGGAATTGCGAGGAAGGTCGAGGGAGCCATTTGACTTAGCTGTGATGGGACTCCAGGACGAGGTCTCATAGAGACCAAGGCTACATCAGACTGACCGATGAGAAGGCCTGAATACTTTTAGTCGAAAATGACATTAGACTAGACAAACCAGATTGCCAAAGTGGAAAACTTGGATTCCGTCGGCCATAATTGCCAGGAAGGTCGGGTGTAGCCATTTGATTTAGCAGAGATGGGACTCCAGGGCGAGATCTCATAGGGACCTAAGGCTACATCCAGCTGACCGATGGGAAGGTCTGGATACTTTTGGTCGAAAATGACTTTAGACTATACAATCCAGGTTTCCGAAGTGCAAAACTTGGATTCCGTCGGGCAGAATTGCCAGGAAGGTCGGGGGTAGTCATTTGACTTAGCAGTGATGGGACTCCAGGACGAGGTCTCAGGTTCCATGGCTACATCCGGCTGACCGATGGGAAGTTCGGGATACTATTAGTCGAAATTGACTTTAGACTATACAAACCAGGTTTCCAAAGTGGAAAACTTGGATTCCGTCGGCCGGAATTGCCAGGAAGGTCGGGGGAAGCAATTTGACTTAGCAGTGATGGGACTCCAGGACGAGGTCTCATAGGGACGAAAGCTACATCCGGCTGACCGATGGGAAGGTCGGGATACTTTTGGTCGAAACTGACTTTAGACTAAACAATCCAGGTTTCCAAAGTGGAAAACTTGGATTTCGTCGGCCAGAATTGCCAGGGAGGTCGGGGATAGCCATTTGACTTGGCAGTGATTGGACACCAGGGCGAGGTCTCATAGGGACTAAGGCTACATCCGGCTGACAGATGGGAAGGTCTGGATACTTTTGGTCGAAATTGACATTAGTCTATACAAACCAGGTTTCCAAAGTGGAAAACTTTGATTCCGTCGGCCGGAATTGCCAGGAAGGTCGGGGGAAGCCATTTGACTTGGCGGTGATTGGACACCAGGGAGAGGTCTCATAGGGACCAAGGCTACATCCGGCTGACCGATGGGAAGGTCGGGATTCTTTTGGTCGAAATTGACTATAGACTATACAAACTAGGTTTTCAAAGTGGAAAACTTGGATTCCGTCGGCCAGAATTGCCAGGAAGGTCGGGGGAAACCATTCGACATAGCAGTGATTGGACACCAGGGAGAGGTCTCATAGGGACGAAAGCTACATCCAGCTAACAGATGGGGGGGTCGGGATACTTTTGGTCGAAATTGACGTTAGACTATACAGGCCAGGTTTCCAAAGTGGAAAACTTGGATTCCGTCGGCCAGAATTGCCAGGAATGTCGGGGGAAGCCATTTGACTTAGGAGTGATTGGACACCAGGGAGAGATCTCATAGGGACCAAGGCTACATCCGGCTGACCGATGGGATGGCCTGGATACTTTTGATCGAAAATTACTTTAGACTATACAAACCAGGTTTCCAAAGTGCAAAACTTGGATTCCGTCGGGCAGAATTGCCAGGAAGGTCGGGGGTAGCCATTTGACTTGGCAGTGATGGGACTCCAGGACGAGGTCTCATAGGTTCCAAGGCTACATCCGGCTGACCGATGGGAAGTTCGGGATACTTTTGGTCGAAAGTGACTTTAGACTATACAAACCAGGTTTTCAAAGTGGAAAACTTGGATTCCGTCGGCCAGAATTGCCAGGAAGGCCGGGGGAAGCCATTTGACTTAGAAGTGGTTGGACACCAGGGAGAAATCTCATAGGGACCAAGGCTACATCCGGCTGACCGATGGGAAGGCATGGATACTTTTGATCGAAAATGTCTTTAGACTATACAAACCAGCTTTCCAAAGTGGAAAACTTGGACTCCGTCGGGCAGAATTGCCAGGAAGGTCGGGGGTAGTCATTTGAATTAGCTGTGATGGGACTCCGGGACGAGGTCTCATTGGGACCAAGGCTACATCCGGCTGACCGATGGGAAGTTCGGGATACTTTTGGTCGAAAGTGACTTTAGACTATACAAACCAGGTTGCCAAAGTGGAAAGCTTGGATTCCGTCGGCCAGAATTGCCAGGAATGTCGGGGGAAGCCATTTAACTTAGAAGTGATTGGACACCAGGGAGAGGTCTCATAGAGACCAAGGCTACATGCGGCTGACCGATGTGAAGGTCGGGATTCTTTTGGTCGATATTGACTTTAGACTATACAAACCAGGTGTTCAAAGTGGAAAACTTGGATTCCGTCGGCCAGAATTGCCAGGAAGGTCGGGGGAAGCCATTTAACTTAGGAGTGATTGGACACCAGGGAGAGATCTCATAGGGACCAAGGCTACATCCGGCTGACCGATGGGAAGGCATGGATACTTTTGATCGAAAATGTCTTTAGACTATACAAACCAGGTTTCCAAAGTGGAAAACTTGCACTCCGTCGGGCAGAATTGCCAGGAAGGTCGGGGGTAGTCATTTGAATTAGCAGTGATGGGACTCCCGGACGAGGTCTCAGGTTCCAAGGCTACATCCGGCTGACCGATGGGAAGTCCGGGATACTTTTAGTCGAAATTGACTTTAGACTATACAAACCAGGTTACCAAAGTGGAAAACTTGGATTCCGTCGACCGGAATTGCCAGGAAGGTCGGGGGAAGCCATTTGACTTAGCAGTGATTGGACACCAGGGAGAGGTCTCATAGAGACCAAGGCTACATCCGGCTGACCGATGGGAAGGTCGGGATACTTTTGGTCGAAAATGACTTTAGACTATACAAACCAGGTTTTCAATGTGGAAAACTTGGATTCCGTCGGCCGGAATTGCGAGGAAGGTCGGGGGAGCCATTTGACTTAGCTGTGATGGGACTCCAGGACTAGGTTTCATAGGGACCAAGGCTACATCCGGCTGACCGATGGGAAGGTCGGGATACTTTTGGTCAAAATTGACTTTAGACTATACAATCCAGGTTTCCAAAGTGCAAAACTTGGATTCCGTCGGGCAGAATTGCCAGGTAGGTCGGGGGTAGCCATTTGACTTAGCAGTGATGGGACTCCTGGACGAGATCTCATAGGGACCAAGGCTACATCCGGCTGACCGATGGGAAGGTCTGGATACTTTCGGTCGAAATTGACTTTGGACAATACAAACCAGGTTTCCAAAGTGCAAAACTTGGATTCCGTCGGGCAGAATTGCCAGCAAGGTCGGGGGTAGCCATTTGACTTAGCAGTGATGGGACTCCAGGACGATGTCTCATAGGGACGATGGCTACATCCGGCTGACCGATGGGAAGGTGGGGATACTTTTGGTCGAAATTGACTTTAGACTATACAAACCAGGTTTCCAAAGTGGATAACTTGGATTCCGTCGGCCAGTATTGCCAGGAAGGTCGGGGGAAGCCATTTGACTTAGAAGTGATTGGACACCAGGGAGAGGTCTCATAGGACCAAGGCTACATCCGGCTGACCGATGGGAAGGTCGGGATACTTTTGGTCGAAATTGACTTTAGACTATAAAATCCAGGTTTCCAAAGTGCAAAACTTGGATTCCGACGGGCAGAATTGCCAGGTATGTCGGGGGTAGCCATTTGACTTAGCAGTGATGGGACTCCAGGGCTAGATCTCATAGGGACCAAGGCTACATCCGGCTCACCGATGGGAAGGCCTGGATACTTTTGGTCGAAATTGACTTTAGACTATACAATCCAGGTTTCCAAAGTGGAAAACTTGGATTCCGTCGGGCAGAAGTGCCAGGAAGGACGGGGGAAGCCATTTGACTTAGCAGTGATGGGACTCCAGGACGATGTCTCATAGGGACCAAGGCTACATCCAGATGAACAATGGGAAGATCGGGATACTTTTGGTCAAAAATGACTTTAGACTATACAAACCAGGTTTCCAAAGTGGAAAACTTGGATTCCGTCGGCCAGTATTGCCAGGAATGTCGGGGGAAGCCATTTGACTTAGAAGTGATTGGACACCAGGGAGAGGTCTCATACGGACCAAGGCTACATCCGGCTGACCGATGGGTGGGTCGGTATACTTTTGGTCGAAAATGACTTTAGACTATACAATCCAGGTTGCCAAAGTGGTAAACTTGGATTCCGTCGGCCAGAATTGCCAGGAAGGTCGGGGGAAGCCATTTGACTTAGCAGTGATTGGACACCAGGGAGAGGTCTGATACGGACCAAGGCTACATCCGGCTGACCGATGGGAAGATCGGGATACTTTTGGTCGAAATTGACCTGAGACTGTACAATCCAGGTTTCCAATGTGGAAAACTTGAATTCCGTCGGGCAGAATTGCCAGGAAGGTCGGGGGAAGCCATTTGACTTAGAAGAGATTGGACTCCAGGACGAGGTCTCATAGGTTCCAAGGCTACATCCTGCAGACCGATGGGAAGTACGGGATACTTTTGGTCGAAATTGACTTTAGACTATACAATCCAGGTTTCCAAAGTGCAAAACTTGGATTCCGTTGGCCAGAATTGCCAGGAAGGTCGGGGGAGCCATTTCACTTAGATGTGATGGGACTCCAGGACGAGGTCTCATAGGGACCAAGGCTACATCCGGCTGACCGATGGGAAGGTCGGGATACTTTTGGTCGAAATTGACTTTAGACTATACAATCCAGGTTTCCAAAGTGCAAAACTTGGATTCCGTCGGGCAGAATAGCCAGGAAGGTCGGGGGTAGCCATTTGACTTAGCAGTGATGGGACATCACGACGATTTCTCATAGGGACGAAGGCTAAATCCGGCAGACCCATGGGAAGTTCGGGATACTTTTGGTCGAAATTGACTTTAGACTATACAATCCAGGTTTCCAAAGTGCAAAACTAGGATTCCGTCTGGCAGAATTGCCAGGTAGGTCGGGGGTAGCCATTTGACTTAGCAGTGATGGGACTCCAGGATGAGGTCTCATAGGGACCAAGGCTACATCCGGCTGACCGATAGAAAGGTGGGGATACTTTTGGTCGAAAATGACTTTAGACTACACAAACCAGGTTTCCAAAGTGGAAAACTTGGATTCCGTCGGCCAGAATTGCCAGGAAGGTCGGGGGAAGCCATTTGATTTAGAAGTGATTGGACAACAGGGAGAGGTCTCATAGGACCAAGGCTACATCCGGCTGACCGATGGGAAGGTCGGGATACTTTTGGTCGAAATGGTCTTTAGACTATACAATCCAGGTTTCCAAAGTGCAAAACTTGGATTCCGTCGGCCAGAATTGCCAGGAAGGTCGGGGGAAGCCATTCGACTTAGCAGTGATTGGACACCAGGGAGAGGTATCATAGGGACCAAGGCTACATCCGGCTGACCGATGGGAAGGTCGGGATACTTTTGGTCGAAATTGACTTTAGACTAAACAATCCAGGTTTCCAATGTGGAAAACTTTGATTCCGTCGGCCAGAATTGCCAGGAAGGTCGGGGGTAGCCATTTGACTTAGCAGCGATTGGACACCAGGGCGAGGTCTCATAGGGACCATGGCTTCATCCGGCTGACAGATGGGAAGGTCTGGATACTTTTGGTCGAAAATGACTTTAGACTATACAAGCCAGGTTGCCAAAGTGGAAAACTTGGATTCCGTCGGCCAGAAGTGCCAGGAAAGCCGGGGGAAGCCATTTGACTTAGCAGTGATTGGACACCAGGGAGAGGTCTCATAGAGACCAAGGCTACATCCGGCTGACCGATGGGAAGGTCTGGATACTTTTGGTCGAAAATGACTTTAGACTATACAAACCAGGTTTTCAAAGTGGAACACTTGGATTCCGTCGGCCGGAATTGCGAGGAAGTTCGGGGGAGCCATTTGACTTAGCTATGATGGGACTCCAGGACGAGGTCTCATAGGTTCCAATGCTACATACGGCTGACCGATGGGAAGTTCTGGATACTTTTGGTCAAAATTGACTTTAGACTATACAATCCATGTTTCCAAAGTGCAAAACTTGGATTCCGTCGGGCAGAATTGCCAGGTATGTCGGGGGTAGCCATTTGACTTAGCAGTGATGGGACTCCAGGACGAGGTCTCATAGGTTCCAAGGCTATATCCGGCTGACCGATGGGAAGTTCGGGATACTTTTGGTCGAAATTGACTTTAGACTATACAAACCAGGTTGCCAAAGTGGAAAACTTGGATTCCGTCGGCCAGAATTGCCAGGAAGGTCAGGGGAAGCCATTTGACTTAGAAGTGATTGGACACCAGGGAGAGGTCTCATAGGACAAAGGATACATCCGGCTGACCGATGGGAAGGTCGGGATACTTTTGGTCGAAATTGACTTTAGACTATACAATCCAGGTTTCCAAAGTGCAAAACTTGGATTCCGTCGGGAAGAATTACCAGGTATGTCGGGGGTAGCCATTTGACTTAGCAGTGATTGGAATCCAGGACGAGGTCTCATAGGTTCCAAGGCTACATCCGGCTGACCGATGGGAAGTTCGGAATACATTTGGGCGAAGTTGACTTTAGACTATACAAACCAGATTGCCAAAGTGGAAAACATGGACTCCGTCGGGCAGAATTGGCAGGAAGTTCGGGGATAGTCATTTGACTAAGCAGTGATGGGACTCCAGGACGAAGTCTCAGGATCCAAGCCTACATCCGGCTGACCGATGGGAAGTTCGGGATACTTTTAGTCGAAATTGACTTTAGACTATCGAAACCAGGTTTCCAAAGTGGAAAACTAGGATTCCCTCGGGCAGAATTGCCAGGAAGGTCGGGGGAGTCATTTGACTTAGCAGTGATGTGACTCCAGGTCGAGATCTCACAGGGACCAAGGCTACATCCTGCTGACCGATGGGAAGGTCGATATAGATTTGGCCGAAATTGACCTTAGACTATACAATCCAGGTTTCCAAAGTGGAAATCTTGGATTCCGTCGGGCAGAATTGCCATGAATGTAGGGGGTAGTCATTTGACTTAGCAGTGATGGGACTCCAGGACGAGATCTAATAGCGACCAAGGCTACATCCGGCTGACCGATGAGAAATTCGGGATACTTTTCGTCGAAATTGACTTTTGACTAAACAATCCAGGTTTCCAAAGTGGAAAACTTGGATTCCGTCTGCCAGAATTGCCAGGAAGGTCGGGGGAAGCCATTTGACATAGCAGTGATTGGACACCAGGGAGAGGTCTCATAGGACCAAGGCTACATCCGGCTGACCGATGGGAGGGTCGGGATACTTTTGGTCGAAATTGACTTTAGACTATACAAACCAGGTTTCCAAAGTGGAAAACTTGGACTCCGTCGGCCGGAATTGCCAGGAAGGTCGGGGATAGCCATTTGACTTAGCTGTTATGGGACTCCACGACGGTGTCTCATAGGGACGAAGGATACATCCGGCTGACCCATGGGAAGTTCGGGATACTTTTGGTCGAAATTGACTTTAGACTATACAATCCAGGTTCCCAAAGTGCAAAACTTGGATTCCGTTGGCAGAATTGCCAGGTAGGTCGGGGGTAGCAATTTGACTTTGCAGTGATGGGACTCCAGGACGAGGTCTCATAGGTTCCACGGCTACATACGACTGACCAATGGCAAGTTCGGGATACTTTTAGTCGAAATTGACTTTAGATTATCCAAACCAGGTGTCCAAAGTGGAAAACTTGGATTCCGTCGAACGGTTTTGCCAGGAAGGTCGGGGGAAGCCATTTGAATTAGCAGTGATGGGACCCCAGGACGAGGTCTCATAGGGACGAAGGCTACATCCGGCTGACCGATGGGATGGTCGGGATACTTTTGCTCGAAATTGACTTAAGACTAAACAATCCAGGTTTCCAAAGTGGAAAACTTGGATTCCGTCGGCCAGAATTGCCAGGAAGGTCGGGGGTAGCCATTTGACTTAGCAGCGATTGGACACCAGGGCGAGGTCTCATAGGGACCAAGGCTACATCCGGCTGACAGATGGGAAGGTCTGGATACTTTTGGTCGAAAATGACTTTAGACTATACAAACCAGGTTGCCAAAGTGGAAAACTTGGATTCCGTCTGCCAGAATTGCCAGGAAGGTCGGGTGTAGCCATTTGATTTAGCAGTGATGGGACTCCAGGACGAGGTCTCATAGGGACCGAGGTTACATCCTGCTGACCGATGGGAAGGTCGGAATACATTTGGTCGAAATTGTCTTTAGACTATACAATCCAGGTTTCCAAAGTGCAAATCTTGGATTCCGTCGGGCAGAATTGCCAGGAAGGTCGGGGGTAGTCATTTGACTTAGCAGTGATGGGACTCCAGGACGAGGTCTCATAGGTTCCAAGGCTACATCCGGCTGACCGATGGGAAGTTCGGGATACTTTTGGTCGAAATTGACTTTAGACTAAACAATAAGGGTTTCCATAGTGGAAAACTAAGATTCCGTCGGCCAGAATTGCCATGAAGGTCGGGGGTAGCCATTTGACTTAGCAGTGACGGGACTCCAGGACGATATCTCATAGGGACGATACATCCGGCTGACCGATGGGAAGGTCGGGATACTTTTGGTCGAAATTGACTTTAGACCATACAAACCAGGTTTCCAAAGTGGAAAACGAGGACTCCGTCGGGCAGAATTGCCAGGAAGGTCGGGGGTAGTCATTTGACTTAGCAGTGATGGGACTGCAGGACGAGGTCTCAGGTTCCAAGGCTACATCCGGCTGACCGATGGGAAGTTCGGGATACTTGTAGTCGAAATTGACTTTAGAATATACAAACCAGGTTTCCAAAGTGGAAAACTTGGATTCCGTCGGCCGGAATTGCCAGGAAGGTCGAGGGAAGCCATTTGACTTAGCAGTGATGGGACTCCAGGATGAGGTCTCATAGGGACGACGGCTACATCCGGCTGACCGATGGGAACGTCGGGTTACTTTTGGTCGAAATTGACTTTAGACAATACAGTCCAGGTTTCCAAAGTACAAAACTTGCATTCCGTCAGGGCAGAATTGCCAGGAAGGTCGGGGGTAGTCATTTGACTTAGCAGTGATGGGACTCCAGGACGAGGTCTCATAGGTTCCAAGGCTACATCCGGCTGACCGATGGGAAGGTCGGGATACTTTTGGTCGAAATTGACTTTAGACTATACAATCCAGGTTTCCAAAGTGCAAAACTTGCATTCCGTCAGGGCAGAATGGCCAGGAAGGTCGGGGGTAGTCATTTGACTTAGCAGTGATGGGACTCCAGGACGAGGTCTCATAGGTTCCAAGGCTACATCCGGCTGACCGATGGGAAGGTCGGGATACTTTTGGTCGAAATTGACTTTAGACTATACAAACCAGGTTGCCAAAGTGGAAAACTTGGATTCCGTCGGCCGGAATTGCCAGGAAGGTCGGGGGAGTCATTTGACTTAGCTGTGATGGGACTCCAGGACGAGGTCTCATAGGGACGAAGCCTACATCCGGCTGACCGGTGGGAGGGTCTGGATACTTTTGGTCGAAATTGACTTTAGACTATACAAACCAGGGTGCCAAAGTGGAAAACTTGGATTCGGTCGGCCGGAATTGCCAGGAAGGTCGGGGGAGTCATTTGACTTAGCAGTGATGTGACTCCAGGTCGAGATCTCACAGGGACCAAGGCTACATCCGGCTGACCGATGGGAAGGTCTGGATACTTTTCGTCGAAATTGACTTTAGACTATACAAACCAGGTTTTCAAAGTGGAAAACTTGGATTCCGTCGGCCGGAATTGCGAGGAAGGTCGGGGGAGCCATTTGACTTACCTGTGATGGGACACCAGGGAGAGGTCTCATAGGGACCAAGGCTACATCCGGCTGAACGATGGGAAGGTCGGGATACTTTTGGTCGAAATTGACTTTAGACTATACAATCCAGGTTTCCAAAGTGCAAAACTTGGATTCCGTTGGGCAGAATTGCAAGGAAGGTCGGGTGTAGCTATTTGACTTAGCAGTGATGGGACTATAGGACGATGGCTCATATGGACGAAGACTACATCCGGCTGACCGATGGGACGGTCGGGATACTTTTGGTCGAAATTGACTTTAGACTATACAAACCAGGTTTTCAGAGTTGAAAACTTGGATTCCGTCGGCCAGACTTGCCAGGAAGGTCGGGGGAAGCCACTCGACTTAGCAGTGATTGGACACCAGGGAGAGTTCTCATAGGGACCAATGCTACATCCGGCTAACCGATGGGAGGGTCGGGATACTTTTGGTCGAAATTGACTTTAGACTATACAATCCAGGTTTCCAAAGTGCAAAACTTGGATTCCGTTGGGCAGAATTGCAAGGAAGGTCGGGGGTAGCTATTTGACTTAGCAGTGATGGGACTATAGGACGATGTCTCATAGGGACGAAGACTACATCCGGCTGACCGATGGGACGGTCGGGACACTTTTGGTCGAAATTGACTTTAGACTATACAAACCAGGTTTCCAAAGTGGAAAACTTGGATTCCGTGGGCCAGAATTGCCAGGAAGGTCGGGGGAAGCCATTTGACTTAGAAGAGATTGGACACCACGGAGAGGTCTCATAGGGACCAAGGCTACATCCGGCTGACCGATGGGAAGGTCGGTATACTTTTTGTCGAAATTGACTTTAGACTATACAAACCCGGTTTCCAAAGTGAAAAACTTGGACACCGTCGGGCAGAATTGCCAGGAAGGTTGGGTGTAGTTATTTGACTTAGCAGTGATGGGACTCCAGGACGAGGTCTCATAGGTTCCAAGGCTACATCCGACTGACCAATGGGAAGTTCGGGATACTTTTAGTCGAAATTGTCTTCAGACTATACAATCCAGGTTTCCAAAGTGCAAAACTTGGATTCCGTCGGCCAGAATTGCCAGGAATGTCGTGCATAGTCATTTGACTTAGCAGTGATGGGACTCCAGGACGAGGTTTCATAGGTTCCAAGGCTACATCCGGCTGACCGATGGGCAGTTCGGAATACTTTTGGTCGAAATTGACTTTAGACTATACAAACCAGATTGCCAAAGTGGAAAACTTGGATTCCGTCGGCCAGAATTGCCTGGAATGTCGGGGGAAACCATTTGACTTAGAAGTGATTGGACACCAGGGAGAGGTCTCATAGGGACCAAGGCTACATCCGGCAGACCGATGGGAAGGTCGGGATACTTTTGGTCGAAATTGACTTTAGACTACACAATCCGGATTTCCAAAGTGCAAAACTTGGATTCCGTCGGCCAGAATTGCCAGGAATATCGGGGGTAGCCATTTGACTTAGCAGTGACGGGACTCCAGGACGATATCTCATAGGGACGATACATCCGGCTGACCGATGGGAAGGTCGGGATACTATTGGTCGAAATTGACTTTAGACCATACAAACCAGGTTTCCAAAGTGGAAAACGAGGACTCCGTCGGGCAGAATTGCCAGGAAGGTCGGGGGTAGTCATTAGACTTAGCAGTGATGGGACTGCAGGACGAGGTCTCAGGTTCCAAGGCTACATCCGGCTGACCGATAGGAAGTTCGGGATACTTGTAGTCGAAATTGACTTTAGAATATACAAACCAGGTTTCCAAAGTGGAAAACTTGGATTCCGTCGGCCAGAATTGCCAGGAAGGTCGGGGGTAGCCATTTGACTTAGCAGTGATTGGACACCAGGGCGAGGACTCATAGGGTCCAAGGCTACATCCGGCTGACCGATGGGAAGGTCGGGATACTTTTGGTCGAAATTGACTTTAGACTATACAATCCAGGTTTCCAAAGTGCAAAACTTGCATTCCGTCAGGGCAGAATTGCCAGGAAGGTCGGGTGTAGTCATTTGACTTAGCAGTGATGGGACTCCAGGATGAGGTCTCATAGGTTCCAAGGCTACATCCGGCTGACCGATGGGAAGGTCGGGATACTTTTGGTCGAAATTGACTTTAAACTATACAATCCAGGTTTCCAAAGTGCAAAACTTGCATTCCGTCAGGGCAGAATGGCCAGGAAGGTCGGGGGTAGTCATTTGACTTAGCAGTGATGGGACTCCAGGACGAGGTCTCATAGGTTCCAAGGCTACATCCGGCTGACCGATGGGAAGGTCGGGATACTTTTGGTCGAAATTGACTTTAGACTATACAAACCAGGTTGCCAAAGTGGAAAACTTGGATTCCGTCGGCCGGAATTGCCAGGAAGGTCGGGGGAGTCATTTGACTTAGCTGTGATGGGACTCCAGGACGAGGTCTCATAGGGACGAAGCCTACATCCGGCTGACCGGTGGGAGGGTCTGGATACTTTTGGTCGAAATTGACTTTAGACTATACAAACCAGGGTGCCAAAGTGGAAAACTTGGATTCGGTCGGCCGGAATTGCCAGGAAGGTCGGGGGAGTCATTTGACTTAGCAGTGATGTGACTCCAGGTCGAGATCTCACAGGGACCAAGGCTACATCCGGCTGACCGATGGGAAGGTCTGGATACTTTTCGTCGAAATTGACTTTAGACTATACAAACCAGGTTTTCAAAGTGGAAAACTTGGATTCCGTCGGCAGGAATTGCGAGGAAGGTCGGGGGAGCCATTTGACTTACCTGTGATGGGACACCAGGGAGAGGTCTCATAGGGACCAAGGCTACATCCGGCTGAACGATGGGAAGGTCGGGATACTTTTGGTCGAAATTGACTTTAGACTATACAAACCAGGTTTCCTAAGTAGAAAACTTGGGCTCCGTCGGGCAGAATTACCAGGAAGGTCGGGGGTAGCCATTTGACTTAGCAGTGATTGGACACCAGGGCGAGGTCTCATAGGGACCAAGGCTACATCTGGCTGACCGATGGGAAGTTCGGGATACTTTTGGTCGAAATTGACTTTAGACTATACAAACCAGGTTTTCAAAGTGGAAAACGTGGATTCCGTCGGCCAGAATTGCCAGGAAGGTCTGGGGAAGCCATTTGACTTAGCAGTAATTAGACTCCAGGATGAGGTCTCATAGGGACCAAGGCTACATCCGGCTGACCGATGGGAAGGTCTGGATACTTTTGGTCGAAATTGACTTTAGACTATACAAACCAGGTTTTCAAAGTGGAAAACTTGGATTCCGTCGGCAGAATTGCCAGGTAGGTCGGGGGTAGCCATTTGACTTAGCAGTGATGGGGCTCCAGGACGATGTCTCATAGGGACGGAGGCTACATCCGGCAGACCGATGGGAAGGTCGGGATACTTTTGGCCGAAATTGACTTTAGACTATACAATCCCGGTTTCCAAAGTGGAAAACTTGGATTCCGTCGGGCAGAATTGCCAGGAATGTCGGGGGAAGCCATTTGACTTAGCAGTGATGGGACTCCAGGACGAGATCTCACAGGGACCAAGGCTACATCCGGCTGACCGATGGGAAGGTCGGGTTACTTTTGGTCGAAAATGGCTTTAGACTATACAAACCAGGTTGCCAAAGTGGAAAACTTGGATTCCGTCGGGCAGAATTGCCAGGAAGGTCGGGGGAAGCCATTTGACTTAGCAGTGATGGGACTCCAGGACGAGGACTCATAGGTTCCAAGGCTACATCCGGTGACCGATGGGAAGTTCGGGATACGTTTGGTCGAAATTGACCTTAGACTATACAATCCAGGTTTCCAAAGTGGAAAACTCGGATTCCGTCGGCCAGAATTGCCAGGAAGGTCTGGGGAAGTCATTTGACTTAGCAGTAATTAGACTCCAGGACGAGGTCTCATAGGGACCAAGGCTACATCCGGCTGACCGATGGGAAGGTCTGGATACTTTTGGTCGAAATTGACTTTAGCCTATACAAACCAGGTTTTCAAAGTGGAAAACTTGGATTCCGTCGGCCGGAATTGCAAGGAAGGTCGGGGGAGCCATTTGACTCAGCAGTGATGGGACTCCAGGACGATGTCTCATTGGGACGAAGGCTACATCCGGCTGACCGATGGGAAGGTCGGGTTACTTTTGGTCGAAAATGGCTTTAGACTATACAAACCAGGTTGCCAAAGTGGAAAACTTGGATTCCGTCCGCCAGAATTGCCAGGAAGGTCGGGGGTAGCCATTTGACTTAGCAGTGATGGGACTCCAGGACGAGGTCTCATAGGTTCCAAGGCTACATCCGGCTGACCGATGGGAAGGTCGGGATACGTTTGGTCGAAATTGACCTTAGACTATACAATCCAGGTTTCCAAAGTGGAAAACTTGGATTCCGTAGGGCAGAATTGCCATGAAGGTCGGGGGCAGTCAGTTGACTTAGCAGTGATTGGATACCAGGCCGAGGTCTCATAGGGACCAAGGCTACATCCGGCTGACCGATGGGAAGGTCTGGATACTTTTGGTCGAAATTGGCTTTAGACTATGCAAACCAGGTTTCCAAAGTGGAAAACTTGGATTCCGTCGGCCGGAATTGCCAGGAAGGTCGGGGGAGCCATTTGACTTAGCTGTGATGGGACTCCAGGACGAGGTCTCATAGGGACCAAGGCTACATCCGGCTGACTGATGGGAAGGTCGGGATACTTTTGGTCGAAATTGACCTTAGACTATACATTCCAGGTTTCCAAAGTGGAAAACTTGGATTCCGTCGGCCAGAATTGCCAGGAAGGTCGGTGGTAGCCATTTGACTTAGCAGTGATGGGACTCCAGGACGAGATCTCATAGGGACCAAGGCTACATCCGGCTGACCGATGAGAAGTTCGGGATACTTTTACTCGAAATAGACTTTAGACTATACAAACCAGGTTTCCAAAGTGGAAAACTTGGATTCCGTCGGCCAGAATTGCCAGGAATGACGGGGAAAGCCATTTGACTTAGAAGTGGTTGGACACCAGTGAGAGGTCTCATAGGGACCAAGGCTTCATCCGGCTGAACGATGGGAAGGTCGGGATACTTTTGGTCGAAATTGACTTTTGACTATACAAACCAGGTTTCCAAAGTGGAAGACTTGGATTCCGTCGGCCAGAATTGCCAGGAAGGTCGGGGGTAGTCACTTTCCTTAGCAGTGATGGGACTCCAGGACGAGGTCTCATAGGCTCCAAGGCTACATCCGGCTGACCGATGGGAAGTTCGGGATACTTTTGGTCGAAATTGACGTTAGACTATACAATCCAGGTTTCCAAAGTGGAAAACTTGGATTCCGTCGGGCAGAGCTGCCTGGAAGGTCGGGGGTATCCATTTGACTTAGTAGTGATGGGACTCCAGGACGAGGTCTCATAGGTTCCAAGGCTACATCCGGCCGACCGATGGGAAGGTCGGGATACTTTTGGTCGAAAATGACTTTCGACTATACAATCCAGGTTTCCAAAGTGCAAAACTTGCATTCCGTCAGGGCAGAATTGCCAGGAAGGTCGGGGGTAGCCATTTGACTTAGCTGTGATGGGAGTCCAGGACGAGGTCTCATAGGGACCAAGGCTACATCTGGCTGACCGATGGGAAGCTCTGGATACTTTTGGCCGAAAATGACTTTAGACTATACAATCCAGGTTTCCAAAGTGCAAAACTTGGATTCCGTCTGGCAGAATTGCCAGGAAGGTCGGGGGTAGCCATTTGACTTAGCATTGATGGGACTCCAGGACCATGTCTCATAGGGACGGATGCTACATCCGGCTGACCGATGGGAAGGTCTGGATACTTTTGGTCGGAAATGACTTTAGACTATACAAACCAGGTTGCCAAAGTGGAAAACGTGGATTCCGTCGGCCGGAATTGCCAGGAAGGTCGGGGGAGTCATTTGACTTTGCTGTGATGGGACTCCAGGACGAGGTCTCATAGGGACCAAGGCTACATCCGGCTTACCGATGGGAAGGTCGGGATTCTTTTGGTCGAAATTGAGTTTAGACTATACAATCCATGTTTCCAAAGTGCAAAACTTCGATTCCGTTGGGCAGAATGGCCAGGAAGGTCGGGGGTAGCCATTTGACTTAGCAGTGATGGGATTCCAGGGCGAGGTCTCATAGGGACCAAGGCTACATCCGGCTGACCGATGGGAAGGTCTGGATACTTTTGGTCGAAAATGGCTTTAGACTATACAAACCAGGTTGCCAAAGTGGAAAACTTGGATTCCGTCCTCCAGAATTGCCAGGAAGGTCGGGGGTAGCCATTTGACTTAGCAGTGATGGGACTCCAGGACGAGGTCTCATAGGTTCCAAGGGTACATCCGGCTGACCGATGTGAAGTTCGGAAAACTTTTGGTCGAAATTGACTTTAGACTATACAAACCAGGTTGCCAAAGTGGAAAACTTGGATTCCGTCGGCCAGAATTGCCAGGAAGGTCGGGGGTAGCCATTTGACTTAGCAGTGATGGGACTCCAGGACGAGGTCTCATAGGGACCAAGGCTACATCCGGCTGACCGATGAGAAGGTCGGGATACTTTTTGTCAAAAATGACTTTAGACAATATAATCCAGGTTTCCAAAGTGCAAAACTTGGATTCCGTCGGGCAGAATTGCCAGGAAGGTCGGGGGTAGCCATTTGACTTAGCTGTGATGGGACTCCAGGACGAGGTCTCATAGGGACCAAGGAAACATCCGGCTGACCGACGGGAAGGTCTGGATACTTTTCTTCGAAAATGACTTTAGACTATACAAACCAGGTTTCCAAAGTGCAAAACTTGGATTCCGTCGGCAGAATTGCCAGGTAGGTCGGGGGTAGCCATCTGACTTAGCGGTGATGGGACTCCAGGACGACGTCTCATAGGGACGAAGGCTACATCCGGCTGACCCATGGGAAGTTCTGGATACCTTTGGTCGAAATTGACTTTAGACTATACAATCCAGGTTTCCAAAGTGCAAAACTTGGATTCCGTCGGGCAGAATTGCCAGGAAGGTCGTGTGTAGCCATTTGACTTAGCAGTGATGGGACTCCAGGACGAGGTCTCATAGGGACCAAGGCTACATCCGGCTGACCGATGAGAAGGTCGGGATACTTTTGGTCGAAATTGACTTTACACTATACAATCCAGGTTTCCAAAGTGCAAAACTTGGATTCCGTCGGGCAGAATTGCGAGGAAGGTCGGGGGTAGTGATTTGACTTAGCAGTGTTGGGACTCCAGGACCAGGTCTCATAGGTTCCAAGGCTACATCCGGCTGACCGATGGGAAGGTCGGGATACTTTTTGTCGAAATTCAATTTAGACTAATCAAACCAGGTTTCCAAAGTGCAAAACTTGGATTCCGTCGGCAGAATTGCCAGGTAGGTTGGGGGTAGCCATTTGACTTAGCAGTGATGGGACTCCAGGACGATGTCTCATAGGGACGAAGGCTACATCCGGCTGACCCATGGGAAGTTCTGGATACTATTGGTCGCAATTGACTTTAGACTATACAATCCAGGTTTCCAAAGTGCAAAACTTGGATTCCGTCGGCCGGAATTGCGAGGAAGGTCGGGGGAGCCATTTGACCTAGCTTTGAAGGGACTCCAGGACGAGGTCTCATAGGTTCCAAGGCTACATTCGGCTGCCCGATGGGAAGGTCCGGATACTTTTGGTCGAAATTGACTTTTGACTATACAAACCAGGTTTCCAAAGTAAAAAACTTGGATTCCGTCGGGCAGAATTGCCAGGAAGGTCTGGGGTAGTCATTTGTCTTAGCAGTGATAGGACTCCAGGACGAGGTCTCACAGGTTCCAATGCTACATCCGACTGACCAATGGGAAGTTCGGGATACTTTTGGTCGAAATTGACTTTAGACTATACAAACCAGGTTGCCAAAGTGGAAAACTTGGATTCCGTCGGGCAGAATTGCCAGGCAGGTCGGGGGTAGTCATTTGACTTAGCAGTGATGGGAATCCAGGACGAGGTCTCATAGGTTCCATGGCTACATCCGGCTGACCGATGGGAAGGTCGGGATACTTTTGGTCGAAATTGGCTTTAGACAATACAATCCAGGTTTCCAAAGTGCAAAACTTGGATTCCGTAGGGCAGAATTGCCAGGAAGGTCGGGGGTAGCCATTTGACTTAGCAGTGATGGGACTCCAGGACGAGGTCTCATAGGGACCAAGGCTATATCCGGCTGACCGATGGGAAGGTCGGGATACTTTTGGTCGAAAATGACTTTAGACTATACAAACCAGGTTTTCAAAGTGGAAAACTTGGATTCCGTCGGCCGGAATTGCGTGGAAGGTCGGGGGAGCCGTTTGACTTAGCTGTGATGGGACTCCAGGACGAGGTCTCATAGGGACCAAGGAAACATCCGGCTGACCGACGGGAAGGTCTGGATACTTTTCTTCGAAAATGACTTTAGACTATACAAACCAGGTTTCCAAAGTGCAAAACCTGGATTCCGTCGGCAGAATTGCCAGGTAGGTCAGGGGTAGCCATTTGACTTAGCAGTGATGGGACTCCAGGACGACGTCTCATAGGGACGAAGGCTACATCCGGCTGACCCATGGGAAGTTCTGGATACCTTTGGTCGAAATTGACTTTAGACTATACAATCCAGGTTTCCAAAGTGCAAAACTTGGATTCCGTCGGGCAGAATTGCCAGGAAGGTCGTGTGTAGCCATTTGACTTAGCAGTGATGGGACTCCAGGATGAGGTCTCATAGGGACCAAGGCTACATCCGGCTAACCGATGAGAAGGTCGGGATACTTTTGGTCGAAATTGACTTTACACTATACAATCCAGGTTTCCAAAGTGCAAAACTTGGATTCCGTCGGGCAGAATTGCGAGGAAGGTCGGGGGTAGTGATTTGACTTAGCAGTGTTGGGACTCCAGGACCAGGTCTCATAGGTTCCAAGGCTACATCCGGCTGACCGATGGGAAGGTCGGGATACTTTTTGTCGAAATTGAATTTAGACTAAACAAACCAGGTTTCCAAAGTGCAAAACTTGGATTCCGTCGGCAGAATTGCCAGGTAGGTTGGGGGTAGCCATTTGACTTAGCAGTGATGGGACTCCAGGACGATGTCTCATAGGGACGAAGGCTACATCCGGCTGACCCATGGGAAGTTCTGGATACTATTGGTCGCAATTGACTTTAGACTATACAATACAGGTTTCCAAAGTGCAAAACTTGGATTCCGTCGGGCAGAATTGCCAGGAAGGTCGTGTGTAGCCATTTGACTTAGCAGTGATGGGACTCCAGGACGAGGTCTCATAGGGACCAAGGCTACATCCGGCTGACCGATGGGAAGGTCGGGATACTTTTGGTCGAAATTGACTTCAGACTATACAATCCAGGTGTCCAAAGTGGAAAACTTGGATTCCGTCGGCCAGAAGTGCCAGGACGGTCGGGGGAAGCCATTTGACTTAGCAGTGATGGGACTCCAGGACGAGGTCTCATAGGGACCACGGCTATATCCGGCTGACCGATGGGAAGGTCGGGATACTTTTGGTCGAAATTGACTTTAGACTATACAAACCAGGTTTTCAAAGTGGAAAACTTGGATTCCGTCGGGCAGAATTGCCAGGAAGGTCGGGGGTAGCCATTTGTCTTAGCAGTGATGGGACTCCAGGACGAGGTCTCATAGGGACCAAGGCTGCATCCCGCTGACCGATGGGAAGGTCTGGATACTTTTGGTCGAAAATAGTTTTAGACTATACAAACCAGGTTGCCAAAGTGGAAAACTTGGATTCCGTCGGTCAGAATTGCCAGGAAGGTCGGGGGTAGCCATTTGACTTAGCAGTGATGGGACTCCAGGAAGAGGTCTCATAGGTTCCAAGGCTACATCCGGCCTGACCGATGTGAAGTTCGGGATACTTTTGGTCGAAATTGACTTTCGACAATACAATCCATGTTGCGAAAGTGGAAAACTTGCATTCCGTCGGCCAGAACTGCCAGGAAGTTCGGGGGAAGCCATTTGACTTAGCAGTGATTGGACACCAGGGAGAGGTCTCATTCGGACCAAGGCTACATCCGGCTGACCGATTGGAAGGTCGGGATACTTTTGGTCGAAAATGACTTTAGACTATACAAACCAGGTTTCCAAAGTGGAAAACTTGGATTCCGTCGGGCAGAATTGCCAGGAATGTCGGGGGTAGCCATTTGACTTAGCAGTGTTTGGACTCCATGACGATGTGTCATAGGGACGAAGGCTACATCCGGCTGACCGATGGGAAGTCGGGATACTTTTGCTCGAAATTGACTTTAGACTATACAAACCAGGTTGCCAAAGTGGAAAACTTGGATTCCGTCGGCCAGAATTGCCAGGAAGGTCGTGGGTAGCCATTTGACTTAGCAGTGATTGGACACCAGGGAGAGGTCTAATAGCGCCCAAGGCTACATCCAGCTGACTGATGGGAAGATCGGTATACTTTTGGTCGAAAATGACTTTAGACTATACAAACCAGATTGCCAAAGTGGAAAACTTGGATTCCGTCGAGCAGAATTGCCAGGAAGGTCGGGGGTAGCCATTTTACTTAGCAGTGATTGGACTCCAAGACGAGGTCTCATAGGGACCAAGGCTACATGCGGCTGACCGATGGGAAGGTCGGGATACTTTTAGTCGAAATTGACTTTAGACTATACAAACCAGGTTGCCAAAGTGGAAAACTTGGATTCCGTCGGCCAGAATTGCCAGGAAGGTCGTGGGTAGCCATTTGTCTTAGCTGTGATGGGACTCCAGGACGAGGTCTCATAGGTTCCAAAGCTACATCCGAGTGACCAATGGGAAGTTCGGCATACTTTTGGTCGAAATTGACTTTAGACTATACAATCCAGGTTTCCAAAGTGCAAAACTTGGATTCCGTCGGGCAGAGTTGCCAGGAAGGACGGGGGCAGTCATTTGACTTAGCAGTGATTGGACACCAGGGCGAGGTCTCATAGGGACCAAGGCTACATCCGGCTGACCGATAGGAAGGTCTAGATACTTTTGTTCGAAAATGACTTTAGACTATACAAACCAGGTTGCCAAAGTGGAAAACGTGGATTCCGTCGGCCAGAATTTCCAGGAAGGACGGGGGAAGCCATTCGACTTAGCAGTGATTGGACACCAGTGAGAGGTCTCATAGGGACCAAGGCTACATCCGGCTGACTGATGGGAGGGTCGGGATTCTTATGGTCGAAATTGACTTTAGACTATACAATCCAGGTTCCCAAAGTGCAAAACTTGCATTCCGTCAGGGCAGAATTGCCAGGAAGGTCGGGGGTAGCCATTTGACTTAGCTGTGATGGGAGTCCAGGACGAGGTCTCATAGGGACCAAGGCTACATCTGGCTGACCGATGGGAAGCTCTGGATACTTTTGGCCGAAAATGACTTTAGACTATACAATCCAGGTTTCCAAAGTGCAAAACGTGGATTCCGTCGGGCAGAATTGCCAGGAAGGTCGGGGGTAGCCATTTGACTTAGCAGTGATGGGACTCCAGGACCATGTCTCATAGGGACGAAGGCTACATCCGGCCGACCGATGGGAAGGTCGGGATACTTTTGGTCGAAAATGACTTTCGACTATACAATCCAGGTTTCCAAAGTGCAAAACTTGCATTCCGTCAGGGCAGAATTGCCAGGAAGGTCGGGGGTAGCCATTTGACTTAGCTGTGATGGGACTCCAGGACCATGCCTCATAGGGACGAAGGCTACATCCGGCTGACCGATGGGAAGGTCGGGATACTTTTGGTCGAAATTGACTTTAGACTATACAAACCAGGTTTTCAAAGTGGAAAACTTGGATTCCGTCGGCCGGAATTGCCAGGAAGGTCGAGGGAAGCCATTTGACTTAGCAGTGATGGGACACCAGGATGAGGTCTCAAAGGGACGAAGGCTACATCCGGCTGACCGATGGGAAGGTCGAGTTACTTTTGGACGAAATTGACTTTAGACAATACAGTCCAGGTTTCCAAAGTACAAAACTTGGATTCCGTCGGGCAGAATTGCCAGGAAGGTCGGGGGTAGTCATTTGACTTAGCAGTGATGGGACTCCAGGACGAGGTCTCATAGGGACAAGGCTACATCCGGCTGACCGATGAGAAGGTCGGGTTACTTTTGGTCGAAATTGACTTTAGACAATACCGTCCAGGTTTCCAAAGTACAAAACTTGGATTCCGTCGGGCAGAATTGCCAGGAAGGTCGGGGGTAGCCATTTGACTTAGCAGTGATTGGACTCCACGTCGAGGTCTCATAGGGACCAAGGCTACATCCGGCTGACCGATGGGAAGGTCGGAATACTTTTGGTCGAAATTGACTTTAGACTATAGAAATCAGGTTTTCAAAGTGGAATCTTGGATTCCGTCGGGCAGAGTAGCCAGGAATGTCGGGGGTAGCTGCCATTTGACATAGCTGTGATGGGACTCCTGGACGAGGTCTCATAGGGACCAAGGCTACATCCGGCTGACCGATGGGATGGTCGGGATACTTTTGGTCGAAATTGACCTTAGACTATACATTCCAGGTTTCCAAAGTGGAAAACTTGGATTCCGTCGGCCAGAATTGCCAGGAAGGTCGGTGGTAGCCATTTGACTTAGCAGTGATGGGACTCCAGGACGAGGTCTCATAGGGACCAAGGCTACATCCGGCTGACTGATGGGAAGGTCGGGATACTTTTGGTCGAAATTGACCTTAGACTATACATTCCAGGTTTCCAAAGTGGAAAACTTGGATTCCGTCGGCCAGAATTGCCAGGAAGGTCGGTGGTAGCCATTTGACTTAGCATTGATTGGACACCAGGGAGAGGTCTCATAGGGACCAAGGCTACATCCGGCTGACCGATGGGCATGTCTGGCTACTTTTGGTCAAAAATGACTTTAGACTATACAAACCAGGTTGACAAAGTGGAAAACCTGTATTCCGTCGGCCAGAATTGCCAGGAATGTCGGGGAAAGCCATTTGACTTAGAAGTGATTGGACACCAGTGAGAGGTCTCATAGGGACCAAGGCTTCATCCGGCTGACCGATGGGTGGGACGGGATACTATTAGTCGAAATTGACTTTAGACTATACAAACCAGGTTTCCAAAGTGGAAAACTTGGATTCCGTCGGCCGGAATTGCCAGGAAGGTCGGGGGAAGCCATTCGAGTTAGCAGTGATTGGACACGTGGGCGAGGTCTCATAGGGACCAAGGCTACATCCGGCTGACCGATGGGCATGTCTGGCTACTTTTGGTCAAAAATTACTTTAGACTATACAAACCAGGTTGACAAAGTGGAAAACCTGTATTCCGTCGGCCAGAATTGCCAGGAATGTCGGGGAAAGCCATTTGACTTAGAAGTGATTGGACACCAGTGAGAGGTCTCATAGGGACCAAGGCTTCATCCGGCTGAACGATGGGAAGGTCGGGATACTTTTGGTCGAAATTGACTTTAGACTATACAAACCAGGTTGCCAAAGTGGAAAACTTGGATTCCGTCGGCCAGAATTGCCAGGATGGTCGGGGGTAGCCATTTGACTTAGCAGTGATTGGACTCCGGGACGAGATCTCATAGGGACCAAGGCTACATCCGGCTGACCTATGGGAAGGCCTGGATACTTTTTGTCGAAAATGACTTTAGACAATATAATCCAGGTTTCCAAAGTGCAAAACTTGGATTCCGTCGGGCAGAATTGCCAGGAAGGTCGGGGGTAGCCATTTGACTTAGCAGTGATGGGACTCCACGACGATGTCTCATAGGGACGAAGCCTATATCCGGCTGACCCGTGGGAAGTTCGGGATACTTTTGGCCGAAATTGACTTTAGACAATATAATCCAGGTTTCCAAAGTGCAAAACTTGGATTCCGTCGGGCAGAATTACCAGGAAGGTCGGGGGAAGCCACTCGACTTAGCAGTGATTGGACACCAGGGAGAGGTCTCATAGGGACCAAGGCTACATCCGGCTGACCGATGGGAGGGTCGGGATACTTTTGGTCGAAATTGACTTTTGACTATACCATCCAGGTTTCCAAAGTGCAAAACTTGGATTCCGTTGGGCAGAATTGCAAGGAAGGTCGGGGGTAGCTATTTGACTTAGCAGTGATGGGACTATAGGACGATGTCTCATAGGGACGCAGACTACATCCGGCTGACCGATGGGACGGTCGGGATACTTTTGGTCGAAATTGACTTTAGACTATACAATCCAGGCTTCCAAAGTGCAAAACTTGGATTCCGTCTGGCAGAATTGCCAGGAAGGTCGGGGGTAGCCATTTGACTTAGCATTGACGGGACTCCGCGAGGATGTCTCATAGGGACGAAGCCTACATCCGGCTGACCCGTGGGAAGTTCGGGATACTTTTGGTCGAAATTGACTTTCGACTATACAAACCAGGTTTCCTAAGTAGAAAACTTGGGCTCCGTCGGGCAGAATTACCAGGAAGGTCGGGGGTAGCCATTCGACTTAGCAGTGATTGGACACCAGGGAGAGGTCTCATAGGGACCAAGGCTACATCCGGCTGACCGATGGGTGGGACGGGATACTTTTAGTCGAAATTGACTTTAGACTATACAAACCAGGTTTCCAAAGTGGAAAACTTGGATTCCGTCTGCCGGAATTGCCAGGAAGGTCGGGGGAAGCCATTCGACTTAGCAGTGATTGGACACCTGGGCGAGGTCTCATAGGGACCAAGGCTACATCCGGCTGACCGATGAGAGGGTCGGGATACTTTTGGTCGAAATTGACTTTAGACTATACAATCCAGGTTTCCAAAGTGGAAAACTTGGATTCCGTCGGCCAGAATTGCCAGGAAGGTCGGGGGTAGCCAATTGACTTAGCAGTGATTGGACACCTGGGCGAGGTCTCATAGGGACCAAGGCTACATCCGGCTGACCGATGGGCATGTCTGGATACTTTTGGTCGAAAATGACTTTAGACTATACAAACCAGGTTGACAAAGTGGAAAACCTGTATTCCGTCGGCCAGAATTGCCAGGAATGTCGGGGAAAGCCATTTGACTTAGAAGTGATTGGACACCAGTGAGAGGTCTCATAGGGACAAAGGCTACATCCGGCTGACCGATGGGAAGGTCTGGATACTTTTGGTCGCAATTGACTTTAGGCTATACAAACCAGGTTGCCAAAGTGGAAAACGTGGATTCCGTGGGCCAGAATTGCCAGGAAGGTCTGGGGAAGCCATTTGACTTAGCAGTAATTGGACTCCACGTCGAGGTCTCATAGGGACCAAGGCTACATCCGGCTGACCGATGGGAAGGTCTGGATACTTTTGGCCGAAAATGACTTTAGACAATACAATCCAGGTTTCCAAAGTGCAAAACTTGGATTCCGTCGGGCAGAATTGCCAGGAAGGTCGGGGGTAGCCATTTGACTTAGCAGTGATGGGACTCCACGACGATGTCTCATAGGGACGAAGCATACATCCGGCTGACCCGTGGGAAGTTCGGGATACTTTTGGTCGAAATTGACTTTAGACTATACAATCCAGGTTTCCTAAGTAGAAAACTTGGGCTCCGTCGGGCAGAATTGCCAGGAAGGTCGGGGGTAGCCATTTGACTTAGCAGTGATGGGACTCCAGGACGAGATCTCACAGGGACCAAGGCTACATCCGGCTGACCGATGGAAAGGTCTGGATACTTTTGGTCGAAATTGACTTTAGACTATACAAACCAGGTTGCCAAAGTGGAAAACGTGGATTCCGTCGGCTAGAATTACCAGGAAGGTCTGGGGAAGCCATTTGACTTAGCAGTAATTAGACTCCAGGACGAGGTCTCATAGGGACCAAGGCCACATCCGGTGACCGATGGGAAGTTCGGGATACTTTTGGTCGAAATTGACTTTAGACTATACAAACCAGGTTGACAAAGTGGGAAACTTGTATTCCGTCGGCCAGAATTGCCAGGAATGTCGGGGAAAGCCATTTGACTTAGAAGTGATTGGACACCAGGGAGAGGTCTCATAGGGACCAAGGCTACATCCGTCTGAACGATGGGAAGTTCGGGATACTTTTGGTCGAAATTGACTTTAGACTATACAAACCAGGTTTCCAAAGTGGAAGACTTGGATTCCGTCGGCCAGAATTGCCAGGAAGGTCGGGGGTAGTCAGTTTCCTTAGCAGTGATTGGACACCTGGGAGAGGTCTCATAGGGACCAAGACTACATCCGGCAGACCGATGGGAAGGTCGGGATACTTTTGGTCGAAATTGACTTTAGACTATACAAACCAGGTTTACAAAGTGGAAAACTTGGATTCCGTCGGCCGGAATTGCCAGGAAGGTCGGGGGAGCCATTTGACAAAGTTGTGATGTGACTCCAGGACGAGGTCTCATAGGGACCAAGGCTACATCCGGCTGACCGATGGGAAGGTCGGGATACTTTTGGTCGAAATTGACTTTAGACTATAGAAATCAGGCTTTCAAAGTGGAAAACTTGGATTCCGTCGGGCAGAATAGCCAGGAATGTCGGGGGTAGCTGCCACTTGACATAGCTGTGATGGGACTCCTGGACGAGGTCTCATAGGTTCCAAGGCTACATCCGGCTGACCGATGGGAAGGTCGGGATACTTTTTTTCGGAATAGACTTTAGACTATACAATCCAGGTTTCCAAGGTGGAAAACTTGGATTCCGACGGGCAGAATTGCCAGGAAGGTCGGGGGTAGCCATTTGACTTAGCAGTGATGGGACTCCAGAACGAGGTCTCATAGGTTCCAAGGCTACATCCGGCTGACCAATGGGAAGGTCGGGATACTTTTGGTCGAAAGTGACTTTAGACTATACAAACCAGGTTGCCAAAGTGCAAAACTTGGATTCCGTCGTGCAGAATTGCCAGGTAGGTCGGGGGTAGCCATTTGACTTAGCAGTGATGGGACTCCAGGACGAGGTCTCATAGGTTCCAAGGCTACATCCGGCTGACCGATGGGAAGTTCGGGATACTTTTAGTCGAAATAAACTTTAGACTATACAAGCCAGGTTTCCAAAGTGGAAAACTTGGATTCCGTCGGCCGGAATTGCCAGGAAGGTCGGGGGAAGCCATTTGACTTAGCAGTGATTGGACACCACGGCGAGGTCTCATACGGAAAAAGGTTACATCCGACAGACCGATGGGAAGGTGGGAATACTTTTGGTCGAAATAAACTTTAGACTATACAAGCCAGGTTTCCAAAGTGGAAAACTTGGATTCCGTCGGGCAGAATTTCCAGCAATGTCGAGGGTTGCCATTTGACTTAGCAGTGATGGGACTACAGGACGAGGTCTCATAGGTTCCAAGGCTACATCCGGCTGACCGATGGGAAGGTCGGGATACTTTTGGTCGAAATTGACTTTAGACTAAACAATCTAGGTTTCCAAAGTGGAAAACTTGGATTCCGTCGGCCAGAATTGCCAGGAAGGTCGGGGGTAGTCATTCGACTTAGCAGTGATTGGACACCAGGGCGAGGTCTCATAGGGACCAAGGCTACATCCGGCTGGCCGATGGGCTGGTCTGGATACTTTTGGTCGAAAATGACTTTAGACTATACAAACCAGGTTGACAAAGTGGCAAACTTGTATTCCGTCGGCCAGAATTGCCAGGAATGTCGGGGAAAGCCATTTGACTTAGAAGTGATTGGACACCAGGGAGAGGTCTCATAGGGACCAAGGCTACATCCGTCTGAACGATGGGAAGGTCGGGATACTTTTGGTCGAAATTGACTTTAGACTATACAAACCAGGTTTCCAAAGTGGAAGACTTGGATTCCGTCGGCCAGAATTGCCAGGAAGGTCGGTGGTAGTCAGTTTCCTTAGCAGTGATTGGACACCAGGGAGAGGTCTCATAGGGACCAAGACTACATCCGGCAGACCGATGGGAAGGTCGGGATACTTTTGGTCGAAATTGACTTTAGACTATACAAACCAGGTTTACAAAGTGGAAAACTTGGATTCCGTCGGCCGGAATTGCCAGGAAGGTCGGGGGAGCCATTTGACAAAGTTGTGATGTGACTCCAGGACGAGGTCTCATAGGGACCAAGGCTACATCCGGCTGACCGATGGGAAGGTCGGGATACTTTTGGTCGAAATTGACTTTAGACTATAGAAATCAGGCTTTCAAAGTGGAAAACTTGGATTCCGTAGGGCAGAATAGCCAGGAATGTCGGGGGTAGCTGCCACTTGACATAGCTGTGATGGGACTCCTGGACGAGGTCTCATAGGTTCCAAGGCTACATCCGGCTGACCGATGGGAAGTTCGGGATACTTTTAGTCGAAATAAACTTTAGACTATACAAGCCAGGTTTCCAAAGTGGAAAACTTGGATTCCGTCGGCCGGAATTGCGAGGAAGGTCGGGGGAGCCATTTGACTTAGCAGTGATGGGACTCCAGGACGATGTCTTATAGGGACGAAGGCTACATCCGGCTGACCGATGGGAAGGTCGGGATACTTTTTGTCGAAAATGACTTTAGACTATACAGTCCAGGTTTCCAAAGTGGAAAACTTGGATTCCGTCGACCAGAATTGCCAGGAAGGTCAGGGGAAGCCATTTGACTTAGCGGTGATTGGATACCAGGGGGAGGTCTCATAGGGACCAAGGCTACATCCGGCTGATAGATGGGAAGGCCTGGATACTTTTGGTTGAAAATGACTTTACACTATACAAACCAGATTGCCAAAGTGGAAAAATTGGATTCCGTCGGTCAGAATTGCCAGGTATGTCGTGGGTAGCCATTTGACTTAGCAGTGATGGGACTCCAGGACGAGATCTCATAGGGACTAAGGCTACATCCGGCAGACCGACGGGAAGGTCTGGATACTTTTGATCGAAAATGACTTTAGACTATACAAACCAGGTTTCCAAAGTGCAAAACTTGGATTCCGTCGGCAGAATTGCCAGGTAGGTCGGGGGTAGCCATTTGACTTAGCAGTGATGGGACTCCAGGACGACGTCTCATAGGGACGAAGGCTACATCAGGCTGACCCATGGGAAGTTCTAGATACTTTTGGTCGAAATTGACTTTAGACTATACAATCCAGGTTTCCAAAGTGCAAAACTTGGATTCCGTCGGGCAGAATGGCCAGGAGGGTCGGGGGTAGCCATTTGACTTAGCAGTGATGGGACTCCAGGACGATGTCTTATAGGGACGAAGGCTACATCCGGCTGACCGATGGGAAGGTCGGGATACTTTTGGTCGAAATTGACTTCAGACTATACAATCCAGGTTTCCAAAGTGGAAAACTTGGATTCCGTCGGCCAGAAGTGCCAGGACGGTCGGGGGAAGCCATTTGACTTAGGAGTGATGGGACTCCAGGACGAGGTCTCATAGGGACCAAGGCTACATCCGGCTGACCGATGAGAAGGTCTGGATACTTTTGGTCGGAAATGACTTTAGACTATACAAAGCAGGTTTCCAAGGTGCAAAACTTGGATTCCGTCGGCAGAATTGCCAGGTAGGTCGGGGGTAGCCATTTGACATAGCAGTGATGGGACTCCAGGACGATGTCTCATAGGGACGAAGTCTACATCCGCCTGACCCATGGGAAGTTCGGGATACTTTTGGTCAAAATTGACTTTAGATTATACACACCAGGTTTCCGAAGTGCAAAACTTGGATTCCGTCGGGCAGAATTGCCAGGAAGGTCGGGGGTATTCATTTGACTTAGCAGTGATGGGACTCCAGGACGAGGTCTCAGGTTCCATGGCTACATCCGGCTGACCGATGGGAAGTTCGGAATACTATTAGTCGAAATTGACTTTAGACTATACAAACCAGGTTGCTAAAGTGGAAAACTTGGATTCCGTCGGCCAAAATTGCCAGGAAGATCGGCGGTAGCCATTTGACTTAGCAGCGATTGGACACCAGGGCGAGGTCTCATAGGGACCAAGGCTACATCCGGCTGACCGATGTGAAGTTCGGGAAACTTTTGGTCGAAATTGACTTTAGACTATACAATCCAGGTTTCCAAAGTGCAAAACTTGGATTCCGTCGTGCAGAATTGCCAGGAAGGTCGGGGGTAGCCATTTGACTTAGCAGTGATGGGACTCCAGGACGAGGTCTCATAGGATCCAAGGCTACATCCGGCTGACCGATGGGAAGGTCGGGATACTTTTGGTCGAAAATTACTTTAGACTATACAAACCAGGTTTCCAAAGTGGAAAACTTGGATTCCGTCGACCAGAATTGCCAGGAAGGTCAGGGGAAGCCATTTTACTTAGCGGTGATTGGACACCAGGGGGAGGTCTCATAGGGACCAAGGCTACATCCGGCTGATAGATGGGAAGTTCGGGATACTTTTGGTCGAAATTGACTTTAGACTATACAAACCAGGTTTCCAAAGTGGAAGACTTGGATTCCGTCGGCCAGAATTGCCAGGAAGGTCGGGGGTAGTCAGTTTCCTTAGCAGTGATTGGACACCTGGGAGAGGTCTCATAGGGACCAAGACTACATCCGGCAGACCGATGGGAAGGTCGGGATACTTTTGGTCGAAATTGACTTTAGACTATACAAACCAGGTTTACAAAGTGGAAAACTTGGATTCCGTCGGCCGGAATTGCCAGGAAGGTCGGGGGAGCCATTTGACAAAGTTGTGATGTGACTCCAGGACGAGGTCTCATAGGGACCAAGGCTACATCCGGCTGACCGATGGGAAGGTCGGGATACTTTTGGTCGAAATTGACTTTAGACTATAGAAATCAGGCTTTCAAAGTGGAAAACTTGGATTCCGTCGGGCAGAATAGCCAGGAATGTCGGGGGTAGCTGCCACTTGACATAGCTGTGATGGGACTCCTGGACGAGGTCTCATAGGTTCCAAGGCTACATCCGGCTGACCGATGGGAAGGTCGGGATACTTTTTTTCGGAATAGACTTTAGACTATACAATCCAGGTTTCCAAGGTGGAAAACTTGGATTCCGACGGGCAGAATTGCCAGGAAGGTCGGGGGTAGCCATTTGACTTAGCAGTGATGGGACTCCAGAACGAGGTCTCATAGGTTCCAAGGCTACATCCGGCTGACCAATGGGAAGGTCGGGATACTTTTGGTCGAAAGTGACTTTAGACTATACAAACCAGGTTGCCAAAGTGCAAAACTTGGATTCCGTCGTGCAGAATTGCCAGGTAGGTCGGGGGTAGCCATTTGACTTAGCAGTGATGGGACTCCAGGACGAGGTCTCATAGGTTCCAAGGCTACATCCGGCTGACCGATGGGAAGTTCGGGATACTTTTAGTCGAAATAAACTTTAGACTATACAAGCCAGGTTTCCAAAGTGGAAAACTTGGATTCCGTCGGCCGGAATTGCCAGGAAGGTCGGGGGAAGCCATTTGACTTAGCAGTGATTGGACACCACGGCGAGGTCTCATACGGAAAAAGGTTACATCCGACAGACCGATGGGAAGGTGGGAATACTTTTGGTCGAAATAAACTTTAGACTATACAAGCCAGGTTTCCAAAGTGGAAAACTTGGATTCCGTCGGGCAGAATTTCCAGCAAGGTCGAGGGTTGCCATTTGACTTAGCAGTGATGGGACTACAGGACGAGGTCTCATAGGTTCCAAGGCTACATCCGGCTGACCGATGGGAAGGTCGGTATACTTTTGGTCGAAATTGACTTTAGACTAAACAATCTAGGTTTCCAAAGTGGAAAACTTGGATTCCGTCGGCCAGAATTGCCAGGAAGGTCGGGGGTAGTCATTCGACTTAGCAGTGATTGGACACCAGGGCGAGGTCTCATAGGGACCAAGGCTACATCCGGCTGGCCGATGGGCTGGTCTGGATACTTTTGGTCGAAAATGACTTTAGACTATACAAACCAGGTTGACAAAGTGGCAAACTTGTATTCCGTCGGCCAGAATTGCCAGGAATGTCGGGGAAAGCCATTTGACTTAGAAGTGATTGGACACCAGGGAGAGGTCTCATAGGGACCAAGGCTACATCCGTCTGAACGATGGGAAGGTCGGGATACTTTTGGTCGAAATTGACTTTAGACTATACAAACCAGGTTTCCAAAGTGGAAGACTTGGATTCCGTCGGCCAGAATTGCCAGGAAGGTCGGTGGTAGTCAGTTTCCTTAGCAGTGATTGGACACCAGGGAGAGGTCTCATAGGGACCAAGACTACATCCGGCAGACCGATGGGAAGGTCGGGATACTTTTGGTCGAAATTGACTTTAGACTATACAAACCAGGTTTACAAAGTGGAAAACTTGGATTCCGTCGGCCGGAATTGCCAGGAAGGTCGGGGGAGCCATTTGACAAAGTTGTGATGTGACTCCAGGACGAGGTCTCATAGGGACCAAGGCTACATCCGGCTGACCGATGGGAAGGTCGGGATACTTTTGGTCGAAATTGACTTTAGACTATAGAAATCAGGCTTTCAAAGTGGAAAACTTGGATTCCGTAGGGCAGAATAGCCAGGAATGTCGGGGGTAGCTGCCACTTGACATAGCTGTGATGGGACTCCTGGACGAGGTCTCATAGGTTCCAAGGCTACATCCGGCTGACCGATGGGAAGGTCGGGATACTTTTTTTCGGAATAGACTTTAGACTATACAATCCAGGTTTCCAAGGTGGAAAACTTGGATTCCGACGGGCAGAATTGCCAGGAAGGTCGGGGGTAGCCATTTGACTTTGCAGTGATGGGACTCCAGGACGAGGTCTCATAGGTTCCAAGGCTACATCCGGCTGACCGATGGGAAGTTCGGGATACTTTTGGTCGAAATTGACTTTAGACTATACAAACCAGGTTTACAAAGTGGAAAACTTGGATTCCGTCGGCCGGAATTGCCAGGAAGGTCGGGGGAGCCATTTGACAAAGTTGTGATGTGACTCCAGGACGAGGTCTCATAGGGACCAAGGCTACATCCGGCTGACCGATGGGAAGGTCGGGATACTTTTGGTCGAAATTGACTTTAGACTATAGAAATCAGGCTTTCAAAGTGGAAAACTTGGATTCCGTCGGGCAGAATAGCCAGGAATGTCGGGGGTAGCTGCCACTTGACATAGCTGTGATGGGACTCCTGGACGAGGTCTCATAGGTTCCAAGGCTACATCCGGCTGACCGATGGGAAGGTCGGCATACTTTTTTTCGGAATAGACTTTAGACTATACAATCCAGGTTTCCAAGGTGGAAAACTTGGATTCCGACGGGCAGAATTGCCAGGAAGGTCGGGGGTAGCCATTTGACTTAGCAGTGATGGGACTCCAGAACGAGGTCTCATAGGTTCCAAGGCTACATCCGGCTGACCAATGGGAAGGTCGGGATACTTTTGGTCGAAAGTGACTTTAGACTATACAAACCAGGTTGCCAAAGTGCAAAACTTGGATTCCGTCGTGCAGAATTGCCAGGTAGGTCGGGGGTAGCCATTTGACTTAGCAGTGATGGGACTCCAGGACGAGGTCTCATAGGTTCCAAGGCTACATCCGGCTGACCGATGGGAAGTTCGGGATACTTTTAGTCGAAATAAACTTTAGACTATACAAGCCAGGTTTCCAAAGTGGAAAACTTGGATTCCGTCGGCCGGAATTGCCAGGAAGGTCGGGGGAAGCCATTTGACTTAGCAGTGATTGGACACCACGGCGAGGTCTCATACGGAAAAAGGTTACATCCGACAGACCGATGGGAAGGTCGGAATACTTTTGGTCGAAATAAACTTTAGACTATACAAGCCAGGTTTCCAAAGTGGAAAACTTGGATTCCGTCGGGCAGAATTTCCAGCAAGGTCGAGGGTTGCCATTTGACTTAGCAGTGATGGGACTACAGGACGAGGTCTCATAGGTTCCAAGGCTACATCCGGCTGACCAATGGGAAGGTCGGGATACTTTTGGTCGAAAGTGACTTTAGACTATACAAACCAGGTTGCCAAAGTGCAAAACTTGGATTCCGTCGTGCAGAATTGCCAGGTAGGTCGGGGGTAGCCATTTGACTTAGCAGTGATGGGACTCCAGGACGAGGTCTCATAGGTTCCAAGGCTACATCCGGCTGACCGATGGGAAGTTCGGGATACTTTTAGTCGAAATAAACTTTAGACTATACAAGCCAGGTTTCCAAAGTGGAAAACTTGGATTCCGTCGGGCAGAATTTCCAGCAAGGTCGAGGGTTGCCATTTGACTTAGCAGTGATGGGACTCCAGAACGAGGTCTCATAGGTTCCAAGGCTACATCCGGCTGACCGATGGGAAGTTCGGGATACTTTTAGTCGAAATTGACTTTAGATTAGACAAACCAGATTGCCAAAGTGGAAAACTTGGATTCCGTCGGCCATAATTGCCAGGAATGTCGGGTGTAGCCATTTGACTTAGCAGTGATGGGACTCCAGGGCGAGATTTCATAGGGACCAAGGCTACATCCGGCTGACCGAATGGAAGGTCTGGATACTTTTGGTCGAAAATGACTTTAGACTATACAAACCAGGTTGCCAAAGTGGAAAACTTGGATTCCGTCGGCAGAATTGCCAGGTAGGTCGGGGGTAGCCATTTGACTTAGCAGTGATGGGACTCCAGGAAGAGGTCTCATAGGTTCCAAGGCTACATCCGGCTGACCGATGGGATGGTCGGGATACTTTAGGTCGAAAATGACTTTAGACTATACAATCTAGTTTTCCAAAGTACAAAGCATGGATTCCGTCTGGCAGAATTGCCAGGAAGGTCGGGGGTAGCCATTTGACTTAGCGGTGATTGGACACCAGGGGGAGGTCTCATAGGCACCAAGGCTACAACCGGCTGACCGATGGGAAGGTTGGGATTCTTTTGGTCGAAATTGACTTTAGACTATACAAACCAGGTTTTCAAAGTGGAAAACTTGGATTCCGTCGGCCGGAATTGCGAGGAAGGTCGGGGGAGCCATTTGACTTAGCAGTGATGGGACTCCAGGACGATGTCTTATAGGGACGAAGGCTACATCCGGCTGACCGATGGGAAGGTCGGGATACTTTTTGTCGAAAATGACTTTAGACTATACAGTCCAGGTTTCCAAAGTGGAAAACTTGGATTCCGTCGACCAGAATTGCCAGGAAGGTCAGGGGAAGCCATTTGACTTAGCGGTGATTGGATACCAGGGGGAGGTCTCATAGGGACCAAGGCTACATCCGGCTGATAGATGGGAAGGCCTGGATACTTTTGGTTGAAAATGACTTTACACTATACAAACCAGATTGCCAAAGTGGAAAAATTGGATTCCGTCGGTCAGAATTGCCAGGTATGTCGTGGGTAGCCATTTGACTTAGCAGTGATGGGACTCCAGGACGAGATCTCATAGGGACTAAGGCTACATCCGGCAGACCGACGGGAAGGTCTGGATACTTTTGATCGAAAATGACTTTAGACTATACAAACCAGGTTTCCAAAGTGCAAAACTTGGATTCCGTCGGCAGAATTGCCAGGTAGGTCGGGGGTAGCCATTTGACTTAGCAGTGATGGGACTCCAGGACGACGTCTCATAGGGACGAAGGCTACATCAGGCTGACCCATGGGAAGTTCTAGATACTTTTGGTCGAAATTGACTTTAGACTATACAATCCAGGTTTCCAAAGTGCAAAACTTGGATTCCGTCGGGCAGAATGGCCAGGAGGGTCGGGGGTAGCCATTTGACTTAGCAGTGATGGGACTCCAGGACGATGTCTTATAGGGACGAAGGCTACATCCGGCTGACCGATGGGAAGGTCGGGATACTTTTGGTCGAAATTGACTTCAGACTATACAATCCAGGTTTCCAAAGTGGAAAACTTGGATTCCGTCGGCCAGAAGTGCCAGGACGGTCGGGGGAAGCCATTTGACTTAGGAGTGATGGGACTCCAGGACGAGGTCTCATAGGGACCAAGGCTACATCCGGCTGACCGATGAGAAGGTCTGGATACTTTTGGTCGGAAATGACTTTAGACTATACAAAGCAGGTTTCCAAGGTGCAAAACTTGGATTCCGTCGGCAGAATTGCCAGGTAGGTCGGGGGTAGCCATTTGACATAGCAGTGATGGGACTCCAGGACGATGTCTCATAGGGACGAAGTCTACATCCGCCTGACCCATGGGAAGTTCGGGATACTTTTGGTCAAAATTGACTTTAGATTATACACACCAGGTTTCCGAAGTGCAAAACTTGGATTCCGTCGGGCAGAATTGCCAGGAAGGTCGGGGGTATTCATTTGACTTAGCAGTGATGGGACTCCAGGACGAGGTCTCAGGTTCCATGGCTACATCCGGCTGACCGATGGGAAGTTCGGAATACTATTAGTCGAAATTGACTTTAGACTATACAAACCAGGTTGCTAAAGTGGAAAACTTGGATTCCGTCGGCCAAAATTGCCAGGAAGATCGGCGGTAGCCATTTGACTTAGCAGCGATTGGACACCAGGGCGAGGTCTCATAGGGACCAAGGCTACATCCGGCTGACCGATGTGAAGTTCGGGAAACTTTTGGTCGAAATTGACTTTAGACTATACAATCCAGGTTTCCAAAGTGCAAAACTTGGATTCCGTCGTGCAGAATTGCCAGGAAGGTCGGGGGTAGCCATTTGACTTAGCAGTGATGGGACTCCAGGACGAGGTCTCATAGGATCCAAGGCTACATCCGGCTGACCGATGGGAAGGTCGGGATACTTTTGGTCGAAAATTACTTTAGACTATACAAACCAGGTTTCCAAAGTGGAAAACTTGGATTCCGTCGACCAGAATTGCCAGGAAGGTCAGGGGAAGCCATTTTACTTAGCGGTGATTGGACACCAGGGGGAGGTCTCATAGGGACCAAGGCTACATCCGGCTGATAGATGGGAAGGCCTGGATACTTTTGGTTGAAAATGACTTTACACTATACAAACCAGATTGCCAAAGTGGAAAACTTGGATTCCGTCGGTCAGAATTGCCAGGAAGGTCGGGTGTAGCCATTTGACTTAGCAGTGATGGGACTCCAGGACGAGGTCTCATAGGTTCCAAGGCTACATCCGGCTGACCGATGGGAAGGTCGGGATACTTTTGGTCGAAATTGACTTTAGACTATACAGTCCAGGTTTCCAAAGTGCAAAACTTGCATTCCGTCGGGGCAGAATTGCCAGGAAGGTCGGGGGTAGTCATTTGACTTAGCAGTGATGGGACTCCGGGACGAGGTCTCATAGGTTCCATGGCTACATCCGGCTGACCGATGGGAAGGTCGGGATACTTTTGGTCGAAATTGGCTTTAGACAATACAATCCAGGTTTCCAAAGTGCAAAACTTGGATTCCGTCGGGCAGAATTGCCAGGAAGGTCGGTGGTAGCCATTTGACTTAGCAGTGATGGGACTCCACGACGGTGTCTCATAGGGACGAAGGCTACATCCGGCTGACCCATGGGAAGTTCGGTATACTTTTGGTCGAAATTGACTTTAGACTATACAATCCAGGTTTCCAAAGTGGAAAACTTGGATTTCGTCGGACAGAATTGCCAGGAAGGTCGGGGGAAGCCATTTGACTTAGCAGTGATTCGACACCAGGGCGAGGTCTCATTGGGACCAAGGCTACATCAGGCTGATAGATAGGAAGGTCTAGATACTTTTGGTCGAAAATGACTTTAGACTATTCAAACCAGGTTGCCAAAGTGGAAAACCTGGATTCCGTCGGCCACAATTGCCAGGAATGTCGGGGGTAGCCATTTGATTTAGCAGTGATGGGACGCCAGGACGAGATCTCATAGGGACTAAGGCTACATCCGGCAGACCGACGGGAAGGTCTGGATACTTTTGGTCGAAAATGACTTTAGACTATACAAACCAGGTTTCCAAAGTGCAAAACTTGGATTCCGTCGGCAGAATTGCCAGGTAGGTCGGGGGTAGCCATTTGACTTAGCAGTGATGGGACTCCAGGACGACGTCTCATAGGGACGAAGGCTACATCCGGCTGACCCATGGGAAGTTCTGGATACTTTTGGTCGAAATTGACTTTAGACTATACAATCCAGGTTTCCAAAGTGCAAAACTTGGATTCCGCCGGGCAGAATTGCGAGGAAGGTCGGGGGTAGTTATTTGACTTAGCAGTGATGGGACTCCAGGACGAGGTCTCATAGGTTCCATGGCTACATCCGGCTGACCGATGGGAAGGTAGGGATACTTTTGGTCGAAACTGGCTTTAGACTATACAATCCAGGTTTCCAAAGTGCAAAACTTCTGTTCCGTAGGGCAGAATTGCCAGGACGGTCGGGGGAAACCATTTGACTTCGCCGTGATGGGACCCCAGGGCGAGGTCTAATAGCGACCAAGGCTACATCCGGCTGACCGATGGGAAGGTCTGGATACTTTTGGTTGAAAATGACTTTAGACTATACAAACCAGGTTTCCAACGTGGAAAACTTGGATTCCGTCGGCCGGAATTGCCAGGAAGGTCGGGGAAGTCATTTGACTTAGCTGTGATGGGACTCCAGGACGAGGTCTCATAGGGACCAAGGCCACATCCGGCTGACCGATGGGAAGGTCGGGATACTTTTGGTCGAAATTGACTGTAGACTATACAAACCAGGTTTTCGAAGTGGAAAACTTGGATTCCGTCGGCCGGAATTGCGAGGAAGGTCGGGGGTAGCCATTTGACTTAGCAGTGATGGGACTCCAGGACGAGATCTCATAGGGACCAAGGCTACATCCGGCTGACCGATGGGAAGGTCGGGATACTTTTGGTCGAAATTGATCTTGGACTATACAATCCAGGTTTCCAAAGTGGAAAACTTGGATTCCGTCGGGCAGAATTGCCATGATGGTCGGGGGTAGTCATTTGACTTGGCAGTTATTAGACACCAGGGCTATGTCTCATAGGGACCAAGGCTACATCCGGCTGTCCGATGGGAAGGTCTGGATACTTTTGGTCGAAAATGGCTTTAGACTATACAAACCAGGTTGCCAAAGTGGAAAACTTGGATTCCGTCGGCCGGAATTGCCAGGAAGGTCGGGGGAGTCATTTGACTTAGCTGTGATGGGACTCCAGGACGAGGTCTCATAGGGACCAAGGCTACATCCGGCTGACCGATGGGAAGGTCGGGATACTTTTGGTCGAAATTGACTTTAGACTATACAATCCAGGTTTCCAAAGTGCAAAACTTCGATTACGTCGGGGCAGAATTGCCAGGAAGGTCGGGAGTAGTCATCTGACTTAGCAGTGATGGGACTCCTGGACGAGGTCTCATAGGTTCCAAGGCTACATCCGGCTGACCGATGGGAAGGTCGGGATAATTTTGGTCGAAATTGACCATAGACTATACAATCCAGGTTTCCAAAGTGGAAAACTTGGATTCCGTCCGGCAGAATTGCCATGAAGGTCGGGGGTAGTCATTTGACTTAGCAGTGATTGGACACCAGGGAGAGGTCTCATAGGGACGAAGGCTACATCTGACTGACCCATGGGAAGTTCGGGATACTTTTAGTCGAAATTGACTTTAGACTATACAAACCAGGTTTCCAAAGTGCAAAACTTGGATTCCGTCGGTCAGAATTGCCAGGAAGGTCGGGGGTAGCTGCCACTTGACATAGCTGTGATGGGACTCCTGGACGAGGTCTCATAGGTTCCAAGGCTACATCCGGCTGACCGATGGGAAGGTCGGGATACTTTTTTTCGGAATAGACTTTAGACTATACAATCCAGGTTTCCAAGGTGGAAAACTTGGATTCCGACGGGCAGAATTGCCAGTAAGGTCGGGGGTAGCCATTTGACTTAGCAGTGATGGGACTCCAGAACGAGGTCTCATAGGTTCCAAGGCTACATCCGGCTGACCAATGGGAAGGTCGGGATACTTTTGGTCGAAAGTGACTTTAGACTATACAAACCAGGTTGCCAAAGTGCAAAACTTGGATTCCGTCGTGCAGAATTGCCAGGTAGGTCGGGGGTAGCCATTTGACTTAGCAGTGATGGGACTCCAGGACGAGGTCTCATAGGTTCCAAGGCTACATCCGGCTGACCGATGGGAAGTTCGGGATACTTTTAGTCGAAATAAACTTTAGACTATACAAGCCAGGTTTCCAAAGTGGAAAACTTGGATTCCGTCGGCCGGAATTGCCAGGAAGGTCGGGGGAAGCCATTTGACTTAGCAGTGATTGGACACCACGGCGAGGTCTCATACGGAAAAAGGTTACATCCGACAGACCGATGGGAAGGTCGGAATACTTTTGGTCGAAATAAACTTTAGACTATACAAGCCAGGTTTCCAAAGTGGAAAACTTGGATTCCGTCGGGCAGAATTTCCAGCAAGGTCGAGGGTTGCCATTTGACTTAGCAGTGATGGGACTACAGGACGAGGTCTCATAGGTTCCAAGGCTACATCCGGCTGACCAATGGGAAGGTCGGGATACTTTTGGTCGAAAGTGACTTTAGACTATACAAACCAGGTTGCCAAAGTGCAAAACTTGGATTCCGTCGTGCAGAATTGCCAGGTAGGTCGGGGGTAGCCATTTGACTTAGCAGTGATGGGACTCCAGGACGAGGTCTCATAGGTTCCAAGGCTACATCCGGCTGACCGATGGGAAGTTCGGGATACTTTTAGTCGAAATAAACTTTAGACTATACAAGCCAGGTTTCCAAAATGGAAAACTTGGATTCCGTCGGGCAGAATATCCAGCAAGGTCGAGGGTTGCCATTTGACTTAGCAGTGATGGGACTCCAGAACGAGGTCTCATAGGTTCCAAGGCTACATCCGGCTGACCGATGGGAAGTTCGGGATACTTTTAGTCGAAATTGACTTTAGATTAGACAAACCAGATTGCCAAAGTGGAAAACTTGGATTCCGTCGGCCATAATTGCCAGGAATGTCGGGTGTAGCCATTTGACTTAGCAGTGATGGGACTCCAGGGCGAGATTTCATAGGGACCAAGGCTACATCCGGCTGACCGAATGGAAGGTCTGGATACTTTTGTTCGAAAATGACTTTAGACTATACAAACCAGGTTGCCAAAGTGGAAAACTTGGATTCCGTCGGCAGAATTGCCAGGTAGGTCGGGGGTAGCCATTTGACTTAGCAGTGATGGGACTCCAGGAAGAGGTCTCATAGGTTCCAAGGCTACATCCGGCTGACCGATGGGATGGTCGGGATACTTTAGGTCGAAAATGACTTTAGACTATACAATCTAGTTTTCCAAAGTACAAAGCATGGATTCCGTCGGGCAGAATTGCCAGGAAGGTCGGGGGTAGCCATTTGACTTAGCGGTGATTGGACACCAGGGGGAGGTCTCATAGGCACCAAGGCTACAACCGGCTGACCGATGGGAAGGTTGGGATTCTTTTGGTCGAAATTGACTTTAGACTATACAAACCAGGTTTTCAAAGTGGAAAACTTGGATTCCGTCGGCCGGAATTGCGAGGAAGGTCGGGGGAGCCATTTGACTTAGCAGTGATGGGACTCCAGGACGATGTCTTATAGGGACGAAGGCTACATCCGGCTGACCGATGGGAAGGTCGGGATACTTTTTGTCGAAAATGACTTTAGACTATACAGTCCAGGTTTCCAAAGTGGAAAACTTGGATTCCGTCGACCAGAATTGCCAGGAAGGTCAGGGGAAGCCATTTGACTTAGCGGTGATTGGATACCAGGGGGAGGTCTCATAGGGACCAAGGCTACATCCGGCTGATAGATGGGAAGGCCTGGATACTTTTGGTTGAAAATGACTTTACACTATACAAACCAGATTGCCAAAGTGGAAAAATTGGATTCCGTCGGTCAGAATTGCCAGGTATGTCGTGGGTAGCCATTTGACTTAGCAGTGATGGGACTCCAGGACGAGATCTCATAGGGACTAAGGCTACATCCGGCAGACCGACGGGAAGGTCTGGATACTTTTGATCGAAAATGACTTTAGACTATACAAACCAGGTTTCCAAAGTGCAAAACTTGGATTCCGTCGGCAGAATTGCCAGGTAGGTCGGGGGTAGCCATTTGACTTAGCAGTGATGGGACTCCAGGACGACGTCTCATAGGGACGAAGGCTACATCAGGCTGACCCATGGGAAGTTCTAGATACTTTTGGTCGAAATTGACTTTAGACTATACAATCCAGGTTTCCAAAGTGCAAAACTTGGATTCCGTCGGGCAGAATGGCCAGGAGGGTCGGGGGTAGCCATTTGACTTAGCAGTGATGGGACTCCAGGACGATGTCTTATAGGGACGAAGGCTACATCCGGCTGACCGATGGGAAGGTCGGGATACTTTTGGTCGAAATTGACTTCAGACTATACAATCCAGGTTTCCAAAGTGGAAAACTTGGATTCCGTCGGCCAGAAGTGCCAGGACGGTCGGGGGAAGCCATTTGACTTAGGAGTGATGGGACTCCAGGACGAGGTCTCATAGGGACCAAGGCTACATCCGGCTGACCGATGAGAAGGTCTGGATACTTTTGGTCGGAAATGACTTTAGACTATACAAAGCAGGTTTCCAAGGTGCAAAACTTGGATTCCGTCGGCAGAATTGCCAGGTAGGTCGGGGGTAGCCATTTGACATAGCAGTGATGGGACCCCAGGACGATGTCTCATAGGGACGAAGTCTACATCCGCCTGACCCATGGGAAGTTCGGGATACTTTTGGTCAAAATTGACTTTAGACTATACACACCAGGTTTCCGAAGTGCAAAACTTGGATTCCGTCGGGCAGAATTGCCAGGAAGGTCGGGGGTATTCATTTGACTTAGCAGTGATGGGACTCCAGGACGAGGTCTCAGGTTCCATGGCTACATCCGGCTGACCGATGGGAAGTTCGGAATACTATTAGTCGAAATTGACTTTAGACTATACAAACCAGGTTGCTAAAGTGGAAAACTTGGATTCCGTCGGCCAAAATTGCCAGGAAGATCGGCGGTAGCCATTTGACTTAGCAGCGATTGGACACCAGGGCGAGGTCTCATAGGGACCAAGGCTACATCCGGCTGACCGATGTGAAGTTCGGGAAACTTTTGGTCGAAATTGACTTTAGACTATACAATCCAGGTTTCCAAAGTGCAAAACTTGGATTCCGTCGTGCAGAATTGCCAGGAAGGTCGGGGGTAGCCATTTGACTTAGCAGTGATGGGACTCCAGGACGAGGTCTCATAGGATCCAAGGCTACATCCGGCTGACCGATGGGAAGGTCGGGATACTTTTGGTCGAAAATTACTTTAGACTATACAAACCAGGTTTCCAAAGTGGAAAACTTGGATTCCGTCGACCAGAATTGCCAGGAAGGTCAGGGGAAGCCATTTTACTTAGCGGTGATTGGACACCAGGGGGAGGTCTCATAGGGACCAAGGCTACATCCGGCTGATAGATGGGAAGGCCTGGATACTTTTGGTTGAAAATGACTTTACACCATACAAACCAGATTGCCAAAGTGGAAAACTTGGATTCCGTCGGTCAGAATTGCCAGGAAGGTCGGGTGTAGCCATTTGACTTAGCAGTGATGGGACTCCAGGACGAGGTCTCATAGGTTCCAAGGCTACATCCGGCTGACCGATGGGAAGGTCGGGATACTTTTGGTCGAAATTGACTTTAGACTATACAGTCCAGGTTTCCAAAGTGCAAAACTTGCATTCCGTCGGGGCAGAATTGCCAGGAAGGTCGGGGGTAGTCATTTGACTTAGCAGTGATGGGACTCCGGGACGAGGTCTCATAGGTTCCATGGCTACATCCGGCTGACCGATGGGAAGGTCGGGATACTTTTGGTCGAAATTGGCTTTAGACAATACAATCCAGGTTTCCAAAGTGCAAAACTTGGATTCCGTCGGGCAGAATTGCCAGGAAGGTCGGTGGTAGCCATTTGACTTAGCAGTGATGGGACTCCACGACGATGTCTCATAGGGACGAAGGCTACATCCGGCTGACCCATGGGAAGTTCGGTATACTTTTGGTCGAAATTGACTTTAGACTATACAATCCAGGTTTCCAAAGTGGAAAACTTGGATTTCGTCGGACAGAATTGCCAGGAAGGTCGGGGGAAGCCATTTGACTTAGCAGTGATTCGACACCAGGGCGAGGTCTCATTGGGACCAAGGCTACATCAGGCTGATAGATAGGAAGGTCTAGATACTTTTGGTCGAAAATGACTTTAGACTATTCAAACCAGGTTGCCAAAGTGGAAAACCTGGATTCCGTCGGCCACAATTGCCAGGAATGTCGGGGGTAGCCATTTGATTTAGCAGTGATGGGACGCCAGGACGAGATCTCATAGGGACTAAGGCTACATCCGGCAGACCGACGGGAAGGTCTGGATACTTTTGGTCGAAAATGACTTTAGACTATACAAACCAGGTTTCCAAAGTGCAAAACTTGGATTCCGTCGGCAGAATTGCCAGGTAGGTCGGGGGTAGCCATTTGACTTAGCAGTGATGGGACTCCAGGACGACGTCTCATAGGGACGAAGGCTACATCCGGCTGACCCATGGGAAGTTCTGGATACTTTTGGTCGAAATTGACTTTAGACTATACAATCCAGGTTTCCAAAGTGCAAAACTTGGATTCCGCCGGGCAGAATTGCCAGGAAGGTCGGGGGTAGCCATTTGACTTAGCAGTGATGGGACTCCAGGACGATGTCTTATAGGGACGAAGGCTACATCCGGCTGACCGATGGGAAGGTCGGGATACTTTTGGTCGAAATTGACTGTAGACTATACAAACCAAGTTTTCAAAGTGGAAAACTTGGATTCCGTCGGCCGGAATTGCGAGGAAGGTCGGGGGTAGTTATTTGACTTAGCAGTGATGGGACTCCAGGACGAGGTCTCATAGGTTCCATGGCTACATCCGGCTGACCGATGGGAAGGTAGGGATACTTTTGGTCGAAACTGGCTTTAGACTATACAATCCAGGTTTCCAAAGTGCAAAACTTCTGTTCCGTAGGGCAGAATTGCCAGGACGGTCGGGGGAAACCATTTGACTTCGCCGTGATGGGACCCCAGGGCGAGGTCTAATAGCGACCAAGGCTACATCCGGCTGACCGATGGGAAGGTCTGGATACTTTTGGTTGAAAATGACTTTAGACTATACAAACCAGGTTTCCAACGTGGAAAACTTGGATTCCGTCGGCCGGAATTGCCAGGAAGGTCGGGGAAGTCATTTGACTTAGCTGTGATGGGACTCCAGGACGAGGTCTCATAGGGACCAAGGCCACATCCGGCTGACCGATGGGAAGGTCGGGATACTTTTGGTCGAAATTGACTGTAGACTATACAAACCAGGTTTTCGAAGTGGAAAACTTGGATTCCGTCGGCCGGAATTGCGAGGAAGGTCGGGGGTAGCCATTTGACTTAGCAGTGATGGGACTCCAGGACGAGATCTCATAGGGACCAAGGCTACATCCGGCTGACCGATGGGAAGGTCGGGATACTTTTGGTCGAAATTGATCTTGGACTATACAATCCAGGTTTCCAAAGTGGAAAACTTGGATTCCGTCGGGCAGAATTGCCATGATGGTCGGGGGTAGTCATTTGACTTGGCAGTTATTAGACACCAGGGCTATGTCTCATAGGGACCAAGGCTACATCCGGCTGTCCGATGGGAAGGTCTGGATACTTTTGGTCGAAAATGGCTTTAGACTATACAAACCAGGTTGCCAAAGTGGAAAACTTGGATTCCGTCGGCCGGAATTGCCAGGAAGGTCGGGGGAGTCATTTGACTTAGCTGTGATGGGACTCCAGGACGAGGTCTCATAGGGACCAAGGCTACATCCGGCTGACCGATGGGAAGGTCGGGATACTTTTGGTCGAAATTGACTTTAGACTATACAATCCAGGTTTCCAAAGTGCAAAACTTCGATTACGTCGGGGCAGAATTGCCAGGAAGGTCGGGAGTAGTCATCTGACTTAGCAGTGATGGGACTCCTGGACGAGGTCTCATAGGTTCCAAGGCTACATCCGGCTGACCGATGGGAAGGTCGGGATAATTTTGGTCGAAATTGACCATAGACTATACAATCCAGGTTTCCAAAGTGGAAAACTTGGATTCCTTCCGGCAGAATTGCCATGAAGGTCGGGGGTAGTCATTTGACTTAGCAGTGATTGGACACCAGGGAGAGGTCTCATAGGGACGAAGGCTACATCTGACTGACCCATGGGAAGTTCGGGATACTTTTGGTCGAAATTGTCTTTAGACAATACAATCCAGGTTTCCAAAGTGCCAAACTTGGATTCCGTCGGGCAGAATTGCCAGGAAGGTCGGGGGTAGCCATTTGACTTAGCAGTGTTTGGACTCCATGACGATGTGTCATAGGGACGAAGGCTACATCCGGCTGACCGATGGGAAGGTCGGGATACTTTTGGTCGAAATTGACTTTAGACTATACAAACCAGGTTTCCACAGTGAAAAACTTGGACACCGTCGGGCAGAATTGCCAGGAAGGTCGGAGGTAGTCATTTGACTTAGCAGTGATGGGACTCCAGGACGAGGTCTCATATGTTCCAAGGCTACATCCGACTGACCAATGGGAAGTTCGGGATACTTTTAGTCGAAATTGACTTTAGACTATACAAACCAGGTTTCCAAAGTGCAAAACTTGGATTCCGTCGGTCAGAATTGCCAGGAAGGTCGGGGGTAGCCATTTGACTTAGCAGTGATGGTACTCGAGGACGAGATCTCATAGGGACCAAGGCTACACCCGGCTGACCGATGGGAAGGTCGGGATACTTTTAGTCGAAATTGACTTTAGACAATAGAAATCAGGTTTCCAAAGTGGAAAACTTGGATTCCGTCGGGCAGAGTACACAGGAATGTCGGGGGTAGCTGCCATTTGACATAGCAGTGATGGGACTCAAGGACGAGGTCTAATAGCGCCCAAGGCTACATCCAGCTGACTGATGGGAAGATCGGTATACTTTTGGTCGAAAATGACTTTAGACTATACAAACCAGGTTGCCAAAGTGGAAAACTTGGATTCCGTCGGCCAGAATTGCCAGGAAGGTCGTGGGTAGCCATTTGACTTAGCAGTGATTGGACACCAGGGAGGGGTCTCATAGGGACCAAGGCTACATCCGGCTGACCGATGGGAAGGTCGGGACACTTTTGGTCGAAATTGTCTTTAGACTATACAATCCAGGTTTCCAAAGTGCCAAACTTGGATTCCGTCGGGCAGAATTGCCAGGAAGGTCGGGGGTAGCCATTTGACTTAGCAGTGTTTGGACTCCATGACGATGTGTCATAGGGACGAAGGCTACATCCGGCTGACCGATGGGAAGGTCGGGATACTTTTGGTCGAAATTGACTTTAGACTATACAAGCCAGGTTGCCAAAGTGGAAAACTTGGATTACGTCGGGCAGAGTACACAGGAATGTCGGGGGTAGCTGTCATTTGACATAGCAGTAATTGGACACCTGGGCGAGGTCTCATAGAGACCAAGGCTACATCCGGCGGACCGATGGGAAGGTCTGGATACTTTTGGTCGAAAATGACTTTAGACTATACAAACCAGGTTGCCAAAGTGGAAAACTTGGATTCCGTCGGCCAGAATTGCCAGGAAGGTCGGGTGCAGCCATTTGACTTAGCAGTGATGGGTCTCCAGGACGAGGTCTCATAGGTTCCAAGGCTACATCCGACTGACCAATGGGAAGTTCGGGATACTTTTGGTCGAAAATGACTTTAGACTATACAAACCAGGTTGCCAAAGTGGAAAACTTGGATTCCGTCGGTCAGAATTGCCAGGAAGGTCGGGGGTAGCCATTTGACTTAGCAGTGATGGGACTCCGGGACGAGATCTCATAGGGACCAAGGCTACATCCGGCTGACCGATGGGCAGGTCGGGATACTTCTGGTCGATATTGACTTTAGGCTATACAAACCAGGTTTTCAAAGTGGAAAACCTGGATTCCGTCGGCCGGAATTGCGAGGAAGGTCGGGGGAGCCATTTGACCTAGCCTTGAAGGGACTCCAGGACGAGGTCTCATAGGTTCCAAGGCTACATTCGGCTGCCCGATGGGAAGGTCCGGATACTTTTGGTCGAAATTGACTTTTGACTATACAAACCAGGTTTCCAAAGTAAAAAACTTGGATTCCGTCGGGCAGAATTGCCAGGAAGGTCTGGGGTAGTCATTTGTCTTAGCAGTGATAGGACTCCAGGACGAGGTCTCACAGGTTCCAATGCTACATCCGACTGACCAATGGGAAGTTCGGGATACTTTTGGTCGAAATTGACTTTAGACTATACAAACCAGGTTTTCAAAGCGCAAAACTTGGATTCCGTCGGGCAGAATTGCCAGGAATATCGGGGGTAGCCATTTGACTTAGCAGTGATGGGACTCCAGGACGATGTCTCATAGGGACGAAGGATACATCCGGCTGACCGATGGGAAGGTCGGGATACTTTTGGTCGAAATTGACTTTAGACTATACAATCCGGATTTCCAAAGTGGAAAACTTGGATTCCGTCGGGCAGAGTTGCCAGGAAGGTCGGGGGTAGCCATTTGTCTTAGCAGTGATTGGACACCAGGGCGAGGTCTCATAGGGACCGATGCTTCATCCGGCTGACCGATGGGAAGGCCTGAATACTTTGGTCGAAATTGACTTTAGACTATACAAACCAGGTTTCTAAAGTGGAAAACTTGGATTTCGTCGGGCAGAATTGCCAGGAAGGTCGGGGGAAGGAATTTGACTTAGAAGTGATTGCACACCTGGGAGAGGTCTCATGGGGCCAAGGCTACATCCGGCTGACCGATGGGAAGGTCGGGATACTTTTAGTCGAAATTGACTTTAGATTATACAAACAAGGTTTCCAAAGTGGAAAACTTGGAATCCGTCAGCACGAATTGCCAGGAAGGTCGGGGGTGCCATTTGTCTTAGCTGTGATGGGACTCCAGGACGATGTCTCATAGGGACGAAGGCTACATCCGGCTGACCGATGGGAAGGTCGGGATACTTTTGGTCGAAATTGACTGTAGACTATACAAACCAGGTTTCCCAAGTGGAAAACTTGGACTCCGTCGGGCACAATTGCCAGGAAGGTCGGTGGTAGTCATTTGACTTAGCAGTGAGGGGAATCCAGGACGAGGTCTCATAGGTTCCAAGGCTACATCCGGCTGACCGATGGGAAGTTCGGGATACTTTTGGTCGAAATTAACTTTAGACTAAACAATCCAGGTTTCCAAAGTGGAAAACTTCTGTTCCGTCGGGCAGAATTGCCAGGACGGTCGGGGGAAACCATTTGACTTCGCCGTGATGGGACTCCAGGGCGAGGTCTAATAGCGACCAAGGCTACATCCGGCTGACCGATGGGAAGGTCTGGATACTTTTGGTTGAAAATGACTTTAGACTATACAAACCAGGTTTCCAAAGTTGAAAACTTGTATTCCGTCGGGCAGAATTGCCAGGAAGGTCGGGGGTAGCCATTTGACTTAGCAGTGATGGGACTCCACGACGATGTCTCATAGGGACGAAGGCTACATCCGGCTGACCCATGGGAAGTTCGGGACACTTTTGGTCGAAATTGTCTTTGGGCTATACAATCCAGGTTTCCAAAGTGCAAAACTTGGATTCCGTCGGGCAGAATTGCCAGGAAGGTCGGGGGTAGCCATTTGACTTAGCAGTGATGGGACTCCAGGACGAGATCTCATAGGGACCAAGGCTACATCCGGCTGACCGATGGGAAGGTCGGGATACTTTTGGTCGAAATTGACTTTAGACTATACAAACCAGGTTTCCAAAGTGGAAAACTTTTATTCCGTCGGCCGGAATTGCTAGGAAGGTCGGGGGAGCCATTTGACTTAGCTGTGATGGGACTCCAGGACGAGGTCTCATAGGGACCAAGGCTACATCCGGCTGAACGATGGGAGGGTCGGGATACTTTTGGTCGAAATTGACTTTAGACTATACAAGCCAGGTTTCCAAAGTGGAAAACTTGGATTCCGTCGGGCAGAATGGCCATGATGGTCGGGGAAGTCATTTGACTTGGCAGTTATTAGACACCAGGGCTATGTCTCATAGGGACCAAGGCTACATCCGGCTGTCCGATGGGAAGGTCTGGATACTTTTGGTCGAAAATGACTTTAGACTATACAAACCAGGTTGCCAAAGTGGAAAACTTGGATTCCGTCGGCCGGAATTGCCAGGAAGGTCGGGGGAGTCATTTGACTTAGTTGTGATGGGACTCCAGGTCGAGGTCTCATAGGGACCAAGGCTACATCCGGCTGACCGATGGGAAGGTCGGGATACGTTTGGTCGAAATTGACTTTAGACTATACAAACCAGGTTTCCACAGCGAAAAACTTGGACACCGTCGGGCAGAATTGCCAGGAAGGTCGGAGGTAGTCATTTGACTTAGCAGTGATGGGACTCCAGGACGAGGTCTCATACGTTCCAAGGCTACATCCGACTGACCAATGGGAAGTTCGGGATACTTTTAGTCGAAATTGACTTTAGACTATACAAACCAGGTTTCCAAAGTGCAAAACTTGGATTCCGTCGGTCAGAATTGCCAGGAAGGTCGGGGGTAGCCATGTGACTTAGCAGTGATGGGACTCCAGGACGAGATCTAATAGCGGCCAAGGCTACATCCGGCTGACCGATGAGAAGTTCGGGATACTTTTGGTCGAAATGGACTTTAGACTAAACAATCCAGGTTTCCAAAGTGGAAAACATGGATTCCGTCGGCAAGAATTGCCAGGAAGGTCGGGGGTAGCCATTTGACTTAGCAGTGATGGTACTCGAGGACGAGATCTCATAGGGACCAAGGCTACACCCGGCTGACCGATGGGAAGGTCGGGATACTTTTGGTCGAAATTGACTTTAGACTATACAAACCAGGTTTCCAAAGTAAAAAACTTGGATTCCGTCGGGCAGAATTGCCAGGAAGGTCTGGGGTAGTCATTTGTCTTAGCAGTGATAGGACTCCAGGACGAGGTCTCACAGGTTCCAATGCTACATCCGACTGACCAATGGGAAGTTCGGGATACTTTTGGTCGAAATTGACTTTAGACTATACAAACCAGGTTTTCAAAGCGCAAAACTTGGATTCCGTCGGGCAGAATTGCCAGGAATATCGGGGGTAGCCATTTGACTTAGCAGTGATGGGACTCCAGGACGATGTCTCATAGGGACGAAGGATACATCCGGCTGACCGATGGGAAGGTCGGGATACTTTTGGTCGAAATTGACTTTGGACTATACAATCCGGATTTCCAAAGTGGAAAACTTGGATTCCGTCGGCCAGAATTGCCAGGATGGTCGGGGGAAGCCATTTGACTTAGAAGTGATTGGACACCAGGGAGATGTCTCATAGGGACCAAGGCTACATCCGGCTGACCGATGGGAAGGTCGGGATACTTTTGGTCGAAATTGACTTTAGACTATACAATCCAGGTTTCCAAAGTGCAAAACTTGGATTCCGTCGGGCAGAATTGCGAGGAAGGTCGGAGGTAGTGATTTGACTTAGCAGTGATGGGACTCCAGGACGAGGTCTCATAGGGACCAAGGCTACATGCGGCTGACCGATGGGAAGGTCGGGATACTTTTGGTCGAAATTGACTTTAGACTATACAAACCAGGTTTCGAAAGTGGAAAACTTGGATTCCGTCGGCCAGAATTGCCAGGAAGGTCGGGGGTAGCCATTTGACTTAGCAGTGATGGGACTCCAGGACGAGATCTGATAGGGACCAAGGCTACATACGGCTGACCGATGGGAAGGTCTGGATAATTTTGGTCGGAAATGACTTTAGACTATACAAACCAGGTTTCCAAAGTGCAAAACTTGGATTCCGTCGGGCAGAATTGCCAGGAAGGTCGGGGGTAGCCATTTGACTTAGCAGTGATGTGACTCCAGGACGATGTCTCATAGGGTCCAAGGCTACATCCGGCTGACCGATGGGAAGGTCGGGATACTTTTGGTCGAAATTGACCTTAGACTATACAATCCAGGTTTCCAAAGTGCAAAACTTGGATTCCGTCGGCCGGAATTGCCAGGAAGGTCGGGGGAGCCGTTTGACTTAGCTGTGATGGGACTCCAGGACGAGGTCTCATAGGGACCAAGGCTACATCCGGCTGACCGATGGGAAGGTCGGGATACTTTTGGTCGAAATTTACTTTAGACTATACAATCCAGGTTTCCAAAGTGCATAACTTGGATTCCGTCGGGCAGAATTGCGAGGAAGGTCGGAGGTAGTGATTTGACTTAGCAGTGATGGGACTCCAGGACGAGGTCTCATAGGTTCCAAGGCTACATCCGGCTGACAGATGGGAAGGTCAGGATACTTTTGGTCGAAATTGACTTTAGACTATACAAACCAGGTTTCCAAAGTGGAAAACTTGGATTCCGTCGGCCAGAATTGCCAGGAAGGTCGGGGGTAGCCATTTGACTTAGCAGTGATGGGACTCCAGGACCAGATCTGATAGGGTCCAAGGCTACATCCGGCTGACCGATGGGAAGGTCGGGATACTTTTGGTCGAAATTGACCTTAGACTATACAATCCGGGTTTCCAAAGTGCAAAACTTGGATTCCGTCGGGCAGAATTGCCAGGAAGGTCGGGTGTAGCCATTTGACTTAGCAGTGATGGGACTGCAGGACGATGTCTCATAGGGACGAAGGCTACATCCGGCTGACCCATGGGAAGTTCGTGATACTTTTGGTCGAAAGTGACTTTAGACTATACAATCCAGGTTTCCGAAGTGCAAAACTTGGATTCCGTCGGCCGGAATTGCGAGGAAGCTCGGGGCAGCCACTTGACTTAGCTGTGATGGGTCTCCAGGACGAGTTCTCATAGGGACCAAGGCTACATCCGGCTGACCGATGGGAGGGTCGGGATACTTTTGGTCGAAATTGACTTTAGACTATACAAACCAGGTTTTCAAAGTGGAAAACTTGGATTCCGTCGGCTGGAATAGCGAGGAAGGTCGGGGGAGCCATTTGACTTAGCTGTGATGGGACTCCAGGACGAGGTCTCATAGGGGCCAAGGCTATATCCGGCTGACCGATGGGAAGGTCGGGATACTTTTGGTCGAAAATGACTTTAGACTATTCTAACCAGGTTGCCAAAGTAGAAAACCTGGATTCCGTCGGCCACAATTGCCAGGAATGTCGGGGGTAGCCATTTGACTTAGCAGTGATGGGACCCCATGGCGAGGTCTCATAGGTTCCATGGCTACATCCGGCTGACCGATGGGAAGGTCGGGATACTTTTGGTCGAAATTGGCTTTAGACTATATAATCCAGGTTTCCAAAGTGCAAAACTTGGATTCCGTCGGGCAGAATTGCCAGGAAGGTCGGGGGTAGCCATTTGACTTAGCAGTGATGGGACTCCAGGACGAGGTCTCATAGGGACCAAGGCTGCATCCCGCTGACCGATGGGAAGGTCTGGATACTTTTGGTCGAAAATGGTTTTAGACTATACAAACCAGGTTGCCAAAGTGGAAAACTTGGATTCCGTCGGTCAGAATTGCCAGGAAGGTCGGGGGTAGCCATTTGACTTAGCAGTGATGGGACTCCAGGAAGAGGTCTCATAGGTTCCAAGGCTACATCCGGCCTGACCGATGTGAAGTTCGGGATACTTTTGGTCGAAATTGACTTTAGACAATACAATCCATGTTGCGAAAGTGGAAAACTTGCATTCCGTCGGCCAGAACTGCCAGGAAGTTCGGGGGAAGCCATTTGACTTAGCAGTGATTGGACACCAGGGAGAGGTCTCATTCGGACCAAGGCTACATCCGGCTGACCGATGGGAAGGTCGGGATACTTTTGGTCGAAAATGACTTTAGACTATACAAACCAGGTTTCCAAAGTGGAAAACTTGGATTCCGTCGGGCAGAATTGCCAGGAAGGTCGGGGGTAGCCATTTGACTTAGCAGTGTTTGGACTCCATGACGATGTGTCATAGGGACGAAGGCTACATCCGGCTGACCGATGGGAAGGTCGGGATACTTTTGCTCGAAATTGACTTTAGACTATACAAACCAGGTTGCCAAAGTGGAAAACTTGGATTCCGTCGGCCAGAATTGCCAGGAAGGTCGTGGGTAGCCATTTGACTTAGCAGTGATTGGACACCAGGGAGAGGTCTAATAGCGCCCAAGGCTACATCCAGCTGACTGATGGGAAGATCGGTATACTTTTGGTCGAAAATGACTTTAGACTATACAAACCAGATTGCCAAAGTGGAAAACTTGGATTCCGTCGAGCAGAATTGCCAGGAAGGTCGGGGGTAGCCATTTTACTTAGCAGTGATTGGACTCCAAGACGAGGTCTCATAGGGACCAAGGCTACATGCGGCTGACCGATGGGAAGGTCGGGATACTTTTAGTCGAAATTGACTTTAGACTATACAAACCAGGTTTCCAAAGTGCAAAACTTGCATTCCGTCGGGGCAGAATTGCCAGGAAGGTCGGGGGTAGTCATTCGACTTAGCAGTGATGGGACTCCAGGACGAGGTCTCATAGGTTCAATGGCTACATCAGGCTCACCGATGGGAAGGTCGGGATACTTTTGGTCGAAATTGGCTTTAGACTATACAATCCAGGTTTCCAAAGTGCAAAACTTGGATTCCGTCGGCCGGAATTGCGAGGAAAGTCGGGGGAGCCATTTGACCTAGCTTTGAAGGGACTCCAGGACGAGGTCTCATAGGTTCCAAGGCTACATTCGGCTGCCCGATGGGAAGGTCCGGATACTTTTGGTCGAAATTGACTTTTGACTATACAAACCAGGTTTCCAAAGTAAAAAACTTGGATTCCGTCGGGCAGAATTGCCAGGAAGGTCTGGGGTAGTCATTTGTCTTAGCAGTGATAGGACTCCAGGACGAGGTCTCACAGGTTCCAATGCTACATCCGACTGACCAATGGGAAGTTCGGGATACTTTTGGTCGAAATTGACTTTAGACTATACAAACCAGGTTGCCAAAGTGGAAAACTTGGATTCCGTCGGGCAGAATTGCCAGGAAGGTCGGGGGTAGTCATTTGACTTAGCAGTGATGGGAATCCAGGACGAGGTCTCATAGGTTCCATGGCTACATCCGGCTGACCGATGGGAAGGTCGGGATACTTTTGGTCGAAATTGGCTTTAGACAATACAATCCAGGTTTCCAAAGTGCAAAACTTGGATTCCATAGGGCAGAATTGCCAGGAAGGTCGGGGGTAGCCATTTGACTTAGCAGTGATGGGACTCCAGGACGAGGTCTCATAGGGACCAAGGCTATATCCGGCTGACCGATGGGAAGGTCGGGATACTTTTGGTCGAAAATGACTTTAGACTATACAAACCAGGTTTTCAAAGTGGAAAACTTGGATTCCGTCGGCCGGAATTGCGTGGAAGGTCGGGGGAGCCGTTTGACTTAGCTGTGATGGGACTCCAGGACGAGGTCTCATAGGGACCAAGGAAACATCCGGCTGACCGACGGGAAGGTCTGGATACTTTTCTTCGAAAATGACTTTAGACTATACAAACCAGGTTTCCAAAGTGCAAAACTTGGATTCCGTCGGCAGAATTGCCAGGTAGGTCGGGGGTAGCCATTTGACTTAGCAGTGATGGGACTCCAGGACGACGTCTCATAGGGACGAAGGCTACATCCGGCTGACCCATGGGAAGTTCTGGATACCTTTGGTCGAAATTGACTTTAGACTATACAATCCAGGTTTCCAAAGTGCAAAACTTGGATTCCGTCGGGCAGAATTGCCAGGAAGGTCGTGTGTAGCCATTTGACTTAGCAGTGATGGGACTCCAGGACGAGGTCTCATAGGGACCAAGGCTACATCCGGCTGACCGATGAGAAGGTCGGGATACTTTTGGTCGAAATTGACTTTACACTATACAATCCAGGTTTCCAAAGTGCAAAACTTGGATTCCGTCGGGCAGAATTGCGAGGAAGGTCGGGGGTAGTGATTTGACTTAGCAGTGTTGGGACTCCAGGACCAGGTCTCATAGGTTCCAAGGCTACATCCGGCTGACCGATGGGAAGGTCGGGATACTTTTTGTCGAAATTGAATTTAGACTATACAATCCAGGTTTCCAAAGTGGAAAACTTGGATTCCGTCGGCCGGAATAGCGAGGAAGGTCGGGGGAGCCATTTGACTTAGCAGTGATGGGACTCCAGGACGAGGTCTCATAGGGGCCAAGGCTGCATCCCGCTGACCGATGGGAAGGTCTGGATACTTTTGGTCGAAAATGGTTTTAGACTATACAAACCAGGTTGCCAAAGTGGAAAACTTGGATTCCGTCGGGCAGAATTGCCAGGAAGGTCGGGGGTAGTCATTTGACTTAGCAGTGATGGGAATCCAGGACGAGGTCTCATAGGTTCCATGGCTACATCCGGCTGACCGATGGGAAGGTCGGGATACTTTTGGTCGAAATTGGCTTTAGACAATACAATCCAGGTTTCCAAAGTGCAAAACTTGGATTCCGTAGGGCAGAATTGCCAGGAAGGTCGGGGGTAGCCATTTGACTTAGCAGTGATGGGACTCCAGGACGAGGTCTCATAGGGACCAAGGCTATATCCGGCTGACCGATGGGAAGGTCGGGATACTTTTGGTCGAAAATGACTTTAGACTATACAAACCAGGTTTCTAAAGTGCAAAACTTGGATTCCGTCGGCAGAATTGCCAGGTAGGTCGGGGGTAGCCATTTGACTTAGCAGTGATGGGACTCCAGGACGACGTCTCATAGGGACGAAGGCTACATCCAGCTGACCCATGGGAAGTTCTGGATACCTTTGGTCGAAATTGACTTTAGACTATACAATCCAGGTTTCCAAAGTGCAAAACTTGGATTCCGTCGGGCAGAATTGCCAGGAAGGTCGTGTGTAGCCATTTGACTCAGCAGTGATTGGACTCCAAGACGAGGTCTCATAGGGACCAAGGCTACATGCGGCTGACCGATGGGAAGGTCGGGATACTTTTAGTCGAAATTGACTTTAGACTATACAAACCAGGTTGCCAAAGTGCAAAACTTGGATTCCGTCGGGCAGAGTTGCCAGGAAGGACGGGGGTAGTCATTTGACTTAGCAGTGATTGGACACCAGGGCGAGGTATCATAGGGACCAAGGCTACATCCGGCTGACCGATAGGAAGGTCTGGATACTTTTGTTCGAAAATGACTTTAGACTATACAATCCAGGTTACCAAAGTGGAAAACTTGGATTCCGTCGGCCACAATTGCCAGGAAGGTCGGGGGTAGCCATTTGACTTAGCAGTGATGGGACTCCAGGACGAGATCTCATAGGGACCAAGGCTACATCCGGCTGACCGATGGGAAGGTCTGGATACTTTTGGTCGGAAATGACTTTAGACTATACAAACCAGGTTGCCAAAGTGCAAAACTTGGATTCCGTCTGGCAGAGTTGCCAGGAAGGACGGGGGTAGTCATTTGACTTAGCAGTGATTGGACACCAGGGCGAGGTCTCATAGGGACCAAGGCTACATCCGGCTGACCGATAGGAAGGTCTGGATACTTTTGTTCGAAAATGACTTTAGACTATACAATCCAGGTTACCAAAGTGGAAAACTTGGATTCCGTCGGCCACAATTGCCAGGAAGGTCGGGGGTAGCCATTTGACTTAGCAGTGATGGGACTCCAGGACGAGATCTCATAGGGACCAAGGCTACATCCGGCTGACCGATGGGAAGGTCTGGATACTTTTGGTCGGAAATGACTTTAGACTATACAAACCAGGTTGCCAAAGTGGAAAACTTGGATTCCGTCGGCCAGAATTGCCAGGAAGGTCGTGGGTAGCCATTTGACTTAGCAGTGATTGGACACCAGGGAGAGGTCTAATAGCGCCCAAGGCTACATCCAGCTGACTGATGGGAAGATCGGTATACTTTTGGTCGAAAATGACTTTAGACTATACAAACCAGGTTGCCAAAGTGGAAAACTTGGATTCCGTCGGGCAGAATTGCCAGGAAGGTCGGGGGTAGTCATTTGACTTAGCAGTGATGGGAATCCAGGACGAGGTCTCATAGGTTCCATGGCTACATCCGGCTGACCGATGGGAAGGTCGGGATACTTTTGGTCGAAATTGGCTTTAGACAATACAATCCAGGTTTCCAAAGTGCAAAACTTGGATTCCGTAGGGCAGAATTGCCAGGAAGGTCGGGGGTAGCCATTTGACTTAGCAGTGATGGGACTCCAGGACGAGGTCTCATAGGGACCAAGGCTATATCCGGCTGACCGATGGGAAGGTCGGGATACTTTTGGTCGAAAATGACTTTAGACTATACAAACCAGGTTTTCAAAGTGGAAAACTTGGCTTCCGTCGGCCGGAATTGCGTGGAAGGTCGGGGGAGCCGTTTGACTTAGCTGTGATGGGACTCCAGGACGAGGTCTCATAGGGACCAAGGAAACATCCGGCTGACCGACGGGAAGGTCTGGATACTTTTCTTCGAAAATGACTTTAGACTTTACAAACCAGGTTTCTAAAGTGCAAAACTTGGATTCCGTCGGCAGAATTGCCAGGTAGGTCGGGGGTAGCCATTTGACTTAGCAGTGATGGGACTCCAGGACGACGTCTCATAGGGACGAAGGCTACATCCAGCTGACCCATGGGAAGTTCTGGATACCTTTGGTCGAAATTGACTTTAGACTATACAATCCAGGTTTCCAAAGTGCAAAACTTGGATTCCGTCGGGCAGAATTGCCAGGAAGGTCGTGTGTAGCCATTTGACTTAGCAGTGATTGGACTCCAAGACGAGGTATCATAGGGACCAAGGCTACATGCGGCTGACCGATGGGAAGGTCGGGATACTTTTAGTCGAAATTGACTTTAGACTATACAAACCAGGTTGCCAAAGTGCAAAACTTGGATTCCGTCGGGCAGAGTTGCCAGGAAGGACGGGGGTAGTCATTTGACTTAGCAGTGATTGGACACCAGGGCGAGGTCTCATAGGGACCAAGGCTACATCCGGCTGACCGATAGGAAGGTCTGGATACTTTTGTTCGAAAATGACTTTAGACTATACAATCCAGGTTACCAAAGTGGAAAACTTGGATTCCGTCGGCCACAATTGCCAGGAAGGTCGGGGGTAGCCATTTGACTTAGCAGTGATGGGACTCCAGGACGAGATCTCATAGGGACCAAGGCTACATCCGGCTGACCGATGGGAAGGTCTGGATACTTTTGGTCGGAAATGACTTTAGACTATACAAACCAGGTTGCCAAAGTGCAAAACTTGGATTCCGTCGGGCAGAGTTGCCAGGAAGGACGGGGGTAGTCATTTGACTTAGCAGTGATTGGACACCAGGGCGAGGTCTCATAGGGACCAAGGCTACATCCGGCTGACCGATAGGAAGGTCTGGATACTTTTGTTCGAAAATGACTTTAGACTATACAATCCAGGTTACCAAAGTGGAAAACTTGGATTCCGTCGGCCACAATTGCCAGGAAGGTCGGGGGTAGCCATTTGACTTAGCAGTGATGGGACTCCAGGACGAGATCTCATAGGGACCAAGGCTACATCCGGCTGACCGATGGGAAGGTCTGGATACTTTTGGTCGGAAATGACTTTAGACTATACAAACCAGGTTGCCAAAGTGGAAAACTTGGATTCCGTCGGCCAGAATGGCCAGGAAGGCCGGGGTAGCCATTTGACTTAGCAGTGATGGGACTCCAGGACGATGTCTCATAGGGACGAAGGCTACATCCGGCTGACCGATGGGAAGGTCGGGATACTTTTGGTCGAAATTGACTTTAGACTATACAATCGAGGTTTCGAAAGTGCAAAACTTGGATTCCGTCGGGCAGAATTGCCAGGAAGATCGGGGGAGCCATTTGACTTAGCTGTGATGGGACTCCAGGACGTGGTGCCTACGCATCGGTCGCAGATATGCCGAGCAATTATCGGACCAAGATGCAAAGGGAGCGAAACAAGAATGAAGTGCTTAATTCGACAACTGGGAAAATCGGAGAAGAAGTCTCCGATTAAAAAGGGGGGTGACGCGAGCAAACCGTGATCAGACCAACCAGACCACAGTCCCGAGTTACGGTGCTCTTCCTCTTTCGGATCAGCGGACGGCGACGTGCCCTTCGTAGGCTCCCGTTAACTTCCCAACGTCCGGCCCTGCGGCCAGACCGCAGGACTAGGGGCGGATTACGAAGAAGTAGGATCCTAGGAAGAGCAGTGCCGTGAGTCGTCGGCGCGAGCGCCACCCGGCTCACGCTTTGGCCGTCATGATCTTACTCGCGAGGCCGAACACCGAGATATGTGAACTGATGACTGACTGGCATCACACGGCCCGATGCACTTGCAAGCATGGTCAGGTGAACCGGATAAATGGAGACACAGGCGGAATCAGAGAAAGAAGCTAAAGAATAACTACTCGGCATATTTAACACAATTCGCAGCCATTGGCCTAGCACCATCCTCGACAGGGACTACTCTGACGGCGATGGTTCTAGTTTCCAGGTCCACCACGTGGAGGTTGCTGCGAGAGACCCTGGGAGGTGGGTGGAAATTCAATTCCACCCACCTCCCGTTCTTATTCTAAATCTTATTATTAACGCACCTAAAACTATCATAGTCAATATTATACTGCTTCTTGAGCCTGTACGGTAATACAACACTAACAAATTTGTAAAATGTTCGTGAGGTAATTGTAAATGCCCTGCAGTAATGTTAAATAACGATTATATTATGAATAAATTAATGATGTGTCAATGTTAAAGGGAAATTAAACTAAGATTATACTAAAATTAGACTGAAGTTGTATTAAAAATACATTAGAATTAGTGCTGAAACAAATAAGAAGGATAAGCTAAAGGAACTGAAACAGAAACTGTCTTATTCGATTAGTGGATGAATACAATTTAAGAAATGGAGCCTAAGAAAAATTATACGATTTTTCCTTACCATTGCAGTTATAATATTCCCTGAAACAGAAACACAAAGGATTAAATAAATTAAATTAGAATTAAAATTAAGATATATTCCATTTTCCCCTGATAATTGCATCCTCTATCCCACCCAAATTCCTCTGAAACAAAAACTCACTTCATTAGATAGTAAGTTTTGTTCAATTACATGAAATTGAATAGGAGGATGGATATTTAAAATATGGGACTGTCCACTCTGTACATTATATATGCTATAAAAGTCGCGAGAGTGGACCATTTATTTCGCAACACTAATTTACGGAATATAAAAGTATTTCAATAATGAACGCGAGAGGTGCATTACTGTTCGCCACGCTAATTAATAAAATGAGCAAAGTTTTCAATAAGAAACGCGAAAAATGTATGATTAATCGCAACGCTACTTTACAAATATCATACAATAAAAACGCGAGGGTTTCAGTATCGAACGCAACTCTAAATTATTTCATTTAAAACGAATAACTCGCGTGCACCAGTTTCTTTATACGTCACGCTACATGTAAGAATACGGGGCAGCCTTTTGGGCTGCGGGCTATAATGTGCAGCTGTTTTAGCTACAAAGAACCACGTTTCGCAGTAACGCAAATTGCTCTGTGGTTCTTATGGTTCCAGCATATGTTTGAGCATTTAATACAACGCAACTCTAAGACAACGCGAAAAATCGTGGTCGCGACTCTAAGAAGACCGCGATCTACCGATTTCGCAATGCTACATTAATAAATGGATATTATATTTAATAAAGTACGCTTTGTCAAACGCGTTTATTCAATTAATCGCAATGCTATCTCAAAATCAAGACAACTACGTGTCACTTAACATAATTGCGCTTTATATTTAATAGTATTAAAGTCAAACGCGATCAATGTTTGTCATACGCAAAGCTATCTTTAAAGCAATTTCAAAAACCAAGTACTAAAAATAGTTGTAATCGAAATCGCGATTATATCATTCGCAGCTCTAATTCAAACCGTAATGTTTGTCTCGCAACGCTAATTAAAAATCGCGAAATGCTCATTGCTGGACGTTGGGGCGGCAATGGCCAGCCCAATACAACTACAACTACTTCTACTACAACCACCACCATTTCTATTGAAGCTAAAATGAGTGCAGTGACAAAGTAGTAACATAAAATGACGCTCCATCTCCATGCTAAGATGGACCGCCATTAATAGTTGCCCTCTTGAGCGACACTTTGTCGGGGCCTCTTCGGCATACGCCTCTTTTTTTCTTCGGCAGTCCACCATTTCTGAAACCCTGAGCTTGCTCGATAGCGAATGACCAATGGCTTGGGAACAGCCATCGATCATTCGACAGTGCAATCGAGCAATTTCGAACGATTCGCCTACTCGCGCCTAATACCGATCGCGATCGCGGTATCCATGTGGAACTTGAAAAGTCGAGATCAAGATTGATCAGCAAACGGCATGCTCCGTTTTGCTATCAACTTTGAACTGATTTTTCAAGTTCCCCGGTAACTGACCATCGTGCAGAAACGAAGGCCAGCACCGGCCCCTGCCTACTTAAATCTAACATTCATTCCAGAGAGTATGCTACCTGCCTACCTATAGCTATATTTAAAAAAGGGGCAAGAGACTCATTCTCACAAACACACATCACTTCACGATTGTCTCTGATGCACCTGAGTGCGAAAGAACCTAACGCCTAGAGAGAACGTCCCGGGAAGTTCACCAACAACCACATTCTCATACTCTAGTATATCAATTCCTGAAATCGACTGGCAATGGCTAACGATCTTTGAGAAAATATTTTACTTGGCACGAATAAGTCATTGAAATTAATATAATTCTACCCTTCTTTATGTCGTTTGGTAACGTATGGACGATCAAAGTATTCTAATATGTTAATATTCGTACTCTATTGAGTAAGGGAATAAGGAAAAGTGTGTATATATTCCACAAACAATTTATATATTTCATTTACAGTAACTGGAATATATATGTATAAAGAGTATTTGTCATATTATAAAGTCCGACGCATTTCCACTTCCTAACCACACACACACACACACACACACACACACACACACACACAAGTGGATAATACGTCGGGCACGATACGCTGACCATTGTCAATCGCTCACATGTTTAAATAATAACAATTTCATCATGCCCATTGCTCTCACTCTCCGAAGTAGCACCTGGGCACTTGAGAGAGATCGAACAATGAACATGGAAACAATATCCTGAAAATCCTAGCTATAAAATCATGTTAGTTTCTGATTTTTCTAACGGACTATGTTCTTTGGTTCTCAACAATTACTTTAATTGACTCAGAAATAAGAAATTTATTCTCTAACTTTAGAAATGAAGAGTGTACTAATGTACAACTACAGTAATATTCGATAAAACAATAAGAGAAATTGAAATTTAATAGAAAATGAGACTCGAAGTGAAATAGCAATATGAATGATTCTATTTTAAACTTTTAACACATTTTCAAAAATACTTAGGTGATCCCTTTGTCGAAGCAGCTGTTTCTAATATCACAAGAATGTTTTACAAGTAGTTGCTTCGATTCAGAGACCTAACCGTCGCGAAATGTTTTCTTGTACGATATTTACTGTGATATTTCAGCGATTAAATTAACTTTAACGCGAATAATCAACCATTTCAATCGACTGTATGTTAGTCGAACTTTAAAAATCAAAAAGCAGACTGAACCTATTGATACAATTAATGTACCACTAAGTTCCCAATCTTATTATCTGAATATTCAATGTTGAAGGTTGTGTTATATCTTACATATCATAGTACAGAATAAAGTTACGTTACTCGTAATTCGGTAAAAAGTCAAAGTATTGTTGCTAGTATTTACAGTTAACTTTAAACGCAACGTACAAGAAAACCCTATCCTATCTAATAAATAAATTAAAATATGCTACTACTCTTGGGTATGCCTCGAGAGGCATATCCGAGGTCACTGCACTCACAAAATCAAAAACTACTAAAATGGTACCACCAGTCACCGGTATCGGTACGGACCATTCGTCCTACGACATGATCGGTGACTGGAGTTAAAAAGAAAGAGCATGCGACTCACCGATCGCTGTTCGCAATCGGTACATAGCTTAGGAAAAGCCGAGGACCACTCGTTGGCATTCACCAGTACTGGCCACCATGGATCTGCATTAATCCCGACTGATCGATGGTAGCCAGTAGTGGTCACCAGTGCCCCAGAGTGAAGGTAGGAGTAGGCCAGTGATGCCCAGAGAGGTACAGGGTAGACCAATGTAGCCGAGGGTAGCCCAGGGTAGCCCAGGGTAGCCCAGGATAGCCCAGGATAGTCCAGGATAGTCCAGGAGGGTCTCCTGGTCCTCCCCCATCCTCACAGTTGAAGAGTTCGCGAGGAACTGAGCCCTCCACTGTCAAGACTGTCCTTATAAGGTCGGAGGTCCCCGCCATACTCGCGACCTCCTTGAGTTCAACATCAAAAGCAATTTCTTGTTTGACCGTTTGCACTCAACGATTTTATAGGAACCTTGGCTTTTGTTATTAACACACTGCGCGCCTGCCCCGCGATGGTGGAGGATTTTTAGTCTATTATTTAATTGTTAATCCTACGTTAATGTAACATTTTACATATATTTAACAAAAATACAAAGTAAAATTACAAAATCGAATTTATTATTCTTTTCCATTGGTTATAAATTTCAGTATGATTGATGTTTAACAATGTATCAATATAATCATTGACGCCCATGTTTTAGTATCTGAAATTTAATCGGCGCACAATGTCTTAATACAATTTAATACAATCCCGCAGCCGATTAGCCTAGCAGCATCCTCGATGGGAATGTACTCCATCGGCGATGCTGCTGGTTTCCAGGTCTACCACGTGGAGGTTGCTGCGAATGAGACCCTGGGAGGCGGATAGAAATTCACTTCCATCGACCTCCGTTTCTAATTCGACATCTTATTATCAACGCATTTTTGGGTTTCGCACTTAAAAATAATCCCACGCCAGCTGCCTTCATTCTTGAGTCTGTACTGAAATGCAGGAACACATAGCAATAAATAGTAATATGGGATTAATATAGCATAATTAGTAAATAAAGCGATGTATCCCACGGCGGTCGATCGATGTCTTCTTCCTTGAGCCTGAAATAATGTATCCTAGAGCGGATAATCGACATCTTTTTTTGCACGAACAATTCTAATTCAGTTCACGCTCAACGCATTACTTATATTATACAATCATCGCAGTATGGGGAGTAAATCAAGGAAGAAATCCTTGATTCGAGCATGAGGCGAATCAGAAAAGGAGTCTCTTATTCAACAAGAGCAAAATTGGGGGATTACAATCTTAATTCTGACGTAGTTTCGCCTTATAAAACGATACATTCGTCTCACATATGCCGAGCAATTATGGTGACAAGACGCACAGGAAGGGAATCAAATAGGAAGTACTTGATTCGATATGAGAGAAATCAGAGAAGAGGAATCTGATTGGAAATAGGCAATATCACGGTAATGCGAAGCAAACCACTATCAGAATTAAAATAAAGAATAACTACTCGGCATACTTTACACAATTCGCTGCCATGAAGGTCGGGGGTAGTTATTTGACTTAGCAGTGATGGGACTCCAGGACGAGGTCTAATAGGTCCCAAGGCTATATCCGGCTGACCGATGGGAAGGTCGGGATACTTTAGGTCGAAATTGACTTTAGACTATACAAACCAGATTGCCAAAGTGGAAACTTGGATTCCGTCGAGCAGAATTGCCAGGAAGGTCGGGGGTAGCCATTTTACTTAGCAGTGATTGGACTCCAGGACGAGGTCTCATAGGGACCAAGGCTACATGCGGCTGACCGATGGGAAGGTCGGGATACTTTTAGTCGAAATTGACTTTAGACTATACAAACCCGGTTTCCAAAGTGGAAAACATGGATTCCGTCGGCCAGAATTGTCAGGAAGGTAGGGGGAGCCATTTGACTTAGATGTGATGGGACTCCAGAACGAGGTCTCATAGGGACCAAGGCTACATCCGGCTGACCGATGGGAAGGTCGGGATACTTTTGGTCGAAAATGACTGTAGACTATACAAACCAGGTTTCCAAAGTGGAAAACTTGGATTCCGTCGGCCGGAATTGCCAGGAAGGTCGGGGGTAGCTATTTGACTTAGCATTGATGGGACTCCAGGACCATGTCTCATAGGGACGGAGGCTACATCCGGCTGACCGATGGGAAGGTCGGGATACTTTTCGTCCAAATCGACTTTAGACTATACAAACCAGGTTTCCAAAGTGGAAAACTTGGACTCCGTCTGGCAGAATTGCCAGGACGGTCGGGGGTAGTCACTTGAATGAGCAGTGATGGTACTCCAGGAAGAGGTCTCATAGGTTCCAAGGCTACATCCGGCTGAGCGATGTGAAGGTCGGGATACTTTTGGTCGAAAATGACTTTAGACTATACAAACCAGGTTTCCAAAGTGAAAAACTTGGATTCCGTCGGCCGGAATTGCCAGGAAGGTCGGGGGAGCCATTTGACTTAGCTGTGATGGGACTCCAGGACGAGGTCTCATAGGGACCAAGGCTACATCCGGCTGACTGATGGGAAGGTCGGGATACTTTTGGTCGAAATTGACCTTAGACTATACATTCCAGGTTTCCAAAGTGGAAAACTTGGATTCCGTCGGCCAGAATTGCCAGGAAGGTCGGTGGTAGCCGTTTGACTTAGCAGTGATGGGACTCCAGGACGAGGTCTCATAGGGACCAAGGCTACATCCGGCTGACTGATGGGAAGGTCGGGATACTTTTGGTCGAAATTGACCTTAGACTATACATTCCAGGTTTCCAAAGTGGAAAACTTGGATTCCGTCGGCCAGAATTGCCAGGAAGGTCGGTGGTAGCCATTTCACTTAGCAGTGATGGGACTCCAGGACGAGATCTCATAGGGACCAAGGCTACATCCGGCTGACCGATGGGAAGGCCCGGATACTTTTGGTCGAAAATGACTTTAGACTATACAAACCAGGTTGCCAAAGTGGAAAACTTGGATTCCGTCGGGCAGAATTGCCAGGAAGGTCGGGGGTAGCAATTTGACTTATCAGTGATAGCACTCCAGGACGAGGACTTATAGGGACCAAGGCTACATCGGGCTGACCGATGGGAAGGTCGGGATACTTTTGGTCGAAATTGACTTTAGACTATACAAACCAGGTTTCCAAAGTGGAAAACGTGGACTCCGTCGGGCAGAATTGCCAGGAAGGTCGGGGGTAGTCATTTGACTTAGCAGTGATGGGACTCCAGGACGAGGTCTCAGGTTCCAAGGCTACATCCGGCTGACCGATGGGAAGTTCGGGATACATTTAGTCGAAATTGACTTTAGACTATACAAACCAGGTTTCCAAAGTGGAAAACTTGGATTCCGTCGGCCGGAATTGCCAGGAAGGTCGGGGGAAGCCATTCGACTTAGCAGTGATTGGACACCAGTGAGAGGTCTCATAGGGACCAAGGCTACATCCGGCTGACCGATGGGAAGGTCTGGATACTTTTGGTCGAAAATGACTTTAGACTATACAAACCAGGTTGCCAAAGTGGAAAACTTGGATTCCGTCGGCCAAAATTGCCAGGAAGGTCGGGGGAAGCCATTCGACTTAGCGGTGATTGGACACCAGGGAGAGGTCTCATAGGGACCAAGGCTACATCCGGCTGACCGATGGGAAGGCCTGGATACTTTTGGTCGAAAATGACTTTAGACTATACAAACGAGGTTGCCAAAGTGGAAAACTTGGATTCCGTCGGGCAGAATTGCCAGGAAGGTCGGGAGTAGCAATTTGACTTAGCAGTGATTGGACTCCACGACGATGTCTCATAGGGACGAAGCCTACACCCGGCTGACCCGTGGGAAGTTCAGGATACTTTTGGTCGAAATTGACTTTAGACTATACAAACCAGGTGCCCAAAATGGAAAACTTGGACTCCGTCGGCCGGAATTGCCAGGAAGGTCGGGGGTAGTCATTTGACTTAGCAGTGATTGGACACCAGGGCGAGGTCTCATAGGGACCAAGGCTACATCCGGCTGACCGATGGGCAGGTCTGGATACTTTTTGTCGAAATTGGCTTTAGACTAAACAATACAGGTTTCCAAAGTGGAAAACTTGGATTCCGTCGGCCAGAATTGCCAGGAAGGTCGGGGGTAGCCATTTGACTTAGCAGTGATTGGACACCAGGGCGAGGTCTCATAGGGACCAAGGATACATACGGCTGACCGATGGGTGGGACGGGATACTTTTAGTCGAAATTGACTTTAGACTATACAAACCAGGTTTCCAAAGTGGAAAACTTGGATTCCGTCGGCCGGAATTGCCAGGAAGGTCGGGGGAAGCCATTCGAGTTAGCAGTGATTGGACACGTGGGCGAGGTCTCACAGGGACCAAGGCTACATCCGGCTGACCGATGGGCATGTCTGGATACTTTTGGTCGAAAATGACTTTAGACTATACAAACCAGGTTGACAAAGTGGAAAACCTGTATTCCGTCTGCCAGAATTGCCAGGAATGTCGGGGAAAGCCATTTGACTTAGAAGTGATTGGACACCAGTGAGAGGTCTCATAGGGACCAAGGCTTCATCCGGCTGAACGATGGGAAAGTCGGGATACTTTTGGTCGAAATTGACTTTTGACTATACGAACCAGGTTTCCAAAGTGGAAGACTTGGATTCCGTCGGCCAGAATTGCCAGGAAGGTCGGGGGTAGTCACTTTCCTTAGCAGTGATGGGACTCCAGGACGAGGTCACATAGGCTCCAAGGCTACATCCGGCTGACCGATGGGAAGTTCGGGATACTTTTGGTCGAAATTGACGTTAGACTATACAATCCAGGTTTCCAAAGTCGAAAACTTGGATTCCGTCGGGCAGAGCTGCCTGGACGGTCGGGGGTATCCATTTGACTTAGTAGTGATGGGACTCCAGGACGAGGTCTCATAGGTTCCACGGCTACATCCGGCCGACCGATGGGAAGGTCGGGATACTTTTGGTCGAAAATGACTTTCGACTATACAATCCAGGTTTCCAAAGTGCAAAACTTGCATTCCGTCAGGGCAGAATTGCCAGGAAGGTCGGGGGTAGTCATTTGACTTAGCAGTGATGGGACTCCAGGACGAGGTCTCATAGGTTCCAAGGCTACATCTGGCTGACCGATGGGAAGGTCGGGATACTTTTGGTCGAAATTGACTTTAGACTATACAATCCAGGTTTCCAAAGTGCAAAACTTGGATTCCGTCGGGCAGAATTGCCAGGAAGGTCGGGGGTAGCCATTTGACTTAGCAGTGATTGGACTCCAGGACGAGATCTCATAAGGACCAAGGCTACATCCGGCTGACCGATGGGAAGGCCTGGATACTTTTTGTCGAAAATGACTTTAGACAATATAATCCAGGTTTCCAAAGTGCAAAACTTGGATTCCGTCGGGCAGAATTGCCAGGAAGGTCGGGGGTAGCCATTTGACTTAGCAGAGATGGGACTCCACGACGATGTCTCATTGGGACGAAGCCTACATCCGGCTGACCCGTGGGAAGTTCGGGATACTTTTGGCCGAAATTGACTTTAGACTATACAAACCAGGTTTCCTAAGTAGAAAACTTGGGCTCCGTCGGGCAGAATTACCAGGAAGGTCGGGGGTAGCCATTTGACTTAGCAGTGATGGGACTCCAGGACGAGATCTCACAGGCACCAAGGCTACATCCGGCGAACCGATGTGAAGGTCTGGATACTTTTGGTCGAAAATGACTTTAGACTATACAAACCAGGTTGCCAAAGTGGAAAACTTGGATTCCGTCGGACAAAATTGCCAGGAAGGTCGGGGGAAGCCATTTGATTTGGCGGTGATTGGACACCAGGGAGAGGTCTCATAGGGACCAAGGCTACATCCGACTGCCCGATGAGAAGGTCGGGATTCTTTTGGTCGAAATTGACTTTAGACTATACAAACCAGGTTTTCAAAGTGGAAAACTTAGATTCCGTCGGCCAGACTTGCCAGGAAGGTCGGGGGAAGACACTCGACTTAGCAGTGATTGGACACCAGGGAGAGGTCTCATAGGGACCAAGGCTACATCCGGCTGACCGATGGGAGGGTCGGGATACTTTTGGTCGAAATTGACTTTTGACTATACAATCCAGGTTTCCAAAGTGGAAAACTTGGATTCCGTCGGCCAGAATTGCCAGGAAGGTCGGCGGTAGCCATTTGACTTAGCAGTGATTGGACACCAGGGCGAGGTCTCATAGGGACCAAGGCTACATCCGGCTGACCGATGGGTGGGACGGGATACTTTTAGTCGAAATTGACTTTAGACTATACAAACCAGGTTTCCAAAGTGGAAAACTTGGATTCCGTCGGCCGGAATTGCCAGGAAGGTCGGGGGAAGCCATTCGACTTAGCAGTGATTGGACACCTGGGCGAGGTCTCATAGGGACCAAGGCTACATCCGGCTGACCGATGGGCATGTCTGGATACTTTTGGTCGAAAATGACTTTAGACTATACAAACCAGGTTGACAAAGTGGAAAACCTGTATTCCGTCGGCCAGAATTGCCAGGAATGTCGGGGAAAGCCATTTGACTTAGAAGTGATTGGACACCAGTGAGAGGTCTCATAGGGACCAAGGCTTCATCCGGCTGAACGATGGGAAGGTCGGGATACTTTTGGTCGAAATTGACTTTTGACTATACAAACCAGGTTTCCAAAGTGGAAGACTTGGATTCCGTCGGCCAGAATTGCCAGGAAGGTCGGGGGTAGTCACTTTCCTTAGCAGTGATGGGACTCCAGGACGAGGTCTCATAGGTTCCAAGGCTACATCCGGCTGACCGATGGGAAGTTCGGGATACTTTTGGTCGAAATTGACGTTAGACTATACAATCCAGGTTTCCAAAGTGGAAAACTTGGATTCCGTCGGGCAGAGTTGCCTGGAAGGTCGGGGGTATCCATTTGACTTAGTAGTGATGGGACTCCAGGACGAGGTCTCATAGGTTCCAAGGCTACATCCGGCCGACCGATGGGAAGGTCGGGATACTTTTGGTCGAAAATGACTTTCGACTATACAATCCAGGTTTCCAAAGTGCAAAACTTGCATTCCGTCAGGGCAGAATTGCCAGGAAGGTCGGGGGTAGCCATTTGACTTAGCAGTGATGGGACTCCAGGACCATGTCTCATAGGGACGAAGGCTACATCCGGCTGACCGATGGGAAGGTCGGGATACTTTTGGTCGAAATTGACTTTAGACTATACAAACCAGGTTGCCAAAGTGGAAAACTTGCATTCCGTCAGGGCAGAATTGCCAGGAAGGTCGGGGGTAGTCATTTGACTTAGCAGTGATGGGACTCCAGGACGAGGTCTCATAGGTTCCAAGGCTACATCTGGCTGACCGATGGGAAGGTCGGGATACTTTTGGTCGAAATTGACTTTAGACTATACAATCCAGGTTTCCAAAGTGCAAAACTTGGATTCCGTCAGGGCAGAATTGCCAGGAAGGTCGGGGGTAGCCATTTGACTTAGCAGTGATTGGACTCCAGGACGAGATCTCATAAGGACCAAGGCTACATCCGGCTGACCGATGGGAAGGCCTGGATACTTTTTGTCGAAAATGACTTTAGACAATATAATCCAGGTTTCCAAAGTGCAAAACTTGGATTCCGTCGGGCAGAATTGCCAGGAAGGTCGGGGGTAGCCATTTGACTTAGCAGAGATGGGACTCCACGACGATGTCTCATTGGGACGAAGCCTACATCCGGCTGACCCGTGGGAAGTTCTGGATACTTTTGGCCGAAATTGACTTTAGACTATACAAACCAGGTTTCCTAAGTAGAAAACTTGGGCTCCGTCGGGCAGAATTACCAGGAAGGTCGGGGGTAGCCATTTGACTTAGCAGTGATGGGACTCCAGGACGAGATCTCACAGGCACCAAGGCTACATCCGGCGGACCGATGTGAAGGTCTGGATACTTTTGGTCGAAAATGACTTTAGACTATACAAACCAGGTTGCCAAAGTGGAAAACTTGGATTCCGTCGGACAAAATTGCCAGGAAGGTCGGGGGAAGCCATTTGATTTGGCGGTGATTGGACACCAGGGAGAGGTCTCATAGGGACCAAGGCTACATCCGGCTGCCCGATGAGAAGGTCGGGATTCTTTTGGTCGAAATTGACTTTAGACTATACAAACCAGGTTTTCAAAGTGGAAAACTTAGATTCCGTCGGCCAGACTTGCCAGGAAGGTCGGGGGAAGACACTCGACTTAGCAGTGATTGGACACCAGGGAGAGGTCTCATAGGGACCAAGGCTACATCCGGCTGACCGATGGGAGGGTCGGGATACTTTTGGTCGAAATTGACTTTTGACTATACAATCCAGGTTTCCAAAGTGGAAAACTTGGATTCCGTCGGCCAGAATTGCCAGGAAGGTCGGCGGTAGCCATTTGACTTAGCAGTGATTGGACACCAGGGCGAGGTCTCATAGGGACCAAGGCTACATCCGGCTGACCGATGGGTGGGACGGGATACTTTTAGTCGAAATTGACTTTAGACTATACAAACCAGGTTTCCAAAGTGGAAAACTTGGATTCCGTCGGCCGGAATTGCCAGGAAGGTCGGGGGAAGCCATTCGACTTAGCAGTGATTGGACACCTGGGCGAGGTCTCATAGGGACCAAGGCTACATCCGGCTGACCGATGGGCATGTCTGGATACTTTTGGTCGAAAATTACTTTAGACTATACAAACCAGGTTGACAAAGTGGAAAACCTGTATTCCGTCGGCCAGAATTGCCAGGAATGTCGGGGAAAGCCATTTGACTTAGAAGTGATTGGACACCAGTGAGAGGTCTCATAGGGACCAAGGCTTCATCCGGCTGAACGATGGGAAGGTCGGGATACTTTTGGTCGAAATTGACTTTTGACTATACAAACCAGGTTTCCAAAGTGGAAGACTTGGATTCCGTCGGCCAGAATTGCCAGGAAGGTCGGGGGTAGTCACTTTCCTTAGCAGTGATGGGACTCCAGGACGAGGTCTCATAGGTTCCAAGGCTACATCCGGCTGACCGATGGGAAGTTCGGGATACTTTTGGTCGAAATTGACGTTAGACTATACAATCCAGGTTTCCAAAGTGGAAAACTTGGATTCCGTCGGGCAGAGTTGCCTGGAAGGTCGGGGGTATCCATTTGACTTAGTAGTGATGGGACTCCAGGACGAGGTCTCATAGGTTCCAAGGCTACATCCGGCCGACCGATGGGAAGGTCGGGATACTTTTGGTCGAAAATGACTTTCGACTATACAATCCAGGTTTCCAAAGTGCAAAACTTGCATTCCGTCAGGGCAGAATTGCCAGGAAGGTCGGGGGTAGCCATTTGACTTAGCAGTGATGGGACTCCAGGACCATGTCTCATAGGGACGAAGGCTACATCCGGCTGACCTTTGGGAAGGTCGGGATACTTTTGGTCGAAATTGACTTTAGACTATACAAACCAGGTTGCCAAAGTGGAAAACTTGCATTCCGTCAGGGCAGAATTGCCAGGAAGGTCGGGGGTAGTCATTTGACTTAGCAGTGATGGGACTCCAGGACGAGGTCTCATAGGTTCCAAGGCTACATCTGGCTGACCGATGGGAAGGTCGGGATACTTTTGGTCGAAATTGACTTTAGACTATACAATCCAGGTTTCCAAAGTGCAAAACTTGGATTCCGTCAGGGCAGAATTGCCAGGAAGGTCGGGGGTAGCCATTTGACTTAGCAGTGATTGGACTCCAGGACGAGATCTCATAAGGACCAAGGCTACATCCGGCTGACCGATGGGAAGGCCTGGATACTTTTTGTCGAAAATGACTTTAGACAATATAATCCAGGTTTCCAAAGTGCAAAACTTGGATTCCGTCGGGCAGAATTGCCAGGAAGGTCGGGGGTAGCCATTTGACTTAGCAGAGATGGGACTCCACGACGATGTCTCATTGGGACGAAGCCTACATCCGGCTGACCCGTGGGAAGTTCGGGATACTTTTGGCCGAAATTGACTTTAGACTATACAAACCAGGTTTCCTAAGTAGAAAACTTGGGCTCCGTCGGGCAGAATTACCAGGAAGGTCGGGGGTAGCCATTTGACTTAGCAGTGATGGGACTCCAGGACGAGATCTCACAGGCACCAAGGCTACATCCGGCGGACCGATGTGAAGGTCTGGATACTATTGGTCGAAAATGACTTTAGACTATACAAACCAGGTTGCCAAAGTGGAAAACTTGGATTCCGTCGGACAAAATTGCCAGGAAGGTCGGGGGAAGCCATTTGATTTGGCGGTGATTGGACACCAGGGAGAGGTCTCATAGGGACCAAGGCTACATCCGGCTGCCCGATGAGAAGGTCGGGATTCTTTTGGTCGAAATTGACTTTAGACTATACAAACCAGGTTTTCAAAGTGGAAAACTTAGATTCCGTCGGCCAGACTTGCCAGGAAGGTCGGGGGAAGACACTCGACTTAGCAGTGATTGGACACCAGGGAGAGGTCTCATAGGGACCAAGGCTACATCCGGCTGACCGATGGGAGGGTCGGGATACTTTTGGTCGAAATTGACTTTTGACTATACAATCCAGGTTTCCAAAGTGGAAAACTTGGATTCCGTCGGCCAGAATTGCCAGGAAGGTCGGCGGTAGCCATTTGACTTAGCAGTGATTGGACACCAGGGCGAGGTCTCATAGGGACCAAGGCTACATCCGGCTGACCGATGGGTGGGACGGGATACTTTTAGTCGAAATTGACTTTAGACTATACAAACCAGGTTTCCAAAGTGGAAAACTTGGATTCCGTCGGCCGGAATTGCCAGGAAGGTCGGAGGAAGCCATTCGACTTAGCAGTGATTGGACACCTGGGCGAGGTCTCATAGGGACCAAGGCTACATCCGGCTGACCGATGGGCATGTCTGGATACTTTTGGTCGAAAATGACTTTAGACTATACAAACCAGGTTGACAAAGTGGAAAACCTGTATTCCGTCGGCCAGAATTGCCAGGAATGTCGGGGAAAGCCATTTGACTTAGAAGTGATTGGACACCAGTGAGAGGTCTCATAGGGACCAAGGCTTCATCCGGCTGAACGATGGGAAGGTCGGGATACTTTTGGTCGAAATTGACTTTTGACTATACAAACCAGGTTTCCAAAGTGGAAGACTTGGATTCCGTCGGCCAGAATTGCCAGGAAGGTCGGGGGTAGTCACTTTCCTTAGCAGTGATGGGACTCCAGGACGAGGTCTCATAGGTTCCAAGGCTACATCCGGCTGACCGATGGGAAGTTCGGGATACTTTTGGTCGAAATTGACGTTAGACTATACAATCCAGGTTTCCAAAGTGGAAAACTTGGATTCCGTCGGGCAGAGTTGCCTGGAAGGTCGGGGGTATCCATTTGACTTAGTAGTGATGGGACTCCAGGACGAGGTCTCATAGGTTCCAAGGCTACATCCGGCCGACCGATGGGAAGGTCGGGATACTTTTGGTCGAAAATGACTTTCGACTATACAATCCAGGTTTCCAAAGTGCAAAACTTGCATTCCGTCAGGGCAGAATTGCCAGGAAGGTCGGGGGTAGCCATTTGACTTAGCAGTGATGGGACTCCAGGACCATGTCTCATAGGGACGAAGGCTACATCCGGCTGACCGATGGGAAGGTCGGGATACTTTTGGTCGAAATTGACTTTAGACTATACAAACCAGGTTGCCAAAGTGGAAAACTTGCATTCCGTCAGGGCAGAATTGCCAGGAAGGTCGGGGGTAGTCATTTGACTTAGCAGTGATGGGACTACAGGACGAGGTCTCATAGGTTCCAAGGCTACATCTGGCTGACCGATGGGAAGGTCGGGATACTTTTGGTCGAAATTGACTTTAGACTATACAATCCAGGTTTCCAAAGTGCAAAACTTGGATTCCGTCAGGGCAGAATTGCCAGGAAGGTCGGGGGTAGCCATTTGACTTAGCAGTGATGGGACTCCAGGACCATGTCTCATAGGGACGAAGGCTACATCCGGCTGACCGATGGGAAGGTCGGGATACTTTTTTTCGAAATTGACTTTAGACTATACAATCCAGGTTTCCAAAGTGCAAAACTTGGATTCCGTCGGGCAGAATGGACAGGAAGGTCGGGGGTAGGCATTTGACTTAGCAGTGATGGGACTCCAGGACGATGTCTCATAGGGACGAAGGCTACATCCGGCTGACCGATGGGAAGGTCGGGATACTTTTGGTCGAAATTGACTTTAGACTATACAAACCAGGTTGCCAAAGTGGAAAACTTGGATTCCGTCGGGCAGTATTGCCAGGAAGGTCGGCGGTAGTCATTTGACTTAGCAGTGATGGGACTCCCGGACGATGTCTCATAGGGACGAAGGCTACATCCGGCTGACCGATGGGAAGGTCGGGATACTTTTGGTCGAAATTGACTTTAGACTATACAATCCGGGTTTCCAAAGTGGAAAACTTGGATCCCGTCGGACAGAACTGCCAGGAAGGTCGGGGGAAGCCATTTGACTTAGCAGTGATTGGACATCAGGGAGAGGGCTCATAGGGACCAAGGCTACATCCGGCTGACCGATGGGAAGGTCTGGATACTTTTGGTCGAAAATGAGTTTAGACTATACAAACCAGGTTTCCAAAGTGAAAAACTTGTACACCGTCGGGCAGAATTGCCAGAAATGTCGGGGGTAGTCATTTGATTTAGCAGTGATGAGACCCCAGGGCGAGCTCCCATAGGTAACAAAGGCTACATCTGGCTGACCGATTGGAAGTTCGGGATACATTTATTCGAAATTGACTTTAGACTATAGAAACCAGGTTTCCAAAGTGGAAAACTTGGATTCCGTCGGCCGGAATTGCCAGGAAGGACGAGGGAGCCATTTGACTTAGCTGTGATGGGACTCCAGGACGAGATCTCATAGGGACCAAGGCTACATCCGGCTGAACGATGCGAAGGCCTGGATACTTTTGGTCGAAAATGACTTTAGACTATACAAACCAGGTTTTCAAAGTGGAAAACTTGGATTCCCACGGCCAGAATTGCCAGGAAGTTCGGGGGTAGCCATTTGACTTAGCAGTGTTGGGACTCCAGGACGAGGTCTCATAGGGACCAAAGCTACATCCGGCTGACCGATGGGAAGGTCGGGATACTTTTGGTCGAAATTGACTTTAGACTATACAAACCAGGTTTCAAAAGTGGAAAACTTGGATTCCGTCGGCCGGAATTGCCAGGAAGGTCGGGTGTAGCCATTTGACTTAGCAGTGTTGGGACTCCAGGACGAGGTCTCATAGGGACGAAGGCTACATCAGGCTGACCGATGGGAAGGTTGGGATACTTTTGGTCGAAATTGACTTTAGACTAAACAATCCAGGTTTCCAAAGTGGAAAACTTGGATTCCGTCGGCCAGAATTGCCAGGAAGGTCGGGGGTAGCCATTTGACTTAGCAGTGATTGGACACCAGGGCGAGGTCTCATAGGGACCAAGGCTACATCCGGCTGACCGATGTGAAGTTCGGGATACTTTTGGTCGAAATCGACTTTAGATTATACAATCCAGGTTTCCAAAGTGCAAAACTTGGATTCCGTCGGGCAGAATTGCCAGGAAGGCCGGGGGTAGCCATTTGACTTAGCAGTGATGGGACTCCAGGACGATGTCTCATAGGGACGAAGGCTACATCCGACTGACCGATCGGAAGGTCGGGATACTTTTGGTCGAAATTGACTTTAGACTATACAAACCAGGTTTCCAAAGTGAAAAACTTGGACACCGTCGGGCAGAATTGCCAGGAAGGTCGGCGGTAGTCATTTGACTTAGCATTGATGGGACTCCAGGACGAGGTCTCATAGGTTCCAAGGCTACATCCGGCTGACCGATCGGAAGGTCAGGATACTTTTGGTCGAAATTGACTTTAGACTATACAATCCAGTATTCCAAAGTGGAAAACTTGGATTCCGTCGGGCAGAATTGCCAGGAAGGTCGTGGGTAGCCATTTGACTTAGCAGTGATGGGACACCAGGACGAGGTCTCATAGCTTCCAAGGCTACATCCGGCTGACCGATGGGAAGGTCTGGATACTTTTGGTCGGAATTGACTTTAGACTATACAAACCAGGTATCCAAAGTGCAAAACTTGGATTCCGTCGTGCAGAATTGCCAGGAAGGTCGGGGGTAGCCATTTGACTTAGCAGTGATGGGACTCCAGGACGATGTCTCATAGGGACCAAGGCTACATCCGGCTGACCGATGGGAAGGTCGGGATACTTTTTTTCGAAATTGACTTTAGACTATACAATCCAGGATTCCAAAGTGCAAAACTTGGATTCCGTCCGCCAGAATTGCCAGGAAGGTCGGGGGAGCCCTTTGACTTCGCAGTAATTGGACACCAGGGAGAGGTTTCATAGGGACCAAGGCTACATCTGGCTGACCGGTGGGAGGGTCGGGATACTTTTGGTCGAAAGTGACTTTAGACTATACAAACCAGGTTTCGAAAGTGGAAAACTTGGATTCCGTCGGCCGGAATTGCCAGGAAGGTCGGGGGAGTCATTTGACTTAGCTGTGATGTGACTCGAGGACGAGGTCTCATAGGGACCAAGGCTACATCCGGCTGACCGATGGGAAGGTCTGGATACTTTTCGTCGAAATTGACTTTAGACTATACAAACCAGGTTTTCAAAGTGGAAAACTTGGATTCCGTCGGCCGGAATTGCGAGGAAGGTCGGGGGAGCCATTTGACTAAGCTGTGATGGGACTCCAGGACGAGGACTCATAGGTTCCAAGGCTACATCCGGCCGACCGATGGGAAGGTCGGTATACTTTTGATCGTAAATGACTTTCGACTATACAATCCAGGTTTCCAAAGTGCAAAACTTGCATTCCGTCAGGGCAGAATTGCCAGGAAGGTCGGGGGTAGCCATTTGACTTATCTGTGATGGGAGTCCAGGACGAGGTCTCATAGGGACCAAGGCTACATCCGGCTGACCGATGGGAAGGTCGGGATACTTTTTTTCGAAATTGACTTTAGACTATACAATCCAGGTTTCCAAAGTGCATAACTTGGATTCCGTCGGGCAGAATGGCCAGGAAGGTCGGGGGTAGCCATTTGACTTAGCAGTGATGGGACTCCAGGACGATGTCTCATAGGGACGAAGGCTACACCCGGCTAACCGATGGGAAGGTCGGGATACTTTTGGTCGAAATTGACTTTAGACTATACAATCCAGGTTTCCAAAGTGGAAAACTTGGATTCCGTCGGCCGGAATTGCCAGGAAGGTCGGGGGAGCCCTTTGACTTTGCAGTAATTGGACACCAGGGAGAGGTCTCATAGGGACCAAGGCTACATCCGGCTGACCGGTGGGAGGGTCGGAATACTTTTGGTCGAAAGTGACTTTAGACTATACAAACCAGGTTTCGAAAGTGGAAAACCTGGATTCCGTCGGCCAGAATTGCCAGGAAGGTCGGGGGTAGCCATTTGACTTAGCAGTGATTGGACACCAGGGCGAGGACTCATAGGGTCCAAGGCTACATCCGGCTGACCGATGGGAAGGTCGGGATACTTTTGGTCGAAATTGACTTTAGACTATACAAACCAGGTTTCCAAAGTCGAAAACTTGGGCTCCGCCGTGCAGAATTGCCAGGAAGGTCGGGGGTAGTCACTTTCCTTAGCAGTGATGGGACTCCAGGACGAGGTCTCATAGGCTCCAAGGCTACATCCGGCTGACCGATGGGAAGTTCGGGATACTTTTGGTCGAAATTGACGTTAGGCTATACAATCCAGGTTTCCAAAGTGGAAAACTTGGATTCCGTCGGGCAGAATTGCCTGGAAGGTCGGGGGTAGCCATTTGACTTAGTAGTGATGGGACTCCAGGACGAGGTCTCATAGGTTCCAAGGCTACATCCGGCCGACCGATGGGAAGCTCTGGATACTTTTGGCCGAAAATGACTTTAGACTATACAATCCAGGTTTCCAAAGTGCAAAACTTGGATTCCGTCGGGCAGAATTGCCAGGAAGGTCGGGGGTAGCCATTTGACTTAGCAGTGATGGGACTCCAGGACCATGTCTCATAGGGACGAAGGCTACATCCGGCTGACCGGTGGAAGGGTCGGGATACTTTTGGTCGAAAGTGACTTTAGACTATACAAACCAGGTTTCGAAAGTGGAAAACTTGGATTCCGTCGGCCGGAATTGCCAGGAAGGTCGGGGGAGTCTTTGACTTAGCTGTGATGGGACTCCAGGACGAGGTCTCATAGGGACCAAGGCTACATCCGGCTGACCGATGGGAAGGTCGGGATACTTTTGGTCGAAATTGACTTTAGACTATACAATCCAGGTTTCCAAAGTGCAAAACTTCGATTCCATTGGGCAGAATGTCCAGGAAGGTCGGGGGTAGCCATTTGACTTAGCAGTGATGGGATTCCAGGACGATGTCTCATAGGTTCCAAGGCTACATCCGATCGTCCGATGGGAAGGTCTGGATACTTTTGGTCGAAAATGACTTTCGACTATACAATCCATGTTTCCAAAGTGCAAAACTTGCATTCCGTCAGGGCAGAATTGCCAGGAAGGTCGGGGGTAGCCATTTGACTTAGCTGTGATGGGAGTCCAGGACGAGGTCTCATAGGGACCAAGGCTACATCTGGCTGACCGATGGGAAGCTCTGGATACTTTTGGCCGAAAATGACTTTCGACTATACAATCCATGTTTCCAAAGTGCAAAACTTGCATTCCGTCAGGGCAGAATTGCCAGGAAGGTCGGGGGTAGCCATTTGACTTAGCAGTGATGGGACTCCACGACGATGTCTCAGAGGCACGAAGCCTACATCCGGCTGACCCGTGGGAAGTTCGGGATACTTTTGGTCGAAATTGACTTTAGACTATACAATCCAGGTTTCCAAAGTGGAAAACTTGGATTCCGTCGGGCAGAATTGCCAGGAAGGTCGGGGGTAGCCATTTGACTTAGCAGTGATGGGACTCCAGGACGATGTCTCATAGGGTCCAAGGCTACATCCGGCTGACCGATGGGAAGGTCGGGATACTTTTTTTCGAAATTGACTTTAGACTATACAATCCAGGATTCCAAAGTGCAAAACTTGGATTCCGTCCGCCAGAATTGCCAGGAAGGTCGGGGGTAGCCATTTGACTTAGCAGTGATGGGACTCCAGGACGATGTCTCATAGGGTCCAAGGCTACATCCGGCTGACCGATGGGAAGGTCGGGATACTTTTGGTCGAAATTGACTTTAGACTATACAGTCCAGGTTTCCAAAGTGAAAAACTTGGATTCCGTCGGGCAGAATTGCCAGGAAGGTCGGGGGTAGCTATTTGACTTAGCAGTGATTGGACACCAGGGCGAGGTCTCATAGGGACCAAGCCTACATCCGGCTGACCCGTGGGAAGTTCGGGATACTTTTGGTCGAAATTGACTTCAGACTATACAATCCAGGTTTCCAAAGTGCAAAACTTGGATTCCGTCGGGCAGAATTGCCAGGAAGGTCGGGGGTAGCAGTTTGACTTAGCAGTGATGGGACTCCAGGACGATGTCTCATAGGGTCCAAGGCTACATGCGCCTGACCGATGGGAAGGTCGGGATACTTTTGGTCGAAATTGACTTTAGACTATACAATCCAGGGTTCCAAAGTGAAAAACTTGGATTCCGTCGGGCAGAATTGCCAGGAAGGTCGGGGGTAGCTATTTGACTTAGCAGTGATTGGACACCTGGGCGAGGTCTCATAGGGACCAAGGCTACATCCGGCTGACCGATGGGCATGTCTGGATACTTTTGGTCGAAAATGACTTTAGACTATACAAACCAGGTTGACAAAGTGGAAAACCTGTATTCCGTCGGCCAGAATTGCCAGGAATGTCGGGGAAAGCCATTTGACTTAGAAGTGATTGGACACCAGTGAGAGGTCTCATAGGGACCAAGGCTTCATCCGGCTGAACGATGGGAAGGTCGGGATACTTTTGGTCGAAATTGACTTTTGACTATACAAACCAGGTTTCCAAAGTGGAAGACTTGGATTCCGTCGGCCAGAATTGCCAGGAAGGTCGGGGGTAGTCACTTTCCTTAGCAGTGATGGGACTCCAGGACGAGGTCTCATAGGTTCCAAGGCTACATCCGGCTGACCGATGGGAAGTTCGGGATACTTTTGGTCGAAATTGACGTTAGACTATACAATCCAGGTTTCCAAAGTGGAAAACTTGGATTCCGTCGGGCAGAGTTGCCTGGAAGGTCGGGGGTATCCATTTGACTTAGTAGTGATGGGACTCCAGGACGAGGTCTCATAGGTTCCAAGGCTACATCCGGCCGACCGATGGGAAGGTCGGGATACTTTTGGTCGAAAATGACTTTCGACTATACAATCCAGGTTTCCAAAGTGCAAAACTTGCATTCCGTCAGGGCAGAATTGCCAGGAAGGTCGGGGGTAGCCATTTGACTTAGCAGTGATGGGACTCCAGGACCATGTCTCATAGGGACGAAGGCTACATCTGGCTGACCGATGGGAAGCTCTGGATACTTTTGGTCGAAATTGACTTTAGACTATACAATCCAGGTTTCCAAAGTGGAAAACTTGGATTCCGTCGGGCAGAATTGCCAGGAAGGTCGGGGGTAGCCATTTGACTTAGCAGTGATGGGACTCCAGGACGATGTCTCATAGGGTCCAAGGCTACATCCGGCTGACCGATGGGAAGGTCGGGATACTTTTTTTCGAAATTGACTTTAGACTATACAATCCAGGATTCCAAAGTGCAAAACTTGGATTCCGTCCGCCAGAATTGCCAGGAAGGTCGGGGGTAGCCATTTGACTTAGCAGTGATGGGACTCCAGGACGATGTCTCATAGGGTCCAAGGCTACATCCGGCTGACCGATGGGAAGGTCGGGATACTTTTGGTCGAAATTGACTTTAGACTATACAGTCCAGGTTTCCAAAGTGAAAAACTTGGATTCCGTCGGGCAGAATTGCCAGGAAGGTCGGGGGTATCTATTTGACTTAGCAGTGATTGGACACCAGGGCGAGGTCTCATAGGGACCAAGCCTACATCCGGCTGACCCGTGGGAAGTTCGGGATACTTTTGGTCGAAATTGACTTCAGACTATGCAATCCAGGTTTCCAAAGTGCAAAACTTGGATTCCGTCGGGCAGAATTGCCAGGAAGGTCGGGGGTAGCAGTTTGACTTAGCAGTGATGGGACTCCAGGACGATGTCTCATAGGGTCCAAGGCTACATGCGCCTGACCGATGGGAAGGTCGGGATACTTTTGGTCGAAATTGACTTTAGACTATACAATCCAGGGTTCCAAAGTGAAAAACTTGGATTCCGTCGGGCAGAATTGCCAGGAAGGTCGGGGGTAGCTATTTGACTTAGCAGTGATTGGACACCTGGGCGAGGTCTCATAGGGACCAAGGCTACATCCGGCTGACCGATGGGCATGTCTGGATACTTTTGGTCGAAAATGACTTTAGACTATACAAACCAGGTTGACAAAGTGGAAAACCTGTATTCCGTCGGCCAGAATTGCCAGGAATGTCGGGGAAAGCCATTTGACTTAGAAGTGATTGGACACCAGTGAGAGGTCTCATAGGGACCAAGGCTTCATCCGGCTGAACGATGGGAAGGTCGGGATACTTTTGGTCGAAATTGACTTTTGACTATACAAACCAGGTTTCCAAAGTGGAAGACTTGGATTCCGTCGGCCAGAATTGCCAGGAAGGTCGGGGGTAGTCACTTTCCTTAGCAGTGATGGGACTCCAGGACGAGGTCTCATAGGTTCCAAGGCTACATCCGGCTGACCGATGGGAAGTTCGGGATACTTTTGGTCGAAATTGACGTTAGACTATACAATCCAGGTTTCCAAAGTGGAAAACTTGGATTCCGTCGGGCAGAGTTGCCTGGAAGGTCGGGGGTATCCATTTGACTTAGTAGTGATGGGACTCCAGGACGAGGTCTCATAGGTTCCAAGGCTACATCCGGCCGACCGATGGGAAGGTCGGGATACTTTTGGTCGAAAATGACTTTCGACTATACAATCCAGGTTTCCAAAGTGCAAAACTTGCATTCCGTCAGGGCAGAATTGCCAGGAAGGTCGGGGGTAGCCATTTGACTTAGCAGTGATGGGACTCCAGGACCATGTCTCATAGGGACGAAGGCTACATCCGGCTGACCGATGGGAAGGTCGGGATACTTTTGGTCGAAATTGACTTTAGACTATACAAACCAGGTTGCCAAAGTGGAAAACTTGCATTCCGTCAGGGCAGAATTGCCAGGAAGGTCGGGGGTAGTCATTTGACTTAGCAGTGATGGGACTCCAGGACGAGGTCTCATAGGTTCCAAGGCTACATCTGGCTGACCGATGGGAAGGTCGGGATACTTTTGGTCGAAATTGACTTTAGACTATACAATCCAGGTTTCCAAAGTGCAAAACTTGGATTCCGTCAGGGCAGAATTGCCAGGAAGGTCGGGGGTAGCCATTTGACTTAGCAGTGATGGGACTCCAGGACCATGTCTCATAGGGACGAAGGCTACATCCGGCTGACCGATGGGAAGGTCGGGATACTTTTTTTCGAAATTGACTTTAGACTATACAATCCAGGTTTCCAAAGTGCAAAACTTGGATTCCGTCGGGCAGAATGGACAGGAAGGTCGGGGGTAGGCATTTGACTTAGCAGTGATGGGACTCCAGGACGATGTCTCATAGGGACGAAGGCTACATCCGGCTGACCGATGGGAAGGTCGGGATACTTTTGGTCGAAATTGACTTTAGACTATACAAACCAGGTTGCCAAAGTGGAAAACTTGGATTCCGTCGGGCAGTATTGCCAGGAAGGTCGGCGGTAGTCATTTGACTTAGCAGTGATGGGACTCCCGGACGATGTCTCATAGGGACGAAGGCTACATCCGGCTGACCGATGGGAAGGTCGGGATACTTTTGGTCGAAATTGACTTTAGACTATACAATCCGGGTTTCCAAAGTGGAAAACTTGGATCCCGTCGGACAGAACTGCCAGGAAGGTCGGGGGAAGCCATTTGACTTAGCAGTGATTGGACATCAGGGAGAGGGCTCATAGGGACCAAGGCTACATCCGGCTGACCGATGGGAAGGTCTGGATACTTTTGGTCGAAAATGAGTTTAGACTATACAAACCAGGTTTCCAAAGTGAAAAACTTGTACACCGTCGGGCAGAATTGCCAGAAATGTCGGGGGTAGTCATTTGATTTAGCAGTGATGAGACCCCAGGGCGAGCTCCCATAGGTAACAAAGGCTACATCTGGCTGACCGATTGGAAGTTCGGGATACATTTATTCGAAATTGACTTTAGACTATAGAAACCAGGTTTCCAAAGTGGAAAACTTGGATTCCGTCGGCCGGAATTGCCAGGAAGGACGAGGGAGCCATTTGACTTAGCTGTGATGGGACTCCAGGACGAGATCTCATAGGGACCAAGGCTACATCCGGCTGAACGATGCGAAGGCCTGGATACTTTTGGTCGAAAATGACTTTAGACTATACAAACCAGGTTTTCAAAGTGGAAAACTTGGATTCCCACGGCCAGAATTGCCAGGAAGTTCGGGGGTAGCCATTTGACTTAGCAGTGTTGGGACTCCAGGACGAGGTCTCATAGGGACCAAAGCTACATCCGGCTGACCGATGGGAAGGTCGGGATACTTTTGGTCGAAATTGACTTTAGACTATACAAACCAGGTTTCAAAAGTGGAAAACTTGGATTCCGTCGGCCGGAATTGCCAGGAAGGTCGGGTGTAGCCATTTGACTTAGCAGTGTTGGGACTCCAGGACGAGGTCTCATAGGGACGAAGGCTACATCAGGCTGACCGATGGGAAGGTTGGGATACTTTTGGTCGAAATTGACTTTAGACTAAACAATCCAGGTTTCCAAAGTGGAAAACTTGGATTCCGTCGGCCAGAATTGCCAGGAAGGTCGGGGGTAGCCATTTGACTTAGCAGTGATTGGACACCAGGGCGAGGTCTCATAGGGACCAAGGCTACATCCGGCTGACCGATGTGAAGTTCGGGATACTTTTGGTCGAAATCGACTTTAGATTATACAATCCAGGTTTCCAAAGTGCAAAACTTGGATTCCGTCGGGCAGAATTGCCAGGAAGGCCGGGGGTAGCCATTTGACTTAGCAGTGATGGGACTCCAGGACGATGTCTCATAGGGACGAAGGCTACATCCGACTGACCGATCGGAAGGTCGGGATACTTTTGGTCGAAATTGACTTTAGACTATACAAACCAGGTTTCCAAAGTGAAAAACTTGGACACCGTCGGGCAGAATTGCCAGGAAGGTCGGCGGTAGTCATTTGACTTAGCATTGATGGGACTCCAGGACGAGGTCTCATAGGTTCCAAGGCTACATCCGGCTGACCGATCGGAAGGTCAGGATACTTTTGGTCGAAATTGACTTTAGACTATACAATCCAGTATTCCAAAGTGGAAAACTTGGATTCCGTCGGGCAGAATTGCCAGGAAGGTCGTGGGTAGCCATTTGACTTAGCAGTGATGGGACACCAGGACGAGGTCTCATAGCTTCCAAGGCTACATCCGGCTGACCGATGGGAAGGTCTGGATACTTTTGGTCGGAATTGACTTTAGACTATACAAACCAGGTATCCAAAGTGCAAAACTTGGATTCCGTCGTGCAGAATTGCCAGGAAGGTCGGGGGTAGCCATTTGACTTAGCAGTGATGGGACTCCAGGACGATGTCTCATAGGGACCAAGGCTACATCCGGCTGACCGATGGGAAGGTCGGGATACTTTTTTTCGAAATTGACTTTAGACTATACAATCCAGGATTCCAAAGTGCAAAACTTGGATTCCGTCCGCCAGAATTGCCAGGAAGGTCGGGGGAGCCCTTTGACTTCGCAGTAATTGGACACCAGGGAGAGGTTTCATAGGGACCAAGGCTACATCTGGCTGACCGGTGGGAGGGTCGGGATACTTTTGGTCGAAAGTGACTTTAGACTATACAAACCAGGTTTCGAAAGTGGAAAACTTGGATTCCGTCGGCCGGAATTGCCAGGAAGGTCGGGGGAGTCATTTGACTTAGCTGTGATGTGACTCGAGGACGAGGTCTCATAGGGACCAAGGCTACATCCGGCTGACCGATGGGAAGGTCTGGATACTTTTCGTCGAAATTGACTTTAGACTATACAAACCAGGTTTTCAAAGTGGAAAACTTGGATTCCGTCGGCCGGAATTGCGAGGAAGGTCGGGGGAGCCATTTGACTAAGCTGTGATGGGACTCCAGGACGAGGACTCATAGGTTCCAAGGCTACATCCGGCCGACCGATGGGAAGGTCGGTATACTTTTGATCGTAAATGACTTTCGACTATACAATCCAGGTTTCCAAAGTGCAAAACTTGCATTCCGTCAGGGCAGAATTGCCAGGAAGGTCGGGGGTAGCCATTTGACTTATCTGTGATGGGAGTCCAGGACGAGGTCTCATAGGGACCAAGGCTACATCCGGCTGACCGATGGGAAGGTCGGGATACTTTTTTTCGAAATTGACTTTAGACTATACAATCCAGGTTTCCAAAGTGCATAACTTGGATTCCGTCGGGCAGAATGGCCAGGAAGGTCGGGGGTAGCCATTTGACTTAGCAGTGATGGGACTCCAGGACGATGTCTCATAGGGACGAAGGCTACACCCGGCTAACCGATGGGAAGGTCGGGATACTTTTGGTCGAAATTGACTTTAGACTATACAATCCAGGTTTCCAAAGTGGAAAACTTGGATTCCGTCGGCCGGAATTGCCAGGAAGGTCGGGGGAGCCCTTTGACTTTGCAGTAATTGGACACCAGGGAGAGGTCTCATAGGGACCAAGGCTACATCCGGCTGACCGGTGGGAGGGTCGGAATACTTTTGGTCGAAAGTGACTTTAGACTATACAAACCAGGTTTCGAAAGTGGAAAACCTGGATTCCGTCGGCCAGAATTGCCAGGAAGGTCGGGGGTAGCCATTTGACTTAGCAGTGATTGGACACCAGGGCGAGGACTCATAGGGTCCAAGGCTACATCCGGCTGACCGATGGGAAGGTCGGGATACTTTTGGTCGAAATTGACTTTAGACTATACAAACCAGGTTTCCAAAGTCGAAAACTTGGGCTCCGCCGTGCAGAATTGCCAGGAAGGTCGGGGGTAGTCACTTTCCTTAGCAGTGATGGGACTCCAGGACGAGGTCTCATAGGCTCCAAGGCTACATCCGGCTGACCGATGGGAAGTTCGGGATACTTTTGGTCGAAATTGACGTTAGGCTATACAATCCAGGTTTCCAAAGTGGAAAACTTGGATTCCGTCGGGCAGAATTGCCTGGAAGGTCGGGGGTAGCCATTTGACTTAGTAGTGATGGGACTCCAGGACGAGGTATCATAGGTTCCAAGGCTACATCCGGCCGACCGATGGGAAGCTCTGGATACTTTTGGCCGAAAATGACTTTAGACTATACAATCCAGGTTTCCAAAGTGCAAAACTTGGATTCCGTCGGGCAGAATTGCCAGGAAGGTCGGGGGTAGCCATTTGACTTAGCAGTGATGGGATTCCAGGACGATGTCTCATAGGTTCCAAGGCTACATCCGATCGTCCGATGGGAAGGTCTGGATACTTTTGGTCGAAAATGACTTTCGACTATACAATCCATGTTTCCAAAGTGCAAAACTTGCATTCCGTCAGGGCAGAATTGCCAGGAAGGTCGGGGGTAGCCATTTGACTTAGCTGTGATGGGAGTCCAGGACGAGGTCTCATAGGGACCAAGGCTACATCTGGCTGACCGATGGGAAGCTCTGGATACTTTTGGCCGAAAATGACTTTCGACTATACAATCCATGTTTCCAAAGTGCAAAACTTGCATTCCGTCAGGGCAGAATTGCCAGGAAGGTCGGGGGTAGCCATTTGACTTAGCAGTGATGGGACTCCACGACGATGTCTCAGAGGCACGAAGCCTACATCCGGCTGACCCGTGGGAAGTTCGGGATACTTTTGGTCGAAATTGACTTTAGACTATACAATCCAGGTTTCCAAAGTGGAAAACTTGGATTCCGTCGGGCAGAATTGCCAGGAAGGTCGGGGGTAGCCATTTGACTTAGCAGTGATGGGACTCCAGGACGATGTCTCATAGGGTCCAAGGCTACATCCGGCTGACCGATGGGAAGGTCGGGATACTTTTTTTCGAAATTGACTTTAGACTATACAATCCAGGATTCCAAAGTGCAAAACTTGGATTCCGTCCGCCAGAATTGCCAGGAAGGTCGGGGGTAGCCATTTGACTTAGCAGTGATGGGACTCCAGGACGATGTCTCATAGGGTCCAAGGCTACATCCGGCTGACCGATGGGAAGGTCGGGATACTTTTGGTCGAAATTGACTTTAGACTATACAGTCCAGGTTTCCAAAGTGAAAAACTTGGATTCCGTCGGGCAGAATTGCCAGGAAGGTCGGGGGTAGCTATTTGACTTAGCAGTGATTGGACACCAGGGCGAGGTCTCATAGGGACCAAGCCTACATCCGGCTGACCCGTGGGAAGTTCGGGATACTTTTGGTCGAAATTGACTTCAGACTATACAATCCAGGTTTCCAAAGTGCAAAACTTGGATTCCGTCGGGCAGAATTGCCAGGAAGGTCGGGGGTAGCAGTTTGACTTAGCAGTGATGGGACTCCAGGACGATGTCTCATAGGGTCCAAGGCTACATGCGCCTGACCGATGGGAAGGTCGGGATACTTTTGGTCGAAATTGACTTTAGACTATACAATCCAGGGTTCCAAAGTGAAAAACTTGGATTCCGTCGGGCAGAATTGCCAGGAAGGTCGGGGGTAGCTATTTGACTTAGCAGTGATTGGACACCAGGCCGAGGTCTCATAGGGACCAAGGCTACATCCGGCTGACCGATGGGAGGGTCGGGATACTTTTGGTCGAAATTGACTTTTGACTATACAATCCAGGTTTCCAAAGTGCAAAACTTGGATTCCGTTGGGCAGAATTGCAAGGAAGGTCGGGGGTAGCTATTTGACTTAGCAGTGATGGGACTATAGGACGATGTCTCATAGGGACGAAGACTACATCCGGCTGACCGATGGGACGGTCGGGATACTTTTGGTCGAAATTGACTTTAGACTATACGATCCAGGTTTCCAAAGTGCAAAACTTGGATTCCGTCGGGCAGAATTGCCAGGAAGGTCGGGGGAGCCCTTTGACTTTGCAGTAATTGGACACCAGGGAGAGGTTTCATAGGGACCAAGGCTACATCTGGCTGACCGGTGGGAGGGTCGGGATACTTTTGGTCGAAAGTGACTTTAGACTATACAAACCAGGTTTCGAAAGTGGAAAACTTGGGCTCCGCCGGGCAGAATTGCCAGGAAGGTCGGGGGTAGTCACTTTCCTTAGCAGTGATGGGATTCCAGGACGAGGTCTCATAGGCTCCAAGGCTACATCCGGCTGACCGATGGGAAGGTCGGGATACTTTTGGTCGAAATTGACTTTAGACTATACAATCCAGGTTTCCAATGTGCAAAACTTGGATTCCGTCGGGCAGAATTGCCAGGAAGGTCGGGGGTAGCCATTTGACTTAGCAGTGATGGGACTCCACGACGATGTCTCATAGGGACGAAGCCTACATCCGGCTGACCCGTGGGAAGTTCGGGATACTTTTGGTCGAAGTTGACTTTAGACTATACAATCCAGGTTTCCAAAGTGCAAAACTTGGATTCCGTCGGGCAGAATTGCCAGGAAGGTCGGGGGTAGCCATTTGACTTAGCAGTGATGGGACTCCAGGACGAGGTCTCATAGGTTCCAAGGCTACATCAAGCCGACCGATGGGAAGGTCTGGATACATTTGGTCGAAAATGACTTTCGACTATACAATCCAGGTTTCCAAAGTGCAAAACTTCCATTCCGTCAGGGCAGAATTGCCAGGAAGGTCGGGGGTAGCCATTTGACTTATCTGTGATGGGAGTCCATTACGAGGTCTCATAGGGACCAAGGCTACATCCGGCTGACCGATGGGAAGGTCGGGATACTTTTTTTCGAAATTGACTTTAGACTATACAATCCAGGTTTCCAAAGTGCATAACTTGGATTCCGTCGGGCAGAATGGCCAGGAAGGTCGGGGGTAGCCATTTGACTTAGCAGTGATGGGACTCCAGGACGATGTCTCATAGGGACGAAGGCTACATCCGGCTAACCGATGGGAAGGACTGGGATACTTTTCGTCGAAATTGACTTTAGACTATACAATCCAGGTTTCCAAAGTGGAAAACTTGGATTCCGTCGGCCGGAATTGCCAGGAAGGTCGGGGGAGTCATTTGCCTTTGCTGTGATGGGACTCCAGGACGAGGTCTCATAGGGACCAAGGCTACATCCGGCTGACCGATGGGAAGGTCGGGATGTTTTTGGTCGAAATTGACTTTCGACTATACAATCCAGGTTTCCAAAGTGGAAAACTTGGATTCCGTCGGCCGGAATTGCCAGGAAGGTCGGGGGAGTCATTTGACTTTGCTGTGATGGGACTTCAGGACGAGGTCTCATAGGGACCAAGGCTACATCCGGCTGACCGATGGGAGGGTCGTGATACTTTTGGTCGAATGTGACTTTAGACTATACAATCCAGGTTTCCAAAGTGCAAAACTTGCATTCCGTCGGGGCAGAATTGCCAGGAAGTTCGGGGGTAGCCATTTGACTTATCTGTGATGGGAGTCCAGGACGAGGTCTCATAGGGACCAAGGCTACATCTGGCTGACCGATGGGAAGCTCTGGATACTTTTGGCCGAAAATGGCTTTAGACTATACAATTCAGGTTTCGAAATGGGAAAACTTGGATTCCGTCCGCCAGAGTTGCCAGGAAGGTCGGGGGAGCCCTTTGACCTTGCAGTAATTGGACACCAGGGAGAGGTCTCATAGGGACCAAGGCTACATCCGGCTGACCGATGGGAAGGTCGGGATACTTTTGGTCGAAATTGACTTTAGACTATACAAACCAGGTTGCCAAAGTGGAAAACTTGGATTCCGTCGGGCAGAATTGCCAGGAAGGTCGGGGGAGTCATTTGCCTTAGCAGTGATGGGACTCCACGACGATGTCTTATAGGGACGAAGCCTACATCCGGCTGACCCGTGGGAAGTTCGGGATACTTTTGGTCGAAATTGACTTTAGACTATACAATCCAGGTTTCCTAAGTAGAAAACATGGGCTCCGTCGTGCAGAATTGCCAGGAAGGTCGGGGGTAGCCATTTGACTTAGCTGTGATGGGAGTGCAGGACGAGGTCTCATAGGGACCAAGGCTACATCTGGCTGACCGATGGGAAGCTCTGGATACTTTTGGCCGATAATGACTTTAGACTATACAATCCAGGTTTCCAAAGTGCAAAACTTGGATTCCGTCGGGCAGAATTGCCAGGAAGGTCAGGGGTAGCCATTTGACTTAGCAGTGATGGGACTCCAGGACCATGTCTCATAGGAACGAAGGCTACATCCGGCTGACCGATGGGAAGGTCGGGATACTTTTGGTCGAAATTTACTTTAGACTATACAATCCAGGTTTCCAAAGTGCAAAACTTGGATTCCGTCGGGCAGAATTGCCAGGAAGGTCGGGGGTAGCAGTTTGACTTAGCAGTGATGGGACTCCAGGACGATGTCTCATAGGGTCCAAGGCTACATGCGGCTGACCGATGGGAAGGTCGGGATACTTTTGGTCGAAATTGACTTTAGACTATACAATCCATGGTTCCAAAGTGAAAAACTTGGATTCCGTCGGGCAGAATTGCCAGGAAGGTCGGGGGTAGCTATTTGACTTAGCAGTGATTGGACACCAGGGCGAGGTCTCATAGGGACCAAGGCTACATCCGGCTGACCGATGGGAGGGTCGGGATACTTTTGGTCGAAATTGACTTTTGACTATACAATCCAGGTTTCCAAAGTGCAAAACTTGGATTCCGTTGGGCAGAATTGCAAGGAAGGTCGGGGGTAGCTATTTGACTTAGCAGTGATGGGACTATAGGACGATGTCTCATAGGGACGAAGACTACATCCGGCTGACCGATGGGACGGTCGGGATACTTTTGGTCGAAATTGACTTTAGACTATACGATCCAGGTTTCCAAAGTGCAAAACTTGGATTCCGTCGGGCAGAATTGCCAGGAAGGTCGGGGGAGCCCTTTGACTTTGCAGTAATTGGACACCAGGGAGAGGTTTCATAGGGACCAAGGCTACATCTGGCTGACCGGTGGGAGGGTCGGGATACTTTTGGTCGAAAGTGACTTTAGACTATACAATCCAGGTTTCCAAAGTGCAAAACTTGGATTCCGTCGGGCAGAATTGCCAGGAAGGTCGGGGGTAGCCATCTGACTTAGCAGTGATGGGACTCCAGGACGATGTCTCATAGGGTCCAAGGCTACATCCGGCTGACCGATGGGAAGGTCGGGATACTTTTTTTCGAAATTGACTTTAGACTATACAATCCAGGATTCCAAAGTGCAAAACTTGGATTCCGTCGGGCAGAATTGCCTGCAAGGTCGGGGGTAGCCATTTGACTTAGTAGTGATGGGACTCCAGGACGAGGTCTCATAGGTTCCAAGGCTACATCCGGCCGACCGATGGGAAGGTCTGGATACATTTGGTCGAAAATGACTTTCGACTATACAATCCAGGTTTCCAAAGTGGAAAACTTGGATTCCGTCGGCCGGAATTGCCAGGAAGGTCGGGGGAGTCATTTGACTTAGCTGTGATGTGACTCCAGGACGAGGTCTCATAGGGACCAAGGCTACATCCGGCTGACCGATTGGAAGGTCTGGATACTTTTCGTCGAAATTGACTTTAGACTATACAAACCAGGTTTTCAAAGTGGAAAACTTGGATTCCGTCGGCCGGAATTGCGAGGCAGGTCGGGGGAGCCATTTGACTAAGCTGTGATGGGACTCCAGGACGAGGACTCATAGGTTCCAAGGCTACATCCGGCCGACCGATGGGAAGGTCGGTATACTTTTGATCGTAAATGACTTTCGACTATACAATCCAGGTTTCCAAAGTGCAAAACTTGCATTCCGTCAGGGCAGAATTGCCAGGAAGGTCGGGGGTAGCCATTTGACTTATCTGTGATGGGAGTCCAGGACGAGGTCTCATAGGGACCAAGGCTACATCCGGCTGACCGATGGGAAGGTCGGGATACTTTTTTTCGAAATTGACTTTAGACTATACAATCCAGGTTTCCAAAGTGCATAACTTGGATTCCGTCGGGCAGAATGGCCAGGAAGGTCGGGGGTAGCCATTTGACTTAGCAGTGATGGGACTCCAGCACGATGTCTCATAGGGACGAAGGCTACATCCGGCTAACCGATGGGAAGGACTGGGATACTTTTCGTCGAAATTGACTTTAGACTATACAATCCAGGTTTCCAAAGTGGAAAACTTGGATTCCGTCGGCCGGAATTGCCAGGAAGGTCGGGGGAGTCATTTGACTTTGCTGTGGTGGGACTCCAGGACGAGGTCTCATAGGGACCAAGGCTACATCCGGCTGACCGATGGGAAGGTCGGGATACTTTTGGTCGAAATTGACTTTCGACTATACAATCCAGGTTTCCAAAGTGGAAAACTTGGATTCCGTCGGCCGGAATTGCCAGGAAGGTCGGGGGAGTCATTTGACTTTGCTGTGATGGGACTTCAGGACGAGGTCTCATAGGGACCAAGGCTACATCCGGCTGACCGATGGGAGGGTCGTGATACTTTTGGTCGAAAGTGACTTTAGACTATACAATCCAGGTTTCCAAAGTGCAAAACTTGCATTCCGTCGGGGCAGAATTGCCAGGAAGGTCGGGGGTAGCCATTTGACTTATCTGTGATGGGAGTCCAGGACGAGGTCTCATAGGGACCAAGGCTACATCTGGCTGACCGATGGGAAGCTCTGGATACTTTTGGCCGAAAATGGCTTTAGACTATACAATTCAGGTTTCGAAATGGGAAAACTTGGATTCCGTCCGCCAGAGTTGCCAGGAAGGTCGGGGGAGCCCTTTGACTTTGCAGTAATTGGACACCAGGGAGAGGTCTCATAGGGACCAAGGCTACATCCGGCTGACCGATGGGAAGGTCGGGATACTTTTGGTCGAAATTGACTTTAGACTATACAAACCAGGTTGCCAAAGTGGAAAACTTGGATTCCGTCGGGCAGAATTGCCAGGAAGGTCGGGGGAGTCATTTGCCTTAGCAGTGATGGGACTCCACGACGATGTCTTATAGGGACGAAGCCTACATCCGGCTGACCCGTGGGAAGTTCGGGATACTTTTGGTCGAAATTGACTTTAGACTATACAATCCAGGTTTCCTAAGTAGAAAACATGGGCTCCGTCGTGCAGAATTGCCAGGAAGGTCGGTGGTAGCCATTTGACTTAGCAGTGATGGGACTCCAGGTCTAGATCTCACAGGGACCAAGGCTACATCCGGCTGACCGATGGGAAGGTCTGGATACTTTTCGTCGAAATTGACTTTAGACTATACAAACCAGGTTTTCAAAGTGGAAAAATTGGATTCCGTCGGCCGGAATTGCGAGGAAGGTCGGGGGAGACATTTGACTTAGCAGTGATTGGACACCAGGGCGAGGTCTCATAGGGACCAAGGCTCCATCCGGCTGACCGATGGGAGGGTCGGGATACTTTTGGTCGAAATTGACTTTTGACTATACAATCCAGGTTTCCAAAGTGCAAAACTTGGATTCCGTTGGGCAGAATTGCAAGGAAGGTCGGGGGTAGCTATTTGACTTAGCAGTGATGGGACTATAGGACGATGTCTCATAGGGACGAAGACAACAACCGGCTGACCGATGGGACGGTCGGGATACTTTTGGTCGAAATTGACTTTAGACTATACAATCCAGGTTTCCAAAGTGCAAAACTTGGATTCCGTCGGGCAGAATTGCCAGGAAGGTCGGGGGTAGCCATTGGACTCAGCAGTGATGGGACTCCACGAGGATGTCTCATAGGGACGAAGCCTACATCCGGCTGACCCGTGGGAAGTTCGGGATACTTTTGGTCGAAATTGACTTTAGACTATACAAACCAGGTTTCCTAAGTAGAAAACTTGGATTCCGCCGGGCAGGATTGCCAGGAAGGTCGGGGGTAGCCATTTGACTCAGCAGTGATGGGACTCCACGAGGATGTCTCATAGGGACGAAGCCTACATCCGGCTGACCGATGGGAGGGTCGGGATACTTTTGGTCGAAATTGACTTTAGACTATACAATCCAGGTTTCCAAAGTGGAAAACATGGATTCCGTCGGGCAGAATTGCCATGAAGGTCGGGGGTAGTCACTTTCCTTAGCAGTGATGGGACTCCAGGACGAGGTCTCATAGGTTCCAAGGCTACATCCGGCTGACCGATGGGAAGGTCGGGATACTTTTGGTCGAAATTGACTTTAGACTATACAATCCAGGTTTCCAAAGCGCAAAACTTGGATTCCGTCCGGCAGAATTGCCAGGAAGGTCGGGGGTAGCCATTTGACTTAGCAGTGATGGGACTCCACGACGATGTCTCATAGGGACGAAGCCTACATCCGGCTGACCCGTGGGAAGTTCGGGATACTTTTGGTCGAAATTGACTTTAGACTATACAATCCAGGTTTCCAAAGTGCAAAACTTGGATTCCGTCGGCCGGAATTGCCAGGAAGGTCGGGGGAGTCATTTGACTTTGCTGTGATGGGACTCCAGGACGAGGTCTCATAGGGACCAAGGCTACATCCGGCTGACCGATGGGAAGGTCGGGATACTTTTGGTCGAAAGTGACTTTCGAATATACAATCCAGGTTTCCAGAGTGCAAAACTTGGATTCCGTCGTGCAGAATTGCCAGGAAGGTCGGGGGTAGCCATTTGACTTAGCAGTGATGGGACTCCAGGACGATGTCTCATAGGGACGAAGGCAACATCCGGCTGACCCGTGGGAAGTTCGGGATACTTTTGGTCGAAATTGACTTTAGACTATACAATCCAGGTTTCCTAAGTAGAAAACTTGGGCTCCGTCGGGCAGAATTGCCAGGAAGGTCGGGGGTAGCCATTTGACTTAGCAGTGATTGGACACCAGGCCGAGGTCTCATAGGGACCAAGGCTACATCCGGCTGACCGATGGGAGGGTCGGGATACTTTTGGTCGAAATTGACTTTTGACTATACAATCCAGGTTTCCAAAGTGCAAAACTTGGATTCCGTTGGGCAGAATTGCAAGGAAGGTCGGGGGTAGCTATTTGACTTAGCAGTGATGGGACTATAGGACGATGTCTCATAGGGACGAAGACTACATCCGGCTGACCGATGGGACGGTCGGGATACTTTTGGTCGAAATTGACTTTAGACTATACGATCCAGGTTTCCAAAGTGCAAAACTTGGATTCCGTCGGGCAGAATTGCCAGGAAGGTCGGGGGAGCCCTTTGACTTTGCAGTAATTGGACACCAGGGAGAGGTTTCATAGGGACCAAGGCTACATCTGGCTGACCGGTGGGAGGGTCGGGATACTTTTGGTCGAAAGTGACTTTAGACTATACAAACCAGGTTTCGAAAGTGGAAAACTTGGGCTCCGCCGGGCAGAATTGCCAGGAAGGTCGGGGGTAGTCACTTTCCTTAGCAGTGATGGGATTCCAGGACGAGGTCTCATAGGCTCCAAGGCTACATCCGGCTGACCGATGGGAAGGTCGGGATACTTTTGGTCGAAATTGACTTTAGACTATACAATCCAGGTTTCCAATGTGCAAAACTTGGATTCCGTCGGGCAGAATTGCCAGGAAGGTCGGGGGTAGCCATTTGACTTAGCAGTGATGGGACTCCACGACGATGTCTCATAGGGACGAAGCCTACATCCGGCTGACCCGTGGGAAGTTCGGGATACTTTTGGTCGAAGTTGACTTTAGACTATACAATCCAGGTTTCCAAAGTGCAAAACTTGGATTCCGTCGGGCAGAATTGCCAGGAAGGTCGGGGGTAGCCATTTGACTTAGCAGTGATGGGACTCCAGGACGAGGTCTCATAGGTTCCAAGGCTACATCAAGCCGACCGATGGGAAGGTCTGGATACATTTGGTCGAAAATGACTTTCGACTATACAATCCAGGTTTCCAAAGTGCAAAACTTCCATTCCGTCAGGGCAGAATTGCCAGGAAGGTCGGGGGTAGCCATTTGACTTATCTGTGATGGGAGTCCATTACGAGGTCTCATAGGGACCAAGGCTACATCCGGCTGACCGATGGGAAGGTCGGGATACTTTTTTTCGAAATTGACTTTAGACTATACAATCCAGGTTTCCAAAGTGCATAACTTGGATTCCGTCGGGCAGAATGGCCAGGAAGGTCGGGGGTAGCCATTTGACTTAGCAGTGATGGGACTCCAGGACGATGTCTCATAGGGACGAAGGCTACATCCGGCTAACCGATGGGAAGGACTGGGATACTTTTCGTCGAAATTGACTTTAGACTATACAATCCAGGTTTCCAAAGTGGAAAACTTGGATTCCGTCGGCCGGAATTGCCAGGAAGGTCGGGGGAGTCATTTGCCTTTGCTGTGATGGGACTCCAGGACGAGGTCTCATAGGGACCAAGGCTACATCCGGCTGACCGATGGGAAGGTCGGGATGTTTTTGGTCGAAATTGACTTTCGACTATACAATCCAGGTTTCCAAAGTGGAAAACTTGGATTCCGTCGGCCGGAATTGCCAGGAAGGTCGGGGGAGTCATTTGACTTTGCTGTGATGGGACTTCAGGACGAGGTCTCATAGGGACCAAGGCTACATCCGGCTGACCGATGGGAGGGTCGTGATACTTTTGGTCGAATGTGACTTTAGACTATACAATCCAGGTTTCCAAAGTGCAAAACTTGCATTCCGTCGGGGCAGAATTGCCAGGAAGTTCGGGGGTAGCCATTTGACTTATCTGTGATGGGAGTCCAGGACGAGGTCTCATAGGGACCAAGGCTACATCTGGCTGACCGATGGGAAGCTCTGGATACTTTTGGCCGAAAATGGCTTTAGACTATACAATTCAGGTTTCGAAATGGGAAAACTTGGATTCCGTCCGCCAGAGTTGCCAGGAAGGTCGGGGGAGCCCTTTGACCTTGCAGTAATTGGACACCAGGGAGAGGTCTCATAGGGACCAAGGCTACATCCGGCTGACCGATGGGAAGGTCGGGATACTTTTGGTCGAAATTGACTTTAGACTATACAAACCAGGTTGCCAAAGTGGAAAACTTGGATTCCGTCGGGCAGAATTGCCAGGAAGGTCGGGGGAGTCATTTGCCTTAGCAGTGATGGGACTCCACGACGATGTCTTATAGGGACGAAGCCTACATCCGGCTGACCCGTGGGAAGTTCGGGATACTTTTGGTCGAAATTGACTTTAGACTATACAATCCAGGTTTCCTAAGTAGAAAACATGGGCTCCGTCGTGCAGAATTGCCAGGAAGGTCGGGGGTAGCCATTTGACTTAGCTGTGATGGGAGTGCAGGACGAGGTCTCATAGGGACCAAGGCTACATCTGGCTGACCGATGGGAAGCTCTGGATACTTTTGGCCGATAATGACTTTAGACTATACAATCCAGGTTTCCAAAGTGCAAAACTTGGATTCCGTCGGGCAGAATTGCCAGGAAGGTCAGGGGTAGCCATTTGACTTAGCAGTGATGGGACTCCAGGACCATGTCTCATAGGAACGAAGGCTACATCCGGCTGACCGATGGGAAGGTCGGGATACTTTTGGTCGAAATTTACTTTAGACTATACAATCCAGGTTTCCAAAGTGCAAAACTTGGATTCCGTCGGGCAGAATTGCCAGGAAGGTCGGGGGTAGCAGTTTGACTTAGCAGTGATGGGACTCCAGGACGATGTCTCATAGGGTCCAAGGCTACATGCGGCTGACCGATGGGAAGGTCGGGATACTTTTGGTCGAAATTGACTTTAGACTATACAATCCATGGTTCCAAAGTGAAAAACTTGGATTCCGTCGGGCAGAATTGCCAGGAAGGTCGGGGGTAGCTATTTGACTTAGCAGTGATTGGACACCAGGGCGAGGTCTCATAGGGACCAAGGCTACATCCGGCTGACCGATGGGAGGGTCGGGATACTTTTGGTCGAAATTGACTTTTGACTATACAATCCAGGTTTCCAAAGTGCAAAACTTGGATTCCGTTGGGCAGAATTGCAAGGAAGGTCGGGGGTAGCTATTTGACTTAGCAGTGATGGGACTATAGGACGATGTCTCATAGGGACGAAGACTACATCCGGCTGACCGATGGGACGGTCGGGATACTTTTGGTCGAAATTGACTTTAGACTATACGATCCAGGTTTCCAAAGTGCAAAACTTGGATTCCGTCGGGCAGAATTGCCAGGAAGGTCGGGGGAGCCCTTTGACTTTGCAGTAATTGGACACCAGGGAGAGGTTTCATAGGGACCAAGGCTACATCTGGCTGACCGGTGGGAGGGTCGGGATACTTTTGGTCGAAAGTGACTTTAGACTATACAATCCAGGTTTCCAAAGTGCAAAACTTGGATTCCGTCGGGCAGAATTGCCAGGAAGGTCGGGGGTAGCCATCTGACTTAGCAGTGATGGGACTCCAGGACGATGTCTCATAGGGTCCAAGGCTACATCCGGCTGACCGATGGGAAGGTCGGGATACTTTTTTTCGAAATTGACTTTAGACTATACAATCCAGGATTCCAAAGTGCAAAACTTGGATTCCGTCGGGCAGAATTGCCTGCAAGGTCGGGGGTAGCCATTTGACTTAGTAGTGATGGGACTCCAGGACGAGGTCTCATAGGTTCCAAGGCTACATCCGGCCGACCGATGGGAAGGTCTGGATACATTTGGTCGAAAATGACTTTCGACTATACAATCCAGGTTTCCAAAGTGGAAAACTTGGATTCCGTCGGCCGGAATTGCCAGGAAGGTCGGGGGAGTCATTTGACTTAGCTGTGATGTGACTCCAGGACGAGGTCTCATAGGGACCAAGGCTACATCCGGCTGACCGATTGGAAGGTCTGGATACTTTTCGTCGAAATTGACTTTAGACTATACAAACCAGGTTTTCAAAGTGGAAAACTTGGATTCCGTCGGCCGGAATTGCGAGGCAGGTCGGGGGAGCCATTTGACTAAGCTGTGATGGGACTCCAGGACGAGGACTCATAGGTTCCAAGGCTACATCCGGCCGACCGATGGGAAGGTCGGTATACTTTTGATCGTAAATGACTTTCGACTATACAATCCAGGTTTCCAAAGTGCAAAACTTGCATTCCGTCAGGGCAGAATTGCCAGGAAGGTCGGGGGTAGCCATTTGACTTATCTGTGATGGGAGTCCAGGACGAGGTCTCATAGGGACCAAGGCTACATCCGGCTGACCGATGGGAAGGTCGGGATACTTTTTTTCGAAATTGACTTTAGACTATACAATCCAGGTTTCCAAAGTGCATAACTTGGATTCCGTCGGGCAGAATGGCCAGGAAGGTCGGGGGTAGCCATTTGACTTAGCAGTGATGGGACTCCAGGACGATGTCTCATAGGGACGAAGGCTACATCCGGCTAACCGATGGGAAGGACTGGGATACTTTTCGTCGAAATTGACTTTAGACTATACAATCCAGGTTTCCAAAGTGGAAAACTTGGATTCCGTCGGCCGGAATTGCCAGGAAGGTCGGGGGAGTCATTTGACTTTGCTGTGGTGGGACTCCAGGACGAGGTCTCATAGGGACCAAGGCTACATCCGGCTGACCGATGGGAAGGTCGGGATACTTTTGGTCGAAATTGACTTTCGACTATACAATCCAGGTTTCCAAAGTGGAAAACTTGGATTCCGTCGGCCGGAATTGCCAGGAAGGTCGGGGGAGTCATTTGACTTTGCTGTGATGGGACTTCAGGACGAGGTCTCATAGGGACCAAGGCTACATCCGGCTGACCGATGGGAGGGTCGTGATACTTTTGGTCGAAAGTGACTTTAGACTATACAATCCAGGTTTCCAAAGTGCAAAACTTGCATTCCGTCGGGGCAGAATTGCCAGGAAGGTCGGGGGTAGCCATTTGACTTATCTGTGATGGGAGTCCAGGACGAGGTCTCATAGGGACCAAGGCTACATCTGGCTGACCGATGGGAAGCTCTGGATACTTTTGGCCGAAAATGGCTTTAGACTATACAATTCAGGTTTCGAAATGGGAAAACTTGGATTCCGTCCGCCAGAGTTGCCAGGAAGGTCGGGGGAGCCCTTTGACTTTGCAGTAATTGGACACCAGGGAGAGGTCTCATAGGGACCAAGGCTACATCCGGCTGACCGATGGGAAGGTCGGGATACTTTTGGTCGAAATTGACTTTAGACTATACAAACCAGGTTGCCAAAGTGGAAAACTTGGATTCCGTCGGGCAGAATTGCCAGGAAGGTCGGGGGAGTCATTTGCCTTAGCAGTGATGGGACTCCACGACGATGTCTTATAGGGACGAAGCCTACATCCGGCTGACCCGTGGGAAGTTCGGGATACTTTTGGTCGAAATTGACTTTAGACTATACAATCCAGGTTTCCTAAGTAGAAAACATGGGCTCCGTCGTGCAGAATTGCCAGGAAGGTCGGGGGTAGCCATTTGACTTAGCAGTGATGGGACTCCAGGTCTAGATCTCACAGGGACCAAGGCTACATCCGGCTGACCGATGGGAAGGTCTGGATACTTTTCGTCGAAATTGACTTTAGACTATACAAACCAGGTTTTCAAAGTGGAAAAATTGGATTCCGTCGGCCGGAATTGCGAGGAAGGTCGGGGGAGACATTTGACTTAGCAGTGATTGGACACCAGGGCGAGGTCTCATAGGGACCAAGGCTACATCCGGCTGACCGATGGGAGGGTCGGGATACTTTTGGTCGAAATTGACTTTTGACTATACAATCCAGGTTTCCAAAGTGCAAAACTTGGATTCCGTTGGGCAGAATTGCAAGGAAGGTCGGGGGTAGCTATTTGACTTAGCAGTGATGGGACTATAGGACGATGTCTCATAGGGACGAAGACAACAACCGGCTGACCGATGGGACGGTCGGGATACTTTTGGTCGAAATTGACTTTAGACTATACAATCCAGGTTTCCAAAGTGCAAAACTTGGATTCCGTCGGGCAGAATTGCCAGGAAGGTCGGGGGTAGCCATTGGACTCAGCAGTGATGGGACTCCACGAGGATGTCTCATAGGGACGAAGCCTACATCCGGCTGACCCGTGGGAAGTTCGGGATACTTTTGGTCGAAATTGACTTTAGACTATACAAACCAGGTTTCCTAAGTAGAAAACTTGGATTCCGCCGGGCAGGATTGCCAGGAAGGTCGGGGGTAGCCATTTGACTCAGCAGTGATGGGACTCCACGAGGATGTCTCATAGGGACGAAGCCTACATCCGGCTGACCGATGGGAGGGTCGGGATACTTTTGGTCGAAATTGACTTTAGACTATACAATCCAGGTTTCCAAAGTGGAAAACATGGATTCCGTCGGGCAGAATTGCCATGAAGGTCGGGGGTAGTCACTTTCCTTAGCAGTGATGGGACTCCAGGACGAGGTCTCATAGGTTCCAAGGCTACATCCGGCTGACCGATGGGAAGGTCGGGATACTTTTGGTCGAAATTGACTTTAGACTATACAATCCAGGTTTCCAAAGCGCAAAACTTGGATTCCGTCCGGCAGAATTGCCAGGAAGGTCGGGGGTAGCCATTTGACTTAGCAGTGATGGGACTCCACGACGATGTCTCATAGGGACGAAGCCTACATCCGGCTGACCCGTGGGAAGTTCGGGATACTTTTGGTCGAAATTGACTTTAGACTATACAATCCAGGTTTCCAAAGTGCAAAACTTGGATTCCGTCGGCCGGAATTGCCAGGAAGGTCGGGGGAGTCATTTGACTTTGCTGTGATGGGACTCCAGGACGAGGTCTCATAGGGACCAAGGCTACATCCGGCTGACCGATGGGAAGGTCGGGATACTTTTGGTCGAAAGTGACTTTCGAATATACAATCCAGGTTTCCAGAGTGCAAAACTTGGATTCCGTCGTGCAGAATTGCCAGGAAGGTCGGGGGTAGCCATTTGACTTAGCAGTGATGGGACTCCAGGACGATGTCTCATAGGGACGAAGGCAACATCCGGCTGACCCGTGGGAAGTTCGGGATACTTTTGGTCGAAATTGACTTTAGACTATACAATCCAGGTTTCCTAAGTAGAAAACTTGGGCTCCGTCGGGCAGAATTGCCAGGAAGGTCGGGGGTAGCCATTTGACTTAGCAGTGATGGGACTCCAGGACGAGATCTCACAGGGACCAAGGCTACATCCGGCTGACCGATGGGAAGGTCTGGATACTTTTGGTCGAAATTGACTTTAGACTATACAAACCAGGTTGCCAAAGTGGAAAACGTGGATTCCGTCGGCTAGAATTACCAGGAAGGTCTGGGGAAGCCATTTGACTTAGCAGTAATTAGACTCCAGGACGAGGTCTCATAGGGACCAAGGCCACATCCGGTGACCGATGGGAAGTTCGGGATACTTTTGATCGAAATTGACTTTAGACTATACAAACCAGGTTTTCAAAGTGGAAAACTTGGATTCCGTCGGCCGGAATTGCGAGGAAGGTCGGGGGAGCCATTTGGCTTAGCTGTGATGGGACTTCGGGACGAGGTCTCATAGGGACCAAGGCTACATCCGGCTGACCGATGGGAAGGTCGGGATACTTTTGGTCGAAATTGACTTTAGACTATACAATCCAGGTTTCCAAAGTGCAAAAGTTGCATTCCGTCGGGGCAGAATTGCCAGGAAGGACGGGGGTAGCCATCTGACTTAGCAGTGATGGGACTCCAGGACGATGTCTCATAGGGACGAAGGCTACATCCGGCTGACGGATGGGAAGGACGGGATACTTTTGGTCGAAATTGACTTTATACTATACAATCCCGGTTTCCAAAGTGGAAAACATGGATTCCGTCCGCCAGAATTGCCAGGAAGGTCGGGGGAAGCCATTTGACTTAGCTGTGACTGGATACCAGGGCGAGGTCTCATAGGGACCAAGGCTACATCCGGCTGACCCATGGGAAGTTCGTGATACTTTTGGTCGAAAGTGACTTTAGACTATACAATCCAGGTTTCCGAAGTGCAAAACTTGGATTCCGTCGGGCAGAATTGCCAGGATGGTCGGGGGTAGCCATTCGACTTATCACTGATTGGACACCAGGGAGAGGTCTCTAGGGACCAAGGCTACATCCGGCTGACAGATGGGAAGGTCTGGATACTTTTGGTCGAAAATGGCATTAGACTAGACAAACTAGATTGCCAAAGTGGAAAACTTGGATTCCGTCGGCCATAATTGCCAGGAAGGTCGGGGGAGTCATTTGACTTTGCTGTGATGGGACTCCAGGACGAGGTCTCATAGGGACCAAGGCTACATCCGGCTGACCGATGGGAAGGTCGGGATACTTTTGGTCGAAATTGACTTTCGACTATACAATCCAGGTTTCCAAAGTGCAAAACTTGGATTCCGTTGAGCAGAATTGCAAGGAAGGTCGGGGGTAGCTATTTGACTTAGCAGTGATGGGACTATAGGACGATGTCTCATAGGGACGAAGACAACAACCGGCTGACCGATGGGACGGTCGGGATACTTTTGGTCGAAATTGACTTTAGACTATACAATCCAGGTTTCCAAAGTGCAAAACTTGGATTCCGTCGGGCAGAATTGCCAGGAAGGTCGGGGGTAGCCATTGGACTCAGCAGTGATGGGACTCCACGAGGATGTCTCATAGGGACGAAGCCTACATCCGGCTGACCCGTGGGAAGTTCGGGATACTTTTGGTCGAAATTGACTTTAGACTATACAAACCAGGTTTCCTAAGTAGAAAACTTGGATTCCGCCGGGCAGGATTGCCAGGAAGGTCGGGGGTAGCCTTTTGACTCAGCAGTGATGGGACTCCACGAGGATGTCTCATAGGGACGAAGGCTACATCCGGCTGACCGATGGGAAGGTCGGGAGACAATTAGTCGAAATTGACTTTAGACTATACAAACCAGGTTTTCAAAGTGGAAAACTTGGATTCCGTCGGCCGGAATTGCCAGGAAGGTCGGGGGAAGCCATTTGACTTAGTAGTGATGGGACTCCAGGACGAGGTCTCATAGGGACGAAAGCTACATCCGGCTGTCCGATGGGAAGGTCGGGATACTTTTGGTCGAAATTGACTTTAGACTATACAAACTAGGTTTTCAAAGTGGAAAACTTGGATTCCGTCGGCCAGAATTGCCAGCAAGGTCGGGGGAAGCCATTTGACTTAGAAGTGATTGGACACCAGGGAGAGGTCTCATAGAGACCAAGGCTACATCCGGCTGACCGATGGGAAGGTCGGGATACTTTTGGTCGAAACTGGCTTTAGACTATACAATCCCGGTTTCCAAAGTGGAAAACTTGGATTCCGTCGGGCAGAATTGCCAGGATGGTCGGGGGAAGCCATTTGACTTAACAGTGATTAGACACCAGGGAGAGGTCTCATAGGGACCAAGGCTACATCCGGCTGACCGATGGGAAGGTCGGGATACTTTTGGTCGAAATTGACTTTAGACTATACAATCCAGGTTTCCAAAGTGGAAAACTTGGATTCCGTCGGCCATAATTGCCAGGAAGGTCGGGGGTAGCCATTTGACTTAGCAGTGATGGGACTCCACGACGATGTCTCATAGGGACGAAGGCTACATCCGGCTGACCGATGGGAAGGTCGGGATACTTTTGTTCGAAATTGACATTAGACTATACAATTCAGGTTTCCAAAGTGGAAAACTTGGATTCCGTCCGCTAGAATTGCCAGGAAGGTCGGGGGAGCCATTTGACTTTGCAGTAATTGGACACCAGGGAGAGGTCTCATAGGGACCAAGGCTACATCCGGCTGACCGGCGAGAGGGTCGGGATACTTTAGGTCGAAATTGACTTTAGACTATACAGACCAGGTTTCCAAAGTGGAAAACTTGGATTTCGTCGGCCGGAATTGCCAGCAAGGTCGGGGGAGTCATTTGACTTAGCTGTGATGGGACACCAGGGAGAGGTCTCATAGAGACCAAGGCTACATCCGGCTGACCGATGGGAAGGTCGGGATACTTTTGGTCGAAACTGGCTTTAGACTATACAATCCAGGTTTCCAAAGTGCAGAACTTGGATTCCGTCGGGCAGAATTGCCAGGAAGGTCGGGGGTAGCCATTTGACTTAGCAGTGATGGGACTCCAGGACGATGTCTTATAGGGACGAAGGCTACATCCGGCTGACCAATGGGAAGGTCGGGATACTTTTGGTCGAAATTGACTTTAGACTATACAGTCCAGGTTTCCAAAGTGGAAATCTTGGATTCCGTCGGCCAGAAGTGCCAGGACGGTCGGGGGAAGCCATTTGACTTAGCAGTGATGGGACTCCAGGACGAGGTCTCATAGGGACCAAGGCTATATCCGGCTGACCGATGGGAAGGTCGGGATACTTTTGGTCGAAAATGACTTTAGACTATACAAACCAGGTTTTCAAAGTGGAAAACTTGGATTCCGTCGGGCAGAATTGCCAGGAAGGTCGGGTGTAGCCATTTGACTTAGCAGTGATGGGACTCCAGGACGATGTCTCATAGGGACGAAGGCTACATCCGGCTGACCCATGGGAAGTTCGTGATACTTTTGGTCGAAAGTGACTTTAGACTATACAATCCAGGTTTCCGAAGTGCAAAACTTGGATTCCGTCGGGCAGAATTGCCAGGATGGTCGGGGGTAGCCATTCGACTTAGCACTGATTGGACACCAGGGAGAGGTCTCTAGGGACCAAGGCTACATCCGGCTGACAGATGGGAAGGTATGGATACTTTTGGTCGAAAATGACAGTAGACTAGACAAACCAGATTGCCAAAGTGCAAAACTTGCATTCCGTCAGGGCAGAATTGCCAGGAAGGTCGGGGGTAGCCATTTGACTTAGCTGTGATGGGAGTCCAGGACGAGGTCTCATAGGGACCAAGGCTACATCTGGCTGACCGATGGGAAGCTCTGGATACTTTTGGCCGAAAATGACTTTAGACTATACAATCCAGGTTTCCAAAGTGCAAAACTTGGATTCCGTCGGGCAGAATTGTCACTAAGGTCGGGAGTAGCCATTTGACTTAGCAGTGATGGGACTCCAGGACCATGTCTCATAGGGACGAAGGCTACATCCGGCTGACCGATGGGAAGGTCGGGATACTTTTGGTCGAAATTGACTTTAGACTATACAATCCAGGTTTCCAAAGCGCAAAACTTGGATTCCGTCGGGCAGAATTGCCAGGAAGGTCGGGGGTAGCCATTTGACTTAGCAGTGATGGGACTCCACGACGATGTCTCATAGGGACGAAGGCTACATCCGGCTGACCGATGGGAAGGTCGGGATACTTTTGGTCGAAATTGACTTTCGACTATACAATCCAGGTTTCCAAAGTGCAAAACTTGCATTCCGTCAGGGCAGAATTGCCAGGAAGGTCGGGGGTAGTCATTTGACTTAGCAGTGATGGGACTCCAGGACGAGGTCTCATAGGTTCCAAGGCTACATCCGGCTGACCGATGGGAAGGTCGGGATACTTTTGGTCGAAATTGACTTTAGACTATACAATCCAGGTTTCCAAAGCGCAAAACTTGGATTCCGTCGGGCAGAATTGCCAGGAAGGTCGGGGGTAGCCATTTGACTTAGCAGTGATGGGACTCCAGGACGAGGTCTCATAGGGACCAAGGCTACATCCGGCTGACCGATGGGAAGGTCGGGATACTTTTGGTCGAAAGTGACTTTCGAATATACAATCCAGGTTTCCAAAGTGCAAAACTTGGATTCCGTCGTGCAGAATTGCCAGGAAGGTCGGGGGTAGCCATTTGACTTAGCAGTGATGGGACTCCAGGACGATGTCTCATAGGGACGAAGGCAACATCCGGCTGACCCGTGGGAAGTTCGGGATACTTTTGGTCGAAATTGACTTTAGACTATACAATCCAGGTTTCCTAAGTAGAAAACTTGGGCTCCGTCGGGCAGAATTGCCAGGAAGGTCGGGGGTAGCCATTTGACTTAGCAGTGATGGGACTCCAGGACGATGTCTCATAGGGACGAAGGCAACATCCGGCTGACCCGTGGGAAGTTCGGGATACTTTTGGTCGAAATTGACTTTAGACTATACAATCCAGGTTTCCTAAGTAGAAAACTTGGGCTCCGTCGGGCAGAATTGCCAGGAAGGTCGGGGGTAGCCATTTGACTTAGCAGTGATGGGACTCCAGGACGAGATCTCACAGGGACCAAGGCTACATCCGGCTGACCGATGGGAAGGTCTGGATACTTTTGGTCGAAATTGACTTTAGACTATACAAACCAGGTTGCCAAAGTGGAAAACGTGGATTCCGTCGGCTAGAATTACCAGGAAGGTCTGGGGAAGCCATTTGACTTAGCAGTAATTAGACTCCAGGACGAGGTCTCATAGGGACCAAGGCCACATCCGGTGACCGATGGGAAGTTCGGGATACTTTTGATCGAAATTGACTTTAGACTATACAAACCAGGTTTTCAAAGTGGAAAACTTGGATTCCGTCGGCCGGAATTGCGAGGAAGGTCGGGGGAGCCATTTGGCTTAGCTGTGATGGGACTTCGGGACGAGGTCTCATAGGGACCAAGGCTACATCCGGCTGACCGATGGGAAGGTCGGGATACTTTTGGTCGAAATTGACTTTAGACTATACAATCCAGGTTTCCAAAGTGCAAAAGTTGCATTCCGTCGGGGCAGAATTGCCAGGAAGGACGGGGGTAGCCATCTGACTTAGCAGTGATGGGACTCCAGGACGATGTCTCATAGGGACGAAGGCTACATCCGGCTGACGGATGGGAAGGACGGGATACTTTTGGTCGAAATTGACTTTATACTATACAATCCCGGTTTCCAAAGTGAAAAACTTGGATTCCGTCCGCCAGAATTGCCAGGAAGGTCGGGGGAAGCCATTTGACTTAGCTGTGACTGGATACCAGGGCGAGGTCTCATACGGACCAAGGCTACATCCGGCTGACCCATGGGAAGTTCGTGATACTTTTGGACGAAAGTGACTTTAGACTATACAATCCAGGTTTCCGAAGTGCAAAACTTGGATTCCGTCGGGCAGAATTGCCAGGATGGTCGGGGGTAGCCATTCGACTTATCACTGATTGGACACCAGGGAGAGGTCTCTAGGGACCAAGGCTACATCCGGCTGACAGATGGGAAGGTCTGGATACTTTTGGTCGAAAATGGCATTAGACTAGACAAACTAGATTGCCAAAGTGGAAAACTTGGATTCCGTCGGCCATAATTGCCAGGAAGGTCGGGTGCAGCCATTTGACTTAGCAGTGATGGGACTCCAGGGCGAGATCTCATACGGACCAAGGCTACATCCGGCTGACCGATGGGAAGGTCTGGATACTTTTGGTCGAAAATGACTTTAGACTATACAAACCAGGTTGCCAAAGTGGAAAACTTGGGGCCCGTCGGCAGAATTGCCAGGTACGTCGGGGGTAGCCATTTGACTTAGCAGTGATGGGACTCCAGGACGAGGTCTCAGGTTCCATGGCTACATCCGGCTGACCGATGGGAAGTTCGGGAGACAATTAGTCGAAATTGACTTTAGACTATACAAACCAGGTTTTCAAAGTGGAAAACTTGGATTCCGTCGGCCGGAATTGCCAGGAAGGTCGGGGGAAGCCATTTGACTTAGTAGTGATGGGACTCCAGGACGAGGTCTCATAGGGACGAAAGCTACATCCGGCTGTCCGATGGGAAGGTCGGGATACTTTTGGTCGAAATTGACTTTAGACTATACAAACTAGGTTTTCAAAGTGGAAAACTTGGATTCCGTCGGCCAGAATTGCCAGCAAGGTCGGGGGAAGCCATTTGACTTAGAAGTGATTGGACACCAGGGAGAGGTCTCATAGAGACCAAGGCTACATCCGGCTGACCGATGGGAAGGTCGGGATACTTTTGGTCGAAACTGGCTTTAGACTATACAATCCCGGTTTCCAAAGTGGAAAACTTGGATTCCGTCGGGCAGAATTGCCAGGATGGTCGGGGGAAGCCATTTGACTTAACAGTGATTAGACACCAGGGAGAGGTCTCATAGGGACCAAGGCTACATCCGGCTGACCGATGGGAGGGTCGGGATACTTTTGGTCGAAATTGACTTTTGACTATACAATCCAGGTTTCCAAAGTGCAAAACTTGGATTCCGTTGGGCAGAATTGCAAGGAAGGTCGGGGGTAGCTATTTGACTTAGCAGTGATGGGACTATAGGACGATGTCTCATAGGGACGAAGACAACAACCGGCTGACCGATGGGACGGTCGGGATACTTTTGGTCGAAATTGACTTTAGACTATACAATCCAGGTTTCCAAAGTGCAAAACTTGGATTCCGTCGGGCAGAATTGCCAGGAAGGTCGGGGGTAGCCATTGGACTCAGCAGTGATGGGACTCCACGAGGATGTCTCATAGGGACGAAGCCTACATCCGGCTGACCCGTGGGAAGTTCGGGATACTTTTGGTCGAAATTGACTTTAGACTATACAAACCAGGTTTCCTAAGTAGAAAACTTGGATTCCGCCGGGCAGGATTGCCAGGAAGGTCGGGGGTAGCCATTTGACTCAGCAGTGATGGGACTCCACGAGGATGTCTCATAGGGACGAAGCCTACATCCGGCTGACCGATGGGAGGGTCGGGATACTTTTGGTCGAAATTGACTTTAGACTATACAATCCAGGTTTCCAAAGTGGAAAACATGGATTCCGTCGGGCAGAATTGCCATGAAGGTCGGGGGTAGTCACTTTCCTTAGCAGTGATGGGACTCCAGGACGAGGTCTCATAGGTTCCAAGGCTACATCCGGCTGACCGATGGGAAGGTCGGGATACTTTTGGTCGAAATTGACTTTAGACTATACAATCCAGGTTTCCAAAGCGCAAAACTTGGATTCCGTCCGGCAGAATTGCCAGGAAGGTCGGGGGTAGCCATTTGACTTAGCAGTGATGGGACTCCACGACGATGTCTCATAGGGACGAAGCCTACATCCGGCTGACCCGTGGGAAGTTCGGGATACTTTTGGTCGAAATTGACTTTAGACTATACAATCCAGGTTTCCAAAGTGCAAAACTTGGATTCCGTCGGCCGGAATTGCCAGGAAGGTCGGGGGAGTCATTTGACTTTGCTGTGATGGGACTCCAGGACGAGGTCTCATAGGGACCAAGGCTACATCCGGCTGACCGATGGGAAGGTCGGGATACTTTTGGTCGAAAGTGACTTTCGAATATACAATCCAGGTTTCCAGAGTGCAAAACTTGGATTCCGTCGTGCAGAATTGCCAGGAAGGTCGGGGGTAGCCATTTGACTTAGCAGTGATGGGACTCCAGGACGATGTCTCATAGGGACGAAGGCAACATCCGGCTGACCCGTGGGAAGTTCGGGATACTTTTGGTCGAAATTGACTTTAGACTATACAATCCAGGTTTCCTAAGTAGAAAACTTGGGCTCCGTCGGGCAGAATTGCCAGGAAGGTCGGGGGTAGCCATTTGACTTAGCAGTGATGGGACTCCAGGACGAGATCTCACAGGGACCAAGGCTACATCCGGCTGACCGATGGGAAGGTCTGGATACTTTTGGTCGAAATTGACTTTAGACTATACAAACCAGGTTGCCAAAGTGGAAAACGTGGATTCCGTCGGCTAGAATTACCAGGAAGGTCTGGGGAAGCCATTTTACTTAGCAGTAATTAGACTCCAGGACGAGGTCTCATAGGGTCCAAGGCCACATCCGGTGACCGATGGGAAGTTCGGGATACTTTTGATCGAAATTGACTTTAGACTATACAAACCAGGTTTTCAAAGTGGAAAACTTGGATTCCGTCGGCCGGAATTGCGAGGAAGGTCGGGGGAGCCATTTGGCTTAGCTGTGATGGGACTTCGGGACGAGGTCTCATAGGGACCAAGGCTACATCCGGCTGACCGATGGGAAGGTCGGGATACTTTTGGTCGAAATTGACTTTAGACTATACAATCCAGGTTTCCAAAGTGCAAAAGTTGCATTCCGTCGGGGCAGAATTGCCAGGAAGGACGGGGGTAGCCATCTGACTTAGCAGTGATGGGACTCCAGGACGAGGTCTCATAGGGACCAAGGCTACATCCGGCTGACCGATGGGAAGGTCGGGATACTTTTGGTCGAAATTGACTTTCGACTATACAATCCAGGTTTCCAAAGTGCAAAACTTGGATTCCGTCGGCCGGAATTGCCAGGAAGGTCGGGGGAGTCATTTGACTTTGCTGTGATGGGACTCCAGGACGAGGTCTCATAGGGACCAAGGCTACATCTGGCTGACCGATGGGAAGCTCTGGATACTTTTGGCCGAAAATGGCTTTAGACTATACAATTCAGGTTTCGAAATGGGAAAACTTGGATTCCGTCCGCCAGAGTTGCCAGGAAGGTCGGGGGAGCCCTTTGACTTTGCAGTAATTGGACACCAGGGCGAGGTCTCATAGGGACCAAGGCTACATCCGGCTGACCGATGGGAGGGTCGGGATACTTTTGGTCGAAATTGACTTTTGACTATACAATCCAGGTTTCCAAAGTGCAAAACTTGGATTCCGTTGAGCAGAATTGCAAGGAAAGTCGGGGGTAGCTATTTGACTTAGCAGTGATGGGACTCCACGAGGATGTCTCATAGGGACGAAGCCTACATCCGGCTGACCCGTGGGAAGTTCGGGATACTTTTGGTCGAAATTGACTTTAGACTATACAAACCAGGTTTCCTAAGTAGAAAACTTGGATTCCGCCGGGCAGGATTGCCAGGAAGGTCGGGGGTAGCCTTTTGACTCAGCAGTGATGGGACTCCACGAGGATGTCTCATAGGGACGAAGGCTACATCCGGCTGACCGATGGGAAGGTCGGGAGACAATTAGTCGAAATTGACTTTAGACTATACAAACCAGGTTTTCAAAGTGGAAAACTTGGATTCCGTCGGCCGGAATTGCCAGGAAGGTCGGGGGAAGCCATTTGACTTAGTAGTGATGGGACTCCAGGACGAGGTCTCATAGGGACGAAAGCTACATCCGGCTGTCCGATGGGAAGGTCGGGATACTTTTGGTCGAAATTGACTTTAGACTATACAAACTAGGTTTTCAAAGTGGAAAACTTGGATTCCGTCGGCCAGAATTGCCAGCAAGGTCGGGGGAAGCCATTTGACTTAGAAGTGATTGGACACCAGGGAGAGGTCTCATAGAGACCAAGGCTACATCCGGCTGACCGATGGGAAGGTCGGGATACTTTTGGTCGAAACTGGCTTTAGACTATACAATCCCGGTTTCCAAAGTGGAAAACTTGGATTCCGTCGGGCAGAATTGCCAGGATGGTCGGGGGAAGCCATTTGACTTAACAGTGATTAGACACCAGGGAGAGGTCTCATAGGGACCAAGGCTACATCCGGCTGACCGATGGGAAGGTCGGGATACTTTTGGTCGAAATTGACTTTCGACTATACAATCCAGGTTTCCAAAGTGCAAAACTTGGATTCCGTCGGCCGGAATTGCCAGGAAGGTCGGGGGAGTCATTTGACTTTGCTGTGATGGGACTCCAGGACGAGGTCTCATAGGGACCAAGGCTACATCTGGCTGACCGATGGGAAGCTCTGGATACTTTTGGCCGAAAATGGCTTTAGACTATACAATTCAGGTTTCGAAATGGGAAAACTTGGATTCCGTCCGCCAGAGTTGCCAGGAAGGTCGGGGGAGCCCTTTGACTTTGCAGTAATTGGACACCAGGGCGAGGTCTCATAGGGACCAAGGCTACATCCGGCTGACCGATGGGAGGGTCGGGATACTTTTGGTCGAAATTGACTTTTGACTATACAATCCAGGTTTCCAAAGTGCAAAACTTGGATTCCGTTGAGCAGAATTGCAAGGAAGGTCGGGGGTAGCTATTTGACTTAGCAGTGATGGGACTATAGGACGATGTCTCATAGGGACGAAGACAACAACCGGCTGACCGATGGGACGGTCGGGATACTTTTGGTCGAAATTGACTTTAGACTATACAATCCAGGTTTCCAGAGTGCAAAACTTGGATTCCGTCGGGCAGAATTGCCAGGAAGGTCGGGGGTAGCCATTGGACTCAGCAGTGATGGGACTCCACGAGGATGTCTCATAGGGACGAAGCCTACATCCGGCTGACCCGTGGGAAGTTCGGGATACTTTTGGTCGAAATTGACTTTAGACTATACAAACCAGGTTTCCTAAGTAGAAAACTTGGATTCCGCCGGGCAGGATTGCCAGGAAGGTCGGGGGTAGCCTTTTGACTCAGCAGTGATGGGACTCCACGAGGATGTCTCATAGGGACGAAGGCTACATCCGGCTGACCGATGGGAAGGTCGGGAGACAATTAGTCGAAATTGACTTTAGACTATACAAACCAGGTTTTCAAAGTGGAAAACTTGGATTCCGTCGGCCGGAATTGCCAGGAAGGTCGGGGGAAGCCATTTGACTTAGTAGTGATGGGACTCCAGGACGAGGTCTCATAGGGACGAAAGCTACATCCGGCTGTCCGATGGGAAGGTCGGGATACTTTTGGTCGAAATTGACTTTAGACTATACAAACTAGGTTTTCAAAGTGGAAAACTTGGATTCCGTCGGCCAGAATTGCCAGCAAGGTCGGGGGAAGCCATTTGACTTAGAAGTGATTGGACACCAGGGAGAGGTCTCATAGAGACCAAGGCTACATCCGGCTGACCGATGGGAAGGTCGGGATACTTTTGGTCGAAACTGGCTTTAGACTATACAATCCCGGTTTCCAAAGTGGAAAACTTGGATTCCGTCGGGCAGAATTGCCAGGATGGTCGGGGGAAGCCATTTGACTTAACAGTGATTAGACACCAGGGAGAGGTCTCATAGGGACCAAGGCTACATCCGGCTGACCGATGGGAAGGTCGGGATACTTTTGGTCGAAATTGACTTTAGACTATACAATCCAGGTTTCCAAAGTGGAAAACTTGGATTCCGTCGGCCATAATTGCCAGGAAGGTCGGGGGTAGCCATTTGACTTAGCAGTGATGGGACTCCACGACGATGTCTCATAGGGACGAAGGCTACATCCGGCTGACCGATGGGAAGGTCGGGATACTTTTGTTCGAAATTGACTTTAGACTATACAATTCAGGTTTCCAAAGTGGAAAACTTGGATTCCGTCCGCTAGAATTGCCAGGAAGGTCGGGGGAGCCATTTGACTTTGCAGTAATTGGACACCAGGGAGAGGTCTCATAGGGACCAAGGCTACATCCGGCTGACCGGCGAGAGGGTCGCGATACTTTAGGTCGAAATTGACTTTAGACTATACAGACCAGGTTTCCAAAGTGGAAAACTTGGATTTCGTCGGCCGGAATTGCCAGCAAGGTCGGGGGAGTCATTTGACTTAGCTGTGATGGGACACCAGGGAGAGGTCTCATAGAGACCAAGGCTACATCCGGCTGACCGATGGGAAGGTCGGGATACTTTTGGTCGAAACTGGCTTTAGACTATACAATCCAGGTTTCCAAAGTGCAGAACTTGGATTCCGTCGGGCAGAATTGCCAGGAAGGTCGGGGGTAGCCATTTGACTTAGCAGTGATGGGACTCCAGGACGATGTCTTATAGGGACGAAGGCTACATCCGGCTGACCAATGGGAAGGTCGGGATACTTTTGGTCGAAATTGACTTTAGACTATACAGTCCAGGTTTCCAAAGTGGAAATCTTGGATTCCGTCGGCCAGAAGTGCCAGGACGGTCGGGGGAAGCCATTTGACTTAGCAGTGATGGGACTCCAGGACGAGGTCTCATAGGGACCAAGGCTATATCCGGCTGACCGATGGGAAGGTCGGGATACTTTTGGTCGAAAATGACTTTAGACTATACAAACCAGGTTTTCAAAGTGGAAAACTTGGATTCCGTCGGGCAGAATTGCCAGGAAGGTCGGGTGTAGCCATTTGACTTAGCAGTGATGGGACTCCAGGACGATGTCTCATAGGGACGAAGGCTACATCCGGCTGACCCATGGGAAGTTCGTGATACTTTTGGTCGAAAGTGACTTTAGACTATACAATCCAGGTTTCCGAAGTGCAAAACTTGGATTCCGTCGGGCAGAATTGCCAGGATGGTCGGGGGTAGCCATTCGACTTAGCACTGATTGGACACCAGGGAGAGGTCTCTAGGGACCAAGGCTACATCCGGCTGACAGATGGGAAGGTATGGATACTTTTGGTCGAAAATGACAGTAGACTAGACAAACCAGATTGCCAAAGTGCAAAACTTGCATTCCGTCAGGGCAGAATTGCCAGGAAGGTCGGGGGTAGCCATTTGACTTAGCTGTGATGGGAGTCCAGGACGAGGTCTCATAGGGACCAAGGCTACATCTGGCTGACCGATGGGAAGCTCTGGATACTTTTGGCCGAAAATGACTTTAGACTATACAATCCAGGTTTCCAAAGTGCAAAACTTGGATTCCGTCGGGCAGAATTGTCACTAAGGTCGGGAGTAGCCATTTGACTTAGCAGTGATGGGACTCCAGGACCATGTCTCATAGGGACGAAGGCTACATCCGGCTGACCGATGGGAAGGTCGGGATACTTTTGGTCGAAATTGACTTTAGACTATACAATCCAGGTTTCCAAAGCGCAAAACTTGGATTCCGTCGGGCAGAATTGCCAGGAAGGTCGGGGGTAGCCATTTGACTTAGCAGTGATGGGACTCCACGACGATGTCTCATAGGGACGAAGGCTACATCCGGCTGACCGATGGGAAGGTCGGGATACTTTTGGTCGAAATTGACTTTCGACTATACAATCCAGGTTTCCAAAGTGCAAAACTTGCATTCCGTCAGGGCAGAATTGCCAGGAAGGTCGGGGGTAGTCATTTGACTTAGCAGTGATGGGACTCCAGGACGAGGTCTCATAGGTTCCAAGGCTACATCCGGCTGACCGATGGGAAGGTCGGGATACTTTTGGTCGAAATTGACTTTAGACTATACAATCCAGGTTTCCAAAGCACAAAACTTGGATTCCGTCGGGCAGAATTGCCAGGAAGGTCGGGGGTAGCCATTTGACTTAGCAGTGATGGGACTCCAGGACGAGGTCTCATAGGGACCAAGGCTACATCCGGCTGACCGATGGGAAGGTCGGGATACTTTTGGTCGAAAGTGACTTTCGAATATACAATCCAGGTTTCCAAAGTGCAAAACTTGGATTCCGTCGTGCAGAATTGCCAGGAAGGTCGGGGGTAGCCATTTGACTTAGCAGTGATGGGACTCCAGGACGATGTCTCATAGGGACGAAGGCAACATCCGGCTGACCCGTGGGAAGTTCGGGATACTTTTGGTCGAAATTGACTTTAGACTATACAATCCAGGTTTCCTAAGTAGAAAACTTGGGCTCCGTCGGGCAGAATTGCCAGGAAGGTCGGGGGTAGCCATTTGACTTAGCAGTGATGGGACTCCAGGACGAGATCTCACAGGGACCAAGGCTACATCCGGCTGACCGATGGGAAGGTCTGGATACTTTTGGTCGAAATTGACTTTAGACTATACAAACCAGGTTGCCAAAGTGGAAAACGTGGATTCCGTCGGCTAGAATTACCAGGAAGGTCTGGGGAAGCCATTTGACTTAGCAGTAATTAGACTCCAGGACGAGGTCTCATAGGGACCAAGGCCACATCCGGTGACCGATGGGAAGTTCGGGATACTTTTGATCGAAATTGACTTTAGACTATACAAACCAGGTTTTCAAAGTGGAAAACTTGGATTCCGTCGGCCGGAATTGCGAGGAAGGTCGGGGGAGCCATTTGGCTTAACAGTGATTAGACACCAGGGAGAGGTCTCATAGGGACCAAGGCTACATCCGGCTGACCGATGGGAAGGTCGGGATACTTTTGGTCGAAATTGACTTTAGACTATACAATCCAGGTTTCCAAAGTGGAAAACTTGGATTCCGTCGGCCATAATTGCCAGGAAGGTCGGGGGTAGCCATTTGACTTAGCAGTGATGGGACTCCACGACGATGTCTCATAGGGACGAAGGCTACATCCGGCTGACCGATGGGAAGGTCGGGATACTTTTGTTCGAAATTGACTTTAGACTATACAATTCAGGTTTCCAAAGTGGAAAACTTGGATTCCGTCCGCTAGAATTGCCAGGAAGGTCGGGGGAGCCATTTGACTTTGCAGTAATTGGACACCAGGGAGAGGTCTCATAGGGACCAAGGCTACATCCGGCTGACCGGCGAGAGGGTCGGGATACTTTAGGTCGAAATTGACTTTAGACTATACAGACCAGGTTTCCAAAGTGGAAAACTTGGATTTCGTCGGCCGGAATTGCCAGCAAGGTCGGGGGAGTCATTTGACTTAGCTGTGATGGGACACCAGGGAGAGGTCTCATAGAGACCAAGGCTACATCCGGCTGACCGATGGGAAGGTCGGGATACTTTTGGTCGAAACTGGCTTTAGACTATACAATCCAGGTTTCCAAAGTGCAGAACTTGGATTCCGTCGGGCAGAATTGCCAGGAAGGTCGGGGGTAGCCATTTGACTTAGCAGTGATGGGACTCCAGGACGATGTCTTATAGGGACGAAGGCTACATCCGGCTGACCAATGGGAAGGTCGGGATACTTTTGGTCGAAATTGACTTTAGACTATACAGTCCAGGTTTCCAAAGTGGAAATCTTGGATTCCGTCGGCCAGAAGTGCCAGGACGGTCGGGGGAAGCCATTTGACTTAGCAGTGATGGGACTCCAGGACGAGGTCTCATAGGGACCAAGGCTATATCCGGCTGACCGATGGGAAGGTCGGGATACTTTTGGTCGAAAATGACTTTAGACTATACAAACCAGGTTTTCAAAGTGGAAAACTTGGATTCCGTCGGGCAGAATTGCCAGGAAGGTCGGGTGTAGCCATTTGACTTAGCAGTGATGGGACTCCAGGACGATGTCTCATAGGGACGAAGACTACATCCGGCTGACCCATGGGAAGTTCGTGATACTTTTGGTCGAAAGTGACTTTAGACTATACAATCCAGGTTTCCGAAGTGCAAAACTTGGGCTCCGTCGGGCAGAATTGCCAGGAAGGTCGGGGGTAGCCATTTGACTTAGCAGTGATGGGACTCCAGGACGAGGTCTCATAGGGACCAAGGCTATATCCGGCTGACCGATGGGAAGGTCGGGATACTTTTGGTCGAAAATGACTTTAGACTATACAAACCAGGTTTTCAAAGTGGAAAACTTGGATTCCGTCGGGCAGAATTGCCAGGAAGGTCGGGTGTAGCCATTTGACTTAGCAGTGATGGGACTCCAGGACGATGTCTCATAGGGACGAAGGCTACATCCGGCTGACCCATGGGAAGTTCGTGATACTTTTGGTCGAAAGTGACTTTAGACTATACAATCCAGGTTTCCGAAGTGCAAAACTTGGATTCCGTCGGGCAGAATTGCCAGGATGGTCGGGGGTAGCCATTCGACTTAGCACTGATTGGACACCAGGGATAGGTCTCTAGGGACCAAGGCTACATCCGGCTGACAGATGGGAAGGTATGGATACTTTTGGTCGAAAATGACAGTAGACTAGACAAACCAGATTGCCAAAGTGGAAATCTTGGATTCCGTCGGCCAGAAGTGCCAGGACGGTCGGGGGAAGCCATTTGACTTAGCAGTGATGGGACTCCAGGACGAGGTCTCATAGGGACCAAGGCTATATCCGGCTGACCGATGGGAAGGTCGGGATACTTTTGGTCGAAAATGACTTTAGACTATACAAACCAGGTTTTCAAAGTGGAAAACTTGGATTCCGTCGGGCAGAATTGCCAGGAAGGTCGGGTGTAGCCATTTGACTTAGCAGTGATGGGACTCCAGGACGATGTCTCATAGGGACGAAGGCTACATCCGGCTGACCCATGGGAAGTTCGTGATACTTTTGGTCGAAAGTGACTTTAGACTATACAATCCAGGTTTCCGAAGTGCAAAACTTGGGCTCCGTCGGGCAGAATTGCCAGGAAGGTCGGGGGTAGCCATTTGACTTAGCAGTGATGGGACTCCAGGACGAGGTCTCATAGGGACCAAGGCTATATCCGGCTGACCGATGGGAAGGTCGGGATACTTTTGGTCGAAAATGACTTTAGACTATACAAACCAGGTTTTCAAAGTGGAAAACTTGGATTCCGTCGGGCAGAATTGCCAGGAAGGTCGGGTGTAGCCATTTGACTTAGCAGTGATGGGACTCCAGGACGATGTCTCATAGGGACGAAGGCTACATCCGGCTGACCCATGGGAAGTTCGTGATACTTTTGGTCGAAAGTGACTTTAGACTATACAATCCAGGTTTCCGAAGTGCAAAACTTGGATTCCGTCGGGCAGAATTGCCAGGATGGTCGGGGGTAGCCATTCGACTTAGCACTGATTGGACACCAGGGATAGGTCTCTAGGGACCAAGGCTACATCCGGCTGACAGATGGGAAGGTATGGATACTTTTGGTCGAAAATGACAGTAGACTAGACAAACCAGATTGCCAAAGTGGAAATCTTGGATTCCGTCGGCCAGAAGTGCCAGGACGGTCGGGGGAAGCCATTTGACTTAGCAGTGATGGGACTCCAGGACGAGGTCTCATAGGGACCAAGGCTATATCCGGCTGACCGATGGGAAGGTCGGGACACTTTTGGTCGAAAATGACTTTAGACTATACAAACCAGGTTGCCAAAGTGGAAAACTTAGATTCCGTCGGCAGAATTGCCAGGTACGTCGGGGGTAGCCATTTGACTTAGCAGTGATGGGACTCCAGGACGATGTCTCATAGGGACGAAGGCTACATCCGGCTGACCCATGGGAAGTTCGTGATACTTTTGGTCGAAATTGACTTTAGACTATACAATCCAGGTTTCCGAAGTGCAAAACTTGGATTCCGTCGTACAGAATTGCCAGGAAGGTCGGGGGTAGCCATTTTGACTTAGCAGTGATGGGACTCCAGGACGATGTCTCATAGGGACGAAGGCTACATCCGGCAGACCGATGGGAAGGTCGGGATACTTTTGGTCTAAATTATCTTTAGACTATACAATCCAGGTTGCCAAAGTGGAAAACTTGGATTCCGTCGGCCATAATTGCCAGGAAGGTCGGGTGTAGCCATTTGACTTAGCAGTGATGGGACTCCAGTGCGAGATCTCATAGGGACCAAGGCTACATCCGGCTGACCGATGGGAAGGTCTGGATACTTTTGGTCGAAAATGACTTTAGACTATACAAACCAGGTTGCCAAAGTGGAAAACTTAGATTCCGTCGGCAGAATTGCCAGGTACGTCGGGGGTAGCCATTTGACTTAGCAGTGATGGGACTCCAGGACGATGTCTCATAGGGACGAAGGCTACATCCGGCTGACCCATGGGAAGTTCGTGATACTTTTGGTCGAAATTGACTTTAGACTATACAATCCAGGTTTCCGAAGTGCAAAACATGGATTCCGTCGTACAGAATTGCCAGGAAGGTCGGGGGTAGCCATTTTGACTTAGCAGTGATGGGACACCAGGGAGAGGACTCATAGGGGCCAAGGCTACATCCGCCTGACCGAAGGGAAGGTCGGGATACTTTTGGTCGAAATTGACTTTAGACTATACAAACCAGGTTTCCACATTGGAAATCTTGGATTCCGTCGGCCAGAATTGCCAGGAAGGTCGGGGGAGTCATTTGACTTAGCTGTGATGGGACTCCAGGGCGAAGTCTCATAGGGGCCAAGGCTACATCCGCCTGACCGATGGGAAGGTCGGGATACTTTTAGTCGAAATTGACTTTCGACTATACAATCCAGGTTTCCAAAGTGCAAAACTTGCATTCCGTCAGGGCAGAATTGCCAGGAAGGTCGGGGGTAGTCATTTGACTTAGCAGTGATGGGACTCCAGGACAAGGTCTCATAGGGACCAAGGCTACATCCGGCTGACCGATGGGAAGGTCGGTATACTTTTGGTCGAAATTGACTTTAGACTATACAATCCAGGTTTCCAAAGTACAAAACTTGGATTCCGTCGGGCAGAATTGCCACGAAGGTCGGGGGTAGCCATTTGACTTAGCAGTGATGGGACTCCAGGACGAGGTCTCAGGTTCCATGGCTACATCCGGCTGACCGATGGGAAGTTCGGGATACAATTAGTCGAAATTGACTTTAGACTATACAAACCAGGTTTTCAAAGTGGAAAACTTGGATTCCGTCGGCCGGAATTGCCAGGAAGGTCGGGGGAAGCCATTTGACTTAGTAGTGATGGGACTCCAGGACGAGGTCTCATAGGGACGAAAGCTACATCCGGCTGTCCGATGGGAAGGTCGGGATACTTTTGGTCGAAATTGACTTTAGACTATACAAACTAGGTTTTCAAAGTGGAAAACTTGGATTCCGTCGGCCAGAATTGCCAGCAAAGTCGGGGGAAGCCATTTGACTTAGAAGTGATTGGACACCAGGGAGAGGTCTCATAGAGACCAAGGCTACATCCGGCTGACCGATGGGAAGGTCGGGATACTTTTGGTCGAAACTGGCTTTAGACTATACAATCCCGGTTTCCAAAGTGGAAAACTTGGATTCCGTCGGGCAGAATTGCCAGGATGGTCGGGGGAAGCCATTTGATTTAACAGTGATTAGACACCAGGGAGAGGTCTCATAGGGACCAAGGCTACATCCGGCTGACCGATGGGAAAGTCGGGATACTTTTGGTCGAAATTGACTTTAGACTAAACAATCCAGGTTTTCAAAGTGGAAAACATGGATTCCGTCGGCCAGAATTGCCAGGAAGGTCGGTGGTAGCCATTTGACTTAGCACTGATGGGACTCCAGGACGAGATCACATAGGGACCAAGGCTACATCCGGCTGACCGATGGGAAGGTCTGGATACTTTTGGTCGAAAATGACTTTAGACTATACAATCCAGGTTTCCAAAGTGGAAAACTTGGATTCCGTCCGCTGGAATTGCCAGGAAGGTCGGGGGAGCCATTTGACTTTGCAGTAATTGGACACCAGGGAGAGGTCTCATAGGGACCAAGACTACATCCGGCTGACCGGCGAGAGTGTCGGGATACTGTAGGTCGAAATTGACTTTAGACTATACAGACCAGGTTTCCAAAGTGGAAAACTTGGATTCCGTCGGCCGGAATTGCCAGCAAGGTCGGGGGAGTCATTTGACTTAGCTGTGATGGGACTCCAGGACGAGGTCTCATAGGGACCAAGGCTACATCCGGCTGACCGATGGGAAGGTCGGGATACATTTGGTCGAAATTGACTTTAGACTATACAATCCAGGTTTCCAAAGTGCAAAACTTCGATTCCGTCGGGCAGAATGTCCAGGAAGGTCGGGGGTAGCCATTTGACTTAGCAGTGATGGGACTCCAGGACGATGTCTCATAGGGACGAAGGCTACATCCGGCTGACCGATGGGAAGGTCGGAATACTTTCGGTCGAAATTGACTTTAGACTATACAATCCAGGTTTCCAAAGTGGAAAACTTGGTTTCCGTCGGGCAGAATTGCCATGAATGTCGGGGGTAGTCATTTGACTTAGTTGTGACTGGATACCAGGGCGAGGTCTCATAGGGACCAAGGCTACATCCGGCTGACCGATGGGAAGGTCGGGATACTTTTGGTCGAAATTGACTTTAGACTAAACAATCCAGGTTTTCAAAGTGGAAAACATGGATTCCGTCGGCCAGAATTGCCAGGAAGGTCGGTGGTAGCCATTTGACTTAGCACTGATGGGACTCCAGGACGAGATCACATAGGGACCAAGGCTACATCCGGCTGACCGATGGGAAGGCCTGGATACTTTTGGTCGAAATTGACTTTAGACTATACAAACCAGGTTTCCAAAGTGGAAAACTTGGATTCCGTCGGCCGGAATTGCCAGGAAGGTCGGGGGAAGCCATTTGACTTAGCAGTGACTGGACACCACGGCGAGAACTCATACGGAAAAAGGTTACATCCGACAGACCGATGGGAAGGTCGGAATACTTTTGGTCGAAATAAACTTTAGATTATACAAGCCAGGTTTCCAAAGTGGAAAACTTGGATTCCGTCGGGCAGAATTTCCAGCAAGGTCGAGGGTTGCCATTTGACTTAGCAGTGATGGGACTACAGGACGAGGTCTCATAGGTTCCAAGGCTACATCCGGCTGACCGATGGGAAGGTCGGGATACTTTTGGTCGAAATTGACTTTAGACTAAACAATCTAGGTTTCCAAAGTGGAAAACTTGGATTCCATCGGCCAGAATTGCCAGGAAGGTCGGGGGAGCCATTTGACTTAGCTGTGATGGGACACAAGGACGAGGTCTAATAGCGCCCAAGGCTACATCCAGCTGACCGATGGGAAGGTATGGATACTTTTGGTCGAAAATGACTTTAGACTATACAAACCAGGTTGCCAAAGAGGAAAACTTGGATTCCGTGGTACAGAATTGCCAGGAAGGTCGGGGGTAGCCATTTTGACTTAGCAGTGATGGGACTCCAGGACGATGTCGCATAGGGACGAAGGCTACATCCGGCAGACCGATGGGAAGGTCGGGATACTTTTGGTCGAAATTATCTTTAGACTATACAATCCAGGTTGCCAAAGTGGAAAACTTGGATTCCGTCGGCCAGAATTTCCAGGAAGGTAGGGGGTAGCCATTTGACTAAGCAGTGAGTGGACACCAGGGAGAGGTCTCATAGGGACCAAGGCTACATCCGGCTGACCGATGGGAAGGTCTGGATACTTTTGGTGGAAAATGACATTAGACTATACAAACCAGGTTGCCAAAGAGGAAAACTTGGATTCCGTCGGCCAGAATTGCCAGGAAGGTCGGGGGTAGCCATTTGACTTAGCAGTGATGGGACTCCAGGACGAGATGTCATAGGAACCAAGGCTATATCCGGCTGACCGATGGGAAGGCCTGGATACTTTTGGTCGAAAATGACTTTAGACTATACAAACCAGGTTGCCAAAGGGGAAAACTTGGATTCCGTCGGGCAGAATTACCAGGAAGGTCGGGGGTAGCAATTTTACTTAGCAGTGATTGGACTCCAGGGCGAGGTCTCATAGGGACCAAGGCTACATCCGGCTGACCGATGGGAAGGTCGGGATACTTTTGGTCGAAATTGACTTTAGACCATACAGTCCAGGTTTCCAAAGTACAAAACTTGGATTCCGTCGGGCAGAATTGCCAGGAAGGTCGGGGGTAGTCACTTGACTTAGCAGTGATGGGACTCCAGGACGAGGTCTCATTGGTTCCAGGGCTACATCCGGCTGAACGATGGGAAGTTCGGGATACTTTTGGTCGAAATTGACTTTAGACTATACAATCCAGGTTTCCAAAGTGGAAAACTTGGATTCCGTCGAGCAGAATTGCCTGGAAGGTCGGGCGTAGCCATTTGACTTAGCAGTGATTGGACACCAGGGAGAGGTCTCATAGGGACCAAGGCTACATCCGGCTGACCGATGGGAAGGTCTGGATACTTTTGGTCGAAAATGACTTTAGACTATTCAAACCAGGTTGCCAAAGAGGAAAACTTGGATTCCGTCGGGCAGAATTGCCAGGAAGGTCGGGGGTAGCAATTTAACTTAGCAGTGATTGGACTCCAGGACGAGGTCTCATAGGGACCAAGGCTACATCCGACCGACCGATGGGAAGGTCGAGATACATTTGGTCGAAATTGACTTTAGACTATACAAACCAGGTTTCCAAAGTGGAAAACTTCTATTCCGTCGGCCGGAATTGCCAGGAAGGTCGGGGGAGCCATTTGACTTAGCTGTGATGGGACACAAGGACGAGGTCTAATAGCGCCCAAGGCTACATCCAGCTGACCGATGGGAAGGTATGGATACTTTTGGTCGAAAATGACTTTAGACTATACAAACCAGGTTGCCAAAGAGGAAAACTTGGATTCCGTCGTGCAGAATTGCCAGGAAGGTCGGGGGTAGCCATTTTGACTTAGCAGTGATGGGACTCCAGGACGATGTCGCATAGGGACGAAGGCTACATCCGGCTGACCGATGGGAAGGTCGGGATACTTTTGGTCGAAATTGACTTTAGACTATACAGTCCAGGTTTCCAAAGTACAAAACTTGGATTCCGTCGGGCAGAATTGCCAGGAAGGTCGGGGGTAGTCACTTGACTTAGCAGTGATGGGACTCCAGGACGAGGTCTCATTGGTTCCAGGGCAACATCCGGCTGACCGATGGGAAGTTCGGGATACTTTTGGTCGAAATTGACTTTAGACTATACAATCCAGGTTTCCAAAGTGGAAAACTTGGATTCCGTCGGGCAGAATTGCCTGGAAGGTCGGGCGTAGCCATTTGACTTAGCAGTGATTGGACACCAGGGAGAGGTCTCATAGGGACCAAGGCTACATCCGGCTGACCGATGGGAAGGTCTGGATACTTTGGGTCGAAAATGACTTTAGACTATTCAAACCAGGTTGCCAAAGAGGAAAACTTGGATTCCGTCGGGCAGAATTGCCAGGAAGGTCGGGGGTAGTCATTTGACTTAGCAGTGATGGGACTCCAGGACGAGGTCTCATAGGTTCCAAGGCTACATCCGACTGACCAATGGCAAGTTCGGGATACTTTTAGTCGAAATTGTCTTCAGACTATACAATCCAGGTTTCCAAAGTGCAAAACTTGGATTCCGTCGGCCAGAATTGCCAGGAATGTCGGGCATAGTCATTTGACTTAGCAGTGATGGGACTCCAGGACGATGTCTCATAGGGACGAATGCAACATCCGGCTGACCGATGGGAAGGTCGGGATACTTTTGTTCGAAATTGACTTTAGACTATACAATCCGGGTTTCCAAACTGGAAAACTTGGATTCCGTCGGCCAGAATTGCCAGGAAGGTCGGTGGAAATCATTTGACTTAGCAGTGATGGGACACCAGGGAGAGGTCTCTTAGGGACCACGGCTACATCCGGCTGACCGATGGGAGGGTCGGGATACTTTTGGTCGAAATTGACTTTAGACTATACAAACCAGGTTTCCACATTGGAAATCTTGGATTCCGTCGGGCAGAATTGCCATGAAGGTCGGGGGTAGTCATTTGACTTAGCAGTGATTGGACACCAGGGCGAGGTCTCATAGGGACCAAGGCTACATCCGGCTGACCGATGTGAAGGTCGGCATACTTTTGGTCGAAATTGACTTTAGACTATACAAACCAGGTTTCCAAAGTCGAAAACTTGGGCTCCGCCGTGCAGAATTGCCAGGAAGGTCGAGGGTAGTTATTTGACTTAGCAGTGATGGGACTCCAGGACGATGTCTCATAGGGACGAATGCAACATCCGGCTGACCGATGGGAAGGTCGGGATACTTTTGTTCGAAATTGACTTTAGACTATACAAACCCGGTTTCCAAAGTGAAAAACTTGGACACCGTCGGGCAGAATTGCCAGGAAGGTTGGGTGTAGTTATTTGACTTAGCAGTGATGGGACTCCAGGACGAGGTCTCATATGTTCAAGGCTACATCCGACTGACCAATGGGAAGTTCGGGATACTTTTAGTCGAAATTGTCTTCAGACTATACAATCCAGGTTTCCAAAGTGCAAAACTTGGATTCCGTCAGCCAGAATTGCCAGGAATGTCGGGCATAGTCATTTGACTTAGCAGTGATGGGACTCCAGGACGATGTCTCATAGGGACGAATGCAACATCCGGCTGACCGATGGGAAGGTCGGGATACTTTTGTTCGAAATTGACTTTAGACTATACAATCCGGGTTTCCGAACTGGAAAACTTGGATTCCGTCGGCCAGAATTGCCAGGAAGGTCGGGGGAAATCATTTGACTTAGCAGTGATTGGACACCTGGGAGAGGTCTCATAGGGACGAAGGCTACATCCTGCAGACCCATGGGAAGTTCTGGATACTTTTGGTCGGAATTGTCTTTAGACTATACAAACCAGGTTTCCAAAGTGGAAAACTTGGATTCCGTCGGCCAGAATTGCCAGGAAGGTCGGGTGTAACCATTTGACTTAGCGGTGATTGGACACCAGGGAGAGGTCTCATAGGGACGTAGGCAACATCCGGCTGACCGATGGGAAGGTCGGGATACTTTTGGTCGAAATTGATTTTAGACTAAACAATCCAGGTTTTCAAAGTGGAAAACATGGATTCCGTCGGCCAGAATTGCCAGGAAGGTCGGTGGTAGCCATTTGACTTAGCACTGATGGGACTCCAGGACGAGATCACATAGGGACCAAGGCTACATCCGGCTGACCGATGGGAAGGCCTGGATACTTTTGGTCGAAATTGACTTTAGACTATACAAACCAGGTTGCCAAAGTGGAATACTTCGATTCCGTCGGCCAGAATTGCCAGGAAGGTCGTGGGTAGCCATTTGACTTAGCAGTGATTGGACACCAGGGAGAGGTCTCATAGGGACCAAGGCTACATCCGGCTGACCGATGGGAAGGTCGGGATACTTTTGGTCGAAATTGACTTTAGACTATACAAACCAGGTTTCCAAAGTGGAAAACTTGGATTCCGTCGGCCGGAATTGCCAGGAAGGTCGGGGGAGCCATTTGTCTTAGCTGTGATGGGACTCCAGGACGAGGTCTCATAGGGACCAAGGCTACATCCGTCTGACCCATGGGAAGTTCGGGATACTTTTGGTCGAAATTGTCTTTAGACTATACAATCCAGGTTACCAAAGTGCCAAACTTGGATTCCGTCGGGCAGAATTGCCAGGAAGGTCGGGGGTAGCCATTTGACTTAGCAGTGTTTGGACTCCATGACGATGTGTCATAGGGACGAAGGCTACATCCGGCGGACCGATGGGAAGGTCCGGATACTTTTGGTCGAAATTGACTTTTGACTATACAAACCAGGTTTCCAAAGTAAAAAACTTGGATTCCGTCGGGCAGAATTGCCAGGAATGTCGGGTGCAGCCATTTGACTTAGCAGTGATGGGTCTCCAGGACGAGATCTCATAGGGACCAAGGCTACATCCGGCTGACCGATGGGCAGGTCGGGATACTTCTGGTCGAAATTGACTTTAGGCTATACAAACCAGGTTTTCAAAGTGGAAAACCTGGATTCCGTCGGCCGGAATTGCGAGGAAGGTCGGGGGAGCCATTTGACTTAGCTGTGATGGGACTCCAGGACGAGGTCTCATAGGGACCAAGGGTACATCCGGCTGACCGATGGGAAGGTCGGGATACTTTTGGTCGAAATTGACTTTAGACTATACAATCCAGGTTTCCAAAGTGCAAAACTTGGATTCCGTCGGGCAGAATTGCGAGGAAGGTCGGAGGTAGTGATTTGACTTAGCAGTGATGGGACTCCAGGACGAGGTCTCATAGGTTCCAAGGCTACATCCGGCTGACAGATGGGAAGGTCGGGATACTTTTGGTCGAAATTGACTTTAGACTATACAAACCAGGTTTCCAAAGTGGAGAACTTGGATTCCGGCATTCAGAATTGCCATGAAGGTCGGGGGTAGTCATTTGACTTAGCAGTGATGGGACTCCAGGACGATGTCTCATAGGGACGAAGGGTACATCCGGCTGTCCGATGGGAAGGTCGGGATACTTTTGGTCGAAATTGACTTTAGACTATACAATCCGGGTTTCCAAGGTGGAAAACTTGGATTCCGTCGGCCGGAATTGCCAGGAAGGTCGGGGGAAGCCATTTGACTTAGCAGTGATTGGACACCACGGCGAGGTCTCATACGTAAAAAGGTTACATCCGACAGACCGATGGGAAGGTCGGAATACTTTTGGTCGAAATAAACTTTAGATTATACAAGCCAGGTTTCCAAAGTGGAAAACTTGGATTCCGTCGGGCAGAATTTCCAGCAAGGTCGAGGGTTGCCATTTGACTTAGCAGTGATGGGACTACAGGACGAGGTCTCATAGGTTCCAAGGCTACATCCGGCTGACCGATGGGAAGGTCGGGATACTTTTGGTCGAAATTGACTTTAGACTAAACAATCTAGGTTTCCAAAGTGGAAAACTTGGATTCCATCGGCCAGAATTGCCAGGAAGGTCGGGGGAGCCATTTGACTTAGCTGTGATGGGACACAAGGACGAGGTCTAATAGCGCCCAAGGCTACATCCAGCTGACCGATGGGAAGGTATGGATACTTTTGGTCGAAAATGACTTTAGACTATACAAACCAGGTTGCCAAAGAGGAAAACTTGGATTCCGTCGTACAGAATTGCCAGGAAGGTCGGGGGTAGCCATTTTGACTTAGCAGTGATGGGACTCCAGGACGATGTCGCATAGGGACGAAGGCTACATCCGGCAGACCGATGGGAAGGTCGGGATACTTTTGGTCGAAATTATCTTTAGACTATACAATCCAGGTTGCCAAAGTGGAAAACTTGGATTCCGTCGGCCAGAATTTCCAGGAAGGTAGGGGGTAGCCATTTGACTTAGCAGTGAGTGGACACCAGGGAGAGGTCTCATAGGGACCAAGGCTACATCCGGCTGACCGATGGGAAGGTCTGGATACTTTTGGTGGAAAATGACATTAGACTATACAAACCAGGTTGCCAAAGAGGAAAACTTGGATTCCGTCGGCCAGAATTGCCAGGAAGGTCGGGGGTAGCCATTTGACTTAGCAGTGATGGGACTCCAGGACGAGATGTCATAGGAACCAAGGCTATATCCGGCTGACCGATGGGAAGGCCTGGATACTTTTGGTCGAAAATGACTTTAGACTATACAAACCAGGTTGCCAAAGGGGAAAACTTGGATTCCGTCGGGCAGAATTACCAGGAAGGTCGGGGGTAGCAATTTTACTTAGCAGTGATTGGACTCCAGGGCGAGGTCTCATAGGGACCAAGGCTACATCCGGCTGACCGATGGGAAGGTCGGGATACTTTTGGTCGAAATTGACTTTAGACTATACAGTCCAGGTTTCCAAAGTACAAAACTTGGATTCCGTCGGGCAGAATTGCCAGGAAGGTCGGGGGTAGTCACTTGACTTAGCAGTGATGGGACTCCAGGACGAGGTCTCATTGGTTCCAGGGCTACATCCGGCTGACCGATGGGAAGTTCGGGATACTTTTGGTCGAAATTGACTTTAGACTATACAATCCAGGTTTCCAAAGTGGAAAACTTGGATTCCGTCGGGCAGAATTGCCTGGAAGGTCGGGCGTAGCCATTTGACTTAGCAGTGATTGGACACCAGGGAGAGGTCTCATAGGGACCAAGGCTACATCCGGCTGACCGATGGGAAGGTCTGGATACTTTTGGTCGAAAATGACTTTAGACTATTCAAACCAGGTTGCCAAAGAGGAAAACTTGGATTCCGTCGGGCAGAATTGCCAGGAAGGTCGGGGGTAGCAATTTAACTTAGCAGTGATTGGACTCCAGGGAGAGGGCTCATAGGGACCAAGTCTACATCCGGCTGACCGATGGGTGGGTCGGTATACTTTTGGTCGAAAATGACTTTAGACTATACAATCCAGGTTTCCAAAGTACAAAACTTGGATTCCGTCGGGCAGAATTGCCACGAAGGTCGGGGGTAGCCATTTGACTTAGCAGTGATTGGACACCAGGTCGAGGTCTCATAGGGACCAAGGCTACATCCTGCTGACCGATGGGAAGGTCGGAATACTTTTGGTCGAAATTGACTTTAGACTATAGAAATCAGGTTTTCAAAGTGGAATCTTGGATTCCGTCGGGCAGAGTAGCCAGAAATGTCGGGGGTAGCTGCCATTTGACTTAGCAGTGATTGGACTCCAGGGCGAGGTCTCATAGGGACCAAGGCTACATCCGCCTGACCGATGGGAAGGTCGGGATACTTTTGGTCGAAATTGACTTTCGACTATACAATCCAGGTTTCCAAAGTGCAAAACTTGCATTCCGTCAGGGCAGAATTGCCAGGAAGGTCGGGGGTAGTCATTTGACTTAGCAGTGATGGGACTCCAGGACGAGGTCTCATAGGTTCCAAGGCTACATCCGACTGACCAATGGCAAGTTCGGGATACTTTTAGTCGAAATTGTCTTCAGACTATACAATCCAGGTTTCCAAAGTGCAAAACTTGGATTCCGTCGGCCAGAATTGCCAGGAATGTCGGGCATAGTCATTTGACTTAGCAGTGATGGGACTCCAGGACGATGTCTCATAGGGACGAATGCAACATCCGGCTGACCGATGGGAAGGTCGGGATACTTTTGTTCGAAATTGACTTTAGACTATACAATCCGGGTTTCCAAACTGGAAAACTTGGATTCCGTCGGCCAGAATTGCCAGGAAGGTCGGTGGAAATCATTTGACTTAGCAGTGATGGGACACCAGGGAGAGGTCTCTTAGGGACCACGGCTACATCCGGCTGACCAATGGGAGGGTCGGGATACTTTTGGTCGAAATTGACTTTAGACTATACAAACCAGGTTTCCACATTGGAAATCTTGGATTCCGTCGGGCAGAATTGCCATGAAGGTCGGGGGTAGTCATTTGACGTAGCAGTGATTGGACACCAGGGCGAGGTCTCATAGGGACCAAGGCTACATCCGGCTGGCCGATGTGAAGGTCGGCATACTTTTGGTCGAAATTGACTTTAGACTATACAAACCAGGTTTCCAAAGTCGAAAACTTGGGCTCCGCCGTGCAGAATTGCCAGGAAGGTCGAGGGTAGTTATTTGACTTAGCAGTGATGGGACTCCAGGACGATGTCTCATAGGGACGAATGCAACATCCGGCTGACCGATGGGAAGTTCGGGATACTTTTGTTCGAAATTGACTTTAGACTATACAAACCCGGTTTCCAAAGTGAAAAACTTGGACACCGTCGGGCAGAATTGCCAGGAAGGTTGGGTGTAGTTATTTGACTTAGCAGTGATGGGACTCCAGGACGATGTCTCATAGGGACGAATGCAACATCCGGCTGGCCGATGGGAAGGTCGGGATACTTTTGTTCGAAATTGACTTTAGACTATACAATCCGGGTTTCCGAACTGGAAAACTTGGATTCCGTCGGCCAGAATTGCCAGGAAGGTCGGGGGAAATCATTTGACTTAGCAGTGATTGGACACCTGGGAGAGGTCTCATAGGGACGAAGGCTACATCCTGCAGACCCATGGGAAGTTCGGGATACTTTTGGTCGGAATTGTCTTTAGACTATACAAACCAGGTTTCCAAAGTGGAAAACTTGGATTCCGTCGGCCAGAATTGCCAGGAAGGTCGGGTGTAACCATTTGTCTTAGCGGTGATTGGACACCAGGGAGAGGTCTCATAGGGACGAAGGCAACATCCGGCTGACCGATGGGAAGGTCGGGATACTTTTGGTCGAAATTGACTTTAGACTAAACAATCCAGGTTTTCAAAGTGGAAAACATGGATTCCGTCGGCCAGAATTGCCAGGAAGGTCGGTGGTAGCCATTTGACTTAGCACTGATGGGACTCCAGGACGAGATCACATAGGGACCAAGGCTACATCCGGCTGACCGATGGGAATGCCTGGATACTTTTGGTCGAAATTGACTTTAGACTATACAAACCAGGTTTCCAAAGTGGAAAACTTGGATTCCGTCGGCCGGAATTGCCAGGAAGGTCGGGGGAAGCCATTTGACTTAGCAGTGATTGGACACCACGGCGAGGTCTCATACGGAAAAAGGTTACATCCGACAGACCGATGGGAAGGTCGGAATACTTTTGGTCGAAATAAACTTTAGATTATACAAGCCAGGTTTCCAAAGTGGAAAACTTGGATTCCGTCGGGCAGAATTTCCAGCAAGGTCGAGGGTTGCCATTTGACTTAGCAGTGATGGGACACCAGGGAGAGGTCTCTTAGGGACCACGGCTACATCCGGCTGACCGATGGGAGGGTCGGGATACTTTTGGTCGAAATTGACTTTAGACTAAACAATCTAGGTTTCCAAAGTGGAAAACTTGGATTCCATCTGCCAGAATTGCCATGAAGGTCGGGGGAAGCCATTTGACTTAGCAGTGATTGGACTCCAGGGAGAGGGCTCATAGGGACCAAGGCTACATCCGGCTGACCGATGGGTGGGTCGGTATACTTTTGGTCGAAAATGACTTTAGACTATACAATCCAGGTTTCCAAAGTGGAAAACTTGGTTTCCGTCGGCCAGAATTGCCAGGAAGGTCGGGGGAAGCCATTTGACTTAGCAGTGATGGGACACCAGGGAGAGGTCTCTTAGGGACCACGGCTACATCCGGCTGACCGATGGGAGGGTCGGGATACTTTTGGTAGAAATTGACTTTAGACTATACAAACCAGGTTTCCACATTGGAAATCTTGGATTCCGTCGGGCAGAATTGCCATGAAGGTCGGGGGTAGTCATTTGACTTAGCAGTGATTGGACACCAGGGCGAGGTCTCATAGGGACCAAGGCTACATCCGGCTGACCGATGGGAAGGTCGGCATACTTTTGGTTGAAATTGACGTTAGACTATGCAATCCGGGTTTCCATAGTGGAAAACATGGATTCAGTCGGCCAGAATTGCCAGGAAGGTCGGGAGAGTCATTTGACTTAGCTGTGATGGGACTCCAGGACGAGGTCTCATAGGGGCCAAGGCTACATCCGCCTGACCGATGGGAAGGTCGGGATACTTTTGGTCGAAATTGACTTTCGACTATACAATCCAGGTTTCCAAAGTGCAAAACTTGCATTCCGTCAGGGCAGAATTGCCAGGAAGGTCGGGGGTAGTCATTTGACTTAGCAGTGATGGGACTCCAGGACGAGGTCTCATAGGGACCAAGGCTACATCCGGCTGACCGATGGGAAGGTCGGTATACTTTTGGTCGAAATTGACTTTAGACTATACAATCCAGGTTTCCAAAGTACAAAACTTGGATTCCGTCGGGCAGAATTGCCACGAAGGTCGGGGGTAGCCATTTGACTTAGCAGTGATGGGACTCCAGGACGAGGTCTCAGGTTCCATGGCTACATCCGGCTGACCGATGGGAAGTTCGGAATACAATTAGTCGAAATTGACTTTAGACTATACAAACCAGGTTTTCAAAGTGGAAAACTTGGATTCCGTCGGCCGGAATTGCCAGGAAGGTCGGGGGAAGCCATTTGACTTAGTAGTGATGGGACTCCAGGACGAGGTCTCATAGGGACGAAAGCTACATCCGGCTGTCCGATGGGAAGGTCGGGATACTTTTGGTCGAAATTGACTTTAGACTATACAAACTAGGTTTTCAAAGTGGAAAACTTGGATTCCGTCGGCCAGAATTGCCAGCAAGGTCGGGGGAAGCCATTTGACTTAGAAGTGATGGGACACCAGGGAGAGGTCTCATAGAGACCAAGGCTACATCCGGCTGACCAATGGGAAGGTCGGGATACTTTTGGTCGAAATTGACTTTAGACTATACAGTCCAGGTTTCCAAAGTGGAAATCTTGGATTCCGTCGGCCAGAAGTGCCAGGACGGTCGGGGGAAGCCATTTGACTTAGCAGTGATGGGACTCCAGGACGAGGTCTCATAGGGACCAAGGCTATATCCGGCTGACCGATGGGAAGGTCGGGATACTTTTGGTCGAAAATGACTTTAGACTATACAAACCAGGTTTTCAAAGTGGAAAACTTGGATTCCGTCGGGCAGAATTGCCAGGAAGGTCGGGTGTAGCCATTTGACTTAGCAGTGATGGGTCTCCAGGACGATGTCTCATAGGGACGAATGCTACATCCGGCTGACCCATGGGAAGTTCGTGATACTTTTGGTCGAAAGTGACTTTAGACTATACAATCCAGGTTTCCGAAGTGCAAAACTTGGATTCCGTCGGGCAGAATTGCCAGGGTGGTCGGGGGTAGCCATTCGACTTAGCACTGATTGGACACCAGGGAGAGGTCTCTAGTGACCAAGGCTACATCCGGCTGACAGATGGGAAGGTATGGATACTTTTGGTCGAAAATGACAGTAGACTAGACAAACCAGATTGCCAAAGTGGAAAACTTGGATTCCGTCGGCCCGAAGTGCCAGGACGGTCGGGGGAAGCCATTTGACTTAGCAGTGATGGGACTCCAGGACGAGGTCTCATAGGGACCACGGCTATATCCGGCTGACCGATGGGAAGGTCGGGATACTTTTGGTCGAAATTGACTTTAGACTATACAAACCAGGTTTTCAAAGTGGAAAACTTGGATTCCGTGGGCCGGAATAGCGAGGAAGGTCGGGGGAGCCATTTGACTTAGCAGTGATGGGACTCCAGGACGAGGTCTCATAGGGGCCAAGGCTATATCCGGCTGACCGATGGGAAGGTCGGGATACTTTTGGTCGAAAATGACTTTAGACTATTCTAACCAGGTTGCCAAAGTGGAAAACCTGGATTCCGTCGGCCACAATTGCCAGGAATGTCGGGGGTAGCCATTTGACTTAGCAGTGATGGGACTCCAGGGCGAGGTCTCATAGGTTCCATGGCTACATCCGGCTGACCGATGGGAAGGTCGGGATACTTTTGGTCGAAATTGGCTTTAGACTATACAATCCAGGTTTCCAAAGTGCAAAACTTGGATTCCGTCGGCCGCAATTGCGAGGAAGGTCGGGGGAGCCATTTGACCTAGCTTTGAAGGGACTCCAGGACGAGGTCTCATAGGTTCCAAGGCTACATTCGGCTGCCCGATGGGAAGGTCCGGATACTTTTGGTCGAAATTGACTTTTGACTATACAAACCAGGTTTCCAAAGTAAAAAACTTGGATTCCGTCGGGCAGAATTGCCAGGAAGGTCTGGGGTAGTCATTTGTCTTAGCAGTGATAGGACTCCAGGACGAGGTCTCACCGGTTCCAATGCTACATCCGACTGACCAATGGGAAGTTCGGGATACTTTTGGTCGAAATTGACTTTAGACTATACAAACCAGGTTGCCAAAGTGGAAAACTTGGATTCCGTCTGGCAGAATTGCCAGGAAGGTCGGGGGTAGTCATTTGACTTAGCAGTGATGGGAATCCAGGACGAGGTCTCATAGGTTCCATGGCTACATCCGGCTGTCCGATGGGAAGGTCGGGATACTTTTGGTCGAAATTGGCTTTAGACAATACAATCCAGGTTTCCAAAGTGCAAAACTTGGATTCCGTCGGCAGAATTGCCAGGTAGGTCGGGGGTAGCCATTTGACTTAGCAGTGATGGGACTCCAGGACGACGTCTCATAGGGACGAAGGCTACATCCGGCTGACCCATGGGAAGTTCTGGATACCTTTGGTCGAAATAGACTTTAGACTATACAATCCAGGTTTCCAAAGTGCAAAACTTGGATTCCGTCGGGCAGAATTGCCAGGAAGGTCGTGTGTAGCCATTTGACTTAGCAGTGATGGGACTCCAGGACGAGGTCTCATAGGGACCAAGGCTACATCCGGCTGACCGATGAGAAGGTCGGGATACTTTTGGTCGAAATTGACTTTACACTATACAATCCAGGTTTCCAAAGTGCAAAACTTGGATTCCGTCGGGCAGAATTGCGAGGAAGGTCGGGGGTAGTGATTTGACTTAGCAGTGTTGGGACTCCAGGACCAGGTCTCATAGGTTCCAAGGCTACATCCGGCTGACCGATGGGAAGGTCGGGATACTTTTTGTCGAAATTGACTTTACACTATACAATCCAGGTTTCCAAAGTGCAAAACTTGGATTCCGTCGGGCAGAATTGCGAGGAAGGTCGGGGGTAGTGATTTGACTTAGCAGTGTTGGGACTCCAGGACCAGGTCTCATAGGTTCCAAGGCTACATCCGGCTGACCGATGGGAAGGTCGGGATACTTTTTGTCGAAATTGAATTTAGACTAAACAAACCAGGCTTCCAAAGTGCAAAACTTGGATTCCGTCGGCAGAATTGCCAGGGAGGTTGGGGGTAGCCATTTGACTTAGCAGTGATGGGACTCCAGGACGATGTCTCATAGGGACGAAGGCTACATCCGGCTGACCCATGGGAAGTTCTGGATACTATTGGTCGCAATTGACTTTAGACTATACAATCCAGGTTTCCAAAGTGCAAAACTTGGATTCCGTCGGGCAGAATTGCCAGGAAGGTCGTGTGTAACCATTTGACTTAGCAGTGATGGAACTCCAGGACGAGGTCTCATAGGGACCAAGGCTACATCCGGCTAACCGATGAGAAGGTCGGGATACTTTTGGTCGAAATTGACTTTACACTATACAATCCAGGTTTCCAAAGTGCAAAACTTGGATTCCGTCGGGCAGAATTGCGAGGAAGGTCGGGGGTAGTGATTTGACTTAGCAGTGTTGGGACTCCAGGACCAGGTCTCATAGGTTCCAAGGCTACATCCGGCTGACCGATGGGAAGGTCGGGATACTTTTTGTCGAAATTGAATTTAGACTAAACAAACCAGGCTTCCAAAGTGCAAAACTTGGATTCCGTCGGCAGAATTGCCAGGGAGGTTGGGGGTAGCCATTTGACTTAGCAGTGATGGGACTCCAGGACGATGTCTCATAGGGACGAAGGCTACATCCGGCTGACCCATGGGAAGGTCGGGATACTTTTGGTCGAAGTTGACTTTAGACAATACAATCCATGTTGCGAAAGTGGAAAACTTGCATTCCGTCGGCCAGAACTGCCAGGAAGTTCGGGGGAAGCCATTTGACTTAGCAGTGATTGGACACCAGGGAGAGGTCTCATTGGGACCAAGGCTACATCCGGCTGACCGATGGGAAGGTCGGGATACTTTTGGTCGAAAATGACTTTAGACTATACAAACCAGGTTTCCAAAGTGGAAAACTTGGATTCCGTCGGGCAGAATTGCCAGGAAGGTCGGGGGTAGCCATTTGACTTAGCAGTGTTTGGACTCCATGACGATGTGTCATAGGGACGAAGGCTACATCCGGCTGACCGATGGGAAGGTCGAGATACTTTTGCTCGAAATTGACTTTAGACTATACAAACCAGGTTGCCAAAGTGGAAAACTTGGATTCCGTCGGCCAGAATTGCCAGGAAGGTCGTGGGTAGCCATTTGACTTAGCAGTGATTGGACACCAGGGAGAGGTCTAATAGCGCCCAAGGCTACATCCAGCTGACTGATGGGAAGATCGGTATACTTTTGGTCGAAAATGACTTTAGACTATACAAACCAGATTGCCAAAGTGGAAAACTTGGATTCCGTCGAGCAGAATTGCCAGGAAGGTCGGGGGTAGCCATTTTACTTAGCAGTGATTGGTCTCCAAGACGAGGTCTCATAGGGACCAAGGCTACATGCGGCTGACCGATGGGAAGGTCGGGATACTTTTAGTCGAAATTGACTTTAGACTATACAAACCAGGTTGCCAAAGTGGAAAACTTGGATTCCGTCGGTCAGAATTGCCAGGAAGGTCGGGGGTAGCCATTTGACTTAGCAGTGATGGGACTCCAGGACGAGGTCTCATAGGTTCCAAGGCTACATCCGGCCTGACCGATGTGAAGTTCGGGATACTTTTGGTCGAAATTGACTTTAGACAATACAATCCATGTTGCGAAAGTGGAAAACTTGCATTCCGTCGGCCAGAACTGCCAGGAAGTTCGGGGGAAGCCAGTTGACTTAGCAGTGATTGGACACCAGGGAGAGGTCTCATTGGGACCAAGGCTACATCCGGCTGACCGATGGGAAGGTCGGGATACTTTTGGTCGAAAATGACTTTAGACTATACAAACCAGGTTTCCAAAGTGAAAAACTTGGATTCCGTCGGGCAGAATTGCCAGGAAGGTCTGTTGTAGTCATTTGACTTAGCTGTGATGGGACTCCAGGACGAGGTCTCATAGGGACCAATGCTACATCCGGCTGACCGATGGGAAGGTCGGGATACATTTGGTCGAAATTGACTTTTGACTATATAGACCAGGTTTCCAAAGTGAAAAACTTGGATTCCGTCTGGCAGAATTGCCAGGAAGTTCTGGGGTAGTCATTTGACTTAGCAGTGATGGGACTCCAGGACGAGGTCTCATAGGTTCCAAAGCTACATCCGACTGCCCAATGGGAAGTTCGGCATACTTTTGGTCGAAATTGACTTTAGACTATACAATCCAGGTTTCCAAAGTGCAAAACTTGGATTCCGTCGGGCAGAGTTGCCAGGAAGGACAGGGGTAGTCATTTGACTTAGCAGTGATTGGACACCAGGGCGAGGTCTCATAGGGACCAAGGCTACATCCGGCTGACCGATAGGAAGGTCTGGATACTTTTGTTCGAAAATGACTTTAGACTATACAATCCAGGTTGCCAAAGTGGAAAACTTGGATTCCGTCGGCCACAATTGCCAGGAAGGTCGGGGGTAGCCATTTGACTTAGCAGTGATGGGACTCCAGGACGAGATCTCATAGGGACCAAGGCTACATCCGGCTGACCGATGGGAAGGTCTGGATACTTTCGGTCGGAAATGACTTTAGACTATACAAACCAGGTTGCCAAAGTGGAAAACTTGGATTCCGTCGGCCAGAATGGCCAGGAAGGTCGGGGGTAGCCATTTGACTTAGCAGTGATGGGACTCCAGGACGATGTCTCATAGGGACGAAGGCTACATCCGGCTGACCGATGGGACGGTCGGGATACTTTTGGTCGAAATTGACTTTAGACTATACAATCGAGGTTTCGAAAGTGCAAAACTTGGATTCCGTCGGGCAGAATTGCCAGGAAGATCGGGGGAGCCATTTGACTTAGCTGTGATGGGACTCCAGGACGTGGTGCCTACGCATCGGTCGCAGATATGCCGAGCAATTATCGGACCAAGATGCAAAGGGAGCGAAACAAGAAAGAAGTCCTTAATTCGACAACTGGGAAAATCGGAGAAGAAGTCTCCGATTAAAAAGGGGGGTGACGCGAGCAAACCGTGATCAGACCAGCCAGACCACAGTCCCGAGTTACTGTGCCCTTCCTCTTTCGAATCAGCGGACGGCGACGTGCTCTTCGTAGGCTCCCGTTTACTTCCCAACGCCCGGCCCTGTGGTCAGACCTCAGGACTAGGGGCGGATTACGAAGAAGTAGGATCCTAGGAAGAGCAGTGCCGTGAGTCGTCGGCGCGAGCACCACCCGGCTCACGCTTTGGCCGTCATGATCTTACTCGCGAGGCCGAACACCGAGATATGTGAACTGATGACTGACTGGCATCACACGGCCCGATGCACTTGCAAGCATGGTCAGGTGAACCGGATAAATGGAGACACAGGCGGAATCAGAGAAAGAAGCTAAAGAATAACTACTCGGCATATTTAACACAATTCGCAGCCATTGGCCTAGCACCATCCTCGACAGGGACTACTCTGACGGCGATGGTTCTAGTTTCCAGGTCCACCACGTGGAGGTTGCTGCGAGAGACCCTGGGAGGTGGGTGGAAAGCACAATTCCACCGACCTCCCTCCTTATTCTAAACCTTATGCTAAACGCAGTCGTCGGTATCGCACTTAAAAATAATCCCACGTCGGCTGTCTTCTTTCTTGAGTCTGAAATAAGGGAGTATCCCACGGCGGATGATCGACGTCTTCTTTCGCACGCTTAATTCTAACGCAGTTCAACCGCAGCGCATACTTTTATTATACAATCATCGCAGTACAGGGAGGGAATCAAGGAAGAAGTCCTTGATTCGAGCGTGAGGCGAATCAGAGAAAAAGTCTCTGACTCAGCAAGCTCAAAATGAGGGGCTACAATCATAATTCGGACATAGTTTCGCCTTATAAGACTACGCATCTGTCGCAGATATGCCGAGCAATTAACGGACCAAGAAGCAAAGGGAGCGAATCAAGAAAGAAGTCCTTAATTCGACAACTGGGAAAATCGGAGAAGAAGTCTCCGATTAAAAAGGAGGGTGACGCGAGCAAACCGTGATCAGACCAGCCAGACCACAGTCCCGAGTTACGGTGCTCTTCCTCTTTCGGATCAGCGGACGGCGACGTGCCCTTCGTAGGCTCCCGTTAACTTCCCAACGTCCGGCCCTGCGGCCAGACCGCAGGACTAGGGGCGGATTACGAAGAAGTAGGATCCTAGGAAGAGCAGTGCCGTGAGTCGTCGGCGCGAGCCCCACCCGGCTCACGCTTTGGCCGTCATGATCTTACTCGCGAGGCCGAACACCGAGATATGTGAACTGCAGACTGACTGGCATCACACGGCCCGATGCACTTGCAAACATGGTCAAGTGAACCGAATAAATGGAGACACAGGCGGAATCAGAGAAAGAAGCTAAAGAATAACTACTCGGCATATTTAACACAATTCGCAGCCATTGGCCTAGCACCATCCTCGACAGAGACTACTCTGACGGCGATGGTTCTAGTTTCCAGGTCCACCACGTGGAGGTTGCTGCGAATGAGACCCTGGGAGGTGGGTGGAAATTCAATTCCACCCACCTCCCGTTCTTATTCTAAATCTTATTATTAACGCACCTAAAACTATCATAGTCAATATTATACTGCTTCTTGAGCCTGTACGGTAATACAACACTAACAAATTTGTAAAATGTTCGTGAGGTAATTGTAAATGCCCTGCAGTAATGTTAAATAACGATTATATTATGAATAAATTAATGATGTGTCAATGTTAAAGGGAAATTAAACTAAGATTATACTAAAATTAGACTGAAGTTGTATTAAAAATACATTAGAATTAGTGCTGAAACAAATAAGAAGGATAAGCTAAAGGAACTGAAACAGAAACTGTCTTATTCGATTAGTGGATGAATACAATTTAAGAAATGGAGCCTAAGAAAAATTATACGATTTTTCCTTACCATTGCAGTTATAATATTCCCTGAAACAGAAACACAAAGGATTAAATAAATTAAATTAGAATTAAAATTAAGATATATTCCATTTTCCCCTGATAATTGCATCCTCTATCCCACCCAAATTCCTCTGAAACAAAAACTCACTTCATTAGATAGTAAGTTTTGTTCAATTACATGAAATTGAATAGGAGGATGGATATTTAAAATATGGGACTGTCCACTCTGTACATTATATATGCTATAAAAGTCGCGAGAGTGGACCATTTATTTCGCAACACTAATTTACGGAATATAAAAGTATTTCAATAATGAACGCGAGAGGTGCATTACTGTTCGCCACGCTAATTAATAAAATGAGCAAAGTTTTCAATAAGAAACGCGAAAAATGTATGATTAATCGCAACGCTACTTTACAAATATCATACAATAAAAACGCGAGGGTTTCAGTATCGAACGCAACTCTAAATTATTTCATTTAAAACGAATAACTCGCGTGCACCAGTTTCTTTATACGTCACGCTACATGTAAGAATACGGGGCAGCCTTTTGGGCTGCGGGCTATAATGTGCAGCTGTTTTAGCTACAAAGAACCACGTTTCGCAGTAACGCAAATTGCTCTGTGGTTCTTATGGTTCCAGCATATGTTTGAGCATTTAATACAACGCAACTCTAAGACAACGCGAAAAATCGTGGTCGCGACTCTAAGAAGACCGCGATCTACCGATTTCGCAATGCTACATTAATAAATGGATATTATATTTAATAAAGTACGCTTTGTCAAACGCGTTTATTCAATTAATCGCAATGCTATCTCAAAATCAAGACAACTACGTGTCACTTAACATAATTGCGCTTTATATTTAATAGTATTAAAGTCAAACGCGATCAATGTTTGTCATACGCAAAGCTATCTTTAAAGCAATTTCAAAAACCAAGTACTAAAAATAGTTGTAATCGAAATCGCGATTATATCATTCGCAGCTCTAATTCAAACCGTAATGTTTGTCTCGCAACGCTAATTAAAAATCGCGAAATGCTCATTGCTGGACGTTGGGGCGGCAATGGCCAGCCCAATACAACTACAACTACTTCTACTACAACCACCACCATTTCTATTGAAGCTAAAATGAGTGCAGTGACAAAGTAGTAACATAAAATGACGCTCCATCTCCATGCTAAGATGGACCGCCATTAATAGTTGCCCTCTTGAGCGACACTTTGTCGGGGCCTCTTCGGCATACGCCTCTTTTTTTCTTCGGCAGTCCACCATTTCTGAAACCCTGAGCTTGCTCGATAGCGAATGACCAATGGCTTGGGAACAGCCATCGATCATTCGACAGTGCAATCGAGCAATTTCGAACGATTCGCCTACTCGCGCCTAATACCGATCGCGATCGCGGTATCCATGTGGAACTTGAAAAGTCGAGATCAAGATTGATCAGCAAACGGCATGCTCCGTTTTGCTATCAACTTTGAACTGATTTTTCAAGTTCCCCGGTAACTGACCATCGTGCAGAAACGAAGGCCAGCACCGGCCCCTGCCTACTTAAATCTAACATTCATTCCAGAGAGTATGCTACCTGCCTACCTATAGCTATATTTAAAAAAGGGGCAAGAGACTCATTCTCACAAACACACATCACTTCACGATTGTCTCTGATGCACCTGAGTGCGAAAGAACCTAACGCCTAGAGAGAACGTCCCGGGAAGTTCACCAACAACCACATTCTCATACTCTAGTATATCAATTCCTGAAATCGACTGGCAATGGCTAACGATCTTTGAGAAAATATTTTACTTGGCACGAATAAGTCATTGAAATTAATATAATTCTACCCTTCTTTATGTCGTTTGGTAACGTATGGACGATCAAAGTATTCTAATATGTTAATATTCGTACTCTATTGAGTAAGGGAATAAGGAAAAGTGTGTATATATTCCACAAACAATTTATATATTTCATTTACAGTAACTGGAATATATATGTATAAAGAGTATTTGTCATATTATAAAGTCCGACGCATTTCCACTTCCTAACCACACACACACACACACACACACACACACACACACACACACACACACACACACACACACACACACACACACACACACAAGTGGATAATACGTCGGGCACGATACGCTGACCATTGTCAATCGCTCACATGTTTAAATAATAACAATTTCATCATGCCCATTGCTCTCACTCTCCGAAGTAGCACCTGGGCACTTGAGAGAGATCGAACAATGAACATGGAAACAATATCCTGAAAATCCTAGCTATAAAATCATGTTAGTTTCTGATTTTTCTAACGGACTATGTTCTTTGGTTCTCAACAATTACTTTAATTGACTCAGAAATAAGAATTTTATTCTCTAACTTTAGAAATGAAGAGTGTACTAATGTACAACTACAGTAATATTCGATAAAACAATAAGAGAAATTGAAATTTAATAGAAAATGAGACTCGAAGTGAAATAGCAATATGAATGATTCTATTTTAAACTTTTAACACATTTTCAAAAATACTTAGGTGATCCCTTTGTCGAAGCAGCTGTTTCTAATATCATAAGAATGTTTTACAAGTAGTTGCTTCGATTCAGAGACCTAACCGTCGCGAAATGTTTTCTTGTACGATATTTATTGTGATATTTCAGCGACTAAATTAACTTTAACGCGAATAATCAATCATTTCAATCGACTGTATGTTAGTCGAACTTTAAAAATCAAAAAGCAGACTGAACCTATTGATACAATTAATGTACCACTAAGTTCCCAATCTTATTATCTGAATATTCAATGTTGAAGGTTGTGTTATATCTTACATATCATAGTACAGAATAAAGTTACGTTACTCGTAATTCGGTAAAAAGTCAAAGTATTGTTGCTAGTATTTACAGTTAACTTTAAACGCAACGTACAAGAAAACCCTATCCTATCTAATAAATAAATTAAAATATGCTACTACTCTCGGGTATGCCTCGAGAGGCATATCCGAGGTCACTGCACTCACAAAATCAAAAACTACTAAAATGGTACCACCAGTCACCGGTATCGGTACGGACCATTCGTCCTACGACATGATCGGTGACTGGAGTTAAAAAGAAAGAGCATGCGACTCACCGATCGCTGTTCGCAATCGGTACATAGCTTAGGAAAAGCCGAGGACCACTCGTTGGCATTCACCAGTACTGGCCACCATGGATCTGCATTAATCCCGACTGATCGATGGTAGCCAGTAGTGGTCACCAGTGCCCCAGAGTGAAGGTAGGAGTAGACCAGTGATGCCCAGAGAGGTACAGGGTAGACCAATGTAGCCCAGGGTAGCCCAGGGTAGCCCAGGGTAGCCCAGGATAGCCCAGGATAGTCCAGGATAGTCCAGGAGGGTCTCCTGGTCCTCCCCCATCCTCACAGTTGAAGAGTTCGCGAGGAACTGAGCCCTCCACTGTCAAGACTGTCCTTATAAGGTCGGAGGTCCCCGCCATACTCGCGACCTCCTTGAGTTCAACATCAAAAGCAATTTCTTGTTTGACCGTTTGCACTCAACGATTTTATAGGAACCTTGGCTTTTGTTATTAACACACTGCGCGCCTGCCCCGCGATGGTGGAGGATTTTTAGTCTATTATTTAATTGTTAATCCTACGTTAATGTAACATTTTACATATATTTAACAAAAATACAAAGTAAAATTACAAAATCGAATTTATTATTCTTTTCCATTGGTTATAAATTTCAGTATGATTGATGTTTAACAATGTATCAATATAATCATTGACGCCCATGTTTTAGTATCTGAAATTTAATCGGCGCACAATGTCTTAATACAATTTAATACAATCCCGCAGCCGATTAGCCTAGCAGCATCCTCGATGGGAATGTACTCCATCGGCGATGCTGCTGGTTTCCAGGTCTACCACGTGGAGGTTGCTGCGAATGAGACCCTGGGAGGCGGATAGAAATTCACTTCCATCGACCTCCGTTTCTAATTCGACATCTTATTATCAACGCATTTTTGGGTTTCGCACTTAAAAATAATCCCACGCCAGCTGCCTTCATTCTTGAGTCTGTACTGAAATGCAGGAACACATAGCAATAAATAGTAATATGGGATTAATATAGCATAATTAGTAAATAAAGCGATGTATCCCACGGCGGTCGATCGATGTCTTCTTCCTTGAGCCTGAAATAATGTATCCTAGAGCGGATAATCGACATCTTTTTTTGCACGAACAATGCTAATTCAGTTCACGCTCAACGCATTACTTATATTATACAATCATCGCAGTATGGGGAGTAAATCAAGGAAGAAATCCTTGATTCGAGCATGAGGCGAATCAGAAAAGGAGTCTCTTATTCAACAAGAGCAAAATTGGGGAATTACAATCTTAATTCTGACGTAGTTTCGCCTTATAAAACGATACATTCGTCTCACATATGCCGAGCAATTATGGTGACAAGACGCACAGGAAGGGAATCAAGGAGGAAGTACTTGATTCGATATGAGAGAAATCAGAGAAGAGGAATCTGATTGGAAATAGGCAATATCACGGCAATGCGAAGCAAACCACTATCAGAATTAAAATAAAGAATAACTACTCGGCATACTTTACACAATTCGCTGCCATGAAGGTCGGGGGTAGTTATTTGACTTAGCAGTGATGGGACTCCAGGACGAGGTCTAATAGGTTCCAAGGCTATATCCGGCTGACCGATGGGAAGGTCGGGATACTTTTGGTCGAAATTGACTTTAGACTATACAAACCAGGTTGCCAAAGTGGAAAACTTGGATTCCGTTGGCCAGAATTGCCAGCAAGGTCGGGGGAGCCATTTGACTTAGATGTGATGGGACTCCAGGACGAGGTCTCATAGGTTCCAAGGCTACATCCGGCTGACCGATGGGAGGGTCGGGATACTTTTGGTCGAAATTGACTTTAGACTATACAAACCAGGTTTCCAAAGTGGAAAACATGGATTCCGTCGGCCAGAATTGCCAGGAAGGTAGGGGGAAGACACTCGACTTAGCAGTGATTGGACACCAGGGAGAGGTCTCATAGGGTCCAAGGCTACATCCGGCTGACCGATGGGAGGGTCGGGATACTTTTGGCCGAAATTGACTTTTGACTATACAATCCAGGTTTCCAAAGTGCAAAACTTGGATTCCGTCGGGCGGAATTGCCAGGAAGGTCGGGGGTAGCCATTTGACTTAGCAGTGATGGGACTCCACGACGATGTCTCATAGGGACGAAGCCTACATCCGGCTGACCCGTGGGAAGTTCGGGATACTTTTGGCCGAAATTGACTTTAGACTATACAAACCAGGTTTCCTAAGTAGAAAACTTGGGCTCCGTCGGGCAGAATTACCAGCAAGGTCGGGGGTAGCCATTTGACTTAGCAGTGATGGGACTCCAGGACGAGATCTCACAGGCACCAAGACTACATCCGGCGGACCGATGTGAAGGTCTGGATACTTTTGGTCGAAAATGACTTTAGACTATACAAACCAGGTTGCCAAAGTGGAAAACTTGGATTCCGTCGGCCAAAATTGCCAGGAAGGTCGGAGGAAGCCATTTGATTTAGCGGTGATTGGACACCAGGGAGAGGTCTCATAGGGACCAAGGCTACATCCGGCTGACCGATGGGAAGGTCGGGATTCTTTTGGTCGAAATTGACTTTAGACTATACAAACCAGGTTTTCAGAGTGGAAAACTTAGATTCCGTCGGCCAGACTTGCCAGGAAGGTCGGGGGAAGACACTCGACTTAGCAGTGATTGGACACCAGGGAGAGGTCTCATAGGGTCCAAGGCTACATCCGGCTGACCGATGGGAGGGTCGGGATACTTTTGGCCGAAATTGACTTTTGACTATACAATCCAGGTTTCCAAAGTGCAAAACTTGGATTCCGTCGGGCAGAATTGCCAGGAAGGTTGGGGGTAGCCATTTGACTTAGCAGTGATGGGACTCCACGAGGATGTCTCATAGGGACGAAGCCTACATCCGGCTGACCCGTGGGAAGTTCGGGATACTTTTGTTCGAAATTGCCTTTAGACTATACAAACCAGGTTTCCTAAGTAGAAAACTTGGGCTCCGTCGGGCAGATTTGCCTGGAAGGTCGGAGGTAGCCATTTGACTTAATAGTGATAGGACTCCAGGACGAGGTGTCATAGGGACCAAGGCTACATCCGGCTGACCGATGGGAAGGTCGGGATACTTTTGGTCGAAATTGATTTTAGACTATACAATCCAGGTTTCCAAAGTGGAAAACTTGGATTCCGTCGGGCAGAATTGCCATGAAGGTCGGGGGTAGTCACTTTCCTTAGCAGTGATGGGACTCCAGGACGATGTCTCATAGGGACGAAGGCTACATCCGGCTGACCGATGGGAAGGTCGGGATACTTTTGGTCGAAATTGACTTTAGACTAAACAATCCAGGTTTCCAAAGTGGAAAACTTGGATTCCGTCGGCCAGAATTGCCAGGAAGGTCGGGGGGAGCCATTTGACTTAGCAGTGATTGGACACCAGGACGAGGTCTCATAGGTTCCAAGGCTACATCCGGCCGACCGATGGGAAGGTCTGGGTACATTTGGTCGAAAATGACTTTCGACTATACAATCCAGGTTTCCAAAGTGCAAAACTTCCATTCCGTCAGGGCAGAATTGCCAGGAAGGTCGGGGGTAGCCATTTGACTTAGCTGTGATGGGAGTCCAGGACGAGGTCTCATAGGGACCAAGGCTACATCTGGCTGACCGATGGGAAGCTCTGGATACTTTTGGCCGATAATGACTTTAGACTATACAATCCAGGTTTCCAAAGTGCAAAACTTGGATTCCGTCGGGCAGAATTGCCAGAAAGGTCGGGGGTAGCCATTTGACTTAGCAGTGATGGGACTCCAGGACCATGTCTCATAGGAACGAAGGCTACATCCGGCTGACCGATGGGAAGGTCGGGATACTTTTGGTCGAAATTGACTTTAGACTATACAATCCAGGTTTCCAAAGTGGAAAACTTGGATTCCGTCGGGCAGAATTGCCAGGAAGGTCGGGGGTAGCCATTTGACTTAGCAGTGATGGGACTCCAGGACGATGTCTCATAGGGTCCAAGGCTACATCCGGCTGACCGATGGGAAGGTCGGGATACTTTTGGTCGAAATTGACTTTAGAATATACAATCCAGGTTTCCAAAGTGAAAAACTTGGATTCCGTCGGGCAGAATTGCCAGGAAGGTCGGGGGTAGCTATTTGACTTAGCAGTGATTGGACACCAGGGCGAGGTCTCATAGGGACCAATCCTACATCCGGCTGACCCGTGGGAAGTTCGGGATACTTTTGGTCGAAATTGACTTTAGACTATACAATCCAGGTTTCCAAAGTGCAAAACTTGGATTCCGTCGGGCAGAATTGCCAGGAAGGTCGGGGGTAGCCGTTTGACTTAGCAGTGATGGGACTCCAGAACGATGTCTCATAGGGTCCAAGGCTACATCCGGCTGACCGATGGGAAGGTCGGGATACTTTTGGTCGAAATTGACTTTAGACTATACAATCCAGGTTTCCAAAGTGATAAACTTGGATTCCGTCGGGCAGAATTGCCAGGAAGGTCGGGGGTCCCTATTTGACTTAGCAGTGATTGGACACCAGGGCGAGGTCTCATAGGGACCAAGGCTACATCCGGCTGACCGATGGGAGGGTCGGGATACTTTTGGTCGAAATTGACTTTTGACTATACAATCCAGGTTTCCAAAGTGCAAAACTTGGATTCCGTTGGGCAGAATTGCAAGGAAGGTCGGGGGTAGCTATTTGACTTAGCAGTGATGGGACGATAGGACGATGTCTCATAGGGACGAAGACTACATCCGGCTGACCGATGGGACGGTCCGGATACTTTTGGTCGAAATTGACTTTAGACTATACGATCCAGGTTTCCAAAGTGCAAAACTTGGATCCCGTCGGGCAGAATTGCCAGGAAGGTCGGGGGTAGCCATTTGACTTAGCAGTGATGGGACTCCACGAGGATGTCTCATAGGGACGAAGCCTACATCCGGCTGACCCGTGGGAAGTTCGGGATACTTTTGGTCGAAATTGACTTTAGACTATACAAACCAGGTTTCCTAAGTAGCAAACTTGGATTCCGTCGGCCGGAATTGCCAGGAAGGTCGGGGGAGTCATTTGACTTTGCTGTGATGGGACTCCAGGACGAGGTCTCATAGCGACCAAGGCTACATCCGGCTGACCGATGGGAGGGTCGGGATACTTTTGGTCGAAAGTGACTTTAGACTATACAATCCAGGTTACCAAAGTGCAAAACTTGCATTCCGTCAGGGCAGAATTGCCAGGAAGGTCGGGGGTAGCCATTTGACTTATCTGTGATGGGAGTCCAGGACGAGGTCTCATAGGGACCAAGGTTACATCTGGCTGACCGATGGGAAGCTCTGGATACTTTTGGCCGAAAATGACTTTAGACTATACAATCCAGGTTTCCTAAGTGGAAAAATTGGATTCCGTCGGCCGGAATTGCGAGGAAGGTCGGGGGAGCCATTTGACTTAGCAGTGGTGGGACTCCAGGACGAGGTCTCATAGGGACCAAGGCTACATCCGGCTGACCGATGGGAGGGTCGGGATACTTTTGGTCGAAATTGACTTTAGACTATACAATCCAGGTTTCCAAAGTGGAAAACTTGGATTCCGTCGGGCAGAATTGCCATGAAGGTCGGGGGTAGTCATTTGAGTTAGCAGTGATGGGACTCCAGGACGATGTCTCATAGGGTCCAAGGCTACATCCGGCTGACCGATGGGAAGGTCGGGATACTTTTTTTCGAAATTGACTTTAGACTATACAATCCAGGATTCCAAAGTGCAAAACTTGGATTCCGTCCGCCAGAATTGCCAGGAAGGTCGGGGGAGCCCTTTGACTTTGCAGTAATTGGACACCAGGGAGAGGTTTCATAGGGACCAAGGCTACATCCGGCTGACCGGTGGGAGGGTCGGGATACTTTTGGTCGAAAGTGACTTTAGACTATACAAACCAGGTTTCGAAAGTGGAAAACTTGGATTCCGTCGGCCGGAATTGCCAGGAAGGTCGGGGGAGTCATTTGACTTAGCTGTGATGTGACTCCAGGACGAGGTCTCATAGGGACCAAGGCTACATCCGGCTGACCGTTGGGAAGGTCTGGATACTTTTCGTCGAAATTGACTTTAGACTATACAAACCAGGTTTTCAAAGTGGAAAACTTGGATTCCGTCGGCCGGAATTGCGAGGAAGGTCGGGGGAGCCATTTGACTAAGCTGTGATGGGACTCCAGGACGAGGACTCATAGGTTCCAAGGCTACATCCGGCCGACCGATGGGAAGGTCGGTATACTTTTGATCGAAAATGACTTTCGACTATACAATCCAGGTTTCCAAAGTGCAAAACTTGCATTCCGTCACGGCAGAATTGCCAGGAAGGTCGGGGGTAGCCATTTGACTTATCTGTGATGGGAGTCCAGGACGAGGTCTCATAGGGACCAAGGCTACATCCGGCTGACCGATGGGAAGGTCGGGATACTTCTTTTCGAAATTGACTTTAGACTATACAATCCAGGTTTCCAAAGTGCATAACTTGGATTCCGTCGGGCAGAATGGCCAGGAAGGTCGGGGGTAGCCATTTGACTTAGCAGTGATGGGACTCCAGGATGATGTCTCATAGGGACGAATGCTACATCCGGCTAACCGATGGGAAGGTCGGGATACTTTTGGTCGAAATTGACTTTCGACTATACAATCTAGGTTTCCAAAGTGGAAAACTTGGATTCCGTCGGCCGGAATTGCCAGGAAGGTCGGGGGAGTCATTTGACTTTGCTGTGATGGGACTCCAGGACGAGGTCTCGTAGGGACCAAGGCTACATCCGGCTGACCGATGGGAGGGTCGGGATACTTTTGGTCGAAAGTGACTTTAGACTATACAATCCAGGATTCCAAAGTGGAAAACTTGGATTCCGTCCGCCAGAGTTGCCAGGAAGGTCGGGGGAGCCCTTTGACTTTGCAGTAATTGGACACCAGGGAGAGGTCTCATAGGGACCAAGGCTACATCCGGCTGACCGATGGGAAGGTCGGGATACTTTTGGTCGAAATTGACTTTAGACTATACAAACCAGGTTGCCAAAGTGGAGAACTTGGATTCCGTCGGGCAGAATTGCCAGGAAGGTCGGGGGAGTCATTTGACTTAGCAGTGATGGGACTCCACGACGATGTCTCATAGGGACGAAGCCTACATCCGGCTGACCCGTGGGAAGTTCGGGATACTTTTGGTCGAAATTGACTTTAGACTATACAATCCAGGTTTCCTAAATAGAAAACTTGGATTCCGTCGGCCATAATTGCCAGGAAGGTCGGGTGTAGCCATTTGAATTAGCAGTGATGGGACTCCAGGGCGAGATCTCATAGGGACCAAGGCTACATCCGGCTGACCGATGGGAAGGTCTGGATACTTTTGGTCGAAAATGACTTTAGACTATACAATCCAGGTTTCCAAAGTGGAAAACTTGGATTCCGTCCGATGGAATTGCCAGGAAGGTCGGGGGAGCCATTTGACTTTGCAGTAATTGGACACCAGGGAGAGGTCTCATAGGGACCAAGGCTACATCCGGCTGACCGGCGAGAGGATCGGGATACTGTAGGTCGAAATTGACTTTAGACTATACAGACCAGGTTTCCAAAGTGGAAAACTTGGATTCCGTCGGCCGGAATTGCCAGCAAGGTCGGGGGAGTCATTTGACTTAGCTGTGATGGGACTCCAGGACGAGGTCTCATAGGGACCAAGGCTACATCCGGCTGACCGATGGGAAGGTCGGGATACTTTTGGTCGAAATTGACTTTAGACTATACAGTCCAGGTTTCCAAACTGGAAATCTTGGATTCCGTCGGCCAGAAGTGCCAGGAAGGTCGGGTGTAGCCATTTGACTTAGCAGTGATGGGACTCCAGGACGAGGTCTCATAGGGACCAAGGCTACATCCGGCAGACCGATGGGAAGGTCGGGATACTTTTGGTCTAAATTATCTTTAGACTATACAATCCAGGTTGCCACAGTGGAAAACTTGGATTCCGTCGGCCAGAATTTCCAGGAAGGTAGGGGGTAGCCATTTGACTTAGCAGTGATAGGACTCCAGGGCGAGGTCTCATAGGTTCCAAGGCTGCATCCGGCTGACCGATGGGAAGGTCGGGATATTTTGGTCAAAATGACTTTAGACTATACAAACCAGGTTTCCAAAGTGGAAAACTTCTATTCCGTCGGCCGGATTGCCAGGAAGGTCGGGGGAGCCATTTGACTTAGCTGTGATGGGACACAAGGACGAGGTCTAATAGCGCCCAAGGCTACATCCAGCTGACCGATGGGAAGGTATGGATACTTTTGGTCGAAAATGACTTTAGACTATACAAACCAGGTTGCCAAAGTGGAAAACTTGGATTCCGTCTGCCGGTATTGCCAGGAAGGTCGGGGATAGCCATTTGACTTTACAGTGAGGGGACTCCAGGACGATGTCTCATAGGGACGAAGGCTACATCCGGCTGACCGATGGGAAGGTCGGGATACTTTTGGTCGAAATTGACTTTAGACTAAACAATCCAGGTTTTCAAAGTGGAAAACATGGATTCCGTCGGCCGGAATTGCCAGGAAGGTCGGGGGAAGCCATTTGACTTAGCAGTGATTGGACACCACGGCGAGGTCTCATACGGAAAAAGGTTACATCCGACAGACCGATGGGAAGGTCGGAATACTTTTGGTCGAAATAAACTTTAGACTATACAAGCCAGGTTTCCAAAGTGGAAAACTTGGATTCCGTCGGGCAGAATTTTCAGCAAGGTCGAGGGTTGCCATTTGACTTAGCAGTGATGGGACTCCAGGACGAGGTCTCAGGTTCCAAGGCTACATCCGGCTGACCGATGGGAAGGTCGGGATACTTTTGGTCGAAATTGACTTTAGACTATACAAAGCAGGTTTCCAAAGTGCAAAACTTGGATTCCGTCGGCAGAATTGCCAGGTTGGTCGGGGGAAGCCATTCGACTTAGCACAGATTGGACACCAGGGAGAGGTCTCATAGGGACCAAGGCTACATCCGGCTGACCGATGGGAGGGTCGGGATACTTTTGGTCGAAATTGACCTTAGACTATACAATCCAGGTTTCCAAAGTGGAAAACTCGGATTCCGTCGGGAAGAATTGCCATGAAGGTCGGGGGTAGTCATTTGACATAGCAGAGATGGGACTCCAGGACGAGATCTAATAGCGACCAAGGCTACATCCGGCTGATCGATGAGAAGTTCGGGATACTTTTGGTCGAAATTGACTTTAGACTAAACAATCCACGTTTCCAAAGTGGAAAACTTGGATTCCGTCGACCAGAATTGCCAGGAAGGTCGGGGGTAGCCATTTGACTTAGCAGTGATTGGACACCTAGGCGAGGTCTCAAAGGGACCAAGGCTACATCCGAATGACCGATGTGAAGTTCGGGAAACTTTTGGTCGAAATTGACTTTAGACTATACAATCCAGGTTTCCAAAGTGCAAAACTTGGATTCCGTCGGCAGAATTGCCAGGTAGGTTGGGGGTAGCCATTTGACTTAGCAGTGATGGGACTCCAGGACGACGTCTCATAGGGACGAAGGCTACATCCGGCTGACCCATGGGAAGTTCTGGATACTTTTGGTCGAAATTGACTTTAGACTATACAAAGCAGGTTTCCAAAGTGCAAAACTTGGATTCCGTCGGCAGAATTGCCAGGTTGGTCGGGGGTAGCCATTTCACTTAGCAGTGATGGGACTCCAGGACGATGTCTTATGGGGACGAAGGCTACATCCGGCTGACCAATGGGAAGGTCGGGATACTTTTGGTCGAAAATGACTTTAGACTATACAAACCAGGTTTCCAAAGTGCAAAACTTGGATTCCGTCGGCAGAATTGCCAGGTAGGTCGGGGGTAGCCATTTGCCTTAGCAGTGATGGGACTCCAGGACGAGGTCTCATAGGGACCAAGGCTATATCCGGCTGACCGATGGGAAGGTCGGGATACTTTTGGTCGAAAATGTCTTTAGACTATACAAACCAGGTTTTCAAAGTGGAAAACTTGGATTCCGTCGGCCGGAATTGCGAGGAAGGTCGGGGGAGCCATTTGACTTAGCTGTGATGGGACTCCAGGACGAGATCTCATAGGGACCAAGGCTACATCCGGCTGACCGATGAGAAGGTCTGGATACTTTTGGTCGGAAATGACTTTAGACTATACAAAGCAGGTTTCCAAGGTGCAAAACTTGGATTCCGTCGGCAGAATTGCCAGGTAGGTCGGGGGTAGCCATTTGACATAGCAGTGATGGGACTCCAGGACGATGTCTCATAGGGACGAAGTCTACATCCGCCTGACCCATGGGAAGTTCGGGATACTTTTGGTCAAAATTGACTTTAGACTATACACACCAGGTTTCCGAAGTGCAAAACTTGGATTCCGTCGGGCAGAATTGCCAGGAAGGTCGGGGGTATTCATTTGACTTAGCAGTGATGGGACTCCAGGACGAGGTCTCAGGTTCCATGGCTACATCCGGCTGACCGATGGGAACTTCGGAATACTATTAGTCGAAATTGACTTTAGACTATACAAACCAGGTTGCTAAAGTGGAAAACTTGGATTCCGTCGGCCAAAATTGCCAGGAAGATCGGGGGTAGCCATTTGACTTAGCAGCGATTGGACACCAGGGCGAGGTCTCATAGGGACCAAGGCTACATCCGGCTGACCGATGTGAAGTTCGGGAAACTTTTGGTCGAAATTGACTTTAGACTATACAATCCAGGTTTCCAAAGTGCAAAACTTGGATTCCGTCGGGCAGAATTGCCAGGAAGGTCAGGGGAAGCCATTTGACTTAGCGGTGATTGGACACCAGGGGGAGGTCTCATAGGGGCCAAGGCTACATCCGTCTGATAGATGGGAAGGCCTGGATACTTTTGGTTGAAAATGACTTTACACTATACAAACCAGATTGCCAAAGTGGAAAACTTGGATTCCGTCGGTCAGAATTGCCAGGAAGGTCGGGTGTAGCCATTTGACTTAGCAGTGATGGGACTCCAGGACGAGGTCTCATAGGTTCCAAGGCTACATCCGGCTGACCGATGGGAAGGTCGGGATACTTTTGGTCGAAATTGACTTTAGACTATACAGTCCAGGTTTCCAAAGTGCAAAACTTGCATTCCGTCGGGGCAGAATTGCCAGGAAGGTCGGGGGTAGTCATTTGACTTAGCAGTGATGGGACTCCGGGACGAGGTCTCATAGGTTCCATGGCTACATCCGGCTGACCGATGGGATGGTCGGGATACTTTTGGTCGAAATTGGCTTTAGACAATACAATCCAGGTTTCCAAAGTGCAAAACTTGGATTCCGTCGGGCAGAATTGCCAGGAAGGTCGGTGGTAGCCATTTGACTTAGCAGTGATGGGACTCCACGACGACGTCTCATAGGGACGAAGGCTACATCCGGCTGACCCATGGGATGTTCGGTATACTTTTGGTCGAAATTGACTTTAGACTATACAAACCAGGTTTCCAAAGTGGAAAACATGGATTCCGTCGGCCAGAATTGCCAGGAAGGTAGGGGGAGCCATTTGACTTAGATGTGATGGGACTCCAGGACGAGGTCTCATAGGGACCAATGCTACATCCGGCTGACCGATGGGAAGGTCGGGATACTTTTGGTCGAAATTGACTTTAGACTATACAATCCAGGTTTCCAAAGTGCAAAACTTGGATTCCGTTGACCAGAATTGCCAGGAGGGTCGGGGGAAGCCATTTCGACTTAGCAGTGATGAGACTCCAGGACGAGGTCTCATAGGTTCCATGGCTACATCCTGCTGACCGATGGGAAGTTCGTGATACTTTTGGTCGAAATTGACTTTAGACTATACAATCCAGGTTTCCAAAGTGCAAAACTTGGATTCCGTCGGGCAGAATTGCCAGGAAGGTCGGGGGAAGCCATTTGACTTAGCGGTGATGGGACATCACGACGATGTCTCATAGGGACGAAGGCTACATCCGGCAGACCCATGGGAAGTTCGGGATACTTTTGTTCGAAAATGACTTTAGACTATACAATCCAGGTTTCCAAAGTGCAAAACTTGGATTCCGTCGGGCAGAGTTGCCAGCAAGGTCGGGGGTAGTCATTTGACTTAGCAGTGATTGGACACCAGGGCGAGGTCTCATAGGGACCAAGGCTACATCCGGCTGACCGATGGGAAGGTCGGGATACTTTTGGTCGAAAATGACTTTAGACAATACAAACCAGGTTGCCAAAGTGGAAAACTTGGATTCCGTCAGCCAGAATTGCCAGGAAGGTCGGGCGGTAGCCATTTGACTTAGCAGTGATGGCACTCCAGGACGACGTCTCATAGGTTCCAAGGCTACATCCTGCTGACCGATGGGAAAGTCGGGATTCTTTTGGACAAAATTGACTTTAGACTATTCGATCCAGGTTTCCAAAGTGCAAAACTTGGATTCCGTCGGGCAGAATTGCCAGAAAGTTCGGGGGTAGCCATTTGACTTAGCAGTGATTGGACACCAGGGCGAGGTGTCATAGGGACCAAGGCTACATCCGTCTGACCGATGGGAAGCTCTAGATACTTTTGGTCGAAAATGACTTTAGACTATTCAAACCAGGTTGCCAAAGTGGAAAACCTGGATTCCGTCGGCCACAATTGCCAGGAATGTCGGGGGTAGCCATTTGACTTAGCAGTGATGGGACGCCAGAACGAGATCTCATACGGACTAAGGCTACATCCGGCAGACCGATGGGAAGGTCGGGATACTTTTGGTCGAAATTGACTTTAGACAATAGAAATCAGGTTTCCAAAGTGGAAAACTTGGATTCCGTCGGGCAGAGTACACAGGAATTCCGGGGGTAGCTGCCATTTGACATAGCAGTGATGGCACTCAAGGACGAGGTCTAATAGCGCCCAAGGCTACATCCAGCTGACTGATGGGAAGATCGGTATACTTTTGGTCGAAAATGACTTTAGACTATACAAACCAGATTGCCAAAGTGGAAACTTGGATTCCGTCGAGCAGAATTGCCAGGAAGGTCGGGGGTAGCCATTTTACTTAGCAGTGATTGGTCTCCAGGACGAGGTCTCATAGGGACCAAGGCTACATGCGGCTGACCGATGGGAAGGTCGGGATACTTTTAGTCGAAATTGACTTTAGACTATACAAACCAGGTTGACAAAGTGGAAAACTTGGATTCCGTCGGCCAGAATTGCCAGGAAGGTCGTGGGTAGCCATTTGACTTAGCAGTGATTGGACACCAGGGAGGGGTCTCATAGGGACCAAGGCTACATCCGGCTGACCGATGGGAAGGTCGGGATACTTTTGGTCGAAATTGTCTTTAGACTATACAATCCAGGTTTCCAAAGTGCCAAACTTGGATTCCGTCGGGCAGAATTGCCAGGAAGGTCGGGGGTAGCCATTTGACTTAGCAGTGTTTGGACTCCATGACGATGTGTCATAGGGACGAAGGCTACATCCGGCTGACCGATGGGAAGGTCGGGATACTTTTGGTCGAAATTGACTTTAGACTATACAAGCCAGGTTGCCAAAGTGGAAAACTTGGATTCCGTCGGGCAGAGTACACAGGAATGTCGGGGGTAGCTCCCATTTCACATAGCAGTAATTGGACACCAGGGAGGGGTCTCATAGGGACCAAGGCTACATCCGGCTGACCGATGGGCAGGTCGGGATACTTCTGGTCGAAATTGACTTTAGGCTACACAAACCAGGTTTTCAAAGTGGAAAACCTGGATTCCGTCGGCCGGAATTGCGAGGAAGGTCGGGGGAGCCATTTGACCTAGCTTTGAAGGGTCTCCAGGACGAGGTCTCATAGGTTCCAAGGCTACATTCGGCTGCCCGATGGGAAGGTCCGGATACTTTTGGTCGAAATTGACTTTTGACTATACAATCCAGGTTTCCGAAGAGGAAAACTTGGATTCCGTCGGCCGGAATTGCCAGGAAGGTCGGGTGTAGCCATTTGACTTAGCAGTGATGGGACTCCAGGACGAGATCTCTCAGGGACCAAGGCTACATCCGGCTCACCGATGGGAAGGCCTGGATACTTTTGGTCGAAAATGACATTAGACTATACAAACCATGTTGCCAAATTGGAAAACTTGGATTCCGTTGGGCAGAATTGCCAGGAAGGTCGGGGGTAGCCATTTGACTTAGCAGTGATGGGACTCCAGGACGATGTCTCATAGGGACGGAGGCTACATCCGGCTGACCGATGGGAAGGTCGGGATACTTTTGGTCGAGTATGACTTTAGACCATACATACCAGGTTGCCAAAGTGGAAAACTTGGATTCCGTCGGCCAGAATTGCCAGGAAGGTCGGGGGTAGCCATTTGACTTAGCAGTGATGGGACTCCAGGACGATGTCTCATAGGGACGAAGGCTACATCGGGCTGACCGATGGGAAGGTCGGGATACTTTTGGTCGAAATTGACTTTAGACAATAGAAATCAGGTTTCCAAAGTGGAAAACTTGGATTCCGTCGGGCAGAGTACACAGGAATGTCGGGGGTAGCTGCCATTTGACATAGCAGTGATGGGACTCAAGGACGAGGTCTAATAGCGCCCAAGGCTACATCCAGCTGACTGATGGGAAGATCGGTATACTTTTGGTCGAAAATGACTTTAGACTGTACAAACCAGATTGCCAAAGTGGAAACTTGGATTCCGTCGAGCAGAATTGCCAGGAAGGTCGGGGGTAGCCATTTTACTTAGCAGTGATTGGACTCCAGGACGAGGTCTCATAGGGACCAAGGCTACATGCGGCTGACCGATGGGAAGGTCGGGATACTTTTAGTCGAAATTGACTTTAGACTATACAAACCAGGTTGCCAAAGTGGAAAACTTGGATTCCGTCGGCCAGAATTGCCAGGAAGGTCGTGGGTAGCCATTTGACATAGCAGTGATTGGACACCAGGGAGGGGTCTCATAGGGACCAAGGCCACATCCGTCTGACCGATGTGAAGGTCGGGATACTTTTGGTCGAAATTGACTTTAGACAATACAATACAGGCTTCCAAAGTGCAAAACTTGGATTCCGTCGGGCAGAGTTGCCAGGAAGGTCTGGGGTAGTCATTTGTCTTAGCAGTGATAGGACTCCAGGACGAGGTCTCACAGGTTCCAATGCTACATCCGACTGACCAATGGGAAGTTCGGGATACTTTTGGTCGAAATTGACTTTAGACTATACAAACCAGGTTTTCAAAGCGCAAAACTTGGATTCCGTCGGGCAGAATTGCCAGGAATATCGGGGGTAGCCATTTGACTTAGCAGTGATGGGACTCCAGGACGATGTCTCATAGGGACGAAGGATACATCCGGCTGACCGATGGGAAGGTCGGGATACTTTTGGTCGAAATTGACTTTAGACTATACAATTCGGATTTCCAAAGTGGAAAACTTGGATTCCGTCGGCCAGAATTGCCGGGAAGGTCGGGGGAAGCCATTTGACTTAGCTGTGATGGGACTCCAGGACGAGGTCTCATAGGTTCCAAGGCTACATCCGACTGACCAATGGGAAGTTCGGGATACTTTTGGTCGAAATTGACTTTAGACAATACAATACAGGCTTCCAAAGTGCAAAACTTGGATTCCGTCGGGCAGCGTTGCCAGGAAGGACGGGGGTAGTCATTTGACTTAGCAGTGATGGGACTCCACGACGAGGTCTCATAGGGACCAAGGCTACATCCAGCTGACCGATGGGAAGTTCGGGATACTTTTGGTCGAAATTGCCTTTACACTATACAATCCAGGTTTCCAAAGTGCAAAACTTGGATTCCGTCGGGCAGAATTGCCAGGAAGGTCGGGGGTAGTCATTTGATTTAGCAGTGATGGGACTCCAGGACGAGGTCTCATAGGTTCCAAGGCTACATCCGGCTGACCGATGGGAAGTTCGGGATACTTTTGGTCGAAATTGACTTTAGACTATACAAACCAGGTTGCCAAAGTGGAAAACTTGGATTCCGTCGGGCAGAATTGCCAGGAAGGTCGAGGGTAGCCATTTGACATAGCAGTGATGGGACTCCACGACGATGTCTCATAGGGACGAAGGCTACATCCGGCTGACCGATGGGAAGGTCGGTATACTTTTCGTCGAAATTGACTTTAGACAATACAATCCAGGTTTCCAAAGTGCAAAACTTGGATTCCGTCGGGCAGAATTGTCAGGAAGGTCGGGGGTAGCCATTTGACTTAGCAGTGATGGGACTCCAGGACGATGTCTTATAGGGACGAAGGCTACATCCGGCTGACCTATGGGAAGGTCGGGATACTTTTGGTCGAAATTGACTGTAGACTATACAAACCAGGTTTTCAAAGTTGAAAACTTGGATTCCGTCGGCCGGAATTGCGAGGAAGGTCGGGGGTAGTCATTTGACTTAGCAGTGATGGGACTCCAGGACGAGGTCTCATAGGTTCCATGGCTACATCTGGCTGACCGATGGGAAGGTCGGGATACTTTTGGTCGAAACTGGCTTTAGACTATACAATCCAGGTTTCCAAAGTGCAAAACTTGGATTCCGTCGGGCAGAATTGCCAGGAAGGTCGGGGGTAGACATTTGCCTTAGCAGTGACTGGACACCAGAGCGAGGTCTCATAGGGATGAAGGCTACATCCGGCTGACCCATGGGAAGTTCGGGACACTTTTGGTCGAAATTGACTTTGGGCTATACAATCCAGGTTTCCAAAGTGCAAAACTTGGATTCCGTCGGGCACAATTGCCAGGAAGGTCGGGGGTAGCCATTTGTCTTAGCAGTGATTGGACACCAGGGCGAGGTCTCATAGGGACCGATGCTTCACCCGGCTGACCGATGGGAAGGCCTGAATACTTTGGTCGAAATTGACTTTAGACTATACAAACCAGGTTTCTAAAGTGGAAAACTTGGATTCCGTCGGGCAGAATTGCCAGGAAGGTCGGGGGAAGGAATTTGACTTAGAAGTGATTGCACACCTGGGAGAGGTCTCATGGGGCCAAGGCTACATCCGACTGACCGATGGGAAGGTCGGGATACTTTTGGTCGAAATTAACTTTAGACTAAACAATCCAGGTTTCCAAAGTGGAAAACTTCTGTTCCGTCGGGCAGAATTGCCAGGACGGTCGGGGGAAACCATTTGACTTCGCCGTGATGGGACTCCAGGGCGAGGTCTAATAGCGACCAAGGCTACATCCGGCTGACCGATGGGAAGGTCTGGATACTTTTGGTTGAAAATGACTTTAGACTATACAAACCAGGTTTCCAAAGTGGAAAACTTGGATTCCGTCGGCCGGAATTGCCAGGAAGGTCAGGGGAGTCATTTGACTTAGCTGTGATGGGACTCCAGGACGAGGTCTCATAGGGACCAAGGCCACGTCCGGCTGACCGATGGGAAGGTCGGGATACTTTTGGTCGAAATTGACTTTAGACTATACAATCCAGGTTGCCAAAGTGGAAAACTTGGATTCCGTCGGCCAGAATTGCCAGGAAGGTCGGGGGTAGTCATTTGACTTAGCAGTGATGGGACTCCAGCACGAGGTCTCATATGTTCCAAGGCTACATCCGACTGACCAATGGGAAGTTCGGGATACTTTTAGTCGAAATTGACTTTAGACTATACAAACCAGGTTTCCAAAGTGCAAAACTTGGATTCCGTCGGTCAGAATTGCCAGGAAGGTCGGGGGTAGCCATGTGACTTAGCAGTGATGGGACTCCAAGACGAAATCTAATAGCGGCCAAGGCTACATCCGGCTGACCGATGAGAAGTTCGGGATACTTTTGGTCGAAATGCACTTTAGACTAAACAATCCAGGTTTCCAAAGTGGAAAACTTGGATTCCGTCGGCAAGAATTGCCAGGAAGGTCGGGGGTAGCCATTTGACTTAGCAGTGATGGTACTCGAGGACGAGATCTCATAGGGACCAAGGCTACACCCGGCTGACCGATGGGAAGGTCGGGATACTTTTGGTCGAAATTGACTTTAGACTATACAATCCAGGTTTCCAAAGTGCAAAACTTCGATTCCGTCGGGGCAGAATTGCCAGGAAGGTCGGGAGTAGTCATCTGACTTAGCAGTGATGGGACTCCTGGACGAGGTCTCATAGGTTCCAAGGCTACATCCGGCTGACCGATGGAAAGGTCGGGATAATTTTGGTCGAAATTGACCATAGACTATACAATCCAGGTTTCCAAAGTGGAAAACTTGGATTCCGTCCGGCAGAATTGCCATGAAGGTCGGGGGTAGTCATTTGACTTAGCAGTGATTGGACACCAGGGAGAGGTCTCATAGGGACGAAGGCTACATCCGACTGACCCATGGGAAGTTCGGGATACTTTTGGTCGAAATTGTCTTTAGACAATACAATCCATGTTTCCAAAGTGCCAAACTTGGATTCCGTCGGGCAGAATTGCCAGGAAGGTCGAGGGTAGCCATTTGACTTAGCAGTGTTTGGACTCCATGACGATGTGTCATAGGGACGAAGGCTACATCCGGCTGACCGATGGGAAGGTCGGGATACTTTTGGTCGAAATTGACCTTAGACTATACAATCCAGGTTTCCAAAGTGGAAAACTTGGATTCCGTCGGGCAGAATTGGCATGAAGGTCGGGGGTAGTCATTTGACTTAGCAGTAATTGGACACCTGGGCGAGGTCTCATAGAGACCAAGGCTACATCCGGCGGACCGATGGGAAGGTCTGGATACTTTTGGTCGAAAATGACTTTAGACTATACAAACCAGGTTGCCAAAGTGGAAAACTTGGATTCCGTCGGCCAGAATTGCCAGGAAGGTCGGGGGTAGCCATTTGACTTAGCAGTGATGGGACTCCGGGACGAGATCTCATAGGGACCAAGGCTACATCCGGCTGACCGATGGGCAGGTCGGGATACTTCTGGTCGAAATTGACTTTAGGCTATACAAACCAGGTTTTCAAAGTGGAAAACTTGGATTCCGTCGGCCAGAATTGCCAGGAAGGTCGGGGGAAGCCATTTGACTTAGCTGTGATGGGACTCCAGGACGAGGTCTCATAGGTTCCAAGGCTACATCCGACTGACCAATGGGAAGTTCGGGATACTTTTGGTCGAAACTGGCTTTAGACTATACAATCCAGGTTTCCAAAGTGCAAAACTTGGATTCCGTCGGGCAGAATTTCCAGGAAGGTCGGGGGTAGCCATTTGACTTAGCAGTGATGGGACTACACGACGATGTCTCATAGGGACGAAGGCTACATCCGGCTGACCCTTGGGAAGTTCGGGACACTTTTGGTCGAAATTGACTTTGGGCTATACAATCCAGGTTTCCAAAGTGCAAAACTTGGATTCCGTCGGGCAGAATTGCCAGGAAGGTCGGGGGTAGCCATTTGTCTTAGCAGTGATTGGACACCAGGGCGAGGTCTCATAGGGACCGATGCTTCATCCGGCTGACCGATGGGAAGGCCTGAATACTTTGGTCGAAATTGACTTTAGACTATACAAACCAGGTTTCTAAAGTGGAAAACTTGGATTCCGTCGGGCAGAATTGCCAGGAAGGTCGGGGGAAGGAATTTGACTTAGAAGTGATTGCACACCTGGGAGAGGTCTCATGGGGCCAAGGCGACATCCGGCTGACCGATGGGAAGGTCGGGATACTTTTAGTCGAAATTGACTTTAGATTATACAAACAAGGTTTCCAAAGTGGAAAACTTGGAATCCGTCAGCACGAATTGCCAGGAAGGTCGGGGGTGCCATTTGTCTTAGCTGTGATGGGACTCCAGGACGATGTCTCATAGGGACGAAGGCTACATCCGGCTGACCGATGGGAAGGTCGGGATACTTTTGGTCGAAATTGACTGTAGACTATACAAACCAGGTTTCCCAAGTGGAAAACTTGGACTCCGTCGGGCAGAATTGCCAGGAAGGTCGGTGGTAGTCATTTGACTTAGCAGTGAGGGGAATCCAGGACGAGGTCTCATAGGTTCCAAGGCTACATTCGGCTGACCGATGGGAAGGTCGGGATACTTTTTGTCGAAATTGAATTTAGACTAAACAAACCAGGTTTCCAAAGTGCAAAACTTGGATTCCGTCGGCAGAATTGCCAGGTAGGTTGGGGGTAGCCATTTGACTTAGCAGTGATGGGACTCCAGGACGATGTCTCATAGGGACGAAGGCTACATCCGGCTGACCCATGGGAAGTTCTGGATACTATTGGTCGCAATTGACTTTAGAGTATACAATCCAGGTTTCCAAAGTGCAAAACTTGGATTCCGTCGGGCAGAATTGCCAGGAATGTCGGGGGTAGCCATTTGACTTAGCAGTGATGGGACTCCAGGGCGAGGTCTCATAGGTTCCATGGCTACATCCGGCTGACCGATGGGAAGGTCGGGATACTTTTGGTCGAAATTGGCTTTAGACTATACAATCCAGGTTTCCAAAGTGCAAAACTTCGATTCCGTCGGGCAGAGTTGCCAGGAAGGACGGGGGTAGTCATTTGACTTAGCAGTGATTGGACACCAGGGCGAGGTCTCATAGGGACCAAGGCTACATCCGGCTGACCGATAGGAAGGTCTGGATACTTTCGTTCGAAAATGACTTTAGACTATACAATCCAGGTTGCCAAAGTGGAAAACTTGGATTCCGTCGGCCACAATTGCCAGGAAGGTCGGGGGTAGCCATTTGACTTAGCAGTGATGGGACTCCAGGACGAGATCTCATAGGGACCAAGGCTACATCCGGCTGACCGATGGGAAGGTCTGGATACTTTTGGTCGGAAATGACTTTAGACTATACAAACCAGGTTGCCAAAGTGGAAAACTTGGATTCCGTCGGCCAGAATGGCCAGGAAGGTCGGGGGTAGCCATTTGACTTAGCAGTGATGGGACTCCAGGACGATGTCTCATAGGGACGAAGGCTACATCCGGCTGACCGATGGGAAGGTCGGGATACTTTTGGTCGAAATTGACTTTAGACTATACAATCCAGGTTTCGAAAGTGCAAAACTTGGATTCCGTCGGGCAGAATTGCCAGGAAGATCGGGGGAGCCATTTGACTTAGCTGTGATGGGACTCCAGGACGTGGTGCCTACGCATCGGTCGCAGATATGCCGAGCAATTATCGGACCAAGATGCAAAGGGAGCGAAACAAGAAAGAAGTCCTTAATTCGACAACTGGGAAAATCGGAGAAGAAGTCTCCGATTAAAAAGGGGGGTGACGCGAGCAAACCGTGATCAGACCAGCCAGACCACAGTCCCGAGTTACGGTGCCCTTCCTCTTTCGGATCAGCGGACGGCGACGTGCTCTTCGTAGGCTCCCGTTTACTTCCCAACGCCCGGCCCTGAGGTCAGACCTCAGGACTAGGGGCGGATTACGAAGAAGTAGGATCCTAGGAAGAGCAGTGCCGTGAGTCGTCGGCGCGAGCGCCACCCGGCTCACGCTTTGGCCGTCATGATCTTACTCGCGAGGCCGAACACCGAGATATGTGAACTGATGACTGACTGGCATCACACGGCCCGATGCACTTGCAAGCATGGTCAGGTGAACCGGATAAATGGAGACACAGGCGGAATCAGAGAAAGAAGCTAAAGAATAACTACTCGGCATATTTAACACAATTCGCAGCCATTGGCCTAGCACCATCCTCGACAGGGACTACTCTGACGGCGATGGTTCTAGTTTCCAGGTCCTCCACGTGGAGGTTGCTGCGAGAGACCCTGGGAGGTGGGTGGAAAACACAATTCCACCGACCTCCCTCCTTATTCTAAACCTTATGCTAAACGCAGTCGTCGGTATCGCACTTAAAAATAATCCCACGTCGGCTGTCTTCTTTCTTGAGTCTGAAATAAGGGAGTATCCCACGGCGGATGATCGACGTCTTCTTTCGCACGCTTAATTCTAACGCAGTTCAGTCGCAACGCTTCGCTTTAATTGTACAATCATCGCAGTGTAGGGAGAGAATCAAGGAAGAAGTCCTTGATTCAGTCATTCGAATCAGAGAAGAAGTCTCTGATTCAGCAAAGCAAAGTTAGGGGATACAATCTTAATTCTAACTTAGTTTCGCCGCACGAAACTACGCACTGGTCGCAGATATGCCGAGCAATTATCGGACCAAGAAGCGAAGGGAGCAAATCAAGGAAGAAGTCCTGGATTCGGCGATTGGAGAAATCAGAGAAGAAGTCTCTGATTGAAAAAGGAGGGTGACGCGAGCAAGCCGCGATCAACCGGCCAGACCACAGTCCCGAGTTACGATGCTCGTCCTCTTTCGGATCAGCGGACGACGACGTACTCTTCAGAGGCGCCCGTTAACTTCCCAACGCCCGGCCCTGTGGCTAGGCCACAGGACTAGGGGCGGATTACGAAGAAGTAGGATCCTAGGAAGAGCAGTGCCGTGGGCCGTCGGCGCGAGCACCACCCGGCCCACGGTGTGGCCGTCATGATCTTACTCGCGAGGCCGAACACCGAGGTACGTGAACTGCAGACCGACCGGCGTCACACGGCCCGATGCACTTGCAAACATGGTCAAGCGAACCGGATAGATGGAAACGAGCGAAGTGAGAATGAAGCTAAAGAATAACTACTCGGCATATTTTACACAATTCGCAGCTATTGGCCTAGCAACACCCTCGATAGAAGCTACTCTTCGGCGATGCTACTAGTTTCCAGGTCCACCACGTGGAGGTTGCTGCGAGGGACCCTGGGAGGTGGGTGGACATTGAATTCCACCGACCTCCCTTTCTAAATCTAATACTTATGTTTATCGCACTTATTCTATCGCTCTTAATGTTATACTAAGCCCTCGGCGGCTGTCTTCTTTCTTGAGTCTATTCTGAAATATTTGTAAAATGGCAACAAGGGAATTGTAAATTAACCACAGTAACACAAAATTAAAATTGTATTAAGAGAAAATGAATAATACATCGATGACAAACTAACATTAGATTACAATTAGATTATAAATTGATTATGGTGGGAACTGAAATAAGTAGATGTTAATTAAAAGGTACAGAAGGGTTTGTGTAGTAACACTTTTTACCGTCTGTATCAAAACGATTAAAGTTATGTAAATCAGAAGTACAATTAAATTAAGCTGAAAATAAAATTATACTGATATTAAAGTAAATGGAGGGAAAAAGGAAAGGAACTTTTTACCGAGCGTATTCTTCGAGCAGCAAGATTGCACGTTAAAGGGTTGCTTCTATGCTCTACCCCCATAGAAATAGAATCTTCTAATCCCCTCAGTCCACTCTGCAACAGAAACTGTCTTGCTCGATTAGTAGCTGAATATAATTTAAGACATTTAGCCTAAATCCTAAAACCTTAATATTCCCTGAAACAGAAGCACCAAGGATTAAATAAAGTAAATTAAAATTAATAAAGATACCATTTTCACCATACAATTGCATCTCATATTCCTCTCAAGCTTCTCTGCAACAGAAACTCACTTATTAGATAGTAAATTTTATTCTTCTACAGGGATATGAATATAAGGAGGGATGTTAAAAAAATGGGACTGTCCACTCTCTATTACACGTGCTATAAAAATCGCGGGAGTGGACCATCTCTTTCGCAACACTAATTTAAAGAATGTTCAAATATTTCAATAATAAACGCGAGAGGTGCATTACTGTTCGCCACGTTAATAAAATATGCAAAGGTCTCAATAAGTCTAAGGTCTCTACTTTAGAAATATAAAATTAAAACGCGGGGGTTTCAGTATCGATCGCAACTCTAATTTATTTAATATGGAATGGATAACTCGCGTGCACCAGTTTCATTATACGCAACGCTACGTTTAAGATCATGGGGCAGCCAATTCGGCTGCGAGGAACCACTGTTCGCAGTAATGCGAACTGCTTTGTGGTTCTTATGGTTCCAGCATACTTTTGAGCATTTTATACAACGCAACTCTAAGACAATGCCAAAAATTATTGTCGCGACACTAAGAAAAACGCGGAAGATCGGTATCGCAACGCTACTTTAATCAATGAGAGTTATATTTAATAAAGAGTATTCTATCGAACGCGTTTATTCAATTCTTCGCAACGCTATCTCAAAATCAAGACAATTACGTGCTAGTTAACATAATCTAGCTTTATATTCAATAGTATTAAACTCAAACGCGGTCAGTGTCTGTCATACGCGAAGTTAATTCTAAAATAATATCAGAAAACAAGTATAAAAATCAATTGTAATCGAAATCGCGATTATATCATTCGCAACTCTACTTCAAACCGCAATATTTATTTCGCAACGCTAATTAAAAGTCGCGAAATGCCCATTGCTGGTCGTTGGGGCGGCTATGGCCAGCCCGATGCAGCTAAAACTACTTCTACTACTACCACCACCATTTCTATTAAAGCTAAAGTGAGTGCAGTGACAAAGTAGTAACATAAAATGACGCTCCATCTGCATGCAGAGATGGAGCGCCATTAATAGTTGCCCTCTTGAGCGACATTTTGTCGGGGCCTCTTCGGCATACGCCTCTTCGTTTCTTCGGCCGTCCGCCATTGCTGAAACCCTGAGTTTGCTCGATAGCGAATGGCCAATAGCTCGGGAACAGCCATCGACCATTCGACAGTGCAATCGAGCAATTTCGAACGTTTCGCCTATTCGCGCCTAACACCGATCGCGATCGCGGTATCTATGTGGAACTTGAAAAGTCGAGATCAAGGTTGATCAGCAAACGGCATGCTCCGTTTTGCTATCAACTTTGAACTGATTTTTCAAGTTCCCCGGTAACTGACCATCGTGCAGAAACGAAGGCCAGCACTGGCCCCTGCCTACTTAAATCTAACATTCATTCCAGAGAGTATGCTACCTGCCTACCTATAGCTATATTTAAAAAAGGCAAAAGACACATTCTCACAAACACACGTCATTCCACAACTAATGCACCCGGGTGCGAAAAAACCTAACGTCTAGAGAACGTCCAGAGACGTCGACAATCACATTCATACTCTAATTTATCATTTCCTGAAATCGACTGGCAATGGCTAACGATCTTTGAGAAAATATTTTACTTGGCACGAATGATTGATTGAAATTGATATAATTCTACTGTTCTTTATGTCATTTGGTAACGCAATGAGAGGCAAATATTCTAATCTGTTAACATTTGTACTCTATGAGTGAGGATATAAGGGAACGCGTATATATTCCATGAATAATCTATTGCAAACATAGAATAACATAGAATAAGTGGAATATACACGTGTAAAGAGTATTAATTCAGACTTGGAAGGTATTGTTTGTTACATTTATGCAAATTCCGACGCATTTCCACTTCCTAACCACACACACACAAGTGGAGAATACGTCGGGCACGATACGCTGACCATTGCCAATCGCTCACATGTTTAAATAATAACAATTTCATCATGCCCATTGCTCTCACTCTCCGAAGTAGCACCTGGGCACTTGAGAGAGATCGAACAATGAACATGGAAACAATATCCTGAAAATCCTAGCTATAAAATCATGTTAGTTTCTGATTTTTCTAACGGACTATGTTCTTTGGTTCTCAACAATTACTTTAATTGACTCAGAAATAAGAATTTTATTCTCTAACTTTAGAAATGAAGAGTGTACTAATGTACAACTACAGTAATATTCGATAAAACAATAAGAGAAATTGAAATTTAATAGAAAATGAGACTCTAAGTGAAATAGCAATATGAATGATTCTATTTTAAACTTTTAACACATTTTCAAAAATACTTAGGTGATCCCTTTGTCGAAGCAGCTGTTTCTAATATCATAAGAATGTTTTACAAGTAGTTGCTTCGATTCAGAGACCTAACCGTCGCGAAATGTTTTCTTGTACGATATTTATTGTGATATTTCAGCGACTAAATTAACTTTAACGCGAATAATCAATCATTTCAATCGACTGTATGTTAGTCGAACTTTAAAAATCAAAAAGCAGACTGAACCTATTGATACAATTAATGTACCACTAAGTTCCCAATCTTATTATCTGAATATTCAATGTTGAAGGTTGTGTTATATCTTACATATCATAGTACAGAATAAAGTTACGTTACTCGTAATTCGGTAAAAAGTCAAAGTATTGTTGCTAGTATTTACAGTTAACTTTAAACGCAACGTACAAGAAAACCCTATCCTATCTAATAAATAAATTAAAATATGCTACTACTCTCGGGTATGCCTCGAGAGGCATATCCGAGGTCACTGCACTCACAAAATCAAAAACTACTAAAATGGTACCACCAGTCACCGGTATCGGTACGGACCATTCGTCCTACGACATGATCGGTGACTGGAGTTAAAAAGAAAGAGCATGCGACTCACCGATCGCTGTTCGCAATCGGTACATAGCTTAGGAAAAGCCGAGGACCACTCGTTGGCATTCACCAGTACTGGCCACCATGGATCTGCATTAATCCCGACTGATCGATGGTAGCCAGTAGTGGTCACCAGTGCCCCAGAGTGAAGGTAGGAGTAGACCAGTGATGCCCAGAGAGGTACAGGGTAGACCAATGTAGCCCAGGGTAGCCCAGGGTAGCCCAGGGTAGCCCAGGATAGCCCAGGATAGTCCAGGATAGTCCAGGAGGGTCTCCTGGTCCTCCCCCATCCTCACAGTTGAAGAGTTCGCGAGGAACTGAGCCCTCCACTGTCAAGACTGTCCTTATAAGGTCGGAGGTCCCCGCCATACTCGCGACCTCCTTGAGTTCAACATCAAAAGCAATTTCTTGTTTGACCGTTTGCACTCAACGATTTTATAGGAACCTTGGCTTTTGTTATTAACACACTGCGCGCCTGCCCCGCGATGGTGGAGGATTTTTAGTCTATTATTTAATTGTTAATCCTACGTTAATGTAACATTTTACATATATTTAACAAAAATACAAAGTAAAATTACAAAATCGAATTTATTATTCTTTTCCATTGGTTATAAATTTCAGTATGATTGATGTTTAACAATGTATCAATATAATCATTGACGCCCATGTTTTAGTATCTGAAATTTAATCGGCGCACAATGTCTTAATACAATTTAATACAATCCCGCAGCCGATTAGCCTAGCAGCATCCTCGATGGGAATGTACTCCATCGGCGATGCTGCTGGTTTCCAGGTCTACCACGTGGAGGTTGCTGCGAATGAGACCCTGGGAGGCGGATAGAAATTCACTTCCATCGACCTCCGTTTCTAATTCGACATCTTATTATCAACGCATTTTTGGGTTTCGCACTTAAAAATAATCCCACGCCAGCTGCCTTCATTCTTGAGTCTGTACTGAAATGCAGGAACACATAGCAATAAATAGTAATATGGGATTAATATAGCATAATTAGTAAATAAAGCGATGTATCCCACGGCGGTCGATCGATGTCTTCTTCCTTGAGCCTGAAATAATGTATCCTAGAGCGGATAATCGACATCTTTTTTTGCACGAACAATGCTAATTCAGTTCACGCTCAACGCATTACTTATATTATACAATCATCGCAGTATGGGGAGTAAATCAAGGAAGAAATCCTTGATTCGAGCATGAGGCGAATCAGAAAAGGAGTCTCTTATTCAACAAGAGCAAAATTGGGGAATTACAATCTTAATTCTGACGTAGTTTCGCCTTATAAAACGATACATTCGTCTCACATATGCCGAGCAATTATGGTGACAAGACGCACAGGAAGGGAATCAAGGAGGAAGTACTTGATTCGATATGAGAGAAATCAGAGAAGAGGAATCTGATTGGAAATAGGCAATATCACGGCAATGCGAAGCAAACCACTATCAGAATTAAAATAAAGAATAACTACTCGGCATACTTTACACAATTCGCTGCCATGAAGGTCGGGGGTAGTTATTTGACTTAGCAGTGATGGGACTCCAGGACGAGGTCTAATAGGTTCCAAGGCTATATCCGGCTGACCGATGGGAAGGTCGGGATACTTTTGGTCGAAATTGACTTTAGACTATACAAACCAGGTTGCCAAAGTGGAAAACTTGGATTCCGTTGGCCAGAATTGCCAGCAAGGTCGGGGGAGCCATTTGACTTAGATGTGATGGGACTCCAGGACGAGGTCTCATAGGTTCCAAGGCTACATCCGGCTGACCGATGGGAGGGTCGGGATACTTTTGGTCGAAATTGACTTTAGACTATACAAACCAGGTTTCCAAAGTGGAAAACATGGATTCCGTCGGCCAGAATTGCCAGGAAGGTAGGGGGAGCCATTTGACTTAGATGTGATGGGACTCCAGGACGAGGTCTCATAGGGACCAATGCTACATCCGGCTGACCGATGGGAAGGTCGGGATACTTTTGGTCGAAATTGACTTTAGACTATACAATCCAGGATTCCAAAGTGCAAAACTTGGATTCCGTTGACCAGAATTGCCAGGAGGGTCGGGGGAAGCCATTTCGACTTAGCAGTGATAAGACTCCAGGACGAGGTCTCATAGGTTCCATGGCTACATCCTGCTGACCGATGGGAAGTTCGTGATACTTTTCGTCGAAATTGACTTTAGACTATACTATCCAGGTTTCCAAAGTGCAAAACTTGGATTCCGTCGCGCAGAATTGCCAGGAAGGTCGGGGGAAGCCATTTGACTTAGCGGTGTTGGGACATCACGACGATGTCTCATAGGGACGAAGGCTACATCCGGCAGACCCATGGGAAGTTCGGGATACTTTTGGTCGACATTGACTTTAGACTATGCAAACCAGGTTGCCAAAGTGCAAAACTTGGATTCCGGCGGGCAGAATTGCCATTAAGGTCGGGGGTAGCCATTTGACTTAGCAGTGATGGGACTCCAGGACGATGTCTCATAGGGACGAAGGCTACATCCGACTGACCGATGGGAAGGTCGGGATACTTAAGGTCGAAAATGACTTTAGACTATACAAACCAGGCTGCCAACGTGGAAAACTTGGATTCCGTTGTCCAGAATTGCCAGGAAGGTCGGGGGAGCCATTTGACTTAGCTGTGATGGGACTCCAGGGGTAGGTCTCATAGGGACCAAGGCTACATCCGACTGACCCATGGGAAGTTCGGGATACTTTTGGTCGAAATTGTCTTTAGACTATACAATCCAGGTTGCCAAAGTGCAAAACTTGGATTCCGTCGGCCAGAATTGCCAAGAAGGTCGGGGGAAGCCATTTGACTTAGAAGCGATTGGACACCAGGGAGAGGTCTCATAGGGACCAAGGCTACATCCGGCTGACCGATGGGATGGTCGGGATACTTTTGGTCGAAAGTGACTTTGGACTATACAAACCAGGTTTCCAAAGTGGAAAACTTGGATTCCGTCGGCCCGAATTGCCAGGAAGGTCGGGGGTAGCCATTTGACTTAGCTGTGATGGGACTCAAGGACGATGTCTCATAGGGACGAAGGCTACATCCGGCTGACCGATGGGAAGGTCGGGATACTTTTGGTCGAAATTGACTTTAGACTATACGAACCAGGTTTCCAAAGTGGAAAACTTGGATTCCGTCGGGCAGAATTGCCAGGAAGGTCGGGGGTAGCGATTTGACTTAGCAGTGATGTGACTCCAGGACGATGTCTCATAGGGACGAAGGCTACATCCGGCTGACCAATGGGAAGGTCTGGATACTTTTGGTCGAAAATGACTTTAGACTATACGAACCAGGTTGCCAAAGTGGAAAACATGGATTCCGTCGGCCAGAATTGCCAGGATGGTCGGGGGTAGCCATTTGACTTAGCAGTGATGGGCCTCCAGGACGAGATCTCATAGGGTCCAAGGATACATCCGGCTGACCGATGGGTAGTTCGGGATACTTTTAGTCGAAATTGACTTTAGACTATACAAACCAGGTTTCCAAAGTGGAAAACATGGATTCCGTCGGCCGGAATTGCCAGGCAGGTCGGGGGTAGTCATTTGACTTAGCAGTGCTGGGACTCCAGGACGAGGTCTCAAGTTCCAAGGCTACATCCAGCTGACCGATGGGAAGTTCGGAATACTTTTGGTCGACATTGACCTTAGACTATACAATCCAGGTTTCCAAAGTGGAAGACTTGGACTCCGTCGGGCAGAATTGCCAGGAAGGTCGGGTGTAGCCATTTGACTTAGCAGTGATGGGACTCCAGGACGAGATCTCATAGAGACCAAGGCTACATCCGGCTGACTGATGGGGGGGTCGGGACACTTTTGGTCGAAATCGACTTTAGACTATACAAACCAGGTTTCCAAAGTGGAAAACTTGGATTCCGTCGGGCAGAATTGCCAGGAACATCGGGGGTAGCAATTTGACTTAGCAGTGATGTGACTCCAGGACGATGTCTCATAGGGACGAAGGCTACATCCGGCTGACCAATGGGAAGGTCTGGATACTTTTAGTCGAAAATGACTTTAGACTATACGAACCAGGTTGCCAAAGTGGAAAACTTGGATTCCGTCGGCCAGAATTGCCAGGAAGGTCGGGGGCAGCCATTTGACTTAGCAGTGATGGGACTCCAGGACGAGATCTCATAGGGTCCAAGGATACATCCGGCTGACCGATGGGTAGTTCGGGATACTTTTAGTCGAAATTGACTTTAGACTATACAAACCAGGTTCCCAAAGTGGAAAACTTGGACTCCGTCGGCCGGAATTGCCAGGAAGGTCGGGTGTAGCCATTTGACTTAGCAGTGATGGGACTCCAGGACGAGATCTCATAGAGACCAAGGCTACATCCGGCTGACTGATGGGGGGGTCGGGACACTTTTGGTCGAAATCGACTTTAGACTATACAAACCAGGTTTCCAAAGTGGAAAACTTGGATTCCGTCGGGCAGAATTGCCAGGAACATCGGGGGTAGCAATTTGACTTTGCAGTGATGTGACTCCAGGACGATGTCTCATAGGGACGAAGGCTACATCCGGCTGACCAATGGGAAGGTCTGGATACTTTTGGTCGAAAATGACTTTAGACTATACGAACCAGGTTGCCAAAGTGGAAAACTTGGATTCCGTCGGCCAGAATTGCCAGGAAGGTCGGGGGCAGCCATTTGACTTAGCAGTGATGGGACTCCAGGACGAGATCTCATAGGGTCCAAGGATACATCCGGCTGACCGATGGGTAGTTCGGGATACTTTTAGTCGAAATTGACTTTAGACTATACAAACCAGGTTCCCAAAGTGGAAAACTTGGACTCCGTCGGCCGGAATTGCCAGGAAGGTCGGGGAAGCCATTTGACTTAGCAGTGATGGGACTCCAGGACGAGGTCTCATAGGGACCAAGGCTACATCCGGCTGACCGATGGGAAGGTCGGGATATTTTGGTCGAAATTGACTTTAGACTATACAAACCAGGTTTCCAAAGTGGAAAACTTTGATTCCGTCGCCGGGAATTGCCAGGAAGGTCGGGGGAGCCGTTTGACTTAGCTGTGATGGGACTCCAGGACGAGGTCTCATAGGGACCAAGGCTACATCCGGCTGACCGATGAGAAGGTCGGGACACTTTTGTTCGAAATTGACTTTAGACTATACAATCCACGTTTCCAAAGTGCAAAACTTGGATTCCGACGGGCAGAATTGCGAGGAAGGTCGGGGGTAGTGATTTGACTTAGCAGTGATGGGACTCCAGGACCAGGTCTCATAGGTTCCAAGGCTACATCCGGCTGACCGATGGGAAGGTCGGGATACTTTTTGTCGAAATTGACTTTAGACTATACAAACCAGGTTTACAAAGTGGAAAACTTGGATTCCGACGGGCAGAATTGGCAGGAAGGTCGGGGGTAGTCATTTGACTAAGCAGTGACGGGACTCCAGGACGAAGTCTCAGGTTCCGAGGCGACATCCGGCTGACCGATGTGTAGTTCGGGATACTTTTAGTCGAAATTGACTTTAGACTATCCAAACCAGGTTTCCAAAGTGGAAAACTTGGATTCCGTCGGGCAGAATTGCCAGGAAGGTCGGGGGTAGCCATTTGACTTAGCTGTGATGGGACTACAGGACGAGGTCTCATAGGGACCAAGGCTACATCCGGCGGACCGATGGTAAGGTCTGGATACTTTTGGTCGAAAATGACTTTAGACTATACAATCCAGGTTTCCAAAGTGCAAATCTAGGATTCCGTCGGGCAGAATTGCCAGGAAGGTCGGGGGTAGCCATTTGACTTAGCAGTGACGGGACTCCGCGAGGATGTCTCATAGGGACGAAGCCTACATCCGGCTGACCCGTGGGAAGTTCGGGATACTTTTGGTCGAAATTGACTTTAGACTATACAAACCAGGTTTCCTAAGTAGAAAACTTGGGCTCCGTCGGGCAGAATTACCAGGAAGGTCGGGGGTAGCCATATGACTTAGCAGTGTTTGGACTCCATGACGATGTGTCATAGGGACGAAGGCTACATCCGGCTGACCGATGGGAAGGTCGGGATACTTTTGGTCGAAATTGACTTTAGACTATACAATCCGGGTTTCCAAAGTGGAAAACTTGCATTCCGTGGGCCGGAATTGCGAGGAAGGTCGGGGGAGCCACTTGACCTAGCTTTGATGGGACTCCAGGACGAGGTGTCATAGGGACCAAGGCTACATCCGTCTGACCGATGGGAAGCTCTGGATACTTTTGGTCGAAAATGACATTGGACTATACAAACCAGGTTTCCAAAGTGGAAAACTTTAATTAAGTCGGGCAGAATTGCCATGAAGGTCGGGAGTAGTCATTTGACATAGCTGTGATGGGACTCCTGGACGAGGTCTCATAGGGACCAAGGCTACATCCGGCTGACCGATGGGAAGTTCGGGATACTTTTATTCGAAATTGACTTTAGACTATACAAACCAGGTTGCCAAAGTGGAAAACTTGGATTCCGTCGGCCAGAATTGCCAGGAAGGTCGTGGGAAGCCATTTGACTTAGCAGTGATTGGACACCAGGGAGACGTCTCATAGGGACCAAGGCTACATCCGGCTGAACAATGGGAAGTTCGGGATACTTTTGGTCGAAATTGACTTTAGACTATACAAACCAGGTTTCCAAAGTGAAAAACTTGGATTCCGTCGGGCAGAATTGCCAGGAAGTTCGAGGGTAGCCATTTGACTTAGCAGTGATTGGACTCCAGGACGAGATCTCATAGGGACCAAGGCTACATCCGGCTGACCGATGGGAAGGCCTGGATACTTTTTGTCGAAAATGACTTTAGACAATATAATCCAGGTTTCCAAAGTGCAAAACTTGGATTCCGTCGGGCAGAATTGCCAGGAAGGTCGGGGGTAGCCATTTGACTTAGCAGTGATGGGACTCCACGACGATGTCTCATTGGGACGAAGCCTACATCCGGCTGACCCGTGGGAAGTTCGGGATACTTTTGGCCGAAATTGACTTTAGACTATACAAACCAGGTTTCCTAAGTAGAAAACTTGGGCTCCGTCGGGCAGAATTACCAGGAAGGTCGGGGGTAGCCATTCGACTTAGCAGTGATTGGACACCAGGGAGAGGTCTCATAGGGACCAAGGCTACATCCGGCTGACCGATGGGAAGTTCGGGATACTTTTGGTCGAAATTGACGTTAGGCTATACAATCCAGGTTTCCAAAGTGGAAAACTCGGATTCCGTCGGGCAGAATTGCCAGGAAGGTCGGGGGTAGCCATTCGACTTAGCAGTGATTGGACACCAGGGAGAGGTCTCATAGGGACCAAGGCTACATCCGGCTGACCGATGGGAGGGTCGGGATACTTTTGGTCGAAATTGACTTTTGACTATACAATCCAGGTTTCCAAAGTGCAAAACTTGGATTCCGTTGGGCAGAATTGCAAGGAAGGTCGGGTGAGCCATTTGACTTAGCTGTGATGGGACTCCAGGACTAGGTCTCATAGGTTCCAAGGCTACATCCGACTGACCAATGGGAAGATCGGGATACTTTTCTTCGAAATTGACTTTAGACTATACAAACCAGGTTTCCAAAGTGGAAAACTTGGATTCCGTCGGCCGGAATTGCCAGGAAGGTCGGGGGAGCCATTTGACTTAGCGGTGATGGGACTCCTGGACGAGGTCTCATAGGGACCAAGGCTGCATGCGGCTGACCCATGGGAAGGTCGGGATACTTTTGGTCGAACTTGACTTTAGACTATACAATCCGGATTTCCAAAGTGCATAACTTGGATTCCGTTGGCCAGAATTGCCAGGAATATCGGGGGTAGCCATTTGACTTAGCAGTGACGGGACTCCAGGACGATATCTCATAGGGACGAAGGCTACATCCGGCTGACCGATGGGAAGGTCGGGATACTTTTCGTCAAAATTGACTTTAGACTATACAGTCCAGGTTTCCAAAGTTCAAAACTTGGCTTCCGTCGGGCAGAATTGCCAGGAATGTCGGGGGTAGTCACTTGACTTAGCAGTGATGGGACACCAGGGAGAGGTCTCTTAGGGACCAAGGATACATCCGACTGTCCCATGGGAAGTTCGGGATACGTTTGTTCGAAATTGACTTCAGACTATACAAACCAGGTTTCCAAAGTGGAAAACTTGGACTACGTCGGGCAGAATTGGCAAGAAGGTAGGGCGTAGTCATTTGACTAAGCAGTGATGGGACTCCAGGACGAGGTCTCAGGTTCCAAGGCAACATCCGGCTGACCGTTGGGAAGTTCGGGATACTTGTAGTCGAAATTGTCTTTAGACTATCCAAACCAGGTTTCCAAAGTGGAAAACTTGGATTCCGTCGGCCGGAATTGCCAGGAAGGTCGGGTGAGCCATTTGACTTAGCTGTGATGGGACTCCAGGACTAGGTCTCATAGGTTCCAAGGCTACATCCGACTGACCAATGGGAAGGTCGGGATACTTTTCTTCGAAATTGACTTTAGACTATACAATCCACGTTTCCAAACCGCAAAACTTGGATTCCGTCGGGCAGAATTGCCAGGTAGGTCGGGGTAGCCATTTGACTTAGCAGTGATGGGACTCCAGGACGAGGTCTCATAGGTTCCAAGGCTACATCCGGCTGACCGATGGGCAGTTCGGAATACTTTTGGTCGAAATTGACTTTAGACTATACAAACCAGATTGCCAAAGTGGAAAACTTGGATTCCGTCGGCCGGAATTGCCAGGAAGGTCGAGGGAAGCCATTTGACTTAGCAGTGATGGGACACCAGGATGAGGGCTCATAGGGACGAAGGCTACATCCGGCTGACCGATGAGAAGGTCGGGTTACTTTTGGTCGAAATTGACTTTAGACAATACCGTCCAGGTTTCCAAAGTACAAAACTTGGATTCCGTCGGGCAGAATTGCCAGGAAGGTCGGGGGTAGCCATTTGACTTAGCAGTGATTGGACACCAGGTCGAGGTCTCATAGGGACCAAGGCTACATCCGGCTGACCGATGGGAAGGTTGGAATACTTTGGGTCGAAATTGAATTTAGACTATAGAAATCAGGTTTTCAAAGTGGAATCTTGGATTCCGTCGGGCAGAGTAGCCAGGAATGTCGGGGGTAGCTGCCATTTGACATAGCTGTGATGGGACTCCTGGACGAGGTCTCATAGGGACCAAGGCTACATCCGGCTGACCGATGGGATGGTCGGGATACTTTTAGTCGAAATAGACTTTAGACTATACAATCCAGGTTCCCAAAGTGGAAAACTTGGACTCCGTCGGGCAGAATTGCCAGGAAGCTCGGGGGAAGCCATTTGACTTAGCAGTGATAGCACTCCAGGACTAGGTCTCATAGGGACCAAGGCTACATCCGGCTGACCGATGGGAAGGTCGGGATACTTTTGGTCGAAAATGACTGTAGACTATACAAACCAGGTTTCCAAAGTGGAAAACTTGGATTCCGTCGGCCGGAATTGCCAGGAAGGTCGGGGGTAGCCATTTGACTTAGCATTGATGGGACTCCAGGACCATGTCTCATAGGGACGGAGGCTACATCCGGCTGACCGATGGGAAGGTCGGGATACTTTTCGTCCAAATCGACTTTAGACTATACAAACCAGGTTTCCAAAGTGGAAAACTTGGACTCCGTCTGGCAGAATTGCCAGGACGGTCGGGGGTAGTCACTTGAATGAGCAGTGATGGTACTCCAGGAAGAGGTCTCATAGGTTCCAAGGCTACATCCGGCTGAGCGATGGGAAGGTCGGGATACTTTTGGTCGAAAATGACTTTAGACTATACAAACCAGGTTTCCAAAGTGAAAAACTTGGATTCCGTCGGCCGGAATTGCCAGGAAGGTCGGGGGAGCCATTTGACTTAGCTGTGATGGTACTCCAGGACGAGGTCTCATAGGGACCAAGACTACATCCGGCTAACTGATGGGAAGGTCGGGATACTTTTGGTCGAAATTGACCTTAGACTATACATTCCAGGTTTCCAAAGTGGAAAACTTGGATTCCGTCGGCCAGAATTGCCAGGAAGGTCGGTGGTAGCCATTTGACTTAGCAGTGATGGGACTCCAGGACGAGATCTCATAGGGACCAAGGCTTCATCCGGCTGACCGATGGGAAGGCCTGGATACTTTTAGTCGAAATAGACTTTAGACTATACAATCCAGGTTCCCAAAGTGGAAAACTTGGACTCCGTCGGGCAGAATTGCCAGGAAGGTCGGGGGAAGCCATTTGACTTAGCAGTGATAGCACTCCAGGACGAGGACTTGTAGGGACCAAGGCTACATCGGGCTGACCGATGGGAAGGTCGGGATACTTTTAGTCGAAATAGACTTTAGACTATACAATCCAGGTTCCCAAAGTGGAAAACTTGGACTCCGTCGGGCAGAATTGCCAGGAAGGTCGGGGGAAGCCAGTTGACTTAGCAGTGATAGCACTCCAGGACGAGGACTTGTAGGGACCAAGGCTACATCGGGCTGACCGATGGGAAGGTCGGGATACTTTTGGTCGAAAATGACTTTAGACTATACAAACCAGGTTGCCAAAGTGGAAAACTTGGATTCCGTCGGGCAGAATTGCCAGGAAGGTCGGGGGTAGTCATTTGACTCAGCAGTGATTGGACACCAGGGCGAGGTCTCATAGGGACGAAGGCTACATCCGGCTGACCGATGGTAAGGTCGGGATACTTTTGGTCGAAATTGACTTTAGACTATAGAAATCTGGTTTTCAAAGTGGAATCTTGGATTCCGTCGGGCAGAGTAGCCAGGAATGTCGGGGGTAGCTGCCATTTGACATAGCTGTGATGGGACTCCTGGACGAGGTCTCATAGGGTCCAAGGCTACATCCGGCTGACCGATGGGATGGTCGGGATACTTTTGGTCGAAAATGACTGTAGACTATACAAACCAGGTTTCCAAAGTGGAAAACTTGGATTCCGTCGGCCGGAATTGCCAGGAAGGTCGGGGGTAGCCATTTGACTTAGCATTGATGGGACTCCAGGACCATGTCTCATAGGGACGGAGGCTACATCCGGCTGACCGATGGGAAGGTCGGGATACTTTTCGTCCAAATCGACTTTAGACTATACAAACCAGGTTTCCAAAGTGGAAAACTTGGACTCCGTCTGGCAGAATTGCCAGGACGGTCGGGGGTAGTCACTTGAATGAGCAGTGATGGTACCCCAGGAAGAGGTCTCATAGGTTCCAAGGCTACATCCGGCTGAGCGATGGGAAGGTCGGGATACTTTTGGTCGAAAATGACTTTAGACTATACAAACCAGGTTTCCAAAGTGAAAAACTTGGATTCCGTCGGCCGGAATTGCCAGGAAGGTCGGGGGAGCCATTTGACTTAGCTGTGATGGGACTCCAGGACGAGGTCTCATAGGGACCAAGGCTACATCCGGCTGACCGATGGGAAGGTCTGGATACTTTTGGTCGAAAATGACTTTAGGCCATACAAACCAGGTTTTCAAAGTGGAAAACTTGTATTCCGCCGGCCAGAATTGCCAGGTAGGTCGGGGTAGCCATTTGACTTAGCAGTGATGGGACTCCAGGACGAGGTCTCATAGGTTCCAAGGCTACATCCGGCTGACCGATGGGCAGTTCGGAATACTTTTGGTCGAAATTGACTTTAGACTATACAAACCAGATTGCCAAAGTGGAAAACTTGGATTCCGTCGGCCGGAATTGCCAGGAAGGTCGAGGGAAGCCATTTGACTTAGCAGTGATGGGACACCAGGATGAGGGCTCATAGGGACGAAGGCTACATCCGGCTGACCGATGAGAAGGTCGGGTTACTTTTGGTCGAAATTGACTTTAGACAATACCGTCCAGGTTTCCAAAGTACAAAACTTGGATTCCGTCGGGCAGAATTGCCAGGAAGGTCGGGGGTAGCCATTTGACTTAGCAGTGATTGGACACCAGGTCGAGGTCTCATAGGGACCAAGGCTACATCCGGCTGACCGATGGGAAGGTTGGAATACTTTGGGTCGAAATTGACTTTAGACTATAGAAATCAGGTTTTCAAAGTGGAATCTTGGATTCCGTCGGGCAGAGTAGCCAGGAATGTCGGGGGTAGCTGCCATTTGACATAGCTGTGATGGGACTCCTGGACGAGGTCTCATAGGGACCAAGGCTACATCCGGCTGACCGATGGGATGGTCGGGATACTTTTAGTCGAAATAGACTTTAGACTATACAATCCAGGTTCCCAAAGTGGAAAACTTGGACTCCGTCGGGCAGGATTGCCAGGAAGCTCGGGGGAAGCCATTTGACTTAGCAGTGATAGCACTCCAGGACTAGGTCTCATAGGGACCAAGGCTACATCCGGCTGACCGATGGGAAGGTCGGGATACTTTTGGTCGAAAATGACTGTAGACTATACAAACCAGGTTTCCAAAGTGGAAAACTTGGATTCCGTCGGCCGGAATTGCCAGGAAGGTCGGGGGTAGCCATTTGACTTAGCATTGATGGGACTCCAGGACCATGTCTCATAGGGACGGAGGCTACATCCGGCTGACCGATGGGAAGGTCGGGATACTTTTCGTCCAAATCGACTTTAGACTATACAAACCAGGTTTCCAAAGTGGAAAACTTGGACTCCGTCTGGCAGAATTGCCAGGACGGTCGGGGGTAGTCACTTGAATGAGCAGTGTTGGTACTCCAGGAAGAGGTCTCATAGGTTCCAAGGCTACATCCGGCTGAGCGATGGGAAGGTCGGGATACTTTTGGTCGAAAATGACTTTAGACTATACAAACCAGGTTTCCAAAGTGAAAAACTTGGATTCCGTCGGCCGGAATTGCCAGGAAGGTCGGGGGAGCCATTTGACTTAGCTGTGATGGTACTCCAGGACGAGGTCTCATAGGGACCAAGACTACATCCGGCTAACTGATGGGAAGGTCGGGATACTTTTGGTCGAAATTGACCTTAGACTATACATTCCAGGTTTCCAAAGTGGAAAACTTGGATTCCGTCGGCCAGAATTGCCAGGAAGGTCGGTGGTAGCCATTTGACTTAGCAGTGATGGGACTCCAGGACGAGATCTCATAGGGACCAAGGCTACATCCGGCTGACCGATGGGAAGGCCTGGATACTTTTAGTCGAAATAGACTTTAGACTATACAATCCAGGTTCCCAAAGTGGAAAACTTGGACTCCATCGGGCAGAATTGCCAGGAAGGTCGGGGGAAGCCATTTGACTTAGCAGTGATAGCACTCCAGGACGAGGACTTGTAGGGACCAAGGCTACATCGGGCTGACCGATGGGAAGGTCGGGATACTTTTAGTCGAAATAGACTTTAGACTATACAATCCAGGTTCCCAAAGTGGAAAACTTGGACTCCGTCGGGCAGAATTGCCAGGAAGGTCGGGGGAAGCCAGTTGACTTAGCAGTGATAGCACTCCAGGACGAGGACTTGTAGGGACCAAGGCTACATCGGGCTGACCGATGGGAAGGTCGGGATACTTTTGGTCGAAAATGACTTTAGACTATACAAACCAGGTTGCCAAAGTGGAAAACTTGGATTCCGTCGGGCAGAATTGCCAGGAAGGTCGGGGGTAGTCATTTGACTCAGCAGTGATTGGACACCAGGGCGAGGTCTCATAGGGACGAAGGCTACATCCGGCTGACCGATGGTAAGGTCGGGATACTTTTGGTCGAAATTGACTTTAGACTATAGAAATCTGGTTTTCAAAGTGGAATCTTGGATTCCGTCGGGCAGAGTAGCCAGGAATGTCGGGGGTAGCTGCCATTTGACATAGCTGTGATGGGACTCCTGGACGAGGTCTCATAGGGACCAAGGCTACATCCGGCTGACCGATGGGATGGTCGGGATACTTTTGGTCGAAAATGACTGTAGACTATACAAACCAGGTTTCCAAAGTGGAAAACTTGGATTCCGTCGGCCGGAATTGCCAGGAAGGTCGGGGGTAGCCATTTGACTTAGCATTGATGGGACTCCAGGACCATGTCTCATAGGGACGGAGGCTACATCCGGCTGACCGATGGGAAGGTCGGGATACTTTTCGTCCAAATCGACTTTAGACTATACAAACCAGGTTTCCAAAGTGGAAAACTTGGACTCCGTCTGGCAGAATTGCCAGGACGGTCGGGGGTAGTCACTTGAATGAGCAGTGATGGTACCCCAGGAAGAGGTCTCATAGGTTCCAAGGCTACATCCGGCTGAGCGATGGGAAGGTCGGGATACTTTTGGTCGAAAATGACTTTAGACTATACAAACCAGGTTTCCAAAGTGAAAAACTTGGATTCCGTCGGCCGGAATTGCCAGGAAGGTCGGGGGAGCCATTTGACTTAGCTGTGATGGGACTCCAGGACGAGGTCTCATAGGGACCAAGGCTACATCCGGCTGACCGATGGGAAGGTCTGGATACTTTTGGTCGAAAATGACTTTAGGCCATACAAACCAGGTTTTCAAAGTGGAAAACTTGTATTCCGCCGGCCAGAATTGCCAGGTAGGTCGGGGTAGCCATTTGACTTAGCAGTGATGGGACTCCAGGACGAGGTCTCATAGGTTCCAAGGCTACATCCGGCTGACCGATGGGCAGTTCGGAATACTTTTGGTCGAAATTGACTTTAGACTATACAAACCAGATTGCCAAAGTGGAAAACTTGGATTCCGTCGGCCAGAATTGCCAGGATGTCGGGGGTAGCCATTTGACTTAGCAGTGATGGGACTCCAGGACGAGATCACATAGGCTCCAAGGCTACATCCGGCTGACCGATGAGAAGGTCGGGTTACTTTTGGTCGAAATTGACTTTAGACTATAGAAATCAGGTTTTCAAAGTGGAATCTTGGATTCCGTCGGGCAGAGTAGCCAGGAATGTCGGGGGTAGCTGCCATTTGACATAGCTGTGATGGGACTACTGGACGAGGTCTCATAGGGACCAAGGCTACATCCGGCTGACCGATGGGATGGTCGGGATACTTTTAGTCGAAATAGACTTTAGACTATACAATCCAGGTTCCCAAAGTGGAAAACTTGGACTCCGTCGGGCAGGATTGCCAGGAAGCTCGGGGGAAGCCATTTGACTTAGCAGTGATAGCACTCCAGGACTAGGTCTCATAGGGACCAAGGCTACATCCGGCTGACCGATGGGAAGGTCGGGATACTTTTGGTCGAAAATGACTGTAGACTATACAAACCAGGTTTCCAAAGTGGAAAACTTGGATTCCGTCGGCCGGAATTGCCAGGAAGGTCGGGGGTAGCCATTTGACTTAGCAGTGATGGGACTCCAGGACGATGTCTCATAGGGACGAAGGCTACATCCGGCTGACCCATGAGAAGTTCGTGATACTTTTGGTCGAAAGTGACTTTAGACTATACAATCCAGGTTTCCGAAGTGCAAAACTTGGATTTCGTCGGGCAGAATTGCCAGGATGGTCGGGGGTAGCCATTCGACTTAGCACTGATTGGACACCAGGGAGAGGTCTATAGGGACCAAGGCTACATCCGGCTGACCGATGGGAAGGTCGGGATACTTTTGGTCGAAATTGACTTTAGACTATACAAACCAGGTTTCCAAAGTGGAAAACGTGGACTCCGTCGGGCTGAATTGCCAGGATGGTCGGGGGTAGTCATTTGACTTAGCAGTGATGGGACTGCAGGACGAGGTCTCAGGTTCCAAGGCTACATCCGGCTGACCGATGGGAAGTTCGGGATACTTTTAGTCGAAATTGACTTTAGACTATACAAACCAGGTTTCCAAAGTGGAAAACTTGGATTCCGTCGGCCGGAATTGCCAGGAAGGTCGGGGGAGCCATTTGACTTAGCTGTGATGGGACTCCAGGACGAGGTCTCCTAGGGACCAAGGCTACATCCGCCTGACCGATGGGAAGGTCGGAATACTTTTGGTCGAAATTGACTTTAGACTATAGAAATCAGGTTTTCAAAGTGGAATCTTGGATTCCGTCGGGCAGAGTAGCCAGGAATGTCGGGGGTAGCTGCCATTTGACATAGCTGTAATGGGACTCCTGGACGAGGTCTCATAGGGACCAAGGCTACATCCGGCTGACCGATGGGAAGGTCGGGATACTTTTGGTCGAAAATGACTGTAGACTATACAAACCAGGTTCCCAAAGTGGAAAACTTGGATTCCGTCGGCCGGAATTGCCAGGAAGGTCGGGGGTAGCCATTTGACTTAGCATTGATGTGACCCCAGGACCATGTCTCATAGGGACGGAGGCTACATCCGGCTGACCGATGGGAAGGTCGGGATACTTTTGGTCCAAATCGACTTTAGACTATACAGACCAGGTTTCCAAAGTGGAAAACTTGGACTCCGTCCGGCAAAATTGCCAGGACAGTCGGGGGTAGTCACTTGAATTAGCAGTTATGGTACTCCAGGAAAAGGTCTCATAGGTTCCAAGGCTACATCCGGCTGAGCGATGGGAAGGTCGGGATACTTTTGGTCGAAAATGACTTTAGACTATACAAACCAGGTTTCCAAAGTGAAAAACTTGGATTCCGTCGGCCGGAATTGCCAGGAAGGTCGGGGGAGCCATTTGACTTAGCTGTGATGGGACTCAAGGACGAGGTCTCCTAGGGACCAAGGCTACATCCGCCTGACTGATGAGAAGGTCGGGATACTTTTGGTCGAAATTGACCTTAGACTATACATTCCAGGTTTCCAAAGTGGAAAACTTGGATTCCGTCGGCCAGAATTGCCAGGAAGGTCGGGGGTAGTCATTTGACTTAGCAGTGATTGGACACCAGGGCGAGGTCTCATAGGGACCAAGGCTACATCCGGCTGACCGATGGGCAGGTCTGGATACTTTTTGTCGAAATTGGCTTTAGACTAAACAATAACAGGTTTCCAAAGTGGAAAACTTGGATTCCGTCGGCCAGAATTGCCAGGAACGACGGGGGTAGCCATTTGACTTAGCAGTGATTGGACACCAGGGCGAGGTCTCATAGGGACCAAGGCTACATCCGGCTGACCGATGGGAAGGTCGGGATACATTTGGTCGAAAATGACTTTAGACTATACAAACCAGGTTGCCAAAGTGGAAAACTTGGATTCCGTCGGCCAGAATTGCCAGGATGTCGGGGGTAGCCATTTGACTTAGCAGTGATGGGACTCCAGGACGAGATCACATAGGCTCCAAGGCTACATCCGGCTGACCGATGGGAAGTTCGGGATACTTTTGGTCGAAATTGACGTTAGACTATACAATCCAGGTTTCCAAAGTGGAAAACTTGGATTCCGTCGGGCAGAATTGCCAGGAAGGTCGGGGGTAGCCATTTGACTTAGTAGTGATGGGACTCCAGGACGAGGTCTCATAGGTTCCAAGGCCACATCCGGCCGACCGATGGGAAGGTCGGGATACTTTTGGTGGAAAATGACTTTCGACTATACAATCCAGGTTTCCAAAGTGCAAAACTTGCATTCCGTCAGGGCAGAATTGCCATGAAGGTCGGGGGTAGTCATTTGACTTAGCAGTGATGGGACTCCAGGACGAGGTCTCATAGGTTCCAAGGCTACATCCGGCTGACCGATGTGCAGTTCGGAATACTTTTGGTCGAAATTGACTTTAGACTATACAATCCAGGTTTCCAAAGTGAAAAACTTGGATTCCGTCGGGCATAATTGCCAGGAAGTTCGGGGGTAGCCATTTGACTTAGCAGTGATGGGACTCCAGGACCATGTCTCATAGGGACGATACATCCGGCTGACCGATGGGAAGGTCTGGATACTTTTGGTCGAAAATGGCTTTAGACTATACAAACCAGGTTGCCAAAGTGGAAAACTTGGATTCCGTCCTCCAGAATTGACAGGAAGGTCGGGGGTAGCCATTTGACTTAGCAGTGATGGGACTCCAGGACGAGGTCTCATAGGTTCCAAGGCTACATCCGGCTGACCGATGGGAAGTTCGGGATACTTTTGGTCGAAATTGACGTTAGACTATACAATCCAGGTTTCCAAAGTGGAAAACTTGGATTCCGTCAGCCAGAATTGCCAGGAAGGTCGGGGGTAGCCATTTGGCTTAGCAGTGATTGGACTCCAGGACGATTTCTCATAGGGACCAAGGCTACATCCGGCTGACCGATGGGAAGGACTGGATACTTTTTGTCGGAAATGACTTTAGACAATACAATCCAGGTTTCCAAAGTGCAAAACTTGGATTCCGTCGGGCAGAATTGCCAGGAAGGTCGGGGGTAGCCATTTGACTTAGCAGTGATGGGACTCCACGACGATGTCTCATAGGGACGAAGCCTACATCCGGCTGACCCGTGGGAAGTTCGGGATACTTTTGGTCGAAATTGACTTTAGACTATACAAACCTGGTTTCCTGAGTAGAAAACTTGGGCTCCGTCGGGCAGAATTACCAGGAAGGTCGGGGGTAGCCATTTGACTTAGCAGTGATGGGACTCCAGGACGAGATCTCACAGGGACTAAGGCTACATCCGGCGGACCGATGTGAAGGTCTGCATACTTTTGGTCGAAAATGACTTTAGACTATACAAAGCAGGTTGCCAAAGTGGAAAACTTGGATTCCGTCGGCCAAAATTGCCAGGAAGGTCGGGGGAAGCCATTTGATTTAGCGGTGATTGGACACCAGGGAGAGGTCTCATAGGGACCAAGGATACATACGGCTGACCGATGGGAAGTTCGGGATACTTTTGGTCGAAATTGACTTTAGACTAAACAATCCAGGTTTCCAAAGTGGAAAACTTGGATTCCGTCGGCCAGAATTGCCAGGAAGGTCGGGGGTAGCCATTTGACTTAGCAGTGATTGGACACCAGGGCGAGGACTCATAGGGTCCAAGGCTACATCCGGCTGACCGATGGGAAGGTCGGGATACTTTTGGTCGAAATTGACTTTAGAATATACAAACCAGGTTTCCAAAGTGGAAAACTTCGATTCCGTCGGGCAGATTTGCCAGGAAGGTCGGGGGGAGTCATTTGACTTAGCAGTGATGGGACTCCAGGACGAGGTCTCATAGGTTCCAAGGCTACATCCGGCTGACCGATGTGCAGTTCGGTATACTTTTGGTCGAAATTGACTTTAGACTATACAATCCAGGTTTCCAAAGTGAAAAACTTGGATTCCGTCGGGCAGAATTGCCAGGAAGTTCGGGGGTAGCCATTTGAATTAGCAGTGATTGGACACCAGGGCGAGGTCTCATAGGGACCAAGGCTACATCCGGCTGACCGATGGGAAGGTCTGGATACTTTTGGTCGAAAATGGCTTTAGACTATACAAACCAGGTTGCCAAAGTGGAAAACTTGGATTCCGTCCTCCAGAATTGACAGGAAGGTCGGGGGTAGCCATTTGACTTAGCAGTGATGGGACTCCAGGACGAGGTCTCATAGGTTCCAAGGCTACATCCGGCTGACCGATGGGAAGTTCGGGATACTTTTGGTCGAAATTGACGTTAGACTATACAATCCAGGTTTCCAAAGTGGAAAACTTGGATTCCGTCAGCCAGAATTGCCAGGAAGGTCGGGGGTAGCCATTTGGCTTAGCAGTGATTGGACTCCAGGACGATTTCTCATAGGGACCAAGGCTACATCCGGCTGACCGATGGGAAGGACTGGATACTTTTTGTCGAAAATGACTTTAGACAATACAATCCAGGTTTCCAAAGTGCAAAACTTGGATTCCGTCAGGCAGAATTGCCAGGAAGGTCGGGGGTAGCCATTTGACTTAGCAGTGATGGGACTCCACGACGATGTCTCATAGGGACCAAGGCTACAGCCGGCTGACCGATGGGAAGGTCGGGATTCTTTTGGTCGAAAATGACTTTCGACTATACAATCCAGGTTTCCAAAGTGCAAAACTTGCATTCCGTCAGGGCAGAATTGCCAGGAAGGTCGGGGGTAGCCATTTGACTTAGCAGTGATGGGACTCCAGGACGAGATCTCACAGGGACTAAGGATACATCCGGCGGACCGATGTGAAGGTCTGGATACTTTTGGTCGAAAATGACTTTAGACTATACAAAGCAGGTTGCCAAAGTGGAAAACTTGGATTCCGTCGGCCAAAATTGCCAGGAAGGTCGGGGGAAGCCATTTGATTTAGCGGTGATTGGACACCAGGGAGAGGTCTCATAGGGACCAAGGATACATACCGCTGACCGATGGGAAGTTCGGGATACTTTTGGTTGAAATTGACTTTAGACTAAACAATCCAGGTTTCCAAAGTGGAAAACTTGGATTCCGTCGGCCAGAATTGCCAGGAAGGTCGGGGGTAGCCATTTGACTTAGCTGTGATGGGACTCCAGGACGAGGTCTCATAGGGACCAAGGCTACATCCGCCTGACCGATGGGAAGGTCGGGATACTTTTGGTCGAAATTGACTTTCGACTATACAATCCAGGTTTCCAAAGGGCAAAACTTGCATTCCGTCAGGGCAGAATGGCCAGGAAGGTCGGGGGTAGTCATTTGACATAGCAGTGATGGGACTCCAGGACGAGGTCTCATAGGTTCCAAGGCTACATCCGGCTGACCGATGGGAAGTTCGGGATACTTTTGTTCGAAATTGACTTTAGACTAAACAATCCAGGTTTCCAAAGTGGAAAACTTGGATTCCGTCGGCCAGAATTGCCAGGAAGGTCGGGGGTAGCCATTTGACTTAGCAGTGATTGGACACCAGGGCGAGGACTCATAGGGTCCAATGCTACATCCGGACGACCGATGGGAAGGTTGGGATACTTTTGGTCGAAAATGACTTTCGACTATACAATCCAGGTTTCCAAAGTGCAAAACTTGCATTCCGTCAGGGCAGAATTGCCAGGAAGGTCGGGGGTAGCCATTTGACTTAGCTGTGATGGGAGTCCAGGACGAGGTCTCATAGGGACCAAGGCTACATCTGGCTGACCGATGGGAAGCTCAGAATACTTTTGGCCGAAAATGACTTTAGACTATACAATCCAGGTTTCCAAAGTGCAAAACTTGGATCCCGTCGGGCAGAATTGCCAGGAAGGTCGGGGGTAGCCATTTGACTTAGCAGTGATGGGACTACAGTACCATGTCTCATAGGGACGAAGGCTACATCCGGCTGACCGATGGGAAGGTCGGGATACTTTTGGTCGAAATTGACTTTAGACTATACAAACCAGGTTGCCAAAGTGCAAAACTTGGATTCCGTCGGGCAGAATTGCCAGGAAGGTCGGGGGTAGCCATTTGACTTAGCAGTGATGGGACTCCACGACGATGTCTCATAGGGACGAAGCCTACATCCGGCTGACCCGTGGGAAGTTCGGGATACGTTTGGTCGAAATTGACTTTAGACTATACAAACCAGGTTTCCAAAGTGCAAAACTTGCATTCCGTCAGGGCAGAATTGCCATGAAGGTCGGGGGTAGTCATTTGACTTAGCAGTGATGGGACTCCAGGACGAGGTCTCATAGGTTCCAAGGCTACATCCGGCTGACCGATGTGCAGTTCGGAATACTTTTGGTCGAAATTGACTTTAGACTATACAATCCAGGTTTCCAAAGTGAAAAACTTGGATTCCGTCGGGCAGAATTGCCAGGAAGTTCGGGGGTAGCCATTTGACTTAGCAGTGATTGGACACCAGGGCGAGGTCTCATAGGGACCAAGGCTACATCCGGCTGACCGATGGGAAGGTCTGGATACTTTTGGTCGAAAATGGCTTTAGACTATACAAACCAGGTTGCCAAAGTGGAAAACTTGGATTCCGTCCTCCAGAATTGACAGGAAGGTCGGGGGTAGCCATTTGACTTAGCAGTGATGGGACTCCAGGACGAGGTCTCATAGGTTCCAAGGCTACATCCGGCTGACCGATGGGAAGTTCGGGATACTTTTGGTCGAAATTGACGTTAGACTATACAATCCAGGTTTCCAAAGTGGAAAACTTGGATTCCGTCAGCCAGAATTGCCAGGAAGGTCGGGGGTAGCCATTTGACTTAGCAGTGATGGGACTCCACGACGATGTCTCATAGGGACGAAGCCTACATCCGGCTGACCCGTGGGAAGTTCGGGATACTTTTGGTCGAAATTGACTTTAGACTATACAAACCTGGTTTCCTGAGTAGAAAACTTGCGCTCCGTCGGGCAGAATTACCAGGAAGGTCGGGGGTAGCCATTTGACTTAGCAGTGATGGGACTCCAGGACGAGATCTCACAGGGACTAAGGATACATCCGGCGGACCGATGTGAAGGTCTGGATACTTTTGGTCGAAAATGACTTTAGACTATACAAAGCAGGTTGCCAAAGTGGAAAACTTGGATTCCGTCGGCCAAAATTGCCAGGAAGGTCGGGGGAAGCCATTTGATTTAGCGGTGATTGGACACCAGGGAGAGGTCTCATAGGGACCAAGGATACATACGGCTGACCGATGGGAAGTTCGGGATACTTTTGGTTGAAATTGACTTTAGACTATAGAAACCAGGTTTTCAAAGTGGAAAACTTGGATTCCGTCGGCCAGACTTACCAGGAAGGTCGGGGGAATCCATTCGACTTAGCAGTGATTGGACACCAGGGAGAGGTCTCACAGGGACCAAGGCTACATCCGGCTGACCGATGGGAGGGTCGGGATTCTTATGGTCGAAATTGACTTTAGACTATACAAACCAGGTTTACAAAGTGGAAAACTTGGATTCCGTCGGCCCGAATTGCGAGGAAGGTCGGGGGAGCCATTTCACTTAGCTGTGATGGGACTCCGGGACGAGGTCTCATAGGGACCAAGGCTACATCCGGCTGACCGATGGGAAGGTCGGGATATTTTTGGTCGAAATTGACTTTAGACTATACAATCCAGGTTTCCAAAGTGGAAGACTTGGATTCCGTCGGCCAGAATTGCCAGGAAGGTCGGGGGTAGTCACTTTCCTTAGCAGTGATGGGACTCCAGGACGAGGTCTCATAGGCTCCAAGGCTACATCCGGCTGACAGATGGGAAGTTCGGGATACTTTTGGTCGAAATTGACGTTAGACTATACAATCCAGGTTTCCAAAGTGGAAAACTTGGATTCCGTCGGGCAGAATTGCCAGGAAGGTCGGGGGTAGCCATTTGACTTAGTAGTGATGGGACTGCAGGACGAGGTCTCATAGGTTCCAATGCTACATCCGGCCGACCGATGGGAAGGTCGGGATACTATTGGTCGAAATTGACTTTAGACTATACAAACCAGGTTGCCAAAGTATAAAACTTGGATTACGTTGGCCAGAATTGCCAGGAAGGTCGGGGGTAGCGATTTGACTGAGCAGTGATTGGACACCAGGGCGAGGTCTCATAGGGACCAAGGCTACAGCCGGCTGACCGATGGGAAGGTCGGGATTCTTTTGGTCGAAAATGACTTTCGACTATACAATCCAGGTTTCCAAAGTGCAAAACTTGCATTCCGTCAGGGCAGAATTGCCAGGAAGGTCGGGGGTAGCCATTTGACTTAGCTGTGATGGGAGTCCAGGACGAGGTCTCATAGGGACCAAGGCTACATCTGCCTGACCGATGGGAAGGTCGGGATACTTTTGGTCGAAATTGACTTTAGACTATACAATCCAGGTTTCCAAAGTGCAAAACTTGCATTCCGTCGGGGCAGAATTGCCAGGAAGGACGGGGGTAGCCATCTGACTCAGCAGTGATGGGACTCCAGGACGATGTCTCATAGGGACGAAGGCTACATCCGGCTGACGGATGCGAAGGACGGGATACTTTTGGTCGAAATTGACTTTATACTATACAATCCCGGTTTCCAAAGTGGAAAACTTGGATTCCGTCGGGCAGAATTGCCAGGAAGGTCGGGGGAAGCCATTTGACTTAGCAGTGATGGGACTCCAGGACGAGATCTCACAGGGACCAAGGATACATCCGGCTGACCGATGGGAAGGTCGGGTTACTTTTGGTCGAAAATGGCTTTAGACTATACAAACCAGGTTGCCAAAGTGGAAAACTTGGATTCCGTCCGCCAGAATTGCCAGGAAGGTCGGGGGTAGCCATTTGCCTTAGCAGTGATGGGACTCCAGGACGAGGACTCATTGGTTCCAAGGCTACATCCGGCTGACCGATGGGAAGGTCGGGATACGTTTGGTCGAAATTGACCTTAGACTATACAATCCAGGTTTCCAAAGTGGAAAACTTGGATTCCGTAGGGCAGAATTGCCATGAAGGTCGGGGGTAGTGATTTGACTTAGCAGTGATTGGATACCAGGCCGAGGTCTCATAGGGACCAAGGCTTCATCCGGCTGACCGATGGGAAGGTCTGGATACTTTTGGTCGAAAATGACTTTAGACTATACAAACCAGGTTGCCAAAGTGGAAAACTTGGATTCCGTCGTCCGGAATTGCAAGGAAGGTCGGGGGAGCCATTTGACTCAGCAGTGATGGGGCTCCAGGACGATGTCTCATAGGGACGGAGGCTACATCCGGCAGACCGATGGGAAGGTCGGGATACTTTTGGCCGAAATTGACTTTAGACTATACAATCCCGGATTCCAAAGTGGAAAACTTGGATTCCGTCGGGCAGAATTGCCAGGAAGGTCGGGGGAAGCCATTTGACTTAGCAGTAATTACCCTCCAGGACGAGGTCTCATAGGGACCAAGGCTACATCCGGTGACCGATGGGAAGTTCGGGATACTTTTGGTCGAAATTGACTTTAGACAATACAAACCAGGTTTTCAAAGTGGAAAACGTGGATTCCGTCGGCCAGAATTGCCAGGGAGGTCTGGGGAAGCCATTTGACTTAGCAGTAATTAGACTCCAGGACGAGGTCTCATAGGGACCAAGGCTACATCCGGCTGACCGATGGGAAGGTCTGGATACTTTTGGTCGAAATTGACTTTAGACTATACAAACCAGGTTTTCAAAGTGGAAAACTTGGATTCCGTCGGCAGAATTGCCAGGTAGGTCGGGGGTAGCCATTTGACTTAGCAGTGATGGGGCTCCAGGACGATGTCTCATAGGGACGGAGGCTACATCCGGCAGACCGATGGGAAGGTCGGGATACTTTAGGCCGAAATTGACTTTAGACTATACAAACCAGGTTTCCAAAGTGGAAAACTTGGACTCCGTCGGGCAGAATTGCCAGGAAGGTCGGGGGTAGTCATTTGACTTAGCCGGGATGGGACTCCAGGACGAGGTCTCATAGGGACCAAGGCTACATCCGGCTGACCGATGGGAAGGTCGGGATACTTTTGGCCGAAATTGACTTTTACTAAACAATCCAGGTTTCCAAAGTGGAAAACTTGGATTCTGTCGGCCTGAATTGTCAGGAAGGTCGGGGGTAGCCATTTGACTTAGCTGTGATGGGACTCCAGGACGAGGTCTCATAGGGACCAAGGCTACATCCAGCTGACCGATGGGAAGGTCGGGATACTTTTGGTCGAAATTGACCTTAGACTATACAATCCAGGTTTCGAAAGTGGAAAACTTGGATTCCGTCGGCCAGAATTGCCAGGTAGGTCGGGGGTAGCCATTTGACTTAGCAGTGATGGGGCTCCAGGACGATGTATCATAGGGACGGAGGCTACATCCGGCAGACCGATGGGAAGGTCGGGATACTTTAGGCCGAAATTGACTTTAGACTATACAAACCAGGTTTCCAAAGTGGAAAACTTGGACTCCGTCGGGCAGAATTGCCAGGAAGGTCGGGGGTAGTCATTTGACTTAGCCGTGATGGGACTCCAGGACGAGGTCTCATATGGACCAAGGCTACATCCGGTTGACCGATGGGAAGGTCGGGATACTTTTGGTCGAAATTGACCTTAGACTATTCAATCCAGGTTTCCAAAGTGGAAAACTTGGATTCCGTCGGGCAGAATTGCCATGAAGGTCGGGGGTAGCCATTTGACTTAGCAGTGATTGTACACCAGGGAGAGGTCTCATAGGGACCAAGGCTACATCCGGCTGACCGTTGGGAAGGCCGGGATACTTTTGGTCGAAAATGACTTTAGACTATACAAACCAGGTTTCCAAAGTGCAAAACTTGGATTCCGTCGGCAGAATTGCGAGGAAGGTCGGGGTAGTGATTTGACTTAGCAGTGATGGGACTCCAGGACGAGGTCTCATAGGGACCAAGGCTACATCCGGCTGACCGATGGGACGGTCGGGATACTTTTGGTCGAAAGTGACTTTAGACTAAACAATCCAGGTTTCCAAAGTGGAAAACTTGGATTCCGTCGGCCAGAATTGCCAGGAAGGTCGGGGGAAGCCATTCGACTTAGCACTGATTGGACACCAGGGAGAGGTCTCATAGGGACCAAGGCTACATCCGGCTGACCGATGGGAGGGTCGGGATACTTTTGGTCGAAATTGACCTTAGACTATACAATCCAGGTTTGCAAAGTGGAAAACTCGGATTCCGTCGGGCAGAATTGCCATGAAGGTCGGGGGTAGTCATTTGACATAGCAGTGATGGGACTCCAGGACGAGATCTAGTAGCGACCAAGGTTACATCCGGCTGACCGATGAGAAGTTCGGGATACTTTTGGTCGAAATTGACTTTAGACTAAACAATCCACGTTTCCAAAGTGGAAAACTTGGATTCCGTCGGGCAGAATTGCCAGGTAGGTCGGGGGTAGCCATTTGACTTAACAGTGATGGGACTCCAGGACGAGGTCTCATAGGGACCAAGGCTACATCCGGCTGACAGATGGGAAGGTCTGGATACTTTTGGTCGAAAATGACATTAGACTAGACAGACCAGATTGCCAAAGTAGAAAACTTGGATTCCGTCGGCCATAATTGCCAGGAAGGTCGGGTGTAGCCATTTAACTTAGCAGTGATGGGACTCCAGGGCGAGATCTCATAGGGACCAAGGCTACATCCGGCTGACCGATGGGAAGGCCTGGACACTTTTGGTCGAAAATGACTTTAGACTATACAAACCAGGTTGCCAAAGTGGAAAACTTGGATTCCGTCGGCCAGAATTGCCAGGTAGGTCGGGGGAAGCCATTTGACTTAGCGGTGATTGGACACCAGGGAGAGGTCTCATAGGGGCCAAGGCTACATCCGGCTGACCGATGGGAAGGTCGGGATACTTTTGGTCGAAAGTGACTTTAGACTAAACAATCCAGGTTTCCAAAGTGGAAAACTTGGATTCCGACTGCCAGAATTGCCAGGAAGGTCGGGGGTAGCCATTTGACTTAGCTGTTATGGGTCTCCAGGACGAGGTCTCATAGGGACCAAGGCTACATCCGGCTGACCGATGGGAAGGTCTGGATACTTTTGGTCGAAAATGACTTTAGTCTATACAAACCAGGTTGCCAAAGTGGAAAACTTGGATTCCGTCGGGCAGAATTGCCAGGTAGGTCGGGGGTAGCCATTTGACTTAACAGTGATGGGACTCCAGGACGAGGTCTCATAGGGACCAAGGCTATATCCGGCTGTCCGATGGGAAGGTCGGGATACATTTGGTCGAAAATGACTCTAGACTATACAAACCAGGTTGCCAAAGTGGAAAACTTGGATTACGTCGGCCAGAATTGCCAGGTAGGTCGGGGGTAGCCATTTGACTTAGCTGTGATGGGACTCCAGGACGAGGTCTCATAGATTCCAAGGGTACATCCGGCTGACCGATGGGAAGGTCGGGATACTTTTGTTCGAAATTGACTTTAGACTATACAATCCAGGTTTCCAAAGTGCAAAACCTGGATTCCGTCGGGCAGAATTGCCAGGAAGGTCGGGGGTAGCCATTTGACATAGCAGTGATGGGACTCCAGGACGAGATCTCACAGGGACCAAGGCTACATCCGGCTGACCGATGGGAAGGTCTGGATTCTTTTGGTCGAAATTGACTTTAGACTATACAAACCAGGTTTTCAAAGTGGAAAACTTGGATTCCGTCGGCCGGAATTGCGAGGAAGGTCGGGGGAGCCATTTGACTTAGCTGTGATGGGACTCCGGGACGAGGTCTCATAGGGACCAAGGCTAGATCCGGCTGACCGATGGGAAGGTCGGGATACTTTTGGTCGAAATTGACTTTAGACTATACAATCCAGGTTTCCAAAGTGCAAAACTTGCATTCCGTCAGGGCAGAATTGCCAGGAAGGTCGGGGGTAGCCATTTGACTTAGCTGTGATGGGAGTCCAGGACGAGGTCTCATAGGGACCAAGGCTACATCTGGCTGACCGATGGGAAGGTCGGGATACTTTTGGTCGAAATTGACTTTAGACTATACAAACCAGGTTGCCAAAGTGGAAAACTTGGATTCCGTCCGCCAGAATTGCCAGGAAGGTCGGGGGTAGCCATTTGCCTTAGCAGTGATGGGACTCCAGGACGAGGACTCATTGGTTCCAAGGCTACATCCGGCTGACCGATGGGAAGGTCGGGATACGTTTGGTCGAAATTGACCTTAGACTATACAATCCAGGTTTCCAAAGTGGAAAACTTGGATTCCGTAGGGCAGAATTGCCATGAAGGTCGGGGGTAGTGATTTGACTTAGCAGTGATGGGGCTCCAGGACGATGTCTCATAGGGACCAAGGCTTCATCCGGCAGACCGATGGGAAGGTCGGGATACTTTTGGTCGAAAATGACTTTAGACAATACAAACCAGGTTGCCAAAGTGGAAAACGTGGATTCCGTCGGGCAGAATTGCCAGGAAGGTCGGGGGTAGTCATTTGACTTAGCCGGGATGGGACTCCAGGACGAGGTCTCATAGGGACCAAGGCTACATCCGGCTGACCGATGGGAAGGTCGGGATACTTTTGGCCGAAATTGACTTTTACTAAACAATCCAGGTTTCCAAAGTGGAAAACTTGGATTCCGTCGGCCTGAATTGTCAGGAAGGTCGGGGGTAGCCATTTGACTTAGCTGTGATGGGACTCCAGGACGAGGTCTCATAGGGACCAAGGCTACATCCAGCTGACCGATGGGAAGGTCGGGATACTTTTGGTCGAAATTGACCTTAGACTATACAATCCAGGTTTCGAAAGTGGAAAACTTGGATTCCGTCGGCCAGAATTGCCAGGTAGGTCGGGGGTAGCCATTTGACTTAGCAGTGATGGGGCTCCAGGACGATGTCTCATAGGGACGGAGGCTACATCCGGCAGACCGATGGGACGGTCGGGATACTTTTGGTCGAAAGTGACTTTAGACTAAACAATCCAGGTTTCCAAAGTGGAAAACTTGGATTCCGTCGGCCAGAATTGCCAGGAAGGTCGGGGGAAGCCATTCGACTTAGCACTGATTGGACACCAGGGAGAGGTCTCATAGGGACCAAGGCTACATCCGGCTGACCGATGGGAGGGTCGGGATACTTTTGGTCGAAATTGACCTTAGACTATACAATCCAGGTTTGCAAAGTGGAAAACTCGGATTCCGTCGGGCAGAATTGCCATGAAGGTCGGGGGTAGTCATTTGACATAGCAGTGATGGGACTCCAGGACGAGATCTAGTAGCGACCAAGGCTACATCCGGCTGACCGATGAGAAGTTCGGGATACTTTTGGTCGAAATTGACTTTAGACTAAACAATCCACGTTTCCAAAGTGGAAAACTTGGATTCCGTCGGGCAGAATTGCCAGGTAGGTCGGGGGTAGCCATTTGACTTAACAGTGATGGGACTCCAGGACGAGGTCTCATAGGGACCAAGGCTACATCCGGCTGACAGATGGGAAGGTCTGGATACTTTTGGTCGAAAATGACATTAGACTAGACAGACCAGATTGCCAAAGTAGAAAACTTGGATTCCGTCGGCCATAATTGCCAGGAAGGTCGGGTGTAGCCATTTAACTTAGCAGTGATGGGACTCCAGGGCGAGATCTCATAGGGACCAAGGCTACATCCGGCTGACCGATGGGAAGGCCTGGACACTTTTGGTCGAAAATGACTTTAGACTATACAAACCAGGTTGCCAAAGTGGAAAACTTGGATTCCGTCGGCCATAATTGCCAGGTAGGTCGGGGGAAGCCATTTGACTTAGCGGTGATTGGACACCAGGGAGAGGTCTCATAGGGGCCAAGGCTACATCCGGCTGACCGATGGGAAGGTCGGGATACTTTTGGTCGAAAGTGACTTTAGACTAAACAATCCAGGTTTCCAAAGTGGAAAACTTGGATTCCGACTGCCAGAATTGCCAGGAAGGTCGGGGGTAGCCATTTGACTTAGCTGTTATGGGTCTCCAGGACGAGGTCTCATAGGGACCAAGGCTACATCCGGCTGACCGATGGGAAGGTCTGGATACTTTTGGTCGAAAATGACTTTAGTCTATACAAACCAGGTTGCCAAAGTGGAAAACTTGGATTCCGTCGGCCAGAATTGCCAGGTAGGTCGGGGGAAGCCATTTGACTTAGCGGTGATTGGACACCAGGGAGAGGTCTCATAGGGGCCAAGGCTACATCCGGCTGACCGATGGGAAGGTCGGGATACTTTTGGTCGAAAGTGACTTTAGACTAAACAATCCAGGTTTCCAAAGTGGAAAACTTGGATTCCGACCGCCAGAATTACCAGGAAGGTCGGGGGTAGCCATTTGACTTAGCTGTGATGGGATTCCAGGACGAGGTCTCATAGGGACCAACGCTACATCCGGCTGACCGATGGGAAGGTCGGGATACTTTTGGTCGAAATTGACTTTAGACTATATAAACCAGGTTTTCAAAGTGGAAAACTTGGATTCCGTCGGCCAGAATTGCCAGGAAGGTCGGGGGAAGCCATTCGACTTAGCACTGATTGGACACCAGAGAGAGGTCTCATAGGGACCAAGGCAACATCCAGCTAACAGATGGGAGGGTCGGGATACTTTTGGTCGAAATTGACTTTAGACTATACAAACCAAGTTGCCAAAGTGGAAAACTTGGATTCCGTCGGCCAGAATTGCCAGGAAGGTCGGGGGAATCCATTTGACAAAGCTGTGATTTGACTCCAGGACGAGGTCTCATAGGTACCAAGGCTACATCCGGCTGACCGATGGGAAGGTCGGGATACTTTTGGTCGAAATTGACTTTAGACTATACAGTTCAGGTTTCCAAAGTGCAAAACATGGATTCCGTCGGCAGAATTGCCAGGTAGGTCGGGGGTAGCCATTTGACTTAGCAGTGATGGGACTCCAGGACGATGTCTCATAGGGACGAAGGCTACATCCGGCTGACCCATGGGAAGTTCTGGATACTAATGTTCGAAATTGAATTTAGACTATACAATCCAGGTTTCCAAAGTGCAAATCTTGGATTCCGTCGGGCAGAATTGCCAGGAAGGTCGTGGGTAGCCATTTGACTTAGCAGTGATGGGACTCCAGGACGATGTCTTATAGGGACGAAGGCTACATCCGGCTGACCCATGGGAAGGTCGGTATACTTTTGGTCGAAATTGGCTTTAGACAATACAATCCAGGTTTCCAAAGTGCAAAACTTGGATTCCGTCGGGCAGAATTGCCAGGAAGGTCGGGGGTAGCCATTTGACTTAGCAGTGATGGGACTCCAGGACGAGGTCTCATAGGTTCCATGGGTACATCCGACTGACCGATGGGAAGGTCGGTATACTTTTGGTCGAAATTGGCTTTAGACAATACAATCCAGGTATCCAAAGTGCAAAACTTGGATTCCGTCGGTAGAATTGCCAGGTAGGTCGGGGGTAGCCATTTGACTTAGCAGTGATGGGACTCCAGGACGACGTCTCATAGGGACGAAGGCTACATCCGGCTGACCCATGGGAAGTTCTGGATACTTTTGTTCGAAATTGACTTTAGACTATACAATCCAGGTTTCCAAAGCGGAAAACTTGGATTCCGTCGGGCAGAATTGCCAGGAAGGTCGGGTGTAGCCATTTGACTTAGCAGTGATGGGACTCCAGGACGAGGTCTCATAGGTTCCATGGCTACATCCGGCTGACCGATGGGAAGGTCGGTATACTTTTGGTCGAAATTGGCTTTAGACAATACAATCCAGGTATCCAAAGTGCAAAACTTGGATTCCGTCGGGCAGAATTGCCAGGAAGGTCGGGGGTAGCCATTTGACTTAGCAGTGATGGGACTCCACGACGATGTCTCATAGGGAAGAAGGCTACATCCGGCTGACCCATGGGAAGTTCGGTATACTTTTGGTCGAAATTGGCTTTAGACAATACAATCCAGGTTTCCAAAGTGCAAAACTTGGATTCCGTCGGGCAGAATTGCCAGGAAGGTCGGGGGTAGCCATTTGACTTAGCAGTGATGGGACTCCAGGACGAGGTCTCATAGGTTCCATGGGTACATCCGACTGACCGATGGGAAGGTCGGTATACTTTTGGTCGAAATTGGCTTTAGACAATACAATCCAGGTATCCAAAGTGCAAAACTTGGATTCCGTCGGTAGAATTGCCAGGTAGGTCGGGGGTAGCCATTTGACTTAGCAGTGATGGGACTCCAGGACGACGTCTCATAGGGACGAAGGCTACATCCGGCTGACCCATGGGAAGTTCTGGATACTTTTGTTCGAAATTGACTTTAGACTATACAATCCAGGTTTCCAAAGTGGAAAACTTGGATTCCGTCGGGCAGAATTGCCAGGAAGGTCGGGTGTAGCCATTTGACTTAGCAGTGATGGGACTCCAGGACGAGGTCTCATAGGTTCCATGGCTACATCCGGCTGACCGATGGGAAGGTCGGTATACTTTTGGTCGAAATTGGCTTTAGACAATACAATCCAGGTATCCAAAGTGCAAAACTTGGATTCCGTCGGGAAGAATTGCCAGGATGGTCGGGGGTAGCCATTTGACTTAGCAGTGATGGGACTCCACGACGATGTCTCATAGGGAAGAAGGCTACATCCGGCTGACCCATGGGAAGTTCGGTATACTTTTGGTCGAAATTGACTTTAGACTATACAATCCAGGTTTCCAAAGTAGAAAACTTGGATTCCGTCGGCCAGAAGTGCCAGGACGTTCGGGGGAAGCCATTTGACTTAGCAGTGATGGGACTCCAGGACGAGGTCTCATAGGGACCAAGGCTATATCCGGCTGACCGATGGGAAGGTCGGGATACTTTTGGTCGAAAATGACTATAGACTATACAAACCAGGTTTTCAAAGTGGAAAACTTGGATTCCGTCGGCCGGAATTGCGAGGAAGGTCGGGGGAGCCGTTTGACTTAGCTGTGATGGGACTCCAGGACGAGGTCTCATAGGGACCAAGGCTACATCCGGCTGCCCGATGGGAAGGTCGGGATACTTTTGGTCGAAATTCGCTTTAGACTAAACAAACCAGGTTTCCAAAGTGCAAAACTTGGATTCCGTCGGCAGAATTGCCAGGTAGGTCGGGGGTAGCCATTTGACTTAGCAGTGATGGGACTCCAGGACGATGTCTCATAGGGACGAAGGCTACATCCGGCTGACCCATGGGAAGTTCTGGATACTATTTGTCGAAATTGGCTTTAGACAATACAATCCAGGTTTCCAAAGTGCAAAACTTGGATTCCGTCGGGCAGAATTGCCAGGAAGGTCGGGGGTAGCCATTTGACTTAGCAGTGATGGGACTCCAGGACGAGGTCTCATAGGTTCCATGGCTACATCCGACTGACCGATGGGAAGGTCGGTATACTTTTGGTCGAAATTGGCTTTAGACAATACAATCCAGGTATCCAAAGTGCAAAACTTGGATTCCGTCGGTAGAATTGCCAGGTAGGTCGGGGGTAGCCATTTGACTTAGCAGTGATGGGACTCCAGGACGACGTCTCATAGGGACGAAGGCTACATCCGGCTGACCCATGGGAAGTTCTGGATACTTTTGTTCGAAATTGACTTTAGACTATACAATCCAGGTTTCCAAAGTGGAAAACTTGGATTCCGTCGGGCAGAATTGCCAGGAAGGTCGGGTGTAGCCATTTGACTTAGCAGTGATGGGACTCCAGGACGAGGTCTCATAGGTTCCATGGCTACATCCGGCTGACCGATGGGAAGGTCGGTATACTTTTGGTCGAAATTGGCTTTAGACAATACAATCCAGGTATCCAAAGTGCAAAACTTGGATTCCGTCGGGCAGAATTGCCAGGAAGGTCGGGGGTAGCCATTTGACTTAGCAGTGATGGGACTCCACGACGATGTCTCATAGGGAAGAAGGCTACATCCGGCTGACCCATGGGAAGTTCGGTATACTTTTGGTCGAAATTGACTTTAGACTATACAATCCAGGTTTCCAAAGTGGAAAACTTGGATTCCGTCGGCCAGAAGTGCCAGGACGTTCGGGGGAAGCCATTTGACTTAGCAGTGATGGGACTCCAGGACGAGGTCTCATAGGGACCAAGGCTATATCCGGCTGACCGATGGGAAGGTCGGGATACTTTTGGTCGAAAATGACTATAGACTATACAAACCAGGTTTTCAAAGTGGAAAACTTGGATTCCGTCGGCCGGAATTGCGAGGAAGGTCGGGGGAGCCGTTTGACTTAGCTGTGATGGGACTCCAGGACGAGGTCTCATTGGGGCCAAGGCTACATCCGGCTGCCCGATGGGAAGGTCGGGATACTTTTGGTCGAAATTCGCTTTAGACTAAACAAACCAGGTTTCCAAAGTGCAAAACTTGGATTCCGTCGGCAGAATTGCCAGGTAGGTCGGGGGTCGCCATTTGACTTAGCAGTGATGGGACTCCAGGACGATGTCTCATAGGGACGAAGGCTACATCCGGCTGACCCATGGGAAGTTCTGGATACTATTTGTCGAAATTGACTTTAGACTATACAATCCAGGTTTCCAAAGTGCAAAACTTGGATTCCGTCGGCCGGAATTGCGAGGAAGGTCGGGGGAAGCCATTTGACTTAGCAGTGATTGGACACCAGGGCGAGGTCTCATAGGGACCAAGGCTACATCCGGCTAACCGATGGGAAGGTCGGGATACTATTGGTCGAAATTGACTTTAGACTATACAATCCAGGTTTCCAAAGTGCAAAACTTGCATTCCGTCGGGCAGAATTGCCAGGAAGGTCGGGGGTAGCCATTTGACTTAGCAGTGATTGGACACCAGGGCGAGGACTCATAGGCACGAAGGCTACATCCGGCTGCCCCATGGGAAGGTCGGAACACTTTTGGTCGAAATTGACATTAGACTATACAATCCAGGTTTCCAAAGTGGAAAACTTGGATTTCGTCGGACAGAATTGCCAGGAAGGTCGGGGGAAGCCATTTGACTTAGCAGTGATTGGACACCAGGGCGAGGTCTCATAGGGCCCAAGGCTACATCAGGCTGACAGATAGGAAGGTCTAGATACTTTTGGTCGAAAATTACTTTAGACTATTCAAACCAGGTTGCCAAAGTGGAAAACCTGGATTCCGTGGGCCACAATTGCCAGGAATGTCGGGGGTAGCCATTTGACTTAGCAGTGATGCGACTCCAGGACGAGATCTCATAGGGACTAAGGCTACATCCGTCAGACCGACGGGAAGGTCTGGATACTTTTGGTCGAAAATGACTTTAGACTATACAAACCAGGTTTCCAAAGTGCAAAACTTGGATTCCGTCGGCAGAATTGCCAGGTAGGTCGGGGGTAGCCATTTGACTTAGCAGTGATGGGACTCCAGGACGAGGTCTCATAGGCACGAAGGCTACATCCGGCTGACCCATGGGAAGGTCGGAATACTTTTGGTCGAAATTGACATTAGTCTATACAGTCCAGGTTTCCAAAGTGGAAAACTTGGATTCCGTCGGGCAGAATTGCCAGGAAGGTCGGGGGTAGCCATTTTACTTAGCAGTGATTGGACACCAGGGGAGGTCTCATAGGGACCAAGGCTACATCCGGCTGACCGATGGGAAGGTCGGGATACTTTTGGTCGAAATTGACTTTAGAATATACAAACCAGGTTTTCAAAGTGGAAGAAATGGATTCCGTCGGCCGGAATTGCGAGGAAGGTCGGGGGAGCCATTTGACTTAGCTGTGATGGGACTCCGGGACGAGGTCTCATTGGGACCAAGGCTACATCCGTCTGCCCGATGGGAAGGTCGGGATACTTTTGGTCGAAATTCGCTTTAGACTAAACAAACCAGGTTTCCAAAGTGCAAAACATGGATTCCGTCGGCAGAATTGCCAGGTAGGTCGGGGGTAGCCATGTGACTTAGCAGTGATGGGACTCCAGGACGATGTCTCATAGGGACGAAGGCTACATCCGTCTGACCCATGGGAAGTTCTGGATACTATTGGTCGAAATTGACTTTAGACTATACAATCCAGGTTTCCACAGTGCAAAACTTGGATTCCGTCAGGCAGAATTGCCAGGAAGGTCGTGGGTAGCCATCTGACTTAGCAGTGTTGGGACTCCAGGACGATGTCTCATTGGGACGAAGGCTACATCCGGCTGACCGATGGGAAGGTCGGAATACTTTTGGTCGAAATTGACATTAGACTATACAATCCAGGTTTCCAAAGTGGAAAACTTTGATTTCGTCGGACAGAATAGCCAGGAAGGTCGGGGGAAGCCATTTGACTTAGCAGTGATTGGACACCAGGGCGAGGTCTCATAGGGACCAAGGATACATCCGGCTAACCGATGGGAAGGTCGGGATACTATTGGTCGAAATTGACTTTAGACTATACAATCCAGGTTTCCAAAGTGCAAAACTTGCATTCCGTCGGGGCAGAATTGCCAGGAAGGTCGGGGGTAGTCATTCGACTTAGCAGTGATGGGACTCCAGGACGAGGTCTCATAGGGACGAAGGCTACATCCGCCTGACCGATGGGAGGGTCGGGATACTTTTGGTCGAAATTGACTTTAGACTATACACACCAGGTTTCCAAAGTGGAAAACTTGGATTCCGTAGGGCAGAATTGCGATGAATGTCGGGGGTAGTCATTTGACTTAGCAGTGATTGGACACCAGGGAGAGGTCTCATAGGGACCAAGGCTACATCCGGCTGACCGATGGGAGGGTCTGTATACTTTTGGTCGAAATTGACTTTAGACTATACAAACCAGGTTTCCAAAGTGGAAAACTTGGACTCCGTCCGGCAGAATTGCCAGGACGGTCGGGGGTAGTCACTTGAATGAGCAGTGATGGTACTCCAGGAAGAGGTCTCATAGGTTCCAAGGCTACATCCGGCTGACCGATGGGAGGGTCGGGATACTTTTGGTCGAAATTGACCTTAGACTATACAATCCAGGTTTGCAAAGTGGAAAACTCGGATTCCGTCGGGCAGAATTGCCAGGTAGGTCGGGGGTAGCCATTTGACTTAACAGTGATGGGACTCCAGGACGAGGTCTCATAGGGACCCAGGCTACATCCGGCTGACAGATGGGAAGGTCTGGATACTTTTGGTCGAAAATGACATTAGACTAGACAGACCAGATTGCCAAAGTAGAAAACTTGGATTCCGTCGGCCATAATTGCCAGGAAGGTCGGGTGTAGCCATTTAACTTAGCAGTGATGGGACTCCAGGGCGAGATCTCATAGGGACCAAGGCTACATCCGGCTGACCGATGGGAAGGCCTGCACACTTTTGGTCGAAAATGACTTTAGACTATACAAACCAGGTAGCCAAAGTGGAAAACTTGGATTCCGTCGGCCAGAATTGCCAGGTAGGTCGGGGGAAGCCATTTGACTTAGCGGTGATTGGACACCAGGGAGAGGTCTCATAGGGGCCAAGGCTACATCCGGCTGACCGATGGGAAGGTCGGGATACTTTTGGTCGAAAGTGACTTTAGACTAAACAATCCAGGTTTCCAAAGTGGAAAACTTGGATTCCGACGGCCAGAATTGCCAGGAAGGTCGGGGGTAGCCATTTAACTTAGCTGTTATGGGTCTCCAGGACGAGGTCTCATAGGGACCAAGGCTACATCCGGCTGACCGATGGGAAGGTCTGGATACTTTTGGTCGAAAATGACTTTAGTCTATACAAACCAGGTTGCCAAAGTGGAAAACTTGGATTCCGTCGGCCAGAATTGCTAGGAAGGTAGGGGGTAGCCATTTGACTTAGCAGTGATGGGACACCAGGGAGAGGTCTCATAGGGACCACGGCTACATCCGGCTGACCGATGGGAAGTTCGTGATACTTTTGGTCGAAATTGACTTTAGACTATACAAACCAGGTTTTCAAAGTGGAAAACTTGGATTCCGTCGGCCAGAATTGCCAGGAAGGTCGGGGGAAGCCATTCGACTTAGCACTGATTGGACACCAGGGAGAGGTCTCATAGGGACCAAGGCTACATCCGGTTGACCGATGGGAGGGTCGGAATACTTTTGGTCGAAATTGACATTAGACTATACAATCCAGGTTTCCAAAGTGGAAAACTTTGATTTCGTCGGACAGAATTGCCAGGAAGGTCGGGGGAAGCCATTTGACTTAGCAGTGATTGGACACCAGGGCGAGGTCTCATAGGGCCCAAGTCTGCATCAGGCTGACAGATAGGAAGGTCTAGATACTTTTGGTCGAAAATTACTTTAGACTATTCAAACCAGGTTGCCAAAGTGGAAAACCTGGATTCCGTGGGCCACAATTGCCAGGAATGTCGGGGGTAGCCATTTGACTTAGCAGTGATGCGACTCCAGGACGAGATCTCATAGGGACTGAGGCTACATCCGGCTAACCCATGGGATGTTCTGGATACTTTTGGTCGAAATTGACTTTAGACTATACAATCCAGTTTTCCAAAGTGGAAAACTTTGATTCCGTCGGGCAGAATTGCCAGGAAGGTCGGGTGTAGCCATTTGACTTAGCAGTGATGGGTCTCCAGGACGAGATCTCATAGGGACCAAGGCTACATCCGGCTGACCGATGGGAAGGTCGGGATACTTTTGGTCGAAATTGACTTTAGACTATACAATCCAGGTTTCCAAAGTGCAAAACTTGCATTCCCTCGGGGCAGAATTGCCAGGAAGGTCGGGGGTAGTCATTTGACTTAGCAGTGACGGGACTCCAGGACGAGGTCTCATAGGTTCCATGGCTACATCCGGCTGACCGATGGGAAGGTCGGGATACTTTTGGTCGAAATTGGCTTTAGACAATACAATCCAGGTTTCCAAAGTGCAAAACTTGGATTCCGTCGGGCAGAATTGCCAGGAAGGTCGGGGGTAGCCATTTGACTTAGCAGTGATGGGACTCCAGGACGAGGTCTCATAGGGACCAAGGCTATATCCGGCTGACCGATGGGAAGGTCGGGATACTTTTGGTCGAAAATGACTTTAGACTATACAAACCAGGTTTTCAAAGTGGAAAACTTGTATTCCGTCGGCCGGAATTGCGAGGATGGTCGGGGGAGCCGTTTGACTTAGCTGTGATGGGACTCCAGGACGAGGTCTCATAGGGACGAAGGCTACATCCGGCTGACCCATGGGAAGTTCTGGATACCTTTGGCCGAAATTGACTTTAGACTATACAATCCAGGTTTCCAAAGTGCAAAACTTGGATTCCGTCGGCAGAAATACCAGGTAGGTCGGGGGTAGCCATTTGAATTAGCAGTGATGGGACTCCAGGACGATGTCTCATACGGACGAAGGCTACATCCGGCTGACCCATGGGACGTTCTGGATACTATTAGTCGAAATTGACTTTAGACTATACAATCCAGGTTTCCAAAGTGCAAAACTTGGATTCCGTCGGGCAGAATTGCCAGGAAGGTCGTGTGTAGCCATTTGACTTAGCAGTGATGCGACTCCAGGACGATGTCTTATAGGGACGAAGGCTACATCCGGCTGACCGATGGGAAGGTCGGGATACTTTTGGTCGAAAATGACTTTAGACTATACAAACCAGATTTTCAAAGTGGAAAACTTGGATTCCGTCGGCCGGAATTGCGAGGAAGGTCGGGAGAGCCGTTTGACTTAGCTGTGATGGGACTCCAGGACGAGGTCTCATAGGGACCAAGGCTACATCCGGCTGACCGATGGGAAGATCGGGATACTTTTGGTCGAAAATGACTTTAGACTATACAAACCAGGTTGCCAAAGTGGAAAACATGGATTGCGTCTTGCAGAATTGCCAGGAAGGTCGGGGGTAGCCATTTGACTTAGCAGTGATGGGACTCGAGGAAGTGATCTCATAGGGACCAAGGCTACATCCGGCAGACCGATGGGAAGGTCTGGATACTTTTGGTCGAAAATGACTTTAGGCCATACAAACCATGTTTCCAAAGTGGAAAACTTGTATTCCGCCGGCCAGAATTGCCAGGAAGGTCGGGGGAGCCGTTTGAATCAGCTGTGATGGGACTGCAGGGCGAGTTCTCATAGGGACCAAGGCTACATCCGCCTGTATTCCAAACCTTCATGTGGAAGGTCGGGTGTAGTCATTTGACTTAGCAGTAATGGGACTCCAGAACGAGGTCTCATAGGTTCCAAGGCTACATCCGCCTGTCCGATGGGAAGGTCGGGATACTTTTGGTCGAAATTGACTTTAGACTATACAATCCAGGTTTCCAATGTGCAAAACTTGGATTCCGTCGGGCAGAATTGCCAGGAAGGTCGGGGTAGTCATTTGACTTAGCAGTGATGTGACTCCAGGACGAGATCTAATAGCGACCAAGGCCACATCCGGCTGACCGATGGGAAGGTCGGGATACTTTTGGTCGAAATTAACTTTAGACTATACAATCCAGGGTTCCAAAGTGCAAAACTCGGATTCCGTCGGCCAGAATTGCCAGGAAGGTCGGGGGTAGCCATTTGACTTAGCTGTGATCGGACTCCAGGACGAGGTCTCTTAGGGACGAAAGCTACATCCGGCTGACGGATGAGAAGTTCGGGATACTTTTGGTCGAAATTGACTTTAGACTATACAATCCAGGTTTCCAAAGTGCAAAACTCGGATTCCGTCGGCCAGAATTGCCAGGAAGGTCGGGGGAGCCATTCGACTTAGCTGTGATGGGACTCCAGGACGAGGTCTCATAGGGACCAAGGCTACATCCGACTGACCGATGGGAAGGCCTGACTACTTTTGGTCGAAATTAACTTTAGACTAAACATTCCAGGTTTCCAAAGTGGAAAACTTGGATTCCGTCGGCCAGAATTGCCAGGAAGGTCGGGGTAGTCATTTGACTTAGCAGTGATGTGACTCCAGCACGAGATCTAATAGCGGCCAAGGCTACATCCGGCGGACCGATGGGAAGGTCGGGATACTTTTGGTCGAAATTGACTTTAGACTATACAATCCAGGTTTCCAAAGCGCAAAACTTGGATTCCGTCGGGCAGAATTGCCAGGAAGGTCGGGGGTAGCCATTTGACTTAGCTGTGATCGGACTCCAGCACAAGGTCTCATAGGGACGAAAGCTACATCCGGCTGACCGATGAGAATTTCGGGATACTTTTGGTCGAAATTAACTTTAGACTAAACAATCCAGGTTTCCAAAGTGGAAAACATGGATTCCGTCGGCCAGAATTGCCAGGAAGGTCGGGGGTAGTCATTTGACTTAGCACTGATGGGACTCCAGGACGAGATCTAATAGCGACCAAGGCTACATCCGGCTGACCGATGAGAAGTTCGGGATACTTTTGGTCGAAATTGACTTTAGTCTAAACAATCCAGGTTTTCAAAGTGGAAAACTTGGATTCCGTCGGCCAGAATTGCCAGGAAGGTCGAGGGAGCCAATTGACTTAGCTGTGATGGGACTCCAGGACGAGGTCTCATAGGGACCAAGGCTACATCCGACTGACCGATGGGAAGGTCGGGATACTTTTGGTCGAAATTGACTTTAGACTATAGAAATCTGGTTTTCAAAGTGGAATCTTGGATTCCGTCGGGCAGAGTAGCTAGGAATGTCGGGGGTAGCTGCCATTTGACATAGCTGTGATGGGACTCTAGGACGAGGTCTCATAGGGACCAAAGCTACATCCGGCTGACCGATGGGAAGGTCGGGATACTTTTGGTCGAAATTGACTTTAGACTATACAATCCAGGTTTCCAAAGTGCAAAACTTGGATTCCGTCGGGCAGAATTGCCAGGAAGGTCGGGGTAGTCATTTGACTTAGCAGTGATGGGACGCCAGGACGATGTCTCATAGGGACCAAGGCTACATCCGACTGACCGATGGGAACGCCTGAATACTTTTGGACGAAATTGACTTTAGACTTTACAATCCAGGTTTCCAAAGTGCAAAACTTGGATTCCGTCGGGCAGAATTGCCAGGAAGGTCGGGGTAGTCATTTGACTTAGCAGTGATGTGACTCCAGGACGAGATCTAATAACGACCAAGGCTACATCCGGCTGACCGATGGGAAGGTCGGAATACTTTTGGTCGAAATTGACTTTAGACTAAACAATCCAGGTTTACAAAGTTGAAAACTTGTATTCCGTCGGCCAGAATTGCCACGAAGGTCGGGGGTAGCCATTTGACTTAGCAGTGATTGGACACCAGGGCGAGGTCTCATAGGGACCAAGGCTACATCCGGCTGAGCGATGGGAAGGTCGGGAAACTTTTGGTCGAAATTGACTTTAGATTATACAATCCAGGTTTCCAAAGTGCAAAACTCGGATTCCGTCGGTCAGAATTGCCAGGAAGGTCGGGGGTAGCCAATTGACTTAGCAGTAATGGGACTCCAGGACGAGGTCTCATAGGTTCCAAGGCTACATCCGCCTGTCCGATGGGAAGGTCGGAATACTTTTGGTCGAAATTGACTTTAGACTATACAATCCAGGTTTCCAATGTGCAAAACTTGGATTCCGTCGGGCAGAATTGCCAGGAAGGTCGGGGTAGTCATTTGACTTAGCAGTGATGTGACTCCAGGACGAGATCTAATAGCGACCAAGGCTACATCCGGCTGACCGATGGGAAGGTCGGGATACTTTTGGTCGAAATTGACTTTAGACTATACAATCCAGGTTTCCAAAGTGCAAAACTTGGATTCCGTCGGGCAGAATTGCCAGGAAGGTCGGGGGTAGCCATATGACTTAGCAGTGATTGGACACCAGGGCGAGGTCTCATAGGGACCAAGGCTACATCCGGCTGAGCGATGGGAAGGTCGGGATACTTTTGGTCGAAATTAACTTTAGACTATACAATCCAGGTTTCCAAAGTGCAAAACTCGGATTCCGTCGGGCAGAATTGCCAGGAAGGTCGGGGTAGTCATTTGACTTAGCAGTGATGGGACGCCAGGACGATGTCTCATAGGGACGAAGGCTACATCCGACTGACCGATGGGAAAGTCGGGATACTTTTGGCCGAAATTGACTTTAGACTATACAATCCAGGTTTCCAAAGTGCAAAACTTGGATTCCGTCGGGCCGAATTGCCAGGAAGGTCGGGGTAGTCATTTGACTTAGCAGTGATGTGACTCCAGGACGAGATCTAATAGCGACCAAGGCTACATCCGGCTGACCGATGGGAAGGTCGGGATACTTTTGGTCGAAATTGACTTTAGACTAAACAATCCAGGTTTACAAAGTTGAAAACTTGTATTCCGTCGGCCAGAATTGCCACGAAGGTCGGGGGTAGCCATTTGACTTAGCAGTGATTGGACACCAGGGCGAGGTCTCATAGGGACCAAGGCTACATCCGGCTGAGCGATGGGAAGGTCGGGATACTTTTGGTCGAAATTGACTTTAGATTATACAATCCAGGTTTCCAAAGTGGAAAACTTGTATTCCGCCGGCCAGAATTGCCAGGAAGGTCGGGGGAGCCGTTTGAATCAGCTGTGATGGGACTGCAGGGCGAGTTCTCATAGGGACCAAGGCTACATCCGGCTGACCGATGGGATGGTCGGGATACTTTTGGTCGAAATTGACTTTAGACTATACAATCCAGGTTTCCAATGTTCAAAACTTGGATTCCGTCGGGCAGAATTGCCAGGAAGGTCGGGGTAGTCATTTGACTTAGCAGTGATGTGATTCCAGGACGAGATCTAATAGCGACCAAGGCTACATCCGGCTGACCGATGTGAAGGACGGGATACATTTGGTCGAAATTGACTTTAGACTATACAATCCGGGTTTCCAAAGTGGAAAACTGGGATTCCGTCGGCCAGAATTGCCAGGAAGGTCGGGGGAATCCATTTGACTTAGCAGTGATTGCACACCAGGGAGAGGTCTCATAGGGACGAAGGCTACATCCGGCTGACCCATGGGAAGTTCGGGATACTTTTGGTCGATATTGACTTTAGACTATACAATCCAGGTTTCCAAAGTGCAAAACTTGGATTCCGTCGGCCAGAATTGCCAGGAATGTCTTGGATAGCCATTTGACTTAGCAGTGATTGGACACCAGGGCGAGGTCTCATAGGGACCAAGGCTACATCCGGCTGAGCGATGGGAAGGTCGGGAAACTTTTGGTCGAAATTGACTTTAGATTATACAATCCAGGTTTCCAAAGTGCAAAACTCGGATTCCGTCGGTCAGAATTGCCAGGAAGGTCGGGGGTAGCCAATTGACTTAGCAGTAATGGGACTCCAGGACGAGGTCTCATAGGTTCCAAGGCTACATCCGCCTGTCCGATGGGAAGGTCGGAATACTTTTGGTCGAAATTGACTTTAGACTATACAATCCAGGTTTCCAATGTGCAAAACTTGGATTCCGTCGGGCAGAATTGCCAGGAAGGTCGGGGTAGTCATTTGACTTAGCAGTGATGTGACTCCAGGACGAGATCTAATAGCGACCAAGGCTACATCCGGCTGACCGATGGGAAGGTCGGGATACTTTTGGTCGAAATTGACTTTAGACTATACAATCCAGGTTTCCAAAGTGCAAAACTTGGATTCCGTCGGGCAGAATTGCCAGGAAGGTCGGGGGTAGCCATATGACTTAGCAGTGATTGGACACCAGGGCGAGGTCTCATAGGGACCAAGGCTACATCCGGCTGAGCGATGGGAAGGTCGGGATACTTTTGGTCGAAATTAACTTTAGACTATACAATCCAGGTTTCCAAAGTGCAAAACTCGGATTCCGTCGGGCAGAATTGCCAGGAAGGTCGGGGTAGTCATTTGACTTAGCAGTGATGGGACGCCAGGACGATGTCTCATAGGGACGAAGGCTACATCCGACTGACCGATGGGAAAGTCGGGATACTTTTGGCCGAAATTGACTTTAGACTATACAATCCAGGTTTCCAAAGTGCAAAACTTGGATTCCGTCGGGCCGAATTGCCAGGAAGGTCGGGGTAGTCATTTGACTTAGCAGTGATGTGACTCCAGGACGAGATCTAATAGCGACCAAGGCTACATCCGGCTGACCGATGGGAAGGTCGGGATACTTTTGGTCGAAATTGACTTTAGACTAAACAATCCAGGTTTACAAAGTTGAAAACTTGTATTCCGTCGGCCAGAATTGCCACGAAGGTCGGGGGTAGCCATTTGACTTAGCAGTGATTGGACACCAGGGCGAGGTCTCATAGGGACCAAGGCTACATCCGGCTGAGCGATGGGAAGGTCGGGATACTTTTGGTCGAAATTGACTTTAGATTATACAATCCAGGTTTCCAAAGTGGAAAACTTGTATTCCGCCGGCCAGAATTGCCAGGAAGGTCGGGGGAGCCGTTTGAATCAGCTGTGATGGGACTGCAGGGCGAGTTCTCATAGGGACCAAGGCTACATCCGGCTGACCGATGGGATGGTCGGGATACTTTTGGTCGAAATTGACTTTAGACTATACAATCCAGGTTTCCAATGTTCAAAACTTGGATTCCGTCGGGCAGAATTGCCAGGAAGGTCGGGGTAGTCATTTGACTTAGCAGTGATGTGATTCCAGGACGAGATCTAATAGCGACCAAGGCTACATCCGGCTGACCGATGTGAAGGACGGGATACATTTGGTCGAAATTGACTTTAGACTATACAATCCGGGTTTCCAAAGTGGAAAACTGGGATTCCGTCGGCCAGAATTGCCAGGAAGGTCGGGGGAATCCATTTGACTTAGCAGTGATTGCACACCAGGGAGAGGTCTCATAGGGACGAAGGCTACATCCGGCTGACCCATGGGAAGTTCGGGATACTTTTGGTCGATATTGACTTTAGACTATACAATCCAGGTTTCCAAAGTGCAAAACTTGGATTCCGTCGGCCAGAATTGCCAGGAATGTCTTGGATAGCCATTTGACTTAGCAGTGATGGGACTCCAGGACGATGTCTCATAGGGTCGAAGGCTACATCCGGCTGACCGATGGGAGGGTCGGGATACTTTTGGTTGAAATTGACTTTAGACTATACAAACCAGGTTTCCAAAGTGGAAAACTTGGATTCCATCGGCCAGAATTGCCAGGAAGGTCGGGGGAAGCCATTTGACTTAGAACTGATTGGACACCAGGGAGAGGTCTCATAGGGACAAATGCTACATCCGGCTGACCCATGGGAAGTTCGGGATACTTTTAGTCGAAATTGACTTTAGACTATCCAATCCAGGTTTCCAAAGTGGAAAACTTGTATTCCATCGGGCAGAATTGCCAGGAAGGTCGAGGGACGCCATTTGACTTAGAAGTGATTGGACACCAGGGAGAGGTCTCATAGGGACCAAGGCTACATCCGGCTGACCGATGGGAAGGTCGGGATACTTTTGTTCGAAATTGACTTTAAACTATACAATCCGGGTTTCCAAACTGGAAAACTTGTATTCCGTCGGCCAGAATTGCCAGGAAGGTCGGGGGAATCCATTTGACTTAGCAGTGATTGGACACCTGGGAGAGGTCTCATAGGGACGAAGGCTACATCCTGCTGACCGAAGGGAAGTTCGGCATACTTTTGGTCGAAATTGACTTTAGACTATACATTCCAGGTTTCCAAAGTGCAAAACTTGGATTCCGTCGGGCAGAATTGCCCGGAAGCTCGGGGGAGCCGCTTGACTTATCTGTGATGGGACTCCAGGACGAGATCTCATAGGGACCAAGGCTACATCCGGCTGACCGATGGGAAGGTCGGGATACTTTTGGTCGAAATTGACTTCAGACTATACAAACCAGGTTTCCAAAGTGGAAAACATGGATTCCGTCGGCCAGAATTGCCAGGAAGGTAGGGGGAGCCATTTGACTTAGATGTGATGGGACTCCAGGACGAGGTCTCATAGGGACCAAGGCTACATCCGGCTGACCGATGGGAAGGTGGGATACTTTTGGTCGAAATTGACTTTAGACTATACAATCCAGGTTTCCAAAGTGCAAAACTTGGATTCCGTTGGCCAGAATTGCCAGGAAGGTCGGGGGAAGCCATTTCGACTTAGCAGTGATGAGACTCCAGGACGAGGTCTCATAGGTTCCATGGCTACATCCTGCTGACCGATGGGAAGTTCGGGATACTTTTGGTCGAAATTGACTTTAGACTATACAATCCAGGTTTCCAAAGCGCAAAACTTGGATTCCGTCGGGCAGAATTGCCAGGAAGGTCGGGGGTAGCCATTTGACTTAGCTGTGATCGGACTCCAGGACAAGGTCTCATAGGGACGAAAGCTACATCCGGCTGACCGATGAGAATTTCGGGATACTTTTGGTCGAAATTAACTTTAGACTAAACAATCCAGGTTTCCAAAGTGGAAAACTTGGATTCCGTCGGCCAGAATTGCCAGGAAGGTCGGGGGTAGTCATTTGACTTAGCACTGATGGGACGCCAGGACGATGTCTCATAGGGACCAAGGCTACATCCGACTGACCGATGGGAAGGTCGGGATACTTTTGGTCGAAATTGACTTTAGTCTAAACAATCCAGGTTTCCAAAGTGGAAAACTTGGATTCCGTCGGCCAGAATTGCCAGGAAGGTCGGGGGTAGTCATTTGACTTAGCACTGATGGGACTCCAGGACGAGATCTAATAGCGACCAAGGCTACATCCGGCTGACCGATGGGATGGTCGGGATACTTTTTGTCGAAATTGACTTTAGACTATACAAACCAGGTTTACAAAGTGGGAAACTTGGACTCCGTCGGGCAGAATTGGCAGGAAGGTCTAGGGTAGTCATTTGACTAAGCAGTGACGGGACTCCAGGACGAAGTCTCAGGTTCCGAGGCTACATCCGGCTGACCGATGTGTAGTTCGGTATACTTTTAGTCGAAATTGACTTTAGACTATCCAAACCAGGTTTCCAAAGTGGAAAACTTGTATTCCGCCGGCCAGAATTTCCAGGAAGGTCGGGGGAGCCGTTTGACTCAGCTGTGATGGGACTGCAGGGCGAGTTCTCATAGGGACCAAGGCTACATCCGGCCGACCGATGGGAAGGTCGGGATACTTTTGGTCGAAAATGACTTTAGACTATACAAACCAGGTTTCCAAAGTGAAAAACTTGGATTCCGTCGGCCGGAATTGCCAGGAAGGTCGGGGGAGCCATTTGACTTAGCTGTGATGGTACTCCAGGACGAGGTCTCATAGGGACCAAGGCTACATCCGGCTAACTGATGGGAAGGTCGGGATACTTTTGGTCGAAATTGACCTTAGACTATACATTCCAGGTTTCCAAAGTGGAAAACTTGGATTCCGTCGGGCAGAATTGCCAGGAAGGTCGGGGGTAGCAATTTGACTTAGCAGTGATTGGACTCCAGGGCGAGGTCTCATAGGGACCAAGGCTACATCGGGCTGACCGATGGGAAGGTCGGGATACTTTTGGTCGAAAATGACTTTAGACTATACAAACCAGGTTACCAAAGTGGAAAACTTGGATTCCGTCGGGCAGAATTGCCAGGAAGGTCGGGGGTAGTCATTTGACTCAGCAGTGATTGGACACCAGGGCGAGGTCTCATAGGGTCCAAGGCGACATCCGGCTGACCGATGGGAAGGTCGGGATACTTTTGGTCGAAATTGACTTTAGACTATACAAACCAGGTTTCCAAAGTGGAAAACGTGGACTCCGTAGGGCAGAATTGCCAGGAAGGTCGGGGGTAGTCATTTGACTTAGCAGTGATGGGACTCCAGGACGAGGTGTCAGGTTCCAAGGCTACATCCGGCTGACCGATGGGAAGTTTGGGATACTTTTAGTCGAAATTGACTTTTGACTATACAAACCAGGTTTCCAAAGTGCAAAACTTGGATTCCGTCGGCCGGAATTGCCAGGAAGGTCGAGGGAAGCCATTTGACTTAGCAGTGATGGGACTCCAGGATGAGGTCTTATAGGGACGAAGGCTACATCCGGCTGACCGATGGTAAGGTCGGGATACTTTTGGTCGAAATTGACTTTAGACTATAGAAATCTGGTTTTCAAAGTGGAATCTTGGATTCCGTCGGGCAGAGTAGCTAGGAATGTCGGGGGTAGCTGCCATTTGACATAGCTGTGATGGGACTCCTGGACGAGGTCTCATAGGGACCAAGGCTACATCCGGCTGACCGATGGGATGGTTGGGATACTTTTGGTCGAAAATGACTTTAGGCCATACAAACCAGGTTTCCAAAGTGCAAAACTCGGATTCCGTCGGTCAGAATTGCCAGGAAGGTCGGGGGTAGCCATTTGACTTAGCTGTGATCGGACTCCAGGACGAGGTCTCATAGGGACGAAAGCTACATCCGGCTGACCGATGAGAAGTTCGGGATACTTTTGGTCGGAATTAATTTTAGACTAAACAATCCAGGTTTCCAAAGTGGAAAACTTGGATTCCTTCGGCCAGAATTGCCAGGAAGGTCGGGGGTAGTCACTTGACTTAGCACTGATGGGACTCCAGGACGAGATCTAATAGCGACCAAGGCTACATCCGGCTGACCGATGAGAAGTTCGGGATACTTTTGGTCGAAATTGACTTTAGACTATACAATCCAGGTTTCCAATGCGCAAAACTTGGATTCCGTCGGGCAGAATTGCCAGGAAGGTCGGGGGTAGCCATTTGACTTAGCAGTGATGGGAATCCAGGACGAGGTCTCATAGGGACCAAGGCTACATCCGACTGACCGATGGGAAGGCCTGAATACTTTTGGTCGAAAATGACTTTAGACTATACAAACCAGGTTGCCAAAGTGGAATACTTGGATTCCGTCGGCCGGAATTGCCAGGAAGGTCTGGGGCAGCCATTTGACTTAGCAGAAACTGGACTCCAGGACGAGCTCTCATAGGGACCAAAGCTACATCCGGCTGACCGATGGGAAGGTCGGGATACTTTTGGTCGAAATTGACTTTAGACTATACAATCCAGGTTTCCAAAGTGCAAAACTTGGATTCCGTCGGGCAGAATTGCCAGGAAGGTCGGGTGTATCCATTTGACTTAGCAGTGTTGGGACTCCAGGACGAGGTCTCATAGGGACGAAGGCTACATCCGGCTGACCGATGGGAAGGTCGGGATACTTTTGTTCGAAATTGACTTTAGACTAAACAATCCAGGTTTCCAAATTGGAAAACTTGGATTCCCTCGGCCAGAATTGCCAGGGAGGTCGGGGGAAGTCATTTGACTTAGCAGTGATTGAACACCAGGGAGAGGTCTCATAGGGACCAAGTCTACATCCGGCTGACCGATGTGAAGTTCGGGATCCTTTTGGTCGAAATTGACTTTAGACTATACAATCCAGGTTTCCAAAGTGCAAAACTTGGATTCCGTCGGGCAGAATTGCCAGGAAGGTCGGGGGTAGCCATTTGACTTAGCAGTGATGGGACTACAGGACGATGTATCATAGGGACGAAGGCTTCATCCGGCTGACCGATGTGAAGGTCGGGATACTTTTGGTCGAAATTTACTTTAGACTATACAATCCAGGTTTCCAAAGTGCAAAACTTGGATTCCGTCGGGCAGAATTGCCAGGAAGGTCGGGTGTATCCATTTGACTTATCAGTGTTGGGACTCCAGGACGAGGTCTCATAGGGACGAAGGCTACATCCGGCTGACCGATGGGAAGGTCGGGATACTTTTGTTCGAAATTGACTTTAGACTAAACAATCCAGGTTTCCAAATTGGAAAACTTGGATTCCCTCGGCCAGAATTGCCAGGGAGGTCGGGGGAAGTCATTTGACTTAGCAGTGATTGAACACCAGGGAGAGGTCTCATAGGGACCAAGGCTACATCCGGCTGACCGATGTGAAGTTCGGGATCCTTTTGGTCGTAATTGACTTTAGACTATACAATCCAGGTTTCCAAAGTGCAAAACTTGGATTCCGTCGGGCAGAATTGCCAGGAAGGTCGGGGGTAGCCATTTGACTTAGCAGTGATGGGACTACAGGACGATGTCTCATAGGGACGAAGGCTACATCCGGCTGACCGATGTGAAGGTCGGGATACTTTTGGTCGAAATTGACTTTAGACTATACAATCCAGGTTTCCAATGTGCAAAACTTGGATTCCGTCGGGCAGAATTGCCAGGAAGGTCGGGGGTAGCCATTTGACTTAGCTGTGATCGGACTCCAGGACGAGGTCTCATAGGGACGAAAGCTACATCCGGCTGACCGATGGGAAGGTCGGGATACTTTCGGTCGAAATTGACTTCAGACTATACAAACCAGGTTTCCAAAGTGGAAATCTTGGACTCCGTCGGGCAGAATTGGCAGGAATGTCGGAGGTAGTCATTTGACTTAGCAGTGATGGGACTCCAGGACGAGGTCTCAGGTTCCAAGATTACATCCGGCTGACCGATGGGAAGTTCTGGATACTTTTAGTCGAAATTGACTTTAGACTATCCAAACCAGGTTTCCAAAGTGGTAAACTAGGATTCCGTCGGGCAGAATTGCCAGGAATATCGAGGGTAGCCATTTGACTTAGCTGTGATGGGACTCCAGGACGAGGTCTCATAGGGGCCATGGCTACATCCTGCTGACCGATGGGAAGGTCGGGATACATTTGGACGAATTTGACTTTAGACTATACAATCCAGGTTTCCAAAGTGCAAAACTTGGATTCCGTCGGGCAGAATTGCGAGGAAGGTCGGGGGTAGTCATTTGACTTAGCAGTGATGGGACTCCACGACGATGTCTCATAGGGACGAAGGCTACATCCGGCTGACCCATGGGAAGTTCGGGATACTTTTGGTCGAAATTGACTTTACCCTATACAATCCAGGTTTCCAAAGAGCAAAACTAGGATTCCGTCGGGCAGAATTGCCAGGAATATCGAGGGTAGCCATTTGACTTAGCAGTTATGGGACTCCAGGACGATGTCTCATAGGGACGAAGGATACATCCGGCTGACCGATGGGAAGGTCGGGATACTTTTGGTCGACATTGACTTTAGACTGTACAATCCGGGTTTCCAAAGTGGAAAACTTGGCCTCCGTCGGGCAGAATTGGCAGGAAGGTCGGGGGTAGTCATTTGACTTAGCAGTGATGGGACTCCAGGACGAGGTCTCAGGTTCCAAGGCTACATCCGTCTGAACGATGGGAAGTTCGGGATACTTTTAGTCGAAATTGTCTTTAGACTATACAAACCAGGTTTCCAAAGCGGAAAACTTGGATTCCGTCGGCCAGAATTGCCAGGAATGTCGGGAGTAGTCATTTGACTTAGCAGTGATTGGACACCAGGGCGAGGTCTCACAGGGACCAAGGCTACATCCGGCTGACCGATGGGCAGGTCTGGATACTTTTGGTCGAAAATGACTTCAGACTATACAAACCAGGTTGCCAAAGTGGAAAACTTGGATTCCGTCGGCCAGAATTGCCAGGAAGTTCGGGGGAAGCCATTTGACTTAGCAGTGATTGGACTCCAGGACGATGTCTCATAGGGACGAAGGCTACATCCGGCTGACCGATGGGAAGTTCGGGATACTTTTTGTCGAAATTGACTTTAGCCTATACAATCCAGGTTTCCAAAGTGCAAAACTTGGATTCCGTCGGGCAGAATTGCCAGGAATATCGAGGGTAGCCATTTGACTTAGCAGTGATGGGACACCAGGACGAGGTCTCAGGTTCCAAGGCTACATCCGGCTGACCGATGGGAAGTTCGGGATACTTTTAGTCGAAATTGACTATAGACTATACAAACCACGTTTCCAAGGTAGAAAACTTGGATTCCGTCGGCGAGAATTGCCAGGAAGGTAGGGTGTAACCATTTGACTTAGCAGTGATGGGACTCCAGGACGAGATCTCATAGGGACCAAGGCTAAATTCGGCTGTCCGATGGGAAGGCCTGGATACTTTTGGTCGAAAATGACTTTAGACTATACAAACCAGGTTTTCAAAGTGGAAATCTTGGATTCCGTCGGGCAGAATTGCCAGGAATATCGGGGGTAGCCATTTGACTTAGCAGTGATTGGACTCCAGGACGATGTCTCATAGGGACCAAGGCTAAATTCGGCTGTCCGATGGGAAGGCCTGGATACTTTTGGTCGAAAATGACATTAGACTATACAAACCAGGTGGCCAAAGTGGAAAACTTGGATTCCGTCGGGCAGAGTAGCCAGGAATGTCGGGGGTAGCTGCCATTTGACATAGCTGTGATGGGACTCCTGGACGAGGTCTCATAGGGATCAAGGCTACATCCGGCTGACCGATGGGAAAGTCGGGATTCTTTTGGACAAAATTGACTTTAGACTATACGATCCAGGTTTCCAAAGTGGAAAACATGGATTCCGTCGGGCAGAATTGCCAGGAAGGTCGGGGGTAGTCATTTGACTTAGCAGTGATTGGACACCAGGGAGAGGTATCATAGGGACCAAGGCTACATCCGACTGACCGATGGGTGGGTCGGGATACTTTTGGTCGAAATTGACTTTAGACTATACAAACCAGGTTTCCAACGTAGATAACTTGGATTCCGTCGGCCGGTATTGCCAGGAATGTCAGGGGAACCATTTGACACAGAAGTGATTGGACACCAGGGCGAGGACTCATAGGGACCAAGGCAACATCCGGCTGAGCGATGGGAAGGTCTGGATACTTTTGGTCGAAAATGACTTTAGACTATACAAACCAGGTGGCCAAAGTGGAAAACTTGGATTCCGTCGGCCAGAATTGCCAGGAAGGTAGGGGGTAGCCATTTGACTTGGCAGTGATTGGACACCAGGGAGAGGTATCATAGGGACCAAGGCTACATCCGGCTGACCGATGGGAAGGGCGGGATACTTTTGGTCGAAATTGACTTTAGGCTATACAAACCAGGTTTCCAAAGTGGAAAACTTGGATTCCGTCCGGACGGAATTGCCAGGAAGGTCGGGGGTAGTCATTTGACTGAGCTGTAATGGGACTCCAGGACGAGGTCTCATAGGGACCAAGGCTACATCCGGCTGACCGATGGGAAGGCCAGGATACTTTTGGTCGAAAATGACTTTACACTATACAAACCAGGTTTTCAAAGTGGAAAACTTGGTTTCCGTCGGGCAGAATTGCCAGGAATATCGGGGGTAGCCATTTGACTTAGCAGTGATTGGACACCAGGGCGAGGTCTCATAGGGACCAAGGCTACATCCGGCTGACCGAGGTGAAGTTCCGGATACATTTGGTCGAAATTGACTTTAGACTATACAATCCAGGTTTCCAAAGTGAAAAACTTGGATTCCGTCGGCCGGAATTGCCAGGAAGGTCGGGCGAAGCCATTTGACTTAGCAGTGATGAGAGCCCAGGACGAGGTCTCATAGGTTCCAAGGCTACATCCGGCTGACCGATGGGAAGTTCGGGATACTTTTAGTCGAAATTGACTTTAGACTATAAAATCCAGGTTTCCAAAGTGCAAAACTTGCATTCCGTCGGGGCAGAATTGCCAGGAAGGCCGGGGGTAGTCATTTGACTTAGCAGTGATGGGACTCCAGGACGAGGTATCATAGGGACCAAGACTACATCCGGCTGACCCATGGGAAGTTCGGGATACTTTTGGTCGAAATTGACTTTAGACTATACAATCCAGGTTTCCAAAGTGCAAAACGTGCATTCCGTCGGGGCAGAATTGCCAGGAAGGTCGGGGGTAGTCATTTGACTTAGCAGTGATTGGACACCAGGGAGAGGTCTCATAGGGACCAAGGCTACATCCGGCTGACCAATGGGAAGTTCGGGATACTTTTGGTCGAAAATGACTTTAGACTATACAATCCAGGTTTCCAAAGTGCAAAACTTGGATTCCGTCGGGCAGAATTGCCAGGAAGGTCGGGTGTAGCTATTTGACTTAGCAGTGATGGGACATCACGACGATGTCTCATAGGGACGAAGGCTACATCCGGCCGACCGATGGGAAGGTCGGGATACTTTTGGTCGAAATTGACTTTAGACTATACAAACCAGGTTTCCAAAGTACAAAACTTGCATTCCGTCGGGGCAGAATTGCCAGGAAGGTCGGGGGTAGTCATTTGACTTAGCAGTGATGGGACTCCAGGACGAGATCTCATAGGGACCAAGGCTACATCCGGCTCACCGATGGGAAGGCCTGGATACTTTTGGTCGAAAATGACTTTAGACTATACAAACCATGTTGCCAAAGTGGGAAACTTGGATTCTGTTGGGCAGAATTGCCAGGAAGGTCGGGGGTAGCCATTTGACTTAGCAGTGATTGGACACCAGGGCGAGGTCTCATAGGGACCAAGGCCACATCCGGTTGACCGATGGGAAGGTCTGGATACTTTTGGTCGAAAATGACTTTAGACTATACAAACCAGGTTTCCAATGTGCAAAACTTGGATTCCGTCGGGCAGAATTGCCAGGAAGGTCGGGGGTAGCCATTTGACTTAGCAGTGATGGGACTGCAGGACGATGTCTCATAGGGACCGAGGCTACATCCGGCTGACCGATGGGAAGGTCGGGATACTTTTGGTCGAAATTGACTTTAGCCTATACAATCCAGGTTTCCAAAGTGGAAAACTTGGATTCCGTCGGCCAGAATTCCGAGGAAGGTCGGGGTTATCCATTTGCCTTAGCAGTGACTGGACACCAGGGCGAGATATCATAGGGACCAAGGCCACATCCGGTTGACCCATGGGAAGTTCGGGATACTTTTGGTCGAAATTGACTTTAGACTATTCAATCCAGGTTTCCAAAGTGGAAAACTTGGATTCCGTCGGGCAGAATTGCCATGAAGGTCGGGGGTAGTCATTTGACTTAGCAGTGATTGGACACCAGGGCGAGGTCTCACAGGGACCAAGGCTTCATCCGGCTGACCGATGGGAAGGTCTGGATACTTTTGGTCGAAAATGACTTTAGACTATACGATCCAGGCTTCCAAAGTGCAAAACTCGGATTCCGTCGGGCAGAATTGCCAGGAAGGTCGGGGGAAGCCATTTGACTTCGCAGTGATGGGACTCCAGGACGAGGTCTCATAGGGACCAAGGCTACATCCGGCTGACCGATGGGAAGGTCTCGATACTTTTGGTCGAAATAGACTTTAGACTATACAATCCAGGTTTCCAAAGTGGAAAACTTGGATTTCGTCGGGCAGAATTGCCAGGAAGGTCGGGGTAGCCATTTGACTTAGCAGTGATTGGACACCAGGGCGAGGTCTCATAGGGACCAAGGCTACATCCGGCTGACCGATGGGAAGGTCGGAATACTTTTGGTCGAAACTGACTTTAGACTATACGATAAAGGTTTCCAAAGTGCAAAACTTGGATTCCGTCGGGCAGAATTGCCAGGAAGGTCGGGGGAAGCCATTTGACTTCGCAGTGATGGGACTCCAGGACGAGGTCTCATAGGGACCAAGGCTACATCCGGCTGACCGATGGGAAGGTCTGGATACTTTTGGTCGAAAATGACTTTAGACTATACAAGCCAGGTTTCCAAAGTGGGAAACTTGAATTAAGTCGGGCAGAATTGCCATGAAGGTCGGGAGTAGTCATTTGACATAGCTGTGATGGGACTCCTGGACGAGGTCTCATAGGGACCAATGCTACATCCGGCTGACCGATGGGAAGGCCTGGATACTTTTGGTCGAAATTGACTTTAGACTATCGAAATCAGGTTATCAAAGTGGAAAACTTGGATTCCGTCGGGCAGAGTAGCCAGCAATGTCGGGGGTAGCCATTTGACTTCGCAGTGATGGGACTCCAGGACGAGGTCTCATAGGGACCAAAGCTACATCCGGCTGACCGATGGGAAGGTCTGGATACTTTTGGTCGAAAACGACTTTAGACTATGCAAACCAGGTTGCCAAACTGGAAAACTTGTATTCCGTCGGCCAGAATTGCCAGGAAGGTCGGGGGTAGTCATTTGACTTAGCAGTGATTGGACACCAGGGCGAGGTCTCACAGGGACCAAGGCTACATCCGGCTGACCGATGGGAAGCTCTGGATACTTTTGTTCGAGAATGACTTTAGACTATACAATCCGGGTTTCCAAAGTGGAAAACTTGGATTCCGTCGGCCGGAATTGCCAGGAAGGTCAGGTGTAGGCATTTGACTTAGCAGTTATGGGACTCCAGGACGAGATCTCATAGGGGCCAAGGCTACATCCGGCTGACCGATGGGAAGGTCTGGATACTTTAGGTTGAAAATGACTTTAGACTATACAATCCAGCTGGCCAAAGTGGAAAACTTGGATTCCGTCGGCCATAATTGCCAGGAAGGTCGGGGGAAGCCATTTGACTTAGCGGTGATTGGACACCATGGAGAGGTCTCATAGGGACCAAGGCTACATCCGGCTGACCGATGGGAAGGTCGGGATACTTTTGGTCGAAATTGACTTTAGACTATACAAACAAGGTTGCCAAAGTGGAAAACTTGGACTCCATCGGCCAGAATTGCCAGGAAGGTCGAGGGAAACCATTTGACTTAGCAGTGATATGACTCCAGGACGAGGTCTCATAGGGACCAAGGCTACATCCGGCTGCCCGATGGGAAGGTCGGGATACTTTTGGTCGAAATTGACCTTAGACTATACAATCCAGGTTTCCAAAGTGGAAAACTTGAATTAAGTCGGGCAGAATTGCCATGAAGGTCGGGAGTAGTCATTTGACTTAGCAGTGATTGGAAACCAGGGAGAGGTATCATAGGGACCAAGGCTACATCCGGCTGACCGATGGGAAGGGCGGGATACTTTTGGTCGAAATTGACTTTAGACTATACAAACCAGGTTTCCAAAGTGGAAAACTTGGATTCCGTCGGCCAGAATTGCCTGGAAGGTCGGGGGAAGCCATTTGTCTTAGCAGTGATTGGACACCAGGGCGAGGACTCATAGGGACCAAGGCAACATCCGGCTGAGCGATGGGAAGGTCTGGATACTTTTGGTCGAAAATGACTTTAGACTATACAAACCAGGTGGCCAAAGTGGAAAACTTGGATTCCGTCGGCCAGAATTGCCAGGAAGGTAGGGGGTAGCCATTTGACTTAGCAGTGATTGGACACCAGGGAGAGGTATCATAGGGACCAAGGCTACATCCGGCTGACCGATGGGAAGGGCGGGATACTTTTGGTCGAAATTGACTTTAGGCTATACAAACCAGGTTTCCAAAGTGGAGAACTTGGATTCCGTCGGCCGGAATTGCCAGGAAGGTCGGGGGTAGTCATTTGACTTAGCAGTGATGGGACACCAGGGCGAGGTCTCATAGGGACCAAGGCTACGTTCGGCTGACCGATGGGAAGGTCAGGATACTTTTGGTCGAAATTGACTTTAGGCTATACAAACCAGGTTGCCAAAGTGGAAAACTTGGATTCCGTCGGCCAGAATAGCCAGGAATGTCGGAGGTAGCCATTTGACTTAGCAGTGATGGGACTCCAGGACGAGATCTCATAGGGACCATGGCTACATCCGGCTGACCGATTGGAAGGCCTGGATACTTTTGGTCGAAATTGACTTTAGACTAAACAATCCAGGTTTCCAAAGTGGAAAACTTGCATTCCGTCGGGGCAGAATTGCCAGGAAGGTAGGGGGTAGTCGTTTGACTTAGCAGTGATTGGACACCAGGACGATGTCTCGTAGGGACGAATGCTACATCCGGCTGACCCATGAGAAGTTCGGGATACTTTTGTTTGAAATTGACTTTAGACTATACAATCCAGGTTTCCAAAGTGCAAAACTTGGATTCCGTCGGCCAGAATTGCCAGGAAGGTCGGGGGTAGCCATTTGACTTAGCAGTGATGGGACTCCAGGGCGGGATCTGATAGGGTCCAAGGCTACATCCGGCTGACCGATGGGAAGGTCGGGATACTTTTGGTCGAAAATGACTTTAGACTGTACAAACCAGGTTGCCAAAGTGGAAAACTTGGATTCCGTCGGCCAGAATAGCCAGGAAGGTCGGGTGTAGCTATTTGACTTAGCAGTGATGGGACATCACGACGATGTCTCGTAGGGACGAAGGCTACATCCGGCTGACCCATGGGAAGTTCGGGATACTTTTGGTCGAAATTGACTTTAGACTATACAATCCAGGTTTCCAAAGTGCAAAACTTGGATTCCGTCGGGCAGAATTGCCAGGAAGGCCGGAGGTAGCCATTTGACTTAGCAGTGATTGGACACCAGGGAGAGGTCTCATAGGGACCAAGGATACATCCGGCTGACCGATGGGAAGGTCGGGATAATTTTGGTCGAAATTGACTTTAGGCTATACAAACCAGGTTGCCAAAGTTGAAAACTTGGATTCCGTCGGCCGGAATTGCCAGGTAGGTCGGGGGTAGCCATTTGACTTAGCAGTGATGGGACTCCAGGACCTGGTCTCATAGGTTCCGAGGCTACATTCGGCTGACCGATGGGAAGGTCTGGATACTTTTGGTCGAAAATGACTTTAGACTATACAAACCAGGTTTCCAAAGTGGAAAACTGGGACTCCGTCGGGCAGAATTGCGAGGAAGGTCGGGGGAAGCCATTTGACTTAGCAGTGATGTGACTCCAGGACGATGTCTCATAGGGACGAAGGCTACATCCGGCTGACCAATGGGAAGGTCGGGATACTTTTGGTCGAAAATGACTTTAGACTATACAATCCAGGTTTCCAAAGTGCAAAACTTGGATTCCGTCGGGCAGAATTGCCAGGAAGGTCGGGTGTAGCTATTTGACTTAGCAGTGATGGGACATCACGACGATGTCTCGTAGGGACGAAGGCTACATCCGGCTGACCGATGGGAAGGTCGGGATACTTTTGGTCGAAAATGACTTTAGACTGTACAAACCAGGTTGCCAAAGTGGAAAACTTGGATTCCGTCGGCCAGAATAGCCAGGAAGGTCGGGTGTAGCTATTTGACTTAGCAGTGATGGGACATCACGACGATGTCTCGTAGGGACGAAGGCTACATCCGGCTGACCCATGGGAAGTTCGGGATACTTTTGGTCGAAATTGACTTTAGACTATACAATCCAGGTTTCCAAAGTGCAAAACTTGGATTCCGTCGGGCAGAATTGCCAGGAAGGCCGGAGGTAGCCATTTGACTTAGCAGTGATTGGACACCAGGGAGAGGTCTCATAGGGACCAAGGATACATCCGGCTGACCGATGGGAAGGTCGGGATAATTTTGGTCGAAATTGACTTTAGGCTATACAAACCAGGTTGCCAAAGTTGAAAACTTGGATTCCGTCGGCCGGAATTGCCAGGTAGGTCGGGGGTAGCCATTTGACTTAGCAGTGATGGGACTCCAGGACCTGGTCTCATAGGTTCCGAGGCTACATTCGGCTGACCGATGGGAAGGTCTGGATACTTTTGGTCGAAAATGACTTTAGACTATACAAACCAGGTTTCCAAAGTGGAAAACTGGGACTCCGTCGGGCAGAATTGCGAGGAAGGTCGGGGGAAGCCATTTGACTTAGCAGTGATGTGACTCCAGGACGATGTCTCATAGGGACGAAGGCTACATCCGGCTGACCAATGGGAAGGTCGGGATACTTTTGGTCGAAAATGACTTTAGACTATACAATCCAGGTTTCCAAAGTGCAAAACTTGGATTCCGTCGGGCAGAATTGCCAGGAAGGTCGGGTGTAGCTATTTGACTTAGCAGTGATGGGACATCACGACGATGTCTCGTAGGGACGAAGGCTACATCCGGGTGACCCATGGGAAGTTCGGGATACTTTTGGTCGAAAATGACTTTAGACTGTACAAACCAGGTTGCCAAAGTGGAAAACTTGGATTCCGTCGGCCAGAATAGCCAGGAAGGTCGGAGGTAGCCATTTGACTTAGCAGTGATGGGACTCCAGGACGAGATCTCATAGGGACCATGGCTACATCCGGCTGACCGATTGGAAGGCCTGGATACTTTTGGTCGAAATTGACTTTAGACTAAACAATCCAGGTTTCCAAAGTGGAAAACTTGGATTCCGTCGGCCAGAATTTCCAGGAAGGTCGGGGTTAGCCATTTGACTTAGCCGGGATGGGACTCCAGGACGAGGTATCATAGGGACCAAGACTACATCCGGCTGACCCATGGGAAGTTCGGGATACTTTTGGTCGAAATTGACTTTACACTATACAATCCAGGTTTCCAAAGTGCAAAACTTGGATTCCCTCGGGCAGAATTGCCAGGAAGGTCGGGGGTAGCCATTTGACTTAGCAGTGATTGCACACCAGGGAGAGGTCTCATAGGGACCAAGGCTACATCCGACTGACCAATTGGAAGTTCGGGATACTTTTGGTCGAAATTGACTTTAGACTATACAATACAGGCTTCCAAAGTGAAAAACTTGGATTCCGTCGGGCAGAGTTGCCAGGAAGGACGGGGGTAGTCATTTGACTTAGCAGTGATGGGACTCCAGGACGAGGTCTCATAGGGACCAAGGCTACATCCAGCTGACCGATGGGAAGTTCGGGATACTTTTGGTCGAAATTGACTTTACACTATACAATCCAGGTTTCCAAAGTGCAAAACTTGGATTCCGTCGGGCAGAATTGCCAGGAAGGTCGGGGGTAGTCATTTGATTTGGCAGTGATGGGACTCCAGGACGAGGTCTCATAGGTTCCAAGGCTACATCCGGCTGACTGATGGGAAGTTCGGGATACTTTTGGTCGAAATTGACTTTAAACTATACAATCCAGGTCTCCAAAGTGCAAAACTTGGATTCCGTCGGGCAGTACTGCCAGGAAGGTCGCGGGTAGTCATTTGATTTAGCAGTGATGGGACTCCAGGACGAGGTCTCATAGGTTCCAAGGCTACATCCGGCTGACCGATGGGAAGTTCGGGATACTTTTGGTCGAAATTGACTTTAGACTATACAATCCAGGTTTCCAAAGTGCATAACTTGGATTCCGTCGGGCAGAATTGCCAGGAAGGTCGGGGGTAGCCAGTTGACTTAGCAGTGATGGGACTCCACGACGATGTCTCATAGGGACCAAGGCTACATCCGGCTGACCGATGGGAGTTTCGGGATACTTTTGGTCGAAATTGACTTTACACTATACAATCCAGGTTTCCAAAGTGCAAAACTTGGATTCCCTCGGGCAGAATTGCCAGGAAGGTCGGGGGTAGCCATTTGACTTAGCAGTGATTGGACACCAGGGCGAGGTCTCATTGGGACCAAGGCTACATCCGGCTGACGGATGGGTGGGTCGGGATACTTTTGGTCGAAATTGACTTTAGACTATTCAAACCAGGTTTTCAAAGTGGAAATCTTGGATTCCGTCGGCCAGAATTGCCAGGAAGGTCGGAAAAAGCCATTTGACTTAGCAGTGATTGCACACCAGGGAGAGGTCTCATAGGGACCAAGGCTACATCCTGCTGACCGATGGGAAGGTCGGGATACTTTTGGTCGAAATTGACTTTAGACAATAGAAATCAGGTTTCCAAAGTGGAAAACTTGGATTCCGTCGGGCAGAGTAGCCAGGAATGTCGGGGGTAGCTGCCATTTGACATAGCAGTGATGGGACTCAAGGACGAGGTCTAATAGCGCCCAAGGCTACATCCAGCTGACCGATGGGAAGATCGGTATACTTTTGGTCGAAAATGACTTTAGACAATACAAACCAGGTTGCCAAAGTGGAAAACATGGATACCGTCGAGCAGAATTGCCAGGAAGGTCGGGGGTAGCCATTTTACTTAGCAGTGATTGGACTCCAGGGCGAGGTCACATAGGTTCCAAGGCTACATGCGGCTGACCGATGGGAAGGTCGGGATAATTTTGGTCGAAATTGACTTTAGACTATACAATCCAGGTTTCCAAAGTGCATAACTTGGATTCCGTTGGGCAGAATTGCCAGGGAGGTCGAGGGTAGCCATTTGACTTAGCAGTGATGGGACTCCACGACGATGTCTCATAGGGACGAAGGCTACATCCGGCTGACCGATGGGAAGGTCGGTATACTTTTGGTAGAAATTGACTTTACACAATACAATACAGGTTTCCAAAGTGCAAAACTTGGATTCCGTCGGGCAGTATTGCCAGGAAGGTCGGGGGTAGTCATTTGATTTAGCAGTGATGGGACTCCAGGACGATGTCTCATAGGGACGAAGGCTACATCCGGCTGACCGATGGGAAGGTCGGTATACTTTTGGTCGAAATTGACTTTACACTATACAATACAGGTTTCCAAAGTGCAAAACTTCGATTCCGTCGGGCAGTATTGCCAGGAAGGTCGGGGGTAGTCATTTGATTTAGCAGTGATGGGACTCCAGGACGAGGTCTCATAGGTTCCAAGGCTACATCCGGCTGACCGATGGGAAGTTCGGGATACTTTTGGTCGAAATTGACTTTAGACTATACAATACAGGTTTCCCAAGTGCAAAACTTGGATTCCGTCGGGCAGAGTTGCCAGGAAGGACGGGAGTAGTCATTTGACTTAGCAGTGATTGGACTCCAGGACGAGGTCTCATAGGGACCAAGGCTACATCCAGCTGACCGATGGGAAGTTCGGGATACTTTTGGTCGAAATTGACTTTAAACTATACAATACAGGTTTCCAAAGTGCAAAACTTGGATTCCGTCGGGCAGTATTGCCAGGAAGGTCGGGGGTAGTCATTTGATTTAGCAGTGATGGGACTCCAGGACGAGGTCTCATAGGTTCCAAGGCTACATCCGGCTGACCGATGGGAAGTTCGGGATACTTTTGGTCGAAATTGACTTTAGACTATACAATACAGGTTTCCCAAGTGCAAAACTTGGATTCCGTCGGGCAGAATTGCCAGGAAGGTCGGGGGTGGCCATTTGACTTAGCAGTGATTGGACACCAGGGCGAGGTCTCATTGGGACCAAGGCTACATCCGGCTGACGGATGGGCGGGTCGGGATACTTTTGGTCGAAATTGACTTTAGACTATACAATCCGGGTTTCCAAAGTGGAAAACTTGGATTCCGTCGGCCAGAATTGCCAGGAAGGTCGGGGGAAGCCATTTGACTTAGCAGTGATTGGACACCAGGGAGATGTCTCATAGAGACCAAGGCTACATCCAGCTGACCGATGGGAATTTCGGGATACTTTTGGTCGAAATTGACTTTAGACTATACAATCCAGGTTTCTAAAGTGCAAAACTTGGATTCCCTCGGGCAGAATTGCCAGGAAGGTCGGGGGTAGCCATTTGACTTAGCAGTGATTGGACACCAGGGCGAGGTCTCATTGGGACCAAGGCTACATCCGGCTGACGGATGGGAGGGTCGGGATACTTTTGGTCGAAATTGACTTTAGACTATACAATCCGGGTTTCCAAAGTGGAAAACTTGGATTCCGTCGGCCAGAATTGCCAGGAAGGTCGGGGGTAGCCATTTGACTTAGCAGTGATTAGACACCACGGCTATGTCTCATAGGGACAAAGGGTACATCCGGCTCTCCGATGGGAAGGTCGGGATACTTTTGGTCGAAACTGACTTTAGACTATACAAACCAGGTTTTCAAAGTGGAAATCTTGGATTCCGTCGGCCAGAATTGCCAGGAAGGTCGGGGGAAGTTATTTGACTTAGCAGTGATGGGACTCCAGGACGAGGTCTCACAGGTTCCAAGGCTACATCCGGCTGTCCGATGGGAAGGTCAGGATACTTTTGTTCGAAATTGACTTTAGACTATACAATCCAGGTTTCCAAAGTGCAAAACTTGGATTCCGTCGGGCAGAATTGCCAGAAAGGTCGGAGGTAGCCATTTGACTTAGCAGTGATGGCACTCGAGGACGATGTCACATAGGGACGAAGGCTACGTCCGGCTGACCGATGGGAAGGTAGGGATACATTTGGTCGAAATTGACTGTAGACTATACAATCCAGGTTTCCAAAGTGGAAGACTTGGGTTCCGTCGGCCAGAATTACCAGGAAGGTCGGGGGAAGCCATTTGACTTAGCAGTGATTGCACACCAGGGAGAGGTCTCATTGGGACCAAGGCTACATCCGGCTGACCGATGGGAAGGTCGGGATACTTTTGGTCGAAGATGACTGTAGACTATACAAACCAGGTTTCCATAGTGGAAAACTTGGATTCCGTCGGCCGGAATTGCCAGGAAGGTCGGGGGTAGCCATTTGACTTAGCATTGATGGGACTCCAGGACCACGTCTCATAGGGACGGAGGCTACATCCGGCTGACCGATGGGAAGGTCGGGATACTTTTGGTCGCAAATGACTTTAGACTATACAAACCAGGTTTCCAAAATGAAAAACTTGGATTCCGTCGGCCGGAATTGCCAGGAAGGTCGGGGGAGCCATTTGACTTAGCTGTGATGGGACTCCAGGACGAGGTCTCATAGGGACCAAGGCTACATCCGGCTGCCGGATGGGATGGTCGGGATACTTTTCGTCGAAATAGACTTTAGACTGTACAATCCAGGTTCGCAAAGTGGAAAACTTGGACTCCGTCGGGCAGAATTGCCAGGAAGGTCGGGGGAAGCCATTTGACTTAGCAGTGATAGCACTCCAGGACGAGGACTCATAGAGACCAAGGCTACATCGGGCTGACCGATGGGAAGGTCGGGATACTTTTGGTGGAAAATGACTTTAGACTATACAAACCAGGTTGCCAAAGTAGAAAACTTGGATTCCGTCGGGCAGAATTGCCAGGAAGGTCGGGGGTAGTCATTTGACTCAGCAGTGATTGGACACCAGGGCGAGGTCTCATAGGGACCAAGGCTACATCCGGCTGACCGATGGGAAGATCGGTATACTTTTGGTCGAAAATGACTTTAGACTATACAAACCAGGTTGCCAAAGTGGAAAACTTCGATTCCGTTCGGGCGGAATTGCCAGGAAGGTCGGGGGTAGTCATTTGACTTAGCTGTAATGGGATTCCAGGACGAGGTCTCATTAGGACCAAGGCTACATCCGGCTGACCGATGGGAAGGTCGGGATACTTTTGGCCGAAATTGACTTTAGACTATACAATCCAGGTTTCCAAAGTGCAAAACTTGGATTCCGTCGGCAGAATTGCCAGGTACGTCGGGGGAGCCATTTGACTTAGCAGTGATGGGACTCCAGGACGATGTCTCATAGGGACGAAGGCTACATCCGGCTGACCGATGGGAAGGTCGGGATACTTTTGGTCGAAATTGACTTTAGACTATACAATCCCGGTTTCCAAAGTGGAAAACTTGGATTCCGTCAGCCAGAATTGCCAGGAAGGTCGGGGGAAGCCATTTGACTTAGCAGTGATTGGACACCAGGGAGAGGGCTCATAGGGACCAAGGCTACATTGGGCTGACCGATGGGTGGGTCGGGATACTTTTGGTCGAAATTGACTTTAGACTATACAAACCAGGTTTCCAAAGTGTAAAACATGGATTCCGTCGGCCGGAATTGCCAGGAAGGTCGGGGGAGCCATTTGACTTAGCTGTGACGGGACTCCAGGACGAGGTCTCATAGGTTCCAAGGCTACATCCGGCTGACCGATGGGAAGGTCGGGATACTTTTGGTCGAAATTGACTTTAGACTATACAATCCAGGTTTCCAAAGTGAAAAACTTGGATTCCGTCGGGCAGAATTGCCGGGAAGGTCGGGGGTAGCCATTTGACTTAGCATTGATTGGACACCAGGGCGAGGTCTCATAGGGACCAAGGCTACATCCGGCTGACCGATGGGAAGGTCTGGATACTTTTGGTCGAAAATGGCTTTAGACAATACAATCCAGGTTTCCAAAGTGCAAAACTTGGATTCCGTCGGGCAGAATTGCCAGGAAGGTCGCGGGTAGCCATATGACTTAGAAGTGATGGGACTCCAGGTCGAGATCTCACAGGGACCAAGGCTACATACGGCTGACCGATGGGCAGGTCTGGATACTTTTGGTCGAAAATGACTTTAGACTATACAAACCAGGTTGCCAAAGTGGAAAACATGGATTCCGTCGGGCAGAATTGCCAGGAAGGTCGGGGGAAGCCATTTGACTTAGCAGTGATGGGACTCCAGAACGATGTCTCATAGGGACGAAGGCTACATCCGGCTGACCGATGGGAAGGTCGGGATACTTTTGGCCGAAATTGACTTTAGACTATACAATCCAGGTTTCCAAAGTGCAAACCTTGGATTCCGTCGGGCAGAATTGCCAGGAAGGTCGGGGGTAGCCATTTGACTTAGCAGTGATGGGACTCCACGACGATGTCTCATAGGGACGAAGCATACATCCGGCTGACCCGTGGGAAGTTCGGGATACTTTTGGTCGAAATTGACTTTAGACTATACAATCCAGGTTTCCTAAGTAGAAAACATGGGCTCCGTCGGGCAGAATTGCCAGGAAGGTCGGGGGTAGCCATTTGACTTAGCAGTGATGGGACTCCAGGACGAGATCTCACAGGGACCAAGGCTACATCCGGCTGACCGATGGGAAGGTCTGGATACTTTTGGTCGAAATTGACTTTAGACTATACAAACCAGGTTGCCAAAGTGGAAAACGTGGATTCCGTCGGCCAGAATTGCCAGGAAGGTCTGGGGAAGCCATTTGACTTAGCAGTAATTAGACTCCAGGACGAGGTCTCATAGGGACCAAGGCTACATCCGGTGACCGATGGGAAGTTCAGGATACTTTTGGTCGAAATTGACTTTAGTCTATACAATCCAGGTTTCCAAAGTGCAAAACTTGCATTCCGTCGGGCAGAATTGCCTGGAAGGTCGGGGGAAGCCGTTTGACTTAGCAGTGATTGGACACCAGGGAGGGGTCTCATAGGGACCAAGGCTACATCCGGCTGACCGATGGGAAGGTCAGGATACTTTTGGTCGAAATTGACTTCAGACTATACAAACCAGGTTGCCAAAGTGGAAAACGTGGATTCCGTCGGCCAGAATTGCCAGGAAGGTTTGGAGAAGCCTTTTGACTTAGCAGTAATTGGACTCCAGGACGAGGTCTCATAGGGACCAAGGCTACATCCGGTGACCGATTGGAAGGTCGGGATACTTTTGGTCGAAATTGACTTTAGACTATACAAACCAGGTTTTCAAAGTGGAAAACTTGGATTCCGTCGGCCGGAATTGCGAGGAAGGTCGGGGGAGCCATTTGACTTATCTGTGATGGGACTCCAGGACGAGGTCTCATAGAGACCAAGGCTACATCAGACTGACCGATGAGAAGGCCTGAATACTTTTAGTCGAAAATGACTTTAGACTATACAAACCAGGTTTCCAAAGTGGAAAACTTGGATTGCGTCGGGCAGAATTGCCTGGAAGGTCGGGGGAAGCCATTCGACTTAGCAGTGATTGGACACCAGGGAGAGGTCTCATAGGGACCAAGGCTACATCCGGCTGACCGATGAGAGGGTCGGGATTCTTATGGTCGAAATTGACTTTAGACTATACAAACCAGGTTTTCAAAGTGGAAACTTGGATTCCGTCGGCCAGAATTGCTAGGGAGGTCGGGGATAGCCATTTGACTTGGCAGTGATTGGACACCAGGGCGAGGTCTCATAGGGACTAAGGCTACATCCGGCTGACAGATGGGAAGGTCTGGATACTTTTGGTCGAAATTGACATTAGACTATACAAACCAGGTTTTCAAAGTGGAAAACTTGGATTCCGTCGGCCGGAATTGCGAGGAAGGTCGGGGGAGCCATTTGACTTATCTGTGATGGGACTCCAGGACGAGGTCTCATAGAGACCAAGGCTACATCAGACTGACCGATGAGAAGGCCTGAATACTTTTAGTCGAAAATGACTTTAGACTATACAAACCAGGTTTCCAAAGTGGAAAACTTGGATTGCGTCGGGCAGAATTGCCTGGAAGGTCGGGGGAAGCCATTCGACTTAGCAGTGATTGGACACCAGGGAGAGGTCTCATAGGGACCAAGGCTACATCCGGCTGACCGATGAGAGGGTCGGGATTCTTATGGTCGAAATTGACTTTAGACTATACAAACCAGGTTTTCAAAGTGGAAACTTGGATTCCGTCGGCCAGAATTGCTAGGGAGGTCGGGGATAGCCATTTGACTTGGCAGTGATTGGACACCAGGGCGAGGTCTCATAGGGACTAAGGCTACATCCGGCTGACAGATGGGAAGGTCTGGATACTTTTGGTCGAAATTGACATTAGACTATACAAACCAGGTTTCCAAAGTGGAAAACTTGGATTCCGTCGGCCGGAATTGCGAAGAAGGTCGGGGGAGCCATTTGACTTAGCTGTGATGGGACTCCGGGACGAGGTCTCATAGGGACAAAGGCTACATCCGGCTGGCTGATGGGAAGGTCGGGATACTTTTGTTCGAAATTGACTTTATACTATACAATCCCGGTTTCCAATGTGGAAAACATGGATTCCGTCTGCCAGAATTGCCAGGAAGGTCGAGGGTAGCCATTTGACTTAGCAGTGATTGGACAACAGGACGAGATCACATATGGACCAAGGCTACATCCGGCTGACCGATGGGAAGGCCTGGATACTTTTTGTCGAAAATGACTTTAGACAATACAATCCAGGTTTCCAAAGTGCAAAACATGCATTCCGTCGGGCAGAATTGCCAGGAAGGTCGGGGGTAGCCATTTGACTTAGCAGTGATGGGACTCCACTACGATGTCTCATAGGGACCAAGGCTACATCCGGCTGACCGATGGGAAGGCCTGGATACTTTTTGTCGAAAATGACTTTAGACAATACAATCCAGGTTTCCAAAGTGCAAACCTTGGATTCCGTCGGGCAGAATTGCCAGGAAGGTCGGGGGTAGCCATTTGACTTAGCAGTGATGGGACTCCACGACGGTGTCTCATAGGGACGAAGCATACATCCGGCTGACCCGTGGGAAGTTCGGGATACTTTTGGTCGAAATTGACTTTAGACTGTACAAACCAGGTTGCGAAAGTGGAAAACTTGGATTCCGTCGGCCAGAATAGCCAGGAAGGTCGGAGGTAGCCATTTGACTTAGCAGTGATGGGACTCCAGGACGAGATCTCATAGGGACCATGGCTACATCCGGCTGACCGATTGGAAGGCCTGGATACTTTTGGTCGAAATTGACTTTAGACTAAACAATCCAGGTTTCCAAAGTGGAAAACTTGGATTCCGTCGGCCAGAATTTCCAGGAAGGTCGGGGTTAGCCATTTGACTTAGCCGGGATGGGACTCCAGGACGAGGTATCATAGGGACCAAGACTACATCCGGCTGACCCATGGGAAGTTCGGGATACTTTTGGTCGAAATTGACTTTACACTATACAATCCAGGTTTCCAAAGTGCAAAACTTGGATTCCCTCGGGCAGAATTGCCAGGAAGGTCGGGGGTAGCCATTTGACTTAGCAGTGATTGCACACCAGGGAGAGGTCTCATAGGGACCAAGGCTACATCCGACTGACCAATTGGAAGTTCGGGATACTTTTGGTCGAAATTGACTTTAGACTATACAATACAGGCTTCCAAAGTGAAAAACTTGGATTCCGTCGGGCAGAGTTGCCAGGAAGGACGGGGGTAGTCATTTGACTTAGCAGTGATGGGACTCCAGGACGAGGTCTCATAGGGACCAAGGCTACATCCAGCTGACCGATGGGAAGTTCGGGATACTTTTGGTCGAAATTGACTTTACACTATACAATCCAGGTTTCCAAAGTGCAAAACTTGGATTCCGTCGGGCAGAATTGCCAGGAAGGTCGGGGGTAGTCATTTGATTTGGCAGTGATGGGACTCCAGGACGAGGTCTCATAGGTTCCAAGGCTACATCCGGCTGACTGATGGGAAGTTCGGGATACTTTTGGTCGAAATTGACTTTAAACTATACAATCCAGGTCTCCAAAGTGCAAAACTTGGATTCCGTCGGGCAGTACTGCCAGGAAGGTCGCGGGTAGTCATTTGATTTAGCAGTGATGGGACTCCAGGACGAGGTCTCATAGGTTCCAAGGCTACATCCGGCTGACCGATGGGAAGTTCGGGATACTTTTGGTCGAAATTGACTTTAGACTATACAATCCAGGTTTCCAAAGTGCATAACTTGGATTCCGTCGGGCAGAATTGCCAGGAAGGTCGGGGGTAGCCAGTTGACTTAGCAGTGATGGGACTCCACGACGATGTCTCATAGGGACCAAGGCTACATCCGGCTGACCGATGGGAGTTTCGGGATACTTTTGGTCGAAATTGACTTTACACTATACAATCCAGGTTTCCAAAGTGCAAAACTTGGATTCCCTCGGGCAGAATTGCCAGGAAGGTCGGGGGTAGCCATTTGACTTAGCAGTGATTGGACACCAGGGCGAGGTCTCATTGGGACCAAGGCTACATCCGGCTGACGGATGGGTGGGTCGGGATACTTTTGGTCGAAATTGACTTTAGACTATTCAAACCAGGTTTTCAAAGTGGAAATCTTGGATTCCGTCGGCCAGAATTGCCAGGAAGGTCGGAAAAAGCCATTTGACTTAGCAGTGATTGCACACCAGGGAGAGGTCTCATAGGGACCAAGGCTACATCCTGCTGACCGATGGGAAGGTCGGGATACTTTTGGTCGAAATTGACTTTAGACAATAGAAATCAGGTTTCCAAAGTGGAAAACTTGGATTCCGTCGGGCAGAGTAGCCAGGAATGTCGGGGGTAGCTGCCATTTGACATAGCAGTGATGGGACTCAAGGACGAGGTCTAATAGCGCCCAAGGCTACATCCAGCTGACCGATGGGAAGATCGGTATACTTTTGGTCGAAAATGACTTTAGACAATACAAACCAGGTTGCCAAAGTGGAAAACATGGATACCGTCGAGCAGAATTGCCAGGAAGGTCGGGGGTAGCCATTTTACTTAGCAGTGATTGGACTCCAGGGCGAGGTCACATAGGTTCCAAGGCTACATGCGTCTGACCGATGGGAAGGTCGGGATAATTTTGGTCGAAATTGACTTTAGACTATACAATCCAGGTTTCCAAAGTGCATAACTTGGATTCCGTTGGGCAGAATTGCCAGGGAGGTCGAGGGTAGCCATTTGACTTAGCAGTGATGGGACTCCACGACGATGTCTCATAGGGACGAAGGCTACATCCGGCTGACCGATGGGAAGGTCGGTATACTTTTGGTAGAAATTGACTTTACACAATACAATACAGGTTTCCAAAGTGCAAAACTTGGATTCCGTCGGGCAGTATTGCCAGGAAGGTCGGGGGTAGTCATTTGATTTAGCAGTGATGGGACTCCAGGACGATGTCTCATAGGGACGAAGGCTACATCCGGCTGACCGATGGGAAGGTCGGTATACTTTTGGTCGAAATTGACTTTACACTATACAATACAGGTTTCCAAAGTGCAAAACTTCGATTCCGTCGGGCAGTATTGCCAGGAAGGTCGGGGGTAGTCATTTGATTTAGCAGTGATGGGACTCCAGGACGAGGTCTCATAGGTTCCAAGGCTACATCCGGCTGACCGATGGGAAGTTCGGGATACTTTTGGTCGAAATTGACTTTAGACTATACAATACAGGTTTCCCAAGTGCAAAACTTGGATTCCGTCGGGCAGAGTTGCCAGGAAGGACGGGAGTAGTCATTTGACTTAGCAGTGATTGGACTCCAGGACGAGGTCTCATAGGGACCAAGGCTACATCCAGCTGACCGATGGGAAGTTCGGGATACTTTTGGTCGAAATTGACTTTAAACTATACAATACAGGTTTCCAAAGTGCAAAACTTGGATTCCGTCGGGCAGTATTGCCAGGAAGGTCGGGGGTAGTCATTTGATTTAGCAGTGATGGGACTCCAGGACGAGGTCTCATAGGTTCCAAGGCTACATCCGGCTGACCGATGGGAAGTTCGGGATACTTTTGGTCGAAATTGACTTTAGACTATACAATACAGGTTTCCCAAGTGCAAAACTTGGATTCCGTCGGGCAGAATTGCCAGGAAGGTCGGGGGTGGCCATTTGACTTAGCAGTGATTGGACACCAGGGCGAGGTCTCATTGGGACCAAGGCTACATCCGGCTGACGGATGGGCGGGTCGGGATACTTTTGGTCGAAATTGACTTTAGACTATACAATCCGGGTTTCCAAAGTGGAAAACTTGGATTCCGTCGGCCAGAATTGCCAGGAAGGTCGGGGGAAGCCATTTGACTTAGCAGTGATTGGACACCAGGGAGATGTCTCATAGAGACCAAGGCTACATCCAGCTGACCGATGGGAATTTCGGGATACTTTTGGTCGAAAGTGACTTTAGACTATACAAACCAGGTTGCCAAAGTGGAAAGTTTGGATTCCGTCGGCCAGAATTGCCAGGAAGGTCGGGGGAAGCCATTTGACTTCGCAGTGATGGGACTCCTGGACGAGGTCTTATAGGGACCAAGGCTACATCCGGCTGACCCATGGGAAGTTCGGGACACTTCTGGTCGAAATTGACTTTGGACTATATAATCCAGGTTTCCAAAGTGCAAAACTTGGATTCCGTCGGGCAGAATTGCCAGGAAGGTCGGGGGTAGCCGTTTGACTTAGCAGTGATGGGACTCCACGACGATGTCTCATAGGGACGACGGCTACATCCGGCTGACCCATGGGAAGTTCGGGACACTTTTGGTCGAAATTGACTTTAGACTATACAATCCACGTTTCCAAAGTGCAAAACTTGGATTCGGTCGGCCAGAATTGCCAGGAACGTCGGGGGTAGCCATTTGACTTAGCAGTGATGGGTCTCCAGGACGAGATCTCATAGGGACCAAGGCTACATCCGGCTCACCGATGGGAAGGCCTGGATACTTTTGGTCGAAAATGACTTTAGACTATACAAACCAGGTTGACAAAGTGGAAAACTTGGATTCCGTCGGGCAGAATTGCCAGGAAGGTCGGGGGTAGTCATTTGACTTAGCAGTGATGGGACTCCAGGACGAGGTCTCATAGGTTCCAAGGCTACATCCGGCTGACCGATGGGAAGTTCGGGATACTTTTGGTCGAAATTAACTTTAGACCATACAACCCAGGTTTCCAAAGTGGAAAACTTGGATTCCGTCGGGCAAAAATGCCATGAAGGTCGGGGGTAGTCATTTGACTTAGCAGTGATTGGACACCAGGACGAGGTCTCATAGGGACCAAGGCTACATCCGGCTGACCGATGGGAAGGTCGGGATACTTTTGGTCGAAATTGACTTTAGACTATACAATCCAGGTTTCCAATGTGCAAAACTTGCATTCTGTCGGGGCAGAATTGCAAGGAAGGTCGGGTGTATTCATTTGACTTAGCAGTAATGGGACTCCAGGACGAGGTCTCATAGGGACGAAGGCTACATCCGGCTGACCGATGGGAAGGCCTGGATACTTTTGGTCGAAAATGACTTTAGACTATACAAGCCAGGTTGCCAAAGTGGAAAACTTGGATTCCGTCGGCCAGAATGGCCAGGAAGGTCGGGGGTAGCCATTTGACTTCGCAGGGATGGGACTCCAGGACGAGATCTAATAGCGGCCAGGGCTACATCCGGCTGACAGATGGGAAGGTCTGGATACTTTTGGTCGAAATTGACTTTAGACTATACAATCCAGTTTTCCAAAGTGCAAAACTTGGATTCCGTCGGGCAGAATTGCCAAGAAGGTCGGGGGAGCCATTCGACTTAGGTGTGATGGGACTCCAGGAAGAGGTCTCATAGGGACCATGGCAATATCCGGCTGACCGATGGGAAGTACGGGATACTTTTAGTCGAAATTGACTTTAGACTATTCAAACAAGGTTGCCAAAGTGGAAAACTTGGACTCCATCGGCCAGAATTGCCAGGAAGGTCGGGGGAAGCCATTTGACTTAGCAGTGATATGACTCCAGGACGAGGTCTCATAGGTTCCAAGGCTATATCCGGCTGACCGATGGGCAGGTCCGGATACTTTTGGTCGAAAATGACTTCAGACTATACAATCCAGGTTGCCAAAGTGGAAAACTTGGATTCCGTCGGCCAGAATTGCCAGGAAGGTCTGGGGAAGCCATTTGACTTAGCAGTAATTAGATTCCAGGACGAGGTCTCATAGGGACGAAGGCTACGTTCGGTGACCGATTGGAAGGTCGGGACACTTTTGGTCGAAATTGACTTTAGACTATACAAACCAGGTTTTCAAAGTGGAAAACTTGGATTCCGTCGGCCGGAATTGCGAGGAAGGTCGGGGGAGCCATTTGACTTAGCTGCGATGGGACTCCAGGGCGAGGTCTCATAGGGACCAAGGCTACATCCGGCTGACCGATGGGAAGGTCGGGATACTTTTGGTCGAAATTGACTTTAGACTATACAAGCCAGGTTTCCAAAGTGGAAAACTTGAATTAAGTCGGGCAGGATTGCCATGAAGGTCGGGAGTAGTCATTTGACATAGCAGTGATGGGACTCCTGGACGAGGTCTCATAGGGACCAAGGCTACATCCGGCTGACCGATGGGAAGGTCTGGATACTTTTGGTCGAAAATGACTTTAGACTATACAAACAAGGATGCCAAAGTGGAAAACTTGGACTCCATCGGCCAGAATTGCCAGGAAGGTCGGGGGAAGCCATTTGACTTAGCAGTGATATGACTCCAGGACGAGGTTTCATAGGGAACAAGGCTACATCCGGCTGCCCGATGGGAAGGTCGGGATACTTTTGGTCGAAATTGACTTTAGACAATAGAAATCAGGTTTCCAAAGTGGAAAACTTGGATTCCGTCGGGCAGGGTAGCCAGGAATGGCGGGGGTAGCTGCCATTTGACATAGCTGTGATGGGACTCCTGGACGAGGTCTCATAGGGACCAAGGCTACATCAGGCTGACCGATGGGAAGGTCTGGATACTTTTGGTCGAAAATGACTTTAGACTATACAAACCAGGTTGCCAAAGTGCAAAACTTGTATTCCGTTGGGCAGAATTGCCAGGAAGGTCGGGGGTAGCCATTTGACTTAGCAGTGATGGGACTCCAGGACGAGGTCTCATAGGGACCAAGGCTACATCCGGCTGACCGATGGGAAGGTCGGCATACTTTTGGTCGAAATTGACTTTAGACTACACCATCCGGGTTTCCAAAGTGGAAAACTTGGATTCTGTCGGCCAGAATTGCCAGGAAGGTCGGGGGAAGCCATTTGACTTAGCAGTGATTGGTCACCAGGGAGAGGTCTCATAGGGACCAAGGCTACATCCGGCTGACCGATGGGCAGGTCTGGATACTTTTGGTCGAAAATGACTTTAGACTATACAATCCAGGTTACCAAAGTGCAAAACTTGGATTCCGTCGGGCAGAATTGCCAGGAAGGTCGGGGGAAGCCATTTGACTTCGCAGTGATGGGACTCCAGGACGAGGTCTTATAGGGACCAAGGCTACATCCGGCTGACCGATGGGAAGGTCGGGATACTTTTGGTCGAAATTGACTTTAGACTATACAAACCAGGTTTCCAAAGTGGAAAACTTGGATTCCGTCGGCCGGAATTGCCAGGAAGGTTGGGGGAGCCATTTGACTTAGCAGTAATGGGACTCCAGGACGAGGTCTCATAGGTTCCAAGGCTATATCCGGCTGACCGATGGGAAGTTCGGGATACTTTTGGTCGAAATTAACTTTAGACTATACAACCCAGGTTTCCAAAGTGGAAAACTTGGATTCCGTCGGGCAAAAATGACATGAAGGTCGGGGGTAGTCATTCGACTTAGCAGTGATTGGACACCAGGACGAGGTCTCATAGGGACCAAGGCTACATCCGGCTGACCGATGGGAAGGTCGGGATACTTTTGGTCGAAATTGACTTTAGACTATACAATCCAGGTTTCCAATGTGCAAAACTTGCATTCTGTCGGGGCAGAATTGCAAGGAAGGTCGGGTGTAGTCATTTGACTTAGCAGTAATGGGACTCCAGGACGAGGTCTCATAGGGACGAAGGCTACATCCGGCTGACCGATGGGAAGGCCTGGATACTTTTGGTCGAAAATGACTTTAGACTATACAAGCCAGGTTGCCAAAGTGGAAAACTTGGATTCCGTCGGCCAGAATGGCCAGGAAGGTCGGGGGTAGCCATTTGACTTCGCAGGGATGGGACTCCAGGACGAGATCTAATAGCGGCCAGGGCTACATCCGGCTGACAGATGGGAAGGTCTGGATACTTTTGGTCGAAATTGACTTTAGACTATACAATCCAGTTTTCCAAAGTGCAAAACTTGGATTCCGTCGGGCAGAATTGCCAAGAAGGTCGGGGGAGCCATTCGACTTAGGTGTGATGGGACTCCAGGAAGAGGTCTCATAGGGACCATGGCAATATCCGGCTGACCGATGGGAAGTACGGGATACTTTTAGTCGAAATTGACTTTAGACTATTCAAACAAGGTTGCCAAAGTGGAAAACTTGGACTCCATCGGCCAGAATTGCCAGGAAGGTCGGGGGAAGCCATTTGACTTAGCAGTGATATGACTCCAGGACGAGGTCTCATAGGTTCCAAGGCTATATCCGGCTGACCGATGGGCAGGTCCGGATACTTTTGGTCGAAAATGACTTCAGACTATACAATCCAGGTTGCCAAAGTGGAAAACTTGGATTCCGTCGGCCAGAATTGCCAGGAAGGTCTGGGGAAGCCATTTGACTTAGCAGTAATTAGATTCCAGGACGAGGTCTCATAGGGACGAAGGCTACGTCCGGTGACCGATTGGAAGGTCGGGACACTTTTGGTCGAAATTGACTTTAGACTATACAAACCAGGTTTTCAAAGTGGAAAACTTGGATTCCGTCGGCCGGAATTGCGAGGAAGGTCGGGGGAGCCATTTGACTTAGCTGCGATGGGACTCCAGGGCGAGGTCTCATAGGGACCAAGGCTACATCCGGCTGACCGATGGGAAGGTCGGGATACTTTTGGTCGAAATTGACTTTAGACTATACAAACCAGGTTTTCAAAGTGGAAAACGTGGATTCCGTCGGCCAGAATTGCCAGGAAGGTCGGGTGTAGCCATTTGACTTAGCGGTGATGGGACTCCAGGACGAGATCTCATAGGGACCAAGGCTACAGCCGGCTGACCGATGGGAAGTTCGGGATACTTTTGGTCGAAAGTGACTTTAGACTATACAAACCAGGTTGCCAAAGTGGAAAGTTTGGATTCCGTCGGCCAGAATTGCCAGGAAGGTCGGGGGAAGCCATTTGACTTCGCAGTGATGGGACTCCTGGACGAGGTCTTATAGGGACCAAGGCTACATCCGGCTGACCCATGGGAAGTTCGGGACACTTCTGGTCGAAATTGACTTTGGACTATACAATCCAGGTTTCCAAAGTGCAAAACTTGGATTCCGTCGGGCAGAATTGCCAGGAAGGTCGGGGGTAGCCATTTGACTTAGCAGTGATGGGACTCCACGACGATGTCTCATAGGGACGACGGCTACATCCGGCTGACCCATGGGAAGTTCGGGACACTTTTGGTCGAAATTGACTTTAGACTATACAATCCACGTTTCCAAAGTGCAAAACTTGGATTCGGTCGGCCAGAATTGCCAGGAACGTCGGGGGTAGCCATTTGACTTAGCAGTGATGGGTCTCCAGGACGAGATCTCATAGGGACCAAGGCTACATCCGGCTCACCGATGGGAAGGCCTGGATACTTTTGGTCGAAAATGACTTTAGACTATACAAACCAGGTTGACAAAGTGGAAAACTTGGATTCCGTCGGGCAGAATTGCCAGGAAGGTCGGGGGTAGCCATTTGACTTAGCAGTGATGGGTCTCCAGGGCGAGATCTCATAGGGACCAAGGCTACATCCGGCTGACCGATGGGAAGGTCGGGATACTTTTGGTCGGAATTGACTTTAGACTATACAAACCAGATTTCTAAAGTGGAAAACATGGATTCCGTCGGGCAGAATTGCCAGGAAGGTCGGGGGTAGTCATTTGACTTAGCAGTGATGGGACTCCAGGACGAGGTCTCATAGGTTCCAAGGCTACATCCGGCTGACCGATGGGAAGTTCGGGATACTTTTGGTCGAAATTAACTTTAGACTATACAACCCAGGTTTCCAAAGTGGAAAACTTGGATTCCGTCGGGCAAAAATGCCATGAAGGTCGGGGGTAGTCATTTGACTTAGCAGTGATTGGACACCAGGACGAGGTCTCATAGGGACCAAGGCTACATCCGGCTGACCGATGGGAAGGTCGGGATACTTTTGGTCGAAATTGACTTTAGACTATACAATCCAGGTTTCCAATGTGCAAAACTTGCATTCTGTCGGGGCAGAATTGCAAGGAAGGTCGGGTGTAGTCATTTGACTTAGCAGTAATGGGACTCCAGGACGAGGTCTCATAGGGACGAAGGCTACATCCGGCTGACCGATGGGAAGGCCTGGATACTTTTGGTCGAAAATGACTTTAGACTATACAAGCCAGGTTGCCAAAGTGGAAAACTTGGATTCCGTCGGCCAGAATGGCCAGGAAGGTCGGGGGTAGCCATTTGACTTCGCAGGGATGGGACTCCAGGACGAGATCTAATAGCGGCCAGGGCTACATCCGGCTGACAGGTGGGAAGGTCTGGATACTTTTGGTCGAAATTGACTTTAGACTATACAATCCAGTTTTCCAAAGTGCAAAACTTGGATTCCGTCGGGCAGAATTGCCAAGAAGGTCGGGGGAGCCATTCGACTTAGGTGTGATGGGACTCCAGGAAGAGGTCTCATAGGGACCATGGCAATATCCGGCTGACCGATGGGAAGTACGGGATACTTTTAGTCGAAATTGACTTTAGACTATTCAAACAAGGTTGCCAAAGTGGAAAACTTGGACTCCATCGGCCAGAATTGCCAGGAAGGTCGGGGGAAGCCATTTGACTTAGCAGTGATATGACTCCAGGACGAGGTCTCATAGGTTCCAAGGCTATATCCGGCTGACCGATGGGCAGGTCCGGATACTTTTGGTCGAAAATGACTTCAGACTATACAATCCAGGTTGCCAAAGTGGAAAACTTGGATTCCGTCGGCCAGAATTGCCAGGAAGGTCTGGGGAAGCCATTTGACTTAGCAGTAATTAGATTCCAGGACGAGGTCTCATAGGGACGAAGGCTACGTTCGGTGACCGATTGGAAGGTCGGGACACTTTTGGTCGAAATTGACTTTAGACTATACAAACCAGGTTTTCAAAGTGGAAAACTTGGATTCCGTCGGCCGGAATTGCGAGGAAGGTCGGGGGAGCCATTTGACTTAGCTGCGATGGGACTCCAGGGCGAGGTCTCATAGGGACCAAGGCTACATCCGGCTGACCGATGGGAAGGTCGGGATACTTTTGGTCGAAATTGACTTTAGACTATACAAACCAGGTTTTCAAAGTGGAAAACGTGGATTCCGTCGGCCAGAATTGCCAGGAAGGTCGGGTGTAGCCATTTGACTTAGCAGTGATGGAACTCCAGGACGAGATCTCATAGGGACCAAGGCTACAGCCGGCTGACCGATGGGAAGTTCGGGATACTTTTGGTCGAAAGTGACTTTAGACTATACAAACCAGGTTGCCAAAGTGGAAAGCTTGGATTCCGTCGGCCAGAATTGCCAGGAAGGTCGGGGGAAGCCATTTGACTTCGCAGTGATGGGACTCCTGGACGAGGTCTTATAGGGACCAAGGCTACATCCGGCTGACCCATGGGAAGTTCGGGACACTTCTGGTCGAAATTGACTTTGGACTATACAATCCAGGTTTCCAAAGTGCAAAACTTGGATTCCGTCGGGCAGAATTGCCAGGAAGGTCGGGGGTAGCCATTTGACTTAGCAGTGATGGGACTCCACGACGATGTCTCATAGGGACGACGGCTACATCCGGCTGACCCATGGGAAGTTCGGGACACTTTTGGTCGAAATTGACTTTAGACTATACAATCCACGTTTCCAATGTGCAAAACTTGGATTCGGTCGGCCAGAATTGCCAGGAACGTCGGGGGTAGCCATTTGACTTAGCAGTGATGGGTCTCCAGGACGAGATCTCATAGGGACCAAGGCTACATCCGGCTCACCGATGGGAAGGCCTGGATACTTTTGGTCGAAAATGACTTTAGACTATACAAACCAGGTTGACAAAGTGGAAAACTTGGATTCCGTCGGGCAGAATTGCCAGGAAGGTCGGGAGTAGCCATTTGACTTAGCAGTGATGGGTCTCCAGGGCGAGATCTCATAGGGACCAAGGCTACATCCGGCTGACCGATGGGAAGGTCGGGATACTTTTGGTCGGAATTGACTTTAGACTATACAAACCAGATTTCTAAAGTGGAAAACATGGATTCCGTCGGGCAGAATTGCCAGGAAGGTCGGGGGTAGTCATTTGACTTAGCAGTGATGGGACTCCAGGACGAGGTCTCATAGGTTCCAAGGCTACATCCGGCTGACCGATGGGAAGGTCGGGATACTTTTGGTCGAAATTGACTTTAGACTATACAATCCAGGTTGCCAAAGTGGAAAACTTGGATTCCGTCGGCCAGAATTGCCAGGAAGGACGGGGGAAGCCATTTGACTTAGAAGTGATTGGACACCAGGTCGAGGTCTCATAGGGACCAAGGCTACATCCGGCTGACTGATGGGAAGGTCGGGATACTTTTGGTCGAAATTGACTTTAGACTATACAAACCAGGTTTCCAAAGTGGAAAACTTGGACTCCGTCCGGCACAATTGCCAGGACGGTCGGGGGTAGTCACTTGACTTAGCAGTGATGGTACTCCAGGAAGAGGTCTCATAGGGAACAAGGCTACATCCGGCTGACCGATGGGAAGGTCGGGATACTTTTGGTCGAAACTGACCTTAGACTATACAATCCAGGTTTCCAAAGTGGAAAACTTGGATTCCGTCGGCCAGAATTGCCAGGTAGGTCGGGGGTAGCCATTTGACTTAGCAGTGATGGGACTCCAGGACGAGGTCTCATAGGGACGAAGGCTACATCCGGCTGACCGATGGGAAGGTCGGGATACTTTTGGTCGATACTGACTTTAGACTATACAATCCAGGTTTCCTAAGTAGAAAACTTGGGCTCCGTCGGGCAGAATTGCCAGGAAGGTTGGAGGTAGCCATTTGACTTCGCAGTGATCGGTCTCCAGGACGAGGTCTCATAGGGACGGAAGCTACATCCGGCTGACCGATGGGAAGGTCGGGATACTTTTGGTCCAAATCGACTTTAGACTATACAAACCAGGTTGCCAAAGTGGAAAACTTGGATTCCGTCGGGCAGAATTGCCAGGAAGGTCGGGGGTAGCAATTTGACTTAGCAGTGATTGGACACCAGGTCGAGGTCTCATAGGGACCAAGGCTACATCCGGCTGACCGATGGGAAGGACGGAATACTTTTGGTCGAAATTGACTTTGGACTATAGAAATCAGGTTTTGAAAGTGGAATCTTGGATTCCGTCGGGCAGACTAGCCAGGAATGTCGGGTGTAGCCATTTGACTTAGCAGTGATGGGACTCCAGGACGAGATCTCATAGGGACCAACCCTACATCCGGCTGACCGATGGGAAGGCCTGGATACTTTTGGTCGAAAATGACTTTAGACTATACAAACCAGGTTGCCAAAGTGGAAAACTTGGATTCCGTCGGGCAGAGTAGCCAGGAATGTCGGGTGTAGCCATTTGACTTAGCGGTGATTGGACACCAGGGAGAGGTCTCATAGGGACCGAGGCTACATCCGGCTGACCGATGGGAGGGTCGGGATACTTTTGGTCGAAATTGACTTTATTCTATACAAACCAGGTTTCCAAAGTGGAAAACTTGGATTCCGTCGGCCGGAATTGCCAGGAAGGTCGGGGGAGCCATTTGACTTAGCAGTGATTGGACACCAGGGAGAGGTCTCATAGGGACCGAGGCTACATCCGGCTGACCGATGGGAGGGTCGGGATACTTTTGGTCGAAATTGACTTTATTCTATACAAACCAGGTTTCCAAAGTGGAAAACTTGGATTCCGTCCGCCAGAATTGCCAGGAAGGTCGGGTGTAGCCATTTGACTTAGCAGTGATGGGACTCCAGGACGAGGTCTCATAGGGACGAAAGCTACATCCGGCTGACCGATGGGAAGGTCGGGATACTTTTGGTCGAAACAGACTTTAGACTAAACAATCCAGGTTTCCAAAGTGGAAAACTTGGATTCCGTCGGCCAGAATTGCCAGAAAGGTCGGGGATAGCCATTTGACTTAGCAGTGATTGGACACCAGGGCGGGGTCTCATAGGGACCAAGGCTACATCCGGCTGACCGGTGTGAAGGTTGGGATACTTTTGGTCGAAATTGACCTTAGACTATACATTCCAGGTTTCCAAAGTGCAAAACTTGCATTCCGTCGGGCAGACTTGCCAGGAAGGTCGGGGGAGCCATTTGACTTACCTGTGATGGGACTCCAGGACTAGGTCTCATAGGGACCAAGGCTACATCCGGCTGACCGATGGGAAGGTCGTGATACTTTTGGTCGAAAGTGACTTTAGACTATACAAACCAGGTTGCTAAAGTGGAAAACTTGGATTCCGTCGGCAAAAATTGCCAGCAAGGTCGGGGGAAGCCATTTGACGTAGCGGCGATTGGACAAAAGGGAGAGGTCTCATAGGGACCAAGGCTACATCCGGCTGACCGATGGGAAGGTCGGGATACTTTTGGTCGAAATTGACTTTAGACTATAGAAACCAGGTTTTCAAAGTGGAAAACTTGGATTCCGTCGGCCAGAATTGCCAGGAAGGTCGGGGGAAGCCATTCGACTTAGCACTGATTAGACACCAGGGAGAGGTCTCATAGGGACCAAGGCTACATCCGGCTGACCGATGGGAGGGTCGGGATACTTTTGGTCGAAATTGACCTTAGACTATACAATCCAGGTTTCCAAAGTGGAAAACTCGGATTCCGTCGGGCAGAATTGCCATGAAGGTCGGGGGTAGTCATTTGACATAGCAGTGATGGGACTCCAGGACGAGATCTAATAGCGACCAATGCTACATCCGGCTGACCGATGAGAAGTTTCTGGATACTTTTGGTCGAAATTGACATTAGACTATACAATACGGGCTTCGAAAGTGCAAAACTTGGATTCCGTCGGGCAGAATTGCCAGGAAGGTCGGGGGTAGTCATTTGATTTAGCAGTGATTGGACTCCAGGGCGAGGTCTCATAGGTTCCAAGGCTACATCCGGCTGACCGATGGGAAGTTGGGGATACTTTTGGTCGAAATTGACTTTAGACTATACAATCCACGTTTCCAAAGTGCAAAACTTGCATTCCGTCGGGGCAGAATTGCCAGGAAGGTAGGGGGTACTAATCTGACTTAGCAGTGATGGGACTCCTGGACGAGGTCTCATAGGTTCCAAGGCTACATCCGGCTGACCGATGGGAAGGTCGGGATAATTTTGGTCGAAATTGACTTTAGACAATACAATCCAGGTTTCCAAAGTGCAAAACGTGGATTCCGTAGGGCAGAATTGCCATGAAGGTCGGGGGTAGTCATTTGACTTAGCAGTGATTGGACACCAGGGAGAGGTCTCACAGGGACCAAGGCTACATCCGGCTGACCGATGGGAAGGTCGGGATACTATTGGTCGAAATTGACTTTAGACTATACAATCCAGGTTTCCAAAGTGCAAAACTTGGATTCCGTCGGCAGGATTGCCTGGTGGGTCGGGGGTAGTCATTTGACTTAGCAGTGATGGGACACCAGTACGAGGTCTCATAGGTTCCAATGCTACATCCGACTGACCAATGGGAAGTTCGGTATACTTTTGGTCGAAATTGACTTTAGACCATACAAACCAGGTTTCCAAAGTGGAAAACTTGGATTCCGTCGACCGGAATTGCCAGGAAGGTCGGGTGAAGCCATTTGACTTAGCAGTGATGGGTCTCCAGGACGAGGTCTCATAGGGACGAAGGCTACATCCGGCTGACCGATGGGAAGGTCGGGATACTTTTGGTCGAAAATGACTTTAGACTATACAAACCAGGTTGCCAAAGTGGAAAACTTGGATTCCGTCGGCCAGAATTGCCAGGAAGCTCGGGGGAAGCCATTTGACTTAGAAGTGATTGGACACCAGGGAGAGGTATCATAGGGACGAAGGCTACATCCGGCTGACCGATGGGAAGGTCGGGATACTTTTGGTCGAAATTGACTTTAGACTAAACAATCCAGGTTTCCAAGGTGGAAAACTTGGATTCCGTCGGCCAGAATTGCCAGGAAGGTCGGGGGTAGCCATTTGACTTAGCAGTGATTGGACACCAGGGCGAGGTCTCATAGGGACCAAGGCTACATCCGGCTGACAGATGGGAAGGTCCGGATACTTTTGGTCGAAAATGACTTTAGACTATACAAACCAGGTTGCCAAAGTGGAGTACTTGGATTCCGTCGGCCAGAATTGCCACGAAGGTCGGGTGTAGCCATTTGACTTAGCAGTGATGGGACTCCAGGACGAGGTCTCATAGGTTCCAAGGCTACATCCGGCTGACCGATGGGAAGGTCGGGATACTTTTGGTCGGAATTGACTTTAGACTATACAATCCAGGTTGCCAAAGTGGAAAACTTGGATTCCGTCGGCCAGAATTACCAGGAAGGTCGGGGGAAGCCATTTGACTTAGAAGTGATTGGACACCAGGGAGAGGTCTCATGGGGCCAAGGCTACATCCGGCTGACTGATGGGAAGGTCGGGATACTTTTGGTCGAAATTGACTTTAGACTATACAAACCAGGTTTCCCAAGTGGAAAACTTGGACTCCGTCGGGCAGAATTGCCAGGAAGGTCGGGGTTAGTCATTTGACTTAGCAGTGAGGGGAATCCAGGACGAGGTCTCATAGGTTCCAAGGCTACATCCGGCTGACCGATGGGAAGTTCGGGATACTTTTGGTCGAAATTGACTTTAGACTAAACAATCCAGGTTTCCAAAGTGGAAAACTTGGATTCCGTCAGCCAGAATTGCCAGGTAGGTCGGGGGTAGCCATTTGACTTAGCAGTGATGGGACTCCAGGACGAGGTCTCATAGGGACGAAGGCTACATCCGGCTGACCGATGGGAAGGACGGGATACTTTTGGTCGAAACTGACTTTAGACTATACAATCCAGGTTTCCTAAGTAGAAAACTTGGGCTCCGTCGGGCAGAATTGCCAGGAAGGTTGGAGGTAGCCATTTGACTTCGCAGTGATGGGTCTCCAGGACGAGGTCTCATAGGGACGGAGGCTACATCCGGCTGACCGATGGGAAGGTCGGGATACTTTTGGTCCAAATCGACTTTAGACTATACAAACCAGGTTTCCAAAGTGGAAAACTTGGACTCCGTCCGGCAGAATTGCCAGGACGGTCGGGGGTAGTCACTTGTCTTAGCAGTGATGGTACTCCAGGAAGAGGTCTCATAGGGAACAAGGCTACATCCGGCTGACCGATGGGAAGGTCGGGATACTTTTGGTCGAAATTGACCTTAGACTATACAATCCAGGTTTCCTAAGTGGAAAACTTGGATTCCGTCGGCCAGAATTGCCAGGTAGGTCGGGGGTAGCCATTTGACTTAGCAGTGATGGGACTCCAGGACGAGGTCTCATAGGGACGAAGGCTACATCCGGCTGACCGATGGGAAGGTCGGGATACTTTTGGTCGAAACTGACTTTAGACTATACAATCCAGGTTTCCTAAGTAGAAAACTTGGGCTCCGTCGGGCAGAATTGCCAGGAAGGTTGGAGGTAGCCATTTGACTTAGCAGTGATTGGACACCAGGTCGAGGTCTCATAGGGACCAAGGCTACATCCGGCTGACCGATGGGAAGGCCTGGATACTTTTGGTCGAAAATGACTTTAGACTATACAAACCAGGTTGCCAAAGTGGAAAACTTGGATTCCGTCGGGCAGAGTAGCCAGGAATGTCGGGTGTAGCCATTTGACTTAGCGGTGATTGGACACCAGGGAGAGGTCTCATAGGGACCAAGGCTACAGCCGGCTGACCGATGGGAAGTTCGGGATACTTTTGGTCGAAAGTGACTTTAGACTATACAAACCAGGTTGCCAAAGTGGAAAGCTTGGATTCCGTCGGCCAGAATTGCCAGGAAGGTCGGGGGAAGCCATTTGACTTCGCAGTGATGGGACTCCTGGACGAGGTCTTATAGGGACCAAGGCTACATCCGGCTGACCCATGGGAAGTTCGGGACACTTCTGGTCGAAATTGACTTTGGACTATACAATCCAGGTTTCCAAAGTGCAAAACTTGGATTCCGTCGGGCAGAATTGCCAGGAAGGTCGGGGGTAGCCATTTGACTTAGCAGTGATGGGACTCCACGACGATGTCTCATAGGGACGACGGCTACATCCGGCTGACCCATGGGAAGTTCGGGACACTTTTGGTCGAAATTGACTTTAGACTATACAATCCACGTTTCCAATGTGCAAAACTTGGATTCGGTCGGCCAGAATTGCCAGGAACGTCGGGGGTAGCCATTTGACTTAGCAGTGATGGGTCTCCAGGACGAGATCTCATAGGGACCAAGGCTACATCCGGCTCACCGATGGGAAGGCCTGGATACTTTTGGTCGAAAATGACTTTAGACTATACAAACCAGGTTGACAAAGTGGAAAACTTGGATTCCGTCGGGCAGAATTGCCAGGAAGGTCGGGAGTAGCCATTTGACTTAGCAGTGATGGGTCTCCAGGGCGAGATCTCATAGGGACCAAGGCTACATCCGGCTGACCGATGGGAAGGTCGGGATACTTTTGGTCGGAATTGACTTTAGACTATACAAACCAGATTTCTAAAGTGGAAAACATGGATTCCGTCGGGCAGAATTGCCAGGAAGGTCGGGGGTAGTCATTTGACTTAGCAGTGATGGGACTCCAGGACGAGGTCTCATAGGTTCCAAGGCTACATCCGGCTGACCGATGGGAAGGTCGGGATACTTTTGGTCGAAATTGACTTTAGACTATACAATCCAGGTTGCCAAAGTGGAAAACTTGGATTCCGTCGGCCAGAATTGCCAGGAAGGACGGGGGAAGCCATTTGACTTAGAAGTGATTGGACACCAGGTCGAGGTCTCATAGGGACCAAGGCTACATCCGGCTGACTGATGGGAAGGTCGGGATACTTTTGGTCGAAATTGACTTTAGACTATACAAACCAGGTTTCCAAAGTGGAAAACTTGGACTCCGTCCGGCACAATTGCCAGGACGGTCGGGGGTAGTCACTTGACTTAGCAGTGATGGTACTCCAGGAAGAGGTCTCATAGGGAACAAGGCTACATCCGGCTGACCGATGGGAAGGTCGGGATACTTTTGGTCGAAACTGACCTTAGACTATACAATCCAGGTTTCCAAAGTGGAAAACTTGGATTCCGTCGGCCAGAATTGCCAGGTTGGTCGGGGGTAGCCATTTGACTTAGCAGTGATGGGACTCCAGGACGAGGTCTCATAGGGACGAAGGCTACATCCGGCTGACCGATGGGAAGGTCGGGATACTTTTGGTCGATACTGACTTTAGACTATACAATCCAGGTTTCCTAAGTAGAAAACTTGGGCTCCGTCGGGCAGAATTGCCAGGAAGGTTGGAGGTAGCCATTTGACTTCGCAGTGATCGGTCTCCAGGACGAGGTCTCATAGGGACGGAAGCTACATCCGGCTGACCGATGGGAAGGTCGGGATACTTTTGGTCCAAATCGACTTTAGACTATACAAACCAGGTTGCCAAAGTGGAAAACTTGGATTCCGTCGGGCAGAATTGCCAGGAAGGTCGGGGGTAGCAATTTGACTTAGCAGTGATTGGACACCAGGTCGAGGTCTCATAGGGACCAAGGCTACATCCGGCTGACCGATGGGAAGGACGGAATACTTTTGGTCGAAATTGACTTTGGACTATAGAAATCAGGTTTTGAAAGTGGAATCTTGGATTCCGTCGGGCAGACTAGCCAGGAATGTCGGGTGTAGCCATTTGACTTAGCAGTGATGGGACTCCAGGACGAGATCTCATAGGGACCAACCCTACATCCGGCTGACCGATGGGAAGGCCTGGATACTTTTGGTCGAAAATGACTTTAGACTATACAAACCAGGTTGCCAAAGTGGAAAACTTGGATTCCGTCGGGCAGAGTAGCCAGGAATGTCGGGTGTAGCCATTTGACTTAGCGGTGATTGGACACCAGGGAGAGGTCTCATAGGGACCGAGGCTACATCCGGCTGACCGATGGGAGGGTCGGGATACTTTTGGTCGAAATTGACTTTATTCTATACAAACCAGGTTTCCAAAGTGGAAAACTTGGATTCCGTCGGCCGGAATTGCCAGGAAGGTCGGGGGAGCCATTTGACTTAGCAGTGATTGGACACCAGGGAGAGGTCTCATAGGGACCGAGGCTACATCCGGCTGACCGATGGGAGGGTCGGGATACTTTTGGTCGAAATTGACTTTATTCTATACAAACCAGGTTTCCAAAGTGGAAAACTTGGATTCCGTCCGCCAGAATTGCCAGGAAGGTCGGGTGTAGCCATTTGACTTAGCAGTGATGGGACTCCAGGACGAGGTCTCATAGGGACGAAAGCTACATCCGGCTGACCGATGGGAAGGTCGGGATACTTTTGGTCGAAACAGACTTTAGACTAAACAATCCAGGTTTCCAAAGTGGAAAACTTGGATTCCGTCGGCCAGAATTGCCAGGAAGGTCGGGGATAGCCATTTGACTTAGCAGTGATTGGACACCAGGGCGGGGTCTCATAGGGACCAAGGCTACATCCGGCTGACCGGTGTGAAGGTTGGGATACTTTTGGTCGAAATTGACCTTAGACTATACATTCCAGGTTTCCAAAGTGCAAAACTTGCATTCCGTCGGGCAGACTTGCCAGGAAGGTCGGGGGAGCCATTTGACTTACCTGTGATGGGACTCCAGGACTAGGTCTCATAGGGACCAAGGCTACATCCGGCTGACCGATGGGAAGGTCGTGATACTTTTGGTCGAAAGTGACTTTAGACTATACAAACCAGGTTGCTAAAGTGGAAAACTTGGATTCCGTCGGCAAAAATTGCCAGCAAGGTCGGGGGAAGCCATTTGACGTAGCGGCGATTGGACAAAAGGGAGAGGTCTCATAGGGACCAAGGCTACATCCGGCTGACCGATGGGAAGGTCGGGATACTTTTGGTCGAAATTGACTTTAGACTATAGAAACCAGGTTTTCAAAGTGGAAAACTTGGATTCCGTCGGCCAGAATTGCCAGGAAGGTCGGGGGAAGCCATTCGACTTAGCACTGATTAGACACCAGGGAGAGGTCTCATAGGGACCAAGGCTACATCCGGCTGACCGATGGGAGGGTCGGGATACTTTTGGTCGAAATTGACCTTAGACTATACAATCCAGGTTTCCAAAGTGGAAAACTCGGATTCCGTCGGGCAGAATTGCCATGAAGGTCGGGGGTAGTCATTTGACATAGCAGTGATGGGACTCCAGGACGAGATCTAATAGCGACCAATGCTACATCCGGCTGACCGATGAGAAGTTTCTGGATACTTTTGGTCGAAATTGACATTAGACTATACAATACGGGCTTCGAAAGTGCAAAACTTGGATTCCGTCGGGCAGAATTGCCAGGAAGGTCGGGGGTAGTCATTTGATTTAGCAGTGATTGGACTCCAGGGCGAGGTCTCATAGGTTCCAAGGCTACATCCGGCTGACCGATGGGAAGTTGGGGATACTTTTGGTCGAAATTGACTTTAGACTATACAATCCACGTTTCCAAAGTGCAAAACTTGCATTCCGTCGGGGCAGAATTGCCAGGAAGGTAGGGGGTACTAATCTGACTTAGCAGTGATGGGACTCCTGGACGAGGTCTCATAGGTTCCAAGGCTACATCCGGCTGACCGATGGGAAGGTCGGGATAATTTTGGTCGAAATTGACTTTAGACAATACAATCCAGGTTTCCAAAGTGCAAAACGTGGATTCCGTAGGGCAGAATTGCCATGAAGGTCGGGGGTAGTCATTTGACTTAGCAGTGATTGGACACCAGGGAGAGGTCTCACAGGGACCAAGGCTACATCCGGCTGACCGATGGGAAGGTCGGGATACTATTGGTCGAAATTGACTTTAGACTATACAATCCAGGTTTCCAAAGTGCAAAACTTGGATTCCGTCGGCAGGATTGCCTGGTGGGTCGGGGGTAGTCATTTGACTTAGCAGTGATGGGACACCAGTACGAGGTCTCATAGGTTCCAATGCTACATCCGACTGACCAATGGGAAGTTCGGTATACTTTTGGTCGAAATTGACTTTAGACCATACAAACCAGGTTTCCAAAGTGGAAAACTTGGATTCCGTCGACCGGAATTGCCAGGAAGGTCGGGTGAAGCCATTTGACTTAGCAGTGATGGGTCTCCAGGACGAGGTCTCATAGGGACGAAGGCTACATCCGGCTGACCGATGGGAAGGTCGGGATACTTTTGGTCGAAAATGACTTTAGACTATACAAACCAGGTTGCCAAAGTGGAAAACTTGGATTCCGTCGGCCAGAATTGCCAGGAAGCTCGGGGGAAGCCATTTGACTTAGAAGTGATTGGACACCAGGGAGAGGTATCATAGGGACGAAGGCTACATCCGGTTGACCGATGGGAAGGTCGGGATACTTTTGGTCGAAATTGACTTTAGACTAAACAATCCAGGTTTCCAAGGTGGAAAACTTGGATTCCGTCGGCCAGAATTGCCAGGAAGGTCGGGGGTAGCCATTTGACTTAGCAGTGATTGGACACCAGGGCGAGGTCTCATAGGGACCAAGGCTACATCCGGCTGACAGATGGGAAGGTCCGGATACTTTTGGTCGAAAATGACTTTAGACTATACAAACCAGGTTGCCAAAGTGGAGTACTTGGATTCCGTCGGCCAGAATTGCCACGAAGGTCGGGTGTAGCCATTTGACTTAGCAGTGATGGGACTCCAGGACGAGGTCTCATAGGTTCCAAGGCTACATCCGGCTGACCGATGGGAAGGTCGGGATACTTTTGGTCGGAATTGACTTTAGACTATACAATCCAGGTTGCCAAAGTGGAAAACTTGGATTCCGTCGGCCAGAATTACCAGGAAGGTCGGGGGAAGCCATTTGACTTAGAAGTGATTGGACACCAGGGAGAGGTCTCATGGGGCCAAGGCTACATCCGGCTGACTGATGGGAAGGTCGGGATACTTTTGGTCGAAATTGACTTTAGACTATACAAACCAGGTTTCCCAAGTGGAAAACTTGGACTCCGTCGGGCAGAATTGCCAGGAAGGTCGGGGTTAGTCATTTGACTTAGCAGTGAGGGGAATCCAGGACGAGGTCTCATAGGTTCCAAGGCTACATCCGGCTGACCGATGGGAAGTTCGGGATACTTTTGGTCGAAATTGACTTTAGACTAAACAATCCAGGTTTCCAAAGTGGAAAACTTGGATTCCGTCAGCCAGAATTGCCAGGTAGGTCGGGGGTAGCCATTTGACTTAGCAGTGATGGGACTCCAGGACGAGGTCTCATAGGGACGAAGGCTACATCCGGCTGACCGATGGGAAGGACGGGATACTTTTGGTCGAAACTGACTTTAGACTATACAATCCAGGTTTCCTAAGTAGAAAACTTGGGCTCCGTCGGGCAGAATTGCCAGGAAGGTTGGAGGTAGCCATTTGACTTCGCAGTGATGGGTCTCCAGGACGAGGTCTCATAGGGACGGAGGCTACATCCGGCTGACCGATGGGAAGGTCGGGATACTTTTGGTCCAAATCGACTTTAGACTATACAAACCAGGTTTCCAAAGTGGAAAACTTGGACTCCGTCCGGCAGAATTGCCAGGACGGTCGGGGGTAGTCACTTGTCTTAGCAGTGATGGTACTCCAGGAAGAGGTCTCATAGGGAACAAGGCTACATCCGGCTGACCGATGGGAAGGTCGGGATACTTTTGGTCGAAATTGACCTTAGACTATACAATCCAGGTTTCCTAAGTGGAAAACTTGGATTCCGTCGGCCAGAATTGCCAGGTAGGTCGGGGGTAGCCATTTGACTTAGCAGTGATGGGACTCCAGGACGAGGTCTCATAGGGACGAAGGCTACATCCGGCTGACCGATGGGAAGGTCGGGATACTTTTGGTCGAAACTGACTTTAGACTATACAATCCAGGTTTCCTAAGTAGAAAACTTGGGCTCCGTCGGGCAGAATTGCCAGGAAGGTTGGAGGTAGCCATTTGACTTAGCAGTGATTGGACACCAGGTCGAGGTCTCATAGGGACCAAGGCTACATCCGGCTGACCGATGGGAAGGCCTGGATACTTTTGGTCGAAAATGACTTTAGACTATACAAACCAGGTTGCCAAAGTGGAAAACTTGGATTCCGTCGGGCAGAGTAGCCAGGAATGTCGGGTGTAGCCATTTGACTTAGCGGTGATTGGACACCAGGGAGAGGTCTCATAGGGACCGAGGCTACATCCGGCTGACCGATGGGAGGGTCGGGATACTTTTGGTCGAAATTGACTTTATTCTATACAAACCAGGTTTCCAAAGTGGAAAACTTGGATTCCGTCGGCCGGAATTGCCAGGAAGTTCGGGGGAGCCATTTGACTTAGCAGTGATTGGACACCAGGGAGAGGTCTCATAGGGACCGAGGCTACATCCGGCTGACCGATGGGAGGGTCGGGATACTTTTGGTCGAAATTGACTTTATTCTATACAAACCAGGTTTCCAAAGTGGAAAACTTGGATTCCGTCGGCCGGAATTGCCAGGAAGGTCGGGGGAAGCCATTTGACTTAGCAGTGATGGGACACCAGGACGAGGTCTCATAGGGACGAAAGCTACATCCGGCTGACCGATGGGAAGGTCGGGATACTTTTGGTCGAAATTGACTTTAGACTATAGAAACCAGGTTTTCAAAGTGGAAAACTTGGATTCCGTCGGCCAGAATTGCCAGGAAGGTCGGGGGAAGCCATTCGACTTAGCACTGATTGGACACCAGGGAGAGGTCTCACAGGGACCAAGGCTACATCCGGCTGACCGATGGGAGGGTCGGGATACTTTTGGTCGAAATTGACCTTAGACTATACAATCCAGGTTTCCAAAGTGGAAAACTCGGATTCCGTCGGGCAGAATTGCCATGAAGGTCGGGGGTAGTCATTTGACATAGCAGTGATGGGACTCCAGGACGAGATCTAATAGCGACCAATGCTACATCCGGCTGACCGATGAGAAGTTCGGGATACTTATGGTCGAAATTGACATTAGACTATACAATACGGGCTTCCAAAGTGCAAAACTTGGATACCGTCGGGCAGAATTGCCAGGAAGGTCGGGGGTAGTCATTTGATTTATCAGTGATTGGACTCCAGGGCGAGGTCTCATAGGTTCCAAGGCTACATCCGGCTGACCGATGGGAAGTTGGGGATACTTTTGGTCGAAATTGACTTTAGACTATACAATCCACGTTTCCAAAGTGCAAAACTTGCATTCCGTCGGGGCAGAATTGCCAGGAAGGTAGGGGGTACTAATCTGACTTAGCAGTGATGGGACTCCTGGACGAGGTCTCATAGGTTCCAAGGCTACATCCGGCTGACCGATGGGAAGGTCGGGATAATTTTGGTCGAAATTGACTTTAGACAATACAATCCAGGTTTCCAAAGTGCAAAACTTGGATTCCGTCGGCAGGATTGCCTGGTAGGTCGGGGGTAGCCATTTGACTTAGTAGTGTTTGGGCTCCATGACGATGTGTCATAGGGACGAAGGCTACATCCGGCAGACCGATGGGAAGGTCGGTATACTTTTGATCGAAATTGACTTTAGACTATACAAACCAGGTTTCCAAAGCGAAAAACTTGGATTCCGTCGGCCAGAATGGCCAGGAAGGTCGGGGGTAGCCATTTGACTTAGCAGTGATGGGACACCAGGACGAGGTCTCATAGGTTCCAATGCTACATCCGACTGACCAATGGGAAGTTCGGGATACTTTTGGTCGAAATTGACTTTAGACCATACAAACCAGGTTTCCAAAGTGGAAAACTTGGATTCCGTCGACCGGAATTGCCAGGAAGGTCGGGTGAAGCCATTTGACTTAGCAGTGATGGGTCTCCAGGACGAGGTCTCATAGGGACGAAGGCTACATCCGGCTGACCGATGGGAAGGTCAGGATACTTTTGGTCGAAATTGACTTTAGACTAAACAATCCAGGTTTCCAAGGTGGAAAACTTGGATTCCGTCGGCCAGAATTGCCAGGAAGGTCGGGGGTAGCCATTTGACTTAGCAGTGATTGGACACCAGGGCGAGGTCCCATAGGGACCAAGGCTACATCCGGCTGACAGATGGGAAGGTCTGGATACTTTTGGTCGAAAATGACTTTAGACTATACAAACCAGGTTGCCAAAGTGGAATACTTGGATTCCGTCGGCCAGAATTGCCACGATGGTCGGGGGTAGCCATTTGACTTAGAAGTGATGGGACTCCAGGACGAGGTCTCATAGGTTCCATGGCTAAATCCGGCTGACCGATGGGAAGGTCGGGATACATTTGGCCGAAATAGACTTAAAACTATACAATCCAGGTTTCCAAAGTGCAAAACTTGGATTCCGTCGGCAGAATTGCGAGGAAGGTCGGGGTAGTGATTTGACTTAGCAGTGATGGGACTCCAGGACGAGGTCTCATAGGTTCCAAGGCTACATCCGGCTGACCGATGGGAAGGTCGGGATACTTTTAGTCGAAATTGACTTTAGACTATCCAAACCAGGCTTCCAAAGTGGAAAACTTGGATTCCGTCGGGCAGAATTGCCAGGAAGGTCGGGGGTAGCCATTTGACTTAGCTGTGATGGGTCTGCTGGACGACGTCTCATATGGACGAAGGCTACATCCGGCTGACCGATGGGAAGGTCGGGATACTTTTGGTCGAAATTGACTTTAGGCTATACAAACCAGGTTTCCAAAGTGGAAAACTTGGACTCCGTCGGGCAGAATTGCCAGGAAGGTCGGGGGTAGTCATTTGACTTAGCTGTGATGGGTCTGCTGGACGACGTCTCATATGGACGAAGGCTACATCCGGCTGACCGATGGGAAGGTCGGGATACTTTTGGTCGAAATTGACTTTAGGCTATACAAACCAGGTTTCCAAAGTGGAAAACTTGGACTCCGACGGGCAGAATTGCCAGGAAGGTCGGGGGTAGTCATTTGACTTAGCAGTGATTGGACATCAGGGCGAGGTCTCATAGGGACCAAGGATACATCCGGCTGACCGATGGGCAGGTCTGGATTCTTTTGGTCGAAGATGACTTTAGACTATACAATCCAGGTTTCCAAAGTGCAACACTTGGATTCCGCCGGGCAGAATTGCCAGGTAGGTCGGGGGTATTCATTTGACTTAGCAGTGATTGGAAACCAGGGCGAGGTCTCATAGGGACCAAGGCTACATCCGGCTGACCGATGGGAAGCTCTGGAGACTTTTGGTCGAAAATGACTTTAGACTATACAATCCAGGTTTCCAAAGAGCAAAACTTGGATTCCGTCGGGCAGAATTGCCAGGAAGGTCGGAGGTAGCCATTTGACTTAGCAGTGATGGGACTCCAGGACGATGTCTCATAGGGACGAAGGCTACATCCGGCTGACCGATGGGAAGGTCGGGATACTTTTGGTCGAAATTGACTTTACACTATACAAACCAGGTTTCCAAAGTGGAAAACTTGGACTCCGTCGGGCACAATTGCCAGGAACGTCGGGGGTAGTCCTTTGAATTGGCAGTGATGGGACTCCAGGACGAGGTCTCAGGTTCCAAGGCTACATCCGGCTGACGGATGGGAAGTTCGGGATGCTTTTAGTCGAAATTGACTTTAGATTATCCAAACCAGGTGTCCAAAGTGGAAAACTTGGATTCCGTCGAACGGTTTTGCCAGGAAGGTCGGGGGAAGCCATTTGAATTAGCAGTGATGGGACCCCAGGACGAGGTCTCATAGGGACCAAGGCTACATCCGGCTGACCGATGGGAAGGTCGGGATACTTTTGGCCGAAATTGACTTTAGACTAAACAATCCAGGTTTCCAAAGTGTAAAACTTGGATTCCGTAGGCCAGAATTGACAGGAAGGTCGGGGGTAGCCATTTGACTTAGCAGTGATTGGACACCAGGGCGAGGTCTCATAGGGACCAAGGCTACATCCGGCTGACAGATGGGAAGGTCTGGATACTTTTGGTCGAAAATGACTTTAGACTATACAAACCAGGTTGCCAAAGTGGAAAACTTGGATTCCGTCTGCCAGAATTGCCAGGAAGGTCGGGTGTAGCCATTTGATTTAGCAGTGATGGGACTCCAGGACGAGGTCTCATAGGGACCAAGCCTATATCCGGCTGATCGGTGGGAGGGTCGGGATACTTTTGGTCGAAATTGACTTTAGACTATACAAACCAGGTTTCCATAGTGGAAAACTTGGTTCCGTTGGCCGGTATTGCCGGGAAGATCGGGGGTAGCCATTTGACTTAACAGTGATTGGACACCAGGGCGAGGTCTCATACGGACCAAGGCTACATCCGACTGACCGATGGGCAGGTCGGGATACTTTTGGTCGAAATTGACTTTAGACTATACAAACCAGGTTTCCAAAGTGCAAAACTTGTATTCCGTCGGGCAGAATTGCCAGGACGGTCGGGGTAACCATTTGACTTACCTGTGATGGGACTCCAGGACGAGGTCTCATAAGGACCAAGGCTATATCCTGCTGACCGATGGGAAGGTCGGGATACATTTGGTCGAAATTGACTTTAGACTATACAATCCAGGTTTGCAAAGTGCAAAACTTGGATTCCGTCGGGCAGAATTGCCAGGAAGTTCGGGGGTAGTCATTTGACTTAGCAGTGATGGAACTCCAGGGCGAGGTCTCATAGGGTCCAAGGCTACATCCGGCTGACCGATGGGAAGGTCGTGATACTTTTGGTCGAAATTGACTTTAGACTATACAAACCAGGTTTCCTAAGTAGAAAACTTGGGCTCCGTCGGGCAGAATTGGCAGGAAGGTCGGGGGTAGCCATATGACTTAGCAGTGATGGGACTCCAGGACGAGATCTCACAGGGACCAAGGCTACATCCGGCTGACCGATGGGAAGGTCTGGATACTTTTGGTCGAAAATGACTTTAGACTATACAAACCAGGTTGCCAAAGTGGAAAACTTGGATTCCGTCGGCCAAAATTGCCAGGAAGGTCGGGGGAAGCCATTAGACTTAGCGGTGATTGGACACCAGGGAGAGGTCTCATAGGGACCAAGGCTACATCCGGCTGACCGATGGTATGGTCGGGATTCTTTTGGTCGAAATTGAATTTAGACTATACAAACCAGGTTTTCAAAGTGGAAAACTTGTATTCCGTCGGCCTGAATTGCCAGGAAGGTCGGGGGAAGCCATTCGACTTACCAGTGATTGGACACCAAGGCGAGGTCTCATAGGCACCAAAGCTATATCCGGCTGATCGGCGGGAGGGTCGGGATACTTTTGGTCGAAATTGACTTTAGACTATACAAACCAGGTTTCCAAAGTGGAAAACTTGGATTCCGTCGGCCGGTATTGCCGGGAAGGTCGGGGCAGCAATTTGACTTAGCTGTGATGGGACTCCAGGACGAGGTCTCATAGGGACCAAGGCTACATCCTGCTGACCGATGGGAAGGTCGGGATACATTTGGTCGAAATTCACTTTAGACTATACAATCCAGGTTTCCAAAGTGCAAAACTTGGTTTCCGTCGGGCAGAATTGCCAGGAAGGTCGGGGGTAGCCATTTGACTTAGCAGTGATTGGACACCAGGGCGGGGTCTCATACGGTCCAAGGCTACATCCGACTGACCGATGGGCAGGACTGGATACTTTTGGTCGAAAATGACTTTAGACTATACAAACCAGGTTTTCAAAGTGGAAAACTTGGATTCCGTCGGCCGGAATTGCGAGGAAGCTCGGGGGAGCCACTTGACATAGCTGTGATGGGACTCCAGGACGAGTTCTCATAGCGACCAAGGCTACATCCGGCTGACCGATTGGAAGGTCGGGATACTTTTGGTCGAAATTGGCTTTAGACTATACAAACCAGGTTTCCAAAGTGGAAAACTTGGATTCCGTCGGCCGGAATTGCCAGGAAGGTCGGGGGAGCCATTTGACTTAGCAGTGATGGGACTCCAGGACGAGGTCTCATAGGTTCCAAGGCTACATCCGACTGACCAGTGGGAAGTTCGGGATACTTTTGGTCGAAATTGACATTAGACTATACAATCCAGGTTTCCAAAGTGGAAAACTTGAATTCCGTCGGGCAGAATTGCCATGAAGGTCGGGGGTAGTCATTTGACTTAGCATTGATTGGACACCAGGGAGAGGTCTCATAGGGACCAAGGCTACATCCGGCTGACCGATGGGAAGGTCTGCATACTTATATTCGAAAATGACTTTAGACTATACAATCCAGGTTACCAAAGTGGAAAACTTGGATTCCGTCGGGCAGAATTGCCAGGAAGGTCGGGGGAAGCCATTTGACTTAGAAGTAATTGGACACCAGGGAGAGGTCTCATAGGGACCAAGGCTACATCCGGCTGACCGATGGGAGGGTCGGGATTCTTATGGTCGAAAATGACTTTAGACTATACAAACCAGGTTTTCAAAGTGGAAAACTTGGATTTCGTCGGCCGGAATTGCGAGGAAGGTCGGGGGAGCCATTTCACTTAGCTGTGATGAGACTCCGGGACGAGGTCTCATAGGGACCAAGGCTACATCCGGCTGACCGATGGGAAGGTCGGGATACTTTTGGTCGAAATTGACTTTAGACTATACAATCCAGGTTTCCAAAGTGCAAACCTTGCATTCCGTCGGGGCAGAATTGGCAGGAAGGACGGGGGTAGCCATCTGACTTAGCAGTGATGGGACTCCAGGACGATGTCTCATAGGGACGAAGGCTACATCCGGCTGACGGATGGGAACGACGGGATACTTTTGGTCGAAATTGACTTTATACTATGCAATCCCGGTTTCCAAAGTGGAAAACTTGGATTCCGTCGTGCAGAATTGCCAGGAAGGTCGGGGTTAGCCATTTGACTTAGCAGTGATTGGACACCAGGACGAGGTCTCATAGGGACCAAGGCTACATCCGGCTGACCGATAGGAAGGTCTGGATACTTTTGGTCGAAAATGGCTTTAGACTATACAAACCAGGTTGCAATAGTGGAAAACTTGGATTCCGTCCGCCAGAATTGCCAGGAAGGTCGGGGGTAGCCATTTCACTTAGAAGTGATTGGACTCCAGGACGAGGTCTCATAGGTTCCAAGGCCACATCCGGCTGACCGATGTGAAGTTCGGAATACTTTTGGTCGAAATTGACTTTAGACTATACAAACCAGGTTGTCAAAGTGGAAAACTTGGATTCCGTCGGCAGAATTGCCATGAAGGTCGGGGGTATTCATTTGACTTAGCTGTGATTGGATAACAGGGCGGGGTCTCATAGGGACCAAGGCTACATCCGGCTGACCGATGGGAAGGTCCTGATACTTTTGGTCGAAAATGACTTTAGACTATACAAACCAGGTTTTCAAAGTGGAAAACTTGAATTCCGTCGGGCAGAATTGCCAGGAAGGTCGGGGGTAGCCATTTGACTTAGCAGTGATGGTACTCCAGGACGAGATCTCATAGGGACCAAGGCAATATCCGGCTGACCGATGGGAAGGCCTGGATACTTTTGGTCGAAAATGACTTTAGACTACACAAACCAGGTTGCCAAAGTGGAAAACTTGGATTCCGTCTGGCAGAATTGCCAGGAATGTCGGGGGCAGCAATTTTACTTAGCAGTGATTGGACTCCAGGGCGAGGTCTCATAGGGACCAAGGCTACATCCGGCTGACCGATGGGAAGGTCGGGATACATTTGGTCGAAATTGACTTTAGACAATACAGTCCAGGTTTCCAAAGTACAAAACTTGGATTCCGTCGGGCAGAATTGCAGGAAGGTCGGGGGTAGTCACTTGACTTAGCAGTGATGGGACTCCAGGACGAGGTGTCATAGGTTCCAGGGCTACATCCGGCTGACCGATGGGAAGTTCGGGATACTTTTGGTCGAAATTGACTTTAGACTATACAAACCAGGTTTCCAAAGTGGAAAACTTGGATTCCGTCGGCCGGAATTGCCAGGAAGATCGAGGGAAGCCATTTAACTTAGCAGTGATGGGACTCCAGGATGAGGTCTCATAGGGACGAAGGCTACATCCGGCTGACCGATGGGAAGGTCGGGTTACTTTTGGTCGAAATTGACTTTAGACAATACAGTCCAGGTTTCCAAAGTACAAAACTTGGATTCCGTCGGGCAGAATTGCCAGGAAGGTCGGGGGTAGTCATTTGACTTAGCCGTGATGGGACTCCAGGACGAGGTCTCATAGGAACAAGGCTACATCCGGCTGACCGATGAGAAGGTCGGGTTACTTTTGGTCGAAATTGACTTTAGACAATACAGTCCAGGTTTCCAAAGTACAAAACTTGGATTCCGTCGGGCAGAATTGCCAGGAAGGTCGGGGGTAGCCATTTGACTTAGCAGTGATTGGACTACAGGGCGAGGTCTCATAGGGACCAAGGCTACATCCGGCTGACCGATGGGAAGGCCTGGATACTTTTGGTCGAAAATGACTTTAGACTATACAAACCAGGTTGCCAAAGTGGAAAACTTGGATTCCGTCGGGCAGAGTAGCCAGGAATGTCGGGTGTAGCCATTTGACTTAGCGGTGATTGGACACCAGGGAGAGGTCTCATAGGGACCGAGGCTACATCCGGCTGACCGATGGGAGGGTCGGGATACTTTTGGTCGAAATTGACTTTATTCTATACAAACCAGGTTTCCAAAGTGGAAAACTTGGATTCCGTCGGCCGGAATTGCCAGGAAGGTCGGGGGAAGCCATTTGACTTAGCAGTGATGGGACACCAGGACGAGGTCTCATAGGGACGAACGCTACATCCTGCTGACCGATGGGAAGGTTGGGATACTTTTGGTCGAAATTGACTTTAGACTATACAATCCAGTTTTCCAAAGTGCAAAACTTGGATTCCGCCGGGCAGAATTGCCAGGATGGTCGGGGGTAGCCATTTGACTTAGCAGTGATGGGACTCCAGGACGATGTCTCATAGGGACGAAGGCTACATCCGACTGACCGATGGGAAGGTTGGGATACTTTTGGTCGAAATTGACCTTAGACTATACATTCCAGGTTTCCAAAGTGCAAAACTTGCATTCCGTCGGGCAGAATTGCCAGTAAGGTCGGGGGAGCCATTTGACTTACCTGTGATGGGACTCCAGGACTAGGTCTCATAGGGACCAAGGCTACATCCGGCTGACCGATGGGAAGGTCGTGATACTTTTGGTTGAAAGTGACTTTAGACTGTACAAACCAGGTTGCTAAAGTGGAGAACTTGGATTCCGTCGGCAAAAATTGCCAGGAAGGTCGGGGGAAACCATTTGACGTAGCGGCGATTGGACACCAGGGAGAGGTCTCATAGGGACCAAGGCTACATCCGGCTGACCGATGGGAAGGTCGGGATACTTTTGGTCGAAATTGACTTTACACTATACAAACCAGGTTTCCAAAGTGGAAAACTTGGACTCCGTCGGGCACAATTGCCAGGAACGTCGGGGGTAGTCCTTTGAATTGGCAGTGATGGGACTCCAGGACGAGGTCTCAGGTTCCAAGGCTACATCCGGCTGACGGATGGGAAGTTCGGGATACTTTTAGTCGAAATTGACTTTAGATTATCCAAACCAGGTGTCCAAAGTGGAAAACTTTGATTCCGTCGGCCAAAATTGCCAGGAAGGTCGGGGGAAGCCATTAGACTTAGCGGTGATTGGACACCAGGGAGAGGTCTCATAGGGACCAAGGCTATATCCGGCTGATCGGTGGGAGGGTCGGGATACTTTTGGTCGAAATTGACTTTAGACTATACAAACCAGGTTTCCATAGTGGAAAACTTGGATTCCGTCGGCCGGTATTGCCAGGAAGGTCGGGGGAAGCCATTTGACTTAGAAGTGATTGGACACCAGGGAGAGATCTCATAGGGACCAAGGTTACATCCGGCTGACCGATGGGAAGGCCTGGATACTTTTGATCGAAAATGACTTTAGACTATACAAACCAGGTTTCCAAAGTGCAAAACTTGGATTCCGTAGGGCAGAATTGCCAGGAAGGTCGGGGTAGCCATTTGACTTACCTGTGATGGGACTCCAGGACGAGGTCTCATAAGGACCAAGGCTACATCCTGCTGACCGATGGGAAGGTCGGGATACATTTGGTCGAAATTGACTTTAGACTATACAATCCAGGTTTGCAAAGTGCAAAACTTGGATTCCGTCGGGCAGAATTGCCAGGAAGTTCGGGGGTAGTCATTTGACTTAGCAGTGATGGAACTCCAGGACGAGGTCTCATAGGTTCCAAGGCTACATCCGGCTGACCGATGGGAATTTCGGGACACTTTTGGTCGAAATTCACTTTAGACTAAACAATCCAGGTTTCCAAAGTGGAAAACGTGGATTCCGTCGGCCAGAATTGCCAGGAAGGTCTGGGCTAGCCATTTGACTTAGCAGTGATTGGACACCAGGGCGAGGACTCATAGGGTCCAAGGCTACATCCGGCTGACCGATGGGAAGGTCGGGATACTTTTGGTCGAAATTGACTTTAGACTATACAAACCAGGTTTCCTAAGTAGAAAACTTGGATTCCGTCGGGCAGAATTGCCAGGAAGGTCGGGGGTAGCCATTTGACTTAGCAGTGATTGGACACCAGGTCGAGGTCTCATAGGGACCAAGGCTACATCCGGCTGACCGATGGGAAGGTCGAAATACTTTTGGTCGAAATTGACTTTAGACTATAGATATCAGGTTTTCAAAGTGGGATCTTGGATTCCGTCGGGCAGAGTAGCTAGGAATGTCGGGGGTAGCCGCCATTTGACATAGCTGTGATGGGACTCCTGGACGAGGTCTCATAGGGACCAAGACTACATCCGGCTGACCGATGGGAAGGTCGGGATTCTTTTGGTCGAAATTGACTTTAGACTATACAAACCAGGTTTTCAAAGTGGAAAACTTGGATTCCGTCAGCCAGACTTGCCAGGAAGGTCGGGGGAAGCCATTCGACTTAGCAGTGATTGGACACCAGGGAGAGGTCTCATAGGGACCAAGGCTACATCCGGCTGACCGATGGGAGGGTCGGGATTCTTATGGTCGAAAATGACTTTAGACTATACAAACCAGGTTTTCAAAGTGGAAAACTTGGATTTCGTCGGCCGGAATTGCGAGGAAGGTCGGGGGAGCCATTTCACTTAGCAGTGATGGGACACCAGGACGAGATCTCACAGGGAACAAGACTACATCCGGCTGACCGATGGGAAGGTCTGGATACTTTTGGTCGAAATTGACTTTAGACTATACAAACCAGGTTGCCAAAGTGGAAAACTTGGATTCCGTCGGCCAGAATTGCCAGGAAGGTCGGGGTTAGCCATTTGACTTAGCAGTGATTGGACACCAGGGCGAGGTCTCATAGGGACCAAGGCTACATCCGGCTGACCGATGGGAAGGTCTGGATACTTTTGGTCGAAATTGACTTTAGACTATACAAACCAGGTTGCCAAAATGGAAAACTTGGATTCCGTCGGCCAGAATTGCCAGGAAGGTCGGGGTTAGCCAATTGACTTAGCAGTGATTGGACACCAGCGCGAGGTCTCATAGGGACCAAGGCTACATCCGGCTGACCGATAGGAAGGTCTGGATACTTTTGGTCGAAAATGGCTTTAGACTATACAAACCAGGTTGCCATAGTGGAAAACTTGGATTCCGTCCGCCAGAATTGCCAGGAAGGTCGGGGGTAGCCATTTCACTTAGAAGTGATTGGACTCCAGGACGAGGTCTCATAGGTTCCAAGGCCACATCCGGCTGACCGATGTGAAGTTCGGAATACTTTTGGTCGAAATTGACTTTAGACTATACAAACCAGGTTGCCAAAGTGGAAAACTTGGATTCCGTCGGCCAGAATTGCCAGGAAGGTCGGGGGAAGCCATTTGACTTAGAAGTGATTGGACACCAGGGAGAGGTCTCATAGGGACCAAGGCTACATCCGGCTGACCGATGGGAAGGTCGGGATACGTTTGGTCGAAATTGACCTTAGACTATTCAATCCAGGTTTCCAAAGTGGAAAACTTGTATTCCGTCGGGCAGAATTGCCATGAAGGTCGGGGGTATTCATTTGACTTAGCTGTGATTGGATACCAGGGCGGGGTCTCATAGGGACTAAGGCTACATCCGGCTGACCGATGGGAAGGTCCTGATACTTTTGGTCGAAAATGACTTTAGACTATACAAACCAGGTTTTCAAAGTGGAAAACTTGAATTCCGTCGGGCAGAATTGCCAGGAAGGTCGGGGGTAGCCATTTGACTTAGCAGTGATGATACTCCAGGACGAGATCTCATAGGGACCAAGGCAATATCCGGCTGACCGATGGGAAGGCCTGGATACTTTTGGTCGAAAATGACTTTAGACTACACAAACCAGGTTGCCAAAGTGGAAAACTTGGATTCCGTCGGGCAGAATTGCCAGGAAGGTCGGGGGCATTAATTTTACTTAGCAGTGATTGGACTCCAGGGCGAGGTCTCATAGGGACCAAGGCTACATCCGGCTGACCGATGGGAAGGTCGGGATACATTCGGTCGAAATTGACTTTAGACAATACAGTCCAGGTTTCCAAAGTACAAAACTTGGATTCCGTCGGGCAGAATTGCAGGAAGGTCGGGGGTAGTCACTTGACTTAGCAGTGATGGGACTCCAGGACGAGGTCTCATAGGTTCCAGGGCTACATCCGGCTGACCGATGGGAAGTTCGGGATACTTTTGGTCGAAATTGACTTTAGACTATACAAACCAGGTTTCCAAAGTGGAAAACTTGGATTCCGTCGGCCGGAATTGCCAGGAAGATCGAGGGAAGCCATTTAACTTAGCAGTGATGGGACTCCAGGATGAGGTCTCATAGGGACGAAGGCTACATCCGGCTGACCGATGGGAAGGTCGGGTTACTTTTGGTCGAAATTGACTTTAGACAATACAGTCCAGGTTTCCAAAGTACAAAACTTGGATTCCGTCGGGCAGAATTGCCAGGAAGGTCGGGGGTAGTCATTTGACTTAGCCGTGATGGGACTCCAGGACGAGGTCTCATAGGAACAAGGCTACATCCGGCTGACCGATGAGAAGGTCGGGTTACTTTTGGTCGAAATTGACTTTAGACAATACAGTCCAGGTTTCCAAAGTACAAAACTTGGATTCCGTCGGGCAGAATTGCCAGGAAGGTCGGGGGTAGCCATTTGACTTAGCAGTGATTGGACACCAGGTCGAGGTCTCATAGGGACCAAGGCTACATCCGGCTGACCGATGGGAAGGTCGGGATACTTTTGGTCGAAATTGACTTTAGACTATACAATCCAGGTTTCCAAAGTGCAAAACTTGGATTCCGTCGGGCAGAATTGCCAGGTAGGTCGTGGGTAGCCATTTGACGTAGCAGTGATTGGACACCATGGAGAGGTCTCATAGGGACCGAGGCTACATGCGGCTCACCCATGGGATGGTCGGGATACTTTTGGTCGAAATTGACTTTAGACTATACAAACCAGGTTGCCAAAATGGAAAACTTGGATTCCGTCTGCCAGAATTGCCAGGAAGGTCGGGGTTAGCCATTTGACTTAGCAGTGATTGGACACCAGGGCGAGGTCTCATAGGGACCAAGGCTACATCCGGCTGACCGATAGGAAGGTCTGGATACTTTTGGTCGAAAATGACTTTAGACTACACAAACCAGGTTGCCAAAGTGGAAAACTTGGATTCCGTCGGGCAGAATTGCCAGGAAGGTCGGGGGTAGCAATTTTACTTAGCAGTGATTGGACTCCAGGACGAGGTCTCATAGGGACCGAGGCTACATCCGGCTGACCGATGGGAGGGTCGGGATACTTTTGGTCGAAATTGACTTTATTCTATACAAACCAGGTTTCCAAAGTGGAAAACTTGGAATCCGTCGGACGGAATTGCCAGGAAGGTCGGGGGAGCCATTTGACTTAGCGGTGATGGGACTCCTGGACGAGGTCTCATAGGAACCAAGGCTACATGCGGCTCACCCATGGGATGGTCGGGATACTTTTGGTCGAAATTGACTTTAGACTATACAATCCACATTTCCAAAGTGCACAACTTGGATTCCGTTGGGCAGAATTGCCAGGTAGGTCGGGGGTAGCCATTTGACTTAGCTTCGATGGGACTCCAGGACGAGGTCTCATAGATTCCAAGGCTACATCCGGCTGACCGATGGGAAGGTCGGGATACTTTTGGTCGAAATTGACTTTAGACTATACAATCCAGGTTTCCAAAGTGCAAAACTTGGATTCCGTCGGCCAGAATTGCCAGGAATATCGGGGGTAGCCATTTGACTTAGCAGTGATGGGACTCCAGGACGATGTCTCGTAGGGACCAAGACTACATCCGGCTGACCGATGTGAAGGTCGGGATACTGTGGGTCGAAATTGACTTTAGACTATACAGTCCAGGTTTCCAAAGTGCAAAACTTGGATTCCGTCGGGCAGAATTGCCAGGAAGGTCGGGGGTAGCCATTTGACGTAGCAGTGGTGGGACTCCAGGACGAGATCTCACAGGGACCAAGGCTACATCCGGCTGACCGATGGGAAGGTCTGGATACTTTTGGTCGAAATTGAATTTAGACTATACAAACCATGTTTTCAAAGTGGAAAACTTGGATTCCGTCGGCCGGAATTGCGAGGAAGGTCGGGGGAGCCATTTGACTTAGCTGTGATGGGACTCCGGGACGAGGTCTCATAGGGACCGAGGCTAGATCCGGCTGACCGATGGGAAGGTCCGGATACTTTTGGTCGAAATTGACTTTAGACTATACAATCCAGGTTTCCAAAGTGCAGAACTTGGATTCCGTCGGGCAGAATTGCCAGGAAGGTCGGGGGTAGCAATTTTACTTAGCAGTGATTGGACTCGAGGGCGAGGTCTCATAGGGACCAAGGCTACATCCGGCTGACCGATGGGAAGGTCGGGATACATTTGGTCGAAATTGACTTTAGGCAATACAGTCCAGGTTTCCAAAGTACAAAACTTGGATTCCGTCGGGCAGAATTGCAGGAAGGTCGGGGGTAGTCACTTGACTTAGCAGTGATGGGACTCCAGGACGAGGTCTCATAGGTTCCAGGGCTACATTCGGCTGACCGATGGGAAGTTCGGGATACTTTTGGTCGAAATTGACTTTAGACTATACAAACCAGGTTTCCAAAGTGGAAAACTTGGATTCCGTCGGCCGGAATTGCCAGGAAGATCGAGGGAAGCCATTTAACTTAGCAGTGATGGGACTCCAGGATGAGGTCTCATAGGGACCAAGGCTACATCCGGCTGACCGATGGGAAGGTCCTGATACTTTTGGTCGAAAATGACTTTAGACTATACAAACCAGGTTTTCAAAGTGGAAAACTTGAATTCCGTCGGGCAGAATTGCCAGGAAGGTCGGGGGTAGCCATTTGACTTAGCAGTGATGGTACTCCAGGACGAGATCTCATAGGGACCAAGGCAATATCCGGCTGACCGATGGGAAGGCCTGGATACTTTTGGTCGAAAATGACTTTAGACTACACAAACCAGGTTGCCAAAGTGGAAAACTTGGATTCCGTCGGGCACAATTGCCAGGAAGGTCGGGGGTAGCAATTTTACTTAGCAGTGATTGGATTCCAGGGCGAGGTCTCATAGGGACCGAGGCTACATCCGGCTGACCGATGGGAAGGTCGGGATACATTTGGTCGAAATTGACTTTAGACAATACAGTCCAGGTTTCCAAAGTACAAAACTTGGATTCCGTCGGGCAGAATTGCAGGAAGGTCGGGGGTAGTCACTTGACTTAGCAGTGATGGGACTCCAGGACGAGGTCTCATAGGTTCCAGGGCTACATCCGGCTGACCGATGGGAAGTTCGGGATACTTTTGGTCGAAATTGACTTTAGACTATACAAACCAGGTTTCCAAAGTGGAAAACTTGGATTCCGTCGGCCGGAATTGCCAGGAAGATCGAGGGAAGCCATTTAACTTAGCAGTGATGGGACTCCAGGATGAGGTCTCATAGGGACGAAGGCTACATCCGGCTGACCGATGGGAAGGTCGGGTTACTTTTGGTCGAAATTGACTTTAGACAATACAGTCCAGGTTTCCAAAGTACAAAACTTGGATTCCGTCGGGCAGAATTGCCAGGAAGGTCGGGGGTAGCCATTTGACTTAGCAGTGATTGGACACCAGGTCGAGGTCTCATAGGGACCAAGGCTACATCCGGCTGACCGATGGGAAGGACGGAATACTTTTGGTCGAAATTGACTTTAGACTATAGAAATCAGGTTTTCAAAGTGGAATCTTGGATTGCGTCGGGCAGAGTAGCCAGGAATGTCGGGTGTATCCATTTGACTTAGCGGTGATTGGACACCAGGGAGAGGTCTCATAGGGACCAAGGCTACATCCGGCTGATCGATGGGATGGTCGGGATACTTTTAGTCGAAATAGACTTTAGACTATACAATCCAGGTTCCCAAAGTGGAAAACTTGGACTCCGTCGGGCAGAATTGCCAGGAAGGTCGGGGGAAGCCATTTGACTTAGCAGTGATAGCACTCCAGGACGAGGTCTCATAGGGACCAAGGCTACATCCGGCTGACCGATGGGAAGGTCGGGATACTTTTGGTCGAAATTGACTTTAGACTATACAATCCAGGTTTCCAAAGCGCAAAACTTGGATTCCGTCGGGCAGAATTGCCAGGTAGGTCGTGGGTAGCCATTTGACGTAGCAGTGATTGGACACCAGGGAGAGGTCTCATAGGGACCGAGGCTACATCCGGCTGACCGATGGGAGGGTCGGGATACTTTTGGTCGAAATTGACTTTATTCTATACAAACCAGGTTTCCAAAGTGGAAAACTTGGATTCCGTCGGACGGAATTGCCAGGAAGGTCGGGGGAGCCATTTGACTTAGCGGTGTTGGAACTCCTGGACGAGGTCTCATAGGAACCAAGGCTACATGCGGCTCACCCATGGGATGGTCGGGATACTTTTGGTCGAAATTGACTTTAGACTATACAATCCACATTTCCAAAGTGCAAAACTTGGATTCCGTTGGGCAGAATTGCCAGGTAGGTCGGGGGTAGCCATTTGACTTAGCTTCGATGGGACTCCAGGACGATGTCTCGTAGGGACCAAGACTACATCCGGCTGACCGATGTGAAGGTCGGGATACTGTGGGTCGAAATTGACTTTAGACAATACAGCCCAGGTTTCCAAAGTGCAAAACTTGGATTCCGTCGGCCGGAATTACGAGGAAGGTCGGGGGAGCCATTTGACTTAGCTGTGATGCGACTCCGGGACGAGGTCTCATAGGGACCAAGGCTAGATCCGGCTGACCGATGGGAAGGTCCGGATACTTTTGGTCGAAATTGACTTTAGACTATACAATCCATGTTTCCAAAGTGCAGAACTTGGATTCCGTCGGGCAGAATTGCCAGGAAGGTCGGGGGAAGCCATTTGACTTAGAAGTGATTGGACACCAGGGAGAGGTCTCATAGGGACCAAGGCTACATCCGGTTGACCGATGGGAAGGTCGGGATACTTTTGGTCGAAATTGACCTTAGACTATTCAATCCAGGTTTCCAAAGTGGAAAACTTGGATTCCGTCGGGCAGAATTGCCATGAAGGTCGGGGGTAGCCATTTGACTTAGCAGTGATTGGACACCAGGGAGAGGTCTCATAGGGACCAAGGCTACATCCGGCTGACCGATGGGAAGGCCTGGATACTTTTGGTCGAAAATGACTTTAGACTATACAAACCAGGTTGCCAAAGTGGAACACCTGGATTCCGTCGGCCGGAATTGCCAGGAAGGTCGGGGGAAGCCATTTCACTTAGCAGTGATGGGACTCCAGGACGAGGTCTCATAGGGACGAAAGCTACATCCGGCTGACCGATGGGAAGGTCGGGATACTTTTGGTCGAAACTGACTTTAGACTAAACAATCCAGGTTGCCAAAGTGGAAAACTTGGATTCCGTCCGCCAGAATTGACAGGAAGGTCGGGGGTAGCCATTTGACTTAGCAGTGATGGGACTCCAGGACGAGGACTCATTGGTTCCAAGGCTACATCCGGTGACCGATGGGAAGTTCGGGATACTTTTGGTCGAAATTGACTTTAGACTATACAAACCAGGTTTTCAAAGAGGAAAACGTGGATTCCGTCGGCCAGAATTGCCAGGAAGGTCTGGGGAAGCCATTTGACTTAGCAGTAACTAGACTCCAGGACGAGGTCTCATAGGGACCAAGGCTACATCCGGCTGACCGATGGGAAGGTCTGGATACTTTTGGTCGAAATTGACTTTAGACTATACAAACCAGGTTTTCAAAGTGGAAAACTTGGATTCCGTCGGCAGAATTGCCAGGTAGGTCGGGGGTAGCCATTTGACTTAGCAGTGATGGGGCTCCAGGACGATGTCTCATAGGGACGGAGGCTACATCCGGCAGACCGATGGGAAGGTCGGGATACTTTTGGCCGAAATTGACTTTAGACTATACAATCCCGGTTTCCAAAGTGGAAAACTTGGATTCTGTCGGGCAGAATTGCCAGGAAGGTCGGGGGAAGCCATTTGACTTAACAGTGATGGGACTCCAGGACGAGATCTCACAGGGACCAAGGCTACATCCGGCTGACCGATGGGAAGGTCGTGTTACTTTTGGTCGAAAATGGCTTTAGACTATACAAACCAGGTTGCCAAAGTGGAAAACTTGGATTCTGTCCGCCAGAATTGCCAGGAAGGTCGGGGGTAGCCATTTGACTTAGCAGTAATTAGACTCCAGGACGAGGTCTCATAGGGACCAAGGCTACATCCGGCTGACCGATGGGAAGGTCTGGATAGTTTTGGTCGAAATTGACTTTAGCCTATACAAACCAGGTTGCCAAAGTGGAAAACGTGGATTCCGTCGGCCAGAATTGCCAGGAAGGTCTGGGGAAGCCATTTGACTTAGCAGTAATTACCCTCCAGGGCGAGGTCTAATAGCGACCAAGGCTACATCCGGCTGACCGATGGGAAGGTCGGGATACTTTTGGCCGAAATTGACTTTTACTAAACAATCCAGGTTTCCAAAGTGGAAAACTTGGATTCCGTCGGCCTGAATTGTCAGGAAGGTCGGGGGTAGCCATTTGACTTAGCTGTGATGGGACTCCAGGACGAGGTCTCATAGGGACCAAGGCTACATCCAGCAGACCGATGGGAAGGTCGGGATACTTTTGGTCGAAATTGACCTTAGACTATACAATCCAGGTTTCCAAAGTGGAAAACTTGGATTCCGTCGGCCAGAATTGCCAGGTAGGTCGGGGGTAGCCATTTGACTTAGCAGTGATGGGACTCCAGGACGAGGTCTCATAGGGACGAAGGCTACATCCGGCTGACCGATGGGAAGGTCGGGATACTTTTGGTCGAAACTGACTTTAGACTATACAATCCAGGTTTCCTAAGTAGAAAACTTGGGCTCCGTCGGGCAGAATTGCCAGGAAGGTCGGAGGTAGCCATTTGACTTCGCAGTGATGGGTCTCCAGGACGAGGTCTCATAGGGACCAAGGCTACATCCGGCTGACCGATGGGAAGGTCGGGATACTTTTGGTCGAAAATGACTTTAGACTATGCAAACCAGGTTTCCAAAGTGGAAAACTTGGATTCCGTCGGCCAGGATTGCCAGGAAGGTCGGTGGTAGCCATTTGACTTAGCAGTGATGGGACTCCAGGACGAGATCTCATAGGGACCAACCCTACATCCGGCTGACCGATGGGAAGGCCTGGATACTTTTGGTCGAAAATGACTTTAGACTATACAATCCAGTTTTCCAAAGTGCAAAACTTGGATTCCGTCGGCCAGAATTGCCAGGAATATCGGGGGTAGCCATTTGACTTAGCAGTGATGGGACTCCAGGACGATGTCTCATAGGGACCAAGACTACATCCGGCTGACCGATGTGAAGGTCGGGATACTGAGGGTCGAAATTGACTTTAGACTATACAGTCCAGGTTTCCAAAGTGCAAAACTTGGATTCCGTCGGGCAGAATTGCCAGGAAGGTCGGGGGTAGGCATTTGACTTAGCAGTGATGGGACTCCAGGACGAGATCTCACAGGGACCAAGGCTACATCCGGCTGACCGATGGGAAGGTCTGGATACTTTTGGTCGAAATTGACTTTAGACTATACAAACCAGGTTTTCAAAGTGGAAAACTTGGATTCCGTCGGGCAGAATTGCCAGGAAGGTCGGGGGAAGCCATTTGACTTAGAAGTGATTGGACACCAGGGAGAGGTCTCATAGGGACCAAGGCTACATCCGGTTGACCGATGGGAAGGTCGGGATACTTTTGGTCGAAATTGACTTTAGACTAAACAATCCACGTTTCCAAAGTGGAAAACTTGGATTCCGTCGGGCAGAATTGCCAGGTAGGTCGGGGGTAGCCATTTGACTTAACAGTGATGGGACTCCAGGACGAGGTCTCATAGGGACCAAGGCTATATCCGGCAGTCCGATGGGAAGGTCGGGATACTTTTGGTCGAAAATGACTTTAGACTATACAAACCAGGTTGCCAAAGTGGAAAACTTGGATTCCGTCGGCCAGAATTGCCAGGTAGGTCGGGGGTAGGCATTTGACTTAGCTGTGATGGGACTCCAGGGCGAGCTCTCATAGGGACCAAGGCTACATCCGGCTGACAGATGGGAAGGTCTGGATACTTTTGGTCGAAAATGACATTAGACTAGACAGACCAGATTGCCAAAGTAGAAAACTTGGATTCCGTCGGCCATAATTGCCAGGAAGGTCGGGTGTAGCCATTTAACTTAGCAGTGATGGGACTCCAGGGCGAGATCTCATAGGGACCAAGGCTACATCCGGCTGACCGATGGGAAGGCCTGGACACTTTTGGTCGAAAATGACTTTAGACTATACAAACCAGGTTGCCAAAGTGGAAAACTTGGATTCCGTTGGCCAGAATTGCCAGGTAGGTCGGGGGAAGCCATTTGACTTAGCGGTGATTGGACACCAGGGAGAGGTCTCATAGGGGCCAAGGCTACATCCGGCTGACCGATGGGAAGGTCGGGATACTTTTGGTCGAAAGTGAATTTAGACTATACAAACCAGGTTTCCAAAGTGGAAAACTTGGATTCCGACGGCCAGAATTGCCAGGAAGGTCGGGGGTAGCCATTTGACTTAGCTTCGATGGGACTCCAGGACGAGGTCTCATAGATTCCAAGGCTACATCCGGCTGACCGATGGGAAGGTCGGGATACTTTTGGTCGAAATTGACTTTAGACTATACAAACCAGGTTGCCAAAGTGGAAAACTTGGATTCCGTCGGCCGGAATTGCCAGGAAGGTCGGTGGAAGCCATTTGACTTAGCAGTCATGAGACTCCAGGACGAGGTCTCATGGGGACGAAAGCTACATCCGGCTGACCGATGGGAAGGTCGGGATACTTTTGGTCGAAACTGACTTTAGACTAAACAATCCAGGTTTCCAAAGTGGAAAACTTGGATTCCGTCGGGCAGAATTGCCAGGAAGGTCGGGGGAAGCCATTTGACTTAGAAATGATTGGACACCAGAGAGAGGTCTCATAGGGACCAAGGCTGCATCCGGTTGACCGATGGGAAGGTCGGGATACTTTTGGTCGAAATTGACCTTAGACTATTCAATCCAGGTTTCCAAAGTGGAAAACTTGGATTCCGTCGGGCAGAATTGCCATGAAGGTCGGGGGTAGCCATTTGACTTGGCAGTGATTGGACACCAGGGAGAGGTCTCATAGGGACCAAGGCTACATCCGGCTGACCGATGGGAAGGCCTGGATACTTTTGGTCGAAAATGACTTTAGACTATACAAACCAGGTTGCCCAAGTGGAAAACTTGGATTCCGTCGGCCGGAATTGCCAGGAAGGTCGGAGGAAGCCATTTGACTTAGCAGTGATGGGACTCCAGGACGAGGTCTCATAGGGACGAAAGCTACATCCGGCTGACCGATGGGAAGGTCGGGATACTTTTGGTCGAAACTGACTTTAGACTAAACAATCCAGGTTTCCAAAGTGGAAAACTTGGATTCCGTCGGCCAGAATTGCCAGGAAGGTCGGGGATAGCCATTTGACTTAGCAGTAATTGGACACCAGGGCGAGGTCTCATAGGGACCAAGGCTACATCCGGCTGACAGATGGGAAGGTCTGGATACTTTTGGTCGAAAATGACATTAGACTAGACAGACCAGGTTGCCAAAGTAGAAAACTTGGATTCCGTCGGCCATAATTGCCAGGAAGGTCGGGTGTAGCCATTTAACTTAGCAATGATGGGACTCCAGGGCGAGATCTCATAGGGACCAAGGCTACATCCGGCTGACCGATGGGAAGGCCTGGACACTCTTGGTCGAAAACGACTTTAGACTATACAAACCAGGTTGCCAACGTGGAAAACTTGGATTCCGTCGGCCAGAATTGCCAGGTAGGTCGGGGGTAGCCATTTGACTTAGCTTCGATGGGACTCCAGGACGAGGTCTCATAGATTCCAAGGCTACATCCGGCTTACCGATGGGAAGGTCAGGATACTTTTGGTCGAAATTGACCTTAGACTATTCAATCCAGGTTTCCAAAGTGGAAAACTTGGATTCCGTCGGGCAGAATTGCCATGAAGGTCGGGGGTAGTCATTTGACATAGCTGTGATGGGACTCCAGGACGAGATCTAGTAGCGACCAAGGCTACATCCGGCTGACCGATGATAAGTTCGGGATACTTTTGGTCGAAATTGACTTTAGACTAAACAATCCACGTTTCCAAAGTGGAAAACTTGGATTCCGTCGGGCAGAATTGCCAGGTAGGTCGGGGGTAGCCATTTGACTTAGCTTCGATGGGACTCCAGGACGAGGTCTCATAGATTCCAAGGCTACATCCGGCTGACCGATGGGAAGGTCGGGATACTTTTGGTCGAAATTGACTTTAGACTATACAATCCAGGTTTCCATAGTGCAAAGCTTGGATTCCGTCGGCCAGAATTGCCAGGTAGGTCGGGGGAAGCCATTTGACTTAGCAGTGATTGGACACCAGGGAGAGGTCTCATAGGGACCAAGGCTACATCCGGCTGACCGATGGGAAGGTCGGGATACTTTTGGTCGAAATTGACTTTAGACTATATAAACCAGGTTTTCAAAGTGGAAAACTTGGATTCCGTCGGCAGAATTGCCAGGTAGGTCGGGGGTAGCCATTTGACTTAGCAGTGATGGGACTCCAGGACGATGTCTCATAGGGACGAAGGCTACATCCGGCTGACCCATGGGAAGTTCTGGATACTAATGGTCGAAATTGAATTTAGACTATACAATCCAGTTTTCCAAAGTGCAAAACTTGGATTCCGTCGGGCAGAATTGCCAGGAAGGTCGTGGGTAGCCATTTGACTTAGCAGTGATGGGACTCCAGGACGATGTCTTATAGGGACGAAGGCTACATCCGGCTGACCCATGGGAATGTCGGTATACTTTTGGTCGAAATTGGCTTTAGACAATACAATCCAGGTTTCCAAAGTGCAAAACTTGGATTCCGTCGGACAGAATTGCCAGGAAGGTCGGGGGAAGCCATTTGACTTAGCAGTGATTGGACACCAGGGCGAGGTCTCATAGGGACCAAGGCTACATCCGGCTAACCGATGGGAAGGTCGGGATACTATTGGTCGAAATTGACTTTAGACTATACAATCCAGGTTTCCAAAGTGCAAAACTTGCATTCCGTCGGGGCAGAATTGCCAGGAAGGTCGGGGGTAGTCATTCGACTTAGCAGTGATGGGACTCCAGGACGAGGTCTCATAGGTTCAATGGCTACATCCGGCTCACCGATGGGAAGGTCGGGATACTTTTGGTCGGAATTGACTTTAGACTATACAAACCAGGTTTTCAAAGTGGAAAACTTGGATTCCGTCGGCCGGAATTGCGAGGAAGGTCGGGGGAGCCATTTGACTTAGCAGTGATGGGACTCCAAGACGAGGTCTCATAGGGACCAAGGCTATATCCGGCTGACCGATGGGAAGGTCGGGATACTTTTGGTCGAAAATGACTTTAGACTATTCAAACCAGGTTGCCAAAGTGGAAAACCTGGATTCCGTCGGCCACAATTGCCAGGAATGTGGGCGGTAGCCATTTGACTTAGCAGTGATGGGACACCAGGACGAGATCTCATAGGGACTAAGGCTACATCCGGCAGACCGACGGGAAGGTCTGGATACTTTTGATCGAATATGACTTTAGACTATACAAACCAGGTTTCCAAAGTGCAAAACTTGGATTCCGTCGGCAGAATTGCCAGGTAGGTCGGGGGTATCCATTTGACTTAGCAGTGATGGGACACCAGGACGACGTCTCATAGGGACGAAGGCTACATCCGGCTGACCCATGGGAAGTTCTGGATACTTTTGGTCGAAATTGACTTTAGACTATACAATCCAGTTTTCCAAAGTGGAAAACTTGGATTCCGTCGGGCAGAATTGCCAGGAAGGTCGGGTGTCGCCATTTGACTTAGCAGTGATGGGTCTCCAGGACGAGATCTCATAGGGACCAAGGCTACATCCGGCTGACCGATGGGAAGGTCGGGATACTTTTGGTCGAAATTGACTTTAGACTATACAATCCAGGTTTCCAAAGTGCAAAACTTGCATTCCCTCGGGGCAGAATTGCCAGGAAGGTCGGGGGTAGTCATTTGACTTAGCAGTGACGGGACTCCAGGACGAGGTCTCATAGGTTCCATGGCTACATCCGGCTGACCGATGGGAAGGTCGGGATACTTTTGGTCGAAATTGGCTTTAGACAATACAATCCAGGTTTCCAAAGTGCAAAACTTGGATTCCGTCGGGCAGAATTGCCAGGAAGGTCGGGGGTAGCCATTTGACTTAGCGGTGATTGGACACCAGGGAGAGGTCTCATAGGGGCCAAGGCTACATCCGGCTGACCGATGGGAAGGTCGGGATACTTTTGGTCGTAATTGACTTTAGACTATACAGTTCAGGTTTCCAAAGTGCAAAACATGGATTCCGTCGGCAGAATTGCCAGGTAGGTCGGGGGTAGCCATTTGACTTAGCAGTGATGGGACTCCAGGACGATGTCTCATAGGGACGAAGGCTACATCCGGCTGACCCATGGGAAGTTCTGGATACTAATGGTCGAAATTGAATTTAGACTATACAATCCAGTTTTCCAAAGTGCAAAACTTGGATTCCGTCGGGCAGAATTGCCAGGAAGGTCGTGGGTAGCCATTTGACTTAGCAGTGATGGGACTCCAGGACGATGTCTTATAGGGACGAAGGCTACATCCGGCTGACCCATGGGAATGTCGGTATACTTTTGGTCGAAATTGGCTTTAGACAATACAATCCAGGTTTCCAAAGTGCAAAACTTGGATTCCGTCGGACAGAATTGCCAGGAAGGTCGGGGGAAGCCATTTGACTTAGCAGTGATTGGACACCAGGGCGAGGTCTCATAGGGACCAAGGCTACATCCGGCTAACCGATGGGAAGGTCGGGATACTATTGGTCGAAATTGACTTTAGACTATACAATCCAGGTTTCCAAAGTGCAAAACTTGCATTCCGTCGGGGCAGAATTGCCAGGAAGGTCGGGGGTAGTCATTCGACTTAGCAGTGATGGGACTCCAGGACGAGGTCTCATAGGTTCAATGGCTACATCCGGCTCACCGATGGGAAGGTCGGGATACTTTTGGTCGGAATTGACTTTAGACTATACAAACCAGGTTTTCAAAGTGGAAAACTTGGATTCCGTCGGCCGGAATTGCGAGGAAGGTCGGGGGAGCCATTTGACTTAGCAGTGATGGGACTCCAAGACGAGGTCTCATAGGGACCAAGGCTATATCCGGCTGACCGATGGGAAGGTCGGGATACTTTTGGTCGAAAATGACTTTAGACTATTCAAACCAGGTTGCCAAAGTGGAAAACCTGGATTCCGTCGGCCACAATTGCCAGGAATGTGGGCGGTAGCCATTTGACTTAGCAGTGATGGGACACCAGGACGAGATCTCATAGGGACTAAGGCTACATCCGGCAGACCGACGGGAAGGTCTGGATACTTTTGATCGAATATGACTTTAGACTATACAAACCAGGTTTCCAAAGTGCAAAACTTGGATTCCGTCGGCAGAATTGCCAGGTAGGTCGGGGGTATCCATTTGACTTAGCAGTGATGGGACACCAGGACGACGTCTCATAGGGACGAAGGCTACATCCGGCTGACCCATGGGAAGTTCTGGATACTTTTGGTCGAAATTGACTTTAGACTATACAATCCAGTTTTCCAAAGTGGAAAACTTGGATTCCGTCGGGCAGAATTGCCAGGAAGGTCGGGTGTCGCCATTTGACTTAGCAGTGATGGGTCTCCAGGACGAGATCTCATAGGGACCAAGGCTACATCCGGCTGACCGATGGGAAGGTCGGGATACTTTTGGTCGAAATTGACTTTAGACTATACAATCCAGGTTTCCAAAGTGCAAAACTTGCATTCCCTCGGGGCAGAATTGCCAGGAAGGTCGGGGGTAGTCATTTGACTTAGCAGTGACGGGACTCCAGGACGAGGTCTCATAGGTTCCATGGCTACATCCGGCTGACCGATGGGAAGGTCGGGATACTTTTGGTCGAAATTGGCTTTAGACAATACAATCCAGGTTTCCAAAGTGCAAAACTTGGATTCCGTCGGGCAGAATTGCCAGGAAGGTCGGGGGTAGCCATTTGACTTAGCAGTGATGGGACTCCAGGACGAGGTCTCATAGGGACCAAGGCTATATCCGGCTGACCGATGGGAAGGTCGGGATACTTTTGGTAGAAAATGACTTTAGACTATACAAACCAGGTTTTCAAAGTGGAAAACTTGGATTCCGTCGGCCGGAATTGCGAGGAAGGTCGGGGGAGCCGTTTGACTTAGCTGTGATGGGACTCCAGGACGAGGTCTCATAGGGACGAAGGCTACATCCGGCTGACCCATGGGAAGTTCTGGATACCTTTGGCCGAAATTGACTTTAGACTATACAATCCAGGTTTCCAAAGTGCAAAACTTGGATTCCGTCGGGCAGAATTGCCAGGAAGGTCGGGGGTAGCCATTTTACTTAGCAGTGATTGGACACCAGGGGAGGTCTCATAGGGACGAAGGCTACATCCGGCTGGCCGATGGGAAGGTCGGGATACTTTTGGTCGAAATTGACTTTAGAATATACAGACCAGGTTTTCAACGTGGAAAACTTGGATTCCGTCGGCCGGAATTGCGAGGAAGGTCGGGGGAGCCATTTGACTTAGCTGTGATGGGACTCCGGGACGAGGTCTCATTGGGACCAAGGCTACATCCGGCTGCCTGATGGGAAGGTCGGGATACTTTTGGTCGAAATTCGCTTTAGACTAAACAAACCAGGTTTCCAAAGTGCAAAACTTGGATTCCGTCGGCAGAAATGCCAGGTAGGTCGGGGGTAGCCATTTGACTTAGCAGTGATGGGACTCCAGGACGATGTCTCATAGGGACGAAGGCTACATCCGGCTGACCCATGGGAAGTTCTGGATACTATTAGTCGAAATTGACTTTAGACTATACAATCCAGGTTTCCAAAGTGCAAAACTTGGATTCCGTCGGCCAGAATTGCCAGGAATGTCGGGGGTAGCCATTTGACATAGCAGTGATGGGGCTCAAGGACGAGGTCTAATAGCGCCCAAGGCTACATCCAGCTGACCGATGGGAAGATCGGGATACTTTTGATCGAATATGACTTTAGACTATACAAACCAGGTTTCCAAAGTGCAAAACTTGGATTCCGTCGGGCAGAATTGCCAGGAAGGTCAGGTGTAGCCATTTGACTTAGCAGTGATGGGTCTCCAGGACGAGATCTCATAGGGACCAAGGCTACATCCGGCTGACCGATGGGAAGGTCGGGATACTTTTGGTCGAAATTGACTTTAGACTATACAATCCAGGTTTCCAAAGTGCAAAACTTGCATTCCGTCGGGGCAGAATTGCCAGGAAGGTCGGGGGTAGTCATTTGACTTAGCAGTGACGGGACTCCAGGACGAGGTCTCATAGGTTCCATGGCTACATCCGGCTGACCGGTGGGAAGGTCGGGATACTTTTGGTCGAAATTGGCTTTAGACAATACAATCCAGGTTTCCAAAGTGCAAAACTTGGATTCCGTCGGGCAGAATTGCCAGGAAGGTCGGGGGTAGCCATTTGACTTAGCAGTGATTGGACACCAGGGCGAGGTCTCATAGGGACCAAGGCTACATCCGGCTGACAGATGGGAAGGTCTGGATACTGTTGGTCGAAAATGACTTTAGACTATTCAAACCAGGTTGCCAAAGTGGAAAACCTGGATTCCGTCGGCCACAATTGCCAGGAATGTCGGGGGTAGCCATTTGACTTAGCAGTGATGGGACTCCGGGACGAGGTCTCATAGGTTCCATGGCTACATCCGGCTGACCGATGGGAAGGTCGGGATACTTTTGGTCGAAATTGGATTTAGACTATACTATCCAGGTTTCCAAAGTGCAAAACTTGGATTCCGTCGGGCAGAATTGCCATTAAGGTCGGGGGTAGCCATTTGACTTAGCAGTGATTGGATTCCAGGACGAGGTCTCATAGGGACCAAGGCTATATCCGGCTGACCGATGGGAAGGTCGGGATACTTTTGGTCGAAAATGACTTTAGACTATTCAAACCAGGTTGCCAAAGTGGAAAACCTGGATTCCGTTGGCCAGAATTGCCAGGAAGGTCGGGGGAAGCCATTTGACTTAGCAGTGATTGCACACCAGGGAGAGGTCTCATAGGGACGAAGGCTACATCCGGCTGACCCATGGGAAGTTCGGGATACTTTTGGTCGATATTGACTTTAGACTATACAATCCAGGTTTCCAAAGTGCAAAACTTGGATTCCGTCGGCCAGAATTGCCAGGAATGTCTTGGATAGCCATTTGACTTAGCAGTGATGGGACTCCAGAACGATGTCTCATAGGGTCGAAGGCTACATCCGGCTGACCGATGGGAGGGTCGGGATACTTTTGGTTGAAATTGACTTTAGACTATAAAAACCAGGTTTCCAAAGTGGAAAACTTGGATTCCATCGGCCAGAATTGCCAGGAAGGTCGGGGGAAGCCATTTGACTTAGAACTGATTGGACACCAGGGAGAGGTCTCATAGGGACAAATGCTACATCCGGCTGACCCATGGGAAGTTCGGGATACTTGTAGTCGAAATTGACTTTAGACTATCCAAACCAGGTTTCCAAAGTGGAAAACTTGGATTCCATCGGGCAGAATTGCCAGGAAGGTCGAGGGACGCCATTTGACTTAGAAGTGATTGGACACCAGGGAGAGGTCTCATAGGGACCAAGGCTACATCCGGCTGACCGATGGGAAGGTCGGGATACTTTTGTTCGAAATTGACTTTAGACTATACAATCCAGGTTTCCAAAGTGCAAAACTTGCATTCCCTCGGGGCAGAATTGCCAGGAAGGTCGGGGGTAGTCATTTGACTTAGCAGTGACGGGACTCCAGGACGAGGTCTCATAGGTTCCATGGCTACATCCGGCTGACCGATGGGATGGTCGGGATACTTTTGGTCGAAAGTGACTTTGGACTATACAAACCAGGTTTCCAAAGTGGAAAACTTGGATTCCGTCGGCCCGAATTGCCAGGAAGGTCGGGGGTAGCCATTTGACTTAGCAGTGATGGGACTCCAGGACGAGGTCTCATAGGGACCAAGGCTACATCCGGCTGACCGATGAGAAGGTCGGGATACTTTTGGTCGAAATTGACTTTAGACTATACAATCCAGGTTTCCAAAGTGCAAAACTTGGATTCCGTCGGGCAGAATTGCCAGGAATGTCGTGGGTAGCCATTTGACTTAGCAGTGATGGGACTCCGCGACGATGTCTCATAGGGACGAAGGCTACATCCGCCTGACCGATGGGAGGGTCGGGATACTTTTGGTCGAAATTGACTTTAGACTATACACACCAGGTTTCCAAAGTGGAAAACTTGGATTCCGTAGGGCAGAATTGCGATGAATGTCGGGGGTAGTCATTTGACTTAGCAGTGATTGGACACCATGGAGAGGTCTCATAGGGACCAAGGCTACATCCGGCTGACCGATGGGAGGGTCTGGATACTTTTGGTCGAAAATGACTTTAGACTATACAAACCAGGTTTCCAAAGTGGAAAACTTGGATTCCGTCGGCCCGAATTGCCAGGAAGGTCGGGGGTAGCCATTTGACTTAGCAGTGATTGGACACCAGGGCGAGTTCTCATTGGGACCAAGGCTACAACCGGCTAACTGATGGGAAGGTCGGGATACTTTTGGTCGTAATTGACCTTAGACTATACATTCCAGGTTTCCAAAGTGGAAAACTTGGATTCCGTCGGCCAGAATTACCAGGAAGGTCGGTGGTAGTCATTTGACTTAGCAGTGATTGGACTCCAGGGCGAGGTCTCATAGGGACCAAGGCTACATCCGGCTGACGGATGGGATGGTCGGGATACTTTTAGTCGAAATAGACTTTAGACTATACAATCCAGGTTCCCAAAGTGGAAAACTTGGACTCCGTCGGGCAGAATTGCCAGGAAGGTCGGGGGAAGCCATTTGACTTAGCAGTGATAGCACTCCAGGACGAGGACTTATAGGGACCAAGGCTACATCGGGCTGACCGATGGGAAGGTCGGGATACTTTTGGTCGAAAATGACTTTAGACTATACAAACCAGGTTGCCAAAGTGGAAAACTTGGATTCCGTCGGGCAGAATTGCCAGGAAGGTCGGGGGTAGTCATTTGACACAGCAGTGATTGGACACCAGGGCGAGGTCTCATAGGGACCAAGGCTACATCCGGCTGACCGATGGGATGGTCGGGATACTTTTAGTCGAAATAGACTTTAGACTATACAATCCAGGTTCCCAAAGTGGAAAACTTGGACTCCGTCGGGCAGAATTGCCAGGAAGGTCGGGGGAAGCCATTTGACTTACCAGTGATAGCACTCCAGGACGAGGTCTCAGGTTCCAAGGCTACATCCGGCTGACCGATGGGAAGGTCGGGACACTTTTTGTCGAAATTGACTTTAGACTATACAAACCAGGTTTACAAAGTGGAAAATTTGGACTCCGTCGGGCAGAATTGGCAGGAAGGTCTGGGGTAGTCATTTGACTAAGCAGTGATGGGACTCCAGGACGAAGTCTCAGGTTCCGAGGCTACATCCGGCTGACCGATGTGTAGTTCGGTATACTTTTAGTCGAAATTGACTTTAGACTATCCAAACCAGGTTTCCAAAGTGGAAAACTTGTATTCCGCCGGCCAGAATTGCCAGGAAGGTCGGGGGAGCCGTTTGACTCAGCTGTGATGGGACTGCAGGGCGAGTTCTCATAGGGACCAAGGCTACATCCGGCCGACCGATGGGAAGGTCGGGATACTTTTGGTCGAAAATGACTGTAGACTATACAAACCAGGTTTACAAAGTGGAAAACTTGGATTCCGTCGGCCGGAATTGCCAGGAAGGTCGGGGGTAGTGATTTGACTTAGCAGTGATGGGACTCCAGGACCAGATCTCATAGGTTCCAAGGCTACATCCGGCTGACCGATGGGAAGGTCGGGATACTTTTTGTCGAAATTGACTTTAGACTATACAAACCAGGTTTACAAAGTGGAAAACTTGGACTCCGTCGGGCAGAATTGGCAGGAAGGTCGGGGGTAGTCATTTGACTAAGCAGTGACGGGACTCCAGGACGAAGTCTCAGGTTCCGAGGCTACATCCGGCTGACCGATGTGTAGTTCGGGATACTTTTAGTCGAAATTGACTTTAGACTATCCAAACCAGGTTTCCAAAGTGGAAAACTTGGATTCCGTCGGGCAGAATTGCCAGGAAGGTCGGGGGTAGCCATTTGACTTAGCTGTGATGGGACTACAGGACGAGATCTCATAGAGACCAAGGCTACATCCGGCAGACCGATGGGAAGGTCTGGATACTTTTGGTCGAAAATGACTTTAGGCCATACAAACCATGTTTCCAAAGTGGAAAACTTGTATTCCGCCGGCCAGAATTGCCAGGAAGGTCGGGGTAGTCATTTGACTTAGCAGTGATGTGACTCCAGGACGAGATCTAATAGCGACCAAGGCTACATCCGGCTGACCGATGGGAAGGTCGGGATACTTTTGGTCGAAATTGACTTTAGACTATACAATCCAGGTTTCCAAAGTGGAAAACTTGTATTCCGCCGGCCAGAATTGCCAGGAAGGTCGGGGTAGTCATTTGACTTAGCAGTGATGTGACTCCAGGACGAGATCTAATAGCGACCAAGGCTACAACCGGCTGACCGATGGGAAGGTCGGGATACTTTTGGTCGAAATTGACTTTAGACTATACAATCCAGGTTTCCAAAGTGCAAAACTTGGATTCCGTCGGGCAGAATTGCCAGGAAGGTCGGGGTAGTCATTAGACTTAGCAGTGATGGGACGCCAGGACGATGTCTCATAGGGACGAAGGCTACATCCGACTGACCGATGGGAAAGTCGGGATACTTTTGGCCGAAATTGACTTTAGACTATACAATCCAGGTTTCCAAAGCGCAAAACTTGGATTCCGTCGGGCAGAATTGCCAGGAAGGTCGGGGGTAGCCATTTGACTTAGCTGTGATCGGACTCCAGGACAAGGTCTCATAGGGACGAAAGCTACATCCGGCTGACCGATGAGAATTTCGGGATACTTTTGGTCGAAATTAACTTTAGACTAAACAATCCAGGTTTCCAAAGTGGAAAACTTGGATTCCGTCGGCCAGAATTGCCTGGAAGGTCGGGGGTAGTCATTTGACTTAGCACTGATGGGACTCCAGGACGAGATCTAATAGCGACCAAGGCTACATCCGGCTGACCGATGAGAAGTTCGGGATACTTTTGGTCGAAATTGACTTTAGTCTAAACAATCCAGGTTTTCAAAGTGGAAAACTTGGATTCCGTCGGCCAGAATTGCCAGGAAGGTCGAGGGAGCCAATTGACTTAGCTGTGATGGGACTCCAGGACGAGGTCTCATAGGGACCAAAGCTACATCCGGCTGACCGATGGGAAGGTCGGGATACTTTTGGTCGAAATTGACTTTTGTCTAAACAATCCAGGTTTTCAAAGTGGAAAACTTGGATTCCGTCGGCCAGAATTGCCAGGAAGGTCGAGGGAGCCAATTGACTTAGCTGTGATGGGACTCCAGGACGATGTCTCATAGGGACCAAGGCTACATCCGGCTGACCGATGGGAAGGTCGGGATACTTTTGGTCGAAATTGACTTTAGACTATACAAACCAGGTTTCCAAAGTGGAAAACTTGGATTCCGTCGGGCAGAATTGCCAGGAAGGTCGGGGGTAGCCATTTGATTTAGCAGTGATGTGACTCCAGGACGAGGTGCTATAGGTTCCAAGGCTACATCCGGCTGACCGATGGGAAGGTCGGGATGCTTTTGGTCGTAATTGACTTTAGACTAAACAATCCAGGTTTCCAAAGTGGAAAACTTGGATTCCGTCGGCCAGAATTGCCCGGAAGGTGGGGGTAGCCATTTGACTTAGCAGTGATTGGACACCAGGGCGAGGACTCATAGGGTCCAAGGCTACATCCGGCTGACCGATGGGAAGGTCGGGATACTTTTGGTCGAAAATGACTTTTGACTATACAAAACAGGTTTCCAAAGTGGAAAACTTGGATTCCGTCGGCCAGAATTGCCCGGAAGGTGGGGGTAGCAATTTGACTTAGCTGTGATGGGACTCCAGGACGAGGTCTCATAGGGACGAAGGCTACATCCTGCTGACCGATGTGAAGGTCGGGATACTTTTGGTCGAAATTGACTTTAGACTATACAAACCAGGTATTCAAAGTGGAAAACTTGGACTCCGTCGGCCAGAATTGCCAGGAAGGTCGGGGGAAGCCATTCGACTTAGCATTGATTGGACACCAGGGAGAGGTCTCATAGGGACCAAGGCTACATCCGGCTGACCGATGGGAGGGTCGGGATACTTTTGTTCGAAATTGACTTTAGACTATACAATCCAGGTTTCCAAACTGGAAGACTTGGATTCCGTCGGCCAGAATTGCCAGGAAGGTCGGGGGTAGCCATTTGACTTAGCAGTGATTGGACACCAGGGCGAGGTCTCATAGGGACCAAGGCTACATCCGGCTGACCGAAGGGAAGGTCGCGATACTTTTGGTCGAAATTGACCTTAGACTATACAATCCAGGTTTCCAAAGTGCAAAACTTGGATTCCGTCGGGCAGAATTGCGAGGAAGGTCGGGGGTAGTCATTTGACTTAGCAGTTATGGGACTCCAGGACGATGTCTCATAGGGACGAAGGATACATCCGGCTGACCGATGGGAAGGTCGGGATACTTTTGGTCGACATTGACTTTAGACTGTACAATCCGGGTTTCCAAAGTGGAAAACTTGGCCTCCGTCGGGCAGAATTGGCAGGAAGGTCGGGGGTAGTCATTTGACTTAGCAGTGATGGGACTCCAGGACGAGGTCTCAGGTTCCAAGGCTACATCCGTCTGACCGATGGGAAGTTCGGGATACTTTTAGTCGAAATTGTCTTTAGACTATACAAACCAGGTTTCCAAAGCGGAAAACTTGGATTCCGTCGGCCAGAATTGCCAGGAAGGTCGGGAGTAGTCATTTGACTTAGCAGTGATTGGACACCAGGGCGAGGACTCACAGGGACCAAGGCTACATCCGGCTGACCGATGGGCAGGTCTGGATACTTTTGGTCGAAAATGACTTCAGACTATACAAACCAGGTTGCCAAAGTGGAAAACTTGGATTCCGTCGGCCAGAATTGCCAGGAAGTTCGGGGGAAGCCATTTGACTTAGCAGTGATTGGACTCCAGGACGATGTCTCATAGGGACGAAGGCTACATCCGGCTGACCGATGGGAAGTTCGGGATACTTTTTGTCGAAATTGACTTTAGCCTATACAATCCAGGTTTCCAAAGTGCAAAACTTGGATTCCGTCGGGCAGAATTGCCAGGAATATCGAGGGTAGCCATTTGACTTAGCAGTGATGGGACACCAGGACGAGGTCTCAGGTTCCAAGGCTACATCCGGCTGACCGATGGGAAGTTCGGGATACTTTTAGTCGAAATTGACTATAGACTATACAAACCACGTTTCCAAGGTAGAAAACTTGGATTCCGTCGGCGAGAATTGCCAGGAAGGTAGGGTGTAACCATTTGACTTAGCAGTGATGGGACTCCAGGAAGAGATCTCATAGGGACCAAGGCTAAATTCGGCTGTCCGATGGGAAGGCCTGGATACTTTTGGTCGAAAATGACTTTAGACTATACAAACCAGGTTTTCAAAGTGGAAAACTTGGATTCCGTCGGGCAGAATTGCCAGGAATATCGGGGGTAGCCATTTGACTTAGCAGTGATTGGACTCCAGGACGATGTCTCATAGGGACGAAGGCTACATCCGGCTGACCGATGGGAAGGTCTGGATACTTTTGGTCGAAAATGACATTAGACTATACAAACCAGGTGGCCAAAGTGGAAAACTTGGATTCCGTCGGGCAGAGTAGCCAGGAATGTCGGGGGTAGCTGCCATTTGACATAGCTGTGATGGGACTCCGGGACGAAGTCTCATAGGGATCAAGGCTACATCCGGCTGACCGATGGGAAAGTCGGGATTCTTTTGGACAAAATTAACTTTAGACTATACGATCCAGGTTTCCAAAGTGGAAAACATGGATTCCGTCGGGCAGAATTGCCAGGAAGGTCGGGGGTAGTCATTTGACTTAGCAGTGATTGGACACCAGGGAGAGGTATCATAGGGACCAAGGCTACATCCGACTGACCGATGGGTGGGTCGGGATACTTTTGGCCGAAATTGACTTTAGACTATACAATCCAGGTTTCCAAAGCGCAAAACTTGGATTCCGTCGGGCAGAATTGCCAGGAAGGTCGGGGGTAGCCATTTGACTTAGCTGTGATCGGACTCCAGGACAAGGTCTCATAGGGACGAAAGCTACATCCGGCGGACCGATGAGAATTTCGGGATACTTTTGGTCGAAATTAACTTTAGACTAAACAATCCAGGTTTCCAAAGTGGAAAACTTGGATTCCGTCGGCCAGAATTGCCAGGAAGGTCGGGGGTAGTCATTTGACTTAGCACTGATGGGACTCCAGGACGAAATCTAATAGCGACCAAGGCTACATCCGGCTGACCGATGAGAAGTTCGGGATACTTTTGGTCGAAATTGACTTTAGTCTAAACAATCCAGGTTTTCAAAGTGGAAAACTTGGATTCCGTCGGCCAGAATTGCCAGGAAGGTCGAGGGAGCCAATTGACTTAGCTGTGATGGGACTCCAGGACGATGTCTCATAGGGACCAAGGCTACATCCGGCTGACCGATGGGAAGGTCGGGATACTTTTGGTCGAAATTGACTTTAGACTATACAAACCAGGTTTCCAAAGTGGAAAACTTGGATTCCGTCGGGCAGAATTGCCAGGAAGGTCGGGGGTAGCCATTTGATTTAGCAGTGATGTGACTCCAGGACGAGGTGCTATAGGTTCCAAGGCTACATCCGGCTGACCGATGGGAAGGTCGGGATGCTTTTGGTCGTAATTGACTTTAGACTAAACAATCCAGGTTTCCAAAGTGGAAAACTTGGATTCCGTCGGCCAGAATTGCCCGGAAGGTGGGGGTAGCCATTTGACTTAGCAGTGATTGGACACCAGGGCGAGGACTCATAGGGTCCAAGGCTACATCCGGCTGACCGAGGGGAAGGTCGGGATACTTTTGGTCGAAAATGACTTTTGACTATACAAAACAGGTTTCCAAAGTGGAAAACTTGGATTCCGTCGGCCAGAATTGCCCGGAAGGTGGGGGTAGCAATTTGACTTAGCTGCGATGGGACTCCAGGACGAGGTCTCATAGGGACGAAGGCTACATCCTGCTGACCGATGTGAAGGTCGGGATACTTTTGGTCGAAATTGACTTTAGACTATACAAACCAGGTATTCAAAGTGGAAAACTTGGACTCCGTCGGCCAGAATTGCCAGGAAGGTCGGGGGAAGCCATTCGACTTAGCATTGATTGGACACCAGGGAGAGGTCTCATAGGGACCAAGGCTACATCCGGCTGACCGATGGGAGGGTCGGGATACTTTTGTTCGAAATTGACTTTAGACTATACAATCCAGGTTTCCAAACTGGAAGACTTGGATTCCTTCGGCCAGAATTGCCAGGAAGGTCGGGGGTAGCCATTTGACTTAGCAGTGATTGGACACCAGGGCGAGGTCTCATAGGGACCAAGGCTACATCCGGCTGATAGATGGGAAGGTCTGGATACTTTTGGTCGAAAATGACTTTAGACTATACAAACCAGATTGCCAAAGTGGAAAACTTGGATTCCGTCGGCCAGAATTGCCAGGAAGGTCGGGGGTAGCCATTTGACATAGCAGTGATGGGACTCCAGGACGATGTCTCATAGGGACGAAGGCTACATCCGACTGACCGATGGGAAGGTCGGGATACTTAAGGTCGAAAATGACTTTAGACTATACAAACCTGGCTGCCAACGTGGAAAACTTGGATTCCGTTGTCCAGAATTGCCAGGAAGGTCGGGGGAGGCATTTGACTTAGCTGTGATGGGACTCCAGGACCAGGTCTCATAGGGACCAAGGCTACATCCGGCTGACCGATGTGAAGGACGGGATACTTTTGGTCGAAATTGACTTTAGACTATACAATCCGGGTTTCCAAAGTGGAAAACTGGGATTCCGTCGGCCAGAATTGCCAGGAAGGTCGGGGGAAGCCATTTGACTTAGCGGTGATTGGACACCAGGGGTAGGTCTCATAGGGACCAAGGCTACATCCGGCTGATAGATGGGAAGGTCTGGATACTTTTGGTCGAAAATGACTTTAGACTATACAAACCAGATTGCCAAAGTGGAAAACTTGGATTCCGTCGGCCAGAATTGCCAGGAAGGTCGGGGGTAGCCATTTGACATAGCAGTGATGGGACTCCAGGACGAGATCTCATAGGGACCAAGGCTACATCCGCCTGACGGATGGGAAGGTCTGGATACTTTTGGTCGGAAATGCCTTTAGACTATACAAACCAGGTTGCCAAAGTGCAAAACTTGGATTCCGTCGGCCAGAATTGCCAAGAAGTTCGGGGGAAGCCATTTGACTTAGAAGTGATTGGACACCAGGGAGTGGTCTCATAGGGACCAAGGCTACATCCGGCTGACCGATGGGATGGTCGGGATACTTTTGGTCGAAAGTGACTTTGGACTATACAAACCAGGTTTCCAAAGTGGAAAACTTGGATTCCGTCGGCCCGAATTGCCAGGAAGGTCGGGGGTAGCCATTTGACTTAGCAGTGATGGGACTCCAGGACGAGGTCTCATAGGGACCAAGGCTACATCCGGCTGACCGATGAGAAGGTCGGGATACTTTTGGTCGAAATTGACTTTAGACTATACAATCCAGGTTTCCAAAGTGCAAAACTTGGATTCCGTCGGGCAGAATTGCCAGGAATGTCGTGGGTAGCCATTTGACTTAGCAGTGATGGGACTCCGCGACGATGTCTCATAGGGACGAAGGCTACATCCGCCTGACCGATGGGAGGGTCGGGATACTTTTGGTCGAAATTGACTTTAGACTATACACACCAGGTTTCCAAAGTGGAAAACTTGGATTCCGTAGGGCAGAATTGCGATGAATGTCGGGGGTAGTCATTTGACTTAGCAGTGATTGGACACCATGGAGAGGTCTCATAGGGACCAAGGCTACATCCGGCTGACCGATGGGAGGGTCTGGATACTTTTGGTCGAAAATGACTTTAGACTATACAAACCAGGTTTCCAAAGTGGAAAACTTGGATTCCGTCGGCCCGAATTGCCAGGAAGGTCGGGGGTAGCCATTTGACTTAGCAGTGATTGGACACCAGGGCGAGTTCTCATTGGGACCAAGGCTACAACCGGCTAACTGATGGGAAGGTCGGGATACTTTTGGTCGTAATTGACCTTAGACTATACATTCCAGGTTTCCAAAGTGGAAAACTTGGATTCCGTCGGCCAGAATTACCAGGAAGGTCGGTGGTAGCCATTTGACTTAGCAGTGATTGGACTCCAGGGCGAGGTCTCATAGGGACCAAGGCTACATCCGGCTGACGGATGGGATGGTCGGGATACTTTTAGTCGAAATAGACTTTAGACTATACAATCCAGGTTCCCAAAGTGGAAAACTTGGACTCCGTCGGGCAGAATTGCCAGGAAGGTCGGGGGAAGCCATTTGACTTAGCAGTGATAGCACTCCAGGACGAGGACTTATAGGGACCAAGGCTACATCGGGCTGACCGATGGGAAGGTCGGGATACTTTTGGTCGAAAATGACTTTAGACTATACAAACCAGGTTGCCAAAGTGGAAAACTTGGATTCCGTCGGGCAGAATTGCCAGGAAGGTCGGGGGTAGTCATTTGACACAGCAGTGATTGGACACCAGGGCGAGGTCTCATAGGGACCAAGGCTACATCCGGCTGACCGATGGGATGGTCGGGATACTTTTAGTCGAAATAGACTTTAGACTATACAATCCAGGTTCCCAAAGTGGAAAACTTGGACTCCGTCGGGCAGAATTGCCAGGAAGGTCGGGGGAAGCCATTTGACTTACCAGTGATAGCACTCCAGGACGAGGTCTCAGGTTCCAAGGCTACATCCGGCTGACCGATGGGAAGGTCGGGACACTTTTTGTCGAAATTGACTTTAGACTATACAAACCAGGTTTACAAAGTGGAAAATTTGGACTCCGTCGGGCAGAATTGGCAGGAAGGTCTGGGGTAGTCATTTGACTAAGCAGTGATGGGACTCCAGGACGAAGTCTCAGGTTCCGAGGCTACATCCGGCTGACCGATGTGTAGTTCGGTATACTTTTAGTCGAAATTGACTTTAGACTATCCAAACCAGGTTTCCAAAGTGGAAAACTTGTATTCCGCCGGCCAGAATTGCCAGGAAGGTCGGGGGAGCCGTTTGACTTAGCAGTGATGGGACTCCAGGACGAAATCTCAAAGGGACCAAGGCTACATCCGGCTGACCGATGGGAAGGCCTGGATACTTTTGGTCGAAAATGACTTTAGACTATACAAACCAGGTTGCCAAAGTGGAACACTTGGATTCCGTCGGGCAGAATTGCCAGGAAGGTCGGGGGTAGCAATTTGACTTAGCAGTGATTGGACTCCAGGGCGAGGTCTCATAGGGACCAAGGCTACATCGGGCTGACCGATGGGAAGGTCGGGATACTTTTGGTCGAAAATGACTTTAGACTATACAAACCAGGTTGCCAAAGTGGAAAACTTGGATTCCGTCGGGCAGAATTGCCAGGAAGGTCGGGGGTAGTCATTTGACTCAGCAGTGATTGGACACCAGGGCGAGGTCTCATAGGGTCCAAGGCGACATCCGGCTGACCGATGGGAAGGTCGGGATACTTTTGGTCGAAATTGACTTTAGACTATACAAACCAGGTTTCCAAAGTGGAAAACGTGGACTCCGTCGGGCAGAATTGCCAGGAAGGTCGGGCGTAGTCATTTGACTTAGCAGTGATGGGACTCCAGGACGAGGACTCAGGTTCCAAGGCTACATCCGGCTGACCGATGGGAAGTTCGGGATACTTTTAGTCGAAATTGACTTTTGACTATTCAAACCAGGTTTCCAAAGTGGAAAACTTGGATTCCGTCGGCCGGAATTGCCAGGAAGGTCGAGGGAAGCCATTTGACTTAGCAGTGATGGGACTCCAGGATGAGGTCTCATAGGGACGAAGGCTACATCCGGCTGACCGATGGGAAGGTCGGGATACTTTTGGTCGAAAATGACTGTAGACTATACAAACCAGGTTTCCAAAGTGGAAAACTTGGATGCCGTCGGCCGGAATTGCCAGGAAGGTCGGGGGTAGCCATTTGACTTAGCAGTGATTGGACACCAGGGCGAGGTCTCATAGGGACCAAGGCTACATCCGGCTGAGCGATGGGAAGGTCGGGATACTTTTGGTCGAAATTAACTTTAGACTATACAATCCAGGTTTCCAAAGTGCAAAACTCGGATTCCGTCGGCCAGAATTGCCAGGAAGGTCGGGGGTAGCCATTTGACTTAGCTGTGATCGGACTCCAGGACGAGGTCTCATAGGGACGAAAGCTACATCCGGCTGACGGATGAGAAGTTCGGGATACTTTTGGACGAAATTGACTTTAGACTATACAATCCAGGTTTCCAAAGTGCAAAACTCGGATTCCGTCGGCCAGAATTGCCAGGAAGGTCGGGGGAGCCATTCGACTTAGCTGTGATGGGACTCCAGGACGAGGTCTCATAGGGACCAAGGCTACATCCGACTGACCGATGGGAAGGCCTGACTACTTTTGGTCGAAATTAACTTTAGACTAAACATTCCAGGTTTCCAAAGTGGAAAACTTGGATTCCGTCGGCCAGAATTGCCAGGAAGGTCGGGGTAGTCATTTGACTTAGCAGTGATGTGACTCCAGGACGAGATCTAATAGCGGCCAAGGCTACATCCGGCTGACCGATGGGAAGGTCGGGATACTTTTGGTCGAAATTGACTTTAGACTATACAATCCAGGTTTCCAAAGTGCAAAACTTGGATTCCGTCGGGCAGAATTGCCAGGAAGGTCGGGGGTAGCCATTTGACTTAGCTGTAGTCGGACTCCAGGACAAGGTCTCATAGGGACGAAAGCTACATCCGGCTGACCGATGGGAAGATCGGGATACTTTTGGTCGAAATTGACTTTAGACTATACAAACCAGGTTTCCAAAGTGGAAAACTTTGATTCCGTCGGCCGGAATTGCCAGGAAGGTCGGGGGTAGTGATTTGACTTAGCAGTGATGTGACTCCAGGACCAGATCTCATAGGTTCCGAGGCTACATCCGGCTGACCGATGTGTAGTTCGGGATACTTTTAGTCGAAATTGACTTTAGACTATCCAAACCAGGTTTCCAAAGTGGAAAACTTGGATTCCGTCGGGCAGAATTGCCAGGAAGGTCGGGGGTAGCCATTTGACTTAGCTGTGATGGGACTACAGGACGAGATCTCATAGAGACCAAGGCTACATCCGGCAGACCGATGGGAAGGTCTGGATACTTTTGGTCGAAAATGACTTTAGGCCATACAAACCATGTTTCCAAAGTGGAAAACTTGTATTCCGCCGGCCAGAATTGCCAGGAAGGTCGGGGTAGTCATTTGACTTAGCAGTGATGTGACTCCAGGACGAGATCTAATAGCGACCAAGGCTACATCCGGCTGACCGATGGGAAGGTCGGGATACTTTTGGTCGAAATTGACTTTAGACTATACAATCCAGGTTTCCAAAGTGGAAAACTTGTATTCCGCCGGCCAGAATTGCCAGGAAGGTCGGGGTAGTCATTTGACTTAGCAGTGATGTGACTCCAGGACGAGATCTAATAGCGACCAAGGCTACATCCGGCTGACCGATGGGAAGGTCGTGATACTTTTGGTCGAAATTGACTTTAGACTATACAATCCAGGTTTCCAAAGTGCAAAACTTGGATTCCGTCGGGCAGAATTGCCAGGAAGGTCGGGGTAGTCATTTGACTTAGCAGTGATGGGACGCCAGGACGATGTCTCATAGGGACGAAGGCTACATCCGACTGACCGATGGGAAAGTCGGGATACTTTTGGCCGAAATTGACTTTAGACTATACAATCCAGGTTTCCAAAGCGCAAAACTTGGATTCCGTCGGGCAGAATTGCCAGGAAGGTCGGGGGTAGCCATTTGACTTAGCTGTGATCGGACTCCAGGACAAGGTCTCATAGGGACGAAAGCTACATCCGGCTGACCGATGAGAATTTCGGGATACTTTTGGTCGAAATTAACTTTAGACTAAACAATCCAGGTTTCCAAAGTGGAAAACTTGGATTCCGTCGGCCAGAATTGCCTGGAAGGTCGGGGGTAGTCATTTGACTTAGCACTGATGGGACTCCAGGACGAGATCTAATAGCGACCAAGGCTACATCCGGCTGACCGATGAGAAGTTCGGGATACTTTTGGTCGAAATTGACTTTAGTCTAAACAATCCAGGTTTTCAAAGTGGAAAACTTGGATTCCGTCGGCCAGAATTGCCAGGAAGGTCGAGGGAGCCAATTGACTTAGCTGTGATGGGACTCCAGGACGAGGTCTCATAGGGACCAAAGCTACATCCGGCTGACCGATCGGAAGGTCGGGATACTTTTGGTCGAAATTGACTTTAGACTATACAATCCAGGTTTCCAAAGTGCAAAACTTGGATTCCGTCGGGCAGAATTGCCAGGAAGGTCGGGGTAGTTATTTGACTTAGCAGTGATGGGACGCCAGGACGATGTCTCATAGGGACCAAGGCTACATCCGACTGACCGATGGGAACGCCTGAATACTTTTGGTCGAAATTGACTTTAGACTTTACAATCCAGGTTTCCAAAGTGCAAAACTTGGATTCCGTCGGGCAGAATTGCCAGGAAGGTCGGGGTAGTCATTTGACTTAGCAGTGATGTGACTCCAGGACGAGATCTGATAGCGACCAAGGTTACATCCGGCTGACCGATGGGAAGGTCGGGATACTTTTGGTCGAAATTGACTTTAGACTAAACAATCCAGGTTTACAAAGTTGAAAACTTGTATTCCGTCGGCCAGAATTACCACGAAGGTCGGGGGTAGCCATTTGACTTAGCAGTGATTGGACACCAGGGCGAGGTCTCATAGGGACCAAGGCTACATCCGGCTGACCGATGGGAAGTTCGGGATACTTTTATTCGAAATTGACTTTTGACTATACAAACCAGGTTTCCAAAGTGGAAAACTTGGATTCCGTCGGCCAGAATTGCCAGGAAGGTCGAGGGAAGCCATTTGACTTAGCAGTGATGGGACTCCAGGATGAGGTCTCATCGGGACGAAGGCTACATCCGGCTGACCGATGGGAAGGTCGAGTTACTTTTGGTCGAAATTGACTTTAGACTATAGAAATCAGGTTTTCAAAGTGGAATCTTGGATTCCGTCGGGCAGAGTAGCCAGGAATGTCGGGGGTAGCTGCCATTTGACATAGCTGTGATGGGACTCCTGGACGAGGTCTCATAGGGACCAAGGCTACATCCGGCTGACCGATGGGAAGGTCGGGATACTTTTGGTCGAAAATGACTGTAGACTATACAAACCAGGTTTCCAAAGTGGAAAACTTGGATTCCGTCGGCCGGAATTGCCAGGAAGGTCGGGGGTAGCCATTTGACTTAGCATTGATGGGACTCCAGGACCATGTCTCATAGGGACGGAGGCTACATCCGGCTGACCGATGGGAAGATCGGGATACTTTTGGTCGAAATTGACTTTAGACTATACAAACCAGGTTTCCAAAGTGGAAAACTTTGATTCCGTCGGCCGGAATTGCCAGGAAGGTCGGGGGTAGTGATTTGACTTAGCAGTGATGGGACTCCAGGACCAGATCTCATAGGTTCCAAGGCTACATCCGGCTGACCGATGGGAAGGTCGGGATACTTTTTGTCGAAATTGACTTTAGACTATACAAACCAGGTTTACAAAGTGGAAAACTTGGACTCCGTCGGGCAGAATTGGCAGGAAGGTCGGGGGTAGTCATTTGACTAAGCAGTGACGGGACTCCAGGACGAAGTCTCAGGTTCCGAGGCTACATCCGGCTGACCGATGTGTAGTTCGGGATACTTTTAGTCGAAATTGACTTTAGACTATCCAAACCAGGTTTCCAAAGTGGAAAACTTGGATTCCGTCGGGCAGAATTGCCAGGAAGGTCGGGGGTAGCCATTTGACTTAGCTGTGATGGGACTACAGGACGAGATCTCATAGAGACCAAGGCTACATCCGGCAGACCGATGGGAAGGTCTGAATACTTTTGGTCGAAAATGACTTTAGGCCATACAAACCATGTTTCCAAAGTGGAAAACTTGTATTCCGCCGGCCAGAATTGCCAGGAAGGTCGGGGTAGTCATTTGACTTAGCAGTGATGTGACTCCAGGACGAGATCTAATAGCGACCAAGGCTACATCCGGCTGACCGATGGGAAGGTCGGGATACTTTTGGTCGAAATTGACTTTAGACTATACAATCCAGGTTTCCAAAGTGGAAAACTTGTATTCCGCCGGCCAGAATTGCCAGGAAGGTCGGGGTAGTCATTTGACTTAGCAGTGATGTGACTCCAGGACGAGATCTAATAGCGACCAAGGCTACAACCGGCTGACCGATGGGAAGGTCGGGATACTTTTGGTCGAAATTGACTTTAGACTATACAATCCAGGTTTCCAAAGTGCAAAACTTGGATTCCGTCGGGCAGAATTGCCAGGAAGGTCGGGGTAGTCATTAGACTTAGCAGTGATGGGACGCCAGGACGATGTCTCATAGGGACGAAGGCTACATCCGACTGACCGATGGGAAAGTCGGGATACTTTTGGCCGAAATTGACTTTAGACTATACAATCCAGGTTTCCAAAGCGCAAAACTTGGATTCCGTCGGGCAGAATTGCCAGGAAGGTCGGGGGTAGCCATTTGACTTAGCTGTGATCGGACTCCAGGACAAGGTCTCATATGGACGAAAGCTACATCCGGCTGACCGATGAGAATTTCGGGATACTTTTGGTCGAAATTAACTTTAGACTAAACAATCCAGGTTTCCAAAGTGGAAAACTTGGATTCCGTCGGCCAGAATTGCCTGGAAGGTCGGGGGTAGTCATTTGACTTAGCACTGATGGGACTCCAGGACGAGATCTAATAGCGACCAAGGCTACATCCGGCTGACCGATGAGAAGTTCGGGATACTTTTGGTCGAAATTGACTTTAGTCTAAACAATCCAGGTTTTCAAAGTGGAAAACTTGGATTCCGTCGGCCAGAATTGCCAGGAAGGTCGAGGGAGCCAATTGACTTAGCTGTGATGGGACTCCAGGACGAGGTCTCATAGGGACCAAAGCTACATCCGGCTGACCGATGGGAAGGTCGGGATACTTTTGGTCGAAATTGACTTTAGACTATACAGTCCAGGTTTCCAAAGTGCAAAACTTGGATTCCGTCGGGCAGAATTGCCAGGAAGGTCGGGGTAGTCATTTGACTTAGCAGTGATGGGACGCCAGGACGATGTCTCATAGGGACCAAGGCTACATCCGACTGACCGATGGGAAGGTCGGGATACTTTTGGTCGAAATTGACTTTTGTCTAAACAATCCAGGTTTTCAAAGTGGAAAACTTGGATTCCGTCGGCCAGAATTGCCAGGAAGGTCGAGGGAGCCAATTGACTTAGCTGTGATGGGACTCCAGGACGATGTCTCATAGGGACCAAGGCTACATCCGGCTGACCGATGGGAAGGTCGGGATACTTTTGGTCGAAATTGACTTTAGACTATACAAACCAGGTTTCCAAAGTGGAAAACTTGGATTCCGTCGGGCAGAATTGCCAGGAAGGTCGGGGGTAGCCATTTGATTTAGCAGTGATGTGACTCCAGGACGAGGTGCTATAGGTTCCAAGGCTACATCCGGCTGACCGATGGGAAGGTCGGGATGCTTTTGGTCGTAATTGACTTTAGACTAAACAATCCAGGTTTCCAAAGTGGAAAACTTGGATTCCGTCGGCCAGAATTGCCCGGAAGGTGGGGGTAGCCATTTGACTTAGCAGTGATTGGACACCAGGGCGAGGACTCATAGGGTCCAAGGCTACATCCGGCTGACCGATGGGAAGGTCGGGATACTTTTGGTCGAAAATGACTTTTGACTATACAAAACAGGTTTCCAAAGTGGAAAACTTGGATTCCGTCGGCCAGAATTGCCCGGAAGGTGGGGGTAGCAATTTGACTTAGCTGTGATGGGACTCCAGGACGAGGTCTCATAGGGACGAAGGCTACATCCTGCTGACCGATGTGAAGGTCGGGATACTTTTGGTCGAAATTGACTTTAGACTATACAAACCAGGTATTCAAAGTGGAAAACTTGGACTCCGTCGGCCAGAATTGCCAGGAAGGTCGGGGGAAGCCATTCGACTTAGCATTGATTGGACACCAGGGAGAGGTCTCATAGGGACCAAGGCTACATCCGGCTGACCGATGGGAGGGTCGGGATACTTTTGTTCGAAATTGACTTTAGACTATACAATCCAGGTTTCCAAACTGGAAGACTTGGATTCCGTCGGCCAGAATTGCCAGGAAGGTCGGGGGTAGCCATTTGACTTAGCAGTGATTGGACACCAGGGCGAGGTCTCATAGGGACCAAGGCTACATCCGGCTGACCGAAGGGAAGGTCGCGATACTTTTGGTCGAAATTGACCTTAGACTATACAATCCAGGTTTCCAAAGTGCAAAACTTGGATTCCGTCGGGCAGAATTGCGAGGAAGGTCGGGGGTAGTCATTTGACTTAGCAGTTATGGGACTCCAGGACGATGTCTCATAGGGACGAAGGATACATCCGGCTGACCGATGGGAAGGTCGGGATACTTTTGGTCGACATTGACTTTAGACTGTACAATCCGGGTTTCCAAAGTGGAAAACTTGGCCTCCGTCGGGCAGAATTGGCAGGAAGGTCGGGGGTAGTCATTTGACTTAGCAGTGATGGGACTCCAGGACGAGGTCTCAGGTTCCAAGGCTACATCCGTCTGACCGATGGGAAGTTCGGGATACTTTTAGTCGAAATTGTCTTTAGACTATACAAACCAGGTTTCCAAAGCGGAAAACTTGGATTCCGTCGGCCAGAATTGCCAGGAAGGTCGGGAGTAGTCATTTGACTTAGCAGTGATTGGACACCAGGGCGAGGACTCACAGGGACCAAGGCTACATCCGGCTGACCGATGGGCAGGTCTGGATACTTTTGGTCGAAAATGACTTCAGACTATACAAACCAGGTTGCCAAAGTGGAAAACTTGGATTCCGTCGGCCAGAATTGCCAGGAAGTTCGGGGGAAGCCATTTGACTTAGCAGTGATTGGACTCCAGGACGATGTCTCATAGGGACGAAGGCTACATCCGGCTGACCGATGGGAAGTTCGGGATACTTTTTGTCGAAATTGACTTTAGCCTATACAATCCAGGTTTCCAAAGTGCAAAACTTGGATTCCGTCGGGCAGAATTGCCAGGAATATCGAGGGTAGCCATTTGACTTAGCAGTGATGGGACACCAGGACGAGGTCTCAGGTTCCAAGGCTACATCCGGCTGACCGATGGGAAGTTCGGGATACTTTTAGTCGAAATTGACTATAGACTATACAAACCACGTTTCCAAGGTAGAAAACTTGGATTCCGTCGGCGAGAATTGCCAGGAAGGTAGGGTGTAACCATTTGACTTAGCAGTGATGGGACTCCAGGAAGAGATCTCATAGGGACCAAGGCTAAATTCGGCTGTCCGATGGGAAGGCCTGGATACTTTTGGTCGAAAATGACTTTAGACTATACAAACCAGGTTTTCAAAGTGGAAAACTTGGATTCCGTCGGGCAGAATTGCCAGGAATATCGGGGGTAGCCATTTGACTTAGCAGTGATTGGACTCCAGGACGATGTCTCATAGGGACGAAGGCTACATCCGGCTGACCGATGGGAAGGTCTGGATACTTTTGGTCGAAAATGACATTAGACTATACAAACCAGGTGGCCAAAGTGGAAAACTTGGATTCCGTCGGGCAGAGTAGCCAGGAATGTCGGGGGTAGCTGCCATTTGACATAGCTGTGATGGGACTCCGGGACGAAGTCTCATAGGGATCAAGGCTACATCCGGCTGACCGATGGGAAAGTCGGGATTCTTTTGGACAAAATTAACTTTAGACTATACGATCCAGGTTTCCAAAGTGGAAAACATGGATTCCGTCGGGCAGAATTGCCAGGAAGGTCGGGGGTAGTCATTTGACTTAGCAGTGATTGGACACCAGGGAGAGGTATCATAGGGACCAAGGCTACATCCGACTGACCGATGGGTGGGTCGGGATACTTTTGGCCGAAATTGACTTTAGACTATACAATCCAGGTTTCCAAAGCGCAAAACTTGGATTCCGTCGGGCAGAATTGCCAGGAAGGTCGGGGGTAGCCATTTGACTTAGCTGTGATCGGACTCCAGGACAAGGTCTCATAGGGACGAAAGCTACATCCGGCGGACCGATGAGAATTTCGGGATACTTTTGGTCGAAATTAACTTTAGACTAAACAATCCAGGTTTCCAAAGTGGAAAACTTGGATTCCGTCGGCCAGAATTGCCAGGAAGGTCGGGGGTAGTCATTTGACTTAGCACTGATGGGACTCCAGGACGAAATCTAATAGCGACCAAGGCTACATCCGGCTGACCGATGAGAAGTTCGGGATACTTTTGGTCGAAATTGACTTTAGTCTAAACAATCCAGGTTTTCAAAGTGGAAAACTTGGATTCCGTCGGCCAGAATTGCCAGGAAGGTCGAGGGAGCCAATTGACTTAGCTGTGATGGGACTCCAGGACGATGTCTCATAGGGACCAAGGCTACATCCGGCTGACCGATGGGAAGGTCGGGATACTTTTGGTCGAAATTGACTTTAGACTATACAAACCAGGTTTCCAAAGTGGAAAACTTGGATTCCGTCGGGCAGAATTGCCAGGAAGGTCGGGGGTAGCCATTTGATTTAGCAGTGATGTGACTCCAGGACGAGGTGCTATAGGTTCCAAGGCTACATCCGGCTGACCGATGGGAAGGTCGGGATGCTTTTGGTCGTAATTGACTTTAGACTAAACAATCCAGGTTTCCAAAGTGGAAAACTTGGATTCCGTCGGCCAGAATTGCCCGGAAGGTGGGGGTAGCCATTTGACTTAGCAGTGATTGGACACCAGGGCGAGGACTCATAGGGTCCAAGGCTACATCCGGCTGACCGAGGGGAAGGTCGGGATACTTTTGGTCGAAAATGACTTTTGACTATACAAAACAGGTTTCCAAAGTGGAAAACTTGGATTCCGTCGGCCAGAATTGCCCGGAAGGTGGGGGTAGCAATTTGACTTAGCTGTGATGGGACTCCAGGACGAGGTCTCATAGGGACGAAGGCTACATCCTGCTGACCGATGTGAAGGTCGGGATACTTTTGGTCGAAATTGACTTTAGACTATACAAACCAGGTATTCAAAGTGGAAAACTTGGACTCCGTCGGCCAGAATTGCCAGGAAGGTCGGGGGAAGCCATTCGACTTAGCATTGATTGGACACCAGGGAGAGGTCTCATAGGGACCAAGGCTACATCCGGCTGACCGATGGGAGGGTCGGGATACTTTTGTTCGAAATTGACTTTAGACTATACAATCCAGGTTTCCAAACTGGAAGACTTGGATTCCTTCGGCCAGAATTGCCAGGAAGGTCGGGGGTAGCCATTTGACTTAGCAGTGATTGGACACCAGGGCGAGGTCTCATAGGGACCAAGGCTACATCCGGCTGACCGAAGGGAAGGTCGCGATACTTTTGGTCGAAATTGACCTTAGACTATACAATCCAGGTTTCCAAAGTGCAAAACTTGGATTCCGTAGGGCAGAATTGCGAGGAAGGTCGGGGGTAGTCATTTGACTTAGCAGTTATGGGACTCCAGGACGATGTCTCATAGGGACGAAGGATACATCAGGCTGACCGATGGGAAGGTCGGGATACTTTTGGTCGACATTGACTTTAGACTGTACAATCCGGGTTTCCAAAGTGGAAAACTTGGCCTCCGTCGGGCAGAATTGGCAGGAAGGTCGGGGGTAGTCATTTGACTAAGCAGTGATGGGACTCCAGGACGAGGTCTCATAGGTTCCGAGGCTACATTCGGCTGACCGATGGGAAGGTCTGGATACTTTTGGTCGAAAATGACTTTAGACTATACAAACCAGGTTTCCAAAGTGGAAAACTGGGACTCCGTCGGGCAGAATTGCTAGGAAGGTCGGGGGAAGCCATTTGACTTAGCAGTGATGTGACTCCAGGACGATGTCTCATAGGGACGAAGGCTACATCCGGCTGACCAATGGGAAGGTCGGGATACTTTTGGTCGAAAATGACTTTGGACTATACAATCCAGGTTTCCAAAGTGCAAAACTTGGATTCCGTCTTCCAGAATTGCCAGGAAGTTCGGGGGTAGCCATTTGAATTAGCAGTGATGGGACTCCAGGACGAGATCTCATAGGGACCAAGGCTACATCCGGCTGACCGATGGGAAGGTCGGGATACTTTTGGTCGAAATTGACTTTAGACTATACAAACCAGGTTGCCAATGTGGAAAACTGGGATTCCGTCGGCCAGAATTGCCAGGAATGTCGGGGGAAGCCATTTTACTTAGAAGTGATTGGACACCAGGGAGAGGTCTCATAGGGACCAAGGCTACATCCGGCTGACCCATGGGAAGTTCGGGATACTTTTGGTCGAAAATGACTTTAGACTGTACAAACCAGGTTGCCAAAGTGCAAAACTTGGATTCCGTCTTCCAGAATTGCCAGGAAGTTCGGGGGTAGCCATTTGAATTAGCAGTGATGGGACTCCAGGACGAGATCTCATAGGGACCATGGCTACATCCGGCTGACCGATTGGAAGGCCTGGATACTTTTGGTCGAAATTGACTTTAGACTAAACAATCCAGGTTTCCAAAGTGCAAAACTTGGATTCCGTCGGGCAGAATTGCCAGGAAGGTCGGGTGTAGCTATTTGACTTAGCAGTGATGGGACATCACGACGATGTCTCGTAGGGACGAAGGCTACATCCGGCTGACCCATGGGAAGTTCGGGATACTTTTGGTCGAAAATGACTGTAGACTATACGAACCAGGTTGCCAAAGTGTAAAACTTGGATTCCGTCGGCCAGAATTGCCAGGAAGGTCGGGGGCAGCCATTTGACTTAGCAGTGATGGAACTCCAGGACGAGATCTCATAGGGTCCAAGGCTACATCCGGCTGACCGATGGGAAGGTCGGGATACTTTTGGTCGAAATTGACCTTAGACTATACAATCCAGGTTTCCAAAGTGCAAAACTTGGATTCCGTCGGGCAGAATTTCCAGTAAGGTCGGGTGTAGCCATTTGACTTAGCAGTGATGGGACTCCAGGACGATGTCTCGTAAGGACGAATGCTACATCCGGCTGACCCATGAGAAGTTCGGGATACTTTTGGTCGAAATTGACTTTAGACTATACAATCCAGGTTTCCAAAGTGCAAAACTTGGATTCCGTCGGGCAGAATTGCCAGGAAGGTCGGAGGTAGCCATTTGACTTAGCAGTGATGGGACTCCAGGACGAGGTCTCATAGGTTCCAAGGATACATTCGGCTGACCGACGGGAAGGTCTGGATACTTTTGGTCGAAAATGACTTTAGACTATACAAACCAGGTTGCCAAAGTGGAAAACTTGGATTCCGTCGGCGAGAATTGCCAGGAAGGTCGGGCGTGGCCATTTGACTTAGCAGTCATGGGACTCCAGGACGAGATCTCATAGGGACCAAGGCTACATCCGACTGACCGATGGGAAGGTCGGGATACTTTTGGTCGAAAATGACTTTAGGCTATACAAACCAGGTTGCCAAAGTGGAAAACTTACATTCCGTCGGGGCAGAATTGCCAGGTAGGTCGGGGGTAGTCATTTGACTTAGCAGTGATTGGACACCAGGGAGAGGTCTCATAGGGACCAAGGCTACATCCGGCTGACCAATGGGAAGTTCGGGATACTTTTGGTCGAAAATGACTTTAGACTATACAATCCAGGTTTCCAAAGTGCAAAACTTGGATTCCGTCGGGCAGAATTGCCAGGAAGGTCGGGTGTAGCTATTTGACTTAGCAGTGATGGGACATCACGACGATGTCTCATAGGGACGAAGGCTACATCCGGCCGACCGATGGGAAGGTCGGGATACTTTTGGTCGAAATTGACTTTAAACTATACAAACCAGGTTTCCAAAGTACAAAACTTGCATTCCGTCGGGGCAGAAGTGCCAGGAAGGTCGGGGGTAGTCATTTGACTTAGCAGTGATGGGACTCCAGGACGAGATCTCATAGGGACCAAGGCTACATCCGGCTCTCCGATGGGAAGGCCTGGATACTTTTGGTCGAAAATGACTTTAGACTACACAAACCAGGTTGCCAAAGTGGGAAACTTGGATTCCGTTGGGCAGAATTGCCAGGAAGGTCGGGGGTAGCCATTTGACTTAGCAGTGATTGGACACCAGGGCGAGGTCTCATAGGGACCAAGGCCACATCCGGTTGACCGATGGGAAGGTCTGGATACTTTTGGTCGAAAATGACTTTAGACTATACAAACCAGGTTTCCAATGTGCAAAACCTGGATTCCGTCGGGCAGAATTGCCAGGAAGGTCGGGGGTAGCCATTTGACTTAGCAGTGATGGGACTGCAGGACGATGACTCATAGGGACCGAGGCTACATCCGGCTGACCGATGGGAAGGTCGGGATACTTTTGGTCGAAATTGACTTTAGACTATACAAACCAGGTTTCCAAAGTGGAGAACTTGGATTCCGTCGGCCGGAATTGCCAGGAAGGTCGGGGGTAGTCATTTGACTTAGCAGTGATTGGACACCAGGGCGAGGTCTCATAGGGACCAAGGCTACGTCCGGCTGACCGATGGGAAGGGCGGGATACTTTTGGTCGAAATTGACTTTAGGCTATACAAACCAGGTTTCCAAAGTGGAGAACTTGGATTCCGTCGGCCGGAATTGCCAGGAAGGTCGGGGGTAGTCATTTGACTTAGCAGTGATTGGACACCAGGGCGAGGTCTCATAGGGACCAAGGCTACGTCCGGCTGACCGATGGGAAGGTCGGGATACTTTTGGTCGAAATTGACTTTAGACTATACAGTCCAGGTTTCCAAAGTGGAAAACTTGGATTCCGTCGGCCAGAATTCCCAGGAAGGTCGGGGTTATCCATTTGCCTTAGCAGTGACTGGACACCAGGGCGAGGTCTCATAGGGACCAAGGCCACATCCGGTTGACCGATGGGAAGGTCTGGATACTTTTGGTCGAAAATGACTTTAGACTATACAAACCAGGTTTCCAAAGTGGAAAACTTGGATTCCGTCGGCCGGAATTGCCAGGAAGGTCGGGGGAGCCATTTGACTTAGCTGTGATGGGACTCCTGCACGATGTCTCATATGGACGAAGGCTACATCCGGCAGACCGATGGGAAGGTCGGGATACTTTTGGTCGAAAATGACTTTAGACTATACAAACCAGGTTGCCAAAGTGGAAAACTTGGATTCCGTCGGCCAGAATTGCCAGGAATGTCGGGGGAAGCCATTTGACTTAGAAGTGATTGGACACCAGGGAGAGGTCTCATAGGGACCAAGGCTACATCCGGCTGAACGATGGGAATGTCGAGATACTTTTGGTCGAAATTGACTTTAGACTATACAAACCAGGTTTCCAAAGTGGTAAACTAGGATTCCGTCGGGCAGAATTGCCAGGAATATCGAGGGTAGCCATTTGACTTAGCTGTGATGGGACTCCAGGACGAGGTCTCATAGGGACCATGGCTACATCCTGCTGACCGATGGGAAGGTCGGGATACATTTGGACGAATTTGACTTTAGACTATACAATCCAGGTTTCCAAAGTGCAAAACTTGGATTCCGTCGGGCAGAATTGCGAGGAAGGTCGGGGGTAGTCATTTGACTTAGCAGTGATTGGACACCAGGGAGAGGTATCATAGGGACCAAGGCAACATCCGGCTGAGCGATGGGAAGGTCTGGATACTTTTGGTCGAAAATGACTTTAGACTATACAAACCAGGTGGCCAAAGTGGAAAACTTGGATTCCGTCGGCCAGAATTGCCAGGAAGGTAGGGGGTAGCCATTTGACTTGGCAGTGATTGGACACCAGGGAGAGGTATCATAGGGACCAAGGCTACATCCGGCTGACCGATGGGAAGGGCGGGATACTTTTGGTCGAAATTGACTTTAGGCTATACAAACCAGGTTTCCAAAGTGGAAAACTTGGATTCCGTCCGGACGGAATTGCCAGGAAGGTCGGGGGTAGTCATTTGACTGAGCTGTAATGGGACTCCAGGACGAGGTCTCATAGGGACCAAGGCTACATCCGGCTGACCGATGGGAAGGCCAGGATACTTTTGGTCGAAAATGACTTTACACTATACAAACCAGGTTTTCAAAGTGGAAAACTTGGTTTCCGTCGGGCAGAATTGCCAGGAATATCGGGGGTAGCCATTTGACTTAGCAGTGATGGGACTCCAGGACGAGGTGCTATAGGTTCCAAGGCTACATCCGGCTGACCGATGGGAAGGTCGGGATACTTTTGGTCGAAATTGACTTTAGACTAAACAATCCAGGTTTCCAAAGTGGAAAACTTGGATTCCGTAGGCCAGAATTGCCAGGAAGGTCGGGTGTAACCATTTGACTTAGCAGTGATTGGACACCAGGGCGAGGTCTCATAGGGACCAAGGCTACATCCGGCTGACCGAGGTGAAGTTCCGGATACATTTGGTCGAAATTGACTTTAGACTATACAATCCAGGTTTCCAAAGTGGAAAACTTGGATTCCGTCGGCCGGAATTGCCAGGAAGGTCGGGCGAAGCCATTTGACTTAGCAGTGATGGGACTCCAGGACGAGGTCTCATAGGGACCAAGGCTACATCCGGCTGATCGATGGTAATGTCTGGATACTTTTGGTCGAAAATGACTTTATACTATACAATCCAGGTTTCCAAAGTGCAAAACTTGGATACCGTCGGGCAGAATTGGCAGGAAGGTCGGGGGTAGTCATTTGACTTAGCAGTGATGGGACTCCAGGACGAGGTCTCAGGTTCCAAGGCTACATCCGGCTGACCGATGGGAAGTTCGGGATACTTTTAGTCGAAATTGACTTTAGACTATACAATCCAGGTTTCCAAAGTGGAAAACTTGGATTCCGTCGGGCAGAATTGCCAGGAAGGTCGGGGGTGGCCATTTGACTTAGCAGTCATGGGACTCCAGGACGAGATCTCATAGGGACCAAGGCTACATCCGACTGACCGATGGGAAGGTCGGGATACTTTTGGTCGAAATTGACTTTAGGGTATACGAACCTGGTTGCCAAAGTTGAAAACTTGGATTCCGTCGGCCGGAATTGCCAGGTAGGTCGGGGGTAGCCATTTGACTTAGCAGTGATGGGACTCCAGGACGAGGTCTCATAGGTTCCAAGGATAAATTCGGCTGACCGACGGGAAGGTCTGGATACTTTTGGTCGAAAATGACTTTAGACTATACAAACCAGGTTGCCAAAGTGGAAAACTTGGATTCCGTCGGCCAGAATTGCCAGGAAGGTCGGGGGTGGCCATTTGACTTAGCAGTCATGGGACTCCAGGACGAGATCTCATAGGGACCAAGGCTACATCCGACTGACCGATGGGAAGGTCGGGATACTTTTGGTCGAAAATGACTTTAGACTGTACAAACCAGGTTGCCAAAGTGGAAAACTTGGATTCCGTCGGCCAGAATAGCCAGGAAGGTCGGAGGTAGCCATTTCACTTAGCAGTGATGGGACTCCAGGACGAGATCTCATAGGGACCATGGCTACACCCGGCTGACCGATTGGAAGGCCTGGATACTTTTGGTCGAAATTGACTTTAGACTAAACAATCCAGGTTTCCAAAGTGGAAAACTTGCATTCCGTCGGGGCAGAATTGCCAGGAAGGTAGGGGGTAGTCATTTGACTTAGCAGTGATGGAACTCCAGGACGAGATCTCATAGGGTCCAAGGCTACATCCGGCTGACCGATGGGAAGGTCGGTATACTTTTGGTCGAAATTGACCTTAGACTATACAATCCAGGTTTCCAAAGTGCAAAACTTTGATTCCGGCGGGCAGAATTGCCAGGAAGGTCGGGTGTAGCCATTTGACTTAGCAGTGATGGGACTCCAGGACGATGTCTCGTAGGGACGAATGCTACATCCGGCTGACCCATGAGAAGTTCGGGATACTTTTGGTCGAAATTGACTTTAGACTATACAATCCAGGTTTCCAAAGTGCAAAACTTGGATTCCGTCGGGCAGAATTGCCAGGAAGGTCGGAGGTAGCCATTTGACTATGCAGTGATTGGACACCAGGGAGAGGTCTCATAGGGACCAAGGGTACATCCGGCTGACCGATGGGAAGGTCGGGATACTTTTGGTCGAAATTGACTTTAGGCTATACAAACCAGGTTGCCAAAGTTGAAAACTTGGATTCCGTCGGCCGGAATTGCCAGGTAGGTCGGGGGTAGCCATTTGACTTAGCAGTGATGGGACTCCAGGACGAGGTCTCATAGGTTCCGAGGCTACATTCGGCTGACCGATGGGAAGGTCTGGATACTTTTGGTCGAAAATGACTTTAGACTATACAAACCAGGTTTCCAAAGTGGAAAACTGGGACTCCGTCGGGCAGAATTGCTAGGAAGGTCGGGGGAAGCCATTTGACTTAGCAGTGATGTGACTCCATGACGATGTCTCATAGGGACGAAGGCTACATCCGGCTGACCAATGGGAAGATCGGGATACTTTTGGTCGAAAATGACTTTAGACTATACAATCCAGGTTTCCAAAGTGCAAAACTTTGATTCCGGCGCCGGTAGTGCCAGGAAGGTCGGGGGAGCCATATGACTTAGCTGTGATGGGACTCCAGGACGTGGTCTCATAGGGACCAAGGCTACATCCTGCTGACCGATGGGAAGGTCGGGATACATTTGTTCGAAATTGACTTTAGACTATACAATCCAGGTTTCCAAAGTGCAAAACTTGGATTCCGTCGGGCAGAATTGCCAAGAAGGTCGGAGGAAGCCATTTGACTTAGAAGTGATTGGACACCAGGGAGAGATCTCATAGGGACCAAGGCTACATCCGGCTGACCGATGGGAAGGCCTGGATAATTTTGATCGAAAATGTCTTTAGACTATACAAACCAGGTTTCCAAAGTGCAAAACTTGGATTCCGTCGGGCAGAATTGCCACGAAGGTCGGGGGTAGCCATTTGACTTAGAAGTGATGGGACTCCAGGACGAGGTCTCATAGGTTCCAAGGCTACATCCGGCTGTCCGATGGGAAGTTCGGGATACTTTTGGTCGAAATTGACTTTAGACTATACAAACCAGGTTGCCAAAGAGGAAAACTTGGATTCCGTCGGCCAGAATTGCCAGGAAGGTCGGGGGAAGCCATTTGACTTAGAAGTGATTGGACACCAGGGAGAGGTCTCATAGGGACCAAGGCTACATCCGGCTGAACGATGGGACGGTCGGGATACTTTTGGTCGAAATTGACTTTAGACTATACAAACCAGGTTTCCAAAGTGGAAAACTTGGATTCCGTCGGGCAGAATTGCCAGGAAGGTCGGGGGTAGCCATTTGATTTAGCAGTGATGTGACTCCAGGACGAGGTGCTATAGGGTCCAAGGCTACATCCGGCTGACCGATGGGAAGGTCGGGATACTTTTGGTCGAAAATGACTTTTGACTATACAAAACAGGTTTCCAAAGTGGAAAATTTGGATTCCGTCGGCCAGAATTGCCCGGAAGGTGGGGGTAGCAATTTGACTTAGCTGTGATGGGACTCCAGGACGAGGTCTCATAGGGACGAAGGCTACATCCTGCTGACCGATGTGAAGGTCGGGATACTTTTGGTCGAAATTGACTTTAGACTATACAAACCAGGTATTCAAAGTGGAAAACTTGGACTCCGTCGGCCAGAATTGCCAGGAAGGTCTGGGGAAGCCATTCGACTTAGCATTGATTGGACACCTGGGAGAGGTCTCATAGGGACCAAGGCTACATCCGGCTGACCGATGGGAGGGTCGCGATACTTTTGGTCGAAATTGACCTTAGACTATACAATCCAGGTTTCCAAAGTGCAAAACTTGGATTCCGTCGGGCAGAATTGCGAGGAAGGTCGGGGGTAGTCATTTGACTTAGCAGTTATGGGACTCCAGGACGATGTCTCATAGGGACGAAGGATACATCCGGCTGACCGATGGGAAGGTCGGGATACTTTTGGTCGACATTGACTTTAGACTGTACAATCCGGGTTTCCAAAGTGGAAAACTTGGCCTCCGTCGGGCAGAATTGGCAGGAAGGTCGGGGGTAGTCATTTGACTTAGCAGTGATGGGACTCCAGGACGAGGTCTCAGGTTCCAAGGCTACATCCGTCTGACCGATGGGAAGTTCGGGATACTTTTAGTCGAAATTGTCTTTAGACTATACAAACCAGGTTTCCAAAGCGGAAAACTTGGATTCCGTCGGCCAGAATTGCCAGGAAGGTTGGGAGTAGTCATTTGACTTAGCAGTGATTGGACACCAGGGCGAGGTCTCACAGGGACCAAGGCTACATCCGGCTGACCGATGGGCAGGTCTGGATACTTTTGGTCGAAAATGACTTCAGACTATACAAACCAGGTTGCCAAAGTGGAAAACTTGGATTCCGTCGTCCAGTATTGCCAGGAAGGTCCGGGGTAGCCATTTGACTTAGCAGTGATTGGACTCCAGGACGAGATCTCATAGGGACCAAGGCTACATCCGGCTGACCGATGGGAAGGTCGGGATACTTTTGGCCGAAATTGACTTTAGACTATACAAACCAGGTTGCCAAAGTGGAAAACTTGGATTCCGTCGGCCAGAATTGCCAGGAAGGTCCGGGGTAGCCATTTGACTTAGCAGTGATTGGACACCAGGACGAGATCTCATAGGGACCAAGGCTACATCCGGCTGACCCATGGGAAGTTCGGGATACTTTTGGTCGAAATTGACTTTACCCTATACAATCCAGGTTTCCAAAGTGCAAAACTAGGATTCCGTCGGGCAGAATTGCCTGGAATATCGAGGGTAGCCATTTGACTTAGCAGTTATGGGACTCCAGGACGATGTCTCATAGGGACGAAGGATACATCCGGCTGACCGATGGGAAGGTCGGGATACTTTTGGTCGACATTGACTTTAGACTGTACAATCCGGGTTTCCAAAGTGGAAAACTTGGCCTCCGTCGGGCAGAATTGGCAGGAAGGTCGGGGGTAGTCATTTGACTTAGCAGTGATGGGACTCCAGGACGAGGTCTCAGGTTCCAAGGCTACATCCGTCTGACCGATGGGAAGTTCGGGATACTTTTAGTCGAAATTGTCTTTAGACTATACAAACCAGGTTTCCAAAGCGGAAAACTTGGATTCCGTCGGCCAGAATTGCCAGGAAGGTCGGGAGTAGTCATTTGACTTAGCAGTGATTGGACACCAGGGCGAGGTCTCACAGGGACCAAGGCTACATCCGGCTGACCGATGGGCAGGTCTGGATACTTTTGGTCGAAAATGACTTCAGACTATACAAACCAGGTTGCCAAAGTGGAAAACTTGGATTCCGTCGTCCAGTATTGCCAGGAAGGTCCGGGGTAGCCATTTGACTTAGCAGTGATTGGACACCAGGACGAGATCTCATAGGGACCAAGGCTACATCCGGCTGACCGATGGGAAGGTCGGGATACTTTTGGCCGAAATTGACTTTAGACTATACAAACCAGGTTGCCAAAGTGGAAAACTTGGATTCCGTCGGCCAGAATTGCCAGGAATGTCGGGGGAAGCCATTTGACTTAGAAGTGATTGGACACCAGGGAGAGGTCTCATAGGGACCAAGGCTACATCCGGCTGAACGATGGGAAGGTCGAGATACTTTTGGTCGAAATTGACTTTAGACTATACAAACCAGGTTTCCAAAGTGGTAAACTAGGATTCCGTCGGGCAGAATTGCCAGGAATATCGAGGGTAGCCATTTGACTTAGCTGTGATGGGACTCCAGGACGAGGTCTCATAGGGACCATGGCTACATCCTGCTGACCGATGGGAACGTCGGGATACATTTGGACGAATTTGACTTTAGACTATACAATCCAGGTTTCCAAAGTGCAAAACTTGGATTCCGTCGGGCAGAATTGCGAGGAAGGTCGGGGGTAGGCATTTGACTTAGCAGTGATGGGACTCCACGACGATGTCTCATAGGGACGAAGGCTACATCCGGCTGACCCATGGGAAGTTCGGGATACTTTTGGTCGAAATTGACTTTACCCTATACAATCCAGGTTTCCAAAGTGCAAAACTAGGATTCCGTCGGGCAGAATTGCCAGGAATATCGAGGGTAGCCATTTGACTTAGCAGTTATGGGACTCCAGGACGATGTCTCATAGGGACGAAGGATACATCCGGCTGACCGATGGGAAGGTCGGGATACTTTTGGTCGACATTGACTTTAGACTGTACAATCCGGGTTTCCAAAGTGGAAAACTTGGCCTCCGTCGGGCAGAATTGGCAGGAAGGTCGGGGGTAGTCATTTGACTTAGCAGTGATTGGACTCCAGGACGATGTCTCATAGGGACGAAGGCTACATCCGGCTGACCGATGGGAAGTTCGGGATACTTTTTGTCGAAATTGACTTTAGCCTATACAATCCAGGTTTCCAAAGTGCAAAACTTGGATTCCGTCGGGCAGAATTGCCAGGAATATCGAGGGTAGCCATTTGACTTATCAGTGATGGGACACCAGGACGAGGTCTCAGGTTCCAAGGCTACATCCGGCTGACCGATGGGAAGTTCGGGATACTTTTAGTCGAAATTGACTATAGACTATACAAACCACGTTTCCAAGGTAGAAAACTTGGATTCCGTCGGCGAGAATTGCCAGGAAGGTAGGGTGTAACCATTTGACTTAGCAGTGATGGGACTCCAGGACGAGATCTCATAGGGACCAAGGCTAAATTCGGCTGTCCGATGGGAAGGCCTGGATACTTTTGGTCGAAAATGACTTTAGACTATACAAACCAGGTTTTCAAAGTGGAAAACTTGGAATCCGTCGGGCAGAATTGCCAGGAATATCGGGGGTAGCCATTTGACTTAGCAGTGATTGGACTCCAGGACGATGTCTCATAGGGACGAAGGCTACATCCGGCTGACCGATGGGAAGGTCTGGATACTTTTGGTCGAAAATGACATTAGACTATACAAACCAGGTGGCCAAAGTGGAAGACTTGGATTCCGTCGGGCAGAGTAGCCAGGAATGTCGGGGGTAGCTGCCATTTGACATAGCTGTGATGGGACTCCTGGACGAGGTCTCATAGGGATCAAGGGTACATCCGGCTGACCGATGGGAAAGTCGGGATTCTTTTGTACAAAATTGACTTTAGACTATACGATCCAGGTTTCCAAAGTGGAAAACATGGATTCCGTCGGGCAGAATTGCCAGGAAGGTCGGGGGTAGTCATTTGACTTAGCAGTGATTGGACACCAGGGAGAGGTATCATAGGGACCAAGGCTACATCCGACTGACCGATGGGTGGGTCGGGATACTTTTGGTCGAAATTGACTTTAGACTATACAAACCAGGTTTCCAACGTAGATAACTTGGATTCCGTCGGCCGGAATTGCCAGGAATGTCTGGGGAACCATTTGACATAGAAGTGATTGGACACCAGGGCGAGGACTCATAGGGACCAAGGCAACATCCGGCTGAGCGATGGAAAGGTCTGGATACTTTTGGTCGAAAATGACTTTAGGCTATACAAACCAGGTGGCTAAAGTGGAAAACTTGGATTCCGTCGGCCAGAATTGCCAGGAAGGTAGGGGGTAGCCATTTGACTTGGCAGTGATTGGACACCAGGGAGAGGTATCATAGGGACCAAGGCTACATCCGGCTGACCGATGGGAAGGGCGGGATACTTTTGGTCGAAATTGACTTTAAGCTATACAAACCAGGTTTCCAAAGTGGAAAACTTGGATTCCGTCCGGACGGAATTGCCAGGAAGGTCGGGGGTAGTCATTTGACTGAGCTGTAATGGGACTCCAGGACGAGGTCTCATAGGGACCAAGGCTACATCCGGCTGACCGATGGGAAGGCCAGGATACTTTTGGTCGAAAATGACTTTACACTATACAAACCAGGTTTTCAAAGTGGAAAACTTGGTTTCCGTCGGGCAGAATTGCCAGGAATATCGGGGGTAGCCATTTGACTTAGCAGTGATTGGACACCAGGGCGAGGTCTCATAGGGACCAAGGCTACATCCGGCTGACCGAGGTGAAGTTCCGGATACATTTGGTCGAAATTGACTTAAGACTATACAATCCAGGTTTCCAAAGTGGAAAACTTGGATTCCGTCGGCCGGAATTGCCAGGAAGGTCGGGCGAAGCCATTTGACTTAGCAGTGATGGGACTCCAGGACGAGGTCTCATAGGGACCAAGGCTACATCCGGCTGATCGATGGTAAGGTCTGGATACTTTTGGTCGAAAATGACTTTAGACTATACAATCCAGGTTTCCAAAGTGCAAAACTTGGATACCGTCGGGCAGAATTGGCAGGAAGGTCGGGGGTAGTCATTTGACTTAGCAGTGATGCGACTCCAGGACGAGGTCTCAGGTTCCAAGGCTACATCCGGCTGACCGATGGGAAGTTCGGGATACTTTTGGTCGAAATTGACCTTAGACTATACAATCCAGGTTTCCAAAGTGCAAAACTTGGATTCCGTCGGGCAGAATTGCCAGGAAGGTCGGGTGTAGCCATTTGACTTAGCAGTGACGGGACTCCAGGACGATGTCTCGTAGGGACGAATGCTACATCCGGCTGACCGATGGGAAGGTCGGGATACTTTTGGTCGAAATTGACTTTAGACTATACAAACCAGGTTGCCAATGTGGAAAACTGGGATTCCGTCGGCCAGAATTGCCAGGAATGTCGGGGGAAGCCATTTTACTTAGAAGTGATTGGACACCAGGGAGAGGTCTCATAGGGACCAAGGCTACATCCGGCTGACCGCTGGGAAGGTCGGGACACTTTTGGTCGAAATTGACTTTAGACTATACAAACCAGGTTTCCAAAGTGGAAAACTTTGATTCCGTCGGCCGGAATTGCCAGGAAGGTCGGGGGAGCCGTTTGACTTAGCTGTGATGGGACTCCAGGACGAGGTCTCATAGGGACGAAGGCTACATCCGGCTGACCCATGGGAAGTTCGGGATACTTTTGGTCGAAAATGACTTTAGACTGTACAAACCAGGTTGCCAAAGTGGAAAACTTGGATTCCGTTGGCCAGAATAGCCAGGAAGGTCGGAGGTAGCCATTTGACTTAGCAGTGATGGGACTCCAGGACGAGATCTCATAGGGACCATGGCTATATCCGGCTGACCGATTGGAAGGCCTGGATACTTTTGGTCGAAATTGACTTTAGACTAAACAATCCAGGTTTCCAAAGTGCAAAACTTGGATTCCGTCGGGCAGAATTGCCAGGAAGGTCGGGTGTAGCTATTTGACTTAGCAGTGATGGGACATCACGACGATGTCTCGTAGGGACGAAGGCTACATCCGGCTGACCCATGGGAAGTTCGGGATACTTTTGGTCGAAAATGACTTTAGACTATACGAACCAGGTTGCCAAAGTGTAAAACTTGGATTCCGTCGGCCAGAATTGCCAGGAAGGTCGGGGGCAGCCATTTGACTTAGCAGTGATGGGACTGCAGGACGATGTCTCATAGGGACCGAGGCTACATCCGGCTGACCGATGGGAAGGTCGGGATACTTTTGGTCGAAATTGTCTTTAGACTATACAATCCAGGTTTCCAAAGTGGAAAACTTGGATTCCGTCGGCCAGAATTCCCAGGAAGGTCGGGGTTATCCATTTGCCTTAGCAGTGACTGTACACCAGGGCGAGGTCTCATAGGGACCAAGGCCACATCCGGTTGACCGATGGGAAGGTCTGGATACTTTTGGTCGAAAATGACTTTAGACTATACAAACCAGGTTTCCAAAGTGGAAAACTTGCATTCCGTCGGCCAGCATTGCCAGGAAGTTCGGGGGTAGAAATTTGACTTAGCCGGGATGGGACTCCAGGACGATGTCTCATAGGGACCAAAGCTACAGCCGGCCGACCGATGGGAAGGTCGGGATACTTTTGGTCGAAATTGACTTTAGACTATAGAAATCAGGTTAACAAAGTGGAAAACTTGGATTCCGTCGGGCAGAATTGCCATGAAGGTCGGGGGTAGTCATTTGACTTAGCAGTGATTGGACACCAGGGCGAGGTCTCATAGGGACTAAGGCTACATCCGCCTGACCGATGGGAAGTACTGGATACTTTTAGTCGAAATTGACTTTATACTATACAAACCAGGTTTCCAAAGTGGAAAACTTGGATTCCGTCCGCCGGAATTGCCAGGAAGGTCGGGGGAGCCATTTGACTTAGCTGTGATGGGACTCCAGGATGAGGTCTCATAGGGACCAAGGCTACATCCGGCTGACCGATTGGAAGGTCGGGATACTATTGGTCGAAATTGACTTCAGACTATACAATCCAGGTATCCAAAGTGCAAAACTTGGATTCCGTCGGCAGAATTGCCAGGTAGGTCGGGGGTAGCAATTTGACTTAGCAGTGATGGGACTCCAGGACGATGTCTCATAGGGACGAAGGCTACATCCGACTGACCCATGGGAAGTTCGGGATACTTTTGGTCGAAATTGACTTTAGACTATTCAATCCAGGTTTCCAAAGTGGAAAACTTGGATTCCGTCGGGCAGAATTGCCAGAAAGGTCGGGGGTAGCCATTTGACTTAGCAGTGATGGGACTGCAGGGCGAGTTCTCATTGGGACCAAGGCTACATCCGGCTGACCGATGGGAAGGTCGGTATACTTTTGGTCGAAATTGACTTTAGACTATACAATCCCCGTTTCCACAGTGGAAAACTTGGACTCCGTCGGGCAGAATTGGCAGGAAGGTCTGGGGTAGTCATTTGAGTTAGCAGTGATGGGACTCCACGACGATGTATCATAGGGACGAAGGCTACATCCGGCTGACCGATGGGAAGGTCGGGATACTTTTGGTCGAAATTGACTTTAGACTATACAATCCAGGTTTCCAAAGTGGAAATCTTGGACTCCGTCGGGCAGAATGGGCAGGAAGGTCTGGGGTAGTCATTTGACTGAGCTGTAATGGGACTCCAGGACGAGGTCTCATAGGGACCAAGGCTACATCCGGCTGACCGATGGGAAGGCCAGGATACTTTTGGTCGAAAATGACTTTACACTATACAAACCAGGTTTTCAAAGTGGAAAACTTGGTTTCCGTCGGGCAGAATTGCCAGGAATATCGGGGGTAGCCATTTGACTTAGCAGTGATGGGACTCCAGGACGATGTCTCATAGGGACGAAGGCTACATCCGGCTGACCGATGGGAAGGTCGGGATACTTTTGGTCGAAATTGACTTTAGACTAAACAATCCAGGTTTCCAAAGTGGAAAACTTGGATTCCGTCGGCCAGAATTGCCAGGAAGGTCGGGTGTAGCCATTTGACTTAGCAGTGATTGGACACCAGGGCGAGGTCTCATAGGGACCAAGGCTACATCCGGCTGACCGAGGTGAAGTTCCGGATACATTTGGTCGAAATTGACTTAAGACTATACAATCCAGGTTTCCAAAGTGGAAAACTTGGATTCCGTCGGCCGGAATTGCCAGGAAGGTCGGGCGAAGCCATTTGACTTAGCAGTGATGGGACTCCAGGACGAGGTCTCATAGGGACCAAGGCTACATCCGGCTGATCGATGGTAAGGTCTGGATACTTTTGGTCGAAAATGACTTTAGACTATACAATCCAGGTTTCCAAAGTGCAAAACTTGGATACCGTCGGGCAGAATTGGCAGGAAGGTCGGGGGTAGTCATTTGACTTAGCAGTGATGGGACTCCAGGACGAGGTCTCAGGTTCCAAGGCTACATCCGGCTGACCGATGGGAAGTTCGGGATACTTTTGGTCGAAATTGACCTTAGACTATACAATCCAGGTTTCCAAAGTGCAAAACTTGGATTCCGTCGGGCAGAATTGCCAGGAAGGTCGGGTGTAGCCATTTGACTTAGCAGTGATGGGACTCCAGGACGATGTCTCGTAGGGACGAATGCTACATCCGGCTGACCGATGGGAAGGTCGGGATACTTTTGGTCGAAATTGACTTTAGACTATACAAACCAGGTTGCCAATGTGGAAAACTGGGATTCCGTCGGCCAGAATTGCCAGGAATGTCGGGGGAAGCCATTTTACTTAGAAGTGATTGGACACCAGGGAGAGGTCTCATAGGGACCAAGGCTACATCCGGCTGACCGCTGGGAAGGTCGGGATACTTTTGGTCGAAATTGACTTTAGACTATACAAACCAGGTTTCCAAAGTGGAAAACTTTGATTCCGTCGGCCGGAATTGCCAGGAAGGTCGGGGGAGCCGTTTGACTTAGCTGTGATGGGACTCCAGGACGAGGTCTCATAGGGACGAAGGCTACATCCGGCTGACCCATGGGAAGTTCGGGATACTTTTGGTCGAAAATGACTTTAGACTGTACAAACCAGGTTGCCAAAGTGGAAAACTTGGATTCCGTTGGCCAGAATAGCCAGGAAGGTAGGAGGTAGCCATTTGACTTAGCAGTGATGGGACTCCAGGACGAGATCTCATAGGGACCATGGCTACATCCGGCTGACCGATTGGAAGGCCTGGATACTTTTGGTCGAAATTGACTTTAGACTAAACAATCCAGGTTTCCAAAGTGCAAAACTTGGATTCCGTCGGGCAGAATTGCCAGGAAGGTCGGGTGTAGCTATTTGACTTAGCAGTGATGGGACATCACGACGATGTCTCGTAGGGACGAAGGCTACATCCGGCTGACCCATGGGAAGTTCGGGATACTTTTGGTCGAAAATGACTTTAGACTATACGAACCAGGTTGCCAAAGTGTAAAACTTGGATTCCGTCGGCCAGAATTGCCAGGAAGGTCGGGGGCAGCCATTTCACTTAGCAGTGATGGGACTGCAGGACGATGTCTCATAGGGACCGAGGCTACATCCGGCTGACCGATGGGAAGGTCGGGATACTTTTGGTCGAAATTGACTTTAGACTATACAATCCAGGTTTCCAAAGTGGAAAACTTGGATTCCGTCGGCCAGAATTCCCAGGAAGGTCGGGGTTATCCATTTGCCTTAGCAGTGACTGTACACCAGGGCGAGGTCTCATAGGGACCAAGGCCACATCCGGTTGACCGATGGGAAGGTCTGGATACTTTTGGTCGAAAATGACTTTAGACTATACAAACCAGGTTTCCAAAGTGGAAAACTTGCATTCCGTCGGCCAGCATTGCCAGGAAGGTCGGGGGTAGAAATTTGACTTAGCCGGGATGGGACTCCAGGACGATGTCTCATAGGGACCAAAGCTACAGCCGGCCGACCGATGGGAAGGTCGGGATACTTTTGGTCGAAATTGACTTTAGACTATAGAAATCAGGTTAACAAAGTGGAAAACTTGGATTCCGTCGGGCAGAATTGCCATGAAGGTCGGGGGTAGTCATTTGACTTAGCAGTGATTGGACACCAGGGCGAGGTCTCATAGGGACTAAGGCTACATCCGCCTGACCGATGGGAAGTACTGGATACTTTTAGTCGAAATTGACTTTATACTATACAAACCAGGTTTCCAAAGTGGAAAACTTGGATTCCGTCCGCCGGAATTGCCAGGAAGGTCGGGGGAGCCATTTGACTTAGCTGTGATGGGACTCCAGGATGAGGTCTCATAGGGACCAAGGCTACATCCGGCTGACCGATTGGAAGGTCGGGATACTATTGGTCGAAATTGACTTCAGACTATACAATCCAGGTATCCAAAGTGCAAAACTTGGATTCCGTCGGCAGAATTGCCAGGTAGGTCGGGGGTAGCAATTTGACTTAGCAGTGATGGGACTCCAGGACGATGTCTCATAGGGACGAAGGCTACATCCGACTGACCCATGGGAAGTTCGGGATACTTTTGGTCGAAATTGACTTTAGACTATTCAATCCAGGTTTCCAAAGTGGAAAACTTGGATTCCGTCGGGCAGAATTGCCAGAAAGGTCGGGGGTAGCCATTTGACTTAGCAGTGATGGGACTGCAGGGCGAGTTCTCATTGGGACCAAGGCTACATCCGGCTGACCGATGGGAAGGTCGGTATACTTTTGGTCGAAATTGACTTTAGACTATACAATCCCCGTTTCCACAGTGGAAAACTTGGACTCCGTCGGGCAGAATTGGCAGGAAGGTCTGGGGTAGTCATTTGAGTTAGCAGTGATGGGACTCCACGACGATGTATCATAGGGACGAAGGCTACATCCGGCTGACCGATGGGAAGGTCGGGATACTTTTGGTCGAAATTGACTTTAGACTATACAATCCAGGTTTCCAAAGTGGAAATCTTGGACTCCGTCGGGCAGAATGGGCAGGAAGGTCTGGGGTAGTCATTTGACTGAGCTGTAATGGGACTCCAGGACGAGGTCTCATAGGGACCAAGGCTACATCCGGCTGACCGATGGGAAGGCCAGGATACTTTTGGTCGAAAATGACTTTACACTATACAAACCAGGTTTTCAAAGTGGAAAACTTGGTTTCCGTCGGGCAGAATTGCCAGGAATATCGGGGGTAGCCATTTGACTTAGCAGTGATGGGACTCCAGGACGATGTCTCATAGGGACGAAGGCTACATCCGGCTGACCGATGGGAAGGTCGGGATACTTTTGGTCGAAATTGACTTTAGACTAAACAATCCAGGTTTCCAAAGTGGAAAACTTGGATTCCGTCGGCCAGAATTGCCAGGAAGGTCGGGTGTAGCCATTTGACTTAGCAGTGATTGGACACCAGGGCGAGGTCTCATAGGGACCAAGGCTACATCCGGCTGACCGAGGTGAAGTTCCGGATACATTTGGTCGAAATTGACTTAAGACTATACAATCCAGGTTTCCAAAGTGGAAAACTTGGATTCCGTCGGCCGGAATTGCCAGGAAGGTCGGGCGAAGCCATTTGACTTAGCAGTGATGGGACTCCAGGACGAGGTCTCATAGGGACCAAGGCTACATCCGGCTGATCGATGGTAAGGTCTGGATACTTTTGGTCGAAAATGACTTTAGACTATACAATCCAGGTTTCCAAAGTGCAAAACTTGGATACCGTCGGGCAGAATTGGCAGGAAGGTCGGGGGTAGTCATTTGACTTAGCAGTGATGGGACTCCAGGACGAGGTCTCAGGTTCCAAGGCTACATCCGGCTGACCGATGGGAAGTTCGGGATACTTTTGGTCGAAATTGACCTTAGACTATACAATCCAGGTTTCCAAAGTGCAAAACTTGGATTCCGTCGGGCAGAATTGCCAGGAAGGTCGGGTGTAGCCATTTGACTTAGCAGTGATGGGACTCCAGGACGATGTCTCGTAGGGACGAATGCTACATCCGGCTGACCGATGGGAAGGTCGGGATACTTTTGGTCGAAATTGACTTTAGACTATACAAACCAGGTTGCCAATGTGGAAAACTGGGATTCCGTCGGCCAGAATTGCCAGGAATGTCGGGGGAAGCCATTTTACTTAGAAGTGATTGGACACCAGGGAGAGGTCTCATAGGGACCAAGGCTACATCCGGCTGACCGCTGGGAAGGTCGGGATACTTTTGGTCGAAATTGACTTTAGACTATACAAACCAGGTTTCCAAAGTGGAAAACTTTGATTCCGTCGGCCGGAATTGCCAGGAAGGTCGGGGGAGCCGTTTGACTTAGCTGTGATGGGACTCCAGGACGAGGTCTCATAGGGACGAAGGCTACATCCGGCTGACCCATGGGAAGTTCGGGATACTTTTGGTCGAAAATGACTTTAGACTGTACAAACCAGGTTGCCAAAGTGGAAAACTTGGATTCCGTTGGCCAGAATAGCCAGGAAGGTAGGAGGTAGCCATTTGACTTAGCAGTGATGGGACTCCAGGACGAGATCTCATAGGGACCATGGCTACATCCGGCTGACCGATTGGAAGGCCTGGATACTTTTGGTCGAAATTGACTTTAGACTAAACAATCCAGGTTTCCAAAGTGCAAAACTTGGATTCCGTCGGGCAGAATTGCCAGGAAGGTCGGGTGTAGCTATTTGACTTAGCAGTGATGGGACATCACGACGATGTCTCGTAGGGACGAAGGCTACATCCGGCTGACCCATGGGAAGTTCGGGATACTTTTGGTCGAAAATGACTTTAGACTATACGAACCAGGTTGCCAAAGTGTAAAACTTGGATTCCGTCGGCCAGAATTGCCAGGAAGGTCGGGGGCAGCCATTTCACTTAGCAGTGATGGGACTGCAGGACGATGTCTCATAGGGACCGAGGCTACATCCGGCTGACCGATGGGAAGGTCGGGATACTTTTGGTCGAAATTGACTTTAGACTATACAATCCAGGTTTCCAAAGTGGAAAACTTGGATTCCGTCGGCCAGAATTCCCAGGAAGGTCGGGGTTATCCATTTGCCTTAGCAGTGACTGTACACCAGGGCGAGGTCTCATAGGGACCAAGGCCACATCCGGTTGTCCGATGGGAAGGTCTGGATACTTTTGGTCGAAAATGACTTTAGACTATACAAACCAGGTTTCCAAAGTGGAAAACTTGCATTCCGTCGGCCAGCATTGCCAGGAAGGTCGGGGGTAGAAATTTGACTTAGCCGGGATGGGACTCCAGGACGATGTCTCATAGGGACCAAAGCTACAGCCGGCCGACCGATGGGAAGGTCGGGATACTTTTGGTCGAAATTGACTTTAGACTATAGAAATCAGGTTAACAAAGTGGAAAACTTGGATTCCGTCGGGCAGAATTGCCATGAAGGTCGGGGGTAGTCATTTGACTTAGCAGTGATTGGACACCAGGGCGAGGTCTCATAGGGACTAAGGCTACATCCGCCTGACCGATGGGAAGTACTGGATACTTTTAGTCGAAATTGACTTTATACTATACAAACCAGGTTTCCAAAGTGGAAAACTTGGATTCCGTCCGCCGGAATTGCCAGGAAGGTCGGGGGAGCCATTTGACTTAGCTGTGATGGGACTCCAGGATGAGGTCTCATAGGGACCAAGGCTACATCCGGCTGACCGATTGGAAGGTCGGGATACTATTGGTCGAAATTGACTTCAGACTATACAATCCAGGTATCCAAAGTGCAAAACTTGGATTCCGTCGGCAGAATTGCCAGGTAGGTCGGGGGTAGCAATTTGACTTAGCAGTGATGGGACTCCAGGACGATGTCTCATAGGGACGAAGGCTACATCCGACTGACCCATGGGAAGTTCGGGATACTTTTGGTCGAAATTGACTTTAGACTATTCAATCCAGGTTTCCAAAGTGGAAAACTTGGATTCCGTCGGGCAGAATTGCCAGAAAGGTCGGGGGTAGCCATTTGACTTAGCAGTGATGGGACTGCAGGACGATGTCTCATAGGGACCGAGGCTACATCCGGCTGACCGATGGGAAGGTCGGGATACTTTTGGTCGAAATTGACTTTAGACTATACAGTCCAGGTTTCCAAAGTGGAAAACTTGGATTCCGTCGGCCAGAATTCCCAGGAAGGTCGGGGTTATCCATTTGCCTTAGCAGTGACTGGACACCAGGGCGAGGTCTCATAGGGACCAAGGCCACATCCGGTTGACCGATGGGAAGGTCTGGATACTTTTGGTCGAAAATGACTTTAGACTATACAAACCAGATTTCCAAAGTGGAAAACTTGGATTCCGTCGGCCAGAATTGCCAGGAAGGTCGGGGGTAGAAATTTCACTTAGCCGGGATGGGACTCCTGGACGAGGTCTCATATGGTCCAAGGCTACATCCGGCTGACCGATGGGAAGGTCTGGATACTTTTGGTCGAAAATGACTTTAGACTATACAAACCAGGTTTCCAAAGTGGAAAACTTGAATTAAGTCAGGCAGAATTGCCATGAAGGTCGGGAGTAGTCATTTGACATAGCTGTGATGGGACTCCTGGACGAGGTCTCATAGGGACCAAGGTTAAATCCGGCTGACCGATGGGAAGGTTGGGATACTTTTGGTCGAAACTGACTTTAGACTATACAATCCAGGTTTCCAAAGTGGAAAACTTGGATTCCGTCGGGCAGAATTGCCATGAAGGTCGGGGGTAGTCATTTGACTTAGCAGTGATTGGACACCAGGGCGAGGTCTCACAGGGACCAAGGCTTCATCCGGCTGACCGATGGGAAGGTCTGGATACTTTTGGTCGAAAATGACTTTAGACTATACAAACCAGGTTTCCAAAGTGGAAAACTTGAATTAAGTCGGGCAGAATTGCCATGAAGGTCGGGAGTAGTCATTTGACATAGCTGTGATGGGACTCCTGGACGAGGTCTCATAGGGACCAAGGCTACATCCGGCTGACCGATGGGAAGGCCTGGATACTTTTGGTCGAAATTTACTTTAGACTATCGAAATCAGGTTATCAAAGTGGAAAACTTGGATTCCGTCGGGCAGAGTAGCCAGGAATGTCGGGGGTAGCTGCCATTTGACATATCTGTGATGGGACTCCTGGACGAGGTCTCATAGGGATCAAGGCTACATCCGGCTGACCGATGGGAAAGTCGGGATTCTTTTGGACAAAATTGACTTTAGACTATACGATCCAGGTTTCCAAAGTGGAAAACATGGATTCCGTCGGGCAGAATTGCCAGGAAGGTCGGGGGTAGTCATTTGACTTAGCAGTGATTGGACACCAGGGCGAGGTCTCATAGGGACCAAGGCTACGTCCGGCTGACCGATGGGAAGGTCGGGATACTTTTGGTCGAAATTGACTTTAGACTATACAGTCCAGGTTTCCAAAGTGGAAAACTTGGATTCCGTCGGCCAGAATTCCCAGGAAGGTCGGGGTTATCCATTTGCCTTAGCAGTGACTGGACACCAGGGCGAGGTCTCATAGGGACCAAGGCCACATCCGGTTGACCGATGGGAAGGTCTGGATACTTTTGGTCGAAAATGACTTTAGACTATACAAACCAGGTTTCCAAAGTGGAAAACTTGAATTAAGTCGGGCAGAATTGCCATGAAGGTCGGGAGTAGTCATTTGACATAGCTGTGATGGGACTCCTGGACGAGGTCTCATAGGGACCAAGGTTAAATCCGGCTGACCGATGGGAAGGTTGGGATTCTTTTGGTCGAAATTGACTTTAGACTATACAATCCAGGTTTCCAAAGTGGAAAACTTGGATTCCGTCGGCCGGAATTGCCAGGAAGGTCGAGGGAGCCATTTGACTTAGCTGTGATGGGACTCCAGGACGAGGTCTCATAGGGACCAAAGCTACATCCGGCTGACCGATGGGAAGGGCGGGATACTTTTGGTCGAAATTGACTTTAGGCTATACAAACCAGGTTTCCAAAGTGGAGAACTTGGATTCCGTCGGCCGGCATTGCCAGGAAGGTCGGGGGTAGTCATTTGACTTAGCAGTGATTGGACACCAGGGCGAGGTCTCATAGGGACCAAGGCTACATCCGGCTGACCGATGGGAAGGTCGGGATACTTTTGGTCGAAATTGACTTTAGATTATACAAACCAGGATTCCAAAGTGGAAAACTTTGATTCCGTCGGGCAGAATTGCCAGGAAGGTCGGGGGTAGCCATTTGACTTAGCAGTGATTGGACACCAGGGCGAGTTCTCATTGGGACCAAGGGTACATCCGGCTGACGGATGGGAGGGTCGGGATACTTTTGGTCGAAATTGACTTTAGACTATACAATCCGGGTTTCCAAAGTGGAAAACTTGGATTCCGTCGGCCAGAATTGCCAGGAAGGTCGGGGGTAGCCATTTGACTTAGCAGTGATTAGACACCACGGCTATGTCTCATAGGGACAAAGGGTACATCCGGCTCTCCGATGGGAAGGTCTGGATACTTTTGGTCGAAAATGACTTTAGACTATACAAACCAGGTTGCCAAAGTGGAGAACTTGGATTCCGTCGGAGCAGAATTGCCAGGAAGGTCGGGGGTAGCCACTTGACTTAGCAGTGATGGAACTCCAGGACGAGGTCTCACGGGTTCCAAGGCTACATCCGGCTGACCGATGGGAAGGTCGGGATACTTTTGGTCGAAATTGACTTTAGACTATACAATCCAGGTTTCCAAAGTGGAAATCTTGGACTCCGTCGGGCAGAATGGGCAGGAAGGTCTGGGGTAGTCATTTGACTGAGCTGTAATGGGACTCCAGGACGAGGTCTCATAGGGACCAAGGCTACATCCGGCTGACCGATGGGAAGGCCAGGATACTTTTGGTCGAAAATGACTTTACACTATACAAACCAGGTTTTCAAAGTGGAAAACTTGGTTTCCGTCGGGCAGAATTGCCAGGAATATCGGGGGTAGCCATTTGACTTAGCAGTGATGGGACTCCATGACGATGTCTCATAGGGACGAAGGCTACATCCGGCTGACCGATGGGAAGGTCGGGATACTTTTGGTCGAAATTGACTTTAGACTAAACAATCCAGGTTTCCAGAGTGGAAAACTTGGATTCCGTCGGCCAGAATTGCCAGGAAGGTCGGGTGTAGCCATTTGACTTAGCAGTGATTGGACACCAGGGCGAGGTCTCATAGGGACCAAGGCTACATCCGGCTGACCGAGGTGAAGTTCCGGATACATTTGGTCGAAATTGACTTTATACTATACAATCCAGGTTTCCAAAGTGGAAAACATGGATTCCGTCGGCCGGAATTGCCAGGAAGGTCGGGCGAAGCCATTTGACTTAGCAGTGATGGGACTCCAGGACGAGGTCTCATAGGGACCAAGGCTACATCCGGCTGATCGATGGTAAGGTCTGGATACTTTTGGTCGAAAATGACTTTAGACTATACAATCCAGGTTTCCAAAGTGCAAAACTTGGATACCGTCGGGCAGAATTGGCAGGAAGGTCGGGGGTAGTCATTTGACTTAGCAGTGATGGGACTCCAGGACGAGGTCTCAGGTTCCAAGGCTACATCCGGCTGACCGATGGGAAGTTCGGGATACTTTTGGTCGAAATTGACCTTAGACTATACAATCCAGGTTTCCAAAGTGCAAAACTTGGATTCCGTCGGGCAGAATTGCCAGGAAGGTCGGGTGTAGCCATTTGACTTAGCAGTGATGGGACTCCAGGACGATGTCTCGTAGGGACGAATGCTACATCCGGCTGACCGATGGGAAGGTCGGGATACTTTTGGTCGAAATTGACTTTAGACTATACAAACCAGGTTGCCAATGTGGAAAACTGGGATTCCGTCGGCCAGAATTGCCAGGAATGTCGGGGGAAGCCATTTTACTTAGAAGTGATTGGACACCAGGGAGAGGTCTCATAGGGACCAAGGCTACATCCGGCTGACCGCTGGGAAGGTCGGGATACTTTTGGTCGAAATTGACTTTAGACTATACAAACCAGGTTTCCAAAGTGGAAAACTTTGATTCCGTCGGCCGGAATTGCCAGGAAGGTCGGGGGAGCCGTTTGACTTAGCTGTGATGGGACTCCAGGACGAGGTCTCATAGGGACGAAGGCTACATCCGGCTGACCCATGGGAAGTTCGGGATACTTTTGGTCGAAAATGACTTTAGACTGTACAAACCAGGTTGCCAAAGTGGAAAACTTGGATTCCGTTGGCCAGAATAGCCAGGAAGGTAGGAGGTAGCCATTTGACTTAGCAGTGATGGCACTCCAGGACGAGATCTCATAGGGACCATGGCTACATCCGGCTGACCGATTGGAAGGCCTGGATACTTTTGGTCGAAATTGACTTTAGACTAAACAATCCAGGTTTCCAAAGTGCAAAACTTGGATTCCGTCGGGCAGAATTGCCAGGAAGGTCGGGTGTAGCTATTTGACTTAGCAGTGATGGGACATCACGACGATGTCTCGTAGGGACGAAGGCTACATCCGGCTGACCCATGGGAAGTTCGGGATACTTTTGGTCGAAAATGACTTTAGACTATACGAACCAGGTTGCCAAAGTGTAAAACTTGGATTCCGTCGGCCAGAATTGCCAGGAAGGTCGGGGGCAGCCATTTGACTTAGCAGTGATGGGACTGCAGGACGATGTCTCATAGGGACCGAGGCTACATCCGGCTGACCGATGGGAAGGTCGGGATACTTTTGGTCGAAATTGACTTTAGACTATACAATCCAGGTTTCCAAAGTGGAAAACTTGGATTCCGTCGGCCAGAATTCCCAGGAAGGTCGGGGTTATCCATTTGCCTTAGCAGTGACTGTACACCAGGGCGAGGTCTCATAGGGACCAAGGCCACATCCGGTTGACCGATGGGAAGGTCTGGATACTTTTGGTCGAAAATGACTTTAGACTATACAAACCAGGTTTCCAAAGTGGAAAACTTGCATTCCGTCGGCCAGCATTGCCAGGAAGGTCGGGGGTAGAAATTTGACTTAGCCGGGATGGGACTCCAGGACGATGTCTCATAGGGACCAAAGCTACAGCCGGCCGACCGATGGGAAGGTCGGGATACTTTTGGTCGAAATTGACTTTAGACTATAGAAATCAGGTTAACAAAGTGGAAAACTTGGATTCCGTCGGGCAGAGTAGCCAGGTATGTCGGGGGTAGCTGCCATTTGACATAGCTGTGATGGGACTCCTGAACGACGTCTCATAGGGACCAAGGCTACATCCTGCTGACCGATGGGAAGGTCGGGATACTGTTAGTCGAAATTGACCTTAGACTATACTATCCAGGTTTCCAAAGTGGAAAACTTGGATTCCGTCGGGCAGAATTGCCATGAAGGTCGGGGGTAGTCATTTGACTTAGCAGTGATTGGACACCAGGGCGAGGTCTCATAGGGACTAAGGCTACATCCGCCTGACCGATGGGAAGTACTGGATACTTTTAGTCGAAATTGACTTTATACTATACAAACCAGGTTTCCAAAGTGGAAAACTTGGATTCCGTCCGCCGGAATTGCCAGGAAGGTCGGGGGAGCCATTTGACTTAGCTGTGATGGGACTCCAGGATGAGGTCTCATAGGGACCAAGGCTACATCCGGCTGACCGATTGGAAGGTCGGGATACTATTGGTCGAAATTGACTTCAGACTATACAATCCAGGTATCCAAAGTGCAAAACTTGGATTCCGTCGGCAGAATTGCCAGGTAGGTCGGGGGTAGCAATTTGACTTAGCAGTGATGGGACTCCAGGACGATGTCTCATAGGGACGAAGGCTACATCCGACTGACCCATGGGAAGTTCGGGATACTTTTGGTCGAAATTGACTTTGGACTATTCAATCCAGGTTTCCAAAGTGGAAAACTTGGATTCCGTCGGGCAGAATTGCCAGAAAGGTCGGGGGTAGCCATTTGACTTAGCAGTGATGGGACTGCAGGACGATGTCTCATAGGGACCGAGGCTACATCCGGCTGACCGATGGGAAGGTCGGGATACTTTTGGTCGAAAATGACTTTAGACTATACAAACCAGATTTCCAAAGTGGAAAACTTGGATTCCGTCGGCCAGAATTGCCAGGAAGGTCGGGGGTAGTCATTTGACATAGCTGTGATGGGACTCCTGGACGAGGTCTCATAGGGACCAAGGTTAAATCCGGCTGACCGATGGGAAGGTTGGGATACTTTTGGTCGAAACTGACTTTAGACTATACAATCCAGGTTTCCAAAGTGGAAAACTTGGATTCCGTCGGGCAGAATTGCCATGAAGGTCGGGGGTAGTCATTTGACTTAGCAGTGATTGGACACCAGGGCGAGGTCTCACAGGGACCAAGGCTTCATCCGGCTGACCGATGGGAAGGTCTGGATACTTTTGGTCGAAAATGACTTTAGACTATACAAACCAGGTTTCCAAAGTGGAAAACTTGAATTAAGTCGGGCAGAATTGCCATGAAGGTCGGGAGTAGTCATTTGACATAGCTGTGATGGGACTCCTGGACGAGGTCTCATAGGGACCAAAGCTACATCCGGCTGACCGATGGGAAGGGCGGGATACTTTTGGTCGAAATTGACTTTAGGCTATACAAACCAGGTTTCCAAAGTGGAGAACTTGGATTCCGTCGGCCGGAATTGCCAGGAAGGTCGGGGGTAGTCATTTGACTTAGCAGTGATTGGACACCAGGGCGAGGTCTCATAGGGACCAAGGCTACATCCGGCTGACCGATGGGAAGGTCGGGATACTTTTGGTCGAAATTGACTTTAGACTATACAAACCAGGATTCCAAAGTGGAAAACTTTGATTCCGTCGGGCAGAATTGCCAGGAAGGTCGGGGGTAGCCATTTGACTTAGCAGTGATTGGACACCAGGGCGAGTTCTCATTGGGACCAAGGCTACATCCGGCTGACGGATGGGAGGGTCGGGATACTTTTGGTCGAAATTGACTTTAGACTATACAATCCGGGTTTCCAAAGTGGAAAACTTGGATTCCGTCGGCCAGAATTGCCAGGAAGGTCGGGGGTAGCCATTTGACTTAGCAGTGATTAGACACCACGGCTATGTCTCATAGGGACAAAGGGTACATCCGGCTCTCCGATGGGAAGGTCTGGATACTTTTGGTCGAAAATGACATTAGACTATACAAACCAGGTTGCCAAAGTGGAGAACTTGGATTCCGTCGGAGCAGAATTGCCAGGAAGGTCGGGGGTAGCCACTTGACTTAGCAGTGATGGAACTCCAGGACGAGGTCTCACGGGTTCCAAGGCTACATCCGGCTGTCCGATGGGAAGGTCGGGATACTTTTGGCCGAAATTGACTTTAGACTATACAATCCAGGTTTCCAAAGTGCAAAACTTGCATTCCGTCGGAGCAGAATTGCCAGGAAGGTCGGGGGTAGTCATTTGACTTAGCAGTGATGGGACTCCAGGACGAGGTCTCACAGGTTCCAAGGCTACATCCGGCTGTCCGATGGGAAGGTCGGGATACTTTTGTTCGAAATTGACTTTAGACTATACAATCCAGGTTTCCAAAGTGCAAAACTTGGATTCCGTCGGGCAGAATTGCCAGGAAGGTCGGGGGTAGCCATTTGACTTAGCAGTGATGGGACTCCAGGACGACGTCTCATAGGTTCCAAGGCTACATCCGGCTGACCGATGGGAAGGTCGGGATACTTTTGGTCGAAATTGACTTTAGACAATAGAAATCAGGTTTCCAAAGTGGAAAACTTGGATTCCGTCGGGCAGAGTAGCCAGGAATGTCGGGGGTAGCTGCCATTTGACATAGCAGTGATGGGACTCAAGGACGAGGTCTAATAGCGCCCAAGGCTACATCCAGCTGACCGATGGGAAGATCGGTATACTTTTGGTCGAAAATGACTTTAGACTATACAAACCAGGTTGCCAAAGTGGAAAACATGGATACCGCCGAGCAGAATTGCCAGGAAGGTCGGGGGTAGCCATTTTACTTAGCAGTGATTGGACTCCAGGGCGAGGTCACATAGGTTCCAAGGCTACATCCGGCTGACCGATGGGAAGGTCGGTATACTTTTGGTCGAAATTGACTTTAGACTATACAATCCCCGTTTCCACAGTGGAAAACTTGGACTCCGTCGGGCAGAATTGGCAGGAAGGTCTGGGGTAGTCATTTGAGTTAGCAGTGATGGGACTCCACGACGATGTATCATAGGGACGAAGGCTACATCCGGCTGACCGATGGGAAGGTCGGGATACTTTTGGTCGAAATTGACTTTAGACTATACAATCCAGGTTTCCGAAGTGGAAAACTTGGACTCCGTCGGGCAGAATTGGCAGGAAGGTCTGGGGTAGTCATTTGACTTAGCAGTGATGGGACTCCTGCACGAGGTCTCATAGGGACCAAGGCTACATCCAGCTGACCGATGGGAAGTTCGGGATACTTTTTGTCGAAATTGACTTTACACTATACAATCCAGGTTTCCAAAGTGCATAACTTGGATTCCGTCGGGCAGAATTGCCAGGAAGGTCGAGGGTAGCCATTTGGCTTAGCAGTGATAGGACTCCACGACGATGTCTCATAGGGACGAAGGCTACATCCGGCTGACCGATGGGAAGGTCGGTATACTTTTGGTCGAAATTGACTTTACACTATACAATCCAGGTTTCCAAAGTGCAAAACTTGGATTCCGTCGGGCAGTATTGCCAGGAAGGTCGGGGGTAGTCATTTGATTTAGCAGTGATGGGACTCCAGGACGAGGTCTCATAGGTTCCAAGGCTACATCCGGCTGACCGATGGGAAGTTAGGGATACTTTTGGTCGAAATTGACTTTAGACTATACAAACCAGGTTTCCAAAGTGCATAACTTGGATTCCGTCGGGCAGAATTGCCAGGAAGGTCGAGGGTAGCCATTTGACTTTGCAGTGATGGGACTCCACGACGATGTCTCATAGGGACGAAGGCTACATCCGGCTGACCGATGGGAAGGTCGGTATACTTTTGGTCGAAATTGACTTTAGACTATACAATCCAGGTTTCCGAAGTGGAAAACTTGGACTCCGTCGGGCAGAATTGGCAGGAAGGTCTGGGGTAGTCATTTGACTTAGCAGTGATGGGACTCCTGCACGAGGTCTCATAGGTTCCAAGGCTACATACGGCTGACCGATGGGAAGTACGGGATACTTTTAGTCGAAATTGACTTTAGACTATACAAACCAGGTTGCCAAAGTGGAAAACTTGGATTCCGTCGCACAGAATTGCCAGGAAGGTCGGGGGTAGCCATTTGATTTCGCAGTGACGGGACTCCAGGACGACGTCTCATAGGTTCCAAGGCTACATCCGGCTGACCGATGGGAAGTACGGGATACTTTTGGTCGAAATTGACTTTAGACTATACAATCCAGGTTTCCAAAGTGCATAACTTGGATTCCGTCGGGCAGAATTGCCAGGAAGGTCGGGGGAAGCCATTTGACTTAGCTGTGATGGGACTCCAGGACGAGGTCTCTTAGGGACCAAGGCTACATCCAGCTGACCGATGGGAAGTTCGGGATACTTTTGGTCGAAATTGACTTTACACTATACAATCCAGGTTTCCAAAGTGCAAAACTTGGATTCCCTCGGGCAGAATTGCCAGGAAGGTCGGGGGTAGTCATTTGACTTAGCAGTGATGGAACTCCAGGACGAGGTCTCATTGTTACCAAGGCTACATCCGGCTGACCGATGGGAAGGTCGGGATACTTTTGGCCGAAATTGACTTTAGACTATACAATCCAGGTTTCCAAAGTGCAAGACTTGCATTCCGTCGGAGCAGAATTGCCAGGAAGGTCGGGGGTAGTTATTTGACTTAGCAGTGATGGGACTCCAGGACGAGGTCTCACAGGTTCCAAGGCTACATCCGGCTGTCCGATGGGAAGGTCAGGATACTTTTGTTCGAAATTGACTTTAGACTATACAATCCAGGTTTCCAAAGTGCAAAACTTGGATTCCGTCAGGCAGAATTGCCAGAAAGGTCGGAGGTAGCCATTTGACTTAGCAGTGATGGCACTCGAGGACGATGTCTCATAGGGACGAAGGCTACGTCCGGCTGACCGATGGGAAGGTAGGGATACTTTTGGTCGAAATTGACTGTAGACTATACAATCCAGGTTTCCAAAGTGGAAGACTTGGATTCCGTCGGCCAGAATTACCAGGAAGGTCGGGGGAAGCCATTTGACTTAACAGTGATTGGACACCAGGGAGAGGTCTCATAGGGACCAAGGCTACATCCGGCTGACCGATGGGAAGGTCGGGATACTTTTGGTCGAAACTGACTTTAGACTATACAAACCAGGTTTTCAAAGTGGAAATCTTGGATTCCGTCGGCCAGAATTGCCAGGAAGGTCGGGGGAAGCCATTTGACTTAGCAGTGATTGCACACCAGGGAGAGGTCTCATTGGGACCAAGGCTACATCCGGCTGACCGATGGGAAGGTCGGGGATACTTTTGGTCGAAAATGACTGTAGACTATACAAACCAGGTTTCCATAGTGGAAAACTTGGATTCCGTCGGCCGGAATTGCCAGGAAGGTCGGGGGTAGCCATTTGACTTAGCATTGATGGGACTCCAGGACCACGTCTCATAGGGACGGAGGCTACATCCGGCTGACCGATGAGAAGGTCGGGATACTTTTGGTCCAAATCGACTTTAGACTATACAAACCAGGTTTCCAAAGTGGAAAATTTGGACTCCGTCCAGCAGAATTGCCAGGACGGTCGGGGGTAGTCACTTGAATTAGCAGTGATGGTACTCCAGGAAGAGGTCTCATAGGTGCCAAGGCTACATCCGGCTGAGCGATGGGAAGGTCTGGATACTTTTGGTCGCAAATGACTTTAGACTATACAAACCAGGTTTCCAAGGTGAAAAACTTGGATTCCGTCGGCCGGAATTGCCAGGAAGGTCGGGGGAGCCATTTGACTTAGCTGTGATGGGACTCCAGGACGAGGTCTCATAGGGACCAAGGCTACATGCGGCTGACCGATGGGAAGGCCTGGATACTTTTGGTCGAAAATGACTTTAGACTATACAAACCAGGTTGCCAAAGTGGAAAACTTCGATTCCGTCGGGCAGAATTGCCAGGAAGGTCGGGGGTAGCAATTTGTCTTAGCAGTGATTGGACTGCAGGGCGAGGTCTCATAGGGACCAAGGCTACATCCGGCTGCCGGATGGGATGGTCGGGATACTTTTCGTCGAAATAGACTTTAGACTATACAATCCAGGTTCGCAAAGTGGAAAACTTGGACTCCGTCGGGCAGAATTGCCAGGAAGGTCGGGGGAAGCCATTTGACTTAGCAGTGATAGCACTCCAGGACGAGGACTCATAGGGACCAAGGCTACATCGGGCTGACCGATGGGAAGGTCGGGATACTTTTGGTGGAAAATGACTTTAGACTATACAAACCAGGTTGCCAAAGTAGAAAACTTGGATTCCGTCGGGCAGAATTGCCAGGAAGGTCGGGGGTAGTCATTTGACTCAGCAGTGATTGGACACCAGGGCGAGGTCTCATAGGGACCAAGGCTACATCCGGCTGACCGATGGGAAGATCGGTATACTTTTGGTCGAAAATGACTTTAGACTATACAAACCAGGTTGCCAAAGTGGAAAACATGGATACCGTCGAGCAGAATTGCCAGGAAGGTCGGGGGAAGCCATTTGACTTAGCAGTGATTGGACACCGGGGAGAGGTCTCATAGGGACCAAGGCTACATCCGGCTGACCGATGCGAAGGTCTGGATACTTTGGGTCGAAAAGGACTTTAGACTGTACAAACCAGGTGGCCAAAGTGGAAAACTTCGATTCCGTTCGGGCGGAATTGCCAGGAAGGTCGGGGGTAGTCATTTGACTTAGCTGTAATGGGATTCCAGGACGAGGTCTCATAAGGACCAAGGCTACATCCGGCTGACCGATGGGAAGGTCGGGATACTTTTGGCCGAAATTGACTTTAGACTATACAATCCAGGTTTCCAAAGTGCAAAACTTGGATTCCGTCGGCAGAATTGCCAGGTACGTCGGGGGAGCCATTTGACTTAGCAGTGATGGGACTCCAGGACGATGTCTCATAGGGACGAAGGCTACATCCGGCTGACCGATGGGAAGGTCTGGATACTTTTGGTCGAAAATGACTTTAGACTATACAAACCAGGTTTCCAAAGTGCAAAACTTGGATTCCGTCGGGCAGAATTGCCAGAAAGGTCGGAGGTAGCCATTTGACTTAGCAGTGATGGCACTCGAGGACGATGTCTCATAGGGACGAAGGCTACGTCCGGCTGACCGATGGGAAGGTACGGATACTTTTGGTCGAAATTGACTGTAGACTATACAATCCAGGTTTCCAAAGTGGAAGACTTGGATTCCGTCGGCCAGAATTACCAGGAAGGTCGGGGGAAGCCATTTGACTTAACAGTGATTGGACACCAGGGAGAGGTCTCATAGGGACCAAGGCTACATCCGGCTGACCGATGGGAAGGTCGGGATACTTTTGGTCGAAAATGACTGTAGACTATACAAACCAGGTTTCCATAGTGGAAAACTTGGATTCCGTCGGCCGGAATTGCCAGGAAGGTCGGGGGAGCCATTTGACTTAGCTGTGATGGGACTCCAGGACGAGGTCTCATAGGGACCAAGGCTACATGCGGCTGACCGATGGGAAGGCCTGGATACTTTTGGTCGAAAATGACTCTAGACTATACAAACAGGTTGCCAAAGTGGAAAACTTGGATTCCGTCGGGCAGAATTGCCAGGAAGGTCGGGGGTAGCAATTTGTCTTAGCAGTGATTGGACTGCAGGGCGATGTCTCATAGGGACCAAGGCTACATCCGGCTGCCGGATGGGATGGTCGGGATACTTTTCGTCGAAATAGACTTTAGACTATACAATCCAGGTTCGCAAAGTGGAAAACTTGGACTCCGTCGGGCAGAATTGCCAGGAAGGTCGGGGGAAGCCATTTGACTTAGCAGTGATAGCACTCCAGGACGAGGACTCATAGGGACCAAGGCTACATCGGGCTGACCGATGGGAAGGTCGGGATACTTTTGGTGGAAAATGACTTTAGACTATATAAACCAGGTTGCCAAAGTAGAAAACTTGGATTCCGTCGGGCAGAATTGCCAGGAAGGTCGGGGGAAGCCATTTGACTTAGCAGTGATTGGTCACCGGGGAGAGGTCTCATAGGGACCAAGGCTACATCCGGCTGACCGATGCGAAGGTCTGGATACTTTGGGTCGAGAAGGACTTTAGACTGTACAAACCAGGTGGCCAAAGTGGAAAACTTCGATTCCGTTCGGGCGGAATTGCCAGGAAGGTCGGGGGTAGTCATTTGACTTAGCTGTAATGGGATTCCAGGACGAGGTCTCATAAGGACCAAGGCTACATCCGGCTGACCGATGGGAAGGTCGGGATACTTTTGGCCGAAATTGACTTTAGACTATACAATCCAGGTTTCCAAAGTGCAAAACTTGGATTCCGTCGGCAGAATTGCCAGGTACGTCGGGGGAGCCATTTGACTTAGCAGTGATGGGACTCCAGGACGATGTCTCATAGGGACGAAGGCTACATCCGGCTGACCGATGGGCAGGTCTGGATACTTTTGGTCGAAAATGACTTAAGACTATACAAACCAGGTTGCCAAAGTGGAAAACATGGATTCCGTCGGGCAGAATTGACAGGAAGGTCGGGGGTAGCCATTTGACTTAGCAGTGATGGGACTCAAGAACGATGTCTCATAGGGACGAAGGCTACATCCGGCTGACCGATGGGAAGGTCGGGATACTTTTGGTCGAAATTGACTTTAGACTATAGAAACCAGGTTTCCAAAGTGCAAAACTTGGATTCCGTCGGCAGAATTGCCAGGTAGGTCGGGGGTAGCCATTTGACTTAGCAGCGATGGGACTCCAGGACGATGTCTCATAGGGACCAAGGATACATCCGGCTGACCGATGGGCAGGTCTGGATACTTTTGGTCGAAAATGACTTTAGACTATACAAACCAGGTTGCCAAAGTGGAAAACATGGATTCCGTCGGGCAGAATTGCCAGGAAGGTCGGGGGTAGCCATTTGACTTAGCAGTGATGGGACTCCAGAACGATGTCTCATAGGGACGAAGGCTACATCCGGCTGACCGATGGGAAGGTCGGGATACTTTTGGTCGAAATTGACTTTAGACTATACAATCCTGGTTTCCAAAGTGGAAAACTTGGACTCCGTCGGGCAGAATTGCCAGGAAGGTCGGGGGAGCCATTTGACTTAGCTGTGATGGGACTCCAGGACGAGGTCTCATTGGGACCACGGCTACATCCGGCTGACCGATGGGAAGGTCGGTAAACTTTTGGTCGAAATTGACTTTAGACTATAGAAATCAGGTTTTCAAAGTGGAAAACTTGGATTCCGTCGGGCAGAGTAGCCAGGAATGTGGGGGGTAGCTGCCACTTGACATAGCTGTGATGGGACATCAGGACGATCTCATAGGGACGAAGGCTACATCCGGCTGACCGATGGGAAGGTCTGGATACTTTTAGTCGAAATAGACTTTAGACTATACAATCCAGGTTCCCAAAGTGGAAAACTTGGACTCCGTCGGGCAGAATTGCCAGGAAGGTCGGGGGAAGCCATTTGACTTAGCAGTGATAGCACTCCAGGACGAGGTCTCATAGGGACCAAGGCTACATCCGGCTGACCGATGGGAAGGTCGGGATACTTTTGGTCGAAAATGACTGTAGACTATACAAACCAGGTTTCCAAAGTGGAAAACTTGGATTCCGTCGGCCGGAATTGCCAGGAAGGTCGGGGGTAGCCATTTGACTTAGCATTGATGGGACTCCAGGACCATGTCTCATAGGGACGGAGGCTACATCCGGCTGACCGATGGGAAGGTCGGGATACTTTTGGTCCAAATCGACTTTAGACTATACAAACTAGGTTTCCAAAGTGGAAAAGTTGGACTCCGTCCGGCAGAATTGCCAGGACGGTCGGGGGTAGTCACTTGAATTAGCAGTGATGGTACTCCAGGAAGAGGTCTCATAGGTGCCAAGGCTACATCCGGCTGAGCGATGGGAAGGTCGGGATACTTTTGGTCGCAAATGACTTTAGACTATACAAACCAGGTTTTCAAAGTGGAAAACTTGGATTCCGTCGGCCAAAATTGACAGGAAGGTCGGGGGAAGCCATTCGACTTAGCAGTGATTGGACACCAGGGAGAGGTCTCATAGGGACCAAGGCTACATCCGGCTGACCGATGGGAGGGTCGGGATACTTTTGGTCGAAAGTGACTTTAGACTATACAAACCAGGTTTCGAAAGTGGAAAACTTGGATTCCGTCGGCCGGAATTGCCAGGAAGGTCGGGGGTAGCCATTTGACTTAGCATTGATGGGACTCCAGGACCATGTCTCATAGGGACGGAGCCGACATCCGGCTGACCGATGGGAAGGTCGGGATACTTTTGGTCCAAATCGACTTTAGACTATACAAACCAGGTTTCCAAAGTGGAAAAGTTGGACTCCGTCCGGCAGAATTGCCAGGACGGTCGGGGGTAGTCACTTGAATTAGCAGTGATGGTACTCCAGGAAGAGGTCTCATAGGTGCCAAGGCTACATCCGGCTGAGCGATGGGAAGGTCGGGATACTTTTGGTCGCAAATGACTTTAGACTATACAAACCAGGTTTTCAAAGTGGAAAACTTGGATTCCGTCGGCCAAAATTGCCAGGAAGGTCGGGGGAAGCCATTCGACTTAGCAGTGATTGGACACCAGGGAGAGGTCTCATAGGGACCAAGGCTACATCCGGCTCACCGATGGGAGGGTCGGGATACTTTTGGTCGAAAGTGACTTTAGACTATACAAACCAGGTTTCGAAAGTGGAAAACTTCGATTCCGTTGGGCAGAATGGCCAGGAAGGTCGGGGGTAGCCATTTGACTTAGCAGTGATGGGATTCCAGGACGATGTCTCATAGGGACGAATGCTACATCCGGCTGACCGATGGAAAGGTCGGGATACTTTTGGTCGAAATTGACTTTAGACTATACAATCCAGGTTTCCAAAGTGAAAAACTTGGATTCCGTCGGCCGGAATTGCCTGGAAGGTCGGGGGAGCCATTTGACTTAGCTGTGATGGGACTCCAGGACGAGATCTCACAGGGACCAAGGCTACATCCGGCGGACCGATGTGAAGGTCTGAATACTATTGGTCGAAATAGACTTTAGACTATGCAATCCAGGTTCCCAAAGTGGAAAACTTGGACTCCGTCGGGCAGAATTGCCAGGAAGGTCGGGGGTAGTCATTTGACTCAGCAGTGATAGCACTCCAGGACGAGGACTCATAGGGACCAAGGCTACATCCGGCTGACGGATGGGTGGGTCGGGATACTTTTGGTCGAAATTGACTTTAGACTATACAATCCAGGTTTCCAAAGTGCAAAACTTGGATTCCGTCGGGCAGAATTGCCAGGAAGGTCGGGGGTAGTCATTTGACTCAGCAGTGATTGGACACCAGGGCGAGGTCTCACAGGGACCAAGGCTACATCCGGCTGACCGATGGGAAGGTCGGGATACTTTTGGTCGAAATTGACTTTAGACTATACAATCCAGGTTTCCAAAGTGCAAAACTTGGATTCCGTCGGGCAGAATTGCCAGGAAGGTCGGGGGTAGCCATTAGACTTAGCAGTGATGGGACTCCAGGTCGAGATCTCACAGGGACCAAGGATACATCCGGCTGACCGATGGGAAGGTCGGGATACTTTTGGTCGAAAATGACTTTAGACTATACAAACCAGGTTTCCAAAGTGGAAAACGTGCATTCCGTCGGCCAGAATTGCCAGGAAGGTCTGGGGAAGCCATTTGACTCAGCACTGATTGGACACCAGGGCGAGGTCTCTTAGGGACGAAGGCTACATCCGGCTGTCCGATGGGAAGGTCGGGATACTTTTGGTCGAAATTGACTTTAGACTATACAATCCAGGTTTCCAAAGTGCAAAACTTGGATTCCGTCGGGCAGAATTGCCATCAAGGTCGGGGGTAGTCATTTGACTTAGCAGTGATGGGACTCCAGGTCGAGATCTCACAGGGACCAAGGCTACATCCGGCTGACCGATGGGAAGGTCGGGATACTTTTGGTCGAAAATGACTTTAGACTATACAAACCAGGTTGCCAAAGTGGAAAACTTGGATTCCGTCGGCCAGAATTGCCAGGAAGGTCGGGGGTAGCCAATTGACTTAGCAGTCCTGGGACTCCAGGACGAGATCTCACAGGGACCAAGGCTACATCCGGCGGACCGATGTGAAGGTCTGGATACTTTTGGTCGAAAATGACTTTAGACTATACAAACCAGGTTTTCAAAGTGGAAAACTTGGATTCCGTCGGCCAAAATTGCCAGGAATGTCTGGGGAAGCCATTTGACTTAGCAGTAATTGGACTCCAGGACGAGGTCTCATAGGGACCAAGGCTACATCCGGCTGACCGATGGGAAGGTCGGGATACTTTTGGTCGAAAATGACTGTAGACTATACAAACCAGGTTTCCAAAGTGGAAAACTTGGATTGCGTCGGCCGGAATTGCCAGGAAGGTCGGGGGTAGCCATTTGACTTAGCATTAATGGGACTCCAGGACCATGTCTCATAGGGACGGAGGCTACATCCGGCTGACCGATGGGAAGGTCGGGATACTTTTGGTCGAAATTGACCTTAGACTATACATTCCAGGTTTCCAAAGTGGAAAACTTGGATTCCGTCGGCCAGAATTGCCAGGAAGGTCGGTGGTATCAATTTGACTTAGCAGTGATGGGACTCCAGGACGAGATCTCATAGGGACCAAGGCTACATCCGGCTGACCGATCGGAAGGCCTGGATACTTTTTGTCGAAAATGACTTTAGACAATACAATCCAGGTTTCCAAAGTACAAAACTTGGATTCCGTGGCGCAGAATTGCCAGGAAGGTCGGGGGTAGCCATTTGACTTAGCAGTGATGGGACTCCACGACGATGTCTCATAGGGACGAAGCCTACATCCGGCTGACCCGTGGGAAGTTCGGGATACTTTTGGTCGAAATTGACTTTAGACTATACAATCCAGGTTTCCTAAGTAGAAAACTTGGGCTCCGTGGGGCAGAATTGCCAGGAAGATCGGGGGTAGCCATTTGACTTAGCAGTGATGGGACTCCAGGACGAGGTCTCATAGGTTCCAAGGCTGCATCCGGCTGACCGATGGGAAGGTCGGGATACTTTTTGTCGAAATTGACTTTAGACTACACAATACAGGTTTCGAAAGTGGAAAACTTGGATTCCGTCGGACGGAATTGCCATCAAGGTCGGGGGTAGTCATTTGACTTAGCAGTGATGGGACTCCAGGACCATGTCTCATAGGGACGGAGGCTACATCCGGCTGACCGATGGGAAGGTCGGGATACTTTTGGTCGAAATTGACCTTAGACTATACATTCCAGGTTTCCAAAGTGGAAAACTTGGATTCCGTCGGCCAGAATTGCCAGGAAGGTCGGTGGTATCAATTTGACTTAGCAGTGATGGGACTCCAGGACGAGATCTCATAGGGACCAAGGCTACATCCGGCTGACCGATCGGAAGGCCTGGATACTTTTTGTCGAAAATGACTTTAGACAATACAATCCAGGTTTCCAAAGTACAAAACTTGGATTCCGTGGCGCAGAATTGCCAGGAAGGTCCTGGGTAGCCATTTGACTTAGCAGTGATGGGACTCCAGGACGAGATCTCACAGGGACCAAGGCTACATCCGGCTGACCGATGGGAAGGTCTGGATACTTTTGGTCGAAATTGACTTTAGACTATACAAACCAGGTTGCCAAAGTGGAAAACGTGGATTCCGTCGGCCAGAATTGCCAGGAAGGTCTGGGGAAGCCATTTGACTTAGCAGTAATTAGACTCCAGGACGAGGTCTCATAGGGACCAAGGCTACATCCGGTGACCGATGGGAAGTTCGGGAGCCTTTTGGTCGAAATTGACTTTAGACTATACAATCCAGGTTTCCAAAGTGCAAAACTTGCATTCCGTCGGGCAGAATTGCCTGGAAGGTCGGGGGAAGCCGTTTGACTTAGCAGTGATTGGACACCAGGGAGGGGTCTCATAGGGACCAAGGCTACATCCGGCTGACCGATGGGAAGGTCTGGATACTTGTGGTCGAAATTGACTTCAGACTATACAAACCAGGTTGCCAAAGTGGAAAACGTGGATTCCGTCGGCCAGAATTGCCAGGAAGGTTTGGGGAAGCCTTTTGACTTAGCAGTAATTGGACTCCAGGACGAGGTCTCATAGGGACCAAGGCTACATCCGGTGACCGATTGGAAGATCGGGATACTTTTGGTCGAAATTGACTTTAGACTATACAAACCAGGTTTTCAAAGTGGAAACCTTGGACTCCGTCGGGCAGAATTGCCAGGAAGGTCGGGGGTAGTCATTTGACTTAGCAGTGATGGGACTCCAGGACGAGGTCTCAGGTTCCATGGCTACATCCGGCTGACCGATGGGAAGTTCGGGATACTATTAGTCGAAATTGACTTTAGACTATACAAACCAGGTTTCCAAAGTGGAAAACTTGGATTCCGTCGGCCGTAATTGCCAGGAAGGTCGGGGGAATCAATTTGACTTAGCAGTGATGGGACTCCAGGACGAGGTCTCATAGGGACGAAAGCTACATCCGGCTGACCGATGGGCAGGTCTGGATACTTTTGGTCGAAAATGACTTTAGACTATACAAACCAGGTTGCCAAAGTGGAAAACATGGATTCCGTCGGGCAGAATTGCCAGGAAGGTCGGGGGTAGCCATTTGACTTAGCAGTGATGGGACTCCAGAACGATGTCTCATAGGGACGAAGGCTACATCCGGCTGACCGATGGGAAGGTCGGGATACTTTTGGTCGAAATTGACTTTAGACTATACAATCCTGGTTTCCAAAGTGGAAAACTTGGACTCCGTCGGGCAGAATTGCCAGGAAGGTCGGGGGAGCCATTTGACTTAGCTGTGATGGGACTCCAGGACGAGGTCTCATTGGGACCACGGCTACATCCGGCTGACCGATGGGAAGGTCGGTAAACTTTTGGTCGAAATTGACTTTAGACTATAGAAATCAGGTTTTCAAAGTGGAAAACTTGGATTCCGTCGGGCAGAGTAGCCAGGAATGTGGGGGGTAGCTGCCACTTGACATAGCTGTGATGGGACATCAGGACGATCTCATAGGGACGAAGGCTACATCCGGCTGACCGATGGGAAGGTCTGGATACTTTTAGTCGAAATAGACTTTAGACTATACAATCCAGGTTCCCAAAGTGGAAAACTTGGACTCCGTCGGGCAGAATTGCCAGGAAGGTCGGGGGAAGCCATTTGACTTAGCAGTGATAGCACTCCAGGACGAGGTCTCATAGGGACCAAGGCTACATCCGGCTGACCGATGGGAAGGTCGGGATACTTTTGGTCGAAAATGACTGTAGACTATACAAACCAGGTTTCCAAAGTGGAAAACTTGGATTCCGTCGGCCGGAATTGCCAGGAAGGTCGGGGGTAGCCATTTGACTTAGCATTGATGGGACTCCAGGACCATGTCTCATAGGGACGGAGGCTACATCCGGCTGACCGATGGGAAGGTCGGGATACTTTTGGTCCAAATCGACTTTAGACTATACAAACTAGGTTTCCAAAGTGGAAAAGTTGGACTCCGTCCGGCAGAATTGCCAGGACGGTCGGGGGTAGTCACTTGAATTAGCAGTGATGGTACTCCAGGAAGAGGTCTCATAGGTGCCAAGGCTACATCCGGCTGAGCGATGGGAAGGTCGGGATACTTTTGGTCGCAAATGACTTTAGACTATACAAACCAGGTTTTCAAAGTGGAAAACTTGGATTCCGTCGGCCAAAATTGACAGGAAGGTCGGGGGAAGCCATTCGACTTAGCAGTGATTGGACACCAGGGAGAGGTCTCATAGGGACCAAGGCTACATCCGGCTCACCGATGGGAGGGTCGGGATACTTTTGGTCGAAAGTGACTTTAGACTATACAAACCAGGTTTCGAAAGTGGAAAACTTCGATTCCGTTGGGCAGAATGGCCAGGAAGGTCGGGGGTAGCCATTTGACTTAGCAGTGATGGGATTCCAGGACGATGTCTCATAGGGACGAATGCTACATCCGGCTGACCGATGGAAAGGTCGGGATACTTTTGGTCGAAATTGACTTTAGACTATACAATCCAGGTTTCCAAAGTGAAAAACTTGGATTCCGTCGGCCGGAATTGCCTGGAAGGTCGGGGGAGCCATTTGACTTAGCTGTGATGGGACTCCAGGACGAGATCTCACAGGGACCAAGGCTACATCCGGCGGACCGATGTGAAGGTCTGAATACTATTGGTCGAAATAGACTTTAGACTATGCAATCCAGGTTCCCAAAGTGGAAAACTTGGACTCCGTCGGGCAGAATTGCCAGGAAGGTCGGGGGTAGTCATTTGACTCAGCAGTGATAGCACTCCAGGACGAGGACTCATAGGGACCAAGGCTACATCCGGCTGACGGATGGGTGGGTCGGGATACTTTTGGTCGAAATTGACTTTAGACTATACAATCCAGGTTTCCAAAGTGCAAAACTTGGATTCCGTCGGGCAGAATTGCCAGGAAGGTCGGGGGTAGTCATTTGACTCAGCAGTGATTGGACACCAGGGCGAGGTCTCACAGGGACCAAGGCTACATCCGGCTGACCGATGGGAAGGTCGGGATACTTTTGGTCGAAATTGACTTTAGACTATACAATCCAGGTTTCCAAAGTGCAAAACTTGGATTCCGTCGGGCAGAATTGCCAGGAAGGTCGGGGGTAGCCATTAGACTTAGCAGTGATGGGACTCCAGGTCGAGATCTCACAGGGACCAAGGATACATCCGGCTGACCGATGGGAAGGTCGGGATACTTTTGGTCGAAAATGACTTTAGACTATACAAACCAGGTTTCCAAAGTGGAAAACGTGCATTCCGTCGGCCAGAATTGCCAGGAAGGTCTGGGGAAGCCATTTGACTCAGCACTGATTGGACACCAGGGCGAGGTCTCTTAGGGACGAAGGCTACATCCGGCTGTCCGATGGGAAGGTCGGGATACTTTTGGTCGAAATTGACTTTAGACTATACAATCCAGGTTTCCAAAGTGCAAAACTTGGATTCCGTCGGGCAGAATTGCCATCAAGGTCGGGGGTAGTCATTTGACTTAGCAGTGATGGGACTCCAGGTCGAGATCTCACAGGGACCAAGGCTACATCCGGCTGACCGATGGGAAGGTCGGGATACTTTTGGTCGAAAATGACTTTAGACTATACAAACCAGGTTGCCAAAGTGGAAAACTTGGATTCCGTCGGCCAGAATTGCCAGGAAGGTCGGGGGTAGCCAATTGACTTAGCAGTCCTGGGACTCCAGGACGAGATCTCACAGGGACCAAGGCTACATCCGGCGGACCGATGTGAAGGTCTGGATACTTTTGGTCGAAAATGACTTTAGACTATACAAACCAGGTTTTCAAAGTGGAAAACTTGGATTCCGTCGGCCAAAATTGCCAGGAATGTCTGGGGAAGCCATTTGACTTAGCAGTAATTGGACTCCAGGACGAGGTCTCATAGGGACCAAGGCTACATCCGGCTGACCGATGGGAAGGTCGGGATACTTTTGGTCGAAAATGACTGTAGACTATACAAACCAGGTTTCCAAAGTGGAAAACTTGGATTGCGTCGGCCGGAATTGCCAGGAAGGTCGGGGGTAGCCATTTGACTTAGCATTAATGGGACTCCAGGACCATGTCTCATAGGGACGGAGGCTACATCCGGCTGACCGATGGGAAGGTCGGGATACTTTTGGTCGAAATTGACCTTAGACTATACATTCCAGGTTTCCAAAGTGGAAAACTTGGATTCCGTCGGCCAGAATTGCCAGGAAGGTCGGTGGTATCAATTTGACTTAGCAGTGATGGGACTCCAGGACGAGATCTCATAGGGACCAAGGCTACATCCGGCTGACCGATCGGAAGGCCTGGATACTTTTTGTCGAAAATGACTTTAGACAATACAATCCAGGTTTCCAAAGTACAAAACTTGGATTCCGTGGCGCAGAATTGCCAGGAAGGTCGGGGGTAGCCATTTGACTTAGCAGTGATGGGACTCCACGACGATGTCTCATAGGGACGAAGCCTACATCCGGCTGACCCGTGGGAAGTTCGGGATACTTTTGGTCGAAATTGACTTTAGACTATACAATCCAGGTTTCCTAAGTAGAAAACTTGGGCTCCGTGGGGCAGAATTGCCAGGAAGATCGGGGGTAGCCATTTGACTTAGCAGTGATGGGACTCCAGGACGAGGTCTCATAGGTTCCAAGGCTGCATCCGGCTGACCGATGGGAAGGTCGGGATACTTTTTGTCGAAATTGACTTTAGACTACACAATACAGGTTTCGAAAGTGGAAAACTTGGATTCCGTCGGACGGAATTGCCATCAAGGTCGGGGGTAGTCATTTGACTTAGCAGTGATGGGACTCCAGGACCATGTCTCATAGGGACGGAGGCTACATCCGGCTGACCGATGGGAAGGTCGGGATACTTTTGGTCGAAATTGACCTTAGACTATACATTCCAGGTTTCCAAAGTGGAAAACTTGGATTCCGTCGGCCAGAATTGCCAGGAAGGTCGGTGGTATCAATTTGACTTAGCAGTGATGGGACTCCAGGACGAGATCTCATAGGGACCAAGGCTACATCCGGCTGACCGATCGGAAGGCCTGGATACTTTTTGTCGAAAATGACTTTAGACAATACAATCCAGGTTTCCAAAGTACAAAACTTGGATTCCGTGGCGCAGAATTGCCAGGAAGGTCCTGGGTAGCCATTTGACTTAGCAGTGATGGGACTCCAGGACGAGATCTCACAGGGACCAAGGCTACATCCGGCTGACCGATGGGAAGGTCTGGATACTTTTGGTCGAAATTGACTTTAGACTATACAAACCAGGTTGCCAAAGTGGAAAACGTGGATTCCGTCGGCCAGAATTGCCAGGAAGGTCTGGGGAAGCCATTTGACTTAGCAGTAATTAGACTCCAGGACGAGGTCTCATAGGGACCAAGGCTACATCCGGTGACCGATGGGAAGTTCGGGAGCCTTTTGGTCGAAATTGACTTTAGACTATACAATCCAGGTTTCCAAAGTGCAAAACTTGCATTCCGTCGGGCAGAATTGCCTGGAAGGTCGGGGGAAGCCGTTTGACTTAGCAGTGATTGGACACCAGGGAGGGGTCTCATAGGGACCAAGGCTACATCCGGCTGACCGATGGGAAGGTCTGGATACTTGTGGTCGAAATTGACTTCAGACTATACAAACCAGGTTGCCAAAGTGGAAAACGTGGATTCCGTCGGCCAGAATTGCCAGGAAGGTTTGGGGAAGCCTTTTGACTTAGCAGTAATTGGACTCCAGGACGAGGTCTCATAGGGACCAAGGCTACATCCGGTGACCGATTGGAAGATCGGGATACTTTTGGTCGAAATTGACTTTAGACTATACAAACCAGGTTTTCAAAGTGGAAACCTTGGACTCCGTCGGGCAGAATTGCCAGGAAGGTCGGGGGTAGTCATTTGACTTAGCAGTGATGGGACTCCAGGACGAGGTCTCAGGTTCCATGGCTACATCCGGCTGACCGATGGGAAGTTCGGGATACTATTAGTCGAAATTGACTTTAGACTATACAAACCAGGTTTCCAAAGTGGAAAACTTGGATTCCGTCGGCCGGAATTGCCAGGAAGGTCGGGGGAAGCAATTTGACTTAGCAGTGATGGGACTCCAGGACGAGGTCTCATAGGGACGAAAGCTACATCCGGCTGACCGATGGGAAGGTCGGGATACTTTTGGTCGAAACTGACTTTAGACTAAACAATCCAGGTTTCCAAAGTGGAAAACTTGGATTTCGTCGGCCAGAATTGCCAGGGAGGTCGGGGATAGCCATTTGACTTGGCAGTGATTGGACACCAGGGCGAGGTCTCATAGGGACTAAGGCTACATCCGGCTGACAGATGGGAAGGTCTGGATACTTTTGGTCGAAATTGACATTAGACTATACAAACCAGGTTTCCAAAGTGGAAAACTTTGATTCCGTCGGCCGGAATTGCCAGGAAGGTCGGGGGAAGCCATTTGACTTGGCGGTGATTGGACACCAGGGAGAGGTCTCATAGGGACCAAGGCTACATCCGGCTGACCGATGGGAAGGTCGGGATTCTTTTGGTCGAAATTGACTATAGACTATACAAACTAGGTTTTCAAAGTGGAAAACTTGGATTCCGTCGGCCAGAATTGCCAGGAAGGTCGGGGGAAACCATTCGACATAGCAGTGATTGGACACCAGGGAGAGGTCTCATAAGAACGAAAGCTACATCCAGCTAACAGATGGGGGGGTCGGGATACTTTTGGTCGAAATTGACGTTAGACTATACAGGCCACGTTTCCAAAGTGGAAAACTTGGATTCCGTCGGCCAGAATTGCCAGGAAGGTGGGGGAAGCCATTTGACTTAGGAGTGATTGGACACCAGGGAGAGATCTCATAGGGACCAAGGCTACATCCGGCTGACCGATGGGAAGGCCTGGATACTTTTGATCGAAAATGACTTTAGACTATACAAACCAGGTTTCCAAAGTGCAAAACTTGGATTCCGTCGGGCAGAATTGCCAGGAAGGTCGGGGGTAGCCATTTGACTTGGCAGTGATGGGACTCCAGGACGAGATCTCATAGGTTCCAAGGCAACATCCGGCTGACCGATGGGAAGTTCGGGATACTTTTGGTCGAAATTGACTTTAGACTATACAAACCAGGTGTTCAAAGTGGAAAACTTGGATTCCGTCGGCCAGACTTACCAGGAAGGTCGGGGGAAGCCATTCGACTTAGCAGTGATTGGACACCAGGGAGAGGTCTCATAGGGACCAAGGCTACATCCGGCTGACCGATGGGAGGGTCGGGATTCTTATGGTCGAAAATGACTTTAGACTATACAAACCAGGTTTTCAAAGTGGAAAACTTGGATTTCGTAGGCCGGAATTGCGAGGAAGGTCGGGGGAGCCATTTCACTTAGCTGTGATGAGACTCCGGGACGAGGTCTCATAGGGACCAAGGCTACATCCGGCTGACCGATGGGAAGGTCGGGATACTTTTGGTCGAAATTGACTTTAGACTATACAATCCAGGTTTCCAAAGTGGAAAACTTGGATTCCGTCGGCCAGAATTGCCAGGAAGGTGGGGGAAGCCATTTGACTTAGGAGTGATTGGACACCAGGGAGAGATCTCATAGGGACCAAGGCTACATCCGGCTGACCGATAGGAAGGTCTGGATACTTTTGGTCGAAAATGGCTTTAGACTATACAAACCAGGTTGCCATAGTGGAAAACTTGGATTCCGTCCGCCAGAATTGCCCGGAAGGTCGGGGGTAGCCATTTCACTTAGAAGTGATTGGACTCCAGGACGAGGTCTCATAGGTTCCAAGGCCACATCCGGCTGACCGATGTGAAGTTCGGAATACTTTTGGTCGAAATTGACTTTAGACTATACAAACCAGGTTGCCAAAGTGGAAAACTTGGATTCCGTCGGCCAGAATTGCCAGGAAGGTCGGGGGAAGCCATTTGACTTAGAAGTGATTGGACACCAGGGAGAGGTCTCATAGGGACCAAGGCTACATCCGGCTGACCGATGGGAAGGTCGGGATACGTTTGGTCGAAATTGACCTTAGACTATTTAATCCAGGTTTCCAAAGTGGAAAACTCGGATTCCGTCGGGCAGAATTGCCATGAAGGTCGGGGGTAGTCATTTGACATAGCAGTGATGGGACTCCAGGACGAGATCTAATAGCGACCAATGCTACATCCGGCTGACCGATGAGAAGTTCGGGATACTTTTGGTCGAAATTGACATTAGACTATACAAACCACGTTTCCAAAGTGCAAAACTTGCATTCCGTCGGGGCAGAATTGCCAGGAAGGTAGGGGGTACTAATCTGCTTAGCAGTGATGGTTCTCCTGGACGAGGTCTCATAGGTTCCAAGGCTACATCCGGCTGACCGATGGGAAGGTCGGGATAATTTTGGTCGAAATTGACTTTAGACAATACAATCCAGGTTTCCAAAGTGCAAAACTTGGATTCCGTCTGGCAGAATTGCCATGAAGGTCGGGGGTAATCATTTGACTTAGCAGTGATTGTACACCAGGGAGAGGTCTCACAGGGACCAAGGCTACATCCGGCTGACCGATGGGAAGGTCGGGATACTATTGGTCGAAATTGACTTTAGACTATACAATCCAGGTTTCCAAAGTGCAAAACTTGGATTCCGTCGGCAGGATTGCCTGGTAGGTCGGGGGTAGCCATTTGACTTAGTAGTGTTTGGGCTCCATGACGATGTGTCATAGGGACGAATGCTACATCCGGCAGACCGATGGGAAGGTCGGTATACTTTTGATCGAAATTGACTTTAGACTATACAAACCAGGTTTCCAAAGCGAAAAACTCGGATTCCGTCGGGCAGAATTGCCAGGAAGGTCTGGGGTAGTCATTTGACTTAGCAGTGATTGGACACCAGGACGAGGTCTCATAGGTTCCAATGCTACATCCGACTGACCAATGGGAAGTTCGGGATACTTTTGGTCGAAATTGACTTTAGACCATACAAACCAGGTTTCCAAAGTGGAAAACTTGGATTCCGTCGACCGGAATTGCCAGGAAGGTCGGGTGAAGCCATTTGACTTAGCAGTGATGGGTCTCCAGGACGAGGTCTCATAGGGACGAAGGCTACATCCGGCTGACCGATGGGAAGGTCGTGATACTTTTGGTCGAAATTGACTTTAGACTAAACAATCCAGGTTTCCAAGGTGGAAAACTTGGATTCCGGCGGCCAGAATTGCCAGGAAGGTCGGGGGTAGCCATTTGACTTAGCAGTGATTGGACACCAGGGCGAGGTCTCATAGGGACCAAGGCTACATCCGGCTGACAGATGGGAAGGTCTGGATACTTTTGGTCGAAAATGACTTTAGACTATACAAACCAGGTTGCCAAAGTGGAATACTTGGATTCCGTCGGCCAGAATTGCCACGAAGGTCGGGGGTAGCCATTTGACTTAGAAGTGATGGGACTCCAGGACGAGGTCTCATAGGTTCCATGGCTAAATCCGCTTGACCGATGGGAAGGTCGGGATACATTTGGCCGAAATAGACTTAAAACTATACAATCCAGGTTTCCAAAGTGCAAAACTTGGATTCCGTCGGCAGAATTGCGAGGAAGGTCGGGGTAGTGATTTGACTTAGCAGTGATTGGACACCAGGGCGAGGTCTCATAGGGACCAAGGATACATCCGGCTGAACGATGGGCAGGTCTGGATACTTTTGGTCGAAGATGACTTTAGACTATACAATCCAGGTTGCCAAAGTGCAACACTTGGATTCCGCCGGGCAGAATTGCCAGGTAGGTCGGGGGTATTTATTTGACTTAGCAGTGATTGGAAACCAGGGCGAGGTCTCATAGGGACCAAGGCTACATCCGGCTGACCGATGGGAAGCTCTGGAGACTTTTGGTCGAAAATGACTTTAGACTATACAATCCAGGTTTCCAAAGAGCAAAACTTGGATTCCGTCGGGCAGAATTGCCAGGAAGGTCGGAGGTAGCCATTTGACTTAGCGGTGATGGGACCCCTGGACGAGGTCTCATAGGAACCAAGGCTACATGCGGATCACCCATGGGATGGTCGGGATACTTTTGGTCGAAATTGACTTTAGACTACACAATCCACATTTCCAAAGTGCAAAACTTGGATTCCGTTGGGCAGAATTGCCAGGTAGGTCGGGGGTAGCCATTTGACTTAGCTTCGATGGGACTCCAGGACGAGGTCTCATAGATTCCAAGGCTACATCCGGCTGACCGATGGGAAGGTCGGGATACTTTTGGTCGAAATTGACTTTAGACTATACAATCCAGGTTTCCAAAGTGCAAAACTTGGATTCCGTCGGGCAGAATTGCCAGGAAGGTCGGGGGAAGCCATTTGACTTAGCAGTGATGGAACACCAGGACGAGATCTCACAGGGACCAAGACTACATCCGGCTGACCGATGGGAAGGTCTGGATACTTTTGGTCGAAATTGACTTTAGACTATACAAACCAGGTTGCCAAAATGGAAAACTTGGATTCCGTCGGCCAGAATTGCCAGGAAGGTCGGGGTTAGCCATTTGACTTAGCAGTGATTAGACACCAGGGCGAGGTCTCATAGGGACCAAGGCTACATCCGGCTGACCGATAGGAAGGTCTGGATACTTTTGGTCGAAAATGGCTTTAGACTATACAATCCAGGTTGCCATAGTGGAAAACTTGGATTCCGTCCGCCAGAATTGCCAGGAAGGTCGGGGGTAGCCATTTCACTTAGAAGTGATTGGACTCCAGGACGAGGTCTCATAGGTTCCAAGGCCACATCCGGCTGACCGATGTGAAGTTCGGAATACTTTTGTTCGAAATTGACTTTAGACTATACAAACCTGGTTGCCAAAGTGGAAAACTTGGATTCCGTCGGCCAGAATTGCCAGGAAGGTCGGGGGAAGCCATTTGACTTAGATGTGATTGGACACCAGGGAGAGGTCTCATAGGGACCAAGGCTACATCCGGCTGACCGATGGGAAGGTCGGGATACGTTTGGTCGAAATTGACCTTAGACTATTCAATCCAGGTATCCAAAGTGGAAAACTTGTATTCCGTCGGGCAGAATTGCCATGAAGGTCGGGGGTATTCATTTGACTTAGCTGTGATTGGATACCAGGGCGGGGTCTCATAGGGACCAAGGCTACATCCGGCTGACCGATGGGAAGGTCCTGATACTTTTGGTCGAAAATGACTTTAGACTATACAAACCAGGTTTTCAAAGTGGAAAACGTGAATTCCGTCGGGCAGAATTGCCAGGAAGGTCGGGGGTAGCCATTTGACTTAGCAGTGATGGTACTCCGGGACGAGGTCTCATAGGAACCAAGGCTACATGCGGATCACCCATGGGATGGTCGGGATACTTTTGGTCGAAATTGACTTTAGACTACACAATCCACATTTCCAAAGTGCAAAACTTGGATTCCGTTGGGCAGAATTGCCAGGTAGGTCGGGGGTAGCCATTTGACTTAGCTTCGATGGGACTCCAGGACGAGGTCTCATAGATTCCAAGGCTACATCCGGCTGACCGATGGGAAGGTCGGGATACTTTTGGTCGAAATTGACTTTAGACTATACAATCCAGGTTTCCAAAGTGCAAAACTTGGATTCCGTCGGGCAGAATTGCCAGGAAGGTCGGGGGAAGCCATTTGACTTAGCAGTGATGGAACACCAGGACGAGATCTCACAGGGACCAAGACTACATCCGGCTGACCGATGGGAAGGTCTGGATACTTTTGGTCGAAATTGACTTTAGACTATACAAACCAGGTTGCCAAAATGGAAAACTTGGATTCCGTCGGCCAGAATTGCCAGGAAGGTCGGGGTTAGCCATTTGACTTAGCAGTGATTAGACACCAGGGCGAGGTCTCATAGGGACCAAGGCTACATCCGGCTGACCGATAGGAAGGTCTGGATACTTTTGGTCGAAAATGGCTTTAGACTATACAAACCAGGTTGCCATAGTGGAAAACTTGGATTCCGTCCGAAAGAATTGCCAGGAAGGTCGGGGGTAGCCATTTCACTTAGAAGTGATTGGACTCCAGGACGAGGTCTCATAGGTTCCAAGGCCACATCCGGCTGACCGATGTGAAGTTCGGAATACTTTTGTTCGAAATTGACTTTAGACTATACAAACCTGGTTGCCAAAGTGGAAAACTTGGATTCCGTCGGCCAGAATTGCCAGGAAGGTCGGGGGAAGCCATTTGACTTAGAAGTGATTGGACACCAGGGAGAGGTCTCATAGGGACCAAGGCTACATCCGGCTGACCGATGGGAAGGTCGGGATACGTTTGGTCGAAATTGACCTTAGACTATTCAATCCAGGTATCCAAAGTGGAAAACTTGTATTCCGTCGGGCAGAATTGCCATGAAGGTCGGGGGTATTCATTTGACTTAGCTGTGATTGGATACCAGGGCGGGGTCTCATAGGGACCAAGGCTACATCCGGCTGACCGATGGGAAGGTCCTGATACTTTTGGTCGAAAATGACTTTAGACTATACAAACCAGGTTTTCAAAGTGGAAAACGTGAATTCCGTCGGGCAGAATTGCCAGGAAGGTCGGGGGTAGCCATTTGACTTAGCAGTGATGGTACACCGGGACGAGGTCTCATAGGGACCAAGGCTAGATCCGGCTGACCGATCGGAAGGTCCGGATACTTTTGGTCGAAATTGACTTTAGACTATACAATCCAGGTTTCCAAAGTGCAGAACTTGGATTCCGTCGGGCAGAATTGCCAGGAAGGTCGGGGGAAGCCATTTGACTTAGAAGTGATTGGACACCAGGGAGAGGTCTCATAGGGACCAAGGCTACATCCGGTTGACCGATGGGAAGGTCGGGATACTTTTGGTCGAAATTGACCTTAGACTATTCAATCCAGGTTTCCAAAGTGGAAAACTTGGATTCCGTCGGGCAGAATTGCCATGAAGGTCGGGGGTAGCCATTTGACTTAGCAGTGATTGGACACCAGGGAGAGGTCTCATAGGGACCAAGGCTACATCCGGCTGACCGATGGGAAGGCCTGTATACTTTTGGTCGAAAATGACTTTAGACTATACAAACCAGGTTGCCAAAGTGGAAAACCTGGATTCCGTCGGCCGGAATTGCCAGGAAGGTCGGGGGAAGCCATTTCACTTAGCAGTGATGGGACTCCAGGACGAGGTCTCATAGGGACGAAAGCTACATCCGGCTGACCGATGGGAAGGTCGGGATACTTTTGGTCGAAACTGACTTTAGACTAAACAATCCAGGTTTCCAAAGTGGAAAACTTGGATTCCGTCGGCCAGAAATGCCAGGAAGGTCGAGTATAACCATTTGACTTAGCAGTGATTGGACACCAGGGCGAGGTCTCATAGGGACCAAGGCTACATCCGGCTGACCGATGTGAAGTTCCGGATACTTTTGGTCGAAATTGACTTTAGACTATACAATCCAGTTTTCCAAAGTGCAAAACTTGGATTCCGTCGGGCAGAATTGCCAGGATGGTCGGGGGTAGCCATTTGACTTAGCAGTGATTGGATACCAGGGAGAGGTCTCATAGGGACCAAGGCTACATCCGGCTGACCGATGGGAAGGTTGGGATACTTTTGGTCGAAATTGACCTTAGACTATACATTCCAGGTTTCCAAAGTGCAAAACTTGGATTCCGTCGGGCAGAATTGCCAGGAATGTCGGGGGAGCCATTTGACTTACCTGTGATGGGACTCCAGGACTAGGTCTCATAGGGACCAAGGCTACATCCGGCTGACCGATGAGAAGTTCGGAATACTTTTGTTCGAAATTGACTTTAGACTATACAAACCTGGTTGCCAAAGTGGAAAACTTGGATTCCGTCGGCCAGAATTGCCAGGAAGGTCGGGGGAAGCCATTTGACTTAGAAGTGATTGGACACCAGGGAGAGGTCTCATAGGGACCAAGGCTACATCCGGCTGACCGATGGGAAGGTCGGGATACGTTTGGTCGAAATTGACCTTAGACTATTCAATCCAGGTATCCAAAGTGGAAAACTTGTATTCCGTCGGGCAGAATTGCCATGAAGGTCGGGGGTATTCATTTGACTTAGCTGTGATTGGATACCAGGGCGGGGTCTCATAGGGACCAAGGCTACATCCGGCTGACCGATGGGAAGGTCCTGATACTTTTGGTCGAAAATGACTTTAGACTATACAAACCAGGTTTTCAAAGTGGAAAACGTGAATTCCGTCGGGCAGAATTGCCAGGAAGGTCGGGGGTAGCCATTTGACTTAGCAGTGATGGTACTCCGGGACGAGGTCTCATAGGAACCAAGGCTACATGCGGATCACCCATGGGATGGTCGGGATACTTTTGGTCGAAATTGACTTTAGACTACACAATCCACATTTCCAAAGTGCAAAACTTGGATTCCGTTGGGCAGAATTGCCAGGTAGGTCGGGGGTAGCCATTTGACTTAGCTTCGATGGGACTCCAGGACGAGGTCTCATAGATTCCAAGGCTACATCCGGCTGACCGATGGGAAGGTCGGGATACTTTTGGTCGAAATTGACTTTAGACTATACAATCCAGGTTTCCAAAGTGCAAAACTTGGATTCCGTCGGGCAGAATTGCCAGGAAGGTCGGGGGAAGCCATTTGACTTAGCAGTGATGGAACACCAGGACGAGATCTCACAGGGACCAAGACTACATCCGGCTGACCGATGGGAAGGTCTGGATACTTTTGGTCGAAATTGACTTTAGACTATACAAACCAGGTTGCCAAAATGGAAAACTTGGATTCCGTCGGCCAGAATTGCCAGGAAGGTCGGGGTTAGCCATTTGACTTAGCAGTGATTAGACACCAGGGCGAGGTCTCATAGGGACCAAGGCTACATCCGGCTGACCGATAGGAAGGTCTGGATACTTTTGGTCGAAAATGGCTTTAGACTATACAAACCAGGTTGCCATAGTGGAAAACTTGGATTCCGTCCGAAAGAATTGCCAGGAAGGTCGGGGGTAGCCATTTCACTTAGAAGTGATTGGACTCCAGGACGAGGTCTCATAGGTTCCAAGGCCACATCCGGCTGACCGATGTGAAGTTCGGAATACTTTTGTTCGAAATTGACTTTAGACTATACAAACCTGGTTGCCAAAGTGGAAAACTTGGATTCCGTCGGCCAGAATTGCCAGGAAGGTCGGGGGAAGCCATTTGACTTAGAAGTGATTGGACACCAGGGAGAGGTCTCATAGGGACCAAGGCTACATCCGGCTGACCGATGGGAAGGTCGGGATACGTTTGGTCGAAATTGACCTTAGACTATTCAATCCAGGTATCCAAAGTGGAAAACTTGTATTCCGTCGGGCAGAATTGCCATGAAGGTCGGGGGTATTCATTTGACTTAGCTGTGATTGGATACCAGGGCGGGGTCTCATAGGGACCAAGGCTACATCCGGCTGACCGATGGGAAGGTCCTGATACTTTTGGTCGAAAATGACTTTAGACTATACAAACCAGGTTTTCAAAGTGGAAAACGTGAATTCCGTCGGGCAGAATTGCCAGGAAGGTCGGGGGTAGCCATTTGACTTAGCAGTGATGGTACTCCGGGACGAGGTCTCATAGGGACCAAGGCTAGATCCGGCTGACCGATCGGAAGGTCCGGATACTTTTGGTCGAAATTGACTTTAGACTATACAATCCAGGTTTCCAAAGTGCAGAACTTGGATTCCGTCGGGCAGAATTGCCAGGAAGGTCGGGGGAAGCCATTTGACTTAGAAGTGATTGGACACCAGGGAGAGGTCTCATAGGGACCAAGGCTACATCCGGTTGACCGATGGGAAGGTCGGGATACTTTTGGTCGAAATTGACCTTAGACTATTCAATCCAGGTTTCCAAAGTGGAAAACTTGGATTCCGTCGGGCAGAATTGCCATGAAGGTCGGGGGTAGCCATTTGACTTAGCAGTGATTGGACACCAGGGAGAGGTCTCATAGGGACCAAGGCTACATCCGGCTGACCGATGGGAAGGCCTGTATACTTTTGGTCGAAAATGACTTTAGACTATACAAACCAGGTTGCCAAAGTGGAAAACCTGGATTCCGTCGGCCGGAATTGCCAGGAAGGTCGGGGGAAGCCATTTCACTTAGCAGTGATGGGACTCCAGGACGAGGTCTCATAGGGACGAAAGCTACATCCGGCTGACCGATGGGAAGGTCGGGATACTTTTGGTCGAAACTGACTTTAGACTAAACAATCCAGGTTTCCAAAGTGGAAAACTTGGATTCCGTCGGCCAGAAATGCCAGGAAGGTCGAGTATAGCCATTTGACTTAGCAGTGATTGGACACCAGGGCGAGGTCTCATAGGGACCAAGGCTACATCCGGCTGACCGATGTGAAGTTCCGGATACTTTTGGTCGAAATTGACTTTAGACTATACAATCCAGTTTTCCAAAGTGCAAAACTTGGATTCCGTCGGGCAGAATTGCCAGGATGGTCGGGGGTAGCCATTTGACTTAGCAGTGATTGGATACCAGGGAGAGGTCTCATAGGGACCAAGGCTACATCCGGCTGACCGATGGGAAGGTTGGGATACTTTTGGTCGAAATTGACCTTAGACTATACATTCCAGGTTTCCAAAGTGCAAAACTTGGATTCCGTCGGGCAGAATTGCCAGGAATGTCGGGGGAGCCATTTGACTTACCTGTGATGGGACTCCAGGACTAGGTCTCATAGGGACCAAGGCTACATCCGGCTGACCGATGAGAAGTTCGGGATACTTTTGGTCGAAATTGACATTAGACTATACAATACGGGCTTCCAAAGTTCAAAACTTGGATTCCGTCGGGCAGAGTTGCCAGGAAGGACGGGGGTAGTCATTTGACTTAGCAGTGATGGGACTCCAGGACGAGGTCTCATAGGGACCAAGGCTTCATCCAGCTGCCCGATGGGTACTTCGGGATACTTTTGGTCGAAATTGACTTTACACTATACAATCCAGGTTTCCAAAGTGCAAAACTTGGATTCCGTCGGGCAGAATTGCCAGGAAGGTCGGGGGTAGTCATTTGATTTAGCAGTGATTGGACACCAGGGCGAGGTCTCATAGGGACCAAGGCTACATCCGGCTGACCGATGGGAAGGTCTGGATACTTTTGGTCGAAATTGACTTTAGACTATACAAACCAGGTTGCCAAAATGGAAAACTTGGATTCCGTCGGCCAGAATTGCCAGGAAGGTCGGGGTTAGCCATTTGACTTAGCAGTTATTAGACACCAGGGCGAGGTCTCATAGGGACCAAGGCTACATCCGGCTGACCGATAGGAAGGTCTGGATACTTTTGGTCGAAAATGGCTTTAGACTATACAAACCAGGTTGCCATAGTGGAAAACTTGGATTCCGTCCGCCAGAATTGCCAGGAAGGTCGGGGGTAGCCATTTCACTTAGAAGTGATTGGACTCCAGGACGAGGTCTCATAGGTTCCAAGGCCACATCCGGCTGACCGATGTGAGGTTCGGAATACTTTTGGTCGAAATTGACTTTAGACTATACAAACCTGGTTGCCAAAGTGGAAAACTTGGATTCCGTCGGCCAGAATTGCCAGGAAGGTCGGGGGAAGCCATTTGACTTAGAAGTGATTGGACACCAGGGAGAGGTCTCATAGGGACCAAGGCTACATCCGGCTGACCGATGGGAAGGTCGGGATACGTTTGGTCGAAATTGACCTTAGACTATTCAATCCAGGTATCCAAAGTGGAAAACTTGTATTCCGTCGGGCAGAATTGCCATGAAGGTCGGGGGTATTCATTTGACTTAGCTGTGATTGGATACCAGGGCGGGGTCTCATAGGGACCAAGGCTACATCCGGCTGACCGATGGGAAGGTCCTGATACTTTTGGTCGAAAATGACTTTAGACTATACAAACCAGGTTTTCAAAGTGGAAAACTTGAATTCCGTCGGGCAGAATTGCCAGGAAGGTCGGGGGTAGCCATTTGACTTAGCAGTGATGGTACTCCGGGACGAGGTCTCATAGGGACCAAGGCTAGATCCGGCTGACCGATGGGAAGGTCCGGATACTTTTGGTCGAAATTGACTTTAGACTATACAATCCAGGTTTCCAAAGTGCAGAACTTGGATTCCGTCGGGCAGAATTGCCAGGAAGGTCGGGGGAAGCCATTTGACTTAGAAGTGATTGGACACCAGGGAGAGGTCTCATAGGGACCAAGGCTACATCCGGTTGACCGATGGGAAGGTCGGGATACTTTTGGTCGAAATTGACCTTAGACTATTCAATCCAGGTTTCCAAAGTGGAAAACTTGGATTCCGTCGGGCAGAATTGCCATGAAGGTCGGGGGTAGCCATTTGACTTAGCAGTGATTGGACACCAGGGAGAGGTCTCATAGGGACCAAGGCTACATCCGGCTGACCGATGGGAAGGCCTGTATACTTTTGGTCGAAAATGACTTTAGACTATACAAACCAGGTTGCCAAAGTGGAAAACCTGGATTCCGTCGGCCGGAATTGCCAGGAAGGTCGGGGGAAGCCATTTCACTTAGCAGTGATGGGACTCCAGGACGAGGTCTCATAGGGACGAAAGCTACATCCGGCTGACCGATGGGAAGGTCGGGATACTTTTGGTCGAAACTGACTTTAGACTAAACAATCCAGGTTTCCAAAGTGGAAAACTTGGATTCCGTCGGCCAGAAATGCCAGGAAGGTCGAGTATAGCCATTTGACTTAGCAGTGATTGGACACCAGGGCGAGGTCTCATAGGGACCAAGGCTACATCCGGCTGACCGATGTGAAGTTCCGGATACTTTTGGTCGAAATTGACTTTAGACTATACAATCCAGTTTTCCAAAGTGCAAAACTTGGATTCCGTCGGGCAGAATTGCCAGGATGGTCGGGGGTAGCCATTTGACTTAGCAGTGATTGGACACCAGGGAGAGGTCTCATAGGGACCAAGGCTACATCCGGCTGACCGATGGGAAGGTCGGTATACTTTTCGTCGAAATTGACATTAGACTATACAATCCAGGTTTCCAAAGTGGAAAACTTGGATTCCGGTGGGCAGAATTGCCATGAAGGTCGGGGGTAGTCATTTGACTTAGCATTGATTGGACACCAGGGAGAGGTCTCATAGGGACCAAGGCTGCATCCGGCTGACCGATGGGAAGGTCGGGATACTTTTGGTCGAAAATGACTTTAGACTACACAAACCAGGTTTCCAAAGCGGAAAACTTGGATTCCGTCGGGCAGAATTGCCATGAAGGTCGGGAGTAGTCATTTGACTTAGCAGTGATGGGACTCCAGGACGAGGTCTCATAGGCACGAGGCTACATCCGGCTGACCGATGAGAAGGTCTGGTTACTTTTGGTCGAAATTGACTTTAGACAATACAGTCAGGTTTCCAAAGTACAAAACTTGGATTCCGTCGGGCAGAATTGGCAGGAAGGTAGGGCGTAGTCATTTGACTAAGCAGTGATGGGACTCCAGGACGAGGTCTCAGGTTCCAAGGCAACATCCGGCTGACCGTTGGGAAGTTCGGGATACTTTTAGTCGAAATTGTCTTTAGACTATCCAAACCAGGTTTCCAAAGTGGAAAACTTGGATTCCGTCGGGCAGAATTGCCAGGAAGGTCGGGGTAGCCATTTGACTTAGCGGTGATAGGACTCCTGAACGAGGTCTCATAGGGACCAAGGCTACATCCGACTGACCGATGGGAAGGTCGGGATACTTTTGGTCGAAATTGACTTTAGACTATACAATCCGGATTTCCAAAGTGCATAACTTGGATTCCGTCGGCCAGAATTGCCAGGAATATCGGGGGTAGCCATTTGACTTAGCAGTGACGGGACTCCAGGACGATATCTCATAGGGACGAAGGCTACATCCGGCTGGCCGATGGGAAGGTCGGGATACTTTTGGTCGAAATTGACTTTAGACTATACAAACCAGGTTTCCAAAGTGGAAAACTTGGATTCCGTCGGCCGGAATTGCCAGGAAGGTCGGGTGAGCCATTTGACTTAGCTGTGATGGGACTCCAGGACGAGGTCTCATAGGTTCCAATGCTACATCCGACTGACCAATGGGAAGATCGGGATACTTTTCTTCGAAATTGACTTTAGACTATACAAACCAGGTTTCCAAAGTGGATAACTTGGATTCCGTCGGCCGGAATTGCCAAGAAGGTCGGGGGAGCCATTTGACTTAGCGGTGATGGGACTCCTGGACGAGGACTCATAGGGACCAAGGCTGCATGCGGCTGACCCATGGGAAGGTCGGGATACTTTTGGTCGAAATTGACTTTAGACTATACAATCCAGGTTTCCAAAGTGCAAAACTTGGATTCCGTCGGGCAGAATTGCCAGGTAGGTCGGGGGTAGCCATTTGACTTAGCTTTGATGGGACTCCAGGACGAGGTCTCATAGGGACCAAGGCTACATCCGGCTGACCGATGGGAAGGTCGGGATACTTTTGGTCGAAATTGACTTTAGACTATACAATCCGGATTTCCAAAGTGCATAACTTGGATTCCGTCGGCCAGAATTGCCAGGAATATCGGGGGTAGCCATTTGACTTAGCAGTGACGGGACTCCAGGACGATATCTCATAGGGACGAAGGCTACATCCGGCTGACCGATGGGAAGGTCGGGATACTTTTCGTCAAAATTGACTTTAGACTATACAGTCCAGGTTTCCAAAGTTCAAAACTTGGATTCCGTCGGGCAGAATTGCCAGGAATGTCGGGGGTAGTCCCTTGACTTAGCAGTGATGGGACTCCCGGACGAGGACTCATAGGTTCCAGGGCTACATCCGGCCGACCGATGGGAAGGTCGGGATACTTTTGGTCGAAATTGACTTTAGACTATACAATCCGGGTTTCCAAAGTGGAAAACTTGGATTCCGTCGGCCAGAATTGCCAGGAAGGTCGGGGGAAGCCATTTGACTTAGCAGTGATTGGACTCCAGGGAGAGGGCTCATAGGGACCAAGGCTACATCCGGCTGACCGATGGGTGGGTCGGTATACTTTTGGTCGAAAATGACTTTAGACTATACAATCCAGGTTGCCAAAGTGGAAAACTTGGATTCCGTCGGCCAGAATTGCCAGGAAGGTCGGGGGAAGCCATTTGTCTTAGAAGTGATTGGACACCAGGGAGAGGTATCATAGGGACCAAGGCTACATCCGGCTGACCGATGGGAAGGTCGGGATACTTTTGGTCGAAATTGACTTTAGACTATACAATCCAGGTTTCCAAAGTGGAAAACTTGGTTTCCGTCGGCCAGAATTGCCAGGAAGGTCGGGGGAAGCCATTTGACTTAGCAGTGATGGGACACCAGGGAGAGGTCTCTTAGGGACCAAGAATACATCCGACTGTCCCATGGGAAGTTCGGGATACTTTTGTTCGAAATTGACTTCAGACTATACAAACCAGGTTTCCAAAGTGGAAAACTTGGACTACGTCGGGCAGAATTGGCAAGAAGGTAGGGCGTAGTCATTTGACTAAGCAGTGATGGGACTCCAGGACGAGGTCTCAGGTTCCAAGGCAACATCCGGCTGACCGTTGGGAAGTTCGGGATACTTTTAGTCGAAATTGTCTTTAGACTATCCAAACCAGGTTTCCAAAGTGGAAAACTTGGATTCCGTCGGGCAGAATTGCCAGGAAGGTCGGGGTAGCCATTTGACTTAGCGGTGATTGGACACCAGGGAGAGGTCTCATAGGGACCAAGGCTACATCCGGCTGACCGATGGGAAGGTCGGGATACTTTTGGTCGAAATTGTCTTTAGACTATACAATCCAGGTTTCCAAAGTGCAAAACTTGGATTCCGTCGGGCAGAATTGCATGGAAGGTCGGGGGTAGCCATTTGACTTAGCTGTGATGGGACTCCAGGACTAGGTCTCATAGGTTCCAAGGCTACATCCGACTGACCAATGGGAAGGTCTGGATACTTTTCTTCGAAATTGACTTTAGACTATACAATCCACGTTTCCAAACCGCAAAACTTGGATTCCGTCGGCCAGAATTGCCAGGAATATCGGGGGTAGCCAGTTGACTTAGCAGTGACGGGACTCCAGGACGATATCTCATAGGGACGATACATCCGGCTGACCGATGGGAAGGTCGGGATACTTTTGGTCGAAAATGACTTTAGACTATACAAAGCAGGTTGCCAAAGTGGAAAACTTGGATTCCGTCGGCCAAAATTGCCAGGAAGGTCGGGGGAAGCCATTTGATTTAGCGGTGGTTGGACACCAGGGAGAGGTCTCATAGGGACCAAGGATACATACGGCTGACCGATGGGAAGTTCGGGATACTTTTGGTCGAAATTGACTTTAGACTATACAAACCAGGGTGCCAAAGTGGAAAACTTGGATTCCGTCGGCCGGAATTGCCAGGAAGGTCGGGGGAGTCATTTGACTTAGCAGTGATGTGACTCCAGGTCGAGATCTCACAGGGACCAAGGCTACATCCGGCTGACCGATGGGAAGGTCTGGATACTTTTCGTCGAAATTGACTTTAGACTATACAAACCAGGTTTTCAAAGTGGAAAACTTGGATTCCGTCGGCCGGAATTGCGAGGAAGGTCGGGGGAGCCATTTGACTTACCTGTGATGGGACACCAGGGAGAGGTCTCATAGGGACCAAGGCTACATCCGGCTGAACGATGGGAAGTTCGGGATACTTTTGATCGAAATTGACGTTAGACTATACAATCCAGGTTTCCAAAGTGGAAAACTTGGATTCCGTCGGGCAGAATGGCCAGGAAGGTCGGGGGTAGCCATTTGACTTAGTAGTGATGGGACTCCAGGACGAGGTCTCATAGGTTCCAAGGCTACATCCAGCCGACCGATGGGAAGGTCGGGATACTTTTGGTCGAAAATGACTTTCGACTATACAATCCAGGTTTCCAAAGTGCAAAACTTGCATTCCGTCAGGGCAGAATTGCCAGGAAGGTCGGGGGTAGTCATTTGACTTAACAGTGATGGGACTCCAGGACGAGGTCTCATAGGTTCCAAGGCTACATCCGGCTGAGCGATGGGAAGGTCGGGATACGTTTGGTCGAAATTGACTTTAGACTATACAAACCAGGTTTCCTAAGTAGAAAACTTGGGCTCCGTCGGGCAGAATTACCAGGAAGGTCGGGGGTAGCCATTTGACTTAGCAGTGATTGGACACCAAGGCGAGGACTCATAGGGTCCAAGGCTACATCCGGCGGACCGAAGTGAAGGTCTGGATACTTTTGGTCGAAAATGACTTTAGACTATACAAAGCAGGTTGCCAAAGTGGAAAACTTGGATTCCGTCGGCCAAAATTGCCAGGAAGGTCGGGGGAAGCCATTTGATTTAGCGGTGATTGGACACCAGGGAGAGGTCTCATAGGGACCATGGCTACATCCGGCTGACCGATGGGAAGTTCGGGATACTTTTGGTCGAAATTGACTTTAGACTAAACAATCCAGGTTTCCAAAGTGGAAAACTTGGATTCCGTCGGCCAGAATTGCCAGGAAGGTCGGGGGTAGCCATTTGACTTAGCAGTGATTGGACACCAAGGCGAGGACTCATAGGGTCCAAGGCTACATCCGGCTGACCGATGGGAAGGTCGGGATACTTTTGGTCGAAATTGACTTTAGACTATACAAACCAGGTTTCCAAAGTGGAAAACTTGGATTCCGTCGGCCGGAATTGCCAGGAAGGTCGGGGGAGTCATTTGACTTAGCTGTGATGGGACTCCAGGACGAGGTCTCATAGGGACCAAGGCTACATCCGCCTGACCGATGGGAAGGTCGGGATACTTTTGGTCGAAATTGACTTTCGACTATACAATCCAGGTTTCCAAAGTGCAAAACTTGCATTCCGTCAGGGCAGAATTGCCAGGAAGGTCGGGGGTAGTCATTTGACTTAGCAGTGATGGGACTCCAGGACGAGGTCTCATAGGTTCCAAGGCTACATCCGGCTGACCGATGGGAAGGTCGGGATACTTTTGGTCGAAATTGACTTTAGACTATACAATCCAGGTTTCCTAAGTAGAAAACTTGGGCTCCGTCGGGCAGAATTACCAGGAAGGTCGGGGGTAGCCATTTGACTTAGCAGTGATGGGACTCCAGGACGAGATCTCACAGGGACCAAGGCTACATCCGGCGGACCGATGTTAAGGTCTGGATACTTTTGGTCGAAAATGACTTTAGACTATACAAACCAGGTTGCCAATGTGGAAAACTTGGATTCCGTCGGCCAAAATTGCCAGGAAGGTCGGGGGAAGCCATTTGATTTAGCGGTGATTGGACACCAGGGAGAGGTCTCATAGGGACCAAGGCTACATCCGGCTCACCGATGGGAAGGTCGGGATTCTTTTGGTCGAAATTGACTTCAGACTATAGAAACCAGGTTTTCAAAGTGGAAAACTTGGATTCCGTCGGCCAGACTTACCAGGAAGGTCGGGGGAAGCCATTCGACTTAGCAGTGATTGGACACCAGGGAGAGGTCTCATAGGGACCAAGGCTACATCCGGCTGACCGATGGGAGGCTCGGGATTCTTATGGTCGAAATTGACTTTAGACTATACAAACCAGGTTTACAAAGTGGAAAACATGGATTCCGTCGGCCCGAATTGCGAGGAAGGTCGGGGGAGCCATTTCACTTAGCTGTGATGGGACTCCGGGACGAGGTCTCATAGGGACCAAGGCTACATCCGGCTGACCGATGGGAAGGTCGGGATATTTTTGGTCGAAATTGACTTTAGACTATACAATCCAGGTTTCCAAAGTGGAAGACTTGGATTCCGTCTGCCAGAATTGCCAGGAAGGTCGGGGGTAGTCACTTTCCTTAGCAGTGATGGGACTCCAGGACGAGGTCTCATAGGCTCCAAGGCTACATCCGGCTGACCGATGGGAAGTTCGGGATACTTTTGGTCGAAATTGACGTTAGACTATACAATCCAGGTTTCCAAAGTGGAAAACTTGGATTCCGTCGGGCAGAATTGCCAGGAAGGTCGGGGGTAGCCATTTGACTGAGCAGTGATTGGACACCAGGGCGAGGTCTCATAGGGACCAAGGCAACATCCGGCTGACCGATGGGAAGGTCGGGATACTTTTGGTCGAAAATGGCTTTAGACTAAACAAACCAGGTTGCCAAAGTGGAAAACTTGGATTCCGTCCGCCAGAATTGCCAGGAAGGTCGGGGGTAGCCATTTGACTTAGAAGTGATTGGACACCAGGGAGAGGTCTGATAGGGAGCAAGGCTACATCCGGCTGACCGATGGGAAGGTCGGGTTACTTTTGGTCGAAATTGACTTTAGACAATACAGTCCAGGTTTACAAAGTACAAAACTAGGATTCCGTCGGGCAGAATTGCCAGGAAGGTCGGGGGTAGCCATTTGACTTAGCAGTGATTGGACACCAGGTCGAGGTGTCATAGGGACCAAGGCTACATCCGGCTGACCGATGGGAAGGTCGGAATACTTTTGGTCGAAATTGACTTTAGACTATAGAAATCAGGTTTTCAACGTGGAATCTTGGATTCCGTCGGGCAGAGTAGCCAGGAATGTCGGTGGTAGCTGCCATTTGACATAGCTGTGATGGGACTCCTGGACGAGGTCTCATAGGGACCAAGGCTACATCCGGCTGACCGATGGGAAGGTCGGGATTCTTTTGGTCGAAATTGACTTTAGACTATACAAACCAGGTTTTCAAAGTGGAAAACTTGGATTCCGTCGGCCAGACTTACCAGGAATGTCGGGGGAAGCCATTCGACTTAGCAGTGATTGGACACCAGGGAGAGGTCTCATAGGGACCAAGGCTACATCCGGCTGACCGATGGGAAGGTCGGGATACTTTTGGTCGAAATTGACTTTAGACTATACAATCCAGGTTTCCAAAGTGCAAAACTTGCATTCCGTCGGGCAGAATTGCCAGGAAGGTGGGGGGAAGCCATTTGACTTAGCAGTGATGGGACTCCAGGACGAGATCTCACAGGGACCAAGGCTACATCCGGCTGACCGATGGGAAGGTCGGGTTACTATGGTCGAAAATGGCTTTAGACTATACAAACCAGGTTGCCAAAGTGGAAAACTTGGATTCCGTCCGCCAGAATTGCCAGGAAGGTCGGGGGTAGCCATTTGACTTAGCAGTGATGGGACTCCAGGACGAGGACTCATTGGTTCCAAGGCTACATCCGGCTGACCGATGGGAAGGTCGGGATACGTTTGGTCGAAATTGACCTTAGACTATACAATCCAGGTTTCCAAAGTGGAAAACTTGGATTCCGTAGGGCAGAATTGCCATGAAGGTCGGGGGTAGTCATTTGACTTAGCAGTGATTGGATACCAGGCCGAGGTCTCATAGGGACCAAGGCTACATCCGGCTGACCGATGGGAAGGTCTGGATACTATTGGTCGAAAATGACTTTAGACTATACAAACCAGGTTGCCAAAGTGGAAAACGTGGATTCCGTCGGCCAGAATTGCCAGGAAGGTCGGGGAGCCATTTGACTTAGCAGTGATTGGACACCAGGGAGAGGTCTCATAGGGACCAAGGCTACATCCGTCTGACCGATGGGAAGGTCGGGATTCTTTTGGTCGAAATTGACTTTAGACTATACAATCCAGGTTTCCAAAGTGGAAAACTTGGATTCCGTAGGGCAGAATTGCCATGAAGGTCGGGGGTAGTCATTTGACTTAGCAGTGATTGGATACCAGGCCGAGGTCTCATAGGGACCAAGGCTACATCCGGCTGACCGATGGGAAGGTCTGGATACTTTTGGTCGAAAATGACTTTAGACTATACAAACCAGGTTGCCAAAGTGGAAAACGTGGATTCCGTCGGCCAGAATTGCCAGGAAGGTCTGGGGAAGCCATTTGACTTAGCAGTAATTACCCTCCAGGACGAGGTCTCATAGGGACCAAGGCTACATCCGGTGACCGATGGGAAGTTCGGGATACTTTTGGTCGAAATTGACTTTAGACTATACAAACCAGGTTTTCAAAGTGGAAAACGTGGATTCCGTCGGCCAGAATTGCCAGGAAGGTCTGGGGAAGCCAGTTGACTTAGCAGTAATTAGACTCCAGGACGAGGTCTCATAGGGACCAAGGCTACATCCGGCTAACCTTTGGGAAGGTCTGGATACTTTTGGTCGAAATTGACTTTAGACTATACAAACCAGGTTTTCAAAGTGGAAAACTTGGATTCCGTCGGCAGAATTGCCAGGTAGGTCGGGGGTAGCCATTTGACTTAGCAGTGATGGGGCTCCAGGACGATGTCTCATAGGGACCAAGGCTACATCCGGCTGACCGATGGGAAGGTCGGGATACTTTTGGTCGAAATTGACTTTAGACTATACAATCCAGGTTTCCAAAGTGCAAAACTTGCATTCCGTCGGGCAGAATTGCCAGGAAGGTGGGGGGAAGCCATTTGACTTAGCAGTGATGGGACTCCAGGACGAGATCTCACAGGGACCAAGGCTACATCCGGCTGACCGATGGGAAGGTCGGGTTACTATGGTCGAAAATGGCTTTAGACTATACAAACCAGGTTGCCAAAGTGGAAAACTTGGATTCCGTCCGCCAGAATTGCCAGGAAGGTCGGGGGTAGCCATTTGACTTAGCAGTGATGGGACTCCAGGACGAGGACTCATTGGTTCCAAGGCTACATCCGGCTGACCGATGGGAAGGTCGGGATACGTTTGGTCGAAATTGACCTTAGACTATACAATCCAGGTTTCCAAAGTGGAAAACTTGGATTCCGTAGGGCAGAATTGCCATGAAGGTCGGGGGTAGTCATTTGACTTAGCAGTGATTGGATACCAGGCCGAGGTCTCATAGGGACCAAGGCTACATCCGGCTGACCGATGGGAAGGTCTGGATACTATTGGTCGAAAATGACTTTAGACTATACAAACCAGGTTGCCAAAGTGGAAAACGTGGATTCCGTCGGCCAGAATTGCCAGGAAGGTCGGGGAGCCATTTGACTTAGCAGTGATTGGACACCAGGGAGAGGTCTCATAGGGACCAAGGCTACATCCGTCTGACCGATGGGAAGGTCGGGATTCTTTTGGTCGAAATTGACTTTAGACTATACAATCCAGGTTTCCAAAGTGGAAAACTTGGATTCCGTAGGGCAGAATTGCCATGAAGGTCGGGGGTAGTCATTTGACTTAGCAGTGATTGGATACCAGGCCGAGGTCTCATAGGGACCAAGGCTACATCCGGCTGACCGATGGGAAGGTCTGGATACTTTTGGTCGAAAATGACTTTAGACTATACAAACCAGGTTGCCAAAGTGGAAAACGTGGATTCCGTCGGCCAGAATTGCCAGGAAGGTCTGGGGAAGCCATTTGACTTAGCAGTAATTACCCTCCAGGACGAGGTCTCATAGGGACCAAGGCTACATCCGGTGACCGATGGGAAGTTCGGGATACTTTTGGTCGAAATTGACTTTAGACTATACAAACCAGGTTTTCAAAGTGGAAAACGTGGATTCCGTCGGCCAGAATTGCCAGGAAGGTCTGGGGAAGCCAGTTGACTTAGCAGTAATTAGACTCCAGGACGAGGTCTCATAGGGACCAAGGCTACATCCGGCTAACCTTTGGGAAGGTCTGGATACTTTTGGTCGAAATTGACATTAGACTATACAAACCAGGTTTTCAAAGTGGAAAACTTGGATTCCGTCGGCAGAATTGCCAGGTAGGTCGGGGGTAGCCATTTGACTTAGCAGTGATGGGGCTCCAGGACGATGTCTCATAGGGACGGAGGCTACATCCGGCAGACCGATGGGAAGGTCGGGATACTTTTGGCCGAAATTGACTTTAGACTATACAATCCCGGTTTCCAAAGTGGAAAACTTGGATTCCGTCGGGCAGAATTGCCAGGAAGGTCGGGGGAAGCCATTTGACTTAGCAGTGATGGGACTCCAGGACGAGATCTCACAGGGACCAAAGCTACATCCGGCTGACCGATGGGAAGGTCGTGTTACTTTTGGTCGAAAATGGCTTTAGACTATACAAACCAGGTTGCCAAAGTGGAAAACTTGGATTCCGTCCGCCAGAATTGCCAGGAAGGTCGGGGGTAGCCATTTGACTTAGCAGTGATGGGACTCCAGGACGAGGACTCATAGGTTCCAAGGCTACATCCGGTGACCGATGGGAAGTTCGGGATACGTTTGGTCGAAATTGACCTTAGACTAAACAATCCAGGTTTCCAAAGTGGAAAACTCGGATTCCGTCGGCCAGAATTGCCAGGAAGGTCTGGGGAAGCCATTTGACTTAGCAGTAATTAGACTCCAGGACGAGGTCTCATAGGCACCAAGGCTACATCCGGCTGACCGATGGGAAGGTCTGGATACTTTTGGTCGAAATTGACTTTAGCCTATACAAACCAGGTTTTCAAAGTGGAAAACTTGGATTCCGTCGGCCGGAATTGCAAGGAAGGTCGGGGTAGCCATTTGACTCAGCAGTGATGGGACTCCAGGACGATGTCTCATTGGGACGAAGGCTACATCCGGCTGACCGATGGGAAGGTCGGGTTACTTTTGGTCGAAAATGGCTTTAGACTATACAAACCAGGTTGCCAAAGTGGAAAACTTGGATTCCGTCCGCCAGAATTGCCAGGAAGGTCGGGGGTAGCCATTTGACTTAGCAGTGATGGGACTCCAGGACGAGGTCTCATAGGTTCCAAGGCTACATCCGGCTGACCGATGGGAAGGTCGGGATACGTTTGGTCGAAATTGACCTTAGACTATACAATCCAGGTTTCCAAAGTGGAAAACTTGGATTCCGTAGGGCAGAATTGCCATGAAGGTCGGGGGTAGTCATTTGACTTAGCAGTGATTGGATACCAGGCCGAGATCTCATAGGGACCAAGGCTACATCCGGCTGACCGATGGGAAGGTCTGGATACTTTTGGTCGAAAATGACTTTAGACTATACAAACCAGGTTGCCAAAGTGGAAAAAGTGGATTCCGTCGGCCAGAATTGCCAGGAATGTCTGGGGAAGCCATTTGACTTAGCAGTAATTACCCTCCAGGACGAGGTCTCATAGGGACCAAGGCTACATCCGGTGACCGATGGGAAGTTCGGGATACTTTTGGTCGAAATTGACTTTAGACTATACAAACCAGGTTTCCAAAGTGGAAAACGGACTCCGTCGGGCAGAATTGCCATGAAGGTCGGGGGTAGTCATTTGACTTAGCCGTGATGGGACTCCAGGGCGAGGTCTAATAGCGACCAAGGCTACATCCGGCTGACCGATGGGAAGGTCGGGATACTTTTGGCCGAAATTGACTTTTACTAAACAATCCAGGTTTCCAAAGTGGAAAACTTGGATTCCGTCGGCCTGAATTGTCAGGAAGGTCGGGGGTAGCCATTTGACTTAGCTGTGATGGGACTCCAGGACGAGGTCTCATAGGGACCAAGGCTACATCCAGCTGACCGATGGGAAGGTCGGGATACCTTTGGTCGAAATTGACCTTAGACTATACAATCCAGGTTTCCAAAGTGGAAAACTTGGATTCCGTCGGCCAGAATTGCCAGGTAGGTCGGGGGTAGCCATTTGACTTAGCAGTGATGGGACTCCAGGACGAGGTCTCATAGGGACGAAGGCTACATCCGGCTGACCGATGGGAAGGTCGGGATACTTTTGGTCGAAAATGACTTTAGACTATGCAAACCAGGTTTCCAAAGTGGAAAACTTGGATTCCGTCGGCCGGAATTGCCAGGAAGGTCGGGGGAGCCATTTGACTTAGCTGTGATGGGACTCCAGGACGAGGTCTCATAGGGACCAAGGCTACATCCGGCTGACTGATGGGAAGGTCGGGATACTTTTGGCCGAAATTGACCTTAGACTATACATTCCAGGTTTCCAAAGTGGAAAACTTGGATTCCGTCGGCCAGAATTGCCAGGAAGGTCGGTGGTAGCCATTTGACTTAGCAGTGATGGGACTCCAGGACGAGATCTCATAGGGACCAACCCTACATCCGGCTGACCGATGGGAAGGCCTGGATACTTTTGGTCGAAAATGACTTTAGACTATACAATCCAGGTTTCCAAAGTGCAAAACTTGGATTCCGTCGGCCAAAATTGCCAGGAATATCGGGGGTAGCCATTCGACTTAGCAGTGATGGGATTCCAGGACGATGTCTCATAGGGACCAAGACTACATCCGGCTGACCGATGTGAAGGTCGGGATACTGAGGGTCGAAATTGACTTTAGACTATACAGTCCAGGTTTCCAGAGTGCAAAACTTGGATTCCGTCGGGCAGAATTGCCAGGAAGGTCGGGGGTAGGCATTTGACTTAGCAGTGATTGGACACCAGGGAGAGGTCTCATAGGGACAAAGGCTACATCCGGTTGACCGATGGGAAGGTCGGGATACTTTTGGTCGAAATTGACCTTAGACTATTCAATCCAGGTTTCCAAAGTGGAAAACTTGGATTCCGTCGGGCAGAATTGCCATGAAGGTCGGGGGTAGCCATTTGACTTAGCAGTGATTGGACACCAGGGAGAGGTCTCATAGGGACCAAGGCTACATCCGGCTGACAGATGGGAAGGTCTGGATACTTTTGGTCGAAAATGACTTTAGTCTATACAAACCAGGTTGCCAAAGTGGAAAACTTGGATTCCGTCGGACAGAATTGCCAGGAAGGTAGGGGGTAGCCATCTGACTTAGCAGTGATGGGACTCCAGGACGAGGTCTCATAGGGACCAAGGCTATATCCGGCTGACCGATGGGAAGGTCGGGATACTTTTGGTCGAAAATGACTTTAGACTATTCAAACCAGGTTGCCAAAGTGGAAAACCTGGATCCCGTCAGCCACAATTGCCAGGAATGTGGGGGGTAGCCATTTGACTTAGCAGTGATGGGACTCCAGGACGAGATCTCATAGGGACTAAGGCTACATCCGGCAGACCGACGGGAAGGTCTGGATACTTTTGGTCGAAATTGACTTTAGACTAAACAATCCACGTTTCCAAAGTGGAAAACTTGGATTCCGTCGGGCAGAATTGCCAGGTAGGTCGGGGGTAGCCATTTGACTTAGCTTCGATGGGACTCGAGGACGAGGTCTCATAGATTCCAAGGCTACATCCGGCTGACCGATGGGAAGGTCGGGATACTTTTGGTCGAAAATGACTTTAGACTAAACAATCCAGGTTTCCAAAGTGGAAAACTTGGATTCCGTCGGCCAGAATTGCCAGGAAGTTCGGGGATAGCCATTTGACTTAGCAGTGATTGGACACCAGGGCGAGGTCTCATAGGGACCAAGGCTACATCCGGCTGACAGATGGGAAGGTCTGGATACTTTTGGTCGAAATTGACTTTAGACAATACAGTCCAGGTTTCCAAAGTACAAAACTTGGATTCCGTCGGGCAGAATTGCCAGGAAGGTCGGGGGTAGCCATTTGACTTAGCAGTGATTGGACACCAGGTCGAGGTCTCATAGGGAACAAGGCTACATCCGTCTGACCGATGGGAAGGACGGAATACTTTTGGTCGAAATTGACTTTAGACTATAGAAATCAGGTTTTCAAAGTGGAATCTTGGATTCCGTCGGGCAGAGTAGCCAGGAATGTCGGGTGTAGCCATTTGAATTAGCGGTGATTAGACACCAGGGAGAGGTCTCATAGGGACCAAGGCTACATCCGGCTGACAGATGGGAAGGTCTGGATACTTTTGGTCGAAAATGACTTTAGTCTATACAAACCAGGTTGCCAAAGTGGAAAACTTGGATTCCGTCGGACAGAATTGCCAGGAAGGTAGGGGGTAGCCATTTGACTTAGCAGTGATTGGACACCAGGGAGAGGTCTCATAGGGACCAAGGCTACATCCGGCTGACCGATGGGACGGTCGGGTTACTTTTGGTCGAAAGTGACTTTAGACTAAACAATCCAGGTTTCCAAAGTGGAAAACTTGGATTCCGTCGGCCAGAATTGCCAGGAAGGTCGGGGGAAGCCATTCGACTTAGCACTGATTGGACACCAGGGAGAGGTCTCATAGGGACCAAGGCTACATCCGGCTGACCGATGGGAGGGTCGGGATACTTTTGGTCGAAAATGACTTTAGACTATTCAATCCAGGTTTCCAAAGGGGAAAACTTGGATTCCGTCGGCCAGAATTGCCAGGAAGGTCGGGGATAGCCATTTGACTTAGCTGTGATGGGACTCCAGGACGAGATCTAGTAGCGACCAAGGCTACATCCGGCTGATCGATGAGAAGTTCGGGATACTTTTGGTCGAAATTGACTTTAGACTAAACAATCCACGTTTCCAAAGTGGAAAACTTGGATTCCGTCGGGCAGAATTGCCAGGTAGGTCGGGGGTAGCCATTTGACTTAGCTTCGATGGGACTCGAGGACGAGGTCTCATAGATTCCAAGGCTACATCCGGCTGACCGATGGGAAGGTCGGGATACTTTTGGTCGAAATTGACTTTAGACTATACAATCCAGGTTTCCAAAGTGCAAAACTTGGATTCCGTCGGCCAGAATTGCCAGGTAGGTCGGGGGAAGCCATTTGACTTAGCGGTGATTGGACACCAGGGAGAGGTCTCATAGGGGCCAAGGCTACATCCGGCTGACAGATGGGAAGGTCGGGATACTTTTGGTCGAAAGTGAGATTTAGACTAAACAATCCAGGTTTCCAAAGTGGAAAACTTGGTTTCCGACGGCCAGAATTGCCAGGAAGGTCGGGGGTAGCCATTTGACTTAGCTGTGATGGGACTCCAGGACGAGGTCTCATAGGGACCAAGGCTACATCCGGCTGACCGATGGGAAGGTCTGGATACTTTTGGTCGAAAATGACTTAAGACTATACAAACCAGGTTGCCAAAGTGGAAAACTTGGATTCCGTCGGCCAGAATTGCCAGGAAGGTAGGGGGTAGCCATTTGACTTAGCAGTGATTGGACACCAGGGAGAGGTCTCATAGGGACCAAGGCTACATCCGGCTGACCGATGGGAAGATCGGGATACTTTTGGTCGAAAATGACTTTAGACTATACAAACCAGGTTGCCAAAGTGGAAAACATGGATTGCGTCTTGCAGAATTGCCAGGAAGGTCGGGGGTAGCCATTTGACATAGCAGTGATGGGTCTCAAGGACGAGGTCTAATAGCGCCCAAGGCTACATCCAGCTGACCGATGGGAAGATCGGGATACTTTTGGTCGAAAATGACTTTAGACTATACAAACCAGGTTGCCAAAGTGGAAAACATGGATTGCGTCTTGCAAAATTGCCAGGAAGGTCGGGGGTAGCCATTTGAATTAGCAGTGATGGAACTCGAGGAAGAGATCTCATAGGGACCAAGGCTATTTCCGGCTGACCGATGGGAAGGTCGGGATACTTTTGGTCGGAATTGACTTTAGACTATACAAACCAGGTTTTCAAAGTGGAAAACTTGGATTCCGTCGGCCGGAATTGCGAGGAAGGTCGGGGGAGCCATTTGACTTAGCAGTGATGGGACTCCAGGACGAGGTCTCATAGGGACCAAGGCTATATCCGGCTGACCGATGGGAAGGTCGGGATACTTTTGGTCGAAATTATCTTTATACTATACAATCCTGGTTACCAAAGTGGAAAACTTGGATTCCGTCGGGCAGAATTGCCAGGAAGGTCGGGGGAAGCCATTTGACTTAGAAGTGATTGGACACCAGGGAGAGGTCTCATAGGGACCAAGGCTACATCCGGTTGACCGATGGGAAGGTCGGGATACTTTTGGTCGAAATTGACCTTAGACTATTCAATCCAGGTTTCCAAAGTGGAAAACTTGGATTCCGTCGGGCAGAATTGCCATGAAGGTCGGGGGTAGCCATTTGACTTAGCAGTGATTGGACACCAGGGAGAGGTCTCATAGGGACCAAGGCTACATCCGGCTGACCGATGGGAAGGCCTGGATACTTTTGGTCGAAAATGACTTTAGACTATACAAACCAGGTTTCCAAAGTGGAAAACTTGGATTCCGTCGGCCGGAATTGCCAGGAAGGTCGGAGGAAGCCATTTGACTTGGCAGTGATGGGACTCCAGGACGAGGTCTCATAGGGATGAAAGCTACATCCGGCTGACCGATGGGAAGGTCGGGATACTTTTGGTCGAAAATGACTTTAGACTAAACAATCCAGGTTTCCAAAGTGGAAAACTTGGATTCCGTCGGCCAGAATTGCCAGGAAGTTCGGGGATAGCCATTTGACTTAGCAGTGATTGGACACCAGGGCGAGGTCTCATAGGGACCAAGGCTACATCCGGCTGACAGATGGGAAGGTCTGGATACTTTTGGTCGAAATTGACTTTAGACAATACAGTCCAGGTTTCCAAAGTACAAAACTTGGATTCCGTCGGGCAGAATTGCCAGGAAGGTCGGGGGTAGCCATTTGACTTAGCAGTGATTGGACACCAGGTCGAGGTCTCATAGGGAACAAGGCTACATCCGTCTGACCGATGGGAAGGACGGAATACTTTTGGTCGAAATTGACTTTAGACTATAGAAATCAGGTTTTCAAAGTGGAATCTTGGATTCCGTCGGGCAGAGTAGCCAGGAATGTCGGGTGTAGCCATTTGAATTAGCGGTGATTAGACACCAGGGAGAGGTCTCATAGGGACCAAGGCTACATCCGGCTGACAGATGGGAAGGTCTGGATACTTTTGGTCGAAAATGACTTTAGTCTATACAAACCAGGTTGCCAAAGTGGAAAACTTGGATTCCGTCGGACAGAATTGCCAGGAAGGTAGGGGGTAGCCATTTGACTTAGCAGTGATTGGACACCAGGGAGAGGTCTCATAGGGACCAAGGCTACATCCGGCTGACCGATGGGACGGTCGGGATACTTTTGGTCGAAAGTGACTTTAGACTAAACAATCCAGGTTTCCAAAGTGGAAAACTTGGATTCCGTCGGCCAGAATTGCCAGGAAGGTCGGGGGAAGCCATTCGACTTAGCACTGATTGGACACCAGGGAGAGGTCTCATAGGGACCAAGGCTACATCCGGCTGACCGATGGGAGGGTCGGGATACTTTTGGTCGAAAATGACTTTAGACTATTCAATCCAGGTTTCCAAAGGGGAAAACTTGGATTCCGTCGGCCAGAATTGCCAGGAAGGTCGGGGATAGCCATTTGACTTAGCTGTGATGGGACTCCAGGACGAGATCTAGTAGCGACCAAGGCTACATCCGGCTGATCGATGAGAAGTTCGGGATACTTTTGGTCGAAATTGACTTTAGACTAAACAATCCACGTTTCCAAAGTGGAAAACTTGGATTCCGTCGGGCAGAATTGCCAGGTAGGTCGGGCGTAGCCATTTGACTTAGCTTCGATGGGACTCGAGGACGAGGTCTCATAGATTCCAAGGCTACATCCGGCTGACCGATGGGAAGGTCGGGATACTTTTGGTCGAAAATGACTTTAGACTAAACAATCCAGGTTTCCAAAGTGGAAAACTTGGATTCCGTCGGCCAGAATTGCCAGGAAGTTCGGGGATAGCCATTTGACTTAGCAGTGATTGGACACCAGGGCGAGGTCTCATAGGGACCAAGGCTACATCCGGCTGACAGATGGGAAGGTCTGGATACTTTTGGTCGAAATTGACTTTAGACAATACAGTCCAGGTTTCCAAAGTACAAAACTTGGATTCCGTCGGGCAGAATTGCCAGGAAGGTCGGGGGTAGCCATTTGACTTAGCAGTGATTGGACACCAGGTCGAGGTCTCATAGGGAACAAGGCTACATCCGTCTGACCGATGGGAAGGACGGAATACTTTTGGTCGAAATTGACTTTAGACTATAGAAATCAGGTTTTCAAAGTGGAATCTTGGATTCCGTCGGGCAGAGTAGCCAGGAATGTCGGGTGTAGCCATTTGAATTAGCGGTGATTAGACACCAGGGAGAGGTCTCATAGGGACCAAGGCTACATCCGGCTGACAGATGGGAAGGTCTGGATACTTTTGGTCGAAAATGACTTTAGTCTATACAAACCAGGTTGCCAAAGTGGAAAACTTGGATTCCGTCGGACAGAATTGCCAGGAAGGTAGGGGGTAGCCATTTGACTTAGCAGTGATTGGACACCAGGGAGAGGTCTCATAGGGACCAAGGCTACATCCGGCTGACCGATGGGACGGTCGGGATACTTTTGGTCGAAAGTGACTTTAGACTATTCAATCCAGGTTTCCAAAGGGGAAAACTTGGATTCCGTCGGCCAGAATTGCCAGGAAGGTCGGGGATAGCCATTTGACTTAGCTGTGATGGGACTCCAGGACGAGATCTAGTAGCGACCAAGGCTACATCCGGCTGATCGATGAGAAGTTCGGGATACTTTTGGTCGAAATTGACTTTAGACTAAACAATCCACGTTTCCAAAGTGGAAAACTTGGATTCCGTCGGGCAGAATTGCCAGGTAGGTCGGGGGTAGCCATTTGACTTAGCTTCGATGGGACTCGAGGACGAGGTCTCATAGATTCCAAGGCTACATCCGGCTGACCGATGGGAAGGTCGGGATACTTTTGGTCGAAATTGACTTTAGACTATACAATCCAGGTTTCCAAAGTGCAAAACTTGGATTCCGTCGGCCAGAATTGCCAGGTAGGTCGGGGGAAGCCATTTGACTTAGCGGTGATTGGACACCAGGGAGAGGTCTCATAGGGTCCAAGGCTACATCCGGCTGACAGATGGGAAGGTCGGGATACTTTTGGTGGAAAGTGAGATTTAGACTAAACAATCCAGGTTTCCAAAGTGGAAAACTTGGTTTCCGACGGCCAGAATTGCCAGGAAGGTCGGGGGTAGCCATTTGACTTAGCTGTGATGGGACTCCAGGACGAGGTCTCATAGGGACCAAGGCTACATCCGGCTGACCGATGGGAAGGTCTGGATACTTTTGGTCGAAAATGACTTAAGACTATACAAACCAGGTTGCCAAAGTGGAAAACTTGGATTCCGTCGGCCAGAATTGCCAGGAAGGTAGGGGGTAGCCATTTGACTTAGCAGTGATTGGACACCAGGGAGAGGTCTCATAGGGACCAAGGCTACATCCGGCTGACCGATGGGAAGGTCGGGATACTTTTGGTCGAAATTGACTTTAGACTATACAATCCAGGTTTCCAAAGTGCAAAACTTGCATTCCGTCGGGGCAGAATTGCCAGGAAGGTCGGGGGTAGTCATTTGACTTAGCAGTGACGGGACTCCAGGACGAGGTCTCATAGGTTCCATGGCTACATCCGGCTGACCGATGGGAAGGTCGGGATACTTTTGGTCGAAAATGACTTTAGACTATACAAACCAGATTTTCAAAGTGGAAAACTTGGATTCCGTCGGCCGGAATTGCGAGGAAGGTCGGGGGAGCCGTTTGACTTAGCTGTGATGGGACTCCAGGACGAGGTCTCATAGGGACCAAGGCTACATCCAGCTGACCGACGGGAAGGTCGGGATAATATTGGTCGAAATTGACTTTAGACTATACAATCCAGGTTTCCAAAGTGCAAAACTTGGATTCCGTCGGCCAGAATTGCCAGGAATGTCGGGGGTAGCCATTTGACATAGCAGTGATGGGGCTCAAGGACGAGGTCTAATAGCGCCCAAGGCTACATCCAGCTGACCGATGGGAAGATCGGGATACTTTTGGTCGAAAATGACTTTAGACTATACAAACCAGGTTGCCAAAGTGGAAAACATGGATTGCGTCTTGCAGAATTGCCAGGAAGGTCGGGGGTAGCCATTTGAATTAGCAGTGATGGAACTCGAGGAAGTGATCTCATAGGGACCAAGGCTATATCCGGCTGACCGATGGGAAGGTCGGGATACTTTTGGTCGGAATTGACTTTAGACTATACAAACCAGGTTTTCAAAGTGGAAAACTTGGATTCCGTCGGCCGGAATTGCGAGGAAGGTCGGGGGAGCCATTTGACTTAGCAGTGATGGGACTCCAGGACGAGGTCTCATAGGGACCAAGGCTACATCCGGCTGACCGATGGGAAGGTCTGGATACTTTTGGTCGAAAATGACTTAAGACTATACAAACCAGGTTGCCAAAGTGGAAAACTTGGATTCCGTCGGCCAGAATTGCCAGGAAGGTAGGGGGTAGCCATTTGACTTAGCAGTGATTGGACACCAGGGAGAGGTCTCATAGGGACCAAGGCTACATCCGGCTGACCGATGGGAAGGTCGGGATACTTTTGGTCGAAATTGACTTTAGACTATATAAACCAGGTTTTCAAAGTGGAAAACTTGGATTCCGTCGGCCAGAATTGCCAGGAAGGTCGGGGGAAGCCATTCGACTTAGCACTGATTGGACACCAGAGAGAGGTCTCATAGGGACCAAGGCAACATCCAGCTAACAGATGGGAGGGTCGGGATACTTTTGGTCGAAATTGTCTTTAGACTATACAAACCAAGTTGCCAAAGTGGAAAACTTGGATTCCGTCGGCCAGAATTGCCAGGAAGGTCGGGGGAAGCCATTTGACTTAGAAGTGATTGGACACCAGGGAGAGGTCTCATAGGGACCAAGGCTACATCCGGCTGACCGATCGGAAGGTCGGGATACTTTTGGCCGAAATTGACTTTAGACTATACAATCCAGGTTTCCAAAGTGCAAAACTTGGATTCCGTCGGCAGAAATGCCAGGTAGGTCGGGGGTAGCCATTTGACTTAGCTGTGATGGGACTCCAGGACGAGGGCTCATAGGGACCAAGGCTACATCCGGCTGACCGATGGGAAGGTCGGGATAATATTCGTCGAAATTGACTTTAGACTATACAATCCAGGTTTCCAAAGCGCAAGACTTGGATTCCGTCGGCCACAATTGCCAGGAAGGTCGGGGGTAGCCATTTGACTTAGCAGTGATTGGACACCAGGGCGAGGTCTCATAGGGACGAAGGCCACATCCGGCTGACCCATGGGAAGGTCGGAATACTTTTGGTCGAAATTGACATTAGACTATACAATCCAGGTTTCCAAAGTGGAAAACTTGGATTTCGACGGACAGAATTGCCAGGAAGGTCGGGGGAAGCCATTTGACTTAGCAGTGATTGGACACCAGGGCGAGGTCTCATAGGGACCAAGGCTACATCCGGCTGACCGATGGGAAGGTCGGGATACTTTTGGTCGAAATTGACTTTAGACTATACAATCCAGGTTTCCAAAGTGGAAAACTTGGATTCCGTCGGGCAGAATTGCCAGGAAGGTCGTGTGTAGCCATTTGACTTAGCAGTGATGGGTCTCCAGGACGAGATCTCATAGGGACCCAGGCTACATCCGGCTGACCGATGGGAAGGTCGGGATACTTTTGGTCGAAATTGACTTTAGACTATACAATCCAGGTTTCCAAAGTGGAAAACTTGGATTCCGTCGGGCAGAATTGCCAGGAAGGTCGGGGGTAGCCATTTGGCTTAGCAGTGATTGGACACCAGGGCGAGGTCTCATAGGGACGAAGGCCACATCCGGCTGACCCATGGGAAGTTCTGGATACTTTTGGTCGAAATTGACTTTAGACTATACAATCCAGGTTTCCAAAGTGGAGAACTTGGATTTCGCCGGACAGAATTGCCAGGAAGGTCGGGGGAAGCCATTTGACTTAGCAGTGATGGGACTCCGGGACGAGGTCTCATAGGTTCCATGGCTACATCCGGCTGACCGATGGGAAGGTCGGGATACTTTCGGTCGAAATTGGATTTAGACTATACAATCCAGGTTTCCAAAGTGCAAAACTTGGATTCCGTCGGGCAGAATTGCCAGGAAGGTCGGGGGTAGCCATTTGAATTAGCAGTGATTGGACACCAGGGCGAGGTCTCATAGGGACGAAGGCCACATCCGGCTGACCCATGGGAAGGTCGGAATACTTTTGGTCGAAATTGACATTAGACTATACAATCCAGGTTTCCAAAGTGGAAAACTTGGATTTCGCCGGACAGAATTGCCAGGAAGGTCGGGGGAAGCCATTTGACTTAGCAGTGATTGGACACCAGGGCGAGGTCTCATAGGGACCAAGGCTACATCAGGCTGACAGATAGGAAGGTCTAGATACTTTTGGTCGAAAATGACTTTAGACTATTCAAACCAGGTTGCCAAAGTGGAAAACCTGGATTCCGTCGGGGCAGAATTGCCAGGAATGTCGGGGGTAGCCATTTGATTTAGCAGTGATGGGACTCCAGGACGAGATCTCATAGGGACTAAGGCTACATCCGGCAGACCGTCGGGAAGGTCTGGATACTTTTGGTCGAAAATGACTTTAGACTATACAAACCAGGTTTCCAAAGTGCAAAACTTGGATTCCGTCGGCAGAATTGTCAGGTAGGTCGGGGGTAGCCATTTGACTTAGCAGTGATGGGACTCCAGGACGACGTCTCATAGGGACGAAGGCTACATCCGGCTGAACCATGGGAAGTTCTGGATACTTTTGGTCGAAATTGACTTTAGAATATACAATCCAGGTTTCCAAAGTGGAAAACTTGGATTCCGTCGGGCAGAATTGCCAGGAAGGTCGGGTGTAGCCATTTGACTTAGCAGTGATGGGTCTCCAGGACGAGATCTCATAGGGACCCAGGCTACATCCGGCTGACCGATGGGAAGGTCGGGATACTTTTGGTCGAAATTGACTTTAGACTATACAATCCAGGTTTCCAAAGTGCAAAACTTGCATTCCGTCGGGGCAGAATTGCCAGGAAGGTCGGGGGTAGCCATTTTACTTAGCAGTGATGGGACTCCAGGACGAGGTCACATAGGGACCAAGGCTACATCCGGCTGACCGATGGGAAGGTCGGGATACTTTTTGTCGAAATTGAATTTAGACTATACAAACCAGGTTTCCAAAGTGGAAAACTTGGATTCCGTCGGCCAGAAGTGCCAGGACGGTCGGGGGAAGCCATTTGACTTAGCAGTGATGGGACTCCAGGACGAGGTCTCATAGGGACCAAGGCTATATCCAGCTGACCGATGGGAAGGTCGGGATACTTTTGGTCGAAAATGACTTTAGACTATACAAACCAGGTTGCCAAAGTGGAAAACATGGATTGCGTCTTGCAGAATTGCCAGGAAGGTCGGGGGTAGCCATTTGGCTTAGCAGTGATGGGACTCGAGGAAGAGATCTCATAGGGACCAAGGCTACATCCGGCTGACCGATGGGAAGGTCTGGATACTTTTGGTCGGAAATGACTTTAGACTATACAAACCAGGTTTCCAAAGTGCAAAACATGGATTCCGCCGGTCAGAATTGCCAGGAAGGTCGGGGGTTGCCATTTGACTCAGCAGTGATGGGACTCCAGGACGATGTCTCATAGGGACGAAGGCTACATCCGGCTGACCGATGGGAAGTTCGGGATACTTTTGGTCGAAATTGCCTTTAGACTATACAATCCAGGTTTCCAAAGTGGAAAACTTGGATTCTGTCGGCCAGAAGTGCCAGGAAAGTCGGGGGGAGCCATTTGACTTAGCAGTGATTGGACACCAGGGAGAGGTCTCATAGGGACCAAGGCTACATCCGGCTGACCGATGGGAAGGTCTGGATACTTTTGGTCGAAAATGACTTTAGACTATACAAAGCATGTTGCCAAAGTGGAAACCTTGGATTCCGTCGGCCGGAATTGCGAGGACGGTCGGGGGAAGCCATTTGACTTAGCAGTGATGGGACTCCAGGACGAGGTCTCATAGGGACCAAGGCTATATCCAGCTGACCGATGGGAAGGTCGGGATACTTTTGGTCGAAATTGACTTTAGACTATACAAACCAGGTTTTCAAAGTGGAAAACTTGGATTCCGTCGGCGGGAATTGCGAGGAAGGTCGGGGGAGCCATTTGACTTAGCAGTGATGGGACTCCAGGACGAGGTCTCATAGGGGCCAAGGCTATATCCGGCTGACCGATGGGAAGGTCGGGATACTTTTGGTCGAAATTCGCTTTAGACTAAACAAACCAGGTTTCCAAAGTGGAAAACTTGGATTCCGTCGGCAGAATTGCCAGGAAGGTCGGGGGTAGTCATTTGACTTAGCAGTGATGGGACTCCAGGACGAGGTATCATAGGTTACATGGCTACATCCGGCTGACAGATAGGAAGGTCTAGATACTTTTGGTCGAAATTGGCTTTAGACAATACAATCCAGGTTTCCAAAGTGCAAAACTTGGATTCCGTCGGGCAGAATTGCGAGGAAGGTCGGGGGTAGTGATTTGACTTAGCAGTGATGGGACTCCAGGACCAGGTCTCATAGGGACGAAGGCTACATCCGGCTGACCCATGGGAAGTTCGGTATACTTTTGGTCGAAATTGACTTTAGACTATACAATCCAGGTTTCCAAAGTGGAAAACTTGGATTCCGTCGGGCAGAATTGCCAGGAAGGTCGGGTGTAGCCATTTGACTTAGCAGTGATGGGTCTCCAGGACGAGGTCTCATAGTGACCAAGGCTACATCCGGCTGACCGATGAGAAGGTCGGGATACTTTTGGTCGAAATTGACTTTACACTATACAATCCAGGTTTCCAAAGTGGAAAACTTGGATTCCGTCGGCCGGAATTGCGAGGAAGGTCGGGGGAGCCATTTGACTTAGCAGTGATGGGACTCCAGGACGAGGTCTCATAGGGACCAAGGCTATATCCGGCTGACCGATGGGAAGGTCGGGATACTTTTGGTCGAAATTGACTTTACACTATACAATCCAGGTTTCCAAAGTGCAAAACTTGGATTCCGTCGGGCAGAATTGCCAGGACGGTCGGGGGAAGCCATTTTACTTAGCAGTGATTGGACACCAGGGGAGGTCTCATAGGGACCAAGGCTACATCCGGCTGACCGATGGGAAGGTCGGGATACTTTTGGTCGAAATTGACTTTGGAATATACAAACCAGGTTTTCAAAGTGGAAAACTTGGATTCCGTCGGCCGGAATTGCGAGGAAGGTCGGGGGAGCCATTTGACTTAGCTGTGATGGGACTCCGGGACGAGGTCTCATTGGGACCAAGGCTACATCCGGCTGCCCGATGGGAAGGTCGGGATACTTTTGGTCGAAATTCGCTTTAGACTAAACAAACCAGGTTTCCAAAGTGCAAAACTTGGATTCCGTCGGCAGAATAGCCAGGTAGGTCGGGGGTAGCCATTTGACTTAGCAGTGATGGGACTCCAGGACGATGTCTCATAGGGACGAAGGCTACATCCGTCTGACCCATGGGAAGTTCTGGATACTATTGGTCGAAAATGACTTTAGACTATACAAACCAGGTTGCCAAAGTGGAAAACATGGATTGCGTCGGGCAAAATTTGCCAGGAAGGTCGGGGGTAGCCATTTGACTTAGCAGTGATTGGACACCAGGGCGAGGTCTCATAGGGACGAAGGCCACATCCGGCTGACCGATGGGAAGGTCGGGATAATATTCGTCGAAATTGACTTTAGACTATACAATCCAGGTTTCCAAAGCGCAAGACTTGGATTCCGTCGGCCACAATTGCCAGGAAGGTCGGGGGTAGCCATTTGACTTAGCAGTGATTGGACACCAGGGCGAGGTCTCATAGGGACGAAGGCCACATCCGGCTGACCCATGGGAAGGTCGGAATACTTTTGGTCGAAATTGACATTAGACTATACAATCCAGGTTTCCAAAGTGGAAAACTTGGATTTCGACGGACAGAATTGCCAGGAAGGTCGGGGGAAGCCATTTGACTTAGCAGTGATTGGACACCAGGGCGAGGTCTCATAGGGACCAAGGCTACATCAGGCTGACAGATAGGAAGGTCTAGATACTTTTGGTCGAAAATGACTTTAGACTATTCAAACCAGGTTGCCAAAGTGGAAAACCTGGATTCCGTCGGCCACAATTGGCAGGAATGTCGGGGGTAGCCATTTGATTTAGCAGTGATGGGACTCCAGGACGAGATCTCATAGGGACTAAGGCTACATCCGGCAGACCGACGGGAAGGTCTGGATACTTTTGGTCGAAAATGACTTTAGACTATACAAACCAGGTTTCCAAAGTGCAAAACTTGGATTCCGTCGGCAGAATTGTCAGGTAGGTCGGGGGCAGCCATTTGACTTAGCAGTGATGGGACTCCAGGACGACGTCTCATAGGGACGAAGGCTACATCCGGCTGAACCATGGGAAGTTCTGGATACTTTTGGTCGAAATTGACTTTAGACTATACAATCCAGGTTTCCAAAGTGGAAAACTTGGATTCCGTCGGGCAGAATTGCCAGGAAGGTCGTGTGTAGCCATTTGACTTAGCAGTGATGGGTCTCCAGGACGAGATCTCATAGGGACCCAGGCTACATCCGGCTGACCGATGGGAAGGTCGGGATACTTTTGGTCGAAATTGACTTTAGACTATACAATCCAGGTTTCCAAAGTGGAAAACTTGGATTCCGTCGGGCAGAATTGCCAGGAAGGTCGGGGGTAGCCATTTGGCTTAGCAGTGATTGGACACCAGGGCGAGGTCTCATAGGGACGAAGGCCACATCCGGCTGACCCATGGGAAGTTCTGGATACTTTTGGTCGAAATTGACTTTAGACTATACAATCCAGGTTTCCAAAGTGGAGAACTTGGATTTCGCCGGACAGAATTGCCAGGAAGGTCGGGGGAAGCCATTTGACTTAGCAGTGATGGGACTCCGGGACGAGGTCTCATAGGTTCCATGGCTACATCCGGCTGACCGATGGGAAGGTCGGGATACTTTCGGTCGAAATTGGATTTAGACTATACAATCCAGGTTTCCAAAGTGCAAAACTTGGATTCCGTCGGGCAGAATTGCCAGGAAGGTCGGGGGTAGCCATTTGAATTAGCAGTGATTGGACACCAGGGCGAGGTCTCATAGGGACGAAGGCCACATCCGGCTGACCCATGGGAAGGTCGGAATACTTTTGGTCGAAATTGACATTAGACTATACAATCCAGGTTTCCAAAGTGGAAAACTTGGATTTCGCCGGACAGAATTGCCAGGAAGGTCGGGGGAAGCCATTTGACTTAGCAGTGATTGGACACCAGGGCGAGGTCTCATAGGGACCAAGGCTACATCAGGCTGACAGATAGGAAGGTCTAGATACTTTTGGTCGAAAATGACTTTAGACTATTCAAACCAGGTTGCCAAAGTGGAAAACCTGGATTCCGTCGGGGCAGAATTGCCAGGAATGTCGGGGGTAGCCATTTGATTTAGCAGTGATGGGACTCCAGGACGAGATCTCATAGGGACTAAGGCTACATCCGGCAGACCGTCGGGAAGGTCTGGATACTTTTGGTCGAAAATGACTTTAGACTATACAAACCAGGTTTCCAAAGTGCAAAACTTGGATTCCGTCGGCAGAATTGTCAGGTAGGTCGGGGGTAGCCATTTGACTTAGCAGTGATGGGACTCCAGGACGACGTCTCATAGGGACGAAGGCTACATCCGGCTGAACCATGGGAAGTTCTGGATACTTTTGGTCGAAATTGACTTTAGAATATACAATCCAGGTTTCCAAAGTGGAAAACTTGGATTCCGTCGGGCAGAATTGCCAGGAAGGTCGGGTGTAGCCATTTGACTTAGCAGTGATGGGTCTCCAGGACGAGATCTCATAGGGACCCAGGCTACATCCGGCTGACCGATGGGAAGGTCGGGATACTTTTGGTCGAAATTGACTTTAGACTATACAATCCAGGTTTCCAAAGTGCAAAACTTGCATTCCGTCGGGGCAGAATTGCCAGGAAGGTCGGGGGTAGCCATTTTACTTAGCAGTGATGGGACTCCAGGACGAGGTCACATAGGGACCAAGGCTACATCCGGCTGACCGATGGGAAGGTCGGGATACTTTTTGTCGAAATTGAATTTAGACTATACAAACCAGGTTTCCAAAGTGGAAAACTTGGATTCCGTCGGCCAGAAGTGCCAGGACGGTCGGGGGAAGCCATTTGACTTAGCAGTGATGGGACTCCAGGACGAGGTCTCATAGGGACCAAGGCTATATCCAGCTGACCGATGGGAAGGTCGGGATACTTTTGGTCGAAAATGACTTTAGACTATACAAACCAGGTTGCCAAAGTGGAAAACATGGATTGCGTCTTGCAGAATTGCCAGGAAGGTCGGGGGTAGCCATTTGGCTTAGCAGTGATGGGACTCGAGGAAGAGATCTCATAGGGACCAAGGCTACATCCGGCTGACCGATGGGAAGGTCTGGATACTTTTGGTCGGAAATGACTTTAGACTATACAAACCAGGTTTCCAAAGTGCAAAACATGGATTCCGCCGGTCAGAATTGCCAGGAAGGTCGGGGGTTGCCATTTGACTCAGCAGTGATGGGACTCCAGGACGATGTCTCATAGGGACGAAGGCTACATCCGGCTGACCGATGGGAAGTTCGGGATACTTTTGGTCGAAATTGCCTTTAGACTATACAATCCAGGTTTCCAAAGTGGAAAACTTGGATTCTGTCGGCCAGAAGTGCCAGGAAAGTCGGGGGGAGCCATTTGACTTAGCAGTGATTGGACACCAGGGAGAGGTCTCATAGGGACCAAGGCTACATCCGGCTGACCGATGGGAAGGTCTGGATACTTTTGGTCGAAAATGACTTTAGACTATACAAAGCATGTTGCCAAAGTGGAAACCTTGGATTCCGTCGGCCGGAATTGCGAGGACGGTCGGGGGAAGCCATTTGACTTAGCAGTGATGGGACTCCAGGACGAGGTCTCATAGGGACCAAGGCTATATCCAGCTGACCGATGGGAAGGTCGGGATACTTTTGGTCGAAATTGACTTTAGACTATACAAACCAGGTTTTCAAAGTGGAAAACTTGGATTCCGTCGGCGGGAATTGCGAGGAAGGTCGGGGGAGCCATTTGACTTAGCAGTGATGGGACTCCAGGACGAGGTCTCATAGGGGCCAAGGCTATATCCGGCTGACCGATGGGAAGGTCGGGATACTTTTGGTCGAAATTCGCTTTAGACTAAACAAACCAGGTTTCCAAAGTGGAAAACTTGGATTCCGTCGGCAGAATTGCCAGGAAGGTCGGGGGTAGTCATTTGACTTAGCAGTGATGGGACTCCAGGACGAGGTATCATAGGTTACATGGCTACATCCGGCTGACAGATAGGAAGGTCTAGATACTTTTGGTCGAAATTGGCTTTAGACAATACAATCCAGGTTTCCAAAGTGCAAAACTTGGATTCCGTCGGGCAGAATTGCGAGGAAGGTCGGGGGTAGTGATTTGACTTAGCAGTGATGGGACTCCAGGACCAGGTCTCATAGGGACGAAGGCTACATCCGGCTGACCCATGGGAAGTTCGGTATACTTTTGGTCGAAATTGACTTTAGACTATACAATCCAGGTTTCCAAAGTGGAAAACTTGGATTCCGTCGGGCAGAATTGCCAGGAAGGTCGGGTGTAGCCATTTGACTTAGCAGTGATGGGTCTCCAGGACGAGGTCTCATAGTGACCAAGGCTACATCCGGCTGACCGATGAGAAGGTCGGGATACTTTTGGTCGAAATTGACTTTACACTATACAATCCAGGTTTCCAAAGTGGAAAACTTGGATTCCGTCGGCCGGAATTGCGAGGAAGGTCGGGGGAGCCATTTGACTTAGCAGTGATGGGACTCCAGGACGAGGTCTCATAGGGACCAAGGCTATATCCGGCTGACCGATGGGAAGGTCGGGATACTTTTGGTCGAAATTGACTTTACACTATACAATCCAGGTTTCCAAAGTGCAAAACTTGGATTCCGTCGGGCAGAATTGCCAGGACGGTCGGGGGAAGCCATTTTACTTAGCAGTGATTGGACACCAGGGGAGGTCTCATAGGGACCAAGGCTACATCCGGCTGACCGATGGGAAGGTCGGGATACTTTTGGTCGAAATTGACTTTGGAATATACAAACCAGGTTTTCAAAGTGGAAAACTTGGATTCCGTCGGCCGGAATTGCGAGGAAGGTCGGGGGAGCCATTTGACTTAGCTGTGATGGGACTCCGGGACGAGGTCTCATTGGGACCAAGGCTACATCCGGCTGCCCGATGGGAAGGTCGGGATACTTTTGGTCGAAATTCGCTTTAGACTAAACAAACCAGGTTTCCAAAGTGCAAAACTTGGATTCCGTCGGCAGAATAGCCAGGTAGGTCGGGGGTAGCCATTTGACTTAGCAGTGATGGGACTCCAGGACGATGTCTCATAGGGACGAAGGCTACATCCGTCTGACCCATGGGAAGTTCTGGATACTATTGGTCGAAAATGACTTTAGACTATACAAACCAGGTTGCCAAAGTGGAAAACATGGATTGCGTCGGGCAGAATTGCCAGGAAGGTCGGGGGTAGCCATTTGACTTAGCAGTGATGGGACTCGAGGAAGAGATCTCATAGGGACCAAGGCTACATCCGGCTGACCGATGGGAAGGTCTGGATGCTTTTGGTCGGAAATGACTTTAGACTATACAAACCAGGTATCCAAAGTGCAAAACTTGGATTCCGTCGGCAGAATTGTCAGGTAGGTCGGGGGTAGCCATTTGACTTAGCAGTGATGGGACTCCAGGACGACGTCTCATAGGGACGAAGGCTACATCCGGCTGACCCATGGGAAGTTCTGGATACTTTTGGTCGAAATTGACTTTAGACTATACAATCCAGGTTTCCAAAGTGGAAAACTTGGATTCCGTCGGGCAGAATTGCCAGGAAGGTCGGGTGTAGCCATTTGACTTAGCAGTGGTGGGTCTCCAGGACGAGATCTCATAGGGACCAAGGCTACATCCGGCTGACCGATGAGAAGGTCGGGATACTTTTGGTCGAAATTGACTTTAGAATATACAATCCAGGTTTCCAAAGTGCAAAACTTGCATTCCGTCGGGGCAGAATTGCCAGGAAGGTCGGGGGTAGTCATTCGACTTAGCAGTGATGGGACTCCAGGACGAGGTCTCATAGGTTCAATGGCTACATCAGGCTCACCGATGGGAAGGTCGGGATACTTTTGGTCGAAATTGGCTTTAGACTATACAAACCAGGTTTTCAAAGTGGAAAACTTGGATTCCGTCGGCCGGAATTGCGAGGAAGGTCGGGGGAGCCATTTGACTTAGCAGTGATGGGACTCCAGGACGAGGTCTCATAGGGACCAAGGCTACATCCGGCTGACCGATGGGAAGGTCGGGATACTTTTGGTCGAAATTGACTTTGGAATATACAAACCAGGTTTTCAAAGTGGAAAACTTGGATTCCGTCGGCCGGAATTGCGAGGAAGGTCGGGGGAGCCATTTGACTTAGCTGTGATGGGACTCCGGGACGAGGTCTCATTGGGACCAAGGCTACATCCGGCTGCCCGATGGGAAGGTCGGGATACTTTTGGTCGAAATTCGCTTTAGACTAAACAAACCAGGTTTCCAAAGTGCAAAACTTGGATTCCGTCGGCAGAATAGCCAGGTAGGTCGGGGGTAGCCATTTGACTTAGCAGTGATGGGACTCCAGGACGATGTCTCATAGGGACGAAGGCTACATCCGTCTGACCCATGGGAAGTTCTGGATACTATTGGTCGAAAATGACTTTAGACTATACAAACCAGGTTGCCAAAGTGGAAAACATGGATTGCGTCGGGCAGAATTGCCAGGAAGGTCGGGGGTAGCCATTTGACTTAGCAGTGATGGGACTCGAGGAAGAGATCTCATAGGGACCAAGGCTACATCCGGCTGACCGATGGGAAGGTCTGGATGCTTTTGGTCGGAAATGACTTTAGACTATACAAACCAGGTATCCAAAGTGCAAAACTTGGATTCCGTCGGCAGAATTGTCAGGTAGGTCGGGGGTAGCCATTTGACTTAGCAGTGATGGGACTCCAGGACGACGTCTCATAGGGACGAAGGCTACATCCGGCTGACCCATGGGAAGTTCTGGATACTTTTGGTCGAAATTGACTTTAGACTATACAATCCAGGTTTCCAAAGTGGAAAACTTGGATTCCGTCGGGCAGAATTGCCAGGAAGGTCGGGTGTAGCCATTTGACTTAGCAGTGGTGGGTCTCCAGGACGAGATCTCATAGGGACCAAGGCTACATCCGGCTGACCGATGAGAAGGTCGGGATACTTTTGGTCGAAATTGACTTTAGAATATACAATCCAGGTTTCCAAAGTGCAAAACTTGCATTCCGTCGGGGCAGAATTGCCAGGAAGGTCGGGGGTAGTCATTCGACTTAGCAGTGATGGGACTCCAGGACGAGGTCTCATAGGTTCAATGGCTACATCAGGCTCACCGATGGGAAGGTCGGGATACTTTTGGTCGAAATTGGCTTTAGACTATACAAACCAGGTTTTCAAAGTGGAAAACTTGGATTCCGTCGGCCGGAATTGCGAGGAAGGTCGGGGGAGCCATTTGACTTAGCAGTGATGGGACTCCAGGACGAGGTCTCATAGGGACCATGGCTATATCCGGCTGACCGATGGGAAGGTCGGGATACTTTTGGTCGGAATTGACTTTAGACTATACAAACCAGGTTTTCAAAGTGGAAAACTTGGATTCCGTCGGCCGGAATTGCGAGGAAGGTCGGGGGAGCCATTTGACTTAGCAGTGATGGGACTCCAGGACGAGGTCTCATAGGGACCAAGGCTATATCCGGCTGACCGATGGGAAGGTCGGGATACTTTTGGTCGAAAATGACTTTAGACTATTCAAACCAGGTTGCCAAAGTGGAAAACCTGGATCCCGTCGGCCACAATTGCCAGGAATGTGGGGGGTAGCCATTTGACTTAGCAGTGATGGGACTCCAGGACGAGGTCTCATAGGGACCAAGGCTATATCCGGCTGACCGATGGGAAGGTCGGGATACTTTTGGTCGAAATTGACTTTACACTATACAATCCAGGTTTCCAAAGTGCAAAACTTGGATTCCGTCGGGCAGAATTGCCAGGACGGTCGGGGGAAGCCATTTTACTTAGCAGTGATTGGACACCAGGGGAGGTCTCATAGGGACCAAGGCTACATCCGGCTGACCGATGGGAAGGTCGGGATACTTTTGGTCGAAATTGACTTTGGAATATACAAACCAGGTTTTCAAAGTGGAAAACTTGGATTCCGTCGGCCGGAATTGCGAGGAAGGTCGGGGGAGCCATTTGACTTAGCTGTGATGGGACTCCGGGACGAGGTCTCATTGGGACCAAGGCTACATCCGGCTGCCCGATGGGAAGGTCGGGATACTTTTGGTCGAAATTCGCTTTAGACTAAACAAACCAGGTTTCCAAAGTGCAAAACTTGGATTCCGTCGGCAGAATAGCCAGGTAGGTCGGGGGTAGCCATTTGACTTAGCAGTGATGGGACTCCAGGACGATGTCTCATAGGGACGAAGGCTACATCCGTCTGACCCATGGGAAGTTCTGGATACTATTGGTCGAAAATGACTTTAGACTATACAAACCAGGTTGCCAAAGTGGAAAACATGGATTGCGTCGGGCAGAATTGCCAGGAAGGTCGGGGGTAGCCATTTGACTTAGCAGTGATGGGACTCGAGGAAGAGATCTCATAGGGACCAAGGCTACATCCGGCTGACCGATGGGAAGGTCTGGATGCTTTTGGTCGGAAATGACTTTAGACTATACAAACCAGGTATCCAAAGTGCAAAACTTGGATTCCGTCGGCAGAATTGTCAGGTAGGTCGGGGGTAGCCATTTGACTTAGCAGTGATGGGACTCCAGGACGACGTCTCATAGGGACGAAGGCTACATCCGGCTGACCCATGGGAAGTTCTGGATACTTTTGGTCGAAATTGACTTTAGACTATACAATCCAGGTTTCCAAAGTGGAAAACTTGGATTCCGTCGGGCAGAATTGCCAGGAAGGTCGGGTGTAGCCATTTGACTTAGCAGTGGTGGGTCTCCAGGACGAGATCTCATAGGGACCAAGGCTACATCCGGCTGACCGATGAGAAGGTCGGGATACTTTTGGTCGAAATTGACTTTAGAATATACAATCCAGGTTTCCAAAGTGCAAAACTTGCATTCCGTCGGGGCAGAATTGCCAGGAAGGTCGGGGGTAGTCATTCGACTTAGCAGTGATGGGACTCCAGGACGAGGTCTCATAGGTTCAATGGCTACATCAGGCTCACCGATGGGAAGGTCGGGATACTTTTGGTCGAAATTGGCTTTAGACTATACAAACCAGGTTTTCAAAGTGGAAAACTTGGATTCCGTCGGCCGGAATTGCGAGGAAGGTCGGGGGAGCCATTTGACTTAGCAGTGATGGGACTCCAGGACGAGGTCTCATAGGGACCAAGGCTATATCCGGCTGACCGATGGGAAGGTCGGGATACTTTTGGTCGAAAATGACTTTAGACTATTCAAACCAGGTTGCCAAAGTGGAAAACCTGGATCCCGTCGGCCACAATTGCCAGGAATGTGGGGGGTAGCCATTTGACTTAGCAGTGATGGGACTCCAGGACGAGATCTCATAGGGACTAAGGCTACATCCGGCAGACCGACGGGAAGGTCTGGATACTTTTGGTCGAAAATGACTTTAGACTATACAAACCAGGTTTCCAAAGTGCAAAACTTGCATTCCGTCGGGGCAGAATTGCCAGGAAGGTCGGGGGTAGTCATTTGACTTAGCAGTGATGGGAATCCAGGACGAGGTCTCATAGGTTCCATGGCCACATCCGGCTGACCGATGGGAAGGTCGGGATACTTTTGGTCGAAATTGGCTTTAGACAATACAATCCAGGTTTCCAAAGTGCAAAACTTGGATTCCGTCGGCCAGAAGTGCCAGGACGGTCGGGGGAAGCCATTTGACTTAGCAGTGATGAGACTCCAGGACGAGGTCTCATAGGGACCAAGGCTATATCCGGCTGACCGATGGGAAGGTCGGGATACTTTTGGTCGAAATTGACTTTAGACTATACAAACCAGGTTTTCAAAGTGGAAAACTTGGATTCCGTCGGCCGGAATAGCGAGGAATGTCGGGGGAGCCATTTGACTTAGCAGTGATGGGACTCCAGGACGAGGTCTCATAGGGACCAAGGCTGCATCCCGTTGACCGATGGGAAGGTCTGGATACTTTTGGTCGAAAATGGTTTTAGACTATACAAACCAGGTTGCCAAAGTGGAAAACTTGGACTCCATCGGCCAGAATTGCCAGGAAGGTCGGGGGAAGCCATTTGACTTAGCAGTGATATGACTCCAGGACGAGGTCTCATAGGGAACAAGGCTACATCCGGCTGCCCGATGGGAAGGTCGGGATACTTTTGGTCGAAATTGACTTTAGACAATAGAAATCAGGTTTCCAAAGTGGAAAACTTGGATTCCGTCGGGCAGAGTAGCCAGGAATGTCGTGGGGTAGCTGCCATTTGACATAGCTGTGATGGGACTCCTGGACGAGGTCTCATAGGGATCAAGGCTACATCCGGCTGACCGATGGGAAGTTCGGGATACTTTTGGTCGAAAATGACTTTAGACTATACAAACCAGGTTGCCAAAGTGGAAAACTTGGATTCCGTCGGCCAGAATTGCCAGGAAGGTCGGGGGTAGCCATTTGACTTAGCAGTGATGGGACTCCAGCACGAGATCTCATAGGGACCAAGGCTACATCCGGCTGACCGATGGGAAGGCCTGGATACTTTTGGTCGAAAATGACCTTAGACTATACAAACAAGGTTGCCAAAGCGGAAAACTTGGACTCCATCGGCCAGAATTGCCAGGAAGGTCGGGGGTAGCCATTTGACTTAGCAGTGATTGGACACCACGGCGAGGTCTCATAGGGGCCAAGGCTACATCCGGCTGACCGATGGGAAGGTCGGGATACTTTTGGTCGAAAGTGACTTTAGACTAAACAATCCAGGTTTCCAAAGTGGAAAACTTGGATTCCGTCGGCCAGAATTGCCAGGAAGGTCGGGGATAGCCATTTGACTTAGCAGTGATTGGACACCAGGGAGAGGTCTCATAGGGACCAAGGCTACATCCGGCTGACCGATGGGAAGGTCGGGATACTTTTGGTCGAAATTGACTTTAGACTATACAAACCAGGTTGCCAACGTGGAAAACTTGGATTCCGTCGGCCAGACTTGCCAGGAAGGTCGGGGGAAGCCACTCGACTTAGCAGTGATTGGACACCAGGGAGAGGTCTCATAGGGACCAATGCTACATCCGGCTGACCGATGGGAGGGTCGGGATACTTTTGGTCGAAATTGACTTTAGACTATACAATCCAGGTTTCCAAAGTGCAAAACTTGGATTCCGTTGGGCAGAATTGCAAGGAAGGTCGGGGGTAGCTATAAGACTTAGCAGTGATGGGACTATAGGACGATGTCTCATAGGGACGAAGACTACATCCGGCTGACCGATGGGCCGGTCGGGACACTTTTGGTCGAAATTGACTTTAGACTATACAATCCAGGTTTCCAAAGTGCAAAACTTGGATTCCGTCGGCCAGAATTGCCAGGGTGGTCTGGGGAAGCCATTTGACTTAGCAGTAATTACCCTCCAGGACGAGGTCTCATAGGGACCAAGGCTACATCCGGTGACCGATGGGAAGTTCGGGATACTTTTGGTCGAAATTGACTTTGGACTATACAAACCAGGTTTTCAAAGTGGAAAACGTGGATTCCGTCGGCCAGAATTGCCAGGGAGGTCTGGGGAAGCCATTTGACTTAGCAGTGATGGGGCTCCAGAACGATGTCTCATAGGGACGGAGGCTACATCCGGCAGACCGATGGGAAGGTCGGGATACTTTTGGCCGAAATTGACTTTAGACTATACAAACCAGGTTTCCAAAGTGGAAAACTTGGACTCCGTCGGGCAGAATTGCCAGGAAGGTCGGGGGTAGTCATTTGACTTAGCCGTGATGGGACTCCAGGGCGAGGTCTAATAGCGACCAAGGCTACATCCGGCTGACCGATGGGAAGGTCGGGATACTTTTGGCCGAAATTGACTTTTACTAAACGATCCAGGTTTCCAAAGTGGAAAACTTGGATTCCGTCGGCCTGAATTGTCAGGAAGGTCGGGGGTAGCCATTTGACTTATCTGTGATGGGACTCCAGGACGAGGTCTCATAGGGACCAAGGCTACATCCAGCTGACCGATGGGAAGGTCGGGATACTTTTGGTCGAAATTGACCTTAGACTATACAATCCAGGTTTCCAAAGTGGAAAACTTGGATTCCGTCGGCCAGAATTGCCAGGTAGGTCGGGGGTAGCCATTTGACTTAGCAGTGATGGGACTCCAGGACGAGGTCTCATAGGGACGAAGGCTACATCCGGCTGACCGATGGGAAGGTCGGGATACTTTTGGTCGAAACTGACTTTAGACTATACAATCCAGGTTTCCTAAGTAGAAAACTTGGGCTCCGTCGGGCAGAATTGCCAGGAAGGTCGGAGGTAGCCATTTGACTTCGCAGTGATGGGTCTCCAGGACGAGGTCTCATAGGGACCAAGGCTACATCCGGCTGACCGATGGGAAGGTCGGGATACTTTTGGTCGAAAATGACTTTAGACTATGCAAACCAGGTTTCCAAAGTGGAAAACTTGGATTCCGTCGGCCGGAATTGCCAGGAAGGTCGGGGGAGCCATTTGACTTAGCAGTGATGGGACTCCAGGACGATGTCTCATAGGGACCAAGACTACATCCGGCTGACCGATGTGAAGGTCGGGATACTGAGGGTCGAAATTGACTTTAGACTATACAGTACAGGTTTCCAAAGTGCAAAACTTGGATTCCGTCTGGCAGAATTGCCAGGAAGGTCGGGGGTAGGCATTTGACTTAGCAGTGATGGGACTCCAGGACGAGATCTCACAGGGACCAAGGCTACATCCGGCTGACCGATGGGAAGGTCTGGATACTTTTGGTCGAAATTATCTTTATACTATACAATCCTGGTTTCCAAAGTGGAAAACTTGGATTCCGTCGGGCAGAATTGCCAGGAAGGTCGGGGGAAGCCATTTGACTTAGAAGTGATTGGACACCAGGGAGAGGTCTCATAGGGACCAAGGCTACATCCGGTTGACCGATGGGAAGCTCGGGATACTTTTGGTCGAAATTGACTTTAGACTATACAATCCACGTTTCCAAAGTGGAAAACTTGGATTCCGACGGCCAGAATTGCCAGGAAGGTCGGGGGTAGCCATTTGACTTAGCTGTTATGGGTCTCCACGACGAGGTCTCATAGGGACCAAGGCTACATCCGGCTGACCGATGGGAAGGTCTGGATACTTTTGGTCGAAAATGACATTAGACTAGACAGACCAGATTGCCAAAGTAGAAAACTTGGATTCCGTCGGCCATAATTGCCAGGAAGGTCGGGTGTAGCCATTTAACTTAGCAGTGATGGGACTCCAGGGCGAGATCTCATAGGGACCAAGGCTACATCCGGCTGACCGATGGGAAGGCCTGGACACTTTTGGTCGAAAATGACTTTAGACTATACAAACCAGGTTGCCAAAGTGGAAAACTTGGATTCCGTCGGCCAGAATTGCCAGGTAGGTCGGGGGTAGCCATTTGACTTAGCAGTGATTGGACACCACGGCGAGGTCTCATAGGGGCCAAGGCTACATCCGGCTGACCGATGGGAAGGTCGGGATACTTTTGGTCGAAAGTGACTTTAGACTAAACAATCCAGGTTTCCAAAGTGGAAAACTTGGATTCCGTCGGCCAGAATTGCCAGGAAGGTCGGGGATAGCCATTTGACTTAGCAGTGATTGGACACCAGGGAGAGGTCTCATAGGGACCAAGGCTACATCCGGCTGACCGATGGGAAGGTCGGGATACTTTTGGTCGAAATTGACTTTAGACTATACAAACCAGGTTGCCAACGTGGAAAACTTGGATTCCGTCGGCCAGAATTGCCAGGAAGGTCGGGGGAAGCCATTCGACTTAGCACTGATTGGACACCAGGGAGAGGTCTCATAGGGACCAAGGCTACATCCGGCTGACCGATGGGAGGGTCGGGATACTTTTGGTCGAAATTGACCTTAGACTATACAATCCAGGTTTGCAAAGTGGAAAACTCGGATTCCGTCGGGCAGAATTGCCATGAAGGTCGGGGGTAGTCATTTGACATAGCAGTGATGGGACTCCAGGACGAGGTCTCATAGGGACCAAGGCTATATCCGGCTGTCCGATGGGAAGGTCGGGATACATTTGGTCGAAAATGACTTTAGACTATACAAACCAGGTTGCCAAAGTGGAAAACTTGGATTCCGTCGGCCAGAATTGCCAGGTAGGTCGGGGGTACCCATTTGACTTAGCTGTGATGGGACTCCAGGACGAGGTCTCATAGATGCCAAGGCTACATCCGGCTGACCGATGGGAAGGTCGGGATACTTTTGTTCGAAATAGACTTTAGACTATACAATCCAGGTTTCCAAAGTGCAAAACTTGGATTCCGTCGGCCAGAATTGCCAGGAATATCGGGGGTAGCCATTTGACTCAGCAGTGATGGGACTCCAGGACGATGTCTCATAGGGACCAAGACTACATCCGGCTGACCGATGTGAAGGTCGGGATACTGTGGGTCGAAATTGACTTTAGACTATACAGTCCAGGTTTCCAAAGTGCAAAAACTGGATTCCGTCGGGCAGAATTGCCAGGAAGGTCGGGGGTAGCCATTTGACATAGCAGTGATGGGACTCCAGGACGAGATCTCACAGGGACCAAGGCTACATCCGGCTGACCGATGGGAAGGTCTGGATACTTTTGGTCGAAATTGACTTTAGACTATACAAACCAGGTTTCCAAAGTGCAAAACTTGGATTCCGTCGGCCGGAATTGCCAGGAAGGTCGGGGGAGCCATTTGACTTAGCGGTGATGGGACTCCTGGACGAGGTCTCATAGGGACCAAGGCTTCATGCGGCTGACCCATGGGATGGTCGGGATACTTTTGGTCGAAATTGACTTTAGACTATACAATCCACATTTCCAAAGTGCAAAACTTGGATTCCGTTGGGCAGAATTGCCAGGTAGGTCGGGGGTAGCCATTTGACTTAGCTTCGATGGGACTCCAGGACGAGGTCTCATAGATTCCAAGGCTACATCCGGCTGACCGATGGGAAGGTCGGGATACGTTTGGTCGAAATTGACTTTAGACTATACAATCCAGGTTTCCAAAGTGCAAAACTTGGATTCCGTCGGCCAGAATTGCCAGGAATATCGGGGGTAGCCATTTGAGTTAGCAGTGATGGGACTCCAGGACGATGTCTCATAGGGACCAAGACTACATCCGGCTGACCGATGTGAAGGTCGGGATACTGTGGGCCGAAATTGACTTTAGACTATACAGTCCTGGTTTCCAAAGTGGAAAACTTGGATTCCGTCGGGCAGAATTGCCAGGAAGGTCGGGGGAAGCCATTTGACTTAGAAGTGATTGGACACCAGGGAGAGGTCTCATAGGGACCAAGGCTACATCCGGTTGACCGATGGGAAGGTCGGGATACTTTTGGTCGAAATTGACCTTAGACTATTCAATCCAGGTTTCCAAAGTGGAAAACTTGGATTCCATCGGGCAGAATTGCCATGAAGGTCGGGGGTAGCCATTTGACTTGGCAGTGATTGGACACCAGGGAGAGGTCTCATAGGGACCAAGGCTACATCAGGCTGACCGATGGGAAGGCCTGGATACTTTTGGTCGAAAATGACTTTAGTCTATACAAACCAGGTTGCCAAAGTAGAAAACTTGGATTCCGTCGGCCATAATTGCCAGGAAGGTCGGGTGTAGCCATTTAACTTAGCAGTGATGGGACTCCAGGGCGAGATCTCATAGGGACCAAGGCTACATCCGGCTGACCGATGGGAAGGCCTGGACACTTTTGGTCGAAAACGACTTTAGACTATACAATCCAGGTTTCCAAAGTGCAAAACTTGGATTCCGTCGGGCAGAATTGCCAGGTAGGTCGGGGGAAGCCATTTGACTTAGCTGTGATGGGACTCCAGGACGAGGTCTCATAGGGACCAAGGCTACATCCGACTGACCGATGGGAAGGTCAGGATACTTTTGGTCGAAATTGACCTTAGACTATTCAATCCAGGTTTCCAAAGTGGAAAACTTGGATTCCTTCGGGCAGAATTGCCATGAAGGTCGGGGGTAGTCATTTGACATAGCTGTGATGGGACTCCAGGACGAGATCTAGTAGCGACCAAGGCTACATCCGGCTGACCGATGAGAAGTTCGGGATACTTTTGGTCGAAATTGACTTTAGACTAAACAATCCACGTTTCCAAAGTGGAAAACTTGGATTCCGTCGGGCAGAATTGCCAGGTAGGTCGGGGGTAGCCATTTGACTTAGCTTCGATGGGACTCCAGGACGAGGTCTCATAGATTCCAAGGCTACATCCGGCTGACCGATGGGAAGGTCGGGATACTTTTGGTCGAAATTGACTTTAGACTATACAATCCAGGTTTCCAAAGTGCAAAACTTGGATTCCGTCGGCCAGAATTGCCAGGTAGGTCGGGGGAAGCCATTTGACTTAGCTGTGATGGGACTCCAGGACGAGGTCTCATAGGGACCAAGGCTACATCCGGCTGACCGATGGGAAGGTCTGGATACTTTTGGTCGAAAATGACTTAAGACTATACAAACCAGGTTGCCAAAGTGGAAAACTTGGATTCCGTCGGCCAGAATTGCCAGGAAGGTAGGGGGTAGCCATTTGACTTAGCAGTGATTGGACACCAGGGAGAGGTCTCATAGGGACCAAGGCTACATCCGGCTGACCGATGGGAAGGTCGGGATACTTTTGGTCGAAATTGACTTTAGACTATATCAACCAGGTTTTCAAAGTGGAAAACTTGGATTCCGTCGGCCAGAATTGCCAGGAAGGTCGGGGGAAGCCATTCGACTTAGCACTGATTGGACACCAGAGAGAGGTCTCATAGGGACCAAGGCAACATCCAGCTAACAGATGGGAGGGTCGGGATACTTTTGGTCGAAATTGACTTTAGACTATACAAACCAAGTTGCCAAAGTGGAAAACTTGGATTCCGTCGGCCAGAATTGCCAGGAAGGTCGGGGGAAGCCATTTGACTTAGAAGTGATTGGACACCAGGGAGAGGTCTCATAGGGACCAAGGCTACATCCGGCTGACCGATCGGAAGGTCGGGATACTTTTGGTCGAAATTGACTTTAGACAATACAAACCAGGTTTCCAAAGTGGAAAACTTGGATTCCGTCGGCCAGAATTGCCAGGAAGGTCGGGGGAAGCCATTCGACTTAGCACTGATTGGACACCAGGGAGAGGTCTCATAGGGACCAAGGCTACATCCGGCTGACCGATGGGAAGGTCGGGATACTTTTGGTCGAAATTGACCTTAGACTATACAATCCAGGTTTGCAAAGTGGAAAACTCGGATTCCGTCGGGCAGAATTGCCATGAAGGTCGGGGGTCGTCATTTGACATAGCAGTGATTGGACTCCAGGACGAGATCTAGTAGCGACCAAGGCTACATCCGGCTGACCGATGAGAAGTTCGGGATACTTTTGGTCGAAATTGACTTTAGACTAAACAATCCACGTTTCCAAAGTGGAAAACTTGGATTCCGTCGGGCAGAATTGCCAGGTAGGTCGGGGGTAGCCATTTGACTTAACAGTGATGGGACTCCAGGACGAGGTCTCATAGGGACCAAGGCTATATCCGGCTGTCCGATGGGAAGGTCGGGATACATTTGGTCGAAAATGACTTTAGACTATACAAACCAGGTTGCCAAAGTGGAAAACTTGGATTCCGTCGGCCAGAATTGCCAGGTAGGTCGGGGGTAGCCATTTGACTTAGCAGTGATTGGACACCACGGCGAGGTCTCATAGGGGCCAAGGCTACATCCGGCTGACCGATGGGAAGGTCGGGATACTTTTGGTCGAAAGTGACTTTAGACTAAACAATCCAGGTTTCCAAAGTGGAAAACTTGGATTCCGACGGCCAGAATTGCCAGGAAGGTCGGGGGTAGCCATTTGACTTAGCTGTTATGGGTCTCCACGACGAGGTCTCATAGGGACCAAGGCTACATCCGGCTGACCGATGGGAAGGTCTGGATACTTTTGGTCGAAAATGACTTTAGTCTATACAAACCAGGTTTTCAAAGTGGAAAACTTGGATTCCGTCGGCCAGAATTGCCAGGAAGGTCGGGGGAAGCCATTCGACTTAGCACTGATTGGACACGAGGGAGAGGTCTCACAGGGACCAAGGCTACATCCGGCTGACCGATGGGAGGGTCGGGATACTTTTGGTCGAAATTGACTTTAGACTAAACAATCCACGTTTCCAAAGTGGAAAACTTGGATTCCGTCGGGCAGAATTGCCAGGTAGGTCGGGAGTAGCCATTTGACTTAACAGTGATGGGACTCCAGGACGAGGTCTCATAGGGACCAAGGCTATATCCGGCTGTCCGATGGGAAGGTCGGGATACATTTGGTCGAAAATGACTTTAGACTATACAAACCAGGTTGCCAAAGTGGAAAACTTGGATTCCGTCGGCCAGAATTGCCAGGTAGGTCGGCGGTAGCCATTTGACTTAGCTGTGATGGGACTCCAGGACGAGGTCTCATAGATTCCAAGGCTACATCCGGCTGACCGATGGGAATGTCGGGATACTTTTGTTCGAAATAGATTTTAGACTATACAATCCAGGTTTCCAAAGTGCAAAACTTGGATTCCGTCGGCCAGAATTGCCAGGAATATCGGGGGTAGCCATTTGACTCAGCAGTGATGGGACTCCAGGACGATGTCTCATAGGGACCAAGACTACATCCGGCTGACCGATGTGAAGGTCGGGATACTGTGGGTCGAAATTGACTTTAGACTATACAGTCCAGGTTTCCAAAGTGCAAAACCTGGATTCCGTCGGGCAGAATTGCCAGGAAGGTCGGGGGTAGCCATTTGACATAGCAGTGATGGGACTCCAGGACGAGATCTCACAGGGACCAAGGCTACATCCGGCTGACCGATGGGAAGGTCTGGATACTTTTGGTCGAAATTGACTTTAGACTATACAAACCAGGTTTTCAAAGTGGAAAACTTGGATTCCGTCGGCCGGAATTGCGAGGAAGGTCGGGGGAGCCATTTGACTTAGCTGTGATGGGACTCCGGGACGAGGTCTCATAGGGACCAAGGCTAGATCCGGCTGACCGATGGGAAGGTCGGGATACTTTTGGTCGAAATTGACTTTAGACTATACAATCCAGGTTTCCAAAGTGCAAAACTTGGATTCCGTCGGCCGGAATTGCCAGGAAGGTCGGGGGAGCCATTTGACTTAGCGGTGATGGGACTCCTGGACGAGGTCTCATAGGGACCAAGGCTACATGCGGCGGACCCATGGGATGGTCGGGATACTTTTGGTCGAAATTGACTTTAGACTATACAATCCACATTTCCAAAGTGCAAAACTTGGATTCCGTTGGGCAGAATTGCCAGGTAGGTCGGGGGTAGCCATTTGACTTAGCTTCGATGGGACTCCAGGACGAGGTCTCATAGATTCCAAGGCTACATCCGGCTGACCGATGGGAAGGTCGGGATACTTTTGGTCGAAATTGACTTTAGACTATACAATCCAGGTTTCCAAAGTGCAAAACTTGGATTCCGTCGGCCAGAATTGCCAGGAATATCGGGGGTAGCCATTTGACTTAGCAGTGATGGGACTCCAGGACGAGGTCTCATAGGGACGAAAGCTACATCCGGCTGACCGATGGGAAGGTCGGGATACTTTTGGTCGAAACTGACTTTAGACTAAACAATCCAGGTTTCCAAAGTGGAAAACTTGGATTCCGTCGGCCAGAATTGCCAGGAAGGTCGGGGATAGCCATTTGACTTAGCAGTGATGGGACTCCAGGACGAGGTCTCATAGGGACGAAAGCTACATCCGGCTGACCGATGGGAAGGTCGGGATACTTTTGGTCGAAACTGACTTTAGACTAAACAATCCAGGTTTCCAAAGTGGAAAACTTGGATTCCGTCGGCCAGAATTGCCAGGAAGGTCGGGGATAGCCATTTGACTTAGCAGTGATTGGACACCAGGGAGAGGTCTCATAGGGACCAAGGCTACATCCGGCTGACCGATGGGAAGGTCGGGATACTTTTGGTCGAAATTGACTTTAGACTATACAAACCAGGTTGCCAACGTGGAAAACTTGGATTCCGTCGGCCAGAATTGCCAGGAAGGTCGGGGGAAGCCATTCGACTTAGCACTGATTGGACACCAGGGAGAGGTCTCATAGGGACCAAGGCTACATCCGGCTGACCGATGGGAGGGTCGGGATACTTTTGGTCGAAATTGACCTTAGACTATACAATCCAGGTTTGCAAAGTGGAAAACTCGGATTCCGTCGGGCAGAATTGCCATGAAGGTCGGGGGTAGTCATTTGACATAGCAGTGATGGGACTCCAGGACGAGGTCTCATAGGGACCAAGGCTATATCCGGCTGTCCGATGGGAAGGTCGGGATACATTTGGTCGAAAATGACTTTAGACTATACAAACCAGGTTGCCAAAGTGGAAAACTTGGATTCCGTCGGCCAGAATTGCCAGGTAGGTCGGGGGTACCCATTTGACTTAGCTGTGATGGGACTCCAGGACGAGGTCTCATAGATGCCAAGGCTACATCCGGCTGACCGATGGGAAGGTCGGGATACTTTTGTTCGAAATAGACTTTAGACTATACAATCCAGGTTTCCAAAGTGCAAAACTTGGATTCCGTCGGCCAGAATTGCCAGGAATATCGGGGGTAGCCATTTGACTCAGCAGTGATGGGACTCCAGGACGATGTCTCATAGGGACCAAGACTACATCCGGCTGACCGATGTGAAGGTCGGGATACTGTGGGTCGAAATTGACTTTAGACTATACAGTCCAGGTTTCCAAAGTGCAAAACCTGGATTCCGTCGGGCAGAATTGCCAGGAAGGTCGGGGGTAGCCATTTGACATAGCAGTGATGGGACTCCAGGACGAGATCTCACAGGGACCAAGGCTACATCCGGCTGACCGATGGGAAGGTCTGGATACTTTTGGTCGAAATTGACTTTAGACTATACAAACCAGGTTTCCAAAGTGCAAAACTTGGATTCCGTCGGCCGGAATTGCCAGGAAGGTCGGGGGAGCCATTTGACTTAGCGGTGATGGGACTCCTGGACGAGGTCTCATAGGGACCAAGGCTTCATGCGGCTGACCCATGGGATGGTCGGGATACTTTTGGTCGAAATTGACTTTAGACTATACAATCCACATTTCCAAAGTGCAAAACTTGGATTCCGTTGGGCAGAATTGCCAGGTAGGTCGGGGGTAGCCATTTGACTTAGCTTCGATGGGACTCCAGGACGAGGTCTCATAGATTCCAAGGCTACATCCGGCTGACCGATGGGAAGGTCGGGATACGTTTGGTCGAAATTGACTTTAGACTATACAATCCAGGTTTCCAAAGTGCAAAACTTGGATTCCGTCGGCCAGAATTGCCAGGAATATCGGGGGTAGCCATTTGACTTAGCAGTGATGGGACTCCAGGACGATGTCTCATAGGGACCAAGACTACATCCGGCTGACCGATGTGAAGGTCGGGATTCTGTGGGCCGAAATTGACTTTAGACTATACAGTCCTGGTTTCCAAAGTGGAAAACTTGGATTCCGTCGGGCAGAATTGCCAGGAAGGTCGGGGGAAGCCATTTGACTTAGAAGTGATTGGACACCAGGGAGAGGTCTCATAGGGACCAAGGCTACATCCGGCTGACCGATGGGAAGGTCGGGATACTTTTGGTCGAAATTGACCTTAGACTATTCAATCCAGGTTTGCAAAGTGGAAAACTCGGATTCCGTCGGGCAGAATTGCCATGAAGGTCGGGGGTAGTCATTTGACATAGCAGTGATGGGACTCCAGGACGAGGTCTCATAGGGACCAAGGCTATATCCGGCTGTCCGATGGGAAGGTCGGGATACATTTGGTCGAAAATGACTTTAGACTATACAAACCAGGTTGCCAAAGTGGAAAACTTGGATTCCGTCGGCCAGAATTGCCAGGTAGGTCGGGGGTACCCATTTGACTTAGCTGTGATGGGACTCCAGGACGAGGTCTCATAGATGCCAAGGCTACATCCGGCTGACCGATGGGAAGGTCGGGATACTTTTGTTCGAAATAGACTTTAGACTATACAATCCAGGTTTCCAAAGTGCAAAACTTGGATTCCGTCGGCCAGAATTGCCAGGAATATCGGGGGTAGCCATTTGACTCAGCAGTGATGGGACTCCAGGACGATGTCTCATAGGGACCAAGACTACATCCGGCTGACCGATGTGAAGGTCGGGATACTGTGGGTCGAAATTGACTTTAGACTATACAGTCCAGGTTTCCAAAGTGCAAAACCTGGATTCCGTCGGGCAGAATTGCCAGGAAGGTCGGGGGTAGCCATTTGACATAGCAGTGATGGGACTCCAGGACGAGATCTCACAGGGACCAAGGCTACATCCGGCTGACCGATGGGAAGGTCTGGATACTTTTGGTCGAAATTGACTTTAGACTATACAAACCAGGTTTCCAAAGTGCAAAACTTGGATTCCGTCGGCCGGAATTGCCAGGAAGGTCGGGGGAGCCATTTGACTTAGCGGTGATGGGACTCCTGGACGAGGTCTCATAGGGACCAAGGCTTCATGCGGCTGACCCATGGGATGGTCGGGATACTTTTGGTCGAAATTGACTTTAGACTATACAATCCACATTTCCAAAGTGCAAAACTTGGATTCCGTTGGGCAGAATTGCCAGGTAGGTCGGGGGTAGCCATTTGACTTAGCTTCGATGGGACTCCAGGACGAGGTCTCATAGATTCCAAGGCTACATCCGGCTGACCGATGGGAAGGTCGGGATACGTTTGGTCGAAATTGACTTTAGACTATACAATCCAGGTTTCCAAAGTGCAAAACTTGGATTCCGTCGGCCAGAATTGCCAGGAATATCGGGGGTAGCCATTTGACTTAGCAGTGATGGGACTCCAGGACGATGTCTCATAGGGACCAAGACTACATCCGGCTGACCGATGTGAAGGTCGGGATACTGTGGGCCGAAATTGACTTTAGACTATACAGTCCTGGTTTCCAAAGTGGAAAACTTGGATTCCGTCGGGCAGAATTGCCAGGAAGGTCGGGGGAAGCCATTTGACTTAGAAGTGATTGGACACCAGGGAGAGGTCTCATAGGGACCAAGGCTACATCCGGTTGACCGATGGGAAGGTCGGGATACTTTTGGTCGAAATTGACCTTAGACTATTCAATCCAGGTTTCCAAAGTGGAAAACTTGGATTCCATCGGGCAGAATTGCCATGAAGGTCGGGGGTAGCCATTTGACTTGGCAGTGATTGGACACCAGGGAGAGGTCTCATAGGGACCAAGGCTACATCCGGCTGACCGATGGGAAGGCCTGGACACTTTTGGTCGAAAACGACTTTAGACTATACAATCCAGGTTTCCAAAGTGCAAAACTTGGATTCCGTCGGGCAGAATTGCCAGGTAGGTCGGGGGAAGCCATTTGACTTAGCTGTGATGGGACTCCAGGACGAGGTCTCATAGGGACCAAGGCTACATCCGACTGACCGATGGGAAGGTCAGGATACTTTTGGTCGAAATTGACCTTAGACTATTCAATCCAGGTTTCCAAAGTGGAAAACTTGGATTCCTTCGGGCAGAATTGCCATGAAGGTCGGGGGTAGTCATTTGACATAGCTGTGATGGGACTCCAGGACGAGATCTAGTAGCGACCAAGGCTACATCCGGCTGACCGATGAGAAGTTCGGGATACTTTTGGTCGAAATTGACTTTAGACTAAACAATCCACGTTTCCAAAGTGGAAAACTTGGATTCCGTCGGGCAGAATTGCCAGGTAGGTCGGGGGTAGCCATTTGACTTAGCTTCGATGGGACTCCAGGACGAGGTCTCATAGATTCCAAGGCTACATCCGGCTGACCGATGGGAAGGTCGGGATACTTTTGGTCGAAATTGACTTTAGACTATACAATCCAGGTTTCCAAAGTGCGAAACTTGGATTCCGTCGGCCAGAATTGCCAGGTAGGTCGGGGGAAGCCATTTGACTTAGCTGTGATGGGACTCCAGGACGAGGTCTCATAGGGACCAAGGCTACATCCGGCTGACCGATGGGATGGTCTGGATACTTTTGGTCGAAAATGACTTAAGACTATACAAACCAGGTTGCCAAAGTGGAAAACTTGGATTCCGTCGGCCAGAATTGCCAGGAAGGTAGGGGGTAGCCATTTGACTTAGCAGTGATTGGACACCAGGGAGAGGTCTCATAGGGACCAAGGCTACATCCGGCTGACCGATGGGAAGGTCGGGATACTTTTGGTCGAAATTGACTTTAGACTATATAAACCAGGTTTTCAAAGTGGAAAACTTGGATTCCGTCGGCCAGAATTGCCAGGAAGGTCGGGGGAAGCCATTCGACTTAGCACTGATTGGACACCAGAGAGAGGTCTCATGGGGACCAAGGCAACATCCAGCTAACAGATGGGAGGGTCGGGATACTTTTGGTCGAAATTGACTTTAGACTATACAAACCAAGTTGCCAAAGTGGAAAACTTGGATTCCGTCGGCCAGAATTGCCAGGAAGGTCGGGGGAAGCCATTTGACTTAGAAGTGATTGGACACCAGGGAGAGGTCTCATAGGGACCAAGGCTACATCCGGCTGACCGATCGGAAGGTCGGGATACTTTTGGTCGAAATTGACTTTAGACAATACAAACCAGGTTTCCAAAGTGGAAAACTTGGATTCCGTCGGCCGGAATTGCCAGGAAGGTCGGGGGAGCCATTTGACAAAGCTGTGATTTGACCCCAGGACGAGGTCTCATAGGTACCAAGGCTACATCCGGCTGACCGATGGGAAGGTCGGGATGCTTTTGGTCGAAAATGACTTTAGACTATACAGTTCAGGTTTCCAAAGTGCAAAACATGGATTCCGTCGGCAGAATTGCCAGGTAGGTCGGGGGTAGCCATTTGACTTAGCAGTGATGGGACTCCAGGACGATGTCTCATAGGGACGAAGGCTACATCCGGCTGACCCATGGGAAGTTCTGGATACTAATGGTCGAAATTGAATTTAGACTATACAATCCAGGTTTCCAAAGTGCAAAACTTGGATTCCGTCGGGCAGAATTGCCAGGAAGGTCGTGGGTAGCCATATGACTTAGCAGTGATGGGACTCCAGGACGATGTCTTATAGGGACGAAGGCTACATCCGGCTGACCCATGGGAAGGTCAGTATACTTTTGGTCGAAATTGGCTTTAGACAATACAATCCAGGTTTCCAAAGTGCAAAACTTGGATTCCGTCGGACAGAATTGCCAGGAAGGTCGGGGGAAGCCATTTGACTTAGCAGTGATTGGACACCAGGGCGAGGTCTCATAGGGACCAAGGCTACATCCGGCTAACCGATGGGAAGGTCGGGATACTATTGGTCGAAATTGACTTTAGACTATACAATCCAGGTTTCCAAAGTGCAAAACTTGCATTCCGTCGGGGCAGAATTGCCAGGAAGGTCGGGGGTAGTCATTCGACTTAGCAGTGATGGGACTCCAGGACGAGGTCTCATAGGTTCAATGGCTACATCCGGCTCACCGATGGGAAGGTCGGGATACTTTTGGTCGGAATTGACTTTAGACTATACAAACCAGGTTTTCAAAGTGGAAAACTTGGATTCCGTCGGCCGGAATTGCGAGGAAGGTCGGGGGAGCCATTTGACTTAGCAGTGATGGGACTCCAGGACGAGGTCTCATAGGGACCAAGGCTATATCCGGCTGACCGATGGGAAGGTCGGGATACTTTTGGTCGAAAATGACTTTAGACTATTCAAACCAGGTTGCCAAAGTGGAAAACCTGGATTCCGTCGGCCACAATTGCCAGGAATGTGGGGGGTAGCCATTTGACTTAGCAGTGATGGGACACCAGGACGAGATCTCATAGGGACTAAGGCTACATCCGGCAGACCGACGGGAAGGTCTGGATACTTTTGATCGAATATGACTTTAGACTATACAAACCAGGTTTCCAAAGTGCAAAACCTGGATTCCGTCGGCAGAATTGCCAGGTAGGTCGGGGGTATCCATTTGACTTAGCAGTGATGGGACACCAGGACGACGTCTCATAGTGACGAAGGCTACATCCGGCTGACCCATGGGAAGTTCTGGATACTTTTGGTCGAAATTGACTTTAGACTATACAATCCAGTTTTCCAAAGTGGAAAACTTGGATTCCGTCGGGCAGAATTGCCAGGAAGGTCGGGTGTAGCCATTTGACTTAGCAGTGATGGGTCTCCAGGACGAGATCTCATAGGGACCAAGGCTATATCCGGCTGACCGATGGGAAGGTCGGGATACTTTTGGTCGAAAATGACTTTAGACTATACAAACCAGGTTTTCAAAGTGGAAAACTTGGATACCGTCGGCCGGAATTGCGAGGAAGGTCGGGGGAGCCGTTTGACTTAGCTGTGATGGGACTCCAGGACGAGGTCTCATAGGGACGAAGGCTACATCCGGCTGACCCATGGGAAGTTCTGGATTCCTTTGGCCGAAATTGACTTTAGACTATACAATCCAGGTTTCCAAAGTGCAAAACTTGGATTCCGTCGGGCAGAATTGCCAGGAAGGTCGGGGGTAGCCATTTTACTTAGCAGTGATTGGACACCAGGGCGAGGTCTCATAGGGACCAAGGCTACATCCGGCTGACAGATGGGAAGGTCTGGATACTGTTGGTCGAAAATGACTTTAGACTATTCAAACCAGGTTGCCAAAGTGGAAAACCTGGATTCCGTCGGCCACAATTGCCAGGAATGTCGGGGGTAGCCATTTGACTTAGCAGTGATGGGACTCCGTGACGAGGTCTCATAGGTTCCATGGCTACATCCGGCCGACCGATGGGAAGGTCGGGATACTTTTGGTCGAAATTGGCTTTAGACTATACAATCCAGGTTTCCAAAGTGCAAAACTTGGATTCCGTCGGCCGGAATTGCGAGGAAGGTCGGGGGAGCCATTTGACTTAGCAGTGATGGGACTCCAGGACGAGGTCTCATAGGGACCAAGGCTATATCCGGCTGACCGATGGGAAGGTCGGGATACTTTTGGTCGAAAATGACTTTAGACTATTCAAACCAGGTTGCCAAAGTGGAAAACCTGGATTCCGTCGGCCACAATTGCCAGGAATGTGGGGGGTAGCCATTTGACTTAGCAGTGATGGGACACCAGGACGAGATCTCATAGGGACTAAGGCTACATCCGGCAGACCGACGGGAAGGTCTGGATACTTTTGATCGAATATGACTTTAGACTATACAAACCAGGTTTCCAAAGTGCAAAACCTGGATTCCGTCGGCAGAATTGCCAGGTAGGTCGGGGGTATCCATTTGACTTAGCAGTGATGGGACACCAGGACGACGTCTCATAGTGACGAAGGCTACATCCGGCTGACCCATGGGAAGTTCTGGATACTTTTGGTCGAAATTGACTTTAGACTATACAATCCAGTTTTCCAAAGTGGAAAACTTGGATTCCGTCGGGCAGAATTGCCAGGAAGGTCGGGTGTAGCCATTTGACTTAGCAGTGATGGGTCTCCAGGACGAGATCTCATAGGGACCAAGGCTATATCCGGCTGACCGATGGGAAGGTCGGGATACTTTTGGTCGAAAATGACTTTAGACTATACAAACCAGGTTTTCAAAGTGGAAAACTTGGATACCGTCGGCCGGAATTGCGAGGAAGGTCGGGGGAGCCGTTTGACTTAGCTGTGATGGGACTCCAGGACGAGGTCTCATAGGGACGAAGGCTACATCCGGCTGACCCATGGGAAGTTCTGGATTCCTTTGGCCGAAATTGACTTTAGACTATACAATCCAGGTTTCCAAAGTGCAAAACTTGGATTCCGTCGGGCAGAATTGCCAGGAAGGTCGGGGGTAGCCATTTTACTTAGCAGTGATTGGACACCAGGGCGAGGTCTCATAGGGACCAAGGCTACATCCGGCTGACAGATGGGAAGGTCTGGATACTGTTGGTCGAAAATGACTTTAGACTATTCAAACCAGGTTGCCAAAGTGGAAAACCTGGATTCCGTCGGCCACAATTGCCAGGAATGTCGGGGGTAGCCATTTGACTTAGCAGTGATGGGACTCCGGGACGAGGTCTCATAGGTTCCATGGCTACATCCGGCCGACCGATGGGAAGGTCGGGATACTTTTGGTCGAAATTGGCTTTAGACTATACAATCCAGGTTTCCAAAGTGCAAAACTTGGATTCCGTCGGGCAGAATTGCCAGGAAGGTCGGGGGTAGCCATTTGACTTACCAGTGATTGGACACCAGGGCGAGGTCTCATAGGGACGAAGGCTACATCCGGCTGACCCATGGGAAGGTCGGAATACTTTTGGTCGAAATTGACATTACACTATACAATCCAGGTTTCCAAAGTGGAAAACTTGGATTTCGTCGGACAGAATTGCCAGGAAGGTCGGGGGAAGCCATTTGACTTAGCAGTGATTGGACACCAGGGCGAGGTCTCATTGGGACCAAGGCTACATCAGGCTGACAGATAGGAAGGTCTAGATACTTTTGGTCGAAAATGACTTTAGACTATTCAAACCAGGTTTTCAAAGTGGAAAACTTGGATTCCGTCGGCCGGAATTGCGAGGAAGGTCGGGGGAGCCATTTGACTTAGCTGTGATGGGACTCCGGGACGAGGTCTCATTGGGACCAAGGCTACATCCGTCTGCCCGATGGGAAGGTCGGGATACTTTTGGTCGAAAATGACTTTAGACTATACAAAGCATGTTGCCAAAGTGGAAACCTTGGATTCCGTCGGCCGGAATTGCGAGGAAGGTCGGGGGAAGCCATTTGACTAAGCAGTGATTGGACACCAGGGCGAGGTCTCTAAGGGACCAAGGCTACATCCGGCTGACAGATGGGAAGGTCTGGATACTGTTGGTCGAAAATGACTTTAGACTATTCAAACCAGGTTGCCAAAGTGGAAAACCTGGATTCCGTCGGCCACAATTGCCAGGAATGTCGGGGGTAGCCATTTGACTTAGCAGTGATTGGACACCAGGGCGAGGTCTCATAGGGACGAAGGCCACATCCGGCTGACCCATGGGAAGGTCGGAATACTTTTGGTCGAAATTGACATTAGACTATACAATCCAGGTTTCCAAAGTGGAAAACTTGGATTTCGCCGGACAGAATTGCCAGGAAGGTCGGGGGAAGCCATTTGACTTAGCAGTGATTGGACACCAGGGCGAGATCTCATAGGGACTAATGCTACATCCGGCAGACCGACGGGAAGGTCTGGATACTTTTGGTCGAAAATGACTTTAGACTATACAAACCAGGTTTCCAAAGTGCAAAACTTGGATTCCGTCGGCAGAATTGTCAGGTAGGTCGGGGGTAGCCATTTGACTTAGCAGTGATGGGACTCCAGGACGACGTCTCATAGGGACGAAGGCTACATCCGGCTGAACCATGGGAAGTTCTGGATACTTTTGGTCGAAATTGACTTTAGACTATACAATCCAGGTTTCCAAAGTGGAAAATTTGGATTCCGTCGGGCAGAATTGCCAGGAAGGTCGGGTGTAGCCATTTGACTTAGCAGTGATGGGTCTCCAGGACGAGATCTCATAGGGACCCAGGCTACATCCGGCTGACCGATGGGAAGGTCGGGATACTTTTGGTCGAAATTGACTTTAGACTATACAATCCAGGTTTCCAAAGTGCAAAACTTGCATTCCGTCGGGGCAGAATTGCCAGGAAGGTCGGGGGTAGTCATTTGACTTAGCAGTGATGGGACTCCAGGACGAGGTCTCATAGGGACCAAGGCTACATCCGGCTGACCGATGGGAAGGTCGGGATACTTTTGGTCGAAATTGACTTTACACTATACAATCCAGGTTTCCAAAGTGCAAAACTTGGATTCCGTCGGGCAGAATTGCGAGGATGGTCGGGGGTAGTGATTTGACTTAGCAGTGATGGGACTCCAGGACCAGGTCTCATAGGTTCCAAGGCTACATCCGGCTGACCGATGGGAAGGTCGGGATACTTTTTGTCGAAATTGAATTTAGACTATACAAACCAGGTTTCCAAAGTGGAAAACTTGGATTCCGTCGGCCAGAAGTGCCAGGACGGTCGGGGGAAGCCATTTGACTTAGCAGTGATGGGACTCCAGGACGAGGTCTCATAGGGACCAAGGCTATATCCAGCTGACCGATGGGAAGGTCGGGATACTTTTGGTCGAAATTGACTTTAGACTATACAAACCAGGTTTTCAAAGTGGAAAACTTGGATTCCGTCGGCCGGAATTGCGAGGAAGGTCGGGGGAGCCATTTGACTTAGCAGTGATGGGACTCCAGGACGAGGTCTCATAGGGGCCAAGGCTATATCCGGCTGACCGATGGGAAGGTCGGGATACTTTTGGTCGAAATTCGCTTTAGACTAAACAAACCAGGTTTCCAAAGTGCAAAACTTGGATTCCGTCGGCAGAATTGCCAGGAAGGTCGGGGGTAGTCATTTGACTTAGCAGTGATGGGACTCCAGGACGAGGTCTCATAGGTTCCATGGCTACATCCGGCTGACAGATAGGAAGGTCTAGATACTTTTGGTCGAAATTGGCTTTAGACAATACAATCCAGGTTTCCAAAGTGCAAAACTTGGATTCCGTCGGGCAGAATGGCGAGGAAGGTCGGGGGTAGTGATTTGACTTAGCAGTGTTGGGACTCCAGGACCAGGTCTCATAGGTTCCAAGGCTACATCCGGCTGACCTATGGGAACGTCGGGATATTTTTAGTCGAAATTGAATTTAGACTATACAAAACAGGTTTCCAAAGTGGAAAACTTGGATTCCGTCGGCCAGGAGTGCCAGGACGGTCGGGGGAAGCCATTTGACTTAGCAGTGATGGGACTACAGGACGAGGTCTCATAGGGACCAAGGCTATATCCGGCTGACCGATGAGAAGGTCGGGATACTTTTGGTCGAAATTGACTTTACACTATACCATCCAGGTTTCCAAAGTGCAAAACTTGGATTCCGTCGGGCAGAATTGCCAGGACGGTCGGGGGAAGCCATTTTACTTAGCAGTGATTGGACACCAGGGGAGGTCTCATAGGGACCAAGGCTACATCCGGCTGACCGATGGGAAGGTCGGGATACTTTTGGTCGAAATTGACTTTAGAATATACAAACCAGGTTTTCAAAGTGGAAAACTTGGATTCCGTCGGCCGGAATTGCGAGGAAGGTCGGGGGAGCCATTTGACTTAGCTGAGATGGGACTCCGGGACGAGGTCTCATTGGGACCAAGGCTACATCCGGCTGCCCGATGGGAAGGTCGGGATACTATTGGTCGAAAATGACTTTAGACTATACAAACCAGGTTGCCAAAGTGAAAAACATGGATTGCGTCGGGCAGAATTGCCAGGAAGGTCGGGGGTAGCCATTTGACTTAGCAGTGATGGGACTCGAGGAAGAGATCTCATAGGGACCAAGGCTACATCCGGCTGACCGATGGGAAGGTCTGGATGCTTTTGATCGGAAATGACTTTAGACTATACAAACCAGGTATCCAAAGTGCAAAACTTGGATTCCGTCGGCAGAATTGTCAGGTAGGTCGGGGGTAGCCATTTGACTTAGCAGTGATGGGACTCCAGGACGACGTCTCATAGGGACGAAGGCTACATCCGGCTGACCCATGGGAAGTTCTGGATACTTTTGTTCGAAATTGACTTTAGACTATACAATCCAGGTTTCCAAAGTGGAAAACTTGTATTCCGTCGGGCAGAATTGCCAGGAAGGTCGGGTGTAGCCATTTCACTTAGCAGTGATGGGTCTCCAGGACGAGATCTCATAGGGACCAAGGCTACATCCGGCTGACCGATGAGAAGGTCGGGATACTTTTGGTCGAAATTGACTTTAGAATATACAAACCAGGTTTCCAAAGTGCAAAACTTGCATGCCGTCGGGGCAGAATTGCCAGGAAGGTCGGGGGTAGTCATTTGACTTAGCAGTGATGGGAATCCAGGACGAGGTCCCATAGGTTCCATGGCTACATCCGGCTGACCGATGGGAAGGTCGGGATACTTTTGGTCGAAAATGGTTTTAGACTATACAAACCAGGTTGCCAAAGTGGAAAACTTGGATTCCGTCGGTCAGAATTGCCAGGAAGGTCGGGGGTAGCCATTTGACTTAGCAGTGATGGGACTCCAGGACGAGGTCTCATAGGTTCCAAGGCTACATCCGGCCTGACCGATGTGAAGTTCGGGATACTTTTGGTCGAAATTGACTTTAGACAATACAGTCCATGTTGCGAAAGTGGAAAACTTGCATTCCGTCGGCCAGAACTGCCAGGAAGTTCGGGGGAAGCCATTTGACTTAGCAGTGATTGGACACCAGGGAGAGGTCTCATTGGGACCAAGGCTACATCCGGCTGACCGATGGGAAGGTCGGGATACTTTTGGTCGAAAATGACTTTAGACTATACAAACCAGGTTTCCAAAGTGGAAAACTTGGATTCCGTCGGGCAGAATTGCCAGGAAGGTCGGGGGTAGCCATTTGACTTAGCAGTGTTTGGACTCCATGACGATGTGTCATAGGGACGAAGGCTACATCCGGCTGACCGATGGGAAGGTCGGGATACTTTTGCTCGAAATTGACTTTAGACTATACAAACCAGGTTGCCAAAGTGGAAAACTTGGATTCCGTCGGCCAGAATTGCCAGGAAGGTCGTGGGTAGCCATTTGACTTAGCAGTGATTGGACACCAGGGAGAGGTCTAATAGCGCCCAAGGCTACATCCAGCTGACTGATGGGAAGATCGGTATACTTTTGGTCGAAAATGACTTTAGACTATACAAACCAGATTGCCAAAGTGGAAAACTTGGATTCCGTCGAGCAGAATTGCCAGGAAGGTCGGGGGTAGCCATTTTACTTAGCAGTGATTGGACTCCAAGACGAGGTCTCATAGGGACCAAGGCTACATGCGGCTGACCGATGGGAAGGTCGGGATACTTTTAGTCGAAATTGACTTTAGACTATACAAACCAGGTTGCCAAAGTGGAAAACTTGGATTCCGTCGGCCAGAATTGCCAGGAAGGTCGTGGGAAGCCATTTGTCTTAGCTGTGATGGGACTCCAGGACGAGGTCTCATAGGGACCAAGGCTACATCCGACTGACCCATGGGAAGTTCGGGATACTTTTGGTCGAAATTGTCTTTAGACTATACAGTCCAGGTTTCCAAAGTGCCAAACTTGGATTCCGTCGGGCAGAATTGCCAGGAAGGTCGGGGGTAGCCATTTGACTTAGCAGTGTTTGGACTCCATGACGATGTGTCATAGGGACGAAGGCTACATCCGGCTGACCGATGGGAAGGTCTGGATACTTTAGGTCGAAAATGACTTTAGACTATACAATCCAGGTTTCCAAAGTGCAAAACTTGGACTCCGTTCGGCAGAATTGCCAGGACGGTCGGGGGTAGTCACTTGACTTAGCAGTGATGGTACTCCAGGAAGAGGTCTCATAGGTTCCAAGGCTACATCCGGCTGAGCGATGGGAAGGTGGGGATACTTTTGGTCGGAAATGACTTTAGACTATACAAACCAGGTTTCCAAAGTGGAAAACCTGGATTCCGTCGGGCAGAATTGCCAGGAAGGTCGGGGGTAGCAATTTGACTTAGCAGTGATTGGACTCCAAGGCGAGGTCTCATAGGGACCAAGGCTACATCCGGCTGACCGATGGGAATGACGGGACACTTTTGGTCGAAATTGACTTTAAACTATACAATCCAGGTTGCCAAAGTGGAAAACTTGGATTCCGTCGGGCAGAATTGCCAGGAAGGTCGGGGGTAGTCATTTGACTTAGCAGTGATGGGACTCCAGGACGAGGTCTCATAGGTTCCAAGGCTACATCCGGCTGACCGATGGGAAGGTCGGGATACTTTTGGTCGAAATTGACCTTAGACTATACAATCCAGGTTTCCAAAGTGGAAAACTTGGATTCCGTCGGCCAGAATTGCCAGGTAGGTCGGGGGTAGCCATTTGACTTAGCAGTGATGGGACTCCAGGACGAGGTCTCATAGGGACGAAGGCTACATCCGGCTGACCGATGGGAAGGTCGGGATACTTTTGGTCGAAACTGACTTTAGACTATACAATCCAGGTTTCCTAAGTAGAAAACTTGGGCTCCGTCGGGCAGAATTGCCAGGAAGGTCGGGTGTAGCCATTTGACTTAGCAGTGATGGGTCTCCAGGACGAGATCTCATAGGGACCAAGGCTACATCCGGCTGTCCGATGAGAAGGTCGGGATACTTTTGGTCGAAATTGACTTTAGAATATACAAACCAGGTTTCCAAAGTGCAAAACTTGCATGCCGTCGGGGCAGAATTGCCAGGAAGGTCGGGGGTAGTCATTTGACTTAGCAGCGATGGGAATCCAGGACGAGGTCTCATAGGTTCCATGGCTACATCCGGCTGACCGATGGGAAGGTCGGGATACTTTTGGTCGAAAATGGTTTTAGACTATACAAACCAGGTTGCCAAAGTGGAAAACTTGGATTCCGTCGGTCAGAATTGCCAGGAAGGTCGGGGGTAGCCATTTGACTTAGCAGTGATGGGACTCCAGGACGAGGTCTCATAGGTTCCAAGGCTACATCCGGCTGACCGATGGGAAGGTCGGGATACTTTTGGTCGAAACTGACTTTAGACTATACAATCCAGGTTTCCTAAGTAGAAAACTTGGGCTCCGTCGGGCAGAATTGCCAGGAAGGTTGGAGGTAGCCATTTGACTTCGCAGTGATGGGTCTCCAGGACGAGGTCTCATAGGGACGGAGCCTACACCCGGCTGACCGATGGGAAGGTCGGGATACTTTTGGTCCAAATCGACTATAGACTATACAAACCAGGTTGCCAAAGTGGAAAACTTGGATTCCGTCGGGCAGAATTGCCAGGAAGGTCGGGGGTAGCAATTTGACTTAGCAGTGATTGGACACCAGGTCGAGGTCTCATAGGGACCAAGGCTACATCCGGCTGACCGATGGGAAGGACGGAATACTTTTGGTCGAAATTGACTTTAGACTATAGAAATCAGGTTTTGAAAGTGGAATCTTGGATTCCGTCGGGCAGAGTAGCCAGGAATGTCGGGTGTAGCCATTTGACTTAGCAGTGATGGGACTCCAGGACGAGATCTCATAGGGACCAACCCTACATCCGGCTGACCGATGGGAAGGCCTGGATACTTTTGGTCGAAAATGACTTTAGACTATACAAACCAGGTTGCCAAAGTGGAAAACTTGGATTCCGTCGGGCAGAGTAGCCAGGAATGTCGGGTGTAGCCATTTGACTTAGCGGTGATTGGACACCAGGGAGAGGTCTCATAGGGACCGAGGCTACATCCGGCTGACCGATGGGAGGGTCGGGATACTTTTGGTCGAAATTGACTTTATTCTATACAAACCAGGTTTCCAAAGTGGAAAACTTGGATTCCGTCGGCCGGAATTGCCAGGAAGGTCGGGGGAAGCCATTTGACTTAGCAGTGATGGGACTCCAGGACGAGGTCTCATAGGGACGAAAGCTACATCCGGCTGACCGATGGGAAGGTCGGGATACTTTTGGTCGAAACTGACTTTAGACTAAACAATCCAGGTTTCCAAAGTGGAAAACTTGGATTCCGTCGGCCAGAATTGCCAGGAAGGTTGGAGGTAGCCATTTGACTTCGCAGTGATGGGTCTCCAGGACGAGGTCTCATAGGGACGGAGGCTACACCCGGCTGACCGATGGGAAGGTCGGGATACTTTTGGTCCAAATCGACTTTAGACTATACAAACCAGGTTGCCAAAGTGGAAAACTTGGATTCCGTCGGGCAGAATTGCCAGGAAGGTCGGGGGTAGCAATTTGACTTAGCAGTGATTGGACACCAGGGCGAGGTCTCATAGGGACGAAGGCTACATCCGGCTGACCCATGGGAAGTTCGGAATACTTTTGGTCGAAATTGACATTACACTATACAATCCAGGTTTCCAAAGTGGAAAACTTGGATTTCGTCGGACAGAATTGCCAGGAAGGTCGGGGGAAGCCATTTGACTTAGCAGTGATTGGACACCAGGGCGAGGTCTCATTGGGACCAAGGCTACATCAGGCTGACAGATAGGAAGGTCTAGATACTTTTGGTCGAAAATGACTTTAGACTATTCAAACCAGGTTTTCAAAGTGGAAAACTTGGATTCCGTCGGCCGGAATTGCGAGGAAGGTCGGGGGAGCCATTTGACTTAGCTGTGATGGGACTCCGGGACGAGGTCTCATTGGGACCAAGGCTGCATCCGTCTGCCCGATGGGAAGGTCGGGATACTTTTGGTCGAAAATGACTTTAGACTATACAAAGCATGTTGCCAAAGTGGAAACCTTGGATTCCGTCGGCCGGAATTGCGAGGAAGGTCGGGGGAAGCCATTTGACTTAGCAGTGATTGGACACCAGGGCGAGGTCTCTAAGGGACCAAGGCTACATCCGGCTGACAGATGGGAAGGTCTGGATACTGTTGGTCGAAAATGACTTTAGACTATTCAAACCAGGTTGCCAAAGTGGAAAACCTGGATTCCGTCGGCCACAATTGCCAGGAATGTCGGGGGTAGCCATTTGACTTAGCAGTGATTGGACACCAGGGCGAGGTCTCATAGGGACGAAGGCCACATCCGGCTGACCCATGGGAAGGTCGGAATACTTTTGGTCGAAATTGACATTAGACTATAAAATCCAGGTTTCCAAAGTGGAAAACTTGGATTTCGCCGGACAGAATTGCCAGGAAGGTCGGGGGAAGCCATTTGACTTAGCAGTGATTGGACACCAGGGCGAGATCTCATAGGGACTAAGGCTACATCCGGCAGACCGACGGGAATGTCTGGATACTTTTGGTCGAAAATGACTTTAGACTATACAAACCAGGTTTCCAAAGTGCAAAACTTGGATTCCGTCGGCAGAATTGTCAGGTAGGTCGGGGGTAGCCATTTGACTTAGCAGTGATGGGACTCCAGGACGACGTCTCATAGGGACGAAGGCTACATCCGGCTGAACCATGGGAAGTTCTGGATACTTTTGGTCGAAATTGACTTTAGACTATACAATCCAGGTTTCCAAAGTGGAAAATTTGGATTCCGTCGGGCAGAATTGCCAGGAAGGTCGGTTGTAGCCATTTGACTTAGCAGTGATGGGTCTCCAGGACGAGATCTCATAGGGACCCAGGCTACATCCGGCTGACCGATGGGAAGGTCGGGATACTTTTGGTCGAAATTGACTTTAGACTATACAATCCAGGTTTCCAAAGTGCAAAACTTGCATTCCGTCGGGGCAGAATTGCCAGGAAGGTCGGGGGTAGTCATTTGACTTAGCAGTGATGGGACTCCAGGACGAGGTCTCATAGGGACCAAGGCTACATCCGGCTGACCGATGGGAAGGTCGGGATACTTTTGGTCGAAATTGACTTTACACTATACAATCCAGGTTTCCAAAGTGCAAAACTTGGATTCCGTCGGGCAGAATTGCGAGGATGGTCGGGGGTAGTGATTTGACTTAGCAGTGATGGGACTCCAGGACCAGGTCTCATAGGTTCCAAGGCTACATCCGGCTGACCGATGGGAAGGTCGGGATACTTTTTGTCGAAATTGAATTTAGACTATACAAACCAGGTTTCCAAAGTGGAAAACTTGGATTCCGTCGGCCAGAAGTGCCAGGACGGTCGGGGGAAGCCATTTGACTTAGCAGTGATGGGACTCCAGGACGAGGTCTCATAGGGACCAAGGCTATATCCAGCTGACCGATGGGAAGGTCGGGATACTTTTGGTCGAAATTGACTTTAGACTATACAAACCAGGTTTTCAAAGTGGAAAACTTGGATTCCGTCGGCCGGAATTGCGAGGAAGGTCGGGGGAGCCATTTGACTTAGCAGTGATGGGACTCCAGGACGAGGTCTCATAGGGGCCAAGGCTATATCCGGCTGACCGATGGGAAGGTCGGGATACTTTTGGTCGAAATTCGCTTTAGACTAAACAAACCAGGTTTCCAAAGTGCAAAACTTGGATTCCGTCGGCAGAATTGCCAGGAAGGTCGGGGGTAGTCATTTGACTTAGCAGTGATGGGACTCCAGGACGAGGTCTCATAGGTTCCATGGCTACATCCGGCTGACAGATAGGAAGGTCTAGATACTTTTGGTCGAAATTGGCTTTAGACAATACAATCCAGGTTTCCAAAGTGCAAAACTTGGATTCCGTCGGGCAGAATGGCGAGAAAGGTCGGGGGTAGTGATTTGACTTAGCAGTGTTGGGACTCCAGGACCAGGTCTCATAGGTTCCAAGGCTACATCCGGCTGACCTATGGGAACGTCGGGATATTTTTAGTCGAAATTGAATTTAGACTATACAAAACAGGTTTCCAAAGTGGAAAACTTGGATTCCGTCGGCCAGGAGTGCCAGGACGGTCGGGGGAAGCCATTTGACTTAGCAGTGATGGGACTACAGGACGAGGTCTCATAGGGACCAAGGCTATATCCGGCTGACCGATGAGAAGGTCGGGATACTTTTGGTCGAAATTGACTTTACACTATACCATCCAGGTTTCCAAAGTGCAAAACTTGGATTCCGTCGGGCAGAATTGCCAGGACGGTCGGGGGAAGCCATTTTACTTAGCAGTGATTGGACACCAGGGGAGGTCTCATAGGGACCAAGGCTACACCCGGCTGACCGATGGGAAGGTCGGGATACTTTTGGTCCAAATCGACTTTAGACTATACAATCCAGTTTTCCAAAGTGCAAAACTTGGATTCCGCCGGGCAGAATTGCCAAAGATGGTCGGGGGTAGCCATTTGACTTAGCAGTGATGGGACTCCAGGACGATGTCTCATAGGGACGAAGGCTACATCCGACTGACCGATGGGAAGGTTGGGAAACTTTTGGTCGAAATTGACCTTAGACTATACATTCCAGGTTTCCAAAGTGCAAAACTTGCATTCCGTCGGGCAGAATTGCCAGGAAGGTCGGGGGAGCCATTTGACTTACCTGTGATGGGACTCCAGGACTAGGTCTCATAGGGACCAAGGCTACATCAGGCTGACCGATGGGAAGGTCGTGATACTTTTGGTCGAAAGTGACTTTAGACTATACAAACCAGGTTGCTAAAGTGGAAAACTTGGATTCCGTCGGCAAAAATTGCCAGGAAGGACGGGGGAATCCATTTGACGTAGCGGCGATTGGACACCAGGGAGAGGTCTCATAGGGACCAAGGCTACATCCGGCTTACCGATGGGAAGGTCGGGATACTTTTGGTCGAAATTGACTTTAGACTATAGAAACCAGGTTTTCAAAGTGGAAAACTTGGATTCCGTCGGCCAGAATTGCCAGGAAGGTCGGGGGAAGCCATTCGACTTAGCACTGATTGGACACCAGGGAGAGGTCTCATAGGGACCAAGGCTACATCCGGCTGACCGATGGGAGGGTCGGGATACTTTTGGTCGAAATTGACCTTAGACTATACAATCCAGGTTTCCAAAGTGGAAAACTCGGATTCCGTCGGGCAGAATTGCCATGAAGGTCGGGGGTTGTCATTTGACATAGCAGTGATGGGACTCCAGGACGAGATCTAATAGCGACCAATGCTACATCCGGCTCTACGATGAGAAGTTCGGGATACTTTTGGTCGAAATTGACATTAGACTATACAATACGGGCTTCCAAAGTGCAAAACTTGGATTCCGTCGGGCAGAATTGCCAGGAAGGTCGGGGGTAGTCATTTGATTTAGCAGTGATTGGACTCCAGGGCGAGGTCTCATAGGTTCCAAGGCTACATCCGGCTGACCGATGGGAAGTTGGGGATACTTTTGGTCGAAATTGACTTTAGACTATACAATCCAGGTTTCCAAAGTGGAAAACTTGGACTCCGTCGGGCACAATTGCCAGGAACGTCGGGGGTAGTCCTTTGAATTGGCAGTGATGGGACTCCAGGACGAGGTCTCAGGTTCCAAGTCTACATCCGGCTGACGGATGGGAAGTTCGGGATACTTTTAGTCGAAATTGACTTTAGATTATCCAAACCAGGTGTCCAAAGTGGAAAACTTGGATTCCGTCGAACGGTTTTGCCAGGAAGGTCGGGGGAAGCCATTTGAATTAGCAGTGATGGGACCCCAGGACGAGGTCTCATAGGGATGAAGGCTACATCCGGCTGACCGATGGGAAGGTCGGGATACTTTTGGTCGAAATTGACTTTAGGCTAAACAATCCAGGTTTCCAAAGTGGAAAACTTGGATTCCGTCGGCCGGAATTGCCAGGAAGGTCGGGGGAGCCATTTGACTTAGCAGTGATGGGACTCCAGGACGAGGTCTCATAGGTTCCAAGGCTACATCCGACTGACCAGTGGGAAGTTCGGGATACTTTTGGTCGAAATTGACTTTACACTATACAATCCAGGTTTCCGAGGTGCAAAACTTGGATTCCGTCTCGGCAGAATTGCCAGGAAGGTCGTGGGAAGCCATTTGACTTAGCAGTGATTGGACACCAGGGAGAGGTCTCATAGGGACCAAGGCTACATCCGGCTGACCGATGGGAAGGTCGGGATACTATTGGTCGAAATTGACTTTAGACTATACAATCCAGGTTTCCAAAGTGCAAAACTTGGATTCCGTCGGCAGAATTGCCTGGTAGGTCGGGGGTAGCCATTTGACTTAGTAGTGTTTGGACTCCATGACGATGTGTCATAGGGACGAAGGCTACATCCGGCTGACCGATGGGAAGGTCGGTATATTTTTGATCGAAATTGACTTTAGACTATACAAACCAGGTTTCCAAAGCGAAAACCTTGGATTCCGTAGGGCAGAATTTCCAGGAATATCGGGGGAGCCATTTGACTTAGCTGTGATGGGACTCCAGGACGATGTCTCATAGGTTCCAATGCTACATCCGACTGACCAATGGGAAGTTCGGGATACTTTTGGTCGAAATTGACTTTATACTATGCAATCCCGGTTTCCAAAGTGGAAAACTTGGATTCCGTCGGACGGAATTGCCAGGAAGGTCGGGGGAGCCATTTGACTTAGCGGTGATGGGACTCCTGGACGAGGTCTCATAAGAACCAAGGCTACATGCGGCTCACCCATGGGATGGTCGGGATACTTTTGGTCGAATTTGACTTTAGACTATACAATCCCCATTTCCAAAGTGCAAAACTTGGATTCCGTTGGGCAGAATTGCCAGGTAGGTCGGGGGTAGCCATTTGACTTAGCTTCGATGGGACTCCAGGACGAGGTCTCATAGATTCCGAGGCTACATCCGGCTGACCGATGGGAAGGTCGGGATACTTTTGGTCGAAATTGACTTTAGACTATACAATCCAGGTTTCCAAAGTGCAAAACTTGGATTCCGTCGGCCAGAATTGCCAGGAATATCGGGGGTAGCCATTTGACTTAGCAGTGATGGGACTCCAGGACGATGTCTCGTAGGGACCAAGACTACATCCGGCTGACCGATGTGAAGGTCGGGATACTGTGGGTCGAAATTGACTTTAGACTATACAGTCCAGGTTTCCAAAGTGCAAAACTTGGATTCCGTCGGCCAGAATTGCCAGGAAGGTCGGGGATAGCCATTTGACTTAGCAGTGATTGGACACCAGGGCGAGGTCTCATAGGGACCAAGGCTACATCCGGCTGACCGATTTGAAGTTCCGGATACTTTTGGTCGAAATTGACTTTAGACTATACAATCCAGTTTTCCAAAGTGCAAAACTTGGATTCCGTCGGGCAGAATTGCCAGGATGGTCGGGGGTAGCCATTTGACTTAGCAGTGATTGGACACCAGGGAGAGGTCTCATAGGGACCAAGGCTACATCCGGCTGACCGATGGGAAGGTTGGGATACTTTTGGTCGAAATTGACCTTAGACTATACATTCCAGGTTTCCAAAGTGCAAAACTTGGATTCCGTCGGGCAGAATTGCCAGGAATGTCGGGGGAGCCATTTGACTTACCTGTGATGGGACTCCAGGACTAGGTCTCATAGGGACCAAGGCTACATCCGGCTGACCGATGAGAAGTTCGGGATACTTTTGGTCGAAATTGACATTAGACCATACAATACGGGCTTCCAAAGTGCAAAACTTGGATTCCGTCGGGCAGAGTTGCCAGGAAGGACGGGGGTAGTCATTTGACTTAGCAGTGATTGGACACCAGGGAGAGGTCTCGCAGGGACCAAGGCTACATCCGGCTGACCGATGGGAAGGTCGGGATACTATTGGTCGAAATTGACTTTAGACTATACAATCCAGGTTTCCAAAGTGCAAAACTTGGATTCCGTCGGCAGAATTGCCTGGTAGGTCGGGGGTAGCCATTTGACTTAGTAGTGTTTGGGCTCCATGACGATGTGTCATAGGGACGAAGGCTACATCCGGCTGACCGATGGGAAGGTCGGTATACTTTTGATCGAAATTGACTTTAGACTATAAAAACCAGGTTTCCAAAGCGAAAAACTTGGATTCCGTCGGGCAGAATTGCCAGGAAGGTCTGGGGTAGTCATTTGACTTAGCAGTGATGGGACACCAGGACGATGTCTCATAGGGACGAAGGATACATCCGGCTGACCGATGGGAAGGTCGGGATACTTTTGGTCCAAATTGACTTTAGAATATACAATCCGGGTTTCCAAAGTGGAAAACTTGGATTCCGTCGGCCGGAATTGCCAGGAAGGTCGGGGGAGCCATTTGGCTTAGCAGTGATGGGACTCCAGGACGAGGTCTCATAGGTTCCAAGGCTACATCCAGCTGACCGATGGGAAGTTCGGGATACTTTTGGTCGAAATTGACTTTAGACTATACAATCCAGGTTTCCAAAGTGCATAACTTGGATTCCGTCGGGCAGAATTGCCAGGAAGGTCGAGGGTAGCCATTTGACTTAGCAGTGATGGGACTCCACGACGATGTCTCATAGGGACGAAGGCTACATCCGGCTGACCGATGGGAAGGTCGGTATACTTTTCGTCGAAATTGACATTAGACTATACAATCCAGGTTTCCAAAGTGGAAAACATGGATTCCGGTGGGCAGAATTGCCATGAAGGTCGGGGGTAGTCATTTGACTTAGCATTGATTGGACACCAGGGAGAGGTCTCATAGGGACCAAGGCTACATCCGGCTGGCCGATGGGAAGGTCTGCATTCTTATATTCGAAAATGACTTTAGACTATACAATCCAGGTTACCAAAGTGGAAAACTTGGATTCCGTCGGGCAGAATTGCCATGAAGGTCGGGGGTAGTCATTTGACTTAGCATTGATTGGACACCAGGGAGAGGTCTCATAGGTTCCAAGGCTGCATCCGGCTGACCGATGGGAAGGTCGGGATACTTTTGGTCGAAAATGACTTTAGACTATACAAACCAGGTTTCCAAAGCGGAAAACTTGGATTCCGTCGGGCAGAATTGCCATGAAGGTCGGGAGTAGTCATTTGACTTAGCAGTGCTGGGACTCCAGGACGAGGTCTCATAGGCACAAGGCTACATCCGGCTGACCGATGAGAAGGTCGGGTTACTTTTGGTCGAAATTGACTTTAGACAATACAGTCCAGGTTTCCAAAGTACAAAACTTGGATTCCGTCGGGCAGAATTGCCAGGAAGGTCGGGGGTAGCCATTTGACTTAGCAGTGATTGGACACCAGGTCGAGGTCTCATAGGGACCAAGGCTACATCCGGCTGACCGATGGGAAGGTCGGAATACTTTTGGTCGAAATTGACTTTAGACTATAGAAATCAGGTTTTCAAAGTGGGATCTTGGATTCCGTCGGGCAGAGTAGCCAGGAATGTCGGGGGTAGCTGCCATTTGACATAGCTGTGATGGGACTCCTGGACGAGGTCTCATAGGGACCAAGACTACATCCGGCTGACCGATGGGAAGGTCGGGATTCTTTTGGTCGAAATTGACTTTAGACTATACAAACCAGGTTTTCAAAGTGGAAAACTTGGATTCCGTCGGCCAGACTTACCAGGAAGGTCGGCGGAAGCCATTTGACTCAGAAGTGATGGGACTCCAGGACGAGGTCTCATAGGTTCCAAGGCTACATCCGCCTGACCGATGGTAGGGTCGGGATACTTTTGGTCGAAATTGACTTTAGACTTTACAAACCAGGTTTCCAAAGTGGAAAACTTGGATTCCGTCGGGCAGAATTGCCAGGAAGGTCGGGGTAGCCATTTGACTTAGCGGTGATAGGACACCAGGGAGAGGTCTCATAGGGACCAAGGCTACATCCGGCTGACCGATGGGAAGGTCGGGATACTTTTGGTCGAAATTGTCTTTAGACTATTCAATCCAGGTTTCCAAAGTGCAAAACTTGGATTCCGTCGGGCAGAATTGTAAGGAAGGTCGGGGGTAGCCATTTGACTTAGCAGTGATGGGACTCCAGGACGAAGTCTCATAGGGACGAAGGCTACATCCGACTGACCGATGGGAAGGTCGGGATACTTTTGGTCGAAATTGACTTTAGACTATACAAACCAGGTTTCCAAAGTGGAAAACTTGGATTCCGTCGGCCGGAATTGCCAGGAAGGTCGGGTGAGCCATTTGACTTAGCTGTGATGGGACTCTAGGACTAGGTCTCATAGGTTCCAAGGCTACATCCGACTGACCAATGGGAAGATCGGGATACTTTTCTTCGAAATTGACTTTAGACTATACAAACCAGGTTTCCAAAGTGGAAAACTTGGATTCCGTCGGCCGGAATTGCCAGGAAGGTCGGGGGAGCCATTTGACTTAGCGGTGATGGGACTCCTGGACGAGGTCTCATAGGGACCAAGGCTGCATGCGGCTGACCCATGGGAAGGTCGGGATACTTTTGGTCGAAATTGACTTTAGACTATACAATCCAGGTTTCCAAAGTGCAAAACTTGGATTCCGTCGGGCAGAATTGCCAGGTAGGTCGGGGGTAGCCATTTGACTTAGCTTTGATGGGACTCCAGGACGAGGTCTCATAGGGACCAAGGCTACATCCGGCTGACCGATGGGAAGGTCGGGATACTTTTCGTCAAAATTGACTTTAGACTATACAGTCCAGGTTTCCAAAGTTCAAAACTTGGATTCCGTCGGGCAGAATTGCCAGGAATGTCGGGGGTAGTCACTTGACTTAGCAGTGATGGGACTCCAGGACGAGGTCTCATAGGTTCCAGGGCTACATCCGGCCGACCGATGGGAAGGTCGGGATACTTTTGGTCGAAATTGACTTTAGACTATACAATCCGGGTTTCCAAAGTGGAAAACTTGGATTCCGTCGGCCAGAATTGCCAGGAAGGTCGGGGGAAGCCATTTGACTTAGCAGTGATTGGACTGCAGGGAGAGGGCTCATAGGGACGAAGGCCACATCCGGCTGACCGATGGGTGGGTCGGTATACTTTTGGTCGAAAATGACTTTAGACTATACAATCCAGGTTGCCAAAGTGGAAAACTTGGATTCCGTCGGCCAGAATTGCCAGGAAGGTCGGGGGAAGCCATTTGTCTTAGAAGTGATTGGACACCAGGGAGAGGTATCATAGGGACCAAGGCTACATCCGGCTGACCGATGGGAAGGTCGGGATACTTTTGGTCGAAATTGACTTTAGACTATACAATCCAGGTTTCCACAGCGGAAAACTTGGTTTCCGTCGGCCAGAATTGCCAGGAAGGTCGGGGGAAGCCATTTGACTTAGCAGTGATGGGACACCAGGGAGAGGTCTCTTAGGGACCAAGGATACATCCGGCTGTCCCATGGGAAGTTCGGGATACTTTTGTTCGAAATTGACTTCAGACTATACAAACCAGGTTTCCAAAGTGGAAAACTTGGACTACGTCGGGCAGAATTGGCAAGAAGGTAGGGCGTAGTCATTTGACTAAGCAGTGATGGGACTCCAGGACGAGGTCTCAGGTTCCAAGGCAACATCCGGCTGACCGTTGGGAAGTTCGGGATACTTTTAGTCGAAATTGTCTTTAGACTATCCAAACCAGGTTTCCAAAGTGGAAAACTTGGATTCCGTCGGGCAGAATTGCCATGAAGGTCGGGTGTAGTCATTTGACTTAGCAGTAATTGGACTCCAGGGCGAGGTCTCATAGAGACTAAGGCTACATCCGGCTGACCGATGGGAAGGTCGGGATACTTTTGGTCGAAATTGGCTTTAGACAATACAATCCAGGTTTCCAAAGTGCAAAACTTGGATTCCGTCGGGCAGAATTGCCAGGAAGGTCGGGGGTAGCCATTTGACTTAGCAGTGATGGGACTCCAGGACGAGGTCTCATAGGGACCAAGGCTATATCCGTCTGACCGATGGGACGTCGGGATACTTTTGGTCGAAAATGACTTTAGACTATACAAACCAGGTTGTCAAAGTGGAAAACTTGGATTCCGTCGGCCGGAATTGTGAGGAAGGTCGTGGGAGCCGTTTGACTTAGCTGTGATGGGACTGCAGGACGAGGTCTCATAGGGACGAAGGCTACATCCGGCTGACCCATGGGAAGTTCTGGATACCTTTGGCCGAAATTGACTTTAGACTATACAATCCAGGTTTCCAAAGTGCAAAACTTTGATTCCGTTGGGCAGAATTGCCAGGAAGGTCGGGGGTAGCCATTTTACTTAGCAGTGATTGGACACCAGGGGAGGTCTCATAGGGACGAAGGCTACATCCGGCTGACCGATGGGAAGGTCGGGATACTTTTGGTCGAAATTGACTTTAGAATATACAAACCAGGTTTTCAACGTGGAAAACTTGGATTCCGTCGGCCGGAATTGCGAGGAAGGTCGGGGGAGCCATTTGACTTAGCTGTGATGGGACTCCGGGACGAGGTCTCATTGGGACCAAGGCTACATCCGGCTGCCTGATGGGAAGGTCGGGATACTTTTGGTCGCAATTCGCTTTAGACTAAACAAACCAGGTTTCCAAAGTGCAAAACTTGGATTCCGTCGGCAGAAATGCCAGGTAGGTCGTGGGTAGCCATTTGACTTAGCAGTGATGGGACTCCAGGACGATGTCTCATAGGGACGAAGGCTACATCCGGCTGACCCATGGGAAGTTCTGGATACTATTAGTCGAAATTGACTTTAGACTATACAATCCAGGTTTCCAAAGTGCAAAACTTGGATTCCGTCGGGCAGAATTGCCAGGAAGGTCGTGTGTAGCCATTTGACTTAGCAGTGATGGGACTCCAGGACGATGACTTATAGGGACGAAGGCTACATCCGGCTGACCGATGGGAAGGTCGGGATACTTTTGGTCGAAAATGACTTTAGACTGTACAAACCAGATTTTCAAAGTGGAAAACTTGGATTCCGTCGGCCGGAATTGCGAGGAAGGTCGGGGGAGCCGTTTGACTTAGCTGTGATGGGACTCCAGGACGAGGTCTCATAGGGACCAAGGCTACATCCGGCTGACCGATGGGAAGATCGGGATACTTTTGGTCGAAAATGACTTTAGACTATACAAACCAGGTTGCCAAAGTGGAAAACATGGATTGCGTCTTGCAGAATTGCCAGGAAGGTCGGGGGTAGCCATTTGACTTAGCAGTGATGGGACTCGAGGAAGAGATCTCATAGGGACCAAGGCTACATCCGGCTGACCGATGGGAAGGTCTGGATACTTTTGGTCGGAAATGACTTTAGACTATACAAACCAGGTTTCCAAAGTGCAAAACTTGGTTTCCGTCGGCAGAATTGCCAGGTAGGTCGGGGGTAGTCATTTGACTTAGCAGTGATGGGACTCCAGGACGATGTCTCATAGGGACGAAGGCTACATCCGGCTGACCCATGGGAAGTTCGGCATACTTTTGGTCGAAATTCACTTTAGACTATACAAACCAGGTTGCCAAAGTGGAAAACATGGATTGCGTCTTGCAGAATTGCCAGGAAGGTCGGGGGTAGCCATTTGACTTAGCAGTGATGGGACTCCAGGACGAGGTCTCATAGGGACCAAGGCTATATCCAGCTGACCGATGGGAAGGTCGGGATACTTTTGGTCGAAATTGACTTTAGACTATACAAACCAGGTTTTCAAAGTGGAAAACTTGGATTCCGTCGGCCGGAATTGCGAGGAAGGTCGGGGGAGCCATTTGACTTAGCAGTGATGGGACTCCAGGACGAGGTCTCATAGGGGCCAAGGCTACATCCGGCTGACCGATGGGAAGGTCGGGATACTTTTGGTCGAAAATGACTTTAGACTATACAAAGCATGTTGCCAAAGTGGAAACCTTGGATTCCGTCGGCCGGAATTGCGAGAAAGGTCGGGGGAAGCCATTTGACTTAGCAGTGATTGGACACCAGGGCGAGGTCTCATAGGGACCAAGGCTACATCCGGCTGACAGATGGGAAGGTCTGGATACTTTTGGTCGAAAATGACTTTAGACTATTCAAACCAGGTTGCCAAAGTGGAAAACCTGGATTCCGTCGGCCACAATTGCCAGGAATGTCGGGGGTAGCCATTTGACTTAGAAGTGATGGGACTCCAGGACGAGGTCTCATAGGGACGAAGGCTACATCCGGCTGACCCATGGGAAGGTCAGAATACTTTTGGTCGAAATTGACATTAGACTATACAATCCAGGTTTCCAAAGTGGAAAACTTGGATTTCGTCGGACAGAATTGCCAGGAAGGTCGGGGGAAGCCATTTGACTTAGCAGTGATTGGACACCAGGGCGAGGTCTCATAGGGACCAAGGCTACATCAGGCTGATAGATAGGAAGGTCTAGATACTTTTGGTCGAAAATGACTTTAGACTATTCAAACCAGGTTGCCAAAGTGGAAAACCTGGATTCCGTCGGCCACAATTGCCAGGAATGTCGGGGGTAGCCATTTGACTTAGCAGTGATGGGACTCCAGGACGAGATCTCATAGGGACCAAGGCTACATCCGGCTGACCGATGGGAAGGTCGGGATACTTTTGGTCGAAAATGACTTTAGACTATACAAAGCATGTTGCCAAAGTGGAAACCTTGGATTCCGTCGGCCGGAATTGCGAGGAAGGTCGGGGGAAGCCATTTGAGTTAGCAGTGATTGGACACCAGGGCGAGGTCTCATAGGGACCAAGGCTACATCCGGCTGACAGATGGGAAGGTCTGGATACTGTTGGTCGAAAATGACTTTAGACTATTCAAACCAGGTTGCCAAAGTGGAAAACCTGGATTCCGTCGGGCAGAATTGCCGGGAAGGTCGGGGGTAGCCATTTGACTTAGCAGTGATTGGACACCAGGGCGAGGTCTCATAGGGACGAAGGCCACATCCGGCTGACCCATGGGAAGGTCGGAATACTTTTGGTCGAAATTGACATTAGACTATACAATCCAGGTTTCCAAAGTGGAAAACTTGGATTTCGCCGGACAGAATTGCCAGGAAGGTCGGGGGAAGCCATTTGACTTAGCAGTGATGGGTCTCCAGGACGAGATCTCATAGGGACCCAGGCTACATCCGGCTGACCGATGGGAAGGTCGGGATACTTTTGGTCGAAATTGACTTTAGACTATACAATCCAGGTTTCCAAAGTGCGAAACTTGGATTCCGTCTGGCAGAATTGTCACTATGGTCGGGGGTAGCCATTTGACTTAGTAGTGATGGGACTCCAGGACGAGGTCTCATAGGTTCCAAGGCTACATCCGGCCGACCGATGGGAAGGTCTGGATACTTTTGGTCGAAAATGACTTTCGACTATACAATCCAGGTTTCCAAAGTGCAAAACTTGCATTCCGTCAGGGCAGAATTGCCAGGAAGGACGGGGGTAGCCATTTGACTTAGCTGTGATGGGAGTCCAGGACTAGGTCTCATAGGGACCAAGGCTACATCTGACTGACCGATGGGAAGCTCTGGATACTTTTGGCCGATAATGACTTTAGACTATACAATCCAGGTTTCCAAAGTGCAAAACGTGGATTCCGTCGGGCAGAATTGCCAGGAAGGTCGGGGGTAGCCATTTGACTTAGCAGTGATGAGACTCCAGGACCATGTCTCATAGGGACGAAGGCTACATCCGGCTGACCGATGGGAAGGTCGGGATACTTTTGGTCGAAATTGACTTTAGACTATACAAACCAGGTTGCCAAAGTGGAAAGCTTGGATTCCGTCGGGCAGAATTGCCAGGAAGGTCGGGGGAGTCATTTGACTTAGCAGTGATGGGACTCCACGACGATGTCTCATAGGGACGAAGCCTACATCCGGCTGACCCGTGGGAAGTTCGGGATACTTTTGGTCGAAATTGACTTTAGACTATACAATCCAGGTTTCCTAAGTAGAAAACTTGGGCTCCGTCGGGCAGAATTGCCAGGAAGGTCGGGGGTAGCCATTTGACTTAGCAGTGATGGGACACCAGGGAGAGGTCTCATAGGGACCAAGGCTACATCCAGCTAACAGATGGGAAGGTCGGGATACTTTTGGTCGAAATTGACTTTAGACTATACAAGCCAGGTTTCCGAAGTACAAAACTTGGATTCCGTCGGGCAGAATTGCCAGGAAGGTCGGGGGTATTCATTTGACTTAGCAGTGATGGGACTCCAGGACGAGGTCTCAGGTTCCATGGCTACATCCGGCTGACCGATGGGAAGTTCGGAATACTATTAGTCGAAATTGACTTTAGACTATACAAACCAGGTTGCTAAAGTGGGAAACTTGGATTCCGTCGGCCAAAATTGCCAGGAAGGTCGGGGGAAGCCATTTGACGTAGCGGCGATTGGACACCAGGGAGAGGTCTCATAGGGACCAAGGCTACATCCGGCTGACCGATGGGAGGGTCGGGATACTTTTGGTCGAAATTGACCTTAGGTTATACAATCAAGGTTTCCAAAGTGGAAAACTCGTATTCCGTCGGGCAGAATTGCCATGAAGGTCGGGGGTAGTCATTTGACATAGCAGAGATGGGACTCCAGGACGAGATCTAATAGCGACCAAGGCTACATCCGGGTGATCGATGAGAAGTTCGGGATACTTTTGGTCGAAATTGACTTTAGACTAAACAATCCACGTTTCCAAATTGGAAAACATGGATTCCGTCGACCAGAATTGCCAGGAAGGTCGGGGGTAGCCATTTGACTTAGCAGTGATTGGACACCAGGGCGAGGTCTCATAGGGACCAAGGCTACATCCGGCTGACCGATGTGAAGATCGGGAAACTTTTGGTCGAAATTGACTTTAGACTATACAAACCAGGTTTTCAAAGTGGAAAACTTGGATTCCGTCGGCCGGAATTGCGAGGAAGGTCGGGGGAAGCCATTTGACTTAGAAGTGATTGGACACCAGGGAGAGGTCTCATAGGGACCAAGGCTACATCCGGCTGACCGATGGGAAGTTCGGGATACTTTTGTTCGAAATTGACCTTAGACTATACAATCCAGGTTTCCAAAGTGGAAAACTTGGATTCCGTCGGGCAGAATTGCCAGGAAGGTCGGGGGTAGCCATTTGACTTAGCAGTGATGGGACTCCACGACGATGTCTCATAGGGACGAAGCATACATCCGGCTGACCGATGGGAAGGTCTGGATACTTTTGGTCGCAATTGACTTTAGGCTATACAAACCAGGTTGCCAAAGTGGAAAACGTGGATTCCGTGGGCCAGAATTGCCAGGAAGGTCTGGGGAAGCCATTTGACTTAGCAGTAATTGGACTCCAGGACGGGATCTCATAGGGACCAAGGCTACATCCGGCTGACCGATGGGAAGGCCTGGATACTTTTTGTCGAAAATGACTTTAGACAATACAATCCAGGTTTCCAAAGTGCAAAACTTGGATTCCGTCGGGCAGAATTGCCAGGAAGGTCGGGGGTAGCCATTTGACTTAGCAGTGATGGGACTCCACGACGATGTCTCATAGGGACGAAGCATACATCCGGCTGACCCGTGGGAAGTTCGGGATACTTTTGGTCGAAATTGACTTTAGACTATACAATCCAGGTTTCCTAAGTAGAAAACTTGGGCTCCGTCGGGCAGAATTGCCAGGAAGGTCGGGGGTAGCCATTTGACTTAGCAGTGATGGGACTCCAGGACGAGATCTCACAGGGACCAAGGCTACATCCGGCTGACCGATGGGAAGGTCTGGATACTTTTCGTCGAAATTGACTTTAGACTATACAAACCAGGTTTTCAAAGTGGAAAAATTGGATTCCGTCGGCCGGAATAGCGAGGAAGGTCGGGGGAGCCATTTGACTTAGCTGTGATGGGACTCCGGGACGGGGACTCATAGGGACCAAGGCTACATCCGGCTGACCGATGGGAAGGTCGGGATACTTTTGGTCGAAAATGACTTTCGACTATACAATCCAGGTTTCCAAAGTGCAAAACTTGGATTCCGTCGGGCAGAATTGTCACTAAGGTCGGGGGTAGCCATTTGACTTAGCAGTGATGGGACTCCAGGACCATGTCTCATAGGGACGATGGCTACATCCGGCTGACCGATGGGAAGGTCGGGATACTTTTGATCGAAAATGACTTCCGACTATACAATCCAGGTTTCCAAAGTGCAAAACTTGCATTGCGTCAGGGCAGAATTGCCAGGAAGGTCGGGGGTAGTCATTTGACTTATCTGTGATGGGAGTCCAGGACGAGGTCTCATAGGGACCAAGGCTACATCCGGCTGACCGATGGGAAGGTGTGGATACTTTTCGTCGAAATTGACTTTAGACTATACAAACCAGGTTTTCAAAGTGGAAAAATTGGATTCCGTCGGCCGGAATTGCCAGGAAGGTCGGGGGAGTCATTTGACTTTGCTGTGATGGGACTCCAGGACGAGGTCTCATAGGGACCAAGGCTACATCCGGCTGACCGATGGGAAGGTCGGGATACTTTTGGTCGAAATTGACTTTCGACTATACAATCCAGGTTTCCAAAGTGGAAAACTTGGATTCCGTCGGCCGGAATTGCCAGGAAGGTCGGGGGAGTCATTTGACTCATCTGTGATGGGAGTCCAGGACGATGTCTCATAGGGACCAAGGCTACATCTGGCTGACCGATGGGAAGCTCTGGATACTTTTGGCCGAAAATGGCTTTAGACTATACAATCCAGGTTTCGAAATTGGAAAACTTGGATTCCGTCCGCCAGAGTTGCCAGGAAGGTCGCGGGAGCCCTTTGACTTTGCAGTAATTGGACACCAGGGAGAGGTCTCATAGGGACCAAGGCTACATCCGGCTGACCGATGGGAAGGTCGGGATACTTTTGGTCGAAATTGACTTTAGACTATACAAACCAGGTTGCCAAAGTGGAAAACTTGGATTCCGTCGGGCAGAATTGCCAGGAAGGTCGGGGGAGTCATTTGACTTAGCAGTGATGGGACTCCACGACGATGTCTCATAGGGACGAAGCCTACATCCGGCTGACCCGTGGGAAGTTCGGGATACTTTTGGTTGAAATTGACTTTAGACTATACAATCCAGGTTTCCTAAGTAGCAAACTTGGGCTCCGTTGTGCAGAATTGCCAGGAAGGTCGGGGGTAGCCATTTGACTTAGCAGTGATGGGACTCCAGGTCGAGATCTCACAGGGACCAAGGCTACATCCGGCTGACCGATGGGAAGGTCTGGATACTTTTCGTCGAAATTGACTTTAGACTATACAAACCAGGTTTTCAAAGTGGAAAAATTGGATTCCGTCGGCCGGAATTGCGAGGAAGGTCGGGGGAGCCATTTGACTTAGCAGTGATTGGACACCAGGTCGAGGTCTCATAGGGACCAAGGCTACATCCGGCTGACCGATGGGAGGGTCGGGATACTTTTGGTCGAAATTGACTTTTGACTATACAATCCAGGTTTCCAAAGTGCAAAACTTGGATTCCGTTGGGCAGAATTGCAAGGAAGGTCGGGGGTAGCTATTTGACTTAGCAGTGATGGGACTATAGGACGATGTCTCATAGGGACGAAGACTACATCCGGCTGACCGATGGGACGGTCGGGATACTTTTGGTCGAAATTGACTTTAGACTATACAATCCAGGTTTCCAAAGTGCAAAACTTGGATTCCGTCGGGCAGAATTGCCAGGAAGGTCGGGGGTAGCCATTGGACTCAGCAGTGATGGGACTCCATGAGGATGTCTCATAGGGACGAAGCCTACATCCGGCTGACCCGTGGGAAGTTCGGGATACTTTTGGTCGAAATTGACTTTAGACTATACAAACCAGGTTTCCTAAGTAGAAAACTTGGGCTCCGTCGGGCAGAATTGCCATGAAGGTCGGGGGTAGTCATTTGAGTTAGCAGTGACGGGACTCCAGGACGAGGTCTCATAGGTTCCAAGGCTACATCCGGCTGACCGATGGGAAGTTCGTGATACTTTTGGTCGAAATTGACTTTAGACTAAACAATCCAGGTTTCCAAAGTGGAAAACTTGGATTCCGTCGGCCAGAATTGCCAGGAAGGTCGGGGGTAGCCATTTGACTTAGCAGTGATTGGACACCAGGGCGAGGACTCATAGGGTCCAAGGCTACATCCGGCTGACCGATGGGAAGTTCGGGATACTTTTGGTCGTAGTTGACTTTAGACTATACAATCCAGGTTTCCAAAGTGGAAAACTTGGATTCCGTCGGGCAGAATTGCCTGGAAGGTCGGGGGTAGCCATTTGACTTAGTAGTGATGGGACTCCAGGACGAGGTCTCATAGGTTCCAAGGCTACATCCGGCCGACCGATGGGAAGGTCTGGATCCTTTTGGTCGAAAATGACTTTCGACTATACAATCAGGTTTCCAAAGTGCAAAACTTTGGCTACATCTGGCTGACCGATGGGAAGCTCTGGATACTTTTGGCCGATAATGACTTTAGACTATACAATCCTGGTTTCCAAAGTGCAAAACTTGGATTCCGTCGGGCAGAATTGCCAGCAAGGTCGGGGGTAGCCTTTTGACTTAGCAGTGATGTTACTCCAGGACCATGTCTCATAGGGACGAAGGCTACATCCGGCTGACCGATGGGAATGTCGGGATACTTTTGGTCGAAATTGACTTTAGACTATACAAACCAGGTTGCCAAAGTGGAAAACTTGGATTCCGTCGGGCAGAATTGCCAGGAAGGTCGGGGGTAGCCATTTGACTTAGCAGTGATGGGACTCCAGGTCGACATCTCACAGGGACCAAGGCTACATCCGGCTGACCGATGGGAAGGTCTGGATACTTTTCGTCGAAATTGACTTTAGACTATACAAACCAGGTTTTCAAAGTGGAAAAATTGAATTCCGTCGGCCGGAATAGCGAGGAAGGTCGGGGGAGCCATTTGACTTAGCTGTGATGGGACTCCGGGACGGGGACTCATAGGGACCAAGGCTACATCCGGCTGACCGATGGGAAGGTCGGGATACTTTTGGTCGAAAATGACTTTCGACTATACAGTCCAGGTTTCCAAAGTGCAAAACTTGCATTCCGTCAGGGCAGAATTGCCAGGAAGGTCGGGGGTAGCCATTTGACTTATCTGTGATGGGAGTCCAGGACGAGGTCTCATAGGGACCAAGGCTACATCTGGCTGACCGATGGGAAGCTCTGGATACTTTTGGCCGAAAATGACTTTAGACTATACAATCCAGGATTCCAAAGTGCAAAACTTGGATTCCGTCGGGCAGAATTGTCACTAAGGTCGGGGGTAGCCATTTGACTTAGCAGTGATGGGACTCCAGGACCATGTCTCATAGGGACGAAGGCTACATCCGGCTGACCGATGGGAAGGTCGGGATACTTTTGGTCGAAATTGACTTTAGACTATACAAAACAGGTTTCCAAAGTGCAAAACTTTGGCTACATCTGGCTGACCGATGGGAAGCTCTGGATACTTTTGGCCGATAATGACTTTAGACTATACAATCCTGGTTTCCAAAGTGCAAAACTTGGATTCCGTCGGGCAGAATTGCCAGCAAGGTCGGGGGTAGCCTTTTGACTTAGCAGTGATGTTACTCCAGGACCATGTCTCATAGGGACGAAGGCTACATCCGGCTGACCGATGGGAAGGTCGGGATACTTTTGGTCGAAATTGACTTTAGACTATACAAAACAGGTTGCCAAAGTGGAAAACTTGGATTCCGTCGGCCGGAATTGCCAGGAAGGTAGGGGGAGTCATTTGACTTAGCTGTGATGGGACTCCAGGACGAGGTCTCATAGGGGCCAAGGCTACATCCGCCTGACCGATGAGAAGGTCGGGATACTTTTGGTCGAAATTGACCTTCGACTATACAATCCAGGTTTCCAAAGTGCAAAACTTGCATTCCGTCAGGGCAGAATTGCCAGGAAGGTCGGGGGTAGTCATTTTACTTAGCAGTGATGGGACTCCAGGACGAGGTCTCATAGGTTCCAAGGCTACATCCGGCTGACCGATGGGAAGGTCGGGATACTTTTGGTCGAAATTGACTTTCGACTATACAATCCAGGTTTCCAAAGTGGAAAACTTGGATTCCGTCGGCCGGAATTGCCAGGAAGGTCGGGGGAGTCATTTGACTTATCTGTGATGGGAGTCCAGGACGAGGTCTCATAGGGACCAAGGCTACATCTGGCTGACCGATGGGAAGCTCTGGATACTTTTGGCCGAAAATGGCTTTAGACTATACAATCCAGGTTTCGAAATTGGAAAACTTGGATTCCGTCCGCCAGAGTTGCCAGGAAGGTCGGGGGAGCCCTTTGACTTTGCAGTAATTGGACACCAGGGAGAGGTCTCATAGGGACCAAGGCTACATCCGGCTGACCGATGGGAAGGTCGGGATACTTTTGGTCGAAATTGACTTTAGACTATACAAACCAGGTTGTCAAAGTGGAAAACTTGGATTCCGTCGGGCAGAATTGCCAGGAAGGTCGGGGGAGTCATTTGACTTAGCAGTGATGGGACTCCACGACGATGTCTCATAGGGACGAAGCCTACATCCGGCTGACCCGTGGGAAGTTCGGGATACTTTTGGTTGAAATTGACTTTAGACTATACAATCCAGGTTTCCTAAGTAGCAAACTTGGGCTCCGTTGTGCAGAATTGCCAGGAAGGTCGGGGGTAGCCATTTGACTTAGCAGTGATGGGACTCCAGGTCGAGATCTCACAGGGAGCAAGGCTACATCCGGCTGACCGATGGGAAGGTCTGGATACTTTTCGTCGAAATTGACTTTAGACTATACAAACCAGGTTTTCAAAGTGGAAAAATTGGATTCCGTCGGCCGGAATTGCGAGGAAGGTCGGGGGAGCCATTTGACTTAGCAGTGATTGGACACCAGGGCGAGGTCTCATAGGGACCAAGGCTACATCCGGCTGACCGATGGGAGGGTCGGGATACTTTTGGTCGAAATTGACTTTTGACTATACAATCCAGGTTTCCAAAGTGCAAAACTTGGATTCCGTTGGGCAGAATTGCAAGGAAGGTCGGGGGTAGCTATTTGACTTAGCAGTGATGGGACTATAGGACGATGTCTCATAGGGACGAAGACTACATCCGGCTGACCGATGGGACGGTCGGGATACTTTTGGTCGAAATTGACTTTAGACTATACAATCCAGGTTTCCAAAGTGCAAAACTTGGATTCCGTCGGGCAGAATTGCCAGGAAGGTCGGGGGTAGCCATTGGACTCAGCAGTGATGGGACTCCACGAGGATGTCTCATAGGGACGAAGCCTACATCCGGCTGACCCGTGGGAAGTTCGGGATACTTTTGGTCGAAATTGACTTTAGACTATACAAACCAGGTTTCCTAAGTAGAAAACTTGGGCTCCGTCGGGCAGAATTGCCAGGAAGGTCGGGGGTAGCCATTTGACTTAGCAGTGATGGGACTCCAGGACGATGTCTCATAGGGACGAAGGCAACATCCGGCTGACCGATGGGAGGGTCGGGATACTTTTGGTCGAAATTGACTTTTGACTATACAATCCAGGTTTCCAAAGTGCAAAACTTGGATTCCGTCGGGCAGAATTGTCACTAAGGTCGGGGGTAGCCATTTGACTTAGCAGTGATGGGACTCCAGGACCATGTCTCATAGGGACGAAGGCTACATCCGGCTGACCGATGGGAAGGTCGGTATACTTTTGGTCGAAATTGACTTTAGACTATACAAAACAGGTTGCCAAAGTGGAAAACATGGATTCCGTCGGCCGGAATTGCCAGGAAGGTAGGGGGAGTCATTTGACTTAGCTGTGATGGGACTCCAAGACGAGGTCTCATAGGGGCCAAGGCTACATCCGCCTGACCGATGAGAAGGTCGGGATACTTTTGGTCGAAATTGACCTTCGACTATACAATCCAGGTTTCCAAAGTGCAAAACTTGCATTCCGTCAGGGCAGAATTGCCAGGAAGGTCGGGGGTAGTCATTTGACTTAGCAGTGATGGGACTCCAGGACGAGGTCTCATAGGTTCCAAGGCTACATCCGGCTGACCGATGGGAAGGTCGGGATACTTTTGGTCGAAATTGACTTTAGACTATTCAATCCAGGTTTCCAAAGTGCAAAACTTGCATTCCGTCAGGGCAGAATTGCCAGGAAGGTCGGGGGTAGCCATTTGACTTAGCAGTGATGGGACTCCACGACGATGTCTCATAGGGACGAAGCCTACATCCGGCTGACCCGTGGGAAGTTCGGGATACTTTAGGTCGAAATTGACTTTAGACTATACAATCCAGGTTTCCAAAGTGCAAAACTTGGATCCCGTCGGCCGGAATTGCCAGGAATGTCGGGGGAGTCATTTGACTTTGCTGTGATGGGACTCCAGGACGAGGTCTCATAGGGACCAAGGCTACATCCGGCTGACCGATGGGAAGGTCGGGATACTTTTGGTCGAAAGTGACTTTCGAATATACAATCCAGGTTTCCAAAGTGCAAAACTTGGATTCCGTCGGGCAGAATTGCCAGGAAGGTCGGGGGTAGCCATTTGACTTAGCAGTGATGGGACTCCAGGACGATGTCTCATAGGGACGAAGCCTACATCCGGCTGACCCGTGGGAAGTTCGGGATACTTTTGGTCGAAATTGACTTTAGACTATACAAACCAGGTTTCCTAAGTAGAAAACTTGGGCTCCGTCGGGCAGAATTGCCATGAAGGTCGGGGGTAGTCATTTGAGTTAGCAGTGACGGGACTCCAGGACGAGGTCTCATAGGTTCCAAGGCTACATCCGGCTGACCGATGGGAAGTTCGTGATACTTTTGGTCGAAATTGACTTTAGACTAAACAATCCAGGTTTCCAAAGTGGAAAACTTGGATTCCGTCGGCCAGAATTGCCAGGAAGGTCGGGGGTAGCCATTTGACTTAGCAGTGATTGGACACCAGGGCGAGGACTCATAGGGTCCAAGGCTACATCCGGCTGACCGATGGGAAGTTCGGGATACTTTTGGTCGTAGTTGACTTTAGACTATACAATCCAGGTTTCCAAAGTGGAAAACTTGGATTCCGTCGGGCAGAATTGCCTGGAAGGTCGGGGGTAGCCATTTGACTTAGTAGTGATGGGACTCCAGGACGAGGTCTCATAGGTTCCAAGGCTACATCCGGCCGACCGATGGGAAGGTCTGGATCCTTTTGGTCGAAAATGACTTTCGACTATACAATCCAGGTTTCCAAAGTGCAAAACTTTGGCTACATCTGGCTGACCGATGGGAAGCTCTGGATACTTTTGGCCGATAATGACTTTAGACTATACAATCCTGGTTTCCAAAGTGCAAAACTTGGATTCCGTCGGGCAGAATTGCCAGGAAGGTCGGGGGTAGCCTTTTGACTTAGCAGTGATGGGACTCCAGGACCATGTCTCATAGGGACGAAGGCTACATCCGGCTGACCGATGGGAAGGTCGGGATACTTTTGGTCGAAATTGACTTTAGACTATACAAACCAGGTTGCCAAAGTGGAAAACTTGGATTCCGTCGGGCAGAATTGCCAGGAAGGTCGGGGGTAGCCATTTGACTTAGCAGTGATGGGACTCCAGGTCGACATCTCACAGGGACCAAGGCTACATCCGGCTGACCGATGGGAAGGTCTGGATACTTTTCGTCGAAATTGACTTTAGACTATACAAACCAGGTTTTCAAAGTGGAAAAATTGAATTCCGTCGGCCGGAATAGCGAGGAAGGTCGGGGGAGCCATTTGACTTAGCTGTGATGGGACTCCGGGACGGGGACTCATAGGGACCAATGCTACATCCGGCTGACCGATGGGAAGGTCGCGATACTTTTGGTCGAAAGTGACTTTCGAATATACAATCCAGGTTTCCAAAGTGCAAAACTTGGATTCCGTCGGGCAGAATTGCCAGGAAGGTCGGGGGTAGCCATTTGACTTAGCAGTGATGGGACTCCAGGACGATGTCTCATAGGGACGAAAGCAACATCCGGCTGACCGATGGGAGGGTCGGGATACTTTTGGTCGAAATTGACTTTAGACTAAACAATCCACGTTTCCAAAGTGGAAAACTTGGATTCCGTCGGGCAGAATTGCCAGGAAGGTCGGGGGTAGTCACTTTCCTTAGCAGTGATGGGACTCCAGGACGAGGTCTCATAGGCTCCAAGGCTACATCCGGCTGACCGATGGGAAGTTCGGGATACTTTTGGTCGAAATTGACGTTAGACTATACAATCCAGGTTTCCAAAGTGGAAAACTTGGATTCCGTCGGGCAGAATTGCCTGGAAGGTCGGGGGTAGCCAGTTGACTTAGCAGTGATGGGACTCCACGACGATGTCTCATAGGGACGAAGGCTACATCCGGCTGACCGATGGGAAGGTCGGAATACTTTCGGTCGAAATTGACTTTAGACTATACAATCCAGGTTTCCAAAGTGGAAAACTTGGATTCCGTCGGCCATAATTGCCAGGAAGGTCGGGGGTAGTCATTTGACTTAGCTGTGACTGGATACCAGGGCGAGGTCTCATAGGTTCCATGGCTACATCCGGCTGACCGATGGGAAGGTCGGGATACTTTTGGTCGAAATTGACTTTAGACTATACAATTCAGGTTTCCAAAGTGGAAAACTTGGATTCCGTCCGCTAGAATTGCCAGGAAGGTCGGGGGAGCCATTTGACATTGCAGTAATTGGACACCAGGGAGAGGTCTCATAGGGACCAAGGCTACATCCGGCTGACCGGCGAGAGGGTCGGGATACTTTAGGTCGAAATTGACTTTAGACTATACAGACCAGGTGTCCAAAGTGGAAAACTTGGATTCCGTCGGCCGGAATTGCCAGCAAGGTCGGGGGAGTCATTTGACTTAGCTGTGATGGGACTCCAGGACGAGGTCTCATAGGGACCAAGGCTACATCCGGCTGACCGATGGGAAGGTCGGGATACATTTGGTCGAAATTGCATTTAGACTATACAATCCAGGTTTCCAAAGTGCAAAACTTCGATTCCGTCGGGCAGAATTGCCAGGATGGTCGGGGATAGCCATTCGACTTAGCACTGATTGGACACCAGGGAGAGGTCTCTAGGGCCCAAGGCTACATCCGGCTGACAGATGGGAAGGTCTGGATACTTTTGGTCGAAAATGACAGTAGACTAGACAAACCAGATTGCCAAAGTGGAAAACTTGGATTCCGTCGGCCATAATTGCCAGGAAGGTCGGGTGTAGCCATTTGACTTAGCAGTGATGGGACTCCAGGGCGAGATCTCATAGGGACCAAGGCTACATCCGGCTGACCGATGGGAAGGTCTGGATACTTTTGGTCGAAAATGACTTTAGACTATACAATCCAGGTTTCCAAAGTGGAAAACTTGGATTCCGTCCGCTGGAATTGCCAGGAAGGTCGGGGGAGCCATTTGACTTTGCAGTAATTGGACACCAGGGAGAGGTCTCATAGGGACCAAGGCTACATCCGGCTGACCGGCGAGATGGTCGGGATACTGTAGGTCGAAATTGACTTTAGACTATACAGACCAGGTTTCCAAAGTGGAAAACTTGGATTCCGTCGGCCGGAATTGCCAGCAAGGTCGGGGGAGTCATTTGACTTAGCTGTGATGGGACTCCAGGACGAGGTCTCATAGGGACCAAGGCTACATCCGGCTGACCGATGGGAAGGTCGGGATACATTTGGTCGAAATTGACTTTAGACTATACAATCCAGGTCTCCAAAGTGCAAAACTTCGATTCCGTCGGGCAGAATGTCCAGGAAGGTCGGGGGTAGCCATTTGACTTAGCAGTGATGGGACTCCCGGACGATGTCTCATAGGGACGAAGGCTACATCCGGCTGACCGATGGGAAGGTCGGAATACTTTCGGTCGAAATTGACTTTAGACTATACAATCCAGGTTTCCAAAGTGGAAAACTTGGATTCCGTCGGGCAGAATTGCCAGGAAGGTCGGGTGTAGCCATTTGACTTAGCAGTGATGGGACTCCAGGACGATGTCTCATAGGGACGAAGGCTACATCCGGCTGTCCCATGGGAAGTTCGTGATACTTTTGGTCGAAAGTGACTTTAGACTATACAATCCAGGTTTCCGAAGTGCAAAACTTGGATTCCGTTGGGCAGAATTGCCAGGATGGTCGGGGGTAGCCATTCGACTTAGCACTGATTGGACACCAGGGAGAGGTCTCTAGGGACCAAGGCTACATCCGGCTGACAGATGGGAAGGTTGGGATTCTTTTGGTCGAAATTGACTTTAGACTATACAAACCGGGTTTTCAAAGTGGAAAACTTGGATTCCGTCGGCCGGAATTGCGAGGAAGGTCGGGGGAGCCATTTGACTTAGCAGTGATGGGACTCCAGGACGATGTCTTATAGGGACGAAGGCTACATCCGGCTGACCGATGGGAAGGTCGGGATACTTTTGGTCGAAAATGACTTTAGACTATACAGTCCAGGTTTCCAAAGTGGAAAACTTGGATTTCGTCGGCCAGAATTGCCAGGGAGGTCTTGAGTAACCATTTGACTTAGCAGTGATGGGAATCCAGGACTAGGTCTCATAGGGACCAAGGCTACATCTGGCTGACCGATGGGAAGGTCTGGATACTTTTGGTCGAAAATGACTTTCGACTATACAATCCAGGTTTCCAAAGTGCAAAACTTGCATTCCGTCAGGGCAGAATTGCCAGGAAGGTCGGGGGTAGCCATTTGACTTAGCAGTGATGGGACTCCAGGACCATGTCTCATAGGGACGAAGGCTACATCCGGCTGACCGATGGGAAGGTCGGGATACTTTTGGTCGAAATTGACTTTAGACTATACAAACCAGGTTTTCGAAGTGGAAAACTTGGACTCCGTCGGGCAAAATTGCCAGGAAGGTCGGGGGTAGTCATTTGACTTAGCAGTGATGGGACTCCAGGACGAGGTCTCAGGTTCCATGGCTACATCCGGCTGACCGATGGGAAGATCGGGATACAATTAGTCGAAATTGACTTTAGACTATACAAACCAGGTTTTCAAAGTGGAAAACTTGGATTCCGTCGGACGGAATTGCCAGGAAGGTCGGGGGAAGCCATTTGACTTAGTAGTGATGGGACTCCAGGACGAGGTCTCATAGGGACGAAAGCTACATCCGGCTGACCGATGGGAAGGTCGGGATACTTTTGGTCGAAATTGACTTTAGACTATACAAACTAGGTTTTCAAAGTGGAAAACTTGGATTCCGTCGGCCAGAATTGCCAGCAAGGTCGGGGGAAGCCATTTGACTTAGAAGTGATTGGACACCAGGGAGAGGTCTCATAGAGACCAAGGCTACATCCGGCTGACCGATGGGAAGGTCGGGATACTTTTGGTCGAAACTGGCTTTAGACTATACAATCCCGGTTTCCAAAGTGGAAAACTTGGATTCCGTCGGGCAGAATTGCCAGGATGGTCGGGGGAAGCCATTTGACTTAGCAGTGATTAGACACCAGGGAGAGGTCTCATAGGCACCAAGGCTACATCCGGCTGACCGATGGGAAGGTCGGGATACTTTTGGTCGAAATTGACTTTAGACTATACAATCCAGGTTTCCAAAGTGCAAAACTTGGATTCCGTCGGGCAGAATTGCCATTAAGGTCGGGGGTAGCCATGTGACTTAGCAGTGATGGGACTCCAGGACGAGATCTAATAGCGGCCAAGGCTACATCCGGCTGACCGATGAGAAGTTCGGGATACTTTTGGTCGAAATGGACTTTAGACTAAACAATCCAGGTTTCCAAAGTGGAAAACTTGGATTCCGTCGGCAAGAATTGACAGGAAGGTCGGGGGTAGCCATTTGACTTAGCAGTGATGGTACTCGAGGACGAGATCTCATAGGGCCAAGGCTACACCCGGCTGACCGATGGGAAGGTCGGGATACTTTTGGTCGAAATTGACTTTAGACAATAGAAATCAGGTTTCCAAAGTGGAAAACTTGGATTCCGTCGGGCAGAGTACACAGGAATGTCGGGGGTAGCTGCCATTTGACATAGCAGTGATGGGACTCAAGGACGAGATCTCATAGCGCCCAAGGCTACATCCAGCTGACTGATGGGAAGATCGGTATACTTTTGGTCGAAAATGACTTTAGACTATACAAACCAGGTTTTCAAAGTGGAAAAATTGAATTCCGTCGGCCGGAATAGCGAGGAAGGTCGGGGGAGCCATTTGACTTAGCTGTGATGGGACTCCGGGACGGGGACTCATAGGGACCAAGGCTACATCCGGCTGACCGACGGGAAGGTCGGGATACTTTTGGTCGAAAATGACTTTCGACTATACAGTCCAGGTTTCCAAAGTGCAAAACTTGCATTCCGTCAGGGCAGAATTGCCAGGAAGGTCGGGGGTAGCCATTTGACTTATCTGTGATGGGAGTCCAGGACGAGGTCTCATAGGGACCAAGGCTACATCTGGCTGACCGATGGGAAGCTCTGGATACTTTTGGCCGAAAATGACTTTAGACTATACAATCCAGGTTTCCAAAGTGCAAAACTTGGATTCCGTCGGGCAGAATTGTCACTAAGGTCGGGGGTAGCCATTTGACTTAGCAGTGATGGGACTCCAGGACCATGTCTCATAGGGACGAAGGCTACATCCGGCTGACCGATGGGAAGGTCGGGATACTATTGGTCGAAATTGACTTTAGACTATACAAAACAGGTTGCCAAAGTGGAAAACTTGGATTCCGTCGGCCGGAATTGCCAGGAAGGTAGGGGGAGTCATTTGACTTAGCTGTGATGGGACTCCAGGACGAGGTCTCATAGGGGCCAAGGCTACATCCGCCTGACCGATGAGAAGGTCGGGATACTTTTGGTCGAAATTGACCTTCGACTATACAATCCAGGTTTCCAAAGTGCAAAACTTAAATTCCGTCAGGGCAGAATTGCCAGGAAGGTCGGGGGTAGTCATTTGACTTAGCAGTGATGGGACTCCAGGACGAGGTCTCATAGGTTCCAAGGCTACATCCGGCTGACCGATGGGAAGGTCGGGATACTTTTGGTCGAAATTGACTTTAGACTATACAATCCAGGTTTCCAAAGTGCAAAACTTGCATTCCGTCAGGGCAGAATTGCCAGGAAGGTCGGGGGTAGCCATTTGACGTAGCAGTGATGGGACTCCACGACGATGTCTCATAGGGACGAAGCCTACATCCGGCTGACCCGTGGGAAGTTCGGGATACTTTTGGTCGAAATTGACTTTAGACTATACAATCCAGGTTTCCAAAGTGCAAAACTTGGATTCCGTCGGCCGGAATTGCCAGGAAGGTCGGGGGAGTCATTTGACTTTGCTGTGATGGGACTCCAGGACGAGGTCTCATAGGGACGAAGGCTACATCCGGCTGACCGATGGGAAGGTCGGGATACTTTTGGTCGAAATTGACTGTAGACTATACACACCAGATTGCCAAAGTGGAAACTTGGATTCCGTCGGCCGGAATTGCGAGGAAGGTCGGGGGTAGTCATTTGACTTAGCAGTGATGGGACTCCAGGACAAGGTCTCATAGGTTCCATGGCTACATACGGCTGACCGATGGGAAGGTCGGGATACTTTTGGTCGAAACTGGCTTTAGACTATACAATCCAGGTTTCCAAAGTGCAAAACTTGGATTCCGTCGGGCAGAATTGCCAGGAAGGTCGGGGGTAGACATTTGCCTTAGCAGTGACTGGACACCAGAGCGAGGTCTCATAGGGACGAAGGCTACATCCGGCTGACCCATGGGAAGTTCGGGACACTTTTGGTCGAAATTGACTTTGGGCTATACAATCCAGGTTTCCAAAGTGCAAAACTTGGATTCCGTCGGGCAGAATGCCAGGAAGGTCGGGGGTAGCCATTTGTCTTAGCAGTGATTGGACACCAGGGCGAGGTCTCATAGGGACCGATGCTTCATCCGGCTGACCGATGGGAAGGCCTGAATACTTTGGTCGAAATTGACTTTAGACTATACAAACCAGGTTTCTAAAGTGGAAAACTTGGATTCCGTCGGGCAGAATTGCCAGGAAGGTCGGGGCAAGGAATTTGACTTAGAAGTGATTGCACACCTGGGAGAGGTCTCATGGGGCCAAGGCTACATCCGGCTGACCGATGGGAAGGTCGGGATACTTTTAGTCGAAATTGACTTTAGATTATACAAACAAGGTTTCCAAAGTGGAAAACTTGGAATCCGTCAGCACGAATTGCCAGGAAGGTCGGGGGTGCCATTTGTCTTAGCTGTGATGGGACTCCAGGACGATGTCTCATAGGGACGAAGGCTACATCCGGCTGACCGATGGGAAGGTCGGGATACTTTTGGTCGAAATTGACTGTAGACTATACAAACCAGGTTTCCCAAGTGGAAAACTTGGACTCCGTCGGGCAGAATTGCCAGGAAGATCGGTGGTAGTCATTTGACTTAGCAGTGAGGGGAATCCAGGACGAGGTCTCATAGGTTCCAAGGCTACATCCGGCTGACCGATGGGAAGTTCGGGATACTTTTGGTCGAAATTAACTTTAGACTAAACAATCCAGGTTTCCAAAGTGGAAAACTTCTGTTCCGTCGGGCAGAATTGCCAGGACGGTCGGGGGAAACCATTTGACTTCGCCGTGATGGGACTCCAGGGCGAGGTCTAATAGCGACCAAGGCTACATCCGGCTGACCGATGGGAAGGTCTGGATACTTTTGTTGAAAATGACTTTAGACTATACAAACCAGGTTTCCAAAGTGGAAAACTTGGATTCCGTCGGCCGGAATTGCCAGGAAGGTCGGGGGAGTCATTTGATTTAGCTGTGATGGGACTCCAGGACGAGGTCTCATAGGGACCAAGGCCACATCCGGCTGACCGATGGGAAGGTCGGGATACTTTTGGTCGAAATTGACTTTAGACTATACAATCCAGGTTGCCAAAGTGGAAAACTTGGATTCCGTCGGCCAGAATTGCCAGGCAGGTCGTGGGTAGCCATTTGACTTAGCAGTGATTGGACACCAGGGAGGGGTCTCATAGGGACCAAGGCTACATCCGGCTGACCGATGGGAAGGTCGGGATACTTTTGGTCGAAATTGACTTTAGACTATACAAGCCAGGTTGCCAAAGTGGAAAACTTGGATTCCGACGGGCAGAGTACACAGGAATGTCGGGGGTACCTGCCATTTGACATAGCAGTAATTGGACACCTGGGCGAGGTCTCATAGAGACCAAGGCTACATCCGGCGGACCGATGGGAAGGTCTGGATACTTTTGGTCGAAAATGACTTTAGACTATACAAACCAGGTTGCCAAAGTGGAAAACTTGGATTCCGTCGGCCAGAATTGCCAGGAAGGTCGGGTGCAGCCATTTGACTTAGCAGTGATGGGTCTCCAGGACGAGGTCTCATAGGTTCCAAGGCTGCATCCGACTGACCAATGGGAAGATCGGGATACTTTTGGTCGAAAATGACTTTAGACTATACAAACCAGGTTGCCAAAGTGGAAAACTTGGATTTCGTCGGCCTGAATTGCCAGGAAGGTCGGGGGTAGCCATTTGACTTAGCAGTGATGGGACTCCGGGACGAGATCTCATAGGGACCAAGGCTACATCCGGCTGACCGATGGGCAGGTCGGGATACTTCTGGTCGAAATTGACTTTAGGCTATACAAACCAGGTTTTCAAAGTGGAAAACCTGGATTCCGTCGGCCGGAATTGCGAGGAAGGTCGGGGGAGCCATTTGACCTAGCTTTGAAGGGACTCCAGGACGAGGTCTCATAGGTTCCAAGGCTACATTCGGCTGCCCGATGGGAAGGTCCGGATACTTTTGGTCGAAATTGACTTTTGACTATACAAACCAGGTTTCCAAAGTAAAAAACTTGGATTCCGTCGGGCAGAATTGCCAGGAAGGTCTGGGGTAGTCATTTGTCTTAGCAGTGATAGGACTCCAGGACGAGGTCTCACAGGTTCCAATGCTACATCCGACTGACCAATGGGAAGTTCGGGATACTTTTGGTCGAAATTGACTTTAGACTATACAAACCAGGTTTTCAAAGCGCAAAACTTGGATTCCGTCGGGCAGAATTGCCAGGAATATCGGGGGTAGCCATTTGACTTAGCAGTGATGGGACTCCAGGACGATGTCTCATAGGGACGAAGGATACATCCGGCTGACCGATGGGAAGGTCGGGATACTTTTGGTCGAAATTGACGTTAGACTATACAATCCGGATTTCCAAAGTGGAAAACTTGGATTCCGTCGGGCAGAATTGCCAGGAAGGTCGGGGGAAGCCATTTGACTTAGCTGTGATGGGACTCCAGGACGAGGACTCATAGGTTCCAAGGCTACATCCGACTGACCAATGGGAAGTTCGGGATACTTTTGGTCGAAATTGACTTTAGACAATACAATACAGGCTTCCAAAGTGCAAAACTTGGATTCCATCGGGCAGAGTTGCCAGGAAGGACGGGGGTAGTCATTTGACTTAGCAGTGATGGGACTCCAGGACGAGGTCTCATAGGGACCAAGGCTACATCCAGCTGACCGATGGGAAGTTCGGGATACTTTTGGTCGAAATTGACTTTACACTATACAATCCAGGTTTCCAAAGTGCAAAACTTGGATTCCGTCGGGCAGAATTGCCAGGAAGGTCGGGGGTAGTCATTTGATTTAGCAGTGATGGGACTCCAGGACGAGGTCTCATAGGTTCCAAGGCTACATCCGGCTGACCGATGGGAAGTTCGGGATACTTTTGGTCGAAATTGACTTTAGACTATACAAACCAGGTTGCCAAAGTGGAAAACTTGGATTCCGTCGGGCAGAATTGCCAGGAAGGTCGAGGGTAGCCATTTGACTTAGCAGTGATGGGACTCCACGACGATGTCTCATAGGGACGAAGGCTACATCCGGCTGACCGATGGGAAGGTCGGTATACTTTTCGTCGAAATTGACTTTAGACTATACAATCAAGGTTTCCAAAGTGCAAAACTTGGATTCCGTCGGGCAGAATTGCCAGGAAGGTCGGGGGTAGCCATTTGACTTAGCAGTGATGGGACTCCAGGACGATGTCTTATAGGGACGAAGGCTACATCCGGCTGACCGATGGGAAGGTCGGGATACTTTTGGTCGAAATTGACTGTAGACTATACAAACCAGGTTTTCAAAGTGGAAAACTTGGATTCCGTCGGCCGGAATTGCGAGGAAGGTCGGGGGTAGTCATTTGACTTAGCAGTGATGGGACTCCAGGACGAGGTCTCATAGGTTCCATGGCTACATCCGGCTGACCGATGGGAAGGTCGGGATACTTTTGGTCGAAACTGGCTTTAGACTATACAATCCAGGTTTCCAAAGTGCAAAACTTGGATTCCGTCGGGCAGAATTGCCAGGAAGGTCGGGGGTAGACATTTGCCTTAGCAGTGACTGGACACCAGAGCGAGGTCTCATAGGGACGAAGGCTACATCCGGCTGACCCATGGGAAGTTCGGGACACTTTTGGTCGAAATTGACTTTGGGCTATACAATCCAGGTTTCCAAAGTGCAAAACATGGATTCCGACGGGCAGAATGCCAGGAAGGTCGGGGGTAGCCATTTGTCTTAGCAGTGATTGGACACCAGGGCGAGGTCTCATAGGGACCGATGCTTCATCCGGCTGACTGATGGGAAGGCCTGAATACTTTGGTCGAAATTGACTTTAGACTATACAAACCAGGTTTCTAAAGTGGAAAACTTGGATTCCGTCGGGCAGAATTGCACGGAAGGTCGGGGGAAGGAATTTGACTTAGAAGTGATTGCACACCTGGGAGAGGTCTCATGGGGCCAAGGCTACATCCGGCTGACCGATGGGAAGGTCGGGATACTTTTAGTCGAAATTGACTTTAGATTATACAAACAAGGTTTCCAAAGTGGAAAACTTGGAATCCGTCAGCACGAATTGCCAGGAAGGTCGGGGGTGCCATTTGTCTTAGCTGTGATGGGACTCCAGGACGATGTCTCATAGGGACGAAGGCTACATCCGGCTGGCCGATGGGAAGGTCGGGATACTTTTGGTCGAAATTGACTGTACACTATACAAACCAGGTTTCCCAAGTGGAAAACTTGGACTCCGTCGGGCAGAATTGCCAGGAAGGTCGGTGGTAGTCATTTGACTTAGCAGTGAGGGGAATCCAGGACGAGGTCTCATAGGTTCCAAGGCTACATCCGGCTGACCGATGGGAAGTTCGGGATACTTTTGGTCGAAATTAACTTTAGACTAAACAATCCAGGTTTCCAAAGTGGAAAACTTCTGTTCCGTCGGGCAGAATTGCCAGGACGGTCGGGGGAAACCATTTGACTTCGCCGTGATGGGACTCCAGGGCGAGGTCTAATAGCGACCAAGGCTACATCCGGCTGACCGATGGGAAGGTCTGGATACTTTTGGTCGAAATTGACTTTAGACTATACAATCCAGGTTGCCAAAGTGGAAAACTTGGATTCCGTCGGCCAGAATTGCCAGGAAGGTCGGGGGTAGCCATTTGACTTAGCAGTGATGGGACTCCAGGACGAGATCTCATAGGGACCAAGGCTACATCCGGCTGACCGATGGGAAGGTCGGGATACTTTTGGTCGAAATTGATCTTGGACTATACAATCCAGGTTTCCAAAGTGGAAAACTTGGATTCCGTCGGGCAGAATTGCCATGATGGTCGGGGGTAGTCATTTGACTTGGCAGTTATTAGACACCAGGGCTATGTCTCATAGGGACCAAGGCTACATCCGGCTGTCCGATGGGAAGGTCTGGATACTTTTGTTGAAAATGACTTTAGACTATACAAACCAGGTTGCCAAAGTGGAAAACTTGGATTCCGTCGGCCAGAATTGCCAGGCAGGTCGTGGGTAGCCATTTGACTTAGCAGTGATTGGACACCAGGGAGGGGTCTCATAGGGACCAAGGCTACATCCGGCTGACCGATGGGAAGGTCGGGATACTTTTGGTCGAAATTGTCTTTAGACTATACAATCCAGGTTTTCAAAGCGCAAAACTTGGATTCCGTCGGGCAGAATTGCCAGGAATATCGGGGGTAGCCATTTGACTTAGCAGTGATGGGACTCCAGGACGATGTCTCATAGGGACGAAGGATACATCCGGCTGACCGATGGGAAGGTCGGGATACTTTTGGTCGAAATTGACTTTAGACTATCCAATCCGGATTTCCAAAGTGGAAAACTTGGATTCCGTCGGCCAGAATTGCCAGGAATATCGGGGGTAGCCATTTGACTTAGCAGTGATGGGACTCCAGGACGAGATCTGATAGGGACCAAGGCTACATACGGCTGACCGATGGGAAGGTCTGGATAATTTTGGTCGGAAATGACTTTAGACTATACAAACCAGGTTTCCAAAGTGCAAAACTTGGATTCCGTCGGCCGGAATTGCGAGGAAGCTCGGGGCAGCCACTTGACTTAGCTGTGATGGGACTCCAGGACGAGTTCTCATAGGGACCAAGGCTACATCCGGCTGACCGATGGGAAGGTCGGGATACTTTTGGTCGAAATTGACTTTAGACTATACAATCCGGGTTTCCAAGGTGGCAAACTTGGATTCCGTCGGGCAGAATTGCCATGAAGGTCGGGTGTAGTCATTTGACTTAGCAGTAATTGGACTCCAGGGCGAGGTCTCATAGAGACTAAGGCTACATCCGGCTGACCGATGGGAAGGTCTGGATACTTTTGTTGAAAATGACTTTAGACTATACAAACCAGGTTTCCAAAGTGGAAAACTTGGATTCCGTCGGCCGGAATTGCCAGGAAGGTCGGGGGAGTCATTTGACTTAGCTGTGATGGGACTCCAGGACGAGGTCTCATAGGGACCAAGGCCACATCCGGCTGACCGATGGGAAGGTCGGGATACTTTTGGTCGAAATTGACTTTAGACTATACAATCCAGGTTGCCAAAGTGGAAAACTTGGATTCCGTCTGCCAGAATTGCCAGGAAGGTCGGGGGTAGCCATTTGACTTAGCAGTGATGGGACTCCAGGACGAGATCTCATAGGGACCAAGGCTACATCCGGCTGACCGATGGGAAGGTCGGGATACTTTTGGTCGAAATTGATCTTGGACTATACAATCCAGGTTTCCAAAGTGGAAAACTTGGATTCCGTCGGGCAGAATTGCCATGATGGTCGGGGGTAGTCATTTGACTTGGCAGTTATTAGACACCAGGGCTATGTCCCATAGGGACCAAGGCTACATCCGGCTGACCGATGGGAAGGTCGGGATAATTTTGGTCGAAATTGACCATAGACTATACAATCCAGGTTTCCAAAGTGGAAAACTTGGATTCCGTCCGGCAGAATTGCCATGAAGGTCGGGGGTAGTCATTTGACTTAGCAGTGATTGGACACCAGGGAGAGGTCTCATAGGGACGAAGGCTACATCCGACTGACCCATGGGAAGTTCGGGATACTTTTGGTCGAAATTGTCTTTAGACAATACAATCCAGGTTTCCAAAGTGCCAAACTTGGATTCCGTCGGGCAGAATTGCCAGGAAGGTCGGGGGTAGCCATTTGACTTAGCAGTGTTTGGACTCCATGACGATGTGTCATAGGGACGAAGGCTACATCCGGCTGACCGATGGGAAGGTCGGGACACTTTTGGTCGAAATTGACTTTAGACTATACAAACCAGGTTTCCAAAGTGAAAAACTTGGACACCGTCGGGCAGAATTGCCAGGAAGGTCGGAGGTAGTCATTTGACTTAGCAGTGATGGGACTCCAGGACGAGGTCTCATATGTTCCAAGGCTACATCCGACTGACCAATGGGAAGTTCGGGATACTTTTAGTCGGAATTGACTTTAGAATACAAACCAGGTTTCCAAAGTGCAAAACTTGGATTCCGTCGGTCAGAATTGCCAGGAAGGTCGGGGGTAGCCATGTGACTTAGCAGTGATGGGACTCCAGGACGAGATCTAATAGCGGCCAAGGCTACATCCGGCTGACCGATGAGAAGTTCGGGATACTTTTGGTCGAAATGGACTTTAGACTAAACAATCCAGGTTTCCAAAGTGCAAAACTTGGATTCCGTCGGGCAGAATTGCCAGGAAGGTCGGGGGTAGCCATTTGACTTAGCAATGATGTGACTCCAGGACGATGTCTCATAGGGTCCAAGGCTACATCCGGCTGACCGATGGGAAGGTCGGGATACTTTTGGTCGAAATTGACCTTAGACTATACAATCCAGGTTTCCAAAGTGCAAAACTTGGATTCCGTCGGGCAGAATTGCCAGGAAGGTGGGGTGTAGCCATTTGACTTAGCAGTGATGGGACTCCAGGACGATGTCTCATAGGGACGAATGCTACATACGGCTGACCGATGGGAAGGTCTGGATACTTTTGTTGAAAATGACTTTAGACTATACAAACCAGGTTTCCAAAGTGGAAAACTTGGACTCCGTCGGCCGGAATTGCGAGGAAGGTCGGTGGTAGTCATATGTCTTAGCAGTGATGGGACTCCAGGACGAGGTCTCATAGGTTCCATGGCTACATCCGGCTGACCGATGGGAAGGTCGGGATACTTTTGGTCGAAACTGGCTTTAGACTATACAATCCAGGTTTCCAAAGTGCAAAACTTGGATTCCGTCGGGCAGAATTGCCAGGAAGGTCGGGGGTAGACATTTGCCTTAGCAGTGACTGGACACCAGAGCGAGGTCTCATAGGGACGAAGGCTACATCCGGCTGACCCATGGGAAGTTCGGGACACTTTTGGTCGAAATTGACTTTGGGCTATACAATCCAGGTTTCCAAAGTGCAAAACTTGGATTCCGTCGGGCGGAATGCCAGCAAGGCCGGGGGTAGCCATTTGTCTTAGCAGTGATTGGACACCAGGGCGAGGTCTCATAGGGACCGATGCTTCATCCGGCTGACCGATGGGAAGGTCGGGATACTTTTAGTCGAAATTGACTTTAGATTATACAAACAAGGTTTCCCAAGTGGAAAACTTGGATTCCGTCGGGCAGAGCTGCCTGGAAGGTCGGTGGTATCCATTTGACTTAGTAGTGATGGGACTCCAGGACGAGGTCTCATAGGTTCCAAGGCTACATCCGGCCGACCGATGGGAAGGTCGGGATACTTTTGGTCGAAAATGACTTTCGACCATACAATCCAGGTTTCCAAAGTGCAAAACTTGCATTCCGTCAGGGCAGAATTGCCAGGAAGGTCGGGGGTAGCCATTTGACTTAGCTGTGATGGGAGTCCAGGACGAGGTCTCATAGGGACCAAGGCTACATCTGGCTGACCGATGGGAAGCTCTGGATACTTTTGGCCGAAAATGACTTTAGACTATACAATCCAGGTTTCCAAAGTGCAAAACTTGGATTCCGTCGGGCAGAATTGCCAGGAAGGTCGGGGGTAGCCATTTGACTTAGCAGTGATGGGACTCCAGGACCATGTCTCATAGGGACGAAGGCTACATCCGGTTGACCGATGGGAAGGTCGGGATACTTTTGGCCGAAATTGACTTTAGACTATACGAACCAGGTTGCCAAAGTGGAAAACTTGGATTCCGTCGGCCGGAATTGCCAGGAAGGTCGGTGGTAGTCATATGTCTTAGCAGTGAGGGGAATCCAGGACGAGGTCTCATAGGTTCCAAGGCTACATCCGGCTGACCGATGGGATGTTCGGGATACTTTTGGTCGAAATTAACTTTAGACTAAACAATCCAGGTTTCCAAAGAGGAAAACTTCTGTTCCGTCGGGCAGAATTGCCAGGACGGTCGGGGGAAACCATTTGACTTCGCCGTGATGGGACTCCAGGCCGATGTCTAATAGCGACCAAGGCTAAATCCGGCTGACCGATGGGAAGGTCTGGATACTTTTGTTGAAAATGACTTTAGACTATACAAACCAGGTTTCCAAAGTGGAAAACTTGGATTCCGTCGGCCGGAATTGCCAGGAAGGTCGGGGGAGTCATTTGACTTAGCTGTGATGGGACTCCAGGACGAGGTCTCATAGGGACCAAGGCCACATCCGGCTGACCGATGGGAAGGTCGGGATACTTTTGGTCGAAATTGACTTTAGACTATACAATCCAGGTTGCCAAAGTGGAAAACTTGGATTCCGTCGGCCAGAATTGCCAGGAAGGTCGGGGGTAGCCATTTGACTTAGCAGTGATGGGACTCCAGGACGAGATCTCATAGGGACCAAGGCTACATCCGGCTGACCGATGGGAAGGTCGGGATACTTTTGGTCGAAATTGATCTTGGACTATACAATCCAGGTTTCCAAAGTGGAAAACTTGGATTCCGTCGGGCAGAATTGCCATGATGGTCGGGGGTAGCCATTTGACTTAGCAGTGATGTGACTCCAGGACGATGTCTCATAGGGTCCAAGGCTACATCCGGCTGACCGATGGGAAGGTCGGGATACTTTTAGTCGGAATTGACTTTAGACTATACAAACCAGGTTTCCAAAGTGCAAAACTTGGATTCCGTCGGTCAGAATTGCCAGGAAGGTCGGGGGTAGCCATGTGACTTAGCAGTGATGGGACTCCAGGACGAGATCTAATAGCGGCCAAGGCTACATCCGGCTGACCGATGAGAAGTTCGGGATACTTTTGGTCGAAATGGACTTTAGACTAAACAATCCAGGTTTCCAAAGTGGAAAACTTGGATTCCGTCGGCAAGAATTGCCAGGAAGGTCGGGGGTAGCCATTTGACTTAGCAGTGATGGTACTCGAGGACGAGATCTCATAGGGACCAAGGCTACACCCGGCTGACCGATGGGAAGGTCGGGATACTTTTGGTCGAAATTGACATTAGACTATACAATCCAGGTTTCCGAAGAGGAAAACTTGGATTCCGTCGGCCGGAATTGCCAGGAAGGTCGGGTGTAGCCATTTGACTTAGCAGTGATGGGACTCCAGGACGAGATCTGATAGGGACCAAGGCTACATACGGCTGACCGATGGGAAGGTCTGGATAATTTTGGTCGGAAATGACTTTAGACTATACAAACCAGGTTTCCAAAGTGCAAAACTTGGATTCCGTCGGGCAGAATTGCCAGGAAGGTCGGGGGTAGCCATTTGACTTAGCAGTGATGTGACTCCAGGACGATGTCTCATAGGGTCCAAGGCTACATCCGGCTGACCGATGGGAAGGTCGGGATACTTTTGGTCGAAATTGACCTTAGACTATACAATCCAGGTTTCCAAAGTGCAAAACTTGGATTCCGTCGGGCAGAATTGCCAGGAAGGTCGGGTGTAGCCATTTGACTTAGCAGTGATGGGACTCCAGGACGATGTCTCATAGGGACGAATGCTACATACGGCTGACCGATGGGAAGGTCTGGATAATTTTGGACGGAAATGACTTTAGACTATACAAACCAGGTTTCCAAAGTGCAAAACTTGGATTCCGTCGGCCAGAATTGCCAGGAAGGTCGGGGGTAGCCATTTGACTTAGCAGTGATGGGACTCCAGGACGAGATCTCATAGGGACCAAGGCTACATCCGGCTGACCGATGGGAAGGTCGGGATACTTTTGGTCGAAATTGATCTTGGACTATACAATCCAGGTTTCCAAAGTGGAAAACTTGGATTCCGTCGGGCAGAATTGCCATGATGGTCGGGGGTAGTCATTTGACTTGGCAGTTATTAGACACCAGGGCTATGTCCCATAGGGACCAAGGCTACATCCGGCTGTCCGATGGGAAGGTCTGGATACTTTTGGTCGAAAATGACTTTAGACTATACAAACCAGGTTGCCAAAGTGGAAAACTTGGATTCCGTCGGCCGGAATTGCCAGGAAGGTCGGGGGAGTCATTTGACTTAGCAGTGATGGGACTCCAGGACGAGATCTCATAGGGACCAAGGCTACATCCGGCTGACCGATGGGAAGGTCGCGATACTTTTGGTCGAAATTGATCTTGGACTATACAATCCAGGTTTCCAATGTGGAAAACTTGGATTCCGTCGGGCAGAATTGCCATGATGGTCGGGGGTAGTCATTTGACTTGGCAGTTATTAGACACCAGGGCTATGTCCCATAGGGACCAAGGCTACATCCGGCTGACCGATGGGAAGGTCGGGATAATTTTGGTCGAAATTGACCATAGACTATACAATCCAGGTTTCCAAAGTGGAAAACTTGGATTCCGTCCGGCAGAATTGCCATGAAGGTCGGGGGTAGTCATTTGACTTAGCAGTGATTGGACACCAGGGAGAGGTCTCATAGGGACGAAGGCTACATCCGACTGACCCATGGGAAGTTCGGGATACTTTTGGTCGAAATTGTTTTTGGCAATACAATCCAGGTTTCCAAAGTGCCAAACTTGGATTCCGTCGGGCAGAATTGCCAGGAAGGTCGGGGGTAGCCATTTGACTTAGCAGTGTTTGGACTCCATGACGATGTGTCATAGGGACGAAGGCTACATCCGGCTGACCGATGGGAAGGTCGGGACACTTTTGGTCGAAATTGACTTTAGACTATACAAACCAGGTTTCCACAGTGAAAAACTTGGACACCGTCGGGCAGAATTGCCAGGAAGGTCGGAGGTAGTCATTTGACTTAGCAGTGATGGGACTCCAGGACGAGGTCTCATATGTTCCAAGGCTACATCCGACTGACCAATGCGAAGTTCGGGATACTTTTAGTCGGAATTGACTTTAGACTATACAAACCAGGTTTCCAAAGTGCAAAACTTGGATTCCGTCGGTCAGAATTGCCAGGAAGGTCGGGGGTAGCCATGTGACTTAGCAGTGATGGGACTCCAGGACGAGATCTAATAGCGGCCAAGGCTACATCCGGCTGACCGATGAGAAGTTCGGGATACTTTTGGTCGAAATGGACTTTAGACTAAACAATCCAGGTTTCCAAAGTGGAAAACTTGGATTCCGTCGGCAAGAATTGCCAGGAAGGTCGGGGGTAGCCATTTGACTTAGCAGTGATGGTACTCGAGGACGAGATCTCATAGGGACCAAGGCTACACCCGGCTGACCGATGGGAAGGTCGGGATACTTTTGGTCGAAATTGACATTAGACTATACAATCCAGGTTTCCGAAGAGGAAAACTTGGATTCCGTCGGCCGGAATTGCCAGGAAGGTCGGGTGTAGCCATTTGACTTAGCAGTGATGGGACTCCAGGACGAGATCTGATAGGGACCAAGGCTACATACGGCTGACCGATGGGAAGGTCTGGATAATTTTGGTCGGAAATGACTTTAGACTATACAAACCAGGTTTCCAAAGTGCAAAACTTGGATTCCGTCGGGCAGAATTGCCAGGAAGGTCGGGGGTAGCCATTTGACTTAGCAGTGATGTGACTCCAGGACGATGTCTCATAGGGTCCAAGGCTACATCCGGCTGACCGATGGGAAGGTCGGGATACTTTTGGTCGAAATTGACCTTAGACTATACAATCCAGGTTTCCAAAGTGCAAAACTTGGATTCCGTCGGGCAGAATTGCCAGGAAGGTCGGGTGTAGCCATTTGACTTAGCAGTGATGGGACTCCAGGACGATGTCTCATAGGGACGAATGCTACATACGGCTGACCGATGGGAAGGTCTGGATAATTTTGGACGGAAATGACTTTAGACTATACAAACCAGGTTTCCAAAGTGCAAAACTTGGATTCCGTCGGCCAGAATTGCCAGGAAGGTCGGGGGTAGCCATTTGACTTAGCAGTGATGGGACTCCAGGACGAGATCTCATAGGGACCAAGGCTACATCCGGCTGACCGATGGGAAGGTCGGGATACTTTTGGTCGAAATTGATCTTGGACTATACAATCCAGGTTTCCAAAGTGGAAAACTTGGATTCCGTCGGGCAGAATTGCCATGATGGTCGGGGGTAGTCATTTGACTTGGCAGTTATTAGACACCAGGGCTATGTCCCATAGGGACCAAGGCTACATCCGGCTGTCCGATGGGAAGGTCTGGATACTTTTGGTCGAAAATGACTTTAGACTATACAAACCAGGTTGCCAAAGTGGAAAACTTGGATTCCGTCGGCCGGAATTGCCAGGAAGGTCGGGGGAGTCATTTGACTTAGCTGTGATGGGACTCCAGGACGAGGTCTCATAGGGACCAAGGCTACATCCGGCTGACCGATGGGAAGGTCGGGATACTTTTGGCCGAAATTGACTTTAGACTATACAATCCAGGTTTCCAAAGTGCAAAACTTCGATTCCGTCGGGGCAGAATTGCCAGGAAGGTCGGGAGTAGTCATCTGACTTAGCAGTGATGGGACTCGTGGACGAGGTCTCATAGGATCCAAGGCTACATCCGGCTGACCGATGGGAAGGTCGGGATAATTTTGGTCGAAATTGACCATTGACTATACAATCCAGGTTTCCAAAGTGGAAAACTTGGATTCCGTCCGGCAGAATTGCCATGAAGGTCGGGGGTAGTCATTTGACTTAGCAGTGATTGGACACCAGGGAGAGGTCTCATAGGGACGAAGGCTACATACGACTGACCCATGGGAAGTTCGGGATACTTTTGGTCGAAATTGTCTTTAGACAATACAATCCAGGTTTCCAAAGTGCCAAACTTGGATTCCGTCGGGCAGAATTGCCAGGAAGGTCGGGGGTAGCCATTTGACTTAGCAGTGTTTGGACTCCATGACGATGTGTCATAGGGACGAAGGCTACATCCGGCTGACCGATGGGAAGGTCGGGATACTTTTGGTCGAAATTGACTTTAGACTATACAAACCAGGTTTCCACAGTGAAAAACTTGGACACCGTCGGGCCGAATTGCCAGGAAGGTCGGAGGTAGTCATTTGACTTAGCAGTGATGGGACTCCAGGACGAGGTCTCATATGTTCCAAGGCTACATCCGACTGACCAATGGGAAGTTCGGGATACTTTTAGTCGGAATTGACTTTAGACTATACAAACCAGGTTTCCAAAGTGCAAAACTTGGATTCCGTCGGTCAGAATTGCCAGGAAGGTCGGGGGTAGCCATGTGACTTAGCAGTGATGGGACTCCAGGACGAGATCTAATAGTGGCCAAGGCTACATCCGGCTGACCGATGAGAAGTTCGGGATACTTTTGGTCGAAATGGACTTTAGACTAAACAATCCAGGTTTCCAAAGTGGAAAACTTGGATTCCGTCGGCAAGAATTGCCAGGAAGGTCGGGGGTAGCCATTTGACTTAGCAGTGATGGTACTCGAGGACGAGATCTCATAGGGACCAAGGCTACACCCGGCTGACCGATGGGAAGGTCGGGATACTTTTGGTCGAAATTGACTTTAGACTATACAATCCAGGTTTCCGAAGAGGAAAACTTGGATTCCGTCGGCCGGAATTGCCAGGAAGGTCGGGTGTAGCCATTTGACTTAGCAGTGATGGGACTCCAGGACGAGATCTCTCAGGGATCAAGGCTACATCCGGCTCACCGATGGGAAGGCCTGGATACTTTTGGTCGAAAATGACATTAGACTATACAAACCGTGTTGCCAAATTGGAAAACTTGGATTCCGTTGGGCAGAATTTCCAGGAAGGTCGGGGGTAGCCATTTGACTTAGCAGTGATGGGACTCCAGGACGATGTCTCATAGGGACGGAGGCTACATCCGGCTGACCGATGGGAAGGTCGGGATACTTTTGGTCGAGTATGACTTTAGACCATACATACCAGGTTGCCAAAGTGGAAAACTTGGATTCCGTCGGCCAGAATTGCCAGGAAGGTCGGGGGTAGTCATTTGACTAAGCAGTGACGGGACTCCAGGACGAAGTCCCAGGTTCCAAGGCTATATCCGGCTGACCGATGGGAAGGTCGGGATACTTTTGGTCGAAAATGACTTTAGACTATACAAACCAGGTTTTCAAAGTGGAAAACTTGGATTCCGTCGGCCGGAATTGCGAGGAAGGTCGGGGGAGCCATTTGACTTAGCAGTGATGGGACTCCAGGACGAGATAATGATATCCCTATGAAGGGACCAAGGCTACATCCGGCTGACCGATGGGAAGGTCGGGATACTTTTGGTCGAAATTGACCTTAGACTATACAATCCAGGTTTCCAAAGTGGAAAACTTGGATTCCGCCGGGCAGAATTGCCATGAAGGTCGGGGGTAGTCATTTGACTTAGCAGTAATTGGACACCTGGGCGAGGTCTCATAGAGACCAAGGCTACATCCGGCGGACCGATGGGAAGGTCTGGATACTTTTGGTCGAAAATGACTTTAGACTATACAAACCAGGTTGCCAAAGTGGAAAACTTGGATTCCGTCGGCCAGAATTGCCAGGAAGGTCGGGTGCAGCCATTTGACTTAGCAGTGATGGGTCTCCTGGACGAGGTCTCATAGGTTCCAAGGCTACATCCGACTGACCAATGGGAAGTTGGGGATACTTTTGGTCGAAAATGACTTTAGACTATACAAACCAGGTTGCCAAAGTGGAAAACTTGGATTCCGTCGGCCTGAATTGCCAGGAAGGTCGGGGGTAGCCATTTGACTTAGCAGTGATGGGACTCCGGGACGAGATCTCATAGGGACCAAGGCTACATCCGGCTGACCGATGGGCAGGTCGGGATACTTCTGGTCGAAATTGACTTTAGGCTATACAAACCAGGTTTTCAAAGTGGAAAACCTGGATTCCGTCGGCCGGAATTGCGAGGAAGGTCGGGGGTAGTCATTTGACTTAGCAGTAATTGGACACCTGGGCGAGGTCTCATAGAGACCAAGGCTACATCCGGCGGACCGATGGGAAGGTCTGGATACTTCTGGTCGAAATTGACTTTAGGCTATACAATCCAGGTTTCCAAAGTGCAAAACTTGGATTCCGTCGGGCAGAATTGCGAGGAAGGTCGGAGGTAGTGATTTGACTTAGCAGTGATGGGACTCCAGGACGACGTCTCATAGGGACGAAGGCTACATCCGGCTGACCCATGGGAAGTTCTGGATACCTTTGGTCGAAATTGACTTTAGACTATACAATCCAGGTTTCCAAAGTGCAAAACTTGGATTCCGTCGGGCAGAATTGCCAGGAAGGTCGGGGGTAGCCATTTTACTTAGCAGTGATTGGACACCAGGGGAGGTCTCATAGGGACCAAGGCTACATCCGGCTGACCGATGGGAAGGTCGGGATACTTTTGGTCGAAATTGACTTTAGAATATACTAACCAGGTTTTCAGAGTGGAAAACTTGGATTCCGTCGGCCGGAATTGCGAGGAAGGTCGGGGGAGCCATTTGACTTAGCTGTGATGGGACTCCGGGACGAGGTCTCATTGGGACCAAGGCTACATCCGGCTGCCTGATGGGAAGGTCGGGATACTTTTGGTCGAAATTCGCTTTAGACTAAACAAACCAGGTTTCCAAAGTGCAAAACTTGGATTCCGTCGGCAGAATTGCCAGGTAGGTTGGGGGTAGCCATTTGACTTAGCAGTGATGGGACTCCAGGACGATGTCTCATAGGGACGAAGGCTACATCCGGCTGACCCATGGGAAGTTCTGGATACTATTGGTCGCAATTGACTTTAGACTATACAATCCAGGTTTCCAAAGTGCAAAACTTGGATTCCGTCGGGCAGAATTGCCAGGAAGGTCGTGTGTAGCCATTTGACTTAGCAGTGACGGGACTCCAGGACGAAGTCTCAGGTTCCGAGGCTACATCCGGCTGACCGATGTGTAGTTCGGGATACTTTTAGTCGAAATTGACTTTAGACTATCCAAACCAGGTTTCCAAAGTGGAAAACTTGTATTCCGACGGCCAGAATTGCCAGGAAGGTCGGGGGTAGCCATTTGACTTAGCTGTGATGGGACTACAGGACGAGGTCTCATAGGGACCAAGGCTACATCCGGCTGACCGATGGTAAGGTCTGGATACTTTTGGTCGAAAATGACTTTAGACTATACAATCCAGGTTTCCAAAGTGCAAATCTAGGATTCCGTCGGGCAGAATTGCCAGGAAGGTCGGGGGTAGCCATTTGACTTAGCACTGATGGGACTCCAGGACGATGTCTCATAGGGACGAAGGCTACATCCGGCTGACCGAAGGGAAGGTCGGGATACTTTTGGTCGAAATTGACTTTAGACTATACAAACCAGGAATCCAAAGTGCAAAACTTGGATTCCGCCGGCCAGAATTGCCAGGAAGGTCGGGGGAGCCGTTTGACTCAGCTGAGATGGGACTGCAGGGCGAGTTCTCATAGGGACCAAGGCTACATCCGGCTGACCGATGGGAAGGTCGGGATACTTTTCGTCGAAATTGACTTTAGACTATACAATCCAGGTTTCCAATGTGCAAAACTTGCATTCCGTCGGGGCAGAATTGCCAGGAAGGTCGGGTGTAGTCATTTGACTTAGCAGTAATGGGACTCCAGGACGAGGTCTCATAGGTTCCAAGGCTACATCAGCCTGTCCGATGGGAGGGTCGGGATACTTTTGGTCGAAATTGACTTTAGACTATTCAAACCAGGTTTCCAAAGTGGAAAACTTGGATTCCGTCGGCCGGAATTGCCAGGAAGGTCGAGGGAAGCCATTTGACTTAGCAGTGATGGGACTCCAGGATGAGGTCTCATAGGGACGAAGGCTACATCCGGCTGACCGATGGGAAGGTCGGGATACTTTTGGTCGAAAATGTCTGTAGACTATACAAACCAGGTTTCCAAAGTGGAATACTTGGATTCCGTCGGCCGGAATTGCCAGGAAGGTCTGGGGTAGCCATTTGACTTAGCATTGATGGGACTCCAGGACCATGTCTCATAGGGACGGAGGCTACATGCGCCTGACCGATGGGAAGGTCGGGATACTTTTGGTCCAAATCGACTTTAGACTATACAAACCAGGTTTCCAAAGTGGAAAACTTGGATTCCGTCGGGCAGAATTGCCAGGAAGGTCGGGGGTAGCCATTTGACTTAGCAGTAATGGGACTCCAGGACCAGGTCTCATAGGTTCCAAGGCTATATCCGGCAGACCGATGGGAAGGTCGGGATACTTTTTGTCGAAATTGACTTTGGACTATACAAACCAGGTTTACAAAGTGGAAAACTTGGACTCCGTCGGGCAGAATTGGCAGGAAGGTCGGGGGTAGTCATTTGACTAAGCAGTGACGGGACTCCAGGACGAAGTCTCAGGTTCCGAGGCTACATCCGGCTGACCGATGTGTAGTTCGGGATACTTTTAGTCGAAATTGACTTTAGACTATCCAAACCAGGTTTCCAAAGTGGAAAACTTGTATTCCGACGGCCAGAATTGCCAGGAAGGTCGGGGGAGCCGTTTGACTCAGCTGTGATGGGACTGCAGGGCGAGTTCTCATAGGGACCAAGGCTACATCCGGCTGACCGATGGGAAGGTCGGGATACTTTTCGCCGAAATTGACTTTAGACTATACAATCCAGGTTTCCAATGTGCAAAACTTGCATTCCGTCGGGGCAGAATTGCCAGGAAGGTCGGGTGTAGTCATTTGACTTAGCAGTAATGGGATTCCAGGACGAGGTCTCATAGGTTCCAAGGCTACATCCGCCTGTCCGATGGGAGGGTCGGGATACTTTTGGTCGAAATTGACTTTAGACTATTCAAACCAGGTTTCCAAAGTGCATAACTTGGATTCCGTAGGGCAGAATTGCCAGGAAGGTCGTGGGTAGCCATTTGACTTAGCAGTGATTGGACACCAGGGCGAGGTCTCATAGGGACCAAGGCTACATCCGGCTGACCGATGGGAAGGTCGGGATACTTTTGGTCGAAAATGACTGTAGACTATACAAACCAGGTTTCCAAAGTGGAAAACTTGGATTCCGTCGGCCGGAATTGCCAGGAAGGTCGGGGGTAGCCATTTGACTTAGCATTGATGGGACTCCAGGACCATGTCTCATAGGGACGGAGGCTACATCCGGCTGACCGATGGGAAGGTCGAGATACTTTTCGTCCAAATCGACTTTAGACTATACAAACCAGGTTTCCAAAGTGGAAAACTTGGACTCCGTCTGGCAGAATTGCCAGGACGGTCGGGGGTAGTCACTTGAATGAGCAGTGATGGTACTCCAGGACGAGATCTCATAGGGACCAAGGCTACATCCGGCTGACCGATGGGAAGGCCTGGATACTTTTGGTCGAAAATGACTTTAGACTATACAAACCAGGTTGCCAAAGTGGAAAACTTGGATTCCGTCGGGCAGAATTGCCAGGAAGGTCGAGGGAAGCCATTTGACTTAGCAGTGATGGGACTCCAGGATGAGGTCTCATAGGGACGAAGGCTACATCCGGCTGACCGATGGGAAGGTCGAGTTACTTTTGGTCGAAATTGACTTTAGACTATAGAAATCAGGTTTTCAAAGAGGAATCTTGGATTCCGTAGGGCAGGGTAGCCAGGAATGTCGGGGGTAGCTGCCATTTGACATAGCTGTGATGGGACTCCTGGACGAGGTCTCATAGGGACGGAGGCTACATCCGGCTGACCGATGGGAAGGTCTGGATACTTTTGGTCGGAAATGACTTTAGACTATACAAACCAGGTTGCCAAAGTGGAAAACGTGGATTCCGTCGGCCAGAATTGCCAGGAAGGTCGGGGGAAGCCATTCGACTTAGCAGTGATTGGACACCAGGGCGACGTCTCATAGGGACCAAGGATACATACGGCTGACCGATGGGTGGGACGGGATACTTTTAGTCGAAATTGACTTTAGACTATACAAACCAGGTTTCCAAAGTGGAAAACTTGGATTCCGTCGGCCGGAATTGCCAGGAAGGTCGGGGGAAGCCATTCGAGTTAGCAGTGATTGGACACGTGGGCGAGGTCTCATAGGGACCAAGGCTACATCCGGCTGACCGATGGGCATGTCTGGATACTTTTCGTCGAAAATGACTTTAGACTATACAAACCAGGTTGACAAAGTGGAAAACCTGTATTCCGTCGGCCAGAATTGCCAGGAATGTCGGGGAAAGCCATTTGACTTAGAAGTGATTGGACACCAGTGAGAGGTCTCATAGGGACCAAGGCTTCATCCGGCTGAACGATGGGAAGGTCGGGATACTTTTGGTCGAAATTGACTTTTGACTATACAAACCAGGTTTCCAAAGTGGAAGACATGGATTCCGTCGGCCAGAATTGCCAGGAAGGTCGGGGGTAGTCACTTTCCTTAGCAGTGATGGGACTCCAGGACGAGGTCTCATAGGCTCCAAGGCTACATCCGGCTGACCGATGGGAAGTTCGGGATACTTTTGGTCGAAATTGACGTTAGACTATACAATCCAGGTTTCCAAAGTGGAAAACTTGGATTCCGTCGGGCAGAGCTGCCTGGAAGGTCGGTGGTATCCATTTGACTTAGTAGTGATGGGACTCCAGGACGAGGTCTCATAGGTTCCAAGGCTACATCCGGCCGACCGATGGGAAGGTCGGGATACTTTTGGTCGAAAATGACTTTCGACCATACAATCCAGGTTTCCAAAGTGCAAAACTTGCATTCCGTCAGGGCAGAATTGCCAGGAAGGTCGGGGGTAGCCATTTGACTTAGCTGTGATGGGAGTTCAGGACGAGGTCTCATAGGGACCAAGGCTACATCTGGCTGACCGATGGGAAGCTCTGGATACTTTTGGCCGAAAATGACTTTAGACTATACAATCCAGGTTTCCAAAGTGCAAAACTTGGATTCCGTCGGGCAGAATTGCCAGGAAGGTCGGGGGTAGCCATTTGACTTAGCAGTGATGGGACTCCAGGACCATGTCTCATAGGGACGAAGGCTACATCCGGCTGACCGATGGGAAGGTCGGGATACTTTTGGCCGAAATTGACTTTAGACTATACAAACCAGGTTGCCAAAGTGGAAAACTTGGATTTCGTCGGCCGGAATTGCCAGGAAGGTCGGGGGAGTCATTTGACTTAGCTGTGATGAGACTCCAGGACGAGGTCTCATAGGGACCAAGGCTACATCCGCCTGACCGATGGGAAGGTCGGGATTCTTTTGGTCGAAATTGACATTCGACTATACAATCCAGGTTTCCAAAGTGCAAAACTTGCATTCCGTCAGGGCAGAATTGCCAGGAAGGTCGGGGGTAGTCATTTGACTTAGCAGTGATGGGACTCCAGGACGAGGTCTCATAGGTTCCAAGGCTACATCTGGCTGACCGATGGGAAGCTCTGGATACTTTTGGCCGAAAATGACTTTAGACTATACAATCCAGGTTTCCAATGTGCAAAACTTGGATTCCGTCGGGCAGAATTGCCAGGAAGGTCGGGGGTAGCCATTTGACTTAGCAGTGATGGAACTCCAGGACCATGTCTCATAGGGACGAAGGCTACATCTTCTGACCGATGGGAAGGTCGGGATACTTTTGGCCGAAATTGACTTTAGACTATACAAACCAGGTTGCCAAAGTGGAAAACTTGGATTCCGTCGGCCGGAATTGCCAGGAAGGTCGGGGGAGTCATTTGACTTTGCTGTGATGGGACTCCAGGACGAGGTCTCATAGGGACCAAGGCTACATCCGGCTTACCGATGGGAAGGTCGGGATTCTTTTGGTCGAAATTGACTTTAGACTATACAATCCAGGTTTCCAAAGTGCAAAACTTCGATTCCGTTGGGCAGAATGGCCAGGAAGGTCGGGGGTAGCCATTTGACTTAGCAGTGATGGGATTCCAGGGCGAGGTCTCATAGGGACCAAGGCTACATCCGGCTGACCGATGGGAAGGTCGGGATACTTTTGGTCGAAAATGACTTTCGACTATACAATCCAGGTTTCCAAAGTGCAAAACTTGGATTCCGTCGGGCAGAATTGCCAGGAAGGTCGGGGGTAGCCATTTGACTTAGCAGTGATGGGACTCCACGAGGATGTCTCATAGGGACGAAGCCTACATCCGGCTGACCCGTGGGAAGTTCGGGAAACTTTTGGTCGAAATTGACTTTAGACTATACAAACCAGGTTTCCTAAGTAGAAAGCTTGGGCTCCCTCGGGCAGAATTACCAGGAAGGTCGGGGGTAGCCATTCGACTTAGCAGTGATTGGACACCAGGGAGAGGTCTCATAGGGACCAAGGCTACATCCGGCTGACCGATGGGAAGTTCGGGATACTTTTGGTCGAAATTGACGTTAGGCTATACAATCCAGGTTTCCAAAGTGGAAAACTTGGATTCCGTCGGGCAGAATTGCCTGGAAGGTCGGAGGTAGCCATTTGACTTAGTGGTGATGGGACTCCAGGACGAGGTCTCATAGGTTCCAAGGCTACATCCGGCCGACCGATGGGAAGGTCGGGATACTTTTGGTCGAAAATGACTGTCGACTAAACAATCCAGGTTTCCAAAGTGCAAAACTTGCATTCCGTCAGGGCAGAATTGCCAGGAAGGTCGGGGGTAGCCATTTGACTTAGCTGTGATGGAAGTCCAGGACGAGGTCTCATAGGGACCAAGGCTACATCTGGCTGACCGATGGGAAGCTCTGGATACTTTTGGCCGAAAATGACTTTAGACTATACAATCCAGGTTTCCAAAGTGCAAAACTTGGATTCCGTTGGGCAGAATTGCAAGGATGGTCGGGGGTAGCCATTTGACTTAGCAGTGATGGGACTATAGGACGATGTCTCATAGGGACGAAGACTACATCCGGCTGACCGATGGGACGGTCGGGATACTTTTGGTCGAAATTGACTTTAGACTATACAATCCAGGCTTCCAAAGTGCAAAACTTGGATTCCGTCGGGCAGAATTGCCAGGAAGGTCGGGGGTAGCCATTTGACTTAGCAGTGATGGGACTCCAGGACCATGTCTCATAGGGACGATGGCTACATCCGGCTGACCAATGGGAAGGTCGGGATACTTTTGGTCGAAAATGACTGTAGACTATACAAACCAGGTTTCCAAAGTGGAAAACTTGGATTCCGTCGGCCGGAATTGCCAGGAAGGTCGGGGGTAGCCATTTGACTTAGCATTGATGGGACTCCAGGACCATGTCTCATAGGGACGGAGGCTACATCCGGCTGACCGATGGGAAGGTCTGGATACTTTTGGTCGGAAATGACTTTAGACTATACAAACCAGGTTGCCAAAGTGGAAAACGTGGATTCCGTCGGCCAGAATTGCCAGGAAGGTCGGGGGAAGCCATTCGACTTAGCAGTGATTGGACACCAGGGCGAGGTCTCATAGGGACCAAGGCTACATCCGGCTGGCTGATGGGAGGGTCGGGATTCTTATGGTCGAAATTGACTTTAGACTATACAAACCAGGTGCCCAAAGTGGAAAACTTGGACTCCGTCGGCCGGAATTGCCAGGAAGGTCGGGGGTAGTCATTTGACTTAGCAGTGATTGGACACCAGGGCGAGGTCTCATAGGGACCAAGGATACATACGGCTGACCGATGGGTGGGACGGGATACTTTTAGTCGAAATTGACTTTAGACTATACAAACCAGGTTTCCAAAGTGGAAAACTTGGATTCCGTCGGCCGGAATTGCCAGGAAGGTCGGGGGTAGCCATTTGACTTAGCAGTGATTGGACACCAGGGCGACGTCTCATAGGGACCAAGGATACATACGGCTGACCGATGGGTGGGACGGGATACTTTTAGTCGAAATTGACATTAGACTATACAAACCAGGTTTCCAAAGTGGAAAACTTGGATTCCGTCGGCCGGAATTGCCAGGAAGGTCGGGGGAAGCCATTCGAGTTAGCAGTGATTGGACACGTGGGCGAGGTCTCATAGGGACCAAGGCTACATCCGGCTGACCGATGGGCATGTCTGGATACTTTTCGTCGAAAATGACTTTAGACTATACAAACCAGGTTGACAAAGTGGAAAACCTGTATTCCGGCGGCCAGAATTGCCAGGAATGTCGGGGAAAGCCATTTGACTTAGAAGTGATTGGACACCAGTGAGAGGTCTCATAGGGACCAAGGCTTCATCCGGCTGAACGATGGGAAGGTCGGGATACTTTTGGTCGAAATTGACGTTAGACTATACAATCCAGGTTTCCAAAGTGGAAAACTTGGATTCCGTCGGGCAGAGCTGCCTGGAAGGTCGGTGGTATCCATTTGACTTAGTAGTGATGGGACTCCAGGACGAGGTCTCATAGGTTCCAAGGCTACATCCGGCCGACCGATGGGAAGGTCGGGATACTTTTGGTCGAAAATGACTTTCGACCATACAATCCAGGTTTCCAAAGTGCAAAACTTGCATTCCGTCAGGGCAGAATTGCCAGGAAGGTCGGGGGTAGCCATTTGACTTAGCTGTGATGGGAGTCCAGGACGAGGTCTCATAGGGACCAAGGCTACATCTGGCTGACCGATGGGAAGCTCTGGATACTTTTGGCCGAAAATGACTTTAGACTATACAATCCAGGTTTCCAAAGTGCAAAACTTGGATTCCGTCGGGCAGAATTGCCAGGAATGTCGGGGGTAGCCATTTGACTTAGCAGTGATGGGACTCCAGGACCATGTCTCATAGGGACGAAGGCTACATCCGGCTGACCGATGGGAAGGTCGGGATACTTTTGGCCGAAATTGACTTTAGACTATACAAACCAGGTTGCCAAAGTGGAAAACTTGGATTCCGTTGGCCGGAATTGCCAGGAAGGTCGGGGGAGTCATTTGACTTAGCTGTGATGAGACTCCAGGACGAGGTCTCATAGGGACCAAGGCTACATCCGCCTGACCGATGGGAAGGTCGGGATTCTTTTGGTCGAAATTGACATTCGACTATACAATCCAGGTTTCCAAAGTGCAAAACTTGCATTCCGTCAGGGCAGAATTGCCAGGAAGGTCGGGGGTAGTCATTTGACTTAGCAGTGATGGGACTCCAGGACGAGGTCTCATAGGTTCCAAGGCTACATCTGACTGACCGATGGGAAGCTCTGGATACTTTTGGCCGAAAATGACTTTAGACTATACAATCCAGGTTTCCAAAGTGCAAAACTTGGATTCCGTCGGGCAGAATTGCCAGGAAGGTCGGGGGTAGCCATTTGACTTAGCAGTGATGGGACTCCAGGACGATGTCTAATAGGGACCAAGGCTACATCCGGCTGACCGATGGGAAGGTCGGGATACTTTTTTTCGAAATTGACTTTAGACTATACAATCCAGGTTTCCAAAGTGCAAAACTTGGATTCCGTCGGGCAGAATGGCCAGGAAGGTCGGGGGTAGCCATTTGACTTAGCAGTGATGGGACTCCCGGACGATGTCTCATAGGGACGAAGGCTACATCCGGCTAACCGATGGGAAGGTCGGGATACTTTTGGTCGAAATTGACTTTAGACTATACAATCCAGGTTTCCAAAGTGCAAAACTTGGATTCCGTCGGGCAGAATGGCCAGGAAGGTCGGGGGTAGCCATTTGACTTAGCAGTGATGGGACTCCCGGACGATGTCTCATAGGGACGAAGGCTACATCCGGCTAACCGATGGGAAGGTCGGGATACTTTTGGTCGAAATTGACTTTAGACTATACAATCCAGGTTTCCAAAGTGGAAAACTTGGATTCCGTCGGCCGGAATTGCCAGGAAGGTCGGGGGAGTCATTTGACTTTGCTGTGATGGGACTCCAGGACGAGGTCTCATAGGGACCAAGGCTACATCCGGCTTACCGATGGGAAGGTCGGGATTCTTTTGGTCGAAATTGACTTTAGACTATACAATCCAGGTTTCCAAAGTGCAAAACTTCGATTCCGTTGGGCAGAATGGCCAGGAAGGTCGGGGGTAGCCATTTGACTTAGCAGTGATGGGATTCCAGGGCGAGGTCTCATAGGGACCAAGGCTACATCCGGCTGACCGATGGGAAGGTCGGGATACTTTTGGTCGAAAATGACTTTCGACTATACAATCCAGGTTTCCAAAGTGCAAAACTTGGATTCCGTCGGGCAGAATTGCCAGGAAGGTCGGGGGTAGCCATTTGACTTAGCAGTGATGGGACTCCACGAGGATGTCTCATAGGGACGAAGCCTACATCCGGCTGACCCGTGGGAAGTTCGGGAAACTTTTGGTCGAAATTGACTTTAGACTATACAAACCAGGTTTCCTAAGTAGAAAGCTTGGGCTCCGTCGGGCAGAATTACCAGGAAGGTCGGGGGTAGCCATTCGACTTAGCAGTGATTGGACACCAGGGAGAGGTCTCATAGGCTCCAAGGCTACATCCGGCTGACCGATGGGAAGTTCGAGATACTTTTGGTCGAAATTGACGTTAGACTATACAATCCAGGTTTCCAAAGTGGAAAACTTGGATTCCGTCGGGCAGAGCTGCCTGGAAGGTCGGTGGTATCCATTTGACTTAGTAGTGATGGGACTCCAGGACGAGGTCTCATAGGTTCCAAGGCTACATCCGGCCGACCGATGGGAAGGTCGGGATACTTTTGGTCGAAAATGACTTTCGACCATACAATCCAGGTTTCCAAAGTGCAAAACTTGCATTCCGTCATGGCAGAATTGCCAGGAAGGTCGGGGGTAGCCATTTGACTTAGCTGTGATGGGAGTCCAGGACGAGGTCTCATAGGGACCAAGGCTACATCTGGCTGACCGATGGGAAGCTCTGGATACTTTTGGCCGAAAATGACTTTAGACTATACAATCCAGGTTTCCAAAGTGCAAAACTTGGATTCCGTCGGGCAGAATTGCCAGGAAGGTCGGGGGTAGCCATTTGACTTAGCAGTGATGGGACTCCAGGACCATGTCTCATAGGGACGAAGGCTACATCCGGCTGACCGATGAGAAGGTCGGCATACTTTTGGCCGAAATTGACTTTAGACTATACAAACCAGGTTGCCAAAGTGGAAAACTTGGATTCCGTCGGCCGGAATTGCCAGGAAGGTCGGGGGAGTCATTTGACTTAGCTGTGATGAGACTCCAGGACGAGGTCTCATAGGGACCAAGGCTACATCCGCCTGACCGATGGGAAGGTCGGGATTCTTTTGGTCGAAATTGACATTCGACTATACAATCCAGGTTTTCCAAAGTGCAAAACTTGCATTCCGTCAGGGCAGAATTGCCAGGAAGGTCGGGGGTAGTCATTTGACTTAGCAGTGATGGGACTCCAGGACGAGGTCTCATAGGTTCCAAGGCTACATCTGGCTGACCGATGGGAAGCTCTGGATACTTTTGGCCGAAAATGACTTTAGACTATACAATCCAGGTTTCCAAAGTGCAAAACTTGGATTCCGTCGGGCAGAATTGCCAGGAAGGTCGGGGGTAGCCATTTGACTTAGCAGTGATGGAACTCCAGGACCATGTCTCATAGGGACGAAGGCTACATCCGGCTGACCGATGGGAAGGTCGGGATACTTTTGGCCGAAATTAACTTTAGACTATACAAACCAGGTTGCCAAAGTGGAAAACTTGGATTCCGTCGGCCGGAATTGCCAGGAAGGTCGGGGGAGTCATTTGACTTAGCTGTGATGAGACTCCAGGACGAGGTCTCATAGGGACCAAAGCTACATCCGCCTGACCGATGGGAAGGTCGGGATTCTTTTGGTCGAAATTGACATTCGACTATACAATCCAGGTTTCCAAAGTGCAAAACTTGCATTCCGTCATGGCAGAATTGCCAGGAAGGTCGGGGGTAATCATTTGACTTAGCAGTGATGGGACTCCAGGACGAGGTCTCATAGGTTCCAAGGCTACATCTGGCTGACCGATGGGAAGGTCGGGATACTTTTGGTGGAAATTGACTTTAGACTATACAATCCAGGTTTCCAAAGTGCAAAATTTGGATTCCGTCGGGCAGAATTGCCAGGAAGGTCGGGGGTAGCCATTTGACTTAGCAGTGATGGGAATCCACGACGATGTCTCATAGGGACGAAGGCTACATCCGGCTGACCCATGGGAAGTTTGGGACACTTTTGGTCGAAATTGACTTTGGACTATACAATCCAGGTTTCCAAAGTGCAAAACTTGGATTCCGTCGGGCAGAATTGCCAGGAATGTCGGGGGTAGCCATTTGACTTAGCAGTGATGGGACTCCAGGACGATGACTCATAAGGACCAAGACTACATCCGGCTGACCGATGTGAAGGTCGGGATACTGTGGGTCGAAATTGACTTTAGACTATACAGTCCAGGTTTCCAAAGTGCAAATCTTGGACTCCGTTCGGCAGAATTGCCAGGACGGTCGGGGGTAGTCACTTGACTTAGCAGTGATGGTACTCCAGGAAGAGGTCTCATAGGTTCCAAGGCTACATCCGGCTGACCGATGGGAAGGTCGTGATACTTTCGGTCGAAAGTGACTTTAGACTATACAAACCAGGTTGCTAAAGTGGAAAACTTGGATTCCGTCGGCAAAAATTGCCAGGAAGGTCGGGGGAAGCCATTTGACGTAGCGGCGATTGGACACCAGGGAGAGGTCTCATAGGGACCAAGGCTACATCCGGCTGACCGATGGGAGGGTCGGGATACTTTTGGTCGAAATTGACCTTAGACTATACAATCCAGGTTTCCAAAGTGGAAAACTCGGATTCCGTCGGGCAGAATTGCCATGAAGGTCGGGGGTAGTCATTTGACATAGCAGTGATGGGACTCCAGGACGAGATCTAATAGCGACCAATGCTACATCCGGCTGACCGATGAGAAGTTCGGGATACTTTTGGTCGAAATTGACATTAGACTATACAATACGGGCTTCCAAAGTGCAAAACTTGCATTCCGTCGGGGCAGAATTGCCAGGAAGGTAGGGGGTACTAATCTGACTTAGCAGTGATGGGACTCCTGGACGAGGTCTCATAGGTTCCAAGGCTACATCCGGCTGATCGATGGGAAGGTCGGGATAATTTTGGTCGAAATTGACTTTAGACAATACAATCCAGGTTTCCAAAGTGCAAAACTTGGATTCCGTCGGGCAGAATTGCCATGAAGGTCGGGGGTAGTCATTTGACTTAGCAGTGATTGGACACCAGGGAGAGGTCTCACAGGGACCAAGGCTACATCCGGCTGACCGATGGGAAGGTCGGGATACTATTGGTCGAAATTGACTTTAGACTATACAATCCAGGTTTCCAAAGTGCAAAACTTGGATTCCGTCGGCAGGATTGCCTGGTAGGTCGGGGGTAGCCATTTGACTTAGTAGTGTTTGGGCTCCATGACGATGTGTCATAGGGACGAAGGCTACATCCGGCTGACCGATGGGAAGGTCGGTATACTTTTGATCGAAATTGACTTTAGACTATACAAACCAGGTTTCCAAAGCGAAAAACTTGGATTCCGTCGGGCAGAATTGCCAGGAAGGTCTGGGGTAGTCATTTGACTTAGCAGTGATGGGACACCAGGACGAGGTCTCATAGGTTCCAATGCTACATCCGACTGACCAATGGGAAGTTCGGGATACTTTTGGTCGAAATTGACTTTAGACCATACAAACCAGGTTTCCAAAGTGGAAAACTTGGATTCCGTCGACCGGAATTGCCAGGAAGGTCGGGTGAAGCCATTTGACTTAGCAGTGATGGGTCTCCAGGACGAGGTCTCATGGGGCCAAGGCTATATCCGGCTGACTGATGGGAAGGTCGGGATACTTTTGGTCGAAATTGACTTTAGACTATACAAACCAGGTTTCCCAAGTGGAAAACTTGGACTCTGTCGGGCAGAATTGCTAGGAAGGTCGGAGGTAGCCATTTGACTTACCTGTGATGGGACTCCAGGACGAGGTCTCATAAGGACCAAGGCTACATCCGACTGACCGATGGGCAGGTCGGGATACTTTTGGTCGAAATTGACTTTAGACTATACAAACCAGGTTTCCAAAGTAGAAAACTTGGATTCCGTCGGCCGGTATTGCCAGGAAGGTCGGGGTAGCCATTTGACTTAGAAGTGATTGGACACCAGGGAGAGATCTCATAGGGACCAAGGTTACATCCGGCTGACCGATGGGAAGGCCTGGATACTTTTGATCGAAAATGACTTTAGACTATACAAACCAGGTTTCCAAAGTTCAAAACTTGGATTCCGTCGGGCAGAATTGCCAGGAAGGTCGGGGTAGCCATTTGACTTACCTGTGATGGGACTCCAGGACGAGGTCTCATAAGGACCAAGGCTACATCCTGCTGACCGATGGGAAGGTCGGGATACATTTGGTCGAAATTGACTTTAGACTATACAATCCAGGTTTACAAAGTGCAAAACTTGGATTCCGTCGGGCAGAATTGCCAGGAAGTTCGGGGGTAGTCATTTGACTTAGCAGTGATGGAACTCCAGGACGAGGTCTCATAGGTTCCAAGGCTACATCCGGCTGACCGATGGGAAGTTCGGGACACTTTTGGTCGAAATTCTCTTTAGACTAAACAATCCAGGTTTCCAAAGTGGAAAACTTGGATTCCGTCGGCCAGAATTGCCAGGAAGGTCTGGGCTAGCCATTTGACTTAGCAGTGATTGGACACCAGGGCGAGGACTCATAGGGTCCAAGGCTACATCCGGCTGACCGATGGGAAGGTCGGGATACTTTTGGTCGAAATTGACTTTAGACTATACAAACCAGGTTTCCTAAGTAGAAAACTTGGGCTCCGTCGGGCAGAATTGGCAGGAAGGTCGGGGGTAGCCATATGACTTAGCAGAGATGGGACTCCAGGACGAGATCTCATAGGGACCAAGGCTACATCCGGCTGACCGATGGGAAGGTCTGGATACTTTTGGTCGAAAATGACTTTAGACTATACAAACCAGGTTGCCAAAGTGGAAAACTTGGATTCCGTCGGCCAAAATTGTCGGGAAGGTCGGGGGAAGCCATTAGACTTAGCGGTGATTGGACACCAGGGAGAGGTCTCATAGGGACCAAGGCTACATCCGGCTGACCGATGGGATGGTCGGGATTCTTTTGGTCGAAATTGAATTTAGACTATACAAACCAGGTTTTCAAAGTGGACAACTTGTATTCCGTCGGCCTGAATTGCCAGGAAGGTCGGGGGAAGCCATTCGACTTACCAGTGATTGGACACCAAGGCGAGGTCTCATAGGCACCAAAGCTATATCCGGCTGATCGGTGGGAGGGTCGGGATACTTTTGGTCGAAATTGACTTTAGACTATACAAACCAGGTTTCCAAAGTGGAAAACTTGGATTCCGTCGGCCGGTATTGCCGGGAAGGTCGGGGCAGCAATTTGACTTAGCTGTGATGGGACTCCAGGACGAGGTCTCATAGGGACCAAGGCTACATCCTGCTGACCGATGGGAAGGTCGGGATACATTTGGTCGAAATTCACTTTAGACTATACAATCCAGGTTTCCAAAGTGCAAAACTTGGTTTCCGTCGGGCAAAATTGCCAGGAAGGTCGGGGGAAGCCATTTGACTTAGCAGTGATTGGACACCAGGGCGGGGTCTCATACGGTCCAAGGCTACATCCGACTGACCGATGGGCAGGTCTGGATACTTTTGGTCGAAAATGACTTTAGACTGTACAAACCAGGTTTTCAAAGTGGAAAACTTGGATTCCGTCGGCCGGAATTGCGAGGAAGCTCGGGGGAGCCACTTGACATAGCTGTGATGGGACTCCAGGACGAGTTCTCATAGGGACCAAGGCTACATCCGGCTGACCGATGGGAAGGTCGGGATACTTTTGGTCGAAATTGGCTTTAGACTATACAAACCAGGTTTCCAAAGTGGAAAACTTGGATTCCGTCGGCCGGAATTGCCAGGAAGGTCGGGGGAGCCATTTGACTTAGCAGTGATGGGACTCCAGGACGAGGTCTCATAGGTTCCAAGGCTACGTCCGACTGACCAGTGGGAAGTTCGGGATACTTTTGGTCGAAATTGACTTTACACTATACAATCCAGGTTTCCAAAGTGCAAAACTTGGATTCCGTCGGGCAGAGTTGCCAGGAAGGACGGGGGTAGTCATTTGACTTAGCAGTGATGGGACTCCAGGACGAGGTCTCATAGGGACCAAGGCTACATCCAGCTGACCGATGGGAAGTTCGGGATACTTCTGGTGGAAATTGACTTTAGACTATACAATCCAGGTTTCCAAAGTGCATAACTTGGATTCCGTCGGGCAGAATTGCCAGGAAGGTCGAGGGTAGCCATTTGACTTAGCAGAGATGGGACTCCACGACGATGTCTCATAGGGACGAAGGCTACATCCGGCTGACCGATGGGAAGGTCGGTATACTTTTCGTCGAAATTGACATTAGTCTATACAATCCAGGTTTCCAAAGTGGAAAACTTGGATTCCGGCGGGCAGAATTGCCATGAAGGTCGGGGGTAGTCATTTGACTTAGCATTGATTGGACACCAGGGAGAGGTCTCATAGGTTCCAAGGCTGCATCCGGCTGACCGATGGGAAGGTCGGGATACTTTTGGTCGAAAATGACTTTAGACTATACAAACCAGGTTTTCAAAGTGGAAAACTTGGATTCCGTCGGCCAGACTTACCAGGAAGGTCGGGGGAAGCCATTCGACTTAGCAGTGATTGGACACCAGGGAGAGGTCTCATAGGGACCAAGGCTACATCCGGCTGACCGATGGGAGGGTCGGGATTCTTATGGTCGAAATTGACTTTAGACTATACAAACCAGGTTTTCAAAGTGGAAAACTGGGATTCCGTCGGCCGGAATTGCGAGGAAGGTCGGGGGAGCCATTTCACTTAGCTGTGATGAGACTCCGGGACGAGGTCTCATAGGGACCAAGGCTACATCCGGCTGACCGATGGGAAGGTCGGGATACTTTTGGTCGAAATTGACTTTAGACTATACAATCCAGGTTTCCAAAGTGCAAACCTTGCATTCCGTCGGGGCAGAATTGGCAGGAAGGACGGGGGTAGCCATCTGACTTAGCAGTGATGGGACTCCAGGACGATGTCTCATAGGGACGAAGGCTACATCCGGCTGACGGATGGGAAGGACGGGATACTTTTGGTCTAAATTGACTTTATACTATGCAATCCCGGTTTCCAAAGTGGAAAACTTGGATTCGGTCGGCCAGACTTACCAGGAAGGTCGGGGGAAGCCATTCGACTTAGCAGTGATTGGACACCAGGGAGAGGTCTCATAGGGACCAAGGCTACATCCGGCTGACCGATGGGAGGGTCGGGATTCTTATGGTCGAAATTGACTTTAGACTATACAAACCAGGTTTTCAAAGTGGAAAACTTGGATTCCGTCGGCCGGAATTGCGAGGAAGGTCGGGGGAGCCATTTCACTTAGCTGTGATGAGACTCCGGGACGAGGTCTCATAGGGACCAAGGCTACATCCGGCTGACCGATGGGAAGGTCTGGATACTTTTGGTCGAAATTGACTTTAGACAATACAAACCAGGTTGCCAAAGTGGAAAACTTGGATTCCGTCGGCCAGACTTACCAGGAAGGTCGGGGGAAGCCATTCGACTTAGCAGTGATTGTACACCAGGACGAGGTCTCATAGGTTCCAAGGCCACATCCGGCTGACCGATGTGAAGTTCGGAATACTTTTGGTCGAAATTGACTTTAGACTATACAAACCAGGTTGCCAAAGTGGAAAACTTGGATTCCGTCTGCCAGAATTGCCAGGAAGGTCGGGGGAAGCCATTTGACTTAGAAGTGATTGGACACCAGGGAGAGGTCTCATAGGGACCAAGGCTACATCCGGCTGACCGATGGGAAGGTCGGGATACGTTTGGTCGAAATTGACCTTAGACTATTCAATCCAGGTTTCCAAAGTGGAAAACTTGTATTCCGTCGGGCAGAATTGCCAGGAAGGTCGGGGGTAGCCATTTGACTTAGCAGTGATGGTACTCCAGGACGAGATCTCATAGGGAACAAGGCTACATCCGGCTGACCGATGGGAAGGTCGGGATATATTTGGTCGAAATTGACTTTAGACTATACAGTCCAGGTTTCCAAAGTACAAAACTTGGATTCCGTCGGGCAGAATTGCAGGAAGGTCGGGGGTAGTCACTTGACTTAGCAGTGTTGGGACTCCAGGACGAGGTCTCATAGGTTCCAGGGCTACATCCGGCTGACCGATGGGACGTTCGGGATACTTTTGGTCGAAATTGACTTTAGACTATACAAACCAGGTTTCCAAAGTGGAAGACTTGGATTCCGTCGGCCGGAATTGCCAGGAAGATCGAGGGAAGCCATTTAACTTAGCAGTGATGGGACTCCAGGATGAGGTCTCATAGGGACGAAGGCTACATCCGGCTGACCGATGGGAAGGTCGGGTTACTTTTGGTCGAAATTGACTTTAGACAATACAGTCCAGGTTTCCAAAGTACAAAACTTGGATTCCGTCGGGCAGAATTGCCAGGAAGGTCGGGGGTAGTCATTTGACTTAGCAGTGATGGGACTCCAGGACGAGGTCTCATAGGAACAAGGCTACATCCGGCTGACCGATGAGAAGGTCGGGTTACATTTGGTCGAAATTGACTTTAGACAATACAGTCCAGGTTTCCAAAGTATAAAACTTGGATTCCGCCGGGCAGAATTGCCAGGAAGGTCGGGGGTAGCCATTTGACTTAGCAGTGATTGGACACCAGGTCGAGGTCTGATAGGGACCAAGGCTACATCCGGCTGACCGATGGGAAGGACGGAATACTTTTGGTCGAAATTGACTTTAGACTATAGAAATCAGGTTTTCAAAGTGGAATCTTGGATTGCGTCGGGCAGAGTAGCCAGGAATGTCGGGTGTAGCCATTTGACTTAGCGGTGATTGGACACCAGGGAGGGGTCTCATAGGGACCAAGGCTACATCCGGCTGACCGATGGGATGGTCGGGATACGTTTGGTCGAAATTGACCTTAGACTATTCAATCCAGGTTTCCAAAGTGGAAAACTTGTATTCCGTCGGGCAGAATTGCCAGGAAGGTCGGGGGTAGCCATTTGACTTAGCAGTGATGGTACTCCAGGACGAGATCTCATAGGGAACAAGGCTACATCCGGCTGACCGATGGGAAGGTCGGGATATATTTGGTCGAAATTGACTTTAGACTATACAGTCCAGGTTTCCAAAGTACAAAACTTGGATTCCGTCGGGCAGAATTGCAGGAAGGTCGGGGGTAGTCACTTGACTTAGCAGTGTTGGGACTCCAGGACGAGGTCTCATAGGTTCCAGGGCTACATCCGGCTGACCGATGGGACGTTCGGGATACTTTTGGTCGAAATTGACTTTAGACTATACAAACCAGGTTTCGAAAGTGGAAAACTTGGATTCCGTCGGCCGGAATTGCCAGGAAGATCGAGGGAAGCCATTTAACTTAGCAGTGATGGGATTCCAGGATGAGGTCTCATAGGGACGAAGGCTACATCCGGCTGACCGATGGGAAGGTCGGGTTACTTTTGGTCGAAATTGACTTTAGACAATACAGTCCAGGTTTCCAAAGTACAAAACTTGGATTCCGTCGGGCAGAATTGCCAGGAAGGTCGGGGGTAGTCATTTGACTTAGCAGTGATGGGACTCCAGGACGAGGTCTCATAGGAACAAGGCTACATCCGGCTGACCGATGAGAAGGTCGGGTTACATTTGGTCGAAATTGACTATAGACAATACAGTCCAGGTTTCCAAAGTATAAAACTTGGATTCCGTCGGGCAGAATTGCCAGGAAGGTCGGGGGTAGCCATTTGACTTAGCAGTGATTGGACACCAGGTCGAGGTCTCATAGGGACCAAGGCTACATCCGGCTGACCGATGGGAAGGACGGAATACTTTTTGTCGAAATTGACTTTAGACTATAGAAATCAGGTTTTCAAAGTGGAATCTTGGATTGCGTCGGGCAGAGTAGCCAGGAATGTCTGGTGTAGCCATTTGACTTAGCGGTGATTGGACACCAGGGAGGGGTCTCATAGGGACCAAGGCTACATCCGGCTGACCGATGGGATGGTCGGGATAATTTTAGTCGAAATAGACTTTAGACTATACAATCCAGGTTCCCAAAGTGGAAAACTTGGACTCCGTCGGGCAGAATTGCCAGGTAGGTCGTGGGTAGCCATTTGACGTAGCAGTGATTGGACACCAGGGAGAGGTCTCATAGGGACCGAGGCTACATCCGGCTGACCGATGGGAGGGTCGGGATACTTTTGGTCGAAATTGACTTTATTCTATACAATCCACATTTCCAAAGTGCAAAACTTGGATTCCGTTGGGCAGAATTGCCAGGAAGGTCGGGGGAAGCCATTTGACTTAGCAGTGATAGCACTCCAGGACGAGGTCTCATAGGGACCAAGGCTACATCCGGCTGACCGATGGGAAGGTCGGGATACTTATGGTCGAAATTGACTTTAGACTATACAATCCAGGTTTCCAAAGTGCAAAACTTGGATTCCGTCGGCCAGAATTGCCAGGAATATCGGGGGTAGCCATTTGACTTAGCAGTGATGGGACTCCAGGACGATGTCTCGTAGGGACCAAGACTACATCCGCCTGACCGATGTGAAGGTCGGGATACTGTGGGTCGAAATTGACTTTAGACTATACAGTCCAGGTTTCCAAAGTGCAAAACTTGGATTCCGTCGGGCAGAATTGCCAGGAAGGTCGGGGGTAGCCATTTGACTTAGCAGTGATTGGACACCAGGGAGAGGTCTCATAGGGACCAAGGCTACATCCGGCTGACCGATGGGAAGGTCTGGATACTTTTGGTCGAAATTGAATTTAGACTATACAAACCATGTTTTCAAAGTGGAAAACTTGGATTCCGTCGGCCGGAATTGCCATGAAGGTCGGGGGTAGCCATTTGACTTAGCAGTGATGGGACTCCAGGGCGAGGTCTCATAGGGACCAAGGCTACATCCGGCTGACCGATGAGAAGTTCGGGATACTTTTGGTCGAAATTGACATTAGACTATACAATACGGGATTCCAAAGTTCAAAACTTGGATTCCGTCGGGCAGAATTGCCAGGAATGTCGGGGGAGCCATTTGACTTACCTGTGATGGGACTCCAGGACTAGGTCTCATAGGGACCAAGGCTACATCCGGCTGACCGATGAGAAGTTCGGGATACTTTTGGTCGAAATTGACATTAGACTATACAATACGGGATTCCAAAGTTCAAAACTTGGATTCCGTCGGGCAGAGTTGCCAGGAAGGACGGGGGTAGTCATTTGACTTAGCAGTGATGGGACTCCAGGACGAGGTCTCATAGGGACCAAGGCTTCATCCAGCTGCCCGATGGGATGTTCGGGATACTTTTGGTCGAAATTGACTTTACACTATACAATCCAGGTTTCCAAAGTGCAAAACTTGGATTCCGTCGGCAGAATTGCCAGGTAGGTCGGGGGTAGCCATTTGACTTAGCAGTGATTGGACACCAGGGGAGGTCTCATAGGGACCAAGGCTACATCAGGCTGACCGATGGGAAGGTCGGGATACTTTTGGTCGAAATTGACTTTAGAATATACAAACCAGGTTTTCAAAGTGGAAAACTTGGATTCCGTCGGCCGGAATTGCGAGGAAGGTCGGGGGAGCCATTTGACTTAGCTGTGATGGGACTCCGGGACGAGGTCTCATTGGGCCCAAGGCTACATCCGTCTGCCCGATTTGAAGGTCGGGATACTTTTGGTCGAAATTCGCTTTAGACTAAACAAACCAGGTTTCCAAAGTGCAAAACTTGGATTCCGTCGGCAGAATTGCCAGGTAGGTCGGGGGTAGCCATGTGACTTAGCAGTGATGGGACTCCAGGACGATGTCTCATAGGGACGAAGGCTACATCCGTCTGACCCATGGGAAGTTCTGGATACTATTGGTCGAAATTGACTTTAGACTATACAGTCCTGGTTTCCACAGTGCAAAACTTGGATTCCGTCGGGCAGAATTGCCAGGAAGGTCGTGGGTAGCCATCTGACTTAGCAGTGTTGGGACTCCAGGACGATATCTCATTGGGACGAAGGCTACATCCGGCTGACCGATGGGAAGGTCGGAATACTTTTGTTCGAAATTGACAGTAGACTATACAATCCAGGTTTCCAAAGTGGAAAACTTTGATTTCGTCGGACAGAATTGCCAGGAAGGTCGGGGGAAGCCATTTGACTTAGCAGTGATTGGACACCAGGGCGAGGTCTCATAGGGACCAAGGCTACATCCGGCTAACCGATGGGAAGGTCGGGATACTATTGGTCGAAATTGACTTTAGACTATACAAACCAGGTTTCCAAAGTGGAAAACTTGGATTCCGTCGGGCAGAATTGCCAGGAAGGTCGGGGGTAGTCATTCGACTTAGCAGTGATGGGACTCGAGGACGAGGTCTCATAGGTTCAATGGCTACATCCGGCTCACCGATGGGAAGGTCGGGATACTTTTGGTCGGAATTGACTTTAGACTATACAAACCAGGTTTTCAAAGTGGAAAACTTGGATTCCGTCGGCCGGAATTGCGAGGAAGGTCGGGGGAGCCATTTGACTTAGCAGTGATGGGACTCCAGGACGAGGTCTCATAGGGACCAAGGCTATATCCGGCTGACCGATGGGAAGGTCGGGATACTTTTGGTCGAAAATGACTTTAGACTATTCAAACCAGGTTGCCAAAGTGCAAACTTGGGTTCCGTCGGCAGAATTGCCAGGAATGTTGGGGGTAGCCATTTGATTTAGCAGTGATGGGACTCCAGGACGAGATCTCATAGGGACTAAGGATACATCCGGCAGACCGACGGGAAGGTCTGGATACTTTTGGTCGAAAATGACTTTAGACTATACAAACCAAGTTTCCAAAGTGCAAAACTTGGATTCCGTCGGCAGAATTGTCAGGTAGGTCGGGGGTAGCCATTTGACTTAGCAGTGATGGGACTCCAGGACCACGTCTCATAGGGACGAAGGCTACATCCGGCTGAACCATGGGAAGTTCTGTATACTTTTGGTCGAAATTGACTTTAGACTATACAATCTAGGTTTCCAAAGTGGAAAACTTGGATTCCGTCGGGCAGAATTGCCATGAAGGTCGGGTGTAGCCATTTGACTTAGCAGTGATTGGACACCAGGGGAGGTCTCATAGGGACTAAGGCTACATCCGGCAGACCGACGGGAAGGTCTGGATACTTTTGATCGAATATGACTTTAGACTATACAAACCAGGTTTCCAAAGTGCAAACTCGGATTCCGTCGGCAGAATTGCCAGGTAGGTCGGGGGTAGCCATTTGACTTAGCAGTGATGGGACACCAGGACGACGTCTCATAGGGACGAAGGCTACATCCGGCTGACCCATGGGAAGTTCTGGATACTTTTGGTCGAAATTGACTTTAGACTATACAATCCAGTTTTCCAAAGTGGAAAACTTGGATTCCGTCGGGCAGAATTGCCAGGAAGGTCGGGTGTAGCCATTTGACTTAGCAGTGATGGGTCTCCAGGACGAGATCTCATAGGGACCAAGGATACATCCGGCTGACCGATGGGAAGGTCGGGATACTTTTGGTCGAAATTGACTTTAGACTATACAATCCAGGTTTCCCAAGTGCAAAACTTGCATTCCCTCGGGGCAGAATTGCCAGGAAGGTCGGGGGTAGTCATTTGACTTAGCAGTGACGGGACTCCAGGACGAGCTCTCATAGGTTCCATGGCTACATCCGGCTGACCGATGGGAAGGTCGGGACACTTTTGGTCGAAATTGGCTTTAGACAATACAATCCAGGTTTCCAAAGTGCAAAACTTGGATTCCGTCGGGCAGAATTGCCAGGAAGGTCGGGGGTAGCCATTTCACTTAGCAGTGATGGGACTCCAGGACGAGGTCTCATAGGGACCAAGGCTATATCCGGCTGACTGATGGGAAGGTCGGGATACTTTTGGTCGAAATTGACTTTAGAATATACAAACCAGGTTTTCAACGTGGAAAACTTGGATTCCGTCGGCCGGAATTGCGAGGAAGGTCGGGGGAGCCATTTGACTTAGCTGTGATGGGACTCCGGGACGAGGTCTCATTGGGACCAAGGCTACATCCGGCTGCCTGATGGGAAGGTCGGGATACTTTTGGTCGAAATTCGCTTTAGACTAAACAAACCAGGTTTCCAAAGTGCAAAACTTGGATTCCGTCGGCAGAAATGCCAGGTAGGTCGGGGGTAGCCATTTGACTTAGCAGTGATGGGACTCCAGGACGATGTCTCATAGGGACGAAGGCTACATCCGGCTGACCGATGGGAAGGTCTGGATACTTTTGGTCGAAAATGACTTTAGACTATACAAAGCATGTTGCCAAAGTGGAAACCTTGGATTCCGTCGGCCGGAATTGCGAGGAAGGTCGGGGGAAGCCATTTGACTTAGCAGTGATTGGACACCAGGGCGAGGTCTCATAGGGACCAAGGCTACATCCGGCTGACAGATGGGAAGGTCTGGATACTGTTGGTCGAAAATGACTTTAGACTATTCAAACCAGGTTTCCAAAGTGGAAAACCTGGATTCCGTCGGCCACAATTGCCAGGAATGTCGGGGGTAGCCATTTGACTTAGCAGTGATGGGATTCCGGGGCGAGGTCTCATAGGTTCCATGGCTACATCCGGCTGACCGATGGGAAGGTCGGGATACTTTTGGTCGAAATTGGCTTTAGACTATACAATCCAGGTTTCCAAAGTGCAAAACTTGGATTCCGTCGGGCAGAATTGCCAGGAAGGTCGGGGGTAGCCATTTGACTTAGCAGTGATTGGACACCAGGGCGAGGTCTCATAGGGACGAAGGCTACATCCGGCTGACCCATGGGAAGGTCGGAATACTTTTGGTCGAAATTGACATTAGACTATACAATCCAGGTTTCCAAAGTGGAAAACTTGGATTTCGTCGGACAGAATTGCCAGGAAGGTCGGGGGAAGCCATTTGACTTAGCAGTGATTGGACACGGGACGAGGTCTCATAGGGACCAAGGCTACATCAGGCTGACAGATAGGAAGGTCTAGATACTTTTGGTCGAAAATGACTTTAGACTATTCAAACCAGGTTGCCAAAGTGGAAAACCTGGATTCCGTCGGCCACAATTGCCAGGAATGTCGGGGGTAGCCATTTGATTTAGCAGTGATGGGACTCCAGGACGAGATCTCATAGGGACTAAGGATACATCCGGCAGACCGACGGGAATGTCTGGATACTTTTGGTCGAAAATGACTTTAGACTATACAAACCAGGTTTCCAAAGTGCAAAACTTGGATTCCGTCGGCAGAATTGTCAGGTAGGTCGGGGGTAGCCATTTGACTTAGCAGTGATGGGACTCCAGGACGACGTCTCATAGGGACGAAGGCTACATCCGGCTGAACCATGGGAAGTTCTGGATACTTTTGGTCGAAATTGACTTTAGACTATACAATCTAGGTTTCCAAAGTGGAAAACTTGGATTCCGTCGGGCAGAATTGCCATGAAGGTCGGGTGTAGCCATTTGACTTAGCAGTGATTGGACACCAGGGGAGGTCTCATAGGGACCAAGGCTACATCCGGCTGACCGATGGGAAGGTCGGGATACTTTTGGTCGAAATTGACTTTGGAATATACAAACCAGGTTTTCAAAGTGGAAAACTTGGATTCCGTCGGCCGGAATTGCGAGGAAGGTCGGGGGAGCCATTTGACTTAGCTGTGATGGGACTCCGGGACGAGGTCTCATTGGGACCAAGGCTACATCCGTCTGCCCGATGGGAAGGTCGGGATACTTTTGGTCGAAATTCGCTTTAGACTAAACAAACCAGGTTTCCAAAGTGCAAAACTTGGATTCCGTCGGCAGAATTGCCAGGTAGGTCGGGGGTAGCCATGTGACTTAGCAGTGATGGGACTCCAGGACGGTGTCTCATAGGGACGAAGGCTACATCCGTCTGACCCATGGGAAGTTCTGGATACTATTGGTCGAAATTGACTTTAGACTATACAATCCAGGTTTCCACAGTGCAAAACTTGGATTCCGTCGGGCAGAATTGCCAGGAAGGTCGTGGGTAGCCATCTGACTTAGCAGTGTTGGGACTCCAGGACGATGTCTCATTGGGACGAAGGCTACATCCGGCTGACCGATGGGAAGGTCGGAATACTTTTGGTCGAAATTGACAGTAGACTATACAATCCAGGTTTCCAAAGTGGAAAACTTGGATTCCGTCGGCCGGAATTGCGAGGAAGGTCGGGGGAGCCATTTGACTTAGCTGTGATGGGACTCCGGGACGAGGTCTCATAGGGACGAAGGCTACATCCGGCTGACCCATGGGAAGTTCTGGATACCTTTGGCCGAAATTGACTTTAGACTATACAATCCAGGTTTCCAAAGTGCAAAACTTGGATTCCGTCGGCAGAAATGCCAGGTAGGTCGGGGGTAGCCATTTGACTTAGCAGTGATGGGACTCCAGGACGATGTCTCATAGGGACGAAGGCTACATCCGGCTGACCCATGGGAAGTTCTGGATACTATTGGTCGAAATTGACTTTAGACTATACAATCCAGGTTTCCAAAGTGCAAAACATGGATTCCGTCGGGCAGAATTGCCAGGACGGTCGGGGGAAGCCATTTTACTTAGCAGTGATTGGACACCAGGGGGGTCTCATAGGGACCAAGGCTACATCCGGCTGACCGATGGGAAGGTCTGGATACTTTTGGTCGAAATTGACTTTAGAATATACAAACCAGGTTTTCAAAGTGGAAAACTTGGATTCCGTCGGCCGGAATTGCGAGGAAGGTCGGGGGAGCCATTTGACTTAGCTGTGATGGGACTCCGGGACGAGGTCTCATTGGGACCAAGGCTACATCCGGCTGCCCGATGGGAAGGTCGGGATACTTTTGGTCGAAATTCGCTTTAGACTAAACAAACCAGGTTTCCAAAGTGCAAAACTTGGATTCCGTCGGCAGAATTGCCAGGTAGGTCGGGGGTAGCCATTTGACTTAGCAGTGATGGGACTCCAGGACGATGTCTCATAGGGACGAAGGCTACATCCGTCTGACCCATGGGAAGTTCTGGATACTATTGGTCGAAAATGACTTTAGACTATACAAACCAGGTTGCCAAAGTGGGAAACATGAATTGCGTCGGGCAGATTTGCCAGGAAGGTCGGGGGTAGCCATTTGACTTAGCAGTGATGGGACTCGAGGAAGAGATCTCATAGGGACCAAGGCTACATCCGGCTGACCGATGGGTAGGTCTGGATGCTTTTGGTCGGAAATGACTTTAGACTATACAAACCAGGTATCCAAAGTGCAAAACTTGGATTCCGTCGGCAGAATTGTCAGGTAGGTCGGGGGTAGCCATTTGACTTAGCAGTGATTGGACACCAGGGGAGGTCTCATAGGGACCAAGGCTACATCCGGCTGACCGATGGGAAGGTCGGGATACTTTTGGTCGAAATTGACTTTAGAATATACTAACCAGGTTTTCAAAGTGGAAAACTTGGATTCCGTCGGCCGGAATTGCGAGGAAGGTCGGGGGAGCCATTTGACTTAGCTGTGATGGGACTCCGGGACGAGGTCTCATTGGGACCAAGGCTACATCCGGCTGCCTGATGGGAAGGTCGGGATACTTTTGGTCGAAATTCGCTTTAGACTAAACAAACCAGGTTTCCAAAGTGCAAAACTTGGATTCCGTCGGCAGAATTGCCAGGTAGGTTGGGGGTAGCCATTTGACTTAGCAGTGATGGGACTCCAGGACGATGTCTCATAGGGACGAAGGCTACATCCGGCTGACCCATGGGAAGTTCTGGATACTATTGGTCGCAATTGACTTTAGACTATACAATCCAGGTTTCCAAAGTGCAAAACTTGGATTCCGTCGGGCAGAATTGCCAGGAAGGTCGGGAGAAGCCATTTGACTTAGCGGTGATGGGACATCACGACGATGTCTCATAGGGACGAAGGCTACATCCGGCTGACCGATGGGAAGGTCGGGATACTTTTGGTCGAAATTGACTTTAGACTATACAAACCAGGTTTCCAAAGTGGAAAACTGGGACTCCGTTGGACAGAATTGCCAGGAAGGTCGGGGGTAGTCATTTGACTTAGCAGTGCTGGGACTCCAGGACGAGGTCTCAAGTTCCAAGGCTACATCCAGCTGACCGATGGGAAGTTCGGAATACTTTTGGTCGACATTGACCTTAGACTATACAATCCAGGTTTCCAAAGTGGAAGACTTTGACTCCGTCGGGCAGAATTGCCAGGAAGGTCGGGTGTAGCCATTTGACTTAGCAGTGATGGGACTCCAGGACGAGATCTCATAGAGACCAAGGCTACATCCGGCTGACTGATGGGGGGGTCGGGACACTTTTGGTCGAAATTGACTGTAGACTATACAAACCAGGTTTCCAAAGTGGAAAACTTGGATTCCGTCGGGCAGAATTGCCAGGAAGGTCGGGGGTAGCCATTTGACTTAGCAGTGATGGGACTGCAGGACGAGTTCTCATAGGGACCAAGGCTACATCCGGCTGACCGATGTGAAGGACGGGATACTTTTGGTCGAAATTGACTTTAGACTATACAATCCGGGTTTCCAAAGTGGAAAACTGGGATTCCGTCGGCCAGAATTGCCAGGAAGGTCGGGGGAAGCCATTTGACTTAGCGGTGATTGGACACCAGGGGTAGGTCTCATAGGGACCAAGGCTACATCCGGCTGATAGATGGGAAGGTCTGGATACTTTTGGTCGAAAATGACTTTAGACTATACAAACCAGATTGCCAAAGTGGAAAACTTGGATTCCGTCGGCCAGAATTGCCAGGAAGGTCGGGGGTAGCCATTTGACATAGCAGTGATGGGACTCCAGGACGAGATCTCATAGCGACCAAGGATACATCCGCCTGACGGATGGGAAGGTCTGGATACTTTTGGTCGGAAATGCCTTTAGACTATACAAACCAGGTTGCCAAAGTGCAAAACTTGGATTCCGTCGGCCAGAATTGCCAAGAAGGTCGGGGGAAGCCATTTGACTTAGAAGTGATTGGACACCAGGGAGAGGTCTCATAGGGACCAAGGCTACATCCGGCTGACCGATGGGATGGTCGGGATACTTTTGGTCGAAAGTGACTTTGGACTATACAAACCAGGTTTCCAAAGTGGAAAACTTGGATTCCGTCGGCCCGAATTGCCAGGAAGGTCGGGGGTAGCCATTTGACTTAGCAGTGATGGGACTACAGGACGAAGTCTCAGGTTCCAAGGCAACATCCGGCTGACCGATGGGAAGTTCGGGATACTTTTAGTCGAAATTGACTTTAGACTATCCAAACCAGGTTTCCAAAGTGGAAAACTAGGATTCCGTCGGGCAGAATTGCCAGGAAGGTAGGGGGTAGCCATATGACTTAGCTGTGATGGGACTCCAGGACGATGTCTCATAGGGACGAAGGCTACATCCGGCTGACCGATGGGAAGGTCGGGATACTTTTGGTCGAAATTGACTTTAGACTATACAAACCAGGTTTCCAAAGTGGAAAACTGGGACTCCGTTGGACAGAATTGCCAGGAAGGTCGGGGGTAGTCATTTGACTTAGCAGTGCTGGGACTCCAGGACGAGGTCTCAAGTTCCAAGGCTACATCCAGCTGACCGATGGGAAGTTCGGAATACTTTTGGTCGACATTGACCTTAGACTATACAATCCAGGTTTCCAAAGTGGAAGACTTTGACTCCGTCGGGCAGAATTGCCAGGAAGGTCGGGTGTAGCCATTTGACTTAGCAGTGATGGGACTCCAGGACGAGATCTCATAGAGACCAAGGCTACATCCGGCTGACTGATGGGGGGGTCGGGACACTTTTGGTCGAAATTGACTTGAGACTATACAAACCAGGTTTCCAAAGTGGAAAACTTGGATTCCGTCGGGCAGAATTGCCAGGAAGGTCGGGGGTAGCCATTTGACTTAGCAGTGATGGGAGTCCAGGACGATGTCTTATAGGGACGAAGGCTACATCCGGCTGACCGATGGGAAGGTCGGGATACTTTTTGTCGAAATTGACTTTAGACTATACAATCCAGGTTTCCAAAGTGCAAAACTAGGATTCCGTCGGGCAGAATTGCCAGGAAGGTAGGGGGTAGCCATTAGACTTAGCAGTGATGGGACTCCAGGACGATGTCTCATAGGGACCAAGGCTACATCCGGCTGACCGATGGGAAGGTCGGGATACTTTTGGTCGAAACTGACTTTAGACTAAACAATCCAGGTTTCCAAAGTGGAAAACTTGTATTCCGCCGGCCAGAATTGCCAGGAAGTTCGGGGGAGCCGTTTGACTCAGCTGTGATGGGACTGCAGGACGAGTTCTCATAGGGACCAAGGCTACATCCGGCTGACCGATGGGAAGGTCGGGATACATTTGGTCGAAATTGACTTTAGACTATACAAACCAGGTTTCCAAAGTGCCAAACTTGGATTCCGTCGGGCAGAATTGCCCGGAAGCTCGGGGGGGCCACTTGACTTATCTGTGATGGGACTCCAGGACGAGATCTCATAGGGACCAAGGCTACATCCGGCTGACTGATGGGAAGGTCGGGATACTTTTGGTCGGAATTGACTTCAGACTATACTAACCAGGTTTTCAAAGTGGAAAACATGGATTCCGTCGGCCGGAATTGCGAGGAAGCTCGGGGGAGCCATTTGACTTAGCTGTGATGGGACTCCAGGACGAGGTCTCATAGGGACGAAGGCTACATCCGGCTGACCTATGGGAAGGTCGGGATACTTTTGGTCGAAACTGACTTTAGAATATACAATCCAGGTTTCCAAAGTGCAAAACTAGGACTCCGTCGGGCAGAATTGCCAGGAAAGTCGGGGGTGGCCATTTGACTTAGCAGTGATGGGACTCCAGGACGATGTCTCATAGGGACGAAGGCTACATCCGGCTGACCGAAGGGAAGGTCGGGATACTTTTGGTCGAAATTGACTTTAGACTATACAAACCAGGTTTCCAAAGTGGAAAACTTGGACTCCGTCGGGCAGAATTGCCAGGAAGGTCGGAGGTAGTCATTTGACTTAGCAGTGATGGGACTACAGGACGAAGTCTCAGGTTCCAAGGCTACATCCGGCTGACCGATGGGAAGTTCGGGATACTTTTAGTCGAAATTGACTTTAGACTATCCAAACCAGGTTTCCAAAGTGGAAAACTAGGATTCCGTCGGGCAGAATTGCCAGGAAGGTAGGGGGTAGCCATTTGACTTAGCTGTGATGGGACTCCAGGACGATGTCTCATAGGGACGAAGGCTACATCCGGCTGACCTATGGGAAGGTCGGGATACTTTTGGTCGAAACTGACTTTAGACTAAACAATCCAGGTTTCCAAAGTGGAAAACTTGGATTCCGTCGGCCAGAATTGCCAGGAAGGTCGTGGGTAGCCATTTGACTTAGCAGTGATTGGACACCAGGGCGAGGTCTCATAGGGACCAATGCTACATCCGGCTGACAGATGGGAAGGTCGGGATACTTTTGGTCGAAATTGACTTTAGACTATACAATCCAGGTTTCCAATGTGCAAAACTTGCATTCCGTCGGGGCAGAATTGACAGGAAGGTCGGGTGTAGTCATTTGACTTAGCAGTAATGGGACTCCAGGACGAGGTCTCATAGGTTCCAAGGCTACATCCGCCTGTCCGATGGGAGGGTCGGGATACTTTTGGTCGAAATTGACTTTAGACTATCCAAACCAGGTTTCCAAAGTGCATAACTTGGATTCCGTCGGGCAGAATTTCCAGGAAGGTCGTGGGTAGCCATTTGACTTAGCAGTGATGGGACTCCAGGACGAGGTCTCATAGGGACGAAGGCTACATCCGGCTGACCGATGGTAAGGTCTGGATAATTTTGGTCGAAAATGACTTTAGAATATACAATCCAGGTTTCCAAAGTGCAAAACTAGGATTCCGTCGGGCAGAATTGCCAGGAAGGTCGGGGGTGGCCATTTGACTTAGCAGTGATGGGACTCCAGGACGATGTCTCATAGGGACGAAGGCTACATCCGCCTGACCGATGGGAGGGTCGGGATACTTTTGGTCGAAATTGACTTTAGACTATACACACCAGGTTTCCAAAGTGGAAAACTTGGATTCCGTACGGCAGAATTGCGATGAATGTCGGGGGTAGTCATTTGACTTAGCAGTGATTGGACACCAGGGAGAGGTCTCATAGGGACCAAGGCTACATCCGGCTGACCGATGGGAGGGTCTGCATACTTTTGGTCGAAATTGACTTTAGACTATACAAACCAGGTTTCCAATGTGCAAAACTTGCATTCCGTCGGGGCAGAATTGCCAGGAAGGTCGTGGGTAGCCATTTGACTTAGCAGTGATGGGACTCCGCGACGATGTCTCATAGGGACGAAGGCTACATCCGCCTGACCGATGGGAGGGTCGGGATACTTTTGGTCGAAATTGACTTTAGACTATACAATCCGGATTTCCAAAGTGGAAAACATGGATTCCGTCGGCCAGAATTGCCAGGAAGGTGGGGTGAAGCCATTTGACTTAGCTGCGATGGGACTCCAGGACGAGGTCTCATAGGTTCCAAGGCTACATCCGACTGACCAATGGGAAGTTCGGGATACTTTTGGTCGAAATTGACTTTAGACAATACAATACAGGCTTCCAAAGTGCAAAACTTGGATTCCGTCGGGCAGAGTTGCCAGGAAGGACGGGGGTAGTCATTTGACTTAGCAGTGATGGGACTCCAGGACGAGGACTTATAGGGACCAAGGCTACATCGGGCTGACCGATGGGAAGGTCGGGATACTTTTGGTCGAAAATGACTTTAGACTATACAAACCAGGTTGCCAAAGTGGAAAACTTGGATTCCGTCGGGCAGGATTGCCAGGAAGGTCGGGGGTAGTCGTTTGACTCAGCAGTGATTGGACACCAGGGCGAGGTCTCATAGGGTCCAAGGCGACATCCGGCTGACCGATTGGAAGGTCGGGATACTTTTGGTCGAAATTGACTTTAGACTATACAAACCAGGTTTCCAAAGTGGAAAACGGGGACTCCGTCGGGCAGAATTGCCAGGAAGGTCGGGGGTAGTCATTTGACTTAGCAGTGATGGGACTCCAGGATGAGGTCTCATAGGGACGAAGGCTACATCCGGCTGACCGATGGGAAGGTCGAGTTACTTTTGGTCGAAATTGACTTTAGACTATAGAAATCAGGTTTTCAAAGTGGAATCTTGGATTCCGTCGGGCAGGGTAGCCAGGAATGTCGGGGGTAGCTGCCATTTGACATAGCTGTGATGGGACTCCTGGACGAGGTCTCATAGGGACCAAGGCTACATCCGGCTGACCGATGGGATGGTCGGGATAGTTTTAGTCGAAATAGACTTTAGACTATACAATCCACGTTCCCAAAGTGGAAAACTTGGACTCCGTCGGGCAGAATTGCCAGGAAGGTCGGGGGAAGCCATTTGACTTAGCAGTGATAGCACTCCAGGACTAGGTCTCATAGGGACCAAGGCTACATCCGGCTGACCGATGGGAAGGTCGGGATACGTTTGGTCGGAATTGACCTTAGACTATACAATCCAGGTTTCCAAAGTGGAAAACTTGGATTCCGTCGGGCAGAATTGCCATGAAGGTCGGGGGTAGTCATTTGACTTAGCAGTGATTCGATACCAGGCCGAGGTCTCATAGGGACCAAGGCTACATCCGGCTGACCGATGGGAACGCCTGGATACTTTTGGTCGAAAATGACTTTAGACTATACAAACGAGGTTGCCAAAGTGGAAAACTTGGATTCCGTCGGGCAGAATTGCCAGGAAGGTCGGGGGTAGCAATTTGACTTAGCAGTGATTGGACTCCACGACGATGTCTCATAGGGACGAAGCCTACATCCGGCTGACCCGTGGGAAGTTCAGGATACTTTTGGTCGAAATTGACTTTAGACTATACAAACCAGGTGCCCAAAGTGGATAACTTGGACTCCGTCGGCCGGAATTGCCAGGAAGGTCGGGGGTAGTCATTTGACTTAGCAGTGATTGGACACCAGGGCGAGGTCTCATAGGGACCAAGGCTACATCCGGCTGACCGATGGGCAGGTCTGGATACTTTTTGTCGAAATTGGCTTTAGACTAAACAATACAGGTTTCCAAAGTGGAAAACTTGGATTCCGTCGGCCAGAATTGCCAGGAAGGTCGGGGGTAGCCATTTGACTTAGCAGTGATTGGACACCAGGGCGAGGTCTCATTGGGACCAAGGATACATACGGCTGACCGATGGGTGGGACGGGATACTTTTAGTCGAAATTGACTTTAGACTATACAAACCAGGTTTCCAAAGTGGAAAACTTGGTTTCCGTCGGCCGGAATTGCCAGGAAGGTCGGGGGAAGCCATTCGAGTTAGCAGTGATTGGACACGTGGGCGAGGTCTCATAGGGACCAAGGCTACATCCGGCTGACCGATGGGCATGTCTGGATACTTTTGGTCGAAAATGACTTTAGACTATACAAACCAGGTTGACAAAGTGGAAATCCTGTATTCCGTGGGCCAGAATTGCCAGGAATGTCGGGGAAAGCCATTTGACTTAGAAGTGATTGGACACCAGTGAGAGGTCTCATAGGGACCAAGGCTTCATCCGGCTGAACGATGGGAAGGTCGGGATACTTTTGGTCGAAAATGACTTTCGACTATACAATCCAGGTTTCCAAAGTGCAAAACTTGCATTCCGTCAGGGCAGAATTGCCAGGAAGGTCGGGGGTAGCCATTTGACTTAGCAGTGATGGGACTCCAGGACGAGATCTCATAGGGACCAAGGCTACATCCGGCTGACCGATGGGAAGGTCGGGATACTTTTGGTCGAAATTGATCTTGGACTATACAATCCAGGTTTCCAAAGTGGAAAACTTGGATTCCGTCGGGCAGAATTGCCATGATGGTCGGGGGGAGTCATTTGACTTAGCTGTGATGGGACTCCAGGACGAGGTCTCATAGGGACCAAGGCTACATGCGGCTGACCGATGGGAAGGTCGGGATACTTTTAGTCGAAATTGACTTTAGACTATACAAACCAGGTTGCCAAAGTGGAAAACTTGGATTCCGTCGGCCGGAATTGCCAGGAAGGTCGGGTGTAGCCATTTGACTTAGCAGTGATGGGACTCCAGGACGAGATCTCTCAGGTTCCAAGGCTACATCCGGCCGACCGATGGGAAGGTCGGGATACTTTTGGTCGAAAATGACTTTCGACTATACAGTCCAGGTTTCCAAAGTGCAAAACTTGCATTCCGTCAGTGCAGAATTGCCAGGAAGGTCGGGGGGAGCCATTTGACTTAGCAGTGATTGGACACCAGGGCGAGGACTCATAGGGTCCAAGGCTACATCCGGCTGACCGATGGGAAGGTCGGGATACTTTTGGTCGAAGTTGACTTTAGACTATACAAACCAGGTTTCCAAAGTCGAAAACTTGGGCTCCGCCGGGTAGAATTGCCAGGAAGGTCGGGGGTAGTCACTTTCCTTAGCAGTGATAGGACTCCAGGACGAGGTCTCATAGGCTCCAAGGCTACATCCGGCTGACCGATGGGAAGTTCGGGATACTTTTGGTCGAAATTGACGTTAGACTATACAATCCAGGTTTCCAAAGTGGAAAACTTGGATTCCGTCGGGCAGAATTGCCTGGAAGGTCGGGGGTAGCCATTTGACTTAGTAGTGATGGCACTCCAGGACGAGGTCTCATAGGTTCCAAGGCTACATCCGGCCGACCGATGGGAAGGTCTGGATACATTTGGTCGAAAATGACTTTCGACTATACAATCCAGGTTTCCAAAGTGAAAAACTTGGATTCCGTCGGGCAGAATTGCCAGGAAGGTCGGGGGTAGCCATTCGATTTAGCAGTTATGGGACTCCAGGACGATGTCTAATAGGGACCAAGGCTACATCCGGCTGACCGATGGGAAGGTCGGGTTACTTTTTTTCGAAATTGACTTTAGACTATACAATCCAGGTTTCCAATGCGCAAAACTTGGATGCCGTCGGGCAGAATGGCCAGGAAGGTCGGGGGTAGCCATTTGACTTAGCAGTGATGGGACTCCAGGACGATGTCTGATAGGGACCAAGGCTACATCCGGCTGACCGATGGGAAGGTCGGGATACTTTTTTTCGAAATTGACTTTAGACTATACAATCCAGGTTTCCAAAGTGCAAAACTTGGATTCCGTCGGGCAGAATGGCCAGGAAGGTCGGGGGTAGCCATTTGACTTAGCAGTGATGGGACTCCAGGACGATGTCTCATAGGTTCCAAGGCTACATCCGGCTAACCGATGGGAAGGTCGGGATACTTTTGGTCGAAATTGACTTTAGACTATACAATCCAGGTTTCCAAAGTGCAAAACCTGGATTCCGTCGGGCAGAATTGCCAGGAAGGTCGGGGGTAGCCATTTGACTTAGCAGTGATGGGACTCCACGACGATGTCTCATAGGGACGAAGCCTACATCCGGCTGACCCGTGGGAAGTTCGGGATACTTTTGGTCGAAATTGACTTTAGACTATACAATCCAGGTTTCCAAAGTGCAAAACTTGGATTCCGTCGGCCGGAATTGCCAGGAAGGTCGGGGGAGTCATTTGACTTTGCTGTGATGGGACTCCAGGACGAGGTCTCATAGGGACCAAGGCTACATCCGGCTGACCGATGGGAAGGTCGGGATACTTTTGGTCGAAAGTGACTTTCGAATATACAATCCAGGTTTCCAAAGTGCAAAACTTGGATTCCGTCGGGCAGAATTGCCAGGAAGGTCGGGGGTAGCCATTTGACTTAGCAGTGATGGGACCTTCAGGACGATGTCTCATAGGGACGAAGGCAACATCCGGCTGACCGATGGGAGGGTCGGGATACTTTTGGTCGAAAGTGACTTTAGACTATACAAACCAGGTTTCGAAAGTGGAAAACTTGGATTCCGTCGGCCGGAATTGCCAGGAAGGTCGGGGGAGTCATTTGACTTAGCTGTGATGGGACTCCTGGACGATGTCTAATAGGGACCAAGGCTACATCCGGCTGACCGATGGGAAGGTCGGGATACTTTTGGTCGAAATTGACTTTAGACTATACAATCCAGGTTTCCAAAGTGCAAAACTTCGATTCCGTCGGGGCAGAATTGCCAGGAAGGTCGGGAGTAGTCATCTGACTTAGCAGTGATGGGACTCCTGGACGAGGTCTCATAGGTTCCAAGGCTACATCCGGCTGACCGATGGGAAGGTAGGGATAATTTTGGTCGAAATTGACCATAGACTATACAATCCAGGTTTCCAAAGAGGAAAACTTGGATTCCGTCCGGCAGAATTGCCATGAAGGTCGGGGGTAGTCATTTGACTTAGCAGTGATTGGACACCAGGGAGAGGTCTCATAGCGACGAAGGCTACATCCGACTGACCCATGGGAAGTTCGGGATGCTTTTGGTCGAAATTGTCTTTAGACAATACAATCCAGGTTTCCAAAGTGCCAAACTTGGATTCCGTCGGGCAGAATTGCCAGGAAGGTCGGTGGTAGCCATTTGACTTAGCAGTGTTTGGACTCCATGACGATGTGTCATAGGGACGAAGGCTACATCCGGCTGACCGATGGGAAGGTCGGGATACTTTTGGTCGAAATTGACTTTAGACTAAACAAACCAGGTTTCCACAGTGAAAAACTTGGACACCGTCGGGCAGAATTGCCAGGAAGGTCGGAGGTAGTCATTTGACTTAGCAGTGATGGGACTCCAGGACGTGGTCTCATATGTTCCAAGGCTACATCCGACTGACCAATGGAAAGTTCGGGATACTTTTAGTCGAAATTGACTTTAGACTATACAAACCAGGTTTCCAAAGTGCAAAACTTGGATTCCGTCGGTCAGAATTGCCAGGAAGGTCGGGGGTAGCCATGTGACTTAGCAGTGATGGGACTCCAGGACGAGATCTAATAGCGGCCAAGGCTACATCCGGCTGACCGATGAGAAGTTCGGGATACTTTTGGTCGAAATGGACTTTAGACTAAACAATCCAGGTTTCCAAAGTGGAAAACTTGGATTCCGTTGGCAAGAATTGCCAGGAAGGTCGGGGGTAGCCATTTGACTTAGCAGTGATGGTACTCGAGGACGAGATCTCATAGGGACCAAGGCTACACCCGGCTGACCGATGGGAAGGTCGGGATACTTTTGGTCGAAATTGACTTTAGATTATACAAACCAGGTTTCCGAAGAGGAAAACTTGGATTCCGTCGGCCGGAATTGCCAGGAAGGTCGGGTGTAGCCATTTGACTTAGCAGTGATTGGACTCCAGGACGAGGTCTCATAGGGACCAAGGCTACATGCGGCTGACCGATGGGAAGGTCGGGATACTTTTAGTCGAAATTGACTTTAGACTATACAATCCAGGTTTCCAAAGTGCCAAACTTGGATTCCGTCTTGCAGAATTGCCAGGAAGGTCGGGGGTAGCCATTTGACTTAGCAGTGTTTGGACTCCATGACGATGTGTCATAGGGACGAAGGCTACATCCGGCTGACCGATGGGAAGGTCGGGATACTTTTGGTCGAAATTGACTTTAGACTATACAAGCCAGGTTGCCAAAGTGGAAAACTTGGATTCCGTCGGCCTGAATTGCCAGGAAGGTCGGGGGTAGCCATTTGACTTAGCAGTGATGGGACTCCAGGACGAGATCTCATAGGGACCAAGGCTACATCCGGCTGACCGATGGGAAGGTCGGGATACTTTTGGTCGAAATTGATCTTGGACTATACAATCCAGGTTTCCAAAGTGGAAAACTTGGATTCCGTCGGGCAGAATTGCCATGATGGTCGGGGGGAGTCATTTGACTTAGCTGTGATGGGACTCCAGGACGAGGTCTCATAGGGACCAAGGCTACATGCGGCTGACCGATGGGAAGGTCGGGATACTTTTAGTCGAAATTGACTTTAGACTATACAAACCAGGTTGCCAAAGTGGAAAACTTGGATTCCGTCGGCCGGAATTGCCAGGAAGGTCGGGTGTAGCCATTTGACTTAGCAGTGATGGGACTCCAGGACGAGATCTCTCAGGGACCAAGGCTACATCCGGCTCACCGATGGGAAGGTCGGGATACTTTTGGTCGAAATTGACTTTAGACAATAGAAATCAGGTTTCCAAAGTGGAAAACTTGGATTCCGTCGGGCAGAGTACACAGGAATGTCGGGGGTAACTGCCATTTGACATAGCAGTGATGGGACTCAAGGACGAGGTCTAATAGCGCCCAAGGCTACATCCAGCTGACTGATGGGAAGGTCGGGATACTTTTAGTCGAAATTGACTTTAGACTATACAAACCAGGTTGCCAAAGTGGAAAACTTGGATTCCGTCGGCCAGAATTGCCAGGAAGGTCGTGGGTAGCCATTTGACTTAGCAGTGATTGGACACCAGGGAGAGGTCTCATAGGGACCAAGGCTACATCCGGCTGACCGAAGGGAAGGTCGGGATACTTTTGGTCGAAATTGACTTTAGACTATACAAACCAGGTTTCCAAAGTGGAAAACTTGGATTCCGTCGGCCGGAATAGCCAGGAAGGTCGGGGGAGTCATTTGTCTTAGCTGTGATGGGACTCCAGGACGAGGTCTCATAGGGACCAAGGCTACATCCGACTGACCCATGGGAAGTTCGGCATACTTTTGGTCGAAATTGTCTTTAGACTATACAATCCAGGTTTCCAAAGTGCCAAACTTGGATTCCGTCGGGCAGAATTGCCAGGAACATCGGGGGTAACCATTTGACTTAGCAGTGATGGGACTCCAGGACGAGGTCTCATAGGTTACAAGGCTATATCCGGCTGACCGATGGGAAGTTCGGGATACTTTTGGTCGAAATTGACTTTAGACTATACAAACCAGGTTGTCAAAGTGGAAAACTTTGATTCCGTCGGCCAGAATTGCCAGGAAGGTCGGGGGAAGCCATTTGACTTAGAAGTGATTGGACACCAGGGAGAGGTCTCATAGGACCAAGGCTACATCCAGCTGACTGATGGGAAGTTCGGGATACCTTTGGTCGAAATTGTCTTTAGACTATACAATCCAGGTTTCCAAAGTGCCAAACTTGGATTCCGTCGGGCAGAATTGCCAGGAAGGTCGGGGGTAGCCATTTGACTTAGCAGTGTTTGGACTCCATGACGATGTGTCATAGGGACGAAGGCTACATCCGGCTGACCGATGGGAAGTTCGGGATACTTTTGGTCGAAATTGACTTTAGACTATACAAACCAGGTTGCCAAAGTGGAAAACTTGGATTCCGTCGGCCTGAATTGCCAGGAAGGTCGGGGGTAGCCATTTGACTTAGCAGTGATGGGACTCCAGGACGAGATAATGATATCCCTATGAAGGGACCAAGGCTACATCCGGCTGACCGATGGGAAGGTCGGGATACTTTTGGTCGAAATTGACCTTAGACTATACAATCCAGGTTTCCAAAGTGGAAAACTTGGATTCCGTCGGGCAGAATTGCCATGAAGGTCGGGGGTAGTCATTTGACTTAGCAGTAATTGGACACCTGGGCGAGGTCTCATAGAGACCAAGGCTACATCCGGCGGACCGATGGGAAGGTCTGGATACTTTTGGTCGAAAATGACTTTAGACTATACAAACCAGGTTGCCAAAGTGGAAAACTTGGATTCCGTCGGCCAGAATTGCCAGGAAGGTCGGGTGCAGCCATTTGACTTAGCAGTGATGGGTCTCCAGGACGAGGTCTCATAGGTTCCAAGGCTACATCCGACTGACCAATGGGAAGTTCGGGATACTTTTGGTCGAAAATGACTTTAGACTATACAAACCAGGTTGCGAAAGTAGAAAACTTGGATTCCGTCGGCCTGAATTGCCAGGAAGGTCGGGGGTAGCCATTTGACTTAGCAGTGATGGGACTCCGGGACGAGATCTCATAGGGACCAAGGCTACATCCGGCTGACCGATGGGCAGGTCGGGATACTTCTGGTCGAAATTGACTTTAGGCTATACAAACCAGGTTTTCAAAGTGGAAAACCTGGATTCCGTCGGCCGGAATTGCGAGGAAGGTCGGGGGAGCCATTTGACCTAGCTTTGAAGGGACTCCAGGACGAGGTCTCATAGGTTCCAAGGCTACATTCGGCTGCCCGATGGGAAGGTCCGGATGCTTTTGGTCGAAATTGACTTTTGACTATACAAACCAGGTTTCCAAAGTAAAAAACTTGGATTCCGTCGGGCAGAATTGCCAGGAAGGTCTGGGGTAGTCATTTGTCTTAGCAGTGATAGGACTCCAGGACGAGGTCACACAGGTTCCAATGCTACATCCGACTGACCAATGGGAAGTTCGGGATACTTTTGGTCGAAGTTGACTTTAGACTATACAAACCAGGTTTTCAAAGCGCAAAACTTGGATTCCGTCGGGCAGAATTGCCAGGAATATCGGGGGTAGCCATTTGACTTAGCAGTGATGGGACTCCAGGACGATGTCTCATAGGGACGAAGGATACATCCGGCTGACCGATGGTAAGGTCGGGATACTTTTGGTCGAAATTGACTTTAGACTATACAATCCGGATTTCCAAAGTGGAAAACTTGGATTCCGTCGGCCAGAATTGCCAGGAAGGTCGGGGGAAGCCATTTGACTTAGAAGTGATTGGACACCAGGGAGATGTCTCATAGGGACCAAGGCTACATCCGGCTGACCGATGGGAAGGTCGGGTTACTTTTGGTCGAAATTGACTTTAGACTATACAAACCAGGTTTCCAAAGTGGAAAACTTTGATTCCGTCGGCCTAAATTGCCGGGAAGGTCGGGGCTAGCCATTTGACTTAGCAGTGATGGGACTCCGGGACGAGGTCTCATAGGGACCAAGGCTACATCCGGCTGACCGATGGGCAGGTCGGGATACTTCTGGTCGAAATTGACTTTAGGCTATACAAACCAGGTTTTCAAAGTGGAAAACCTGGATTCCGTCGGCCGGAATTGGGAGGAAGGTCGGGGGAGCCATTTGACCTAGCTTTGAAGGGACTCCAGGACGAGGTCTCATAGGTTCCAAGGCTACATTCGGCTGCCCGATGGGAAGGTCGGGATACTTTTGGTCGAAATTGACTTTAGACTATACAATCCAGGTTTCCGAAGAGGAAAACTTGGATTCCGTCGGCCGGAATTGCCAGGAAGGTCGGGTATAGCCATTTGACTTAGCAGTGATGGGACTCCAGGACGAGATCTCTCAGGGACCAAGGCTACATCCGGCTCACCGATGGGAAGGCCTGGATACTTTTGGTCGAAAATGACATTAGACTATACAAACCATGTTGCCAAATTGGAAAACTTGGATTCCGTTGGGCAGAATTGCCAGGAAGGTCGGGGGTAGCCATTTGACATAGCAGTGATGGGACTCAAGGACGAGGTCTAATAGCGCCCAAGGCTACATCCAGCTGACTGATGGGAAGATCGGTATACTTTTGGTCGAAAATGACTTTAGACTATACAAACCAGATTGCCAAAGTGGAAACATGGATTCCGTCGAGCAGAATTGCCAGGAAGGTCGGGGGTAGCCATTTTACTTAGCAGTGATTGGACTCCAGGACGAGGTCTCATAGGGACCAAGGCTACATGCGGCTGACCGATGGGAAGGTCGGGATACTTTTAGTCGAAATTGACTTTAGACTATACAAACCAGGTTGCCAAAGTGGAAAACTTGGATTCCGTCGGCCAGAATTGCCAGGAAGGTCGTGGGTAGCCATGTGACTTAGCAGTGATTGGACACCAGGGAGGGGTCTCATAGGGACCAAGGCTACATCCGGCTGACCGATGGGAAGGTCGGGATACTTTTGGTCGAAATTGTCTTTAGACTATACAATCCAGGTTTCCAAAGTGCCAAACTTGGATTCCGTCGGGCAGAATTGCCAGGAAGGTCGGGGGTAGCCATTTGACTTAGCAGTGTTTGGACTCCATGACGATGTGTCATAGGGACGAAGGCTACATCCGGCTGACCGATGGGAAGGTCGGGATACTTTTGGTCGAAATTGACTTTAGACTATACAAGCCAGGTTGCCAAAGTGGAAAACTTGGATTCCGTCGGGCAGAGTACACAGGAATGTCGGGGGTAGCTGCCATATGACATAGCAGTAATTGGACACCTGGGCGAGGTCTCATAGAGACCAAGGCTACATCCGGCGGACCGATGGGAAGGTCTGGATACTTTTGGTGGAAAATGACTTTAGACTATACAAACCAGGTTGCCAAAGTGGAAAACTTGGATTCCGTCGGCCAGAATTGCCAGGAAGGTCGGGTGCAGCCATTTGACTTAGCAGTGATGGGTCTCCAGGACGAGGTCTCATAGGTTCCAAGGCTACATCCGACCGACCAATGGGAAGTTCGGGATACTTTTGGTCGAAAATGACTTTAGACTATACAAACCAGGTTGCCAAAGTGGAAAACTTGGATTCCGTCTGCCTGAATTGTCAGGAAGGTCGGGGGTAGCCATTTGACTTAGCAGTGATGGGACTCCGGGACGAGATCTCATAGGGACCAAGGCTACATCCGGCTGACCGATGGGAAGGTCCGGATACTTTTGGTCGAAATTGACTTTAGACTATACAATCCGGATTTCCAAAGTGGAAAACATGGATTCCGTCGGCCAGAATTGCCAGGAAGGTGGGGTGAAGCCATTTGACTTAGCTGTGATGGGACTCCAGGACGAGGTCTCATAGGTTCCAAGGCTACATCCGACTGACCAATGGGAAGTTCGGGATACTTTTGGTCGAAATTGACTTTAGACAATACAATGCAGGCTTCCAAAGTGCAAAACTTGGATTCCGTCGGGCAGAGTTGCCAGGAAGGACGGGGGTAGTCATTTGACTTAGCAGTGATGGGACTCCAGGACGAGGTCTCATAGGGACCAAGGCTACATCCAGCTGACCGATGGGAAGTTCGGGATACTTTTGGTCGAAATTGACTTTACACTATACAATCCAGGTTTCCAAAGTGCAAAACTTGGATTCCGTCGGGCAGAATTGCCAGGAAGGTCGGGGGTAGTCATTTGATTTAGCAGTGATGGGACTCCAGGACGAGGTCTCATAGGTTCCAAGGCTACATCCGGCTGACCGATGGGAAGGTCGGTATACATTTCGTCGAAATTGACTTTAGACTATACAATCCAGGTTTCCAAAGTGCAAAACTTGGATTCCGTCGGGCAGAATTGCCAGGAAGGTCGGGGGTAGCCATTTGTCTTAGCAGTGATTGGACACCAGGGCGAGGTCTCATAGGGACCGATGCTTCATCCGGCTGACCGATGGGAAGGCCTGAATACTTTGGTCGAAATTGACTTTAGACTATACAAACCAGGTTTCTAAAGTGGAAAACTTGGATTCCGTCGGGCAGAATAGCCAGGAAGGTCGGGGGAAGGAATTTGACTTAGAAGTGATTGCACACCTGGGAGAGGTCTCATGGGGCCAAGGCTACATCCGGCTGACCGATGGGAAGGTCGGGATACTTTTAGTCGAAATTGACTTTAGATTATACAAACAAGGTTTCCAAAGTGGAAAACTTGGAATCCGTCAGCACGAATTGCCAGGAAGGTCGGGGGTGCCATTTGTCTTAGCTGTGATGGGACTCCAGGACGATGTCTCATAGGGACGAAGGCTACATCCGGCTGACCGATGGGAAGGTCGGGATACTTTTGGTCGAAATTGACTGTAGACTATACAAACCAGGTTTCCCAAGTGGAAAACTTGGACTCCGTCCGGCAGAATTGCCAGGAAGGTCGGTGGTAGTCATTTGACTTAGCAGTGAGGGGAATCCAGGACGAGGTCTCATAGTTTCCAAGGCTACATCCGGCTGACCGATGGAAAGTTCGGGATACTTTTGGTCGAAATTAACTTTAGACTAAACAATCCAGGTTTCCAAAGTGGAAAACTTCTGTTCCGTCGGGCAGAATTGCCAGGACGGTCGGGGGAAACCATTTGACTTCGCCGAGATGGGACTCCAGGGCGAGGTCTAATAGCGACCAAGGCTACATCCGGCTGACCGATGGGAAGGTCTGGATACTTTTGTTGAAAATGACATTAGACTATACAAACCATGTTGCCAAATTGGAAAACTTAGATTCCGTTGGGCAGAATTGCCAGGAAGGTCGGTGGTAGCCATTTGACTTAGCAGTGATGGGACTCCAGGACGAGGTCTCATAGGGACGGAGGCTACATCCGGCTGACCGATGGGAAGGTCGGGATACTTTTGGTCGAGTATGACTTTAGACCATACATACCAGGTTGCCAAAGTGGAAAACTTGGATTCCGTCGGCCAGAATTGCCAGGAAGGTCGGGGGTAGCCATTTGACTTAGCAGTGATGGGACTCCAGGACGATGTCTCATAGGGACGAAGGCTACAGCCGGCTGACCGATGGGAAGGTCGGGATACTTTTGGTCGAAATTGACTTTAGACAATAGAAATCAGGTTTCCAAAGTGGAAAACTTGGATTCCGTCGGGCAGAGTACACAGGAATGTCGGGGGTAACTGCCATTTGACATAGCAGTGATGGGACGCAAGGACGAGGTCTAATAGCGCCCAAGGCTACATCCAGCTGACTGATGGGAAGATCGGTATACTTTTGGTCGAAAATGACTTTAGACTATACAAACCAGATTGCCAAAGTGGAAACTTGGATTCCGTCGAGCAGAATTGGCAGGAAGGTCGGGGGTAGCCATTTTACTTAGCAGTGATTGGACTCCAGGACGAGGTCTCATAGGTTCCAAGGCTACATCCGACTGACCAATGGGAAGTTCGGGATACTTTTGGTCGAAAATGACTTTAGACTATACAAACCAGGTTGCCAAAGTGGAAAACTTGGATTCCGTCGGCCTGAATTGCCAGGAAGGTCGGGGGTAGCCATTTGACTTAGCAGTGATGGGACTCCGGGACGAGATCTCATAGGGACAAAGGCTACATCCGGCTGACCGATGGGCAGGTCGGGATACTTCTGGTCGAAATTGACTTTAGGCTATACAAACCAGGTTTTCAAAGTGGAAAACCTGGATTCCGTCGGCCGGAATTGCGAGGAAGGTCGGGGGAGCCATTTGACCTAGCTTTGAAGGGACTCCAGGACGAGGTCTCATAGGTTCCAAGGCTACATTCGGCTGCCCGATGGGAAGGTCCGGATACTTTTGGTCGAAATTGACTTTAGACAATACAATACAGGCTTCCAAAGTGCAAAACTTGGATTCCGTCGGGCAGAGTTGCCAGGAAGGACGGGGGTAGTCATTTGACTTAGCAGTGATGGGACTCCAGGACGAGGTCTCATAGGGACCAAGGCTACATCCAGCTGACCGATGGGAAGTTCGGGATACTTTTGGTCGAAATTGACTTTACACTATACAATCCAGGTTTCCTAAGTGCAAAACTTGGATTCCGTCGGGCAGAATTGCCAGGAAGGTCGGGGGTAGTCATTAGATTTAGCAGTGATGGGACTCCAGGACGAGGTCTCATAGGTTCCAAGGCTACATCCGGCTGACCGATGGGAAGGTCGGGATACTTTTGGTCGAGTATGACTTTAGACCATACATACCAGGTTGCCAAAGTGGAAAACTTGGATTCCGTCGGCCAGAATTGCCAGGAAGGTCGGGGGTAGCCATTTGACTTAGCAGTGATGGGACTCCAGGACGATGTCTCATAGGGACGAAGGCTACAGCCGGCTGACCGATGGGAAGGTCGGGATACTTTTGGTCGAAATTGACTTTAGACAATAGAAATCAGGTTTCCAAAGTGGAAAACTTGGATTCCGTCGGGCAGAGTACACAGGAATGTCGGGGGTAACTGCCATTTGACATAGCAGTGATGGGACTCAAGGACGAGGTCTAATAGCGCCCAAGGCTACATCCAGCTGACTGATGGGAAGGTCGGGATACTTTTAGTCGAAATTGACTTTAGACTATACAAACCAGGTTGCCAAAGTGGAAAACTTGGATTCCGTCGGCCAGAATTGCCAGGAAGGTCGTGGGTAGCCATTTGACTTAGCAGTGATTGGACACCAGGGAGAGGTCTCATAGGGACCAAGGCTACATCCGGCTGACCGAAGGGAAGGTCGGGATACTTTTGGTCGAAATTGACTTTAGACTATACAAACCAGGTTTCCAAAGTGGAAAACTTGGATTCCGTCGGCCGGAATAGCCAGGAAGGTCGGGGGAGTCATTTGTCTTAGCTGTGATGGGACTCCAGGACGAGGTCTCATAGGGACCAAGGCTACATCCGACTTACCCATGGGAAGTTCGGCATACTTTTGGTCGAAATTGTCTTTAGACTATACAATCCAGGTTTCCAAAGTGCCAAACTTGGATTCCGTCGGGCAGAATTGCCAGGAACATCGGGGGTAACCATTTGACTTAGCAGTGATGGGACTCCAGGACGAGGTCTCATAGGTTACAAGGCTATATCCGGCTGACCGATGGGAAGTTCGGGATACTTTTGGTCGAAATTGACTTTAGACTATACAAACCAGGTTGTCAAAGTGGAAAACTTTGATTCCGTCGGCCAGAATTGCCAGGAAGGTCGGGGGAAGCCATTTGACTTAGAAGTGATTGGACTCCAGGGAGAGGTCTCATAGGACCAAGGCTACATCCAGCTGACTGATGGGAAGTTCGGGATACCTTTGGTCGAAATTGTCTTTAGACTATACAATCCAGGTTTCCAAAGTGCCAAACTTGGATTCCGTCGGGCAGAATTGCCAGGAAGGTCGGGGGTAGCCATTTGACTTAGCAGTGTTTGGACTCCATGACGATGTGTCATAGGGACGAAGGCTACATCCGGCTGACCGATGGGAAGTTCGGGATACTTTTGGTCGAAATTGACTTTAGACTATACAAACCAGGTTGCCAAAGTGGAAAACTTGGATTCCGTCGGCCTGAATTGCCAGGAAGGTCGGGGGTAGCCATTTGACTTAGCAGTGATGGGACTCCAGGACGAGATAATGATATCCCTATGAAGGGACCAAGGCTACATCCGGCTGACCGATGGGAAGGTCGGGATACTTTTGGTCGAAATTGACCTTAGACTATACAATCCAGGTTTCCAAAGTGGAAAACTTGGATTCCGTCGGGCAGAATTGCCATGAAGGTCGGGGGTAGTCATTTGACTTAGCAGTAATTGGACACCTGGGCGAGGTCCATAGAGACCAAGGCTACATCCGGCTGACCGATGGGCAGGTCGGGATACTTCTGGTCGAAATTGACTTTAGGCTATACAAACCAGGTTTTCAAAGTGGAAAACCTGGATTCCGTCGGCCGGAATTGCGAGGAAGGTCGGGGGAGCCATTTGACCTAGCTTTGAAGGGACTCCAGGACGAGGTCTCATAGGTTCCAAGGCTACATTCGGCTGCCCGATGGGAAGGTCCGGATACTTTTGGTCGAAATTGACTTTTGACTATACAAACCAGGTTTCCAAAGTAAAAAACTTGGATTCCGTCGGGCAGAATTGCCAGGAAGGTCTGGGGTAGTCATTTGTCTTAGCAGTGATAGGACTCCAGGACGAGGTCACACAGGTTCCAATGCTACATCCGACTGACCAATGGGAAGTTCGGGATACTTTTGGTCGAAGTTGACTTTAGACTATACAAACCAGGTTTTCAAAGCGCAAAACTTGGATTCCGTCGGGCAGAATTGCCAGGAATATCGGGGGTAGCCATTTGACTTAGCAGTGATGGGACTCCAGGACGATGTCTCATAGGGACGAAGGATACATCCGGCTGACCGATGGTAAGGTCGGGATACTTTTGGTCGAAATTGACTTTAGACTATACAATCCGGATTTCCAAAGTGGAAAACTTGGATTCCGTCGGCCAGAATTGCCAGGAAGGTCGGGGGAAGCCATTTGACTTAGAAGTGATTGGACACCAGGGAGATGTCTCATAGGGACCAAGGCTACATCCGGCTGACCGATGGGAAGGTCGGGTTACTTTTGGTCGAAATTGACTTTAGACTATACAAACCAGGTTTCCAAAGTGGAAAACTTTGATTCCGTCGGCCTAAATTGCCGGGAAGGTCGGGGCTAGCCATTTGACTTAGCAGTGATGGGACTCCGGGACGAGGTCTCATAGGGACCAAGGCTACATCCGGCTGACCGATGGGCAGGTCGGGATACTTCTGGTCGAAATTGACTTTAGGCTATACAAACCAGGTTTTCAAAGTGGAAAACCTGGATTCCGTCGGCCGGAATTGGGAGGAAGGTCGGGGGAGCCATTTGACCTAGCTTTGAAGGGACTCCAGGACGAGGTCTCATAGGTTCCAAGGCTACATTCGGCTGCCCGATGGGAAGGTCGGGATACTTTTGGTCGAAATTGACTTTAGACTATACAATCCAGGTTTCCGAAGAGGAAAACTTGGATTCCGTCGGCCGGAATTGCCAGGAAGGTCGGGTATAGCCATTTGACTTAGCAGTGATGGGACTCCAGGACGAGATCTCTCAGGGACCAAGGCTACATCCGGCTCACCGATGGGAAGGCCTGGATACTTTTGGTCGAAAATGACATTAGACTATACAAACCATGTTGCCAAATTGGAAAACTTGGATTCCGTTGGGCAGAATTGCCAGGAAGGTCGGGGGTAGCCATTTGACATAGCAGTGATGGGACTCAAGGACGAGGTCTAATAGCGCCCAAGGCTACATCCAGCTGACTGATGGGAAGATCGGTATACTTTTGGTCGAAATTGACTTTAGACTATACAAACCAGATTGCCAAAGTGGAAACATGGATTCCGTCGAGCAGAATTGCCAGGAAGGTCGGGGGTAGCCATTTTACTTAGCAGTGATTGGACTCCAGGACGAGGTCTCATAGGGACCAAGGCTACATGCGGCTGACCGATGGGAAGGTCGGGATACTTTTAGTCGAAATTGACTTTAGACTATACAAACCAGGTTGCCAAAGTGGAAAACTTGGATTCCGTCGGCCAGAATTGCCAGGAAGGTCGTGGGTAGCCATGTGACTTAGCAGTGATTGGACACCAGGGAGGGGTCTCATAGGGACCAAGGCTACATCCGGCTGACCGATGGGAAGGTCGGGATACTTTTGGTCGAAATTGTCTTTAGACTATACAATCCAGGTTTCCAAAGTGCCAAACTTGGATTCCGTCGGGCAGAATTGCCAGGAAGGTCGGGGGTAGCCATTTGACTTAGCAGTGTTTGGACTCCATGACGATGTGTCATAGGGACGAAGGCTACATCCGGCTGACCGATGGGAAGGTCGGGATACTTTTGGTCGAAATTGACTTTAGACTATACAAGCCAGGTTGCCAAAGTGGAAAACTTGGATTCCGTCGGGCAGAGTACACAGGAATGTCGGGGGTAGCTGCCATATGACATAGCAGTAATTGGACACCTGGGCGAGGTCTCATAGAGACCAAGGCTACATCCGGCGGACCGATGGGAAGGTCTGGATACTTTTGGTGGAAAATGACTTTAGACTATACAAACCAGGTTGCCAAAGTGGAAAACTTGGACTCCGTCGGCCAGAATTGCCAGGAAGGTCGGGTGCAGCCATTTGACTTAGCAGTGATGGGTCTCCAGGACGAGGTCTCATAGGTTCCAAGGCTACATCCGACCGACCAATGGGAAGTTCGGGATACTTTTGGTCGAAAATGACTTTAGACTATACAAACCAGGTTGCCAAAGTGGAAAACTTGGATTCCGTCTGCCTGAATTGTCAGGAAGGTCGGGGGTAGCCATTTGACTTAGCAGTGATGGGACTCCGGGACGAGATCTCATAGGGACCAAGGCTACATCCGGCTGACCGATGGGAAGGTCCGGATACTTTTGGTCGAAATTGACTTTAGACTATACAATCCGGATTTCCAAAGTGGAAAACATGGATTCCGTCGGCCAGAATTGCCAGGAAGGTGGGGTGAAGCCATTTGACTTAGCTGTGATGGGACTCCAGGACGAGGTCTCATAGGTTCCAAGGCTACATCCGACTGACCAATGGGAAGTTCGGGATACTTTTGGTCGAAATTGACTTTAGACAATACAATACAGGCTTCCAAAGTGCAAAACTTGGATTCCGTCGGGCAGAGTTGCCAGGAAGGACGGGGGTAGTCATTTGACTTAGCAGTGATGGGACTCCAGGACGAGGTCTCATAGGGACCAAGGCTACATCCAGCTGACCGATGGGAAGTTCGGGATACTTTTGGTCGAAATTGACTTTACACTATACAATCCAGGTTTCCAAAGTGCAAAACTTGGATTCCGTCGGGCAGAATTGCCAGGAAGGTCGGGGGTAGTCATTTGATTTAGCAGTGATGGGACTCCAGGACGAGGTCTCATAGGTTCCAAGGCTACATCCGGCTGACCGATGGGAAGGTCGGTATACATTTCGTCGAAATTGACTTTAGACTATACAATCCAGGTTTCCAAAGTGCAAAACTTGGATTCCGTCGGGCAGAATTGCCAGGAAGGTCGGGGGTAGCCATTTGTCTTAGCAGTGATTGGACACCAGGGCGAGGTCTCATAGGGACCGATGCTTCATCCGGCTGACCGATGGGAAGGCCTGAATACTTTGGTCGAAATTGACTTTAGACTATACAAACCAGGTTTCTAAAGTGGAAAACTTGGATTCCGTCGGGCAGAATAGCCAGGAAGGTCGGGGGAAGGAATTTGACTTAGAAGTGATTGCACACCTGGGAGAGGTCTCATGGGGCCAAGGCTACATCCGGCTGACCGATGGGAAGGTCGGGATACTTTTAGTCGAAATTGACTTTAGATTATACAAACAAGGTTTCCAAAGTGGAAAACTTGGAATCCGTCAGCACGAATTGCCAGGAAGGTCGGGGGTGCCATTTGTCTTAGCTGTGATGGGACTCCAGGACGATGTCTCATAGGGACGAAGGCTACATCCGGCTGACCGATGGGAAGGTCGGGATACTTTTGGTCGAAATTGACTGTAGACTATACAAACCAGGTTTCCCAAGTGGAAAACTTGGACTCCGTCCGGCAGAATTGCCAGGAAGGTCGGTGGTAGTCATTTGACTTAGCAGTGAGGGGAATCCAGGACGAGGTCTCATAGTTTCCAAGGCTACATCCGGCTGACCGATGGAAAGTTCGGGATACTTTTGGTCGAAATTAACTTTAGACTAAACAATCCAGGTTTCCAAAGTGGAAAACTTCTGTTCCGTCGGGCAGAATTGCCAGGACGGTCGGGGGAAACCATTTGACTTCGCCGAGATGGGACTCCAGGGCGAGGTCTAATAGCGACCAAGGCTACATCCGGCTGACCGATGGGAAGGTCTGGATACTTTTGTTGAAAAGGACATTAGACTATACAAACCATGTTGCCAAATTGGAAAACTTAGATTCCGTTGGGCAGAATTGCCAGGAAGGTCGGTGGTAGCCATTTGACTTAGCAGTGATGGGACTCCAGGACGAGGTCTCATAGGGACGGAGGCTACATCCGGCTGACCGATGGGAAGGTCGTGATACTTTTGGTCGAGTATGACTTTAGACCATACATACCAGGTTGCCAAAGTGGAAAACTTGGATTCCGTCGGCCAGAATTGCCAGGAAGGTCGGGGGTAGCCATTTGACTTAGCAGTGATGGGACTCCAGGACGATGTCTCATAGGGACGAAGGCTACAGCCGGCTGACCGATGGGAAGGTCGGGATACTTTTGGTCGAAATTGACTTTAGACAATAGAAATCAGGTTTCCAAAGTGGAAAACTTGGATTCCGTCGGGCAGAGTACACAGGAATGTCGGGGGTAACTGCCATTTGACATAGCAGTGATGGGACGCAAGGACGAGGTCTAATAGCGCCCAAGGCTACATCCAGCTGACTGATGGGAAGATCGGTATACTTTTGGTCGAAAATGACTTTAGACTATACAAACCAGATTGCCAAAGTGGAAACTTGGATTCCGTCGAGCAGAATTGGCAGGAAGGTCGGGGGTAGCCATTTTACTTAGCAGTGATTGGACTCCAGGATGAGGTCTCATAGGTTCCAAGGCTACATCCGACTGACCAATGGGAAGTTCGGGATACTTTTGGTCGAAAATGACTTTAGACTATACAAACCAGGTTGCCAAAGTGGAAAACTTGGATTCCGTCGGCCTGAATTGCCAGGAAGGTCGGGGGTAGCCATTTGACTTAGCAGTGATGGGACTCCGGGACGAGATCTCATAGGGACCAAGGCTACATCCGGCTGACCGATGGGCAGGTCGGGATACTTCTGGTCGAAATTGACTTTAGGCTATACAAACCAGGTTTTCAAAGTGGAAAACCTGGATTCCGTCGGCCGGAATTGCGAGGAAGGTCGGGGGAGCCATTTGACCTAGCTTTGAAGGGACTCCAGGACGAGGTCTCATAGGTTCCAAGGCTACATTCGGCTGCCCGATGGGAAGGTCCGGATACTTTTGGTCGAAATTGACTTTAGACAATACAATACAGGCTTCCAAAGTGCAAAACTTGGATTCCGTCGGGCAGAGTTGCCAGGAAGGACGGGGGTAGTCATTTGACTTAGCAGTGATGGGACTCCAGGACGAGGTCTCATAGGGACCAAGGCTACATCCAGCTGACCGATGGGAAGTTCGGGATACTTTTGGTCGAAATTGACTTTACACTATACAATCCAGGTTTCCTAAGTGCAAAACTTGGATTCCGTCGGGCAGAATTGCCAGGAAGGTCGGGGGTAGTCATTAGATTTAGCAGTGATGGGACTCCAGGACGAGGTCTCATAGGTTCCAAGGCTACATCCGGCTGACCGATGGGAAGGTCGGTATACATTTCGTCGAAATTGACTTTAGACTATACAATCCAGGTTTCCAAAGTGCAAAACTTGGATTCCGTCGGGCAGAATTGCCAGGAAGGTCGGGGGTAGCCATTTGACTTAGCAGTGATGGGACTCCAGGACGATGTCTTATAGGGACGAAGGCTACATCCGGCTGACCGATGGGAAGGTCGGGATACTTTTGGTCGAAATTGACTGTAGACTATACAAACCAGGTTTTCAAAGTGGAAAACTTGGATTCCGTCGGCCGGAATTGCGAGGAAGGTCGGGGGTAGTCATTTGACTTAGCAGTGATGGGACTCCAGGACGAGGTCTCATAGGTTCCATGGCTACATCCGGCTGACCGATGGGAAGGTCGGGATACTTTTGGTTGAAACTGGCTTTAGACTATACAATCCAGGTTTCCAAAGTGCAAAACTTGGATTCCGTCGGGCAGAATTGCCAGGAAGGTCGGGGGTAGCCATTTGCCTTAGCAGTGACTGGACACCAGAGCGAGGTCTCATAGGGACGAAGGCTACATCCGGCTGACCCATGGGAAGTTCGGGACACTTTTGGTCGAAATTGACTTTGGGCTATACAATCCAGGTTTCCAAAGTGCAAAACTTGGATTCCGTCGGGCAGAATTGCCAGGAAGGTCGGGGGTAGCCATTTGTCTTAGCAGTGATTGGACACCAGGGCGAGGTCTCATAGGGACCGATGCTTCATCCGGCTGACCGATGGGAAGGCCTGAATACTTTGGTCGAAATTGACTTTAGACTATACAAACCAGGTTTCTAAAGTGGAAAACTTGGATTCCGTCGGGCAGAATAGCCAGGAAGGTCGGGGGAAGGAATTTGACTTAGAAGTGATTGCACACCTGGGAGAGGTCTCATGGGGCCAAGGCTACATCCGGCTGACCGATGGGAAGGTCGGGATACTTTTAGTCGAAATTGACTTTAGATTATACAAACAAGGTTTCCAAAGTGGAAAACTTGGAATCCGTCAGCACGAATTGCCAGGAAGGTCGGGGGTGCCATTTGTCTTAGCTGTGATGGGACTCCAGGACGATGTCTCATAGGGACGAAGGCTACATCCGGCTGACCGATGGGAAGGTCGGGATACTTTTGGTCGAAATTGACTGTAGACTATACAAACCAGGTTTCCCAAGTGGAAAACTTGGACTCCGTCCGGCAGAATTGCCAGGAAGGTCGGTGGTAGTCATTTGACTTAGCAGTGAGGGGAATCCAGGACGAGGTCTCATAGTTTCCAAGGCTACATCCGGCTGACCGATGGAAAGTTCGGGATACTTTTGGTCGAAATTAACTTTAGACTAAACAATCCAGGTTTCCAAAGTGGAAAACTTCTGTTCCGTCGGGCAGAATTGCCAGGACGGTCGGGGGAAACCATTTGACTTCGCCGAGATGGGACTCCAGGGCGAGGTCTAATAGCGACCAAGGCTACATCCGGCTGACCGATGGGAAGGTCTGGATACTTTTGGCCGAAATTGACTTTAGACAATAGAAATCAGGTTTCCAAAGTGGAAAACTTGGATTCCGTCGGGCAGAGTACACAGGAATGTCGGGGGTAACTGCCATTTGAAATAGCAGTGATGGGACGCAAGGACGAGGTCTAATAGCGCCCAAGGCTACATCCAGCTGACTGATGGGAAGATCGGTATACATTTCGTCGAAATTGACTTTAGACTATACAATCCAGGTTTCCAAAGTGCAAAACTTGGATTCCGTCGGGCAGAATTGCCAGGAAGGTCGGGGGTAGTCATTTGATTTAGCAGTGATGGGACTCCAGGACGAGGTCTCATAGGTTCCAAGGCTACATCCGGCTGACCGATGGGAAGGTCGGTATACATTTCGTCGAAATTGACTTTAGACTATACAATCCAGGTTTCCAAAGTGCAAAACTTGGATTCCGTCGGGCAGAATTGCCAGGTATGTCGGGGGTAGCCATTTGACTTAGAAGTGATTGGGCACCAGGGAGAGGTCTCATAGGGAACAAGGCTACATCCGGCTGACCGATGGGAAGGTCGGGTTACTTTTGGTCGAAATTGACTTTAGACTATACAAACCAGGTTTCCAAAGTGGAAAACTTGGACTCCGTCGGGCTGAATTGCCAGGAAGGTCGGGGGTAGTCATTTGACTTAGCAGTGCTGGGACTCCAGGACGAGGTCTCAGGTTCCAAGGCTACCTCCGGCTGACCGATGGGAAGTTCGGGATACTTTTGGTCGAAATTGACTTTTGACTATACAAACCAGGTTTCCAAAGTGGAAAACTTCGATTCCGTCGGCCGGAATTGCCAGGAAGGTCGGGGGTAGCGATTTGACTTAGTAGTGATGGGACTCCACGACGATGTCTCATAGGGACGAAGCCTACATCCGGCTGACCCGTGGGAAGTTCGGGATACTTTTGGTCGAAATTGACTTTAGACTATACAATCCAGGTTTCCAAAGTGCAAAACTTGGATTCCGTCCTGCAGAATTGCCAGGAAGGTCGGGGGTAGCCGTTTGACTTAGCAGTGATGGGACTCGAGGACGATGTCTCATAGGGACCAAGGCTACATCCGGCTGACCGATGGGAAGGTCGGGATAATTTTTTTCGAAATTGACTTTAGACTATACAATCCAGGTTTCCAAAGTGCAAAACTTCGATTCCGTCGGGCAGAATGGCCAGGAAGGTCGGGGGTAGCCATTTGACTTAGCAGTGATGGGACTCCAGGACGATGTCTCATAGGGACGAAGGCTGCATCCGGCTGACCCATGAGAAGTTCTGGATACTTTTGGTCGAAATTGCCTTTAGACTATACAATCCAGGTTTCCAAAGTGGAAAACTTGGATTCCGTCGGCCAGAAGTGCCAGGAAGGTCGGGGGGAGCCATTTGACTTAGCAGTGATTGGACATCAGGGACAGGTCTCATAGGGACCAAGGCTACATCCGTCTGACCGATGGGAAGGTCTGGATACTTTTGGTCGAAAATGACTTTAGACAATACAAAGCAGGTTGCCAAAGTGGAAACCTTGGATTCCGTCGGCCAGAATTGCCAGGAAGGTCGGGGGTAGCCATTTGACTTAGCAGTGATTGGACACCAGGGAGAGGTCTCATAGGGACCAAGGCTACATCCGGCTGACCCATGGAAATTTCGGGATACTTTTGGTCGAAATTCACTTTAGACTATACAATCCAGGTTTCCAAAGTGCAAAACTTGGCTTCCGTCGGGCAGAATTGCCAGGAAGGTCGGGGGTAGCCATTTGACTTAGCAGTGATGGGACTCCAGGACGATGTCTCATAGGGACGAAGGCTACATCCGGCTGACCGATGGGAAGGTCGGGATACTTTTGGTCGAAATTGCCTTTAGACTATACAATCCAGGTTGCCAAAGTGGAAACCTTGGATTCCCTCGGCCAGAATTGCCAGGAAGGTCGGGGGTAGCCATTTGACTTAGCAGTGATTGGACCCCAGGGAGAGGTCTCATAGGGACCAAGGCTACATCCGGCTGACCGATGGGAACGTCGGGATAATTTTGGTCGAAATTGACTTTAGACTATACAATCCAGGCTTCCAAAGTGGAAAACTTGGATTCCGTCGGCCGGAATTGCCAGGAAAGTCGGGGGAGCCAGTTGACTTAGCTGTGATGGGACCACAGGACGAGGTCACATAGGGACTAAGGCTACATCCGGCTGACCGATGGGGAGGTCGGGATACTATTGGTCGAAAATGACTTTAGACAATACAAACCAGGTTGCCGAAGTGGAAAACTTGGATTCCGTCGGCCAAAATTGCCAGGAAGGTCGGGGGAAGCCATTTGACGTAGCGGTGATTGGGCACCAGGGAGAGGTCTCATAGGGACCAAGACTACATCCGGCTGACCGATGGGAAGGTCGGGATACTTTTGGTCGAAAATGACTTTAGACTATAGAATTCAGGTTTTCAAAGTGGAAAACTTGGATTCCGTCGGCCGGAATTGCGAGGAAGGTCGGGGGAGCCATTTGTCTTAGCTGTGATGGGACTCCAGGACGAGGTCTCATAGGGACCAAGGAAACATCCAGCTGACTGATGGGAAGATCGGTATACTTTTGGTCGAAAATGACTTTAGACTATACAAACCAGATTGCCAAAGTGGAAACATGGATTCCGTCGAGCAGAATTGCCAGGAAGGTCGGGGGTAGCCATTTTACTTAGCAGTGATTGGACTCCAGGACGAGGTCTCATAGGGACCAAGGCTACATGCGGCTGACCGATGGGAAGGTCGGGATACTTTTAGTCGAAATTGACTTTAGACTATACAAACCAGGTTGCCAAAGTGGAAAACTTGGATTCCGTCGGCCAGAATTGCCAGGAAGGTCGTGGGTAGCCATGTGACTTAGCAGTGATTGGACACCAGGGAGGGGTCTCATAGGGACCAAGGCTACATCCGGCTGACCGATGGGAAGGTCGGGATACTTTTGGTCGAAATTGTCTTTAGACTATACAATCCAGGTTTCCAAAGTGCCAAACTTGGATTCCGTCGGGCAGAATTGCCAGGAAGGTCGGGGGTAGCCATTTGACTTAGCAGTGTTTGGACTCCATGACGATGTGTCATAGGGACGAAGGCTACATCCGGCTGACCGATGGGAAGGTCGGGATACTTTTGGTCGAAATTGACTTTAGACTATACAAGCCAGGTTGCCAAAGTGGAAAACTTGGATTCCGTCGGGCAGAGTACACAGGAATGTCGGGGGTAGCTGCCATATGACATAGCAGTAATTGGACACCTGGGCGAGGTCTCATAGAGACCAAGGCTACATCCGGCGGACCGATGGGAAGGTCTGGATACTTTTGGTGGAAAATGACTTTAGACTATACAAACCAGGTTGCCAAAGTGGAAAACTTGGATTCCGTCGGCCAGAATTGCCAGGAAGGTCGGGTGCAGCCATTTGACTTAGCAGTGATGGGTCTCCAGGACGAGGTCTCATAGGTTCCAAGGCTACATCCGACCGACCAATGGGAAGTTCGGGATACTTTTGGTCGAAAATGACTTTAGACTATACAAACCAGGTTGCCAAAGTGGAAAACTTGGATTCCGTCGGCCTGAATTGTCAGGAAGGTCGGGGGTAGCCATTTGACTTAGCAGTGATGGGACTCCGGGACGAGATCTCATAGGGACCAAGGCTACATCCGGCTGACCGATGGGAAGGTCGGGATACTTTTGGTCGAAATTGACTTTAGACAATACAATACAGGCTTCCAAAGTGCAAAACTTGGATTCCGTCGGGCAGAGTTGCCAGGAAGGACGGGGGTAGTCATTTGACTTAGCAGTGATGGGACTCCAGGACGAGGTCTCATAGGGACCAAGGCTACATCCAGCTGACCGATGGGAAGTTCGGGATACTTTTGGTCGAAATTGACTTTACACTATACAATCCAGGTTTCCAAAGTGCAAAACTTGGATTCCGTCGGGCAGAATTGCCAGGAAGGTCGGGGGTAGTCATTTGATTTAGCAGTGATGGGACTCCAGGACGAGGTCTCATAGGTTCCAAGGCTACATCCGGCTGACCAATGGGAAGGTCGGTATACATTTCGTCGAAATTGACTTTAGACTATACAATCCAGGTTTCCAAAGTGCAAAACTTGGATTCCGTCGGGCAGAATTGCCAGGAAGGTCGGGGGTAGCCATTTGTCTTAGCAGTGATTGGACACCAGGGCGAGGTCTCATAGGGACCGATGCTTCATCCGGCTGACCGATGGGAAGGCCTGAATACTTTGGTCGAAATTGACTTTAGACTATACAAACCAGGTTTCTAAAGTGGAAAACTTGGATTCCGTCGGGCAGAATAGCCAGGAAGGTCGGGGGAAGGAATTTGACTTAGAAGTGATTGCACACCTGGGAGAGGTCTCATGGGGCCAAGGCTACATCCGGCTGACCGATGGGAAGGTCGGGATACTTTTAGTCGAAATTGACTTTAGATTATACAAACAAGGTTTCCAAAGTGGAAAACTTGGAATCCGTCAGCACGAATTGCCAGGAAGGTCGGGGGTGCCATTTGTCTTAGCTGTGATGGGACTCCAGGACGATGTCTCATAGGGACGAAGGCTACATCCGGCTGACCGATGGGAAGGTCGGGATACTTTTGGTCGAAATTGACTGTAGACTATACAAACCAGGTTTCCCAAGTGGAAAACTTGGACTCCGTCCGGCAGAATTGCCAGGAAGGTCGGTGGTAGTCATTTGACTTAGCAGTGAGGGGAATCCAGGACGAGGTCTCATAGTTTCCAAGGCTACATCCGGCTGACCGATGGGAAGTTCGGGATACTTTTGGTCGAAATTAACTTTAGACTAAACAATCCAGGTTTCCAAAGTGGAAAACTTCTGTTCCGTCGGGCAGAATTGCCAGGACGGTCGGGGGAAACCATTTGACTTCGCCGAGATGGGACTCCAGGGCGAGGTCTAATAGCGACCAAGGCTACATCCGGCTGACCGATGGGAAGGTCTGGATACTTTTGTTGAAAATGACATTAGACTATACAAACCATGTTGCCAAATTGGAAAACTTAGATTCCGTTGGGCAGAATTGCCAGGAAGGTCGGTGGTAGCCATTTGACTTAGCAGTGATGGGACTCCAGGACGAGGTCTCATAGGGACGGAGGCTACATCCGGCTGACCGATGGGAAGGTCGGGATACTTTTGGTCGACTATGACTTTAGACAATAGAAATCAGGTTTCCAAAGTGGAAAACTTGGATTCCGTCGGGCAGAGTACACAGGAATGTCGGGGGTAACTGCCATTTGACATAGCAGTGATGGGACGCAAGGACGAGGTCTAATAGCGCCCAAGGCTACATCCAGCTGACTGATGGGAAGATCGGTATACTTTTGGTCGAAAATGACTTTAGACTATACAAACCAGATTGCCAAAGTGGAAACTTGGATTCCGTCGAGCAGAATTGGCAGGAAGGTCGGGGGTAGCCATTTTACTTAGCAGTGATTGGACTCCAGGACGAGGTCTCATAGGTTCCAAGGCTACATCCGACTGACCAATGGGACGTTCGGGATACTTTTGGTCGAAAATGACTTTAGACTATACAAACCAGGTTGCCAAAGTGGAAAACTTGGATTCCGTCGGCCTGAATTGCCAGGAAGGTCGGGGGTAGCCATTTGACTTAGCAGTGATGGGACTCCGGGACGAGATCTCATAGGGACCAAGGCTACATCCGGCTGACCGATGGATAGGTCGGGATACTTCTGGTCGAAATTGACTTTAGACTATACAATCCAGGTTTCCAAAGTGGAAAACTTGGATTCCGTCAGCCAGAATTGCCAGGAAGGTCGGGGGAAGCCATTAGCCTTAGCAGTGATTGGACACCAGGGAGAGGTCTCATAGGGACCAAGGCTACATCCGGCTGACCGATGGGAAGGTCCGGATACTTTTGGTCGAAATTGACTTTAGACAATACAATACAGGCTTCCAAAGTGCAAAACTTGGATTCCGTCGGGCAGAGTTGCCAGGAAGGACGGGGGTAGTCATTTGACTTAGCAGTGATGGGACTCCAGGACGAGGTCTCATAGGGACCAAGGCTACATCCAGCTGACCGATGGGAAGTTCGGGATACTTTTGGTCGAAATTGACTTTACACTATACAATCCAGGTTTCCTAAGTGCAAAACTTGGATTCCGTCGGGCAGAATTGCCAGGAAGGTCGGGGGTAGTCATTAGATTTAGCAGTGATGGGACTCCAGGACGAGGTCTCATAGGTTCCAAGGCTACATCCGGCTGACCGATGGGAAGGTGGGTATACATTTCGTCGAAATTGACTTTAGACTATACAATCCAGGTTTCCAAAGTGCAAAACGTGGATTCCGTCGGGCAGAATTGCCAGGAAGGTCGGGGGTAGCCATTTGACTTAGCAGTGATGGGACTCCAGGACGATGTCTTATAGGGACGAAGGCTACATCCGGCTGACCGATGGGAAGGTCGGGATACTTTTGGTCGAAATTGACTGTAGACTATACAAACCAGGTTTTCAAAGTGGAAAACTTGGATTCCGTCGGCCGGAATTGCGAGGAAGGTCGGGGGTAGTCATTTGACTTAGCAGTGATGGGACTCCAGGACGAGGTCTCATAGGTTCCATGGCTACATCCGGCTGACCGATGGGAAGGTCGGGATACTTTTGGTTGAAACTGGCTTTAGACTATACAATCCAGGTTTCCAAAGTGCAAAACTTGGATTCCGTCGGTCAGAATTGCCAGGAAGGTCGGGGGTAGCCATTTGCCTTAGCAGTGACTGGACACCAGAGCGAGGTCTCATAGGGACGAAGGCTACATCCGGCTGACCCATGGGAAGTTCGGGACACTTTTGGTCGAAATTGACTTTGGGCTATACAATCCAGGTTTCCAAAGTGCAAAACTTGGATTCCGTCGGGCAGAATTGCCAGGAAGGTCGGGGGTAGCCATTTGTCTTAGCAGTGATTGGACACCAGGGCGAGGTCTCATAGGGACCGATGCTTCATCCGGCTGACCGATGGGAAGGCCTGAATACTTTGGTCGAAATTGACTTTAGACTATACAAACCAGGTTTCTAAAGTGGAAAACTTGGATTCCGTCGGGCAGAATAGCCAGGAAGGTCGGGGGAAGGAATTTGACTTAGAAGTGATTGCACACCTGGGAGAGGTCTCATGGGGCCAAGGCTACATCCGGCTGACCGATGGGAAGGTCGGGATACTTTTAGTCGAAATTGACTTTAGATTATACAAACAAGGTTTCCAAAGTGGAAAACTTGGAATCCGTCAGCACGAATTGCCAGGAAGGTCGGGGGTGCCATTTGTCTTAGCTGTGATGGGACTCCAGGACGATGTCTCATAGGGACGAAGGCTACATCCGGCTGACCGATGGGAAGGTCGGGATACTTTTGGTCGAAATTGACTGTAGACTATACAAACCAGGTTTCCCAAGTGGAAAACTTGGACTCCGTCGGGCAGAATTGCCAGGAAGGTCGGTGGTAGTCATTTGACTTAGCAGTGAGGGGAATCCAGGACGAGGTCTCATAGTTTCCAAGGCTACATCCGGCTGACCGATGGGAAGTTCGGGATACTTTTGGTCGAAATTAACTTTAGACTAAACAATCCAGGTTTCCAAAGTGGAAAACATCTGTTCCGTCGGGCAGAATTGCCAGGACGGTCGGGGGAAACCATTTGACTTCGCCGAGATGGGACTCCAGGGCGAGGTCTAATAGCGACCAAGGCTACATCCGGCTGACCGATGGGAAGGTCTGGATACTTTTGTTGAAAATGACATTAGACTATACAAACCATGTTGCCAAATTGGAAAACTTGGATTCCGTCGGGCAGAATTGCCAGGAAGGTCGGGGGTAGTCATTTGATTTAGCAGTGATGGGACTCCAGGACGAGGTCTCATAGGGACGGAGGCTACATCCGGCTGACCGATGGGAAGGTCGGGATACTTTTGTTGAAAATGACATTAGACTATACAAACCATGTTGCCAAATTGGAAAACTTGGATTCCGTTGGGCAGAATTGCCAGGAAGGTCGGTGGTAGCCATTTGACTTAGCAGTGATGGGACTCCAGGACGAGGTCTCATAGGGACGGAGGCTACATCCGGCTGACCGATGGGAAGGTCGGGATACTTTTGGTCGAGTATGACTTTAGACCATACATACCAGGTTGCCAAAGTGGAAAACTTGGATTCCGTCGGCCAGAATTGCCAGGAAGGTCGGGGGTAGCCATTTGACTTAGCAGTGATGGGACTCCAGGACGATGTCTCATAGGGACGAAGGCTACATCCGGCTGACCGATGGGAAGGTCGGGATACTTTTGGCCGAAATTGACTTTAGACAATAGAAATCAGGTTTCCAAAGTGGAAAACTTGGATTCCGTCGGGCAGAGTACACAGGAATGTCGGGGGTAACTGCCATTTGAAATAGCAGTGATGGGACGCAAGGACGAGGTCTAATAGCGCCCAAGGCTACATCCAGCTGACTGATGGGAAGATCGGTATACTTTTGGTCGAAAATGACTTTAGACTATACAAACCAGATTGCCAAAGTGGAAACTTGGATTCCGTCGAGCAGAATTGCCAGGAAGGTCGGGGGTAGCCATTTTACTTAGCAGTGATTGGACTCCAGGACGAGGTCTCATAGGTTCCAAGGCTACATCCGACTGACCAATGGGAAGTTCGGGATACTTTTGGTCGAAAATGACTTTAGACTATACAAACCAGGTTGCCAAAGTGGAAAACTTGGATTCCGTCGGCCTGAATTGCCAGGAAGGTCGGGGGTAGCCATTTGACTTAGCAGTGATGGGACTCCGGGACGAGATCTCATAGGGACCAAGGCTACATCCGGCTGACCGATGGGCAGGTCGGGATACTTCTGGTCGAAATTGACTTTAGGCTATACAAACCAGGTTTTCAAAGTGGAAAACCTGGATTCCGTCGGCCGGAATTGCGAGGAAGGTCGGTGGAGCCATTTGACCTAGCTTTGAAGGGACTCCAGGACGAGGTCTCATAGGTTCCAAGGCTACATTCGGCTGCCCGATGGGAAGGTCCGGATACTTTTGGTCGAAATTGACTTTAGACTATACAATCCGGATTTCCAAAGTGGAAAACTTGGATTCCGTCGGCCAGAATTGCCAGGAAGGTGGGGGGAAGCCATTTGACTTAGCTGTGATGGGACTCCAGGACGAGGTCTCATAGGTTCCAAGGCTACATCCGACTGACCAATGGGAAGTTCGGGATACTTTTGGTCGAAATTGACTTTAGACAATACAATACAGGCTTCCAAAGTGCAAAACTTGGATTCCGTCGGGCAGAGTTGCCAGGAAGGACGGGGGTAGTCATTTGACTTAGCAGTGATGGGACTCCAGGACGAGGTCTCATAGGGACCAATGCTACATCCAGCTGACCGATGGGAAGTTCGGGATACTTTTGGGCGAAATTGACTTTACACTATACAATCCAGGTTTCCAAAGTGCAAAACTTGGATTCCGTCGGGCAGAATTGCCAGGAAGGTCGGGGGTAGTCATTTGATTTAGCAGTGATGGGACTCCAGGACGAGGTCTCATAGGTTCCAAGGCTACATCCGGCTGACCGATGGGAAGGTCGGTATACATTTCGTCGAAATTGACTTTAGACTATACAATCCAGGTTTCCAAAGTGCAAAACTTGGATTCCGTCGGGCAGAATTGCCAGGTATGTCGGGGGTAGCCATTTGACTTAGAAGTGATTGGGCACCAGGGAGAGGTCTCATAGGGAACAAGGCTACATCCGGCTGACCCGTGGGAAGTTCGGGATACTTTTGGTCGAAATTGACTTTAGACTATACAATCCAGGTTTCCAAAGTGCAAAACTTGGATTCCGTCCTGCAGAATTGCCAGGAAGGTCGGGGGTAGCCATTTGACTTAGCAGTGATGGGACTCCAGGACGATGTCTCATAGGGACGAAGGCTGCATCCGGCTGACCCATGAGAAGTTCTGGATACTTTTGGTCGAAATTGCCTTTAGACTATACAATCCAGGTTTCCAAAGTGGAAAACTTGGATTCCGTCGGCCAGAAGTGCCAGGAAGGTCGGGGGGAGCCATTTGACTTAGCAGTGATTGGACATCAGGGACAGGTCTCATAGGGACCAAGGCTACATCCGTCTGACCGATGGGAAGGTCTGGATACTTTTGGTCGAAAATGACTTTAGACAATACAAAGCAGGTTGCCAAAGTGGAAACCTTGGATTCCGTCGGCCAGAATTGCCAGGAAGGTCGGGGGTAGCCATTTGACTTAGCAGTGATTGGACACCAGGGAGAGGTCTCATAGGGACCAAGGCTACATCCGGCTGACCCATGGAAATTTCGGGATACTTTTGGTCGAAATTCACTTTAGACTATACAATCCAGGTTTCCAAAGTGCAAAACTTGGCTTCCGTCGGGCAGAATTGCCAGGAAGGTCGGGGGTAGCCATTTGACTTAGCAGTGATGGGACTCCAGGACGATGTCTCATATGGACGAAGGCTACATCCGGCTGACCGATGGGAAGGTCGGGATACTTTTGGTCGAAATTGCCTTTAGACTATACAATCCAGGTTGCCAAAGTGGAAACCTTGGATTCCCTCGGCCAGAATTGCCAGGAAGGTCGGGGGTAGCCATTTGACTTAGCAGTGATTGGACCCCAGGGAGAGGTCTCATAGGGACCAAGGCTACATCCGGCTGACCGATGGGAACGTCGGGATAATTTTGGTCGAAATTGACTTTAGACTATACAATCCAGGCTTCCAAAGTGGAAAACTTGGATTCCGTCGGCCGGAATTGCCAGGAAAGTCGGGGGAGCCAGTTGACTTAGCTGTGATGGGACCACAGGACGTGGTCACATAGGGACTAAGGCTACATCCGGCTGACCGATGGGGAGGTCGGGATACTATTGGTCGAAAATGACTTTAGACAATACAAACCAGGTTGCCGAAGTGGAAAACTTGGATTCCGTCGGCCAAAATTGCCAGGAAGGTCGGGGGAAGCCATTTGACGTAGCGGTGATTGGACACCAGGGAGAGGTCTCATAGGGACCAAGACTACATCCGGCTGACCGATGGGAAGGTCAGGATACTTTTGGTCGAAAATGACTTTAGACTATAGAATTCAGGTTTTCAAAGTGGAAAACTTGGATTCCGTCGGCCGGAATTGCGAGGAAGGTCGGGGGAGCCATTTGTCTTAGCTGTGATGGGACTCCAGGACGAGGTCTCATAGGGACCAAGGAAACATCCGGCTGACCGATGGGAAGGTCGGGATACTTTTGGTCGAAATAGACTTTAGACTATACAATCCAGGTTTCCAATGTGGAAAACTTGGATTCTGTCGGCCGGAATTGCCTGGAAGGTCGGGGGAGCAATTTGACTTAGCTGTGATGGGACCCCAGGACGAGGTCTCATAGGGACCAAGGCTACATCCGGCTGACCGACGGGAAGGTCGGGATACTTTTGGTCGAAATTGCCTTTAGACTATACAATCCAGGTTTCCAAAGTGGAAAACTTGGATTCCGTCGGCCAGAAGTGCCAGGAAGGTCGGGGGGAGCCATTTGACTTAGCAGTGATTGGACATCAGGGACAGGTCTCATAGGGACCAAGGCTACATCCGTCTGACCGATGGGAAGTTCTGGATACTTTTGGTCGAAAATGACTTTAGACAATACAAAGCAGGTTGCCAAAGTGGAAACCTTGGATTCCGTCGGCCAGAATTGCCAGGAAGGTCGGGGGTAGCCATTTGACTTAGCAGTGATTGGACACCAGGGAGAGGTCTCATAGGGACCAAGGCTACATCCGGCTGACCCATGGAAATTTCGGGATACTTTTGGTCGAAATTCACTTTAGACTATACAATCCAGGTTTCCAAAGTGCAAAACTTGGCTTCCGTCGGGCAGAATTGCCAGGAAGGTCGGGGGTAGCCATTTGACTTAGCAGTGATGGGACTCCAGGACGATGTCTCATAGGGACGAAGGCTACATCCGGCTGACCGATGGGAAGGTCGGGATACTTTTGGTCGAAATTGCCTTTAGACTATACAATCCAGGTTTCCAAAGTGCAAAACTTGGATTCCGTCAGGCAGAATTGCCAAGAAAGTCGGGGGTAGTCATTTGACTTAGCAGTGATGGGACTCCAGGACAAGGTCTCATAGGTTCCAAGGCTACATCCGGCTGACCGATGGGAAGTTCGGTATAGTTTTGGTCGAAATTGACTTTAGACTATACAAACCAGGTTGCCAAAGTGGAAAACTTGGATTCCGTCGGCCTGAATTGCCAGGAAGGTCGGGGGTAGCCATTTGACTTAGCAGTGATGGGACTCCAGGACGATGTCTCATAGGGACGAAGGCTACATCCGGCTGACCCGTGGGAAGTTCGGGATACTTTGGTCGAAATTGACTTTAGACTATACAATCCAGGTTTCCAAAGTGCAAAACTTGGATTCCGTCCTGCAGAATTGCCAGGAAGGTCGGGGGTAGCCATTTGACTTAGCAGTGATGGGACTCGAGGACGATGTCTCATAGGGACCAAGGCTACATCCGGCTGACCGATGGGAAGGTCGGGATACTTTTTTTCGAAATTGACTTTAGACTATACAATCCAGGTTTCCAAAGTGCAAAACTTGGATTCCGTCGGGCAGAATGGCCAGGAAGGTCGGGGGTAGCCATTTGACTTAGCAGTGATGGGACTCCAGGACGATGTCTCATAGGGACGAAGGCTGCATCCGGCTGACCCATGAGAAGTTCTGGATACTTTTGGTCGAAATTGCCTTTAGACTATACAATCCAGGTTTCCAAAGTGGAAAACCTGGATTCCGTCGGCCAGAAGTGCCAGGAAGGTCGGGGGGAGCCATTTGACTTAGCAGTGATTGGACATCAGGGACAGGTCTCATAGGGACCAAGGCTACATCCGTCTGACCGATGGGAAGGTCTGGATACTTTTGGTCGAAAATGACTTTAGACAATAAAAAGCAGGTTGCCAAAGTGGAAACCTTGGATTCCGTCGGCCAGAATTGCCAGGAAGGTCGGGGGTAGCCATTTGACTTAGCAGTGATTGGACACCAGGGAGAGGTCTCATAGGGACCAAGGCTACATCCGGCTGACCCATGGAAATTTCGGGATACTTTTGGTAGAAATTCACTTTAGACTATACAATCCAGGTTTCCAAAGTGCAAAACTTGGCTTCCGTCGGGCAGAATTGCCAGGAAGGTCGGGGGTAGCCATTTGACTTAGCAGTGATGGGACTCCAGGACGATGTCTCATAGGGACGAAGGCTACATCCGGCTGACCGATGGGAAGGTCGGGATACTTTTGGTCGAAATTGCCTTTAGACTATACAATCCAGGTTGCCAAAGTGGAAACCTTGGATTCCGTCGGCCAGAATTGCCAGGAAGGTCGGGGGTAGCCATTTGACTTAGCAGTGATTGGACCCCAGGGAGAGGTCTCATAGGGACCAAGGCTACATCCGGCTGACCGATGGGAACGTCGGGATAATTTTGGTCGAAATTGACTTTAGACTATACAATCCAGGCTTCCAAAGTGGAAAACTTGGATTCCGTCGGCCGGAATTGCCAGGAAAGTCGGGGGAGCCAGTTGACTTAGCTGTGATGGGACCACAGGACGAGGTCACATAGGGACTAAGGCTACATCCGGCTGACCGATGGGGAGGTCGGGATACTATTGGTCGAAAATGACTTTAGACTATACAAACCAGGTTTTTAAAGTGGAAAACATGGATTCCGTCGGCCGGAATTGCGAGGAAGGTCGGGGGAGCCATTTGACTTAGCTGTGATGGGACTCCAGGACGAGATCTCACAGGGACCAAGGCTACATCCGGCTGACCGATGGGAAGGTCTGGATACTTTTGTTCGAAATTGACTTTAGACTATACAAACCAGGTTTCCTAAGTGGAAAACTTGTGCTCCGTCGTGCAGAATTGCCAGGAAGGTCGGGGGTAGCCATTTGACTTAGCAGTGATGGGACTCCAGGTCGAGATCTCACAGGGACCAAGGCTACATCCGGCTGACCGATGGGAAGGTCTGGATACTTTTGTTCGAAATTGACTTTAGACTATACAAACCAGGTTTCCTAAGTGGAAAACTTGGGCTCCGTCGGGCAGAATTACCAGGAAGGTCGGGGGTAGCCATTCGACTTAGCAGTGATTGGACACCAGGGAGAGGTCTCATAGGGACCAAGGCTACATCCGGCTGACCGATGGGAGGGTCGGGATACTTTTGGTCGAAATTGACGTTAGACTATACAATCCAGGTTTCCAAAGTGGAAAACTTGGATTCCGTCGGGCAGAATTGCCATGAAGGTCGGGGGTAGCCATTGGACTCAGCAGTGATGGGACTCCACGAGGATGTCTCATAGGGACGAAGCCTACATCCGGCTGACCCGTGGGAAGTTCGGGATACTTTTGGTCGAAATTGACTTTAGACTATACAAACCAGGTTTCCTAAGTAGAAAACTTGGGCTCCGTCGGGCAGAATTACCAGGAAGGTCGGGGGTAGCCATTCGACTTAGCAGTGATTGGACACCAGGGAGAGGTCTCATAGGGACCAAGGCTACATCCGGCTGACCGATGGGAGGGTCGGGATACTTTTGGTCGAAATTGACTTTAGACTATACAATCCAGGTTTCCAAAGTGGAAAACTTGGATTCCGTTGGGCAGAATTGCAAGGAAGGTCGGGGGTAGCTATTTGACTTAGCAGTGATGGGACTATAGGACGATGTCTCATAGGGACGAAGACTACATCCGGCTGACCGATGGGACGGTCGGGATACTTTTGGTCGAAATTGACTTTAGACTATACAAACCAGGTTGCCAAAGTGGAAAACTTGGATTCCGTCGGCCAAAATTGCCAGGAAGGTCGGGTGTAGCCATATGACTTAGCAGTGATGGGACTCCAGGACGAGATCTCATAGGGACCAAGGCTACATCCGGCTGACCGATGGGAAGGTCTGGATACTTTTGGTCGAAAATGACTTTAGACTATACAAACCAGGTTGCCAAAGTGGAAAACTTGGATTCCGTCGGCCAAAATTGCCAGGAAGGTCGGGTGTAGCCATATGACTTAGCAGTGATGGGACTCCAGGACGAGATCTCATAGGGACCAAGGCTACATCCGGCTGACCGATGGGAAGGTCTGGATACTTTTGGTCGAAAATGACTTTAGACTATACAAACCAGGTTGCCAAAGTGGAAAACTTGGATTCCGGCGGCCAAAATTGCCAGGAAGATCGGGGGAAGCAATTTGACTTAGCGGTGATTGGACACCAGGGAGGGGTATCATAGGGACCAAGGATACATTCTGCTGACCGATGGGAAGGTGGGATTCCTTTGGTCGAAATTGACTTTAGACTATACAAACCAGGTTTTCAAAGTGGAAAACTTGGATTCCGTCGGCCAGAATTGCCAGGAAGGTCGCGGGAAACCATTCGACTTAGAAGTGATTGGACACCCGGGAGAGATCTCATAGGGACCAAGGCTACATCCGGCTGACCGATGGTAAGGCCTGGATACTTTTGATCGAAAATGACTTTAGACTACACAAACCAGGTTTCCAATGTGCAAAACTTGGATTCCGTCGGGCAGTATTGCCAGGAAGGTCGGGGGTAGCCATTTGACTTAGCAGTGATGGGACTCCAGGACGAGGTCTCATAGGTTCCAAGGCTACATCCGGCTGACCGATTGGATGGTCGGGATACTTTTGGTCGAAATAGACTTTAGACTATACAATCCATGTTCCCAAAGTGGAAAACTTGGACTCCGTCGGGCAGAATTGCCAGGAAGGTCGGTGGAAGCCATTTGACTTAGCAGTGATAGGACTCCAGGACGAGGTCTCATAGGGACCAAGGCTACATCGGGCTGACCAATGGGAAGATCGGGATTCTTTTGGTCAAAATTGACTTTAGACTATACAATCCAGGTTTCCAAAGTGCAAAACTTGGATTCCGTCGGGCAGAATTGCCAGGAAGGTCGGGGGTAGCCATTTGACTTAGCAGTGATGGGACTCCACGACGATGTCTCATAGGCACGAAGCCTACATCCGGCTGACCCGTGGGAAGTTCGGGATACTTTTGGTCGAAATTGACTTTAGACTATACAATCCAGGTTTCCTAAGTAGAAAACTTGTGCTCCGTCGTGCAGAATTGCCAGGAAGGTCGGGGGTAGCCATTTGACTTAGCAGTGATGGGACTCCAGGTCGAGATCTCACAGGGACCAAGGCTACATCCGGCTGACCGATGGGAAGGTCTGGATACTTTTGTTCGAAATTGACTTTAGACTATACAAACCAGGTTTCCTAAGTGGAAAACTTGGGCTCCGTCGGGCAGAATTACCAGGAAGGTCGGGGGTAGCCATTCGACTTAGCAGTGATTGGACACCAGGGAGAGGTCTCATAGGGACCAAGGCTACATCCGGCTGACCGATGGGAGGGTCGGGATACTTTTGGTCGAAATTGACGTTAGACTATACAATCCAGGTTTCCAAAGTGGAAAACTTGGATTCCGTCGGGCAGAATTGCCATGAAGGTCGGGGGTAGCCATTGGACTCAGCAGTGATGGGACTCCACGAGGATGTCTCATAGGGACGAAGCCTACATCCGGCTGACCCGTGGGAAGTTCGGGATACTTTTGGTCGAAATTGACTTTAGACTATACAAACCAGGTTTCCTAAGTAGAAAACTTGGGCTCCGTCGGGCAGAATTACCAGGAAGGTCGGGGGTAGCCATTCGACTTAGCAGTGATTGGACACCAGGGAGAGGTCTCATAGGGACCAAGGCTACATCCGGCTGACCGATGGGAGGGTCGGGATACTTTTGGTCGAAATTGACTTTAGACTATACAATCCAGGTTTCCAAAGTGGAAAACTTGGATTCCGTTGGGCAGAATTGCAAGGAAGGTCGGGGGTAGCTATTTGACTTAGCAGTGATGGGACTATAGGACGATGTCTCATAGGGACGAAGACTACATCCGGCTGACCGATGGGACGGTCGGGATACTTTTGGTCGAAATTGACTTTAGACTATACAAACCAGGTTGCCAAAGTGGAAAACTTGGATTCCGTCGGCCAAAATTGCCAGGAAGGTCGGGTGTAGCCATATGACTTAGCAGTGATGGGACTCCAGGACGAGATCTCATAGGGACCAAGGCTACATCCGGCTGACCGATGGGAAGGTCTGGATACTTTTGGTCGAAAATGACTTTAGACTATACAAACCAGGTTGCCAAAGTGGAAAACTTGGATTCCGTCGGCCAAAATTGCCAGGAAGGTCGGGTGTAGCCATATGACTTAGCAGTGATGGGACTCCAGGACGAGATCTCATAGGGACCAAGGCTACATCCGGCTGACCGATGGGAAGGTCTGGATACTTTTGGTCGAAAATGACTTTAGACTATACAAACCAGGTTGCCAAAGTGGAAAACTTGGATTCCGGCGGCCAAAATTGCCAGGAAGATCGGGGGAAGCAATTTGACTTAGCGGTGATTGGACACCAGGGAGGGGTATCATAGGGACCAAGGATACATTCTGCTGACCGATGGGAAGGTGGGATTCCTTTGGTCGAAATTGACTTTAGACTATACAAACCAGGTTTTCAAAGTGGAAAACTTGGACTCCGTCGGGCAGAATTGCCAGGAAGGTCGGTGGAAGCCATTTGACTTAGCAGTGATAGGACTCCAGGACGAGGTCTCATAGGGACCAAGGCTACATCGGGCTGACCAATGGGAAGATCGGGATTCTTTTGGTCGAAATTGACTTTAGACTATACAATCCAGGTTTCCAAAGTGGAAAACTTGGATTCCGTCGGGCAGAATTGCCAGGAAGGTCGGGGGTATTCATTTGAGTTAGCAGTGACGGGACTCCAGGACGACTTCTCATAGGTTCCAAGGCTACATCCGGCTGACCGATGGGAAGTTCGGGATACTTTTGGTCGAAATAGACTTTAGACTAAACAATCCAGGTTTCCAAAGTGGAAAACTTGGATTCCGTCGGCCAGAATTGCCAGGAAAGTCGGGGGTAGCCATTTGACTTAGCAGTGATGGGACTCCGAGGACGAGGTCTCATAGGGACCAAGGCTACATCCGGCTGACCGATGGGAGGGTCGGGATACTTTTGGTCGAAAGTGACTTTAGACTATACAAACCAGGTTTCGAAAGCGGAAAACTTGGATTCCGTCGGCCGGAATTGCCAGGAAGGTCGGGGGAGTCATTTGACTTAGCTGTGATGGGACTCCAGGACGAGGTCTCATAGGGACCAAGGCGACATCCGGCTTACCGATGGGAAGGTCGGGATTCTTTTGGTCGAAATTGACTTTAGACTATACAGTCCAGGTTTCCAAAGTGCAAAACTTCGATTCCGTTGGGTAGAATGGCCAGAAGGTCGGGGGTAGCCATTTGACTTAGCAGTGATGGGATTCCAGGACGATGTCTCATAGGGACGAAGGCTACATCCGGCTGACCGATGGGAAGGTCGGGATACTTTTGGTCGAAATTGACTTTAGACTATACAATCCAGGTTTCCAAAGTGAAAAACTTGGATTCCGTCGGGCAGAATTGCCAGGAAGGTCGGGGGTAGCTATTTGACTTAGCAGTGATTGGACACCAGGGCGAGGTCTCATAGGGACCAAGGCTACATCCGGCTGACCGATGGGAAGGTCTGGATACTTTTGGTCGAAAATGGCTTTAGACTATACAAACCAGGTTGCGAAAGTGGAAAACTTGGATTCCGTCCTCCAGAATTGCCAGGAAGGTCGGGGGTAGCCATTTGACTTAGCAGTGATGGGACTCCAGGACGAGGTCTCATAGGATCCAAGGCTACATCCGGCTGACCGATGTGAAGTTCGGAATACTTTTGGTCGAAATTGACTTTAGACTATACAAACCAGGTTGCCAAAGTGGAAAACTTGGATTCCGTCGGCCAGCATTGCCAGGAAGGTCGGGGGTAGCCATTTGACTTAGCAGTGATTGGACTCCAGGACGAGATCTCATAGGTTCCAAGGCTACATCCGGCCGACCGATGGGAAGGTCGGGATACTTTTGGTCGAAAATGACTTTCGACTATACAATCCAGGTTTCCAAAGTGCAAAACTTGCATTCCGTCAGGGCAAAATTGCCAGGAAGGTCGGGGGTAGCCATTTGACTTAGCTGTGATGGGAGTCCAGGACGAGGTCTCATAGGGACCAAAGCTACATCTGGCTGAACGATGGGAAGCTCTGGATACTTTTGGCCGAAAATGACTTTAGACTATACAATCCAGGTTTCCAAAGTGCAAAACTTGGATTCCGTCGGGCAGAATTGCCAGGAAGGTCGGGGGTAGCCATTTGACTTAGCAGTGATGGGACTCCAGGACCATGTCTCATAGGGACGAAGGCTACATCCGGCTGACCCGTGGGAAGTTCGGGATACTTTTGGTCGAAATTGACTTTAGACTATACAAACCAGGTTTCCTAAGTAGAAAACTTGGGCTCCGTCGAGCAGACTTACCAGGAAGGTCGGGGGTAGACATTCGACTTAGCAGTGATTGGACACCAGGGAGAGGTCTCATAGGGACCAAGGCTACATCCGGCTGACCGATGGGAGGGTCGGGATACTTTTGGTCGAAATTGACTTTTGACTATACAATCCATGTTTCCAAAGTGCAAAACTTGGATTCCGTCTGGCAGAATTGCCAGGAAGGTCGGGGGTAGCCATTTGACTTAGCAGTGATGGGACTCCGCGAGGATGTCTCATAGGAACGAAGCCTACATCCGGCTGACCCGTGGGAAGTTCGGGATACTTTTGGTCGAAATTGACTTTAGACTATACAAACCAGGTTTCCTAAGTAGAAAACTTGGGCTCCGTCGAGCAGACTTACCAGGAAGGTCGGGGGTAGCCATTCGACTTAGCAGTGATTGGACACCAGGGAGAGGTCTCATAGGGACCAAGGCTACATCCGGCTGACCGATGGGAGGGTCGGGATACTTTTGGTCGAAATTGACTTTAGACAATACAATACAGGTTTCCAAAGTGCAAAACTTGGATTCCGTTGGGCAGAATTGCAAGGAAGGTCGGGGGTAGCTATTTGACTTAGCAGTGATGGGACTATAGGACGATGTCTCATAGGGACGAAGACTACATCCGGCTGACCGATGGGAAGGTCTGGATACTTTTCGTCGAAATTGACTTTAGACTATACAAACCAGGTTTTCAAAGTGGAAAAATTGGATTCCGTCGGCCGGAATAGCGAGGAAGGTCGGGGGAGCCATTTGACTTAGCTGTGATGGGACTCCGGGACGGGGACTCATAGGGACCAAGGCTACATCCGGCTGACCGATGGGAAGGTCGGGATACTTTTGGTCGAAAATGACTTTCGACTATACAGTCCAGGTTTCCAAAGTGCAAAACATGGATTCCGTCGGGCAGAATTGTCACTAAGGTCGGGGGTAGCCATTTGACTTAGCAGTGATGGGACTCCAGGACCATGTCTCATAGGGACGAAGGCTACATCCGGCTGACCGATGGGAAGGTCGGGATACTTTTGATCGAAAATGACTTTCGACTATACAATCCAAAGTTTCCAAAGTGCAAAACTTGCATTCCGTCAGGGCAGAATTGCCAGGAAGGTCGGGGGTAGCCATTTGACTTATCTGTGATGGGAGTCCAGGACGAGGTCTCATAGGGACCAAGGCTACATCCGGCTGACCGATGGGAAGGTCGGGATACTTTTTTTCGAAATTGACTTTAGACTATACAATCCAGGTTTCCAAAGTGCATAACTTGGATTCCGTCGGGCGGAATGGCCAGGAAGGTCGGGGGTAGCCACTTGACTTAGCAGTGATGGGACTCCAGGACGATGTCTCTTAGGGACGAAGGCTACATTCGGCTAACCGATGGGAAGGTCGGGATACTTTTGGTCGAAATTGACTTCAGACTATACAATCCAGGTTTCCAAAGTGGAAAACTTGTATTCCGTGGCCGGAATTGCCAGGAAGGTCGGGGGAGTCATTTGACTTTGCTGTGATGGGACTCCAGGACGAGGTCTCATATTGACCAAGGCTACATCCGGCTGACCGATGGGAAGGTCGGGATACTTTTGGTCGAAATTGACTTTCGACTATACAATCCAGGTTTCCAAAGTGGAAAACTTGGATTCCGTCGGCCGGAATTGCCAGGAAGGTCGGGGGAGTCATTTGACTTTGCTGTGATGGGACTCCAGGACGAGGTCTCATAGGGACCAAGGCTACATCCGGCTGACCGATGGGAGGGTCGGGATACTTTTGGTCGAAAGTGACTTTAGACTATACAATCCAGGTTTCCAAAGTGCAAAACTTGCATTCCGTCAGGGAAGAATTGCCAGGAAGGTCGGGGGTAGCCATTTGACTTATCTGTGATGGGAGTCCAGGACGAGGTCTCATAGGGACCAAGGCTACATCTGGCTGACCGATGGGAAGCTCTGGATACTTTTGGCCGAAAATGGCTTTAGACTATACAATCCAGGTTTCGAAATTGGAAAACTTGGATTCCGTCTGCCGGAATTTTCAGGAAGGTCGGGGGAGTCATTTGACTTAGCTGTGATGGGACTCGAGGACGAGGTCTCATAGGGACCAAGGCTACATCCGGCTGACCGATGGGAAGGTCGGGATACTTTTGGTCGAAATTGATTTTAGACTATAGAATCCAGGTTTCCAAAGTGGAAAACTTGGATTCCGTCCGCCAGACTTGCCAGGAAGGTCGGGGAACCCTTTGACTTTGCAGTAATTGGACACCAGGGAGAGGTCTCATAGGGACCAAGGCTACATCCGGCTGACCGATGGGAAGGTCGGGATACTTTTGGTCGAAATTGACTTTAGACTATACAAACCAGGTTGCCAAAGTGGAAAACTTGGATTCCGTCGGGCAGAATTGCCAGGAAGGTCGGGGGAGTCATTTGACTTAGCAGTGATGGGACTCCACGACGATGTCTCATAGGGACGAAGCCTTCATCCGGCTGACCCGTGGGAAGTTCGGGATACTTTTGGTCGAAATTGACTTTAGACTATACAATCTAGGTTTCCTAAGTAGAAAACTTGGGCTCCGTCGTGCAGAATTGCCAGGAAGGTCGGGGGTAGCCATTTGACTTAGCAGTGATGGGACTCCAGGTCGAGATCTCACAGGGACCAAGGCTACATCCGGCTGACCGATGGGAAGGACTGGATACTTTTCGTCGAAATTGACTTTAGACTATACAAACCAGGTTTTCAAAGTGGAAAAATTGGATTCCGTCGGGCAGAATTGCCAGGAAGGTCGGGGGTAGCCATTTGACTTAGCAGTGATGGGACTCCAGGACCATGTCTCATAGGGACGAAGACTACATCCGGCTGACCGATGGGACGGTCGGGATACTTTTGGTCGAAATTGACTTTAGACTATACAATCCAGGTTTCCAAAGTGCAAAACTTGGATTCCGTCGGGCAGAATTGCCAGGAAGGTCGGGGGTAGCCATTGGACTCAGCAGTGATGGAACTCCACGAGGATGTCTCATAGGGACGAAGCCTACATCCGGCTGACCCGTGGGAAGTTCGGGATACTTTTGGCCGAAATTGACTTTAGACTATACAAACCAGGTGTCCTAAGTAGAAAACTTGGATTCCGTAGAGCAGAATTGCCAGGAAGGTCGGGGGTAGCCATTTGACTCAGCAGTGATGGGACTCCACGAGGATGTCTCATAGGGACGAAGCCTACATCCGGCTGACCCGTGGGAAGTTCGGGATACTTTTGGTCGAAATTGACTTTAGACTATACAAACCAGGTTTCCTAAGTAGAAAACTTGGGCTCCGTCGGGCAGAATTACCAGGAAGGTCGGGGGTAGCCATTCGACTTAGCAGTGATTGGACACCAGGGAGAGGTCTCATAGGGACCAAGGCTACATCCGGCTGACCGATGGGAGGGTCGGGATACTTTTGGTCGAAATTGACTTTAGACAATACAATCCAGGTTTCCAAAGTGGAAAACTTGGATTCCGTCGGGCAGAATTGCCATAAAGGTCGGGGGTAGTCATTTGAGTTAGCAGTGACGGGACTCCAGGACGAGGTCTCATAGGTTCCAAGGCTACATCCGGTTGACCGATGGGAAGTTCGGGATACTTTTGGTCGAAATTGACTTTAGACTAAACAATCCAGGTTTCCAAAGTGGAAAACTTGGATTCCGTCGGCCAGAATTGCCAGGAAGGTCGGGGGTAGCCATTTGACTTAGCAGTGATTGGACACCAGGGCGAGGACTCATAGGGTCCAAGGCTACATCCGGCTGACCGATGGGAAGTTCGGGATACTTTTGGTCGTAGTTGACTTTAGACTATACAAACCAGGTTTCCAAAGTCGAAAACTTGGGCTCCGCCGGGCAGAATTGCCAGGAAGGTCGGGGGTAGTCACTTTCCTTAGCAGTGATGGGACTCCAGGACGAGGTCTCATAGGCTCCAAGGCTACATCCGGCTGACCGATGGGAAGTTCGGGATACTTTTGGTCGAAATTGACGTTAGACTATACAATCCAGGTTTCCAAACTGGAAAACATGGATTCCGTCGGGCAGAATTGCCTGGAAGGTCGGGGGTAGCCATTTGACTTAGGAGTGATGGGACTCCAGGACGATGTCTCATAGGGACGAAGGCAACATCCGGCTGACCGATGGGAGGGTCGGGATACTTTTGGTCGAAAGTGACTTTAGACTATACAAACCAGGTTTCGAAAGTGGAAAACTTGGATTCCGTCGGCCGGAATTGCCAGGAAGGTCGCGGGAGCCATTTGACTTTGCAGTGATGGGACTCCAGGAGGAGATCTCATAGGGACCAAGGCTACATCCAGCTGACCGATGGGAAGGCCTGGATACTTTTGGTCGAAATTGACTTTAGACTATACAATCCAGGTTTCCAAAGTGCAAAACCTGGATTCCGTCGGCCAGAATTGCCAGGAAGGTCGGCGGAAGCCATTTGACTTCGCAGTGATGGGACTCCAGGACGAGGTCTCATAGGGACCAAGGCTACATCCGGCTGACCGATGGGAAGGTCGGGATACTTTTGGTCGAAATTGACTTTAGACTATACAATCCAGGTTTCCGAAGTGCAAAACTTGGATTCCGTCGGGCAGAATTGCCAGGAAGGTCGGGGGAAGCCAGTTGACTTCGCAGTGATGGGACTCCAGGACGAGGTCTCATAGGGACCTAGGCTACATCCGGCTGACCCATGGGTAGTTCGGGATACTTTTGGTCGAAAATGACTTTAGATTATACAAACCAGGTTTCCAAAGTGGAAAACTTCTATTCCGTAAGCCGGAAATGCCAGGAAGGTCGGGGGAGCCATCTGACTTAGCAGTGATGGGACTCCAGGACGATGTCCCATAGGGACGAAGGCTACATCCGGCTGACCGATGGGAAGGTCGGGATACTTTTGGTCGAAATTGACCTTAGACTATACAATCCAGGTTTCCAAAGTGAAAAACTTGGATTCCGTCGGGCAGAATTGCCAGGAAGGTCTGGTGTAGTCATTTGACTTAGCAGTGATGGGAGTCCAGGACGAGGTCTCATAGGGACCAAGGCTACATCCGGCTGACCGATGGGAAGGTCGGGATACTTTTTTTCGAAATTGACTTTAGACTATACAATCCAGGTTTCCAAAGTGCAAAACTTGGATTCCGTCGGGCAGAATTGCCAGGAAGGTCGGGGGTAGACATTTGACTTTGCAGTGATGTGAGTGCAGGACAAGGTCTCATAGCAACCAAGGCTACATCCGGCTGACCGATGGGAAGGTCGGGATACTTTTGGTCGAAAATTACTTTAGACTATACAATCCAGGTTTCCAAAGTGCAAAACTTGGATTCCGTCGGGCAGAATTGCCAGGAAGGTCGGGGGTGGCCATTTTACTTAGCAGTGATGGGACATCACGACGATGTCTCATCGGGACGAATGCTACATCCGGCTGTCCCATGGGAAGTTCGGGATACTTTTGGTCGAAATTGACTTTAGACTATACCATCCAGGTTTCCAAAGTGCAAAACTTGGATTCCGTCGGCCAGAATTGCCTGGAATGTCGGGGGTAGCCATTTGTCTTAGCAGTGATGGGACTCCAGGACGAGGTCTAATAGCGACGAAGGCTACATCCGGCTGACCGATGGGAAGTTCGGGATACTTTTGGTCGAAATTGACTTTAGACAATACAAACCAGGTTTCCAAAGTGCAAAACTTGGATTCCGTCGGGCAGATTTGCCAGGAAGGTCGTGGATAGCCATTTGACTTAGCAGTGATTGGACACCAGGGAGAGGTCTCATAGGGACCAAGGCTACATCCGGCTGTCCGATGGGAAGGTTTGGATACTTTTGGTCGAAAATGACATTAGACGATACAAACCAGGTTTCCAAAGTGCAAAACTTGGATTCCGTCTGGCAGAATTGCCAGGAAGGTCGGGGACAGCCATTTGACTTAGCAGTGACTGGACACCAGGACGAGGTCTCATAGGGAGCAAGGCTACATCCGGCTGACCGATGGGAAGGTCGGGATACTATTGGTCGAAAATGACTTTAGACTATACAATCGAGGTTTCCAAAGTGGAAAACTTGGATTCCGTCGGCCAGAATTGCCAGGAAGGTCGGGGGTAGACATTTGACTTAGCAGTGATGTGAGTGCAGGACAAGGTCTCATAGCAACCAAGGCTACATCCGGCTGACCGATGGGAAGGTCGGGATACTTTTGGTCGAAAATGACTTTAGTCCATACAAACCAGGTTTCCAAAGTGGAAAACCAGGATTCCGTCGGCCGGAATTGCCAGGAAGGTCGGGGGTAGACATTTGACTTAGCAGTGATTGGACACCAGGGAGAGGTCTCATAGGGACCAAGGCTACATCCGGCTGACCGATGGGAAGGTCGGGATACATTTGGTCGAAAATTACTTTAGACTATACAATCCAGGTTTCCAAAGTGCAAAACTTGGATTCCGTCGGGCAGAATTGCCAGGAAGGTCGGGGGTGGCCATTTTACTTAGCAGTGATGGGACATCACGACGATGTCTCATCGGGACGAATGCTACATCCGGCTGTCCCATGGGAAGTTCGGGATACTTTTGGTCGAAATTGACTTTAGACTATACCATCCAGGTTTCCAAAGTGCAAAACTTGTATTCCGTCGGCCAGAATTGCCTGGAATGTCGGGGGTAGCCATTTGTCTTAGCAGTGATGGGACTCCAGGACGATGTCTCATAAGGACGAAGGCTACATCCGGCTGACCGATGGGAAGGACGGGATACATTTGGTCGAAATTGACTTTATACTATACAATCCAGGTTTCCAAAGTGGAAAACTTGGATTCCGTCGGGCAGAATTGCCAGGAAGGTCGGGGGAAGCCATTTGACTTAGAAGTGATTGGACACCAGGGAGAGGTCTCATAGGGACCAAGGCTACATCCGGCTGTCCGATGGGAAGGTCTGGATACTTTTGGTCGAAAATGACTTTAGACTATACAAACCAGGTTGCCAAAGTGGAAAACTTGAAATCCGGCGGGCAGAATTGCTAGGAAGGTCGGGGGTAGCCATTTGACTTCGCAGTGATGGGTCCCAAGGACGAGGTCTCATAGGGACCAAGGCTACATCCGGCTGACCGATGGGAAGGTCGGGATACTTTTGGTCGAAAATGACTTTAGACTATACAAACCAGGTTTCCAAAGTGGAAAACTTGGATTCCGTCGGCCGGTATTGCCAGGAAGGTCGGGGGATCCATTTGACTTAGCTGTGACGTAACTCCAGGACAAAGTCTCATAGGGACCAAGGCTACATCCTGCTGACCGATGGGAAGGTCGGGATACATTTGGTCGAAATTGACTTTAGACTATACAATCCAGGTTTCCAAAGTGCAAAACTTGGATTCCGTCGGCCGGAATTGCCAGGAAGGTCGAGGGAGCCATTTGACTTACCAGTGATGGGACTCCAGGACGAGATCTAATAGCGACCAAGGCTACATCCGGCTGACCGATGAGAAGTTCGGGATACTTTTGGTCGAAATTGACTTTAGACTAAACAATCCAGGTTTCCAAAGTGGAAAACTTGGATTCCGTCGGCCAGAATTGCCAGGAAGGTCGGGGTAGTCATTTGACTTAGCAGTGATGAGACCCCTGGACGAGGTCTCATAGGTTCCAAGGCTACATCCGGCTGACTGATGGGAAGGTCGGGATACTTTTGGTCGAAATTGGCTTTAGACTATACAATCCGGGTTTCCAAAGTGGAAAACTTGGATTCCGTCGGCCAGAATTGCCAGGAAGGTCGGGGGTAGTCATTTGACTTAGCAGTGATGGGACTCCACGACGATGTCTCATAGGGACGAAGGCTACATCCGGCTGACCCATGGGAAGTTCGGGATACTTTTGGTCGAAATTGACTTTAGACTATACAATCCAGGTTTCCAAAGTGCAAAACTTGGATTCCGTCGGCCAGAATTTCCAGGAATGTCGGGGATAGCCATTTGACTTAGCAGTGATGGGACTCCAGGACGATGTCACATAGGGACGAATGCTACATCCGGCTGCCCGATGGGAAGGTAGTGATACTTTTGTTCGAAATTGACTTTAGACTATACAATCCGGGTTTCCAAAGTGAAAAACTTGGACACCGTCGGGCAGAATTGCCAGGAAGTTCGAGGGAGCCATTTGACTTAGCTGTGGTGGGACTCCAGGACGAGGTCTCATAGGGACCAAAGCTACATACGGCTGACCGATGGGAAGGTCGGTATACTTTTGGTCGAAATTGACTTTAGACTATACAATACAGGTTTCCAAAGTGCAAAACTTGGATTCCGTCGGCCAGAATTGCCAGGAATGTCGGGGATAGCCATTTGACTTAGCCGTGATGGGACTCCAGGACGAGATCTAATAGTGACCAAGGCTACATCCGGCTGACCGATGGGAAGGTCGGGATACTTTTGGTCGAAATTGACTTTAGGCTATACAAACCAGGTTTCCAAAGTGGAAAACTTGGATTCCGTCGGCCGGAATTGCCAGGAAGGTCGAGGGAGGCATTTGACTTAGCAGTGATGGGACTCCAGGACGATGTCTCTTAGGGACGAAGGCTACATCCGACTGACCGATGGGACGGTCGGGATACTTTTGGTCGAAATTGACTTTAGACTATACAAACCAGGTTTCCAAAGTGAAAAACTTGGACACCGTCGGGCAGAATTGCCAGGAAGGTCGGGGGTAGCCATTTCACTTAGCAGTGATGGGACTCCAGGACGATGTCTCATAGGGACGAAGGCTACATCCGCCTGCCCGATGGGAAGGTCGGGATACTTTTGGTCGAAATTGACTTTAGACTATACAAACCAGGTTTCCAAAGTGGAAAACTTGGATTCCGTCGGCCGGAATTGCCAGGAAGGTCGAGGGAGCCATTTGACTTAGCTGTGATGGGACTCCAGGACGAGGTCTCATAGGGACCAAAGCTACATCCGGCTGACCGATGGGAAGGTCGGCATACTTTTGTTCGAAATTGACCTTAGACTATACAATCCAGGTTTCCAAAGTGCAAAACTTGGATTCCGTCGGGTAGAATTGCCAGGAAGGTCGGGGGTAGCCATTTGACTTAGCAGTGATGGGACTCCAGGACGAGGTCTCATAGGTTCCAAGGCTACATCCGACTGACCAGTGGGAAGTTCGGGATACTTTTAGTCGAAATTGACTTTAGACTATACAAACCAGGTTTCCAAAGTGGAAAACTTGCATTCCGTCGGCCGGAATTGCCAGGAAGGTCGAGGGAGCCATTTGACTTAGCTGTGATGGGACTCCAGGACGAGGTCTCATAGGGACCAAAGCTACATCCGGCTGACCGATGGGAAGGTCGGGATACTTTTGGTCGAAATTGACTTTAGACTATACAAACCAGGTTTTCAAAGTGGAAAACTTGGATTCCGTCGGCCAAAATTGCTAGGAAGGTCGGGGGAAGCCATTTGACTTAGCAGTGATGGGACTCCAGGACGATGTCTCATAGGGACGAAGGCTACATCCGGCTGACCGATGGGAAGTTCGGGATACTTTTTGTCGAAATTGACTTTAGACTATACAAACCAGGTTGCCAAAGTGGAAAACTTGTATTCCGTCGGCCAGGATTGCCAGGAAGGTCGGGGGAAGCCATTTGTCTTAGAAGTGATTGGACACCAGGGAGAGGTCTCTTAGGGACCAAGGCTACATCCGGCTGACCGATGGGAAGTTCGGGACACTTTTGGTCGAAATTGACTTTAGACTATGCAATCCAGGTTTCGAAAGTGCACAACTTGGATTCCGTCGGGCAGAATTGCCAGGAAGGACGGCGGTAGCCATTTGACTTAGCAGTGATTGGACTCCAGGACGATGTCTCATAGGGACGAAGGCTACATCTGACTGAGCGATGGGAAAGTCTGGATACTTTTGGTCGAAATTGACTTTAGACTATACAATCCAGGTTACCAAAGTGCAACACTTGGATTCCGTCGGCCAGAATTGCCAGGAAGGTCGGGGGTAGCCATTTGACTTAGCAGTGATGGGACTCCAGGACGAGATCTCATAGGGACCAAGGCTACATCCGGCTGAACGATGGGAAGGCCTGGATACTTTTGGTCGAAAATGACTTTAGACTATACAAACCAGGTTTTCAAAGTGGAAAACTTGGATTCCCTGGGCCAGAATTGCCAGGAAGTTCGGGGGTAGCCATTTGACTTAGCAGTGTTGGGACTCCAGGTCGAGGTCTCATAGGGACCAAAGCTACATCCGGCTGACCGATGGGAAGGTCGGGATACTTTTGGTCGAAATTGACTTTAGACTATACAAACCAGGTTTCCAAAGTGGAAAACTTGGATTCCGTCGGGCAGAATTGCCAGGAAGGTCGTGGATAGCCATTTGACTTAGCAGTGATTGGACACCAGGGAGAGGTCTCATAGGGACCAAGGCTACATCCGGCTGTCCGATGGGAAGGTCTGGATACTTTTGGTCGAAAATGACTTTAGACTATGCAATCCAGGTTTCGAAAGTGCACAACTTGGATTCCGTCGGGCAGAATTGCCAGGAAGGACGGCGGTAGCCATTTGACTTAGCAGTGATTGGACTCCAGGACGATGTCTCATAGGGACGAAGGCTACATCTGACTGAGCGATGGGAAAGTCTGGATACTTTTGGTCGAAATTGACTTTAGACTATACAATCCAGGTTACCAAAGTGCAACACTTGGATTCCGTCGGCCAGAATTGCCAGGAAGGTCGGGGGTAGCCATTTGACTTAGCAGTGATGGGACTCCAGGACGAGATCTCATAGGGACCAAGGCTACATCCGGCTGAACGATGGGAAGGCCTGGATACTTTTGGTCGAAAATGACTTTAGACTATACAAACCAGGTTTTCAAAGTGGAAAACTTGGATTCCCTGGGCCAGAATTGCCAGGAAGTTCGGGGGTAGCCATTTGACTTAGCAGTGTTGGGACTCCAGGTCGAGGTCTCATAGGGACCAAAGCTACATCCGGCTGACCGATGGGAAGGTCGGGATACTTTTGGTCGAAATTGACTTTAGACTATACAAACCAGGTTTCCAAAGTGGAAAACTTGGATTCCGTCGGGCAGAATTGCCAGGAAGGTCGTGGATAGCCATTTGACTTAGCAGTGGTTGGACACCAGGGAGAGGTCTCATAGGGACCAAGTCTACATCCGGCTGTCCGATGGGAAGGTCTGGATACTTTTGGTCGAAAATGTCTTTAGACTATACAAACCAGGTTGCCAAAGTGGAAAACTTGGATTCCGTCGGCCTGAATTGCCAGGAAGGTCGGGGGTAGCCATTTGACTTAGCAGTGATGGGACTCCAGGACGAGATCTCATAGGGACCAAGGCTACATCCGGCTGACCGATGCGAAGGTCTGGATACTTTTGGTCGAAAATGACTTTAGACGGTACAAACCAGGTTTCCAAAGTGCAAAACTTGGATTCCGTCGGGCAGAATTGCCAGGAAGGTCGGGGACAGCCATTTGACTTAGCAGTGACTGGACACCAGGACGAGGTCTCATAGGGACCAAGGCTACATCCGGCTGACCGATGGGAAGGTCGGGATACTTTTGGTCGAAAATTACTTTAGACTATACCATCCAGGTTTCCAAAGTGCAAAACTTGGATTCCGTCGGGCAGAATTGCCAGGAAGGTCGGGGGTGGCCATTTTACTTAGCAGTGATGTGACATCACGACGATGTCTCATCGGGACGAATGCTACATCCGGCTGTCCCATGGGAAGTTCGGGATACTTTTGGTCGAAATTGACTTTAGACTATACCATCCAGGTTTCCAAAGTGCAAAACTTGGATTCCGTCGGCCAGAATTGCCTGGAATGTCGGGGGTAGCCATTTGTCTTAGCAGTGATGGGACTCCAGGACGAGGTCTAATAGCGACGAAGGCTACATCCGGCTGACCGATGGGAAGTTCGGGATACTTTTGGTCGAAATTGACATTAGATTATACAAACCAGGTTTTCAAAGTGGAAAACTTGGATTCCGTCGGCCAGAATTGCTAGGAAGGTCGGGGGTAGCCATTTGACTTAGCAGTGATTGGACTCCAGGACGATGTCTCATAGGGACGAAGGCTACATCCGTCTGACCGATGGGAAGGTCTGGATACTTTTGGTCGAAATTGACTTTAGACTATACAAACCAGGTTTCCAAAGTGGAAAACTTGGATTCCGGTGGCCGAAATTGCCAGGAAGGTCGAGGGAGCAATTTGACTTAGCTGTGATGGGACTCCAGGACGAGGTCTCATAGGGACCAAAGCTACATCCGGCTGACCGATGGGAAGGTCGGGATACTTTTGGTCGAAATTGACTTAATACTATCCAAACCAGGTTTTCAAAGTGGAAAACTTGGATTCCGTCGGCCAGAATTGCCAGGAAGGTCGGGTGTAGCCATTTGACTTAGCAGTGATGAGACCCCAGGACGAGGTCTCATAGGTTCGAAGGCTACATCCGGCTGACCGATGGGAAGGTTGGGATACTTTTGGTCGAAATTGACTTTAGACTAAACAATCCAGGTTTCCAAAGTGGAAAACTTGGATTCCGTCGACCAGAATTGCCAGGAAGGTCGGGGGTAGCCATTTGACTTAGCAGTGATGGGACTCCAGGACGATGTCTCATAGGGACGAAGGCTACATCCGACTGACCGATGGGAAGGTCGGGATACTTTTGGTCGAAATTGACTTTATACTATCCAAACCAGGTTTTCAAAGTGGAAAACTTGGATTCCGTCTGCCAGAATTGCCAGGAAGGTCGGGTGTAGCCATTTGACTTAGCAGTGATGAGACCCCAGGACGAGGTCTCATAGGTTCCAAGGCTACATCCGGCTGACCGATGGGAAGTTCGGGATACTTTTAGTCGAAATTGACTTTAGACTATACAAACCATGCTTCCAAAGTGGAAAACTTGCATTCCGTCGGCCGGAATTGCCAGGATGGTCGAGGGAGCCATTTGACTTAGCTGTGATGGGACTCCAGGACGAGGTCTCATAGGGACCAAAGCTACATCCGGCTGACCGATGGGAAGGTCGCGATACTTTTGGTCGAAATTGACTTTAGGCTATACAAACCAGGTTTTCAAAGTGGAAAACTTGGATTCCGTCGGCCAGAATTGCTAGGATGGTCGGGGGTAGCCATTTGACTTAGCAGTGATTGGACTCCAGGACGATGTCTCATAGGGACGAAGGCTACATCTGACTGAGCGATGGGAAGGTCGGGACACTTTTGGTCGAAATTGACTTTAGACTATGCAATACAGGTTTCGAAAGTGCACAACTTGGATTCCGTCGGGCAGAATTGCTAGGATGGTCGGCGGTAGCCATTTGACTTAGCAGTGATTGGACTCCAGGACGATGTCTCATAGGGACCAAGGCTACATCCGGCTGAACGATGGGAAGGCCTGGATACTTTTGGTCGAAAATGACTTTAGACTATACAAACCAGGTTTTCAAAGTGGAAAACTTGGATTCCCTGCTCCAGAATTGCCAGGAAGGTCGAGGGAGCCATTTGACTTAGCTGGGATGGGACTCCAGGACGAGGTCTCATAGTGACCAAAGCTATATCCGGCTGACCGATGGGAAGATCGGGATACTTTTGGTCGAAATTGGATTTAGACTATACAAACCAGGTATCCAAAGTGGAAAACTTGGATTACGTCGGCCGGAATTGCCATGAAGGTCGAGGGAGCCATTTGACTTAGCTGTGATGGGACTCCAGGACGAGGTCTCATAGGGACCAAAGCTACATCCGGCTGAGCGATGGGAATGTCGGGGTACTTTTGTTCGAAATTGACCTTAGACTACACAATCCAGGTTTCCAAAGTGGAAAACTTGGATTCCCGCGGGCAGAATTGCCATGAAGGTCGGGGGTAGTCATTTGACTTAGCAGTGAAGGGACTCCAGGACGAGATCTAATAGCGACCAAAGCTACATCCGGCTGACCGATGAGAAGTTCGGGATACTTTTGGTCGAAATTGACTTTAGACTAAACAATCCAGGTTTCCAAAGTGGAAAACTTGGATTCCGTCGGCCAGAATTGCCAGGAAGGTCGGGGGTATTCGTTTGACTTAGCAGTGATGAGACCCCAGGACGAGGTCTCATAGGTTCCAAGGCTACATCCGGCTGACCGATGGGAAGGTCGGGTTACTTTTGGTCGAAATTGTCTTTAGACTATACAATCCAGTTTTCCAAATTGGAAAACTTGGATTCCGTCGGGCAGAATTGCCAGGAAGGTCGTGGGTAGCCATTTGACTTAGCAGTGATGGGACACCGGGATGAGGTCTCATAGCTTCCAAGGCTACATCCGGCTGACCGATGGGAAGGTCTGGATACTTTTGGTCGAAATTGACTTTAGACTATACAATCCAGGTTTCCAAAGTGCAAAACTTGGATTCCGTCGGGCAGAATTGCCAGGAAGATCGGGGGTAGCCATTTGACTTAGCAGTGATGGGACTCCAGGACGAGGTCTCATAGGTTCCAAGGCTACATCCGGCTGACCGATGGGAAGGTCGCGATACTTTTGCTCGAAATTGACCTTAGACTATACAAACCAGGTTTCTAAAGTGGAAAACTTGGAATCCGTCGGCCAGTATTCCCAGGAAGGTCGGGGGTAGCCATCTGACTTAGCAGTGTTGGGACTCCAGGACGAGGTCTCATAGGGACCAAGGCTACATCCGGCTGACCGATGGGAAGTTCGGGACACTTTTGGTCGAAATTGACTTTAGACTATGCAATCCAGGTTTTCAAAGTGGAAAACTTGGATTCCGTCGGGCAGAATTGCCAGGAAGGTCGGGGGTAGCCATTTGACTTAGCAGTGATTGGACACCAGGGCGAGGTCTCATAGGGACCAAGGCTACATCCGGCTGACCGATGAGAAGTTCGGGATACTTTTGGTCGAATTTGACTTTAGACTAAACAATCCAGGTTTCCAAAGTGGAAAACTTGGATTCCGTCGGCCAGAATTGCCAGGAAGGTCGGGGTAGTCATTTGACTTAGCAGTGATGAGACCCCTGGACGAGGTCTCATAGGTTCCAAGGCTACATCCGGCTGACTGATGGGAAGGTCGGGATACATTTGGTCGAAATTGGCTTTAGACTATACAATCCGGGTTTCCAAAGTGGAAAACTTGGATTCCGTCGGCCAGAATTGCCAGGAAGGTCGGGGGTAGTCATTTGACTTAGCAGTGATGGGACTCCACGACGATGTCTCATAGGGACGAAGGCTACATCCGGCTGACCCATGGGAAGTTCGGGATACTTTTGGTCGAAATTGACTTTAGACTATACAATCCAGGTTTCCAAAGTGCAAAACTTGGATTCCGTCGGCCAGAATTTCCAGGAATGTCGGGGATAGCCATTTGACTTAGCAGTGATGGGACTCCAGGACGATGTCACATAGGGACGAATGCTACATCCGGCTGACCGATGGGAAGGTAGTGATACTTTTGTTCGAAATTGACTTTAGACTATACAATCCGGGTTTCCAATGTGAAAAACTTGGACACCGTCGGGCAGAATTGCCAGGAAGTTCGAGGGAGCCATTTGACTTAGCTGTGGTGGGACTCCAGGACGAGGTCTCATAGGGACCAAAGCTACATCCGGCTGACCGATGGGAAGGTCGGTATACTCTTGGTCGAAATTGACTTTAGACTATACAATCCAGGTTTCCAAAGTGCAAAACTTGGATTCCGTCGGCCAGAATTGCCAGGAATGTCGGGGATAGCCATTTGACTTAGCCGTGATGGGACTCCAGGACGAGATCTAATAGTGACCAAGGCTACATCCGGCTGACCGATGGGAAGGTCGGGATACTTTTGGTCGAAATTGACTTTAGGCTATACAAACCAGGTTTCCAAAGTGGAAAACTTGGATTCCGTCGGCCGGAATTGCCAGGAAGGTCGAGGGAGGCATTTGACTTAGCAGTGATGGGACTCCAGGACGATGTCTCTTAGGGACGAAGGCTACATCCGACTGACCGATGGGACGGTCGGGATACTTTTGGTCGAAATTGACTTTAGACTATACAAACCAGGTTTCCAAAGTGAAAAACTTGGACACCGTCGGGCAGAATTGCCAGGAAGGTCGGGGGTAGCCATTTCACTTAGCAGTGATGGGACTCCAGGACGATGTCTCATAGGGACGAAGGCTACATCCGCCTGCCCGATGGGAAGGTCGGGATACTTTTGGTCGAAATTGACTTTAGACTATACAAACCAGGTTTCCAAAGTGGAAAACTTGGATTCCGTCGGCCGGAATTGCCAGGAAGGTCGAGGGAGCCATTTGACTTAGCTGTGATGGGACTCCAGGACGAGGTCTCATAGGGACCAAAGCTACATCCGGCTGACCGATGGGAAGGTCGGCATACTTTTGTTCGAAATTGACCTTAGACTATACAATCCAGGTTTCCAAAGTGCAAAACTTGGATTCCGTCGGGTAGAATTGCCAGGAAGGTCGGGGGTAGCCATTTGACTTAGCAGTGATGGGACTCCAGGACGAGGTCTCATAGGTTCCAAGGCTACATCCGACTGACCAGTGGGAAGTTCGGGATACTTTTAGTCGAAATTGACTTTAGACTATACAAACCAGGTTTCCAAAGTGGAAAACTTGCATTCCGTCGGCCGGAATTGCCAGGAAGGTCGAGGGAGCCATTTGACTTAGCTGTGATGGGACTCCAGGACGAGGTCTCATAGGGACCAAAGCTACATCCGGCTGACCGATGGGAAGGTCGGGATACTTTTGGTCGAAATTGACTTTAGACTATACAAACCAGGTTTTCAAAGTGGAAAACTTGGATTCCGTCGGCCAAAATTGCTAGGAAGGTCGGGGGAAGCCATTTGACTTAGCAGTGATGGGACTCCAGGACGATGTCTCATAGGGACGAAGGCTACATCCGGCTGACCGATGGGAAGTTCGGGATACTTTTTGTCGAAATTGACTTTAGACTATACAAACCAGGTTGCCAAAGTGGAAAACTTGTATTCCGTCGGCCAGGATTGCCAGGAAGGTCGGGGGAAGCCATTTGTCTTAGAAGTGATTGGACACCAGGGAGAGGTCTCTTAGGGACCAAGGCTACATCCGGCTGACCGATGGGAAGTTCGGGACACTTTTGGTCGAAATTGACTTTAGACTATGCAATCCAGGTTTCGAAAGTGCACAACTTGGATTCCGTCGGGCAGAATTGCCAGGAAGGACGGCGGTAGCCATTTGACTTAGCAGTGATTGGACTCCAGGACGATGTCTCATAGGGACGAAGGCTACATCTGACTGAGCGATGGGAAAGTCTGGATACTTTTGGTCGAAATTGACTTTAGACTATACAATCCAGGTTACCAAAGTGCAACACTTGGATTCCGTCGGCCAGAATTGCCAGGAAGGTCGGGGGTAGCCATTTGACTTAGCAGTGATGGGACTCCAGGACGAGATCTCATAGGGACCAAGGCTACATCCGGCTGAACGATGGGAAGGCCTGGATACTTTTGGTCGAAAATGACTTTAGACTATACAAACCAGGTTTTCAAAGTGGAAAACTTGGATTCCCTGGGCCAGAATTGCCAGGAAGTTCGGGGGTAGCCATTTGACTTAGCAGTGTTGGGACTCCAGGTCGAGGTCTCATAGGGACCAAAGCTACATCCGGCTGACCGATGGGAAGGTCGGGATACTTTTGGTCGAAATTGACTTTAGACTATACAAACCAGGTTTCCAAAGTGGAAAACTTGGATTCCGTCGGGCAGAATTGCCAGGAAGGTCGTGGATAGCCATTTGACTTAGCAGTGATTGGACACCAGGGAGAGGTCTCATAGGGACCAAGGCTACATCCGGCTGTCCGATGGGAAGGTCTGGATACTTTTGGTCGAAAATGACTTTAGACTATGCAATCCAGGTTTCGAAAGTGCACAACTTGGATTCCGTCGGGCAGAATTGCCAGGAAGGACGGCGGTAGCCATTTGACTTAGCAGTGATTGGACTCCAGGACGATGTCTCATAGGGACGAAGGCTACATCTGACTGAGCGATGGGAAAGTCTGGATACTTTTGGTCGAAATTGACTTTAGACTATACAATCCAGGTTACCAAAGTGCAACACTTGGATTCCGTCGGCCAGAATTGCCAGGAAGGTCGGGGGTAGCCATTTGACTTAGCAGTGATGGGACTCCAGGACGAGATCTCATAGGGACCAAGGCTACATCCGGCTGAACGATGGGAAGGCCTGGATACTTTTGGTCGAAAATGACTTTAGACTATACAAACCAGGTTTTCAAAGTGGAAAACTTGGATTCCCTGGGCCAGAATTGCCAGGAAGTTCGGGGGTAGCCATTTGACTTTGCAGTGTTGGGACTCCAGGACGAGATCTCATAGGGACCAAGGCTACATCCGGCTGACCGATGCGAAGGTCTGGATACTTTTGGTCGAAAATGACTTTAGACGGTACAAACCAGGTTTCCAAAGTGCAAAACTTGGATTCCGTCGGGCAGAATTGCCAGGAAGGTCGGGGACAGCCATTTGACTTAGCAGTGACTGGACACCAGGACGAGGTCTCATAGGGACGAATGCTACATCCGGCTGCCCGATGGGAAGGTAGTGATACTTTTGTTCGAAATTGACTTTAGACTATACAATCCGGGTTTCCAAAGTGAAAAACTTGGACACCGTCGGGCAGAATTGCCAGGAAGTTCGAGGGAGCCATTTGACTTAGCTGTGGTGGGACTCCAGGACGAGGTCTCATAGGGACCAAAGCTACATCCGGCTGACCGATGGGAAGGTCGGTATACTTTTGGTCGAAATTGACTTTAGACTATACAATCCAGGTTTCCAAAGTGCAAAACTTGGATTCCGTCGGCCAGAATTGCCAGGAATGTCGGGGATAGCCATTTGACTTAGCCGTGATGGGACTCCAGGACGAGATCTAATAGTGACCAAGGCTACATCCGGCTGACCGATGCGAAGGTCTGGATACTTTTGGTCGAAAATGACTTTAGACGGTACAAACCAGGTTTCCAAAGTGCAAAACTTGGATTCCGTCGGGCAGAATTGCCAGGAAGGTCGGGGACAGCCATTTGACTTAGCAGTGACTGGACACCAGGACGAGGTCTCATAGGGACGAATGCTACATCCGGCTGCCCGATGGGAAGGTAGTGATACTTTTGTTCGAAATTGACTTTAGACTATACAATCCGGGTTTCCAAAGTGAAAAACTTGGACACCGTCGGGCAGAATTGCCAGGAAGTTCGAGGGAGCCATTTGACTTAGCTGTGGTGGGACTCCAGGACGAGGTCTCATAGGGACCAAAGCTACATCCGGCTGACCGATGGGAAGGTCGGTATACTTTTGGTCGAAATTGACTTTAGACTATACAATCCAGGTTTCCAAAGTGCAAAACTTGGATTCCGTCGGCCAGAATTGCCAGGAATGTCGGGGATAGCCATTTGACTTAGCCGTGATGGGACTCCAGGACGAGATCTAATAGTGACCAAGGCTACATCCGGCTGACCGATGGGAAGGTCGGGATACTTTTGGTCGAAATTGACTTTAGGCAATACAAACCAGGTTTCCAAAGTGGAAAACTTGGATTCCGTCGGCCGGAATTGCCAGGAAGGTCGAGGGAGGCATTTGACTTAGCAGTGATGGGACTCCAGGACGATGTCTCTTAGGGACGAAGGCTACATCCGACTGACCGATGGGACGGTCGGGATACTTTTGGTCGAAATTGACTTTAGACTATACAAACCAGGTTTCCAAAGTGAAAAACTTGGACACCGTCGGGCAGAATTGCCAGGAAGGTCGGGGGTAGCCATTTCACTTAGCAGTGATGGGACTCCAGGACGATGTCTCATAGGGACGAAGGCTACATCCGCCTGCCCGATGGGAAGGTCGGGATACTTTTGGTCGAAATTGACTTTAGACTATACAAACCAGGTTTCCAAAGTGGAAAACTTGGATTCCGTCGGCCGGAATTGCCAGGAAGGTCGAGGGAGCCATTTGACTTAGCTGTGATGGGACTCCAGGACGAGGTCTCATAGGGACCAAAGCTACATCCGGCTGACCGATGGGAAGGTCGGCATACTTTTGTTCGAAATTGACCTTAGACTATACAATCCAGGTTTCCAAAGTGCAAAACTTGGATTCCGTCGGGTAGAATTGCCAGGAAGGTCGGGGGTAGCCATTTGACTTAGCAGTGATGGGACTCCAGGACGAGGTCTCATAGGTTCCAAGGCTACATCCGACTGACCAGTGGGAAGTTCGGGATACTTTTAGTCGAAATTGACTTTAGACTATACAAACCAGGTTTCCAAAGTGGAAAACTTGCATTCCGTCGGCCGGAATTGCCAGGAAGGTCGAGGGAGCCATTTGACTTAGCTGTGATGGGACTCCAGGACGAGGTCTCATAGGGACCAAAGCTACATCCGGCTGACCGATGGGAAGGTCGGGATACTTTTGGTCGAAATTGACTTTAGACTATACAAACCAGGTTTTCAAAGTGGAAAACTTGGATTCCGTCGGCCAAAATTGCTAGGAAGGTCGGGGGAAGCCATTTGACTTAGCAGTGATGGGACTCCAGGACGATGTCTCATAGGGACGAAGGCTACATCCGGCTGACCGATGGGAAGTTCGGGATACTTTTTGTCGAAATTGACTTTAGACTATACAAACCAGGTTGCCAAAGTGGAAAACTTGTATTCCGTCGGCCAGGATTGCCAGGAAGGTCGGGGGAAGCCATTTGTCTTAGAAGTGATTGGACACCAGGGAGAGGTCTCTTAGGGACCAAGGCTACATCCGGCTGACCGATGGGAAGTTCGGGACACTTTTGGTCGAAATTGACTTTAGACTATGCAATCCAGGTTTCGAAAGTGCACAACTTGGATTCCGTCGGGCAGAATTGCCAGGAAGGACGGCGGTAGCCATTTGACTTAGCAGTGATTGGACTCCAGGACGATGTCTCATAGGGACGAAGGCTACATCTGACTGAGCGATGGGAAAGTCTGGATACTTTTGGTCGAAATTGACTTTAGACTATACAATCCAGGTTACCAAAGTGCAACACTTGGATTCCGTCGGCCAGAATTGCCAGGAAGGTCGGGGGTAGCCATTTGACTTAGCAGTGATGGGACTCCAGGACGAGATCTCATAGGGACCAAGGCTACATCCGGCTGAACGATGGGAAGGCCTGGATACTTTTGGTCGAAAATGACTTTAGACTATACAAACCAGGTTTTCAAAGTGGAAAACTTGGATTCCCTGGGCCAGAATTGCCAGGAAGTTCGGGGGTAGCCATTTGACTTAGCAGTGTTGGGACTCCAGGTCGAGGTCTCATAGGGACCAAAGCTACATCCGGCTGACCGATGGGAAGGTCGGGATACTTTTGGTCGAAATTGACTTTAGACTATACAAACCAGGTTTCCAAAGTGGAAAACTTGGATTCCGTCGGGCAGAATTGCCAGGAAGGTCGTGGATAGCCATTTGACTTAGCAGTGATTGGACACCAGGGAGAGGTCTCATAGGGACCAAGGCTACATCCGGCTGTCCGATGGGAAGGTCTGGATACTTTTGGTCGAAAATGACTTTAGACTATGCAATCCAGGTTTCGAAAGTGCACAACTTGGATTCCGTCGGGCAGAATTGCCAGGAAGGACGGCGGTAGCCATTTGACTTAGCAGTGATTGGACTCCAGGACGATGTCTCATAGGGACGAAGGCTACATCTGACTGAGCGATGGGAAAGTCTGGATACTTTTGGTCGAAATTGACTTTAGACTATACAATCCAGGTTACCAAAGTGCAACACTTGGATTCCGTCGGCCAGAATTGCCAGGAAGGTCGGGGGTAGCCATTTGACTTAGCAGTGATAGGACTCCAGGACGAGATCTCATAGGGACCAAGGCTACATCCGGCTGAACGATGGGAAGGCCTGGATACTTTTGGTCGAAAATGACTTTAGACTATACAAACCAGGTTTTCAAAGTGGAAAACTTGGATTCCCTGGGCCAGAATTGCCAGGAAGTTCGGGGGTAGCCATTTGACTTAGCAGTGATTGGACACCAGGGAGAGGTCTCATAGGGACCAAGGCTACATCCGGCTGTCCGATGGGAAGGTCTGGATACTTTTGGTCGAAAATGTCTTTAGACTATACAAACCAGGTTGCCAAAGTGGAAAACTTGGATTCCGTCGGCCTGAATTGCCAGGAAGGTCGGGGGTAGCCATTTGACTTAGCAGTGATGGGACTCCAGGACGAGATCTCATAGGGACCAAGGCTACATCCGGCTGACCGATGCGAAGGTCTGGATACTTTTGGTCGAAAATGACTTTAGACGGTACAAACCAGGTTTCCAAAGTGCAAAACTTGGATTCCGTCGGGCAGAATTGCCAGGAAGGTCGGGGACAGCCATTTGACTTAGCAGTGACTGGACACCAGGACGAGGTCTCATAGGGACCAAGGCTACATCCGGCTGACCGATGGGAAGGTCGGGATACTATTGGTCGAAATTGACTTTAGACTATACAATCGAGGTTTCCAAAGTGGAAAACTTGGATTCCGTCTGCCAGAATTGCCAGGAAGGTCGGGGGTAGACATTTGACTTAGCAGTGATGTGAGTGCAGGAAAAGGTCTCATAGCAACCAAGGCTACATCCGGCTGACCGATGGGAAGGTCGGGATACTTTTGGTCGAAAATGACTTTAGACTATACAAACCAGGTTTCAAAAGTGGAAAACTAGGATTCCGTCGGCCGGAATTGCCAGGAAGGTCGGGGGTAGACATTTGACTTAGCAGTGATTGGACACCAGGGAGAGGTCTCATAGGGACCAAGGCTACATCCGGCTGACCGATGGGAAGGTCGGGATACTTTTGGTCGAAAATTACTTTAGACTATACAATCCAGGTTTCCAAAGTGCAAAACTTGGATTCCGTCGGGCAGAATTGCCAGGAAGGTCGGGGGTGGCCATTTTACTTAGCAGTGATGTGACATCACGACGATGTCTCATCGGGACGAATGCTACATCCGGCTGTCCCATGGGAAGTTCGGGATACTTTTGGTCGAAATTGACTTTAGACTATACCATCCAGGTTTCCAAAGTGCAAAACTTGGATTCCGTCGGCCAGAATTGCCTGGAATGTCGGGGGTAGCCATTTGTCTTAGCAGTGATGGGACTCCAGGACGAGGTCTAATAGCGACGAAGGCTACATCCGGCTGACCGATGGGAAGTTCGGGATACTTTTGGTCGAAATTGACTTTAGATTATACAAACCAGGTTTTCAAAGTGGAAAACTTGGATTCCGTCGGCCAGAATTGCTAGGAAGGTCGGGGGTAGCCATTTGACTTAGCAGTGATTGGACTCCAGGACGATGTCTCATAGGGACGAAGGCTACATCCGTCTGACCGATGGGAAGGTCGGGGTACTTTTGGTCGAAATTGACTTTAGACTATACAAACCAGGTTTCCAAAGTGGAAAACTTGGATTCCGGTGGCCGGAATTGCCAGGAAGGTCGAGGGAGCAATTTGACTTAGCTGTGATGGGACTCCAGGACGAGGTCTCATAGGGACCAAAGCTACATCCGGCTGACCGATGGGAAGGTCGGGATACTTTTGGTCGAAATTGACTTAATACTATCCAAACCAGGTTTTCAAAGTGGAAAACTTGGATTCCGTCGGCCAGAATTGCCAGGAAGGTCGGGTGTAGCCATTTGACTTAGCAGTGATGAGACCCCAGGACGAGGTCTCATAGGTTCGAAGGCTACATCCGGCTGACCGATGGGAAGTTCGGGATACTTTTAGTCGAAATTGACTTTAGACTATACAAACCAGGTTTCCAAAGTGGAAAACTTGCATTCCGTCGGCCGGAATTGCCAGGATGGTCGAGGGAGCCATTTGACTTAGCTGTGATGGGACTCCAGGACGAGGTCTCATAGGGACCAAAGCTACATCCGGCTGACCGATGGGAAGGTCGCGATACTTTTGGTCGAAATTGACTTTAGATTATACAAACCAGGTTTTCAAAGTGGAAAACTTGGATTCCGTCGGCCAGAATTGCTAGGAAGGTCGGGGGTAGCCATTTGACTTAGCAGTGATTGGACTCCAGGACGATGTCTCATAGGGACCAAGGCTACATCCGGCTGACCGATGGGAAGGCCTGGATACTTTTGGTCGAAAATGACTTTAGACTATCCAAACCAGGTTTTCAAAGTGGAAAACTTGGATTCCGTCGGCCAGAATTGCCAGGAAGCTCGGGTGTAGCCATTTGACTTAGCAGTGATGGGACTCCAGGACGAGGTCTCATAGGGACGAAGGCTACATCCGGCTGACCGATGGGAAGGTTGGGATACTTTTGGTCGAAATTGACTTTAGACTAAACAATCCAGGTTTCCAAAGTGGAAAACTTGGATTCCGTCGACCAGAATTGCCAGGAAGGTCGGGGGTAGCCATTTGACTTAGCAGTGATGGGACTCCAGGACGATGTCTCATAGGGACGAAGGCTACATCCGACTGACCGATGGGAAGGTCGGGATACTTTTGGTCGAAATTGACTTTATACTATCCAAACCAGGTTTTCAAAGTGGAAAACTTGGATTCCGTCTGCCAGAATTGCCAGGAAGGTCGGGTGTAGCCATTTGACTTAGCAGTGATGAGACCCCAGGACGAGGTCTCATAGGTTCCAAGGCTACATCCGGCTGACCGATGGGAAGTTCGGGATACTTTTAGTCGAAATTGACTTTAGACTATACAAACCATGCTTCCAAAGTGGAAAACTTGCATTCCGTCGGCCGGAATTGCCAGGATGGTCGAGGGAGCCATTTGACTTAGCTGTGATGGGACTCCAGGACGAGGTCTCATAGGGACCAAAGCTACATCCGGCTGACCGATGGGAAGGTCGCGATACTTTTGGTCGAAATTGACTTTAGACTATACAAACCAGGTTTTCAAAGTGGAAAACTTGGATTCCGTCGGCCAGAATTGCTAGGATGGTCGGGGGTAGCCATTTGACTTAGCAGTGATTGGACTCCAGGACGATGTCTCATAGGGACGAAGGCTACATCTGACTGAGCGATGGGAAGGTCGGGACACTTTTGGTCGAAATTGACTTTAGACTATGCAATACAGGTTTCGAAAGTGCACAACTTGGATTCCGTCGGGCAGAATTGCCAGGAAGGTCGGCGGTAGCCATTTGACTTAGCAGTGATTGGACTCCAGGACGATGTCTCATAGGGACCAAGGCTACATCCGGCTGAACGATGGGAAGGCCTGGATACTTTTGGTCGAAAATGACTTTAGACTATACAAACCAGGTTTTCAAAGTGGAAAACTTGGATTCCCTGCGCCAGAATTGCCAGGAAGGTCGAGGGAGCCATTTGACTTAGCTGGGATGGGACTCCAGGACGAGGTCTCATAGTGACCAAAGCTATATCCGGCTGACCGATGGGAAGATCGGGATACTTTTGGTCGAAATTGGATTTAGACTATACAAACCAGGTATCCAAAGTGGAAAACTTGGATTACGTCGGCCGGAATTGCCATGAAGGTCGAGGGAGCCATTTGACTTAGCTGTGATGGGACTCCAGGACGAGGTCTCATAGGGACCAAAGCTACATCCGGCTGAGCGATGGGAATGTCGGGGTACTTTTGTTCGAAATTGACCTTAGACTACACAATCCAGGTTTCCAAAGTGGAAAACTTGGATTCCCGCGGGCAGAATTGCCATGAAGGTCGGGGGTAGTCATTTGACTTAGCAGTGAAGGGACTCCAGGACGAGATCTAATAGCGACCAAAGCTACATCCGGCTGACCGATGAGAAGTTCGGGATACTTTTGGTCGAAATTGACTTTAGACTAAACAATCCAGGTTTCCAAAGTGGAAAACTTGGATTCCGTCGGCCAGAATTGCCAGGAAGGTCGGGGGTATTCGTTTGACTTAGCAGTGATGAGACCCCAGGACGAGGTCTCATAGGTTCCAAGGCTACATCCGGCTGAACGATGCGAAGGCCTGGATACTTTTGGTCGAAAATGACTTTAGACTATACAAACCAGGTTTTCAAAGTGGAAAACTTGGATTCCCTGGGCCAGAATTGCCAGGAAGTTCGGGGGTAGCCATTTGACTTAGCAGTGTTGGGACTCCAGGACGAGGTCTCATAGGGACCAAAGCTACATCCGGCTGACCGATGGGAAGGTCGGGATACTTTTGGTCGAAATTGACTTTAGACTATACAAACCAGGTTTCCAAAGTGGAAAACTTGGATTCCGTCGGCCGTCATTGCCAGGAAGGTCGGGTGTAGCCATTTGACTTAGCAGTGTTGGGACTCCAGGACGAGGTCTCATAGGGACGAAGGCTACATCCGGCTGACCGATGGGAAGGTTGGGATACTTTTGGTCGAAATTGACTTTAGACTAAACAATCCTGGTTTCCAAAGTGGAAAACTTGGATTCTGTCGGCCAGAATTGCCAGGAAGGTCGGGGGTAGCCATTTGACTTAGCAGTGATGGGACTCCAGGACGATGTCTCATAGGGACGAAGGCTACATCGGACTGACCGATGGGAAGGTCGGGATACTTATGGTCGAAATTGACTTTAGACTATACAAACCAGGTTTTCAAAGAGGAAAACTTGGATTCCGTCGGCCAGAATTGCTAGGAAGGTCGGGGGTAGTCATTTGACTTAGCAGTGATGGGACTCCAGGACTAGATCTAATAGCGACCAAGGATACATCCGGCTGACCGATGGGAAGGTCTGGATACTTTTGGTCGAAATTGACTTTACACTAAACAATCCAGGTTTCCAAAGTGGAAAACTTGGATTCCGTCGGGCAGAATTGCCAGGAAGGTCGGGGGTAGCCATCTGACTTAGCAGTGATTGGACACCAGGGAGAGGTCTCATAGGGACCAAGGCTACATCCGGCTGACCGATGGGAAGGCCTGGATACTTTTGGTCGAAAATGACTTTAGACTATCCAAACCAGGTTTTCAAAGTGGAAAACTTGGATTCCGTCGGCCAGAATTGCCAGGATGCTCGGGTGTAGCCATTTGACTTAGCAGTGATGGGACTCCAGGACGATGCCTCATAGGGACGAAGGCTACATCCGACTGACCGATGGGAAGGTCGGGATACTTTTGGTCGAAATTGACTTTGGACTATACAAACCAGGTTTCCAAAGTGAAAAACTTGGACACCGTCGGGCAGAATTGCCAGGAAGGTCGGGGGTAGCCATTTCACTTAGCAGTGATGGGACTCCAGGACGATGTCTCATAGGGACGAAGGCTACATCCGGCTGACCGATGGGAAGGTCGGGATACTTTTGGTCGAAATTGACTTTAGACTATACAATCCGGGTTTCCAAAGTGGAAAACTTGGATTCCGTCGGACAGAACTGCCAGGAAGGTCGGCGGAAGCCATTTGACTTAGCAGTGATTGGACATCAGGGAGAGGGCTCATAGGGACCAAGGCTACATCCGGCTGACCGATGGGAAGGTCTGGATACTTTTGGTCGAAAATGAGTTTAGACTATACAAACCGGGTTTCCAAAGTGAAAAACTTGTACACCGTCGGGCAGAATTGCCAGAAATGTCGGGGGTAGTCATTTGATTTAGCAGTGATGAGACCCCAGGGCGAGCTCCCATAGGTAACAAAGGCTACATCCGGCTGACCGATTGGAAGTTCGGGATACATTTATTCGAAATTGACTTTAGACTATAGAAACCAGGTTTCCAAAGTGGAAAACTTGGATTCCGTCGGCCAGAATTGCCAGGAAGGTCGAGGGAGCCATTTGACTTAGCTGTGATGGGACTCCAGGACGAGGTCTCATAGGCACCAAAGCTACATCCGGCTGACCGATGGGAAGGTCGGGATACTTTTGGTCGAAATTGACTTTAGACTATACAAACTAGGTTTCCAAAGTGGAAAACTTGGATTCCGTCGGCCGGAATTGCCAGGAAGGACGAGGGAGCCATTTGACTTAGCTGTGATGGGACTCCAGGACGAGATATCATAGGGACCAAGGCTACATCCGGCTGAACGATGGGAAGGCCTGGATACTTTTGGTCGAAAATGACTTTAGACTATACAAACCAGGTTTTCAAAGTGGAAAACTTGGATTCCCACGGCCGGAATTGCCAGGAAGTTCGGGGGTAGCCATTTGACTTAGCAGTGTTGGGACTCCAGGACGAGGTCTCATAGGGACCAAAGCTACATCCGGCTGACCGATGGGAAGGTCGGGATACTTTTGGTCGAAATTGACTTTAGACTATACAAACCAGGTTTCAAAAGTGGAAAACTTGGATTCCGTCGGCCGGAATTGCCAGGAAGGTCGGGTGTAGCCATTTGACTTAGCAGTGTTGGGACTCCAGGACGAGGTCTCATAGGGACCAAGGCTACATCCGGCTGACCGATGGGAAGTTCGGGACACTTTTGGTCGAAATTGACTTTAGACTATGCAATCCAGGTTTCGAAAGTGCAAAACTTGTATTCCGTCGGGCAGAATTGCCAGGAAGGTCGGCGGTGGCCATTTGACTTAGCAGTGATTGGACTCCAGGACGATGTCTCATAGGGACGAAGGCTACATCCGGCTGAACGATGCGAAGGCCTGGATACTTTTGGTCGAAAATGACTTTAGACTATACAAACCAGGTTTTCAAAGTGGAAAACTTGGATTCCCTGGGCCAGAATTGCCAGGAAGTTCGGGGGTAGCCATTTGACTTAGCAGTGTTGGGACTCCAGGACGAGGTCTCATAGGGACCAAAGCTACATCCGGCTGACCGATGGGAAGGTCGGGATACTTTTGGTCGAAATTGACTTTAGACCATACAAACCAGGTTTCCAAAGTGGAAAACTTGGATTCCGTCGGCCGTCATTGCCAGGAAGGTCGGGTGTAGCCATTTGACTTAGCAGTGTTGGGACTCCAGGACGAGGTCTCATAGGGACGAAGGCTACATCCGGCTGACCGATGGGAAGGTTGGGATACTTTTGGTCGAAATTGACTTTAGACTAAACAATCCTGGTTTCCAAAGTGGAAAACTTGGATTCCGTCGGCCAGAATTGCCAGGAAGGTCGGCGGTAGTCATTTGACTTAGCATTGATGGGACTCCAGGACGAGGTCTCATAGGTTCCAAGGCTACATCCGACTGACCAATGGGAAGTTCGGGATACTTTTAGTCGAAATTGAATTTAGACTATACAAACCAGGTTTCCAAAGTGGAAAACTTGGATTCCGGCGGCCGGAATTGCCAGGAAGGTCGTGGGAGCAATTTGACTTAGCTGTGATGGGACTCCAGGACGAGGTCTCATAGGGACCAAAGCTACATCTGGCTGACCGATGGGAAGGTCGCGATACTTTTGGTCGAAATTGACTTTAGACTATACAAACCAGGTTTTCAAAGTGGAAAACTTGGATTCCCACGGCCAGAATTGCCAGGAAGTTCGGGGGTAGCCATTTGACTTAGCAGTGTTGGGACTCCAGGACGAGGTCTCATAGGGACCAAAGCTACATCCGGCTGACCGATGGGAAGGTCGGGATACTTTTGGTCGAAATTGACTTTAGACTATACAAACCAGGTTTCCAAAGTGGAAAACTTGGATTCCGTCGGCCGTCATTGCCATGAAGGTCGGGTGTAGCCATTTGACTTAGCAGTGTTGGGACTCCAGGACGAGGTCTCATAGGGACGAAGGCTACATCCGGCTGACCGATGGGAAGGTTGGGATACTTTTGGTCGAAATTGACTTTAGACTAAACAATCCTGGTTTCCAAAGTGGAAAACTTGGATTCCGTCGGCCAGAATTGCCAGGAAGGTCGGGGGTAGCCATTTGACTTAGCAGTGATGGGACTCCAGGACGATGTCTCATAGGGACGAAGGCTACATCCGACTGACCGATGGGAAGGTCGGGATACTTATGGTCGAAATTGACTTTAGACTATACAAACCAGGTTTTCAAAGAGGAAAACTTGGATTCCGTCGGCCAGAATTGCTAGGAAGGTCGGGGGTAGCCATTTGACTTAGCAGTGATGGGACTCCAGGACGATGTCTCATAGGGACGAAGGCTATATCCGGCTGAACCATGGGAAGTTCGGGATACTTTTTGTCGAAATTGACTTTAGACTATACAATCCAGGTTTCCAAAGTGCAAATCTTGGATTCCGTCGGGCAGAATTGCCAGGAAGTTCGGGGGTAGCCATTTGACTTAGCAGTGATGGGACTCCAGGACGATGGCTCATAGGGACGAAGGCTACATCCGGCTGACCGATGGGAAGGTCGGGTTACTTTTGGTCGAAATTGACTTTAGACTATGCAAACCAGGTTTCCAAAGTGGAAAACTTGGATTCCGTCGGGCAGAATTGACATGAAGGTCGGGGGTAGTCATTTGACTTAGCAGTGAAGGGACTCCAGGACGAGATCTAATAGCGACCATGGCTACATCCGGCTGACCGATGAGAAGGTCGGGATACTTTTGGTCGAAATTGACTTTAGACTAAACAATCCAGGTTTCCAAAGTGGAAAACTTGGATTCCGTCGGCCAGAATTGCCAGGAAGGTCGGGGGTAGTCATTTGACTTAGCACTGATGGGACTCCAAGACGAGATCTAATAGGGACCAAGGCTACATCCGGCTGACCGATGAGAAGTTCGGGATACTTTTGGTCGAAATTGACTTTAGACTATACAAACCAGTTTTCCAAAGTGAAAAACTTGGACACCGTCGGGCAGCATTGCCAGGAAGGTCGGGGGTAGTCATTTGACTTAGCAGTGATGGGACTCCAGGACGATGTCTCATAGGGACGAAGGCTACATCCGACTGACCGATGGGAAGGACGGGATACTTTTGGTCGAAATTGACTTTAGACTATACAAACTAGGTTTCCAAAGTGGAAAACTTGGATTCCGTCGGCCGGAATTGCCAGGAAGGACGAGGGAGCCATTTTACTTAGCTGTGATGGGACTCCAGGACGAGATCTCATAGGGACCAAGGCTACATCCGGCTGAACGATGGGAAGGCCTGGATACTTTTGGTCGAAAATGACTTTAGACTATACAAACCAGGTTTTCAAAGTGGAAAACTTGGATTCCCACGGCCAGAATTGCCAGGAAGTTCGGGGGTAGCCATTTGACTTAGCAGTGTTGGGACTCCAGGACGAGGTCTCATAGGGACCAAAGCTACATCCGGCTGACCGATGGGAAGGTCGGGATACTTTTGGTCGAAATTGACTTTAGACTATACAAACCAGGTTTCAAAAGTGGAAAACTTGGATTCCGTCGGCCGGAATTGCCAGGAAGGTCGGGTGTAGCCATTTGACTTAGCAGTGTTGGGACTCCAGGACGAGGTCTCATAAGGACGAAGGCTACATCCGGCTGACCGATGGGAAGGTTGGGATACTTTTGGTCGAAATTGACTTTAGACTAAACAATCCAGGTTTCCAAAGTGGAAAACTTGGATTCCGTCGGCCAGAATTGCCAGGAACTTCGGGGGTAGCCATTTGACTTAGCAGTGATTGGACACCAGGGCGAGGTCTCATAGGGACCAAGGCTACATCCGGCTGACCGATGTGAAGTTCGGGATACTTTTGGTCGAAATTGACTTTAGATTATACAATCCAGGTTTCCAAAGTGCAAAACTTGGATTCCGTCGGGCAGAATTGCCAGGAAGGCCGGGGGTAGCCATTTGACTTAGCAGTGATGGGACTCCAGGACGATGTCTCATAGGGACGAAGTCTACATCCGACTGACCGATGGGAAGGTCGGGATACTTTTGGTCGATATTGACTTTAGACTATACAAACCAGGTTTCCAAAGTGAAAAACTTGGACACCGTCGGGCAGAATTGCCAGGAAGGTCGGCGGTAGTCATTTGACTTAGCATTGATGGGACTCCAGGACGAGGTCTCATAGGTTCCAAGGCTACATCCGACTGACCAATGGGAAGTTCGGGATACTTTTAGTCGAAATTAAATTTAGACTATACAAACCAGGTTTCCAAAGTGGAAAACTTGGATTCCGGCGGCCGGAATTGCCAGGAAGGTCGAGGGAGCAATTTGACTTAGCTGTGATGGGACTCCAGGACGAGGTCTCATAGGGACCAAAGCTACATCCGGCTGACCGATGGGAAGGTCGGGATACTTTTGGTCGAAATTGACTTTAGACTATACAAACCAGGTTTCCAAAGTGGAAAACTTGGATTCCGTCGGCCGTCATTGCCAGAAAGGTCGGGTGTAGCCATTTGACTTAGCAGTGTTGGGACTCCAGGACGAGGTCTCATAGGGACGAAGGCTACATCCGGCTGACCGATGGGAAGGTTGGGATACTTTTGGTCGAAATTGACTTTAGACTAAACAATCCTGGTTTCCAAAGTGGAAAACTTGGATTCCGTCGGCCAGAATTGCCAGGAAGGTCGGGGGTAGCCATTTGACTTAGCAGTGATGGGACTCCAGGACGATGTCTCATAGGGACGAAGGCTACATCCGACTGACCGATGGGAAGGTCGGGATACTTATGGTCGAAATTGACTTTAGACTATACAAACCAGGTTTTCAAAGAGGAAAACTTGGATTCCGTCGGGCAGAATTGCCAGGAAGTTCGGGGGTAGCCATTTGGCTTAGCAGTGATCGGACTCCAGGACGATGGCTCATAGGGACGAAGGCTACATCCGGCTGACCGATGGGAAGGTCGGGATACTTTTGGTCGAAATTGACTTTAGACTATGCAAACCAGGTTTCCAAAGTGGAAAACTTGGATTCCGTCGGGCAGAATTGACATGAAGGTCGGGGGTAGTCATTTGACTTAGCAGTGAAGGGACTCCAGGACGAGATCTAATAGCGACCATGGCTACATCCGGCTGACCGATGAGAAGGTCGGGATACTTTTGGTCGAAATTGACTTTAGACTAAACAATCCAGGCTTCCAAAGTGGAAAACTTGCATTCCGTCGGCCGGAATTGCCAGGATGGTCGAGGGTAGTCATTTGACTTAGCAGTGATGAGACCCCAGGACGAGGTCTCATAGGGACGAAGGCTACATCCGACTGACCGATGGGAAGGTCGGGATACTTTTGGTCGAAATTGACTTTGGACTATACAAACCAGGTTTCCAAAGTGAAAAACTTGGACACCGTCGGGCAGAATTGCCAGGAAGGTCGGGGGTAGCCATTTGACTTAGAAGTGATTGGACACCAGGGAGAGGTCTCTTAGGGACCAAAGCTACATCCGGCTGACCGATGGGAAGTTCGGGACACTTTTGGTCGAAATTGATTTTAGACTATGCAATCCAGGTTTCGAAAGTGCAAAACTTGGATTCCGTCGGGCAGTATTGCCAGGAAGGTCGGCGGTAGTCATTTGACTTAGCAGTGATGGGACTCCCGGACGATGTCTCATAGGGACGAAGGCTACATCCGGCTGACCGATGGGAAGGTCGGGATACTTTTGGTCGAAATTGACTTTAGACTATACAAACCAGGTTTCCAAAGTGAAAAACTTGGACACCGTCGGGCAGAATTGCCAGGAAGGTCGGCGGTAGTCATTTGACTTGGCATTGATGGGACTCCAGGACGAGGTCTCATAGGTTCCAAGGCTACATCCGACTGACCAATGGGAAGTTCGGGATACTTTTAGTCGAAATTGAATTTAGACTATACAAACCAGGTTTCCAAAGTGGAAAACTTGGATTCCGGCGGCCGGAATTGCCAGGAAGGTCGAGGGAGCAATTTGACTTAGCTGTGATGGGACTCCAGGACGAGGTCTCATAGGGACCAAAGCTACATCCGGCTGACCGATGGGACGGTCGGTATACTTTTGGTCGAAATTGACTTTATACTATCCAAACCAGGTTTTCAAAGTGGAAAACTTGGATTCCGTCGGCCAGAATTGCCAGGAAGGTCGGGTGTAGCCATTTGACTTAGCAGTGATGAGACCCCAGGACGAGGTCTCATAGGGACCAAAGCTACATACGGCTGACCGATGGGAAGTTCGGGATACTTTTAGTCGAAATTGACTTTAGACTATACAAACCAGGTTTCCAAAGTGGAAAACTTGCATTCCGTCGGCCGGAATTGCCAGGATGGTCGAGGGAGCCATTTGACTTAGCTGTGATGGGACTCCAGGACGAGGTCTCATAGGGACCAAAGCTACATCCGGCTGACCGATGGGAAGGTCGCGATACTTTTGGTCGAAATTGACTTTAGACTATACAAACCAGGTTTTCAAAGTGGAAAACTGGGATTCCGTCGGCCAGAATTGCTAGGAAGGTCGGGGGAAGCCATTTGACTTAGCAGTGCTGTGACTCCAGGACGAGTTCTCAGGTTCCAAGGCTACATCCGGCTGACCGATAGGAAGTTCGGGATACTTTTAGTCGAAATTGACTTTAGACTATACAATCCAGGTTTCCAAAGTGCAAAACTTGCTTCCGTCGGGGCAGAATTGCCAGGAAGGTCGGGGATAGTCATTTGACTTAGCAGTGATGGGACTCCAGGACGAGGTCTCATAGGTTCCACGGCTACATCCGGCTGACCGATGGGAAAATCGGTATACTTTTTGTCGAAATTGACTTTAGACTATACAATCCAGGTTTCCAAAGTGCAAAACTGGGATTCCGTCGGGCAGAATTGCCATGAACGTCGGGGGTAGCCGTTTGACTTAGAAGTGATGGGACTCCTGGACGATGTCTCATAGGGACCAAGGCTACATCCGACTGACCGATGGGAAGGTCCGTATACTTTTGTTCGAAAATGACTTTATACTATCCAAACCAGGTTTTCAAAGTGGAAAACTTGGATTCCGTCGGCCAGAATTGCTAGGAAGGTCGGGGGTAGCCATTTGACTTAGCAGTGATTGGACTCCAGGACGACGTCTCATAGGGACGAAGGCTACATCCGGCTGACCGATGGGAAGGTCGGGATACTTTTGGTCGATATTGACTTTAGACTATACAATCCAGGTTTCCAAAGTGCAAAACTTGGATTCCGTCGGGCAGAATTGCCAGGAAGGTCGGGGGTAGCCATTTGACTTACCAGTGATGGGAATCCAGGACGATGTCTCATAGGGACGAAGGCTACATCCGGCTGACCGATGGGAAGTTCGGGATACTTTTGGTCGAAATTGACTTTAGACTATACAATCCAGGTTTCCAAAGTGCAAAACTTGGATTCCGTCGCGCAGAATTGCCAGGAAGGTCGGGGGTATCCATTTGACTAAGCAGTGATGGGACTCCAGGACGATGTCTCATAGGGACGAAGGCTACATCCCACTGAGCGATGGGAAGGTCGGGATACTTTTTGTCGAAATTGACTTTAGACTATACAAACCAGGTTTCCAAAGTGAAATCTTGGACACCGTCGGGCAGAATTGCCAGGAAGGTCGGGGTAGCCATTTGACTTAGCAGTGATGGGACTACAGGACGATGTGTCATAGGGACGAAGGCTACATCCGACTGACCAATGGGAAGTTCCGGATACTTTTAGTCGTAATTGACTTTAGACTATACAACCAGGTTTCCAAAGTGCAAAACTTGGACTCCGTCGGGCAGAATTGCCAGGAAGGTCGGGGGTAGTCATTTGACTTAGCAGTGATGAGACCCCAGGACGAGGTCTCATAGGTTCCAAGGCTACATCCGGCTGACCGATGGGAAGTTCGGGATACTTTTAGTCGAAGTTGACTTTAGACTATACAAACCAGGTTTCCAAAGTAGAAAACTTGGATTCCGTCGGCCGGAATTGCCAGGAAGGTCGAGGGAGCCATTTGACTTAGCTGTGATGGGACTCCAGGACGAGGTCTCATAGGGACCAAAGCTACATCCGGCTGACCGATGGGAAGGTCGCGATACTTTTGGTCGAAATTGACTTTAGACTATACAAACCAGGTTTCCAAAGTGGAAAACTTGGATTCCGTTGGCCAGAATTGCCAGGATGGTCGGGTGAAGCCATTTGACTTAGCAGTGATTGGACACCAGGGCGAGGTCTCATAGGGACCAAGGCTACATCCGGCTGACCGATGTGAAGTTCGGGATACTTTTGGTCGAAATTGACTTTAGACTATACAATCCAGGTTTCCAAAGCTCAAAACTTGGATTCCGTCGGGCAGAATTGCCAGGAAGGTCGGGGGTAGCCATTTGACTAAGCAGTGATGGGAATCCAGGACGATGTCTCATAGGGACGAAGGCTACATCCGACTGACCGATGGGAAGGTCGGGATACTTTTGGTCGAAATTGACTTTAGACTTTACAATCCAGGTTTCCAAATTGGAAAACTTGGATTCCGTCGGCCGGAATTGCCAGGAAGGTCGAGGGCGCCATTTGACTTAGCTGTGATGGGACTCCAGGACGAGGTCTCATAGGGACCAAGGCTACATCCGACTGACCGATGGGAAGGTCGGGATACTTTGGTCGAAATTGACTTTAGACTATACAATCCAGGTTTCCAAAGTGGAAAACTTGGATTCCGTCGGGCAGAATTGCCATGAAGGTCTTGGGTAGTCATTTGACTTAGCAGTGATGGGACTCCAGGACGAGATCTAATACCGACCAAGGATACATCCGGCTGACCGATGAGAAGTTCGGGATACTTTTTGTCGAAAATGACTTTAGACTATCCAAACCAGGTTTTCAAAGTGGAAAACATGGATTCCGTCGGCCAGAATTGCCAGGAAGGTCGGGTGTAGCCATTTGACTTAGCAGTGTTGGGACTCCAGGACGAGGTCACATAGGGACGAAGGCTACATCCGGCTGACCGATGGGAAGGTCGGGATACTTTTGGTCGAAATTGACGTTAGACTATACAATCCAGGTTTCCAATGTGCAAAACTTGGATTCCGTCGGGCAGAATTGCCAGGAAGGTCGGGGGTAGCCATTAGACTTAGCAGTGATGGGACTCCACGACGATGTCTCATAGGGACCAAGGCTACATCCGGCTGACCCATGGGAAGTTCGGGATACTTTTGGTCGAAATTGACTTTAGACTATACAATCCAGTTTTCCAAAGTGGAAAACTTGGATTCCGTCGGCCGGAATTGCCAGGAAGGTCGGTGGAGCCATTCGACTTAGCTGTGATGGGACTCCAGGACGAGGTCTCATAGGGACCAAGGCTACATCCGACTGACCGATGGGAAGGCCTGAATACTTTTGGTCGAAAATGACTTTAGACTATACAAACCAGGTTGCCAAAGTGGAATACTTGGATTCCGTCGGCCGGAATTGCCAGGAAGGTCTGGGGAAGCCATTTGACTTAGCAGTAACTGGAATCCAGGACGAGGTCTCATAGGGACCAAGGCTACATCCGACTGACCGATGGGAAGGCCTGAATACTTTTGGTCGAAATTAACTTTAGACTAAACAATCCAGGTTCCCAAAGTGGAAAACTTGGATTCCGTCGGCCAGAATTGCCAGGAAGGTCGAGGGAGCCATTTGACTTAGCTGTGATGGGACTCCAGGACGAGGTCTCATACGGACCAAAGCTACATCCGGCTGACCGATGGGTAGGTCGGGATACTTTTGGTCGAAATTGACTTTAGACTATACAATCCAGGTTTCCAAAGCGCAAAACTTGGATTCCGTCGGGCAGAATTGCAAGGAAGGTCGGGGGTAGCCATTTGACTTAGCAGTGATGGGAATCCAGGACGATGTCTCATAGGGACGAAGGCTACATCCGACTGACCGATGGGAAGGACGGGATACTTTTGGTCGAAATTGACTTTAGACTATACAATCCAGGTTTCCAAAGTGGAAAACTTGGATTCCTTCGGCCGGAATTGCCAGGAAGGTCGAGGGAGCCATTTGACTTAGCTGTGATGGGACTCCAGGACGAGATCTCATAGGGACCAAGGCTACATCCGATTGACCGATTGGAAGGCCTGAATACTTTTGGTCGAAAATGACTTTAGACTATACAAACCAGGTTGCCAAAGTGGAATACTTGGATTCCGTTGGCCGGAAATGCCAGGAAGGTCTGGGGAAGCCATTTGACTTAGCAGTAACTGGACTCCAGGACGAGGTCTCATAGGGACCAAGGATACATCCGATTGATCGATGGGAAGGACTGAATACTTTTGGTCGAAAATGACTTTAGACTATCGAAACCAGGTTTTCAAAGTGGAAAATATGGATTCCGTCGGCCAGAATTGCCAGGAAGGTCGGGTGTAGCCATTTGCCTTAGCTGTGTTGGGACTCCAGGACGAGGTCTCATAGGGACGAAGGCTACATCCGGCTGACCGATGGGAAGGTCGGGATACTTTTGGTGGAAATTGACTTTAGACTAAACAATCCAGGTTTCCAAAGTGGAAAACCTGGATTCCGTCGGCCAGAATTGCCAGGAAGGTCGGGGGTAGCCATTTGACTTAGCAGTGATGGGACGCCAGGACGATGTCTCATAGGGACGAAGGCTACATCCGACTGACCGATGGGAAGGTCGGGATACTTTTGGTCGAAATTGACTTTAGACTATAAAATCCAGGTTTCCAAAGTGCAAAACTTGCATTCCGTCGGGGCAGAATTGCCAGGAAGGTAGGGGGTAGTCATTTGACTTAGCAGTGATGGGACTCCAGGACGAGGTCTCATAGGTTCCAAGGCTACATCCGGCTGACCGATGGGAAGGTCGGGATACTTTTGGTCGAAATTGACTTTAGACTATACAATCCATGTTTCCAAAGTGGAAAACTTGGATTCCGTCGGCCGGAATTGCCAGGAAGGTCGGGGGAGCCATTCGACTTAGCTGTGATGGGACTCCAGGACGAGGTCTCATAGGGACCAAGGCTACATCCGACTGACCGATGGGAAGGCCTGAATACTTTTGGTCGAAAATGACTTTAGACTATACAAACCAGGTTGCCAAAGTGGAATACTTGGATTCCGTCGGCCAGAATTGCCAGGAAGGTCTGGGGAAGCCATTTGACTTAGCAGTAACTGGACTCCAGGACGAGGTCTCATAGGGACCAAGGCTACATCCGACTGACCGATGGGAAGGCCTGAATACTTTTGGTCGAAATTAACTTTAGACTAAACAATCCAGGTTTCCAAAGTGGAAAACTTGGATTCCGTCGGCCAGAATTGCCAGGAAGGTCGAGGGAGCCATTTGACATAGCTGTGATGGGACTCCAGGACGAGGTCTCATACGGACCAAAGCTACATCCGGCTGACCGATGGGAAGGTCGGGATACTTTTGGTCGAAATTGACTTTAGACTATACAATCCAGGTTTCCAAAGCGCAAAACTTGGATTCCGTCGGGCAGAATTGCAAGGAAGGTCGGGGGTAGCCATTTGACTTAGCAGTGATGGGAATCCAGGACGATGTCTCATAGGGACGAAGGCTACATCCGACTGACCGATGGGAAGGTCGGGATACTTTTGGTCGAAATTGACTTTAGACTATACAATCCAGGTTTCCAAAGTGGAAAACTTGGATTCCTTCGGCCGGAATTGCCAGGAAGGTTGAGGGAGCCATTTGACTTAGCTGTGATGGGACTCCAGGACGAGATCTCATAGGGACCAAGGCTACATCCGATTGACCGATGGGAAGGCCTGAATACTTTTGGTCGAAAATGACTTTAGACTATACAAACCAGGTTGCCAAAGAGGAATACTTGGATTCCGTTGGCCGGAATTGCCAGGAAGGTCTGGGGAAGCCATTTGACTTAGCAGTAACTGGACTCCAGGACGAGGTCTCATAGGGACCAAGGATACATCCGATTGACCGATGGGAAGGCCTGAATACTTTTGGTCGAAAATGACTTTAGACTATCCAAACCAGGTTTTCAAAGTGGAAAACTTGGATTCCGTGGGCCAGAATTGCCAGGAAGGTCGGGTGTAGCCATTTGCCTTAGCTGTGTTGGGACTCCAGGACGAGGTCTCATAGGGACGAAGGCTACATCCGGCTGACCGATGGGAAGGTTGGGATACTTTTGGTCGAAATTGACTTTAGACTAAACAATCCTGGTTTCCAAAGTGGAAAACTTGGATTCCGTCGGCCAGAATTGCCAGGAAGGTCGGGGGTAGCCATTTGACTTAGCAGTGATGGGACTCCAGGACGATGTCTCATAGGGACGAAGGCTACATCCGAATGACCAATGGGATGTTCGGGATACTTTTAGTCGAAATTGACTTTAGACTATACAAGCCAGGTTGCCAAAGTTGAAAACTTGGATTCCGTCGGCCAGAATTGCCAGGAAGGTCGTGGGAAGCCATTTGACTTAGCAGTGATTGGACACCAGGGAGAGGTCTCATAGGGTCCAAGGCTACATCCGGCTGACCGATGGTAAGGTCGGGATACTTTTGGTCGAAATTGTCTTTAGACTATACAATCCAGGTTTCCAAAGTGCCAAATTGGATTCCGTCGGGCAGAATTGCCAGGAAGGTCGGGGGTACCCATTGGACTTAGCAGTGTTTGGACTCCATGACGATGTGTCATAGTGACGAAGGCTACATCCGGCTGACCGATGGGAAGGTCGGGATACTTTTGGTCGAAATTGGCTTTAGACTAAACAAACCAGGTTGCCAAAGTGGAAAACTTGGATTCCGTCGGCCAGAATTGCCAGGAAGGTTGGGGGAAACCATTCGACATAGCAGTGATTGGACACCAGGGTGAGGTCTCATAGGGACCAAGGCTACATCCGGCAGACCGACGGGAAGGTCTGGATACTTTTGGTCGAAAATGGCTTTAGACTATACAAACCAGGTTGCCAAAGTGGAAAACCTGGATTCCGTCGGCCACAATTGCCAGGAAGGTCGGGGGTAGTCATTTGTCTTAGCAGTGATGGGACTCCAGGACGAGATATCAAAGGTTCCAAGGCTACATCCGGCTGACCGATGGGAAGGTCGGGATACTTTCGGTCGAAATTGACTTTAGACTATACAATCCAGGTTTCCAATGTGCAAAACTTGCATTCCGTCGGGGCAGAATTGCCAGGAAGGACGGGCGTAGCCATCTGACTTAGCAGTGATGGGACTCCAGGACGATGTCTCATAGGGACGAAGGCTACATGCAGCTAACGGATGGGAAGGTCGGGATACTTTTGGTCGAAATTGACTTTAGACTATACAATCCAGGTTTCCAAAGCGGAAAACATGGATTCTGTCGGCCGGAATTGCCATGAAGGTCGGGGGTAGTCATTTGACTTAGCTGTGATTGGATACCAGGGCGAGGTCTCATAGGGACCAAGGCTACATCCGGCTGACCGATGCGAAGGCCTGGATACTTTTTGTCGAAAATGACTTTAGACAATACAATCCAGGTTTCCAAAGTGCAAAACTTGGATTCCGTTGGGCAGAATTGCCAGGAAGGTTGGGGGAAACCATTCGACATAGCAGTGATTGGACACCAGGGAGAGGTCTCATAGGGACCAAGGCTACATCCGGCTGACCGATGGGAAGGCCGGCATACTTTTGGTCGAAATTGACCTTAGACTATACAATCCAGGTTTCCAAAGTGGAAAACTTGGATTCCGTCGGCCAGAATTGCCAGCAAGGTCGGCGTTAGCCATTTTACTTAGCAGTGATGGGACACCAGGACGAGATCTCATAGGGACCAAGGCTACATCCGGCTCCCCGATGGGAATGCCTTGATACTTTTGGTCGAAAATGACTTTAGACTATACAAACCAGGTTGCCAAAGTGGGAAACTTGGATTCCGTCGGGCAGAATTGCCAGGAAGGTCGGGGTTAGCCATTTTACTTAGCAGTGATGGGACTCCAGGACGATGTCTCATAGGGACCAAAGCTACGTCCGGCTGACCGATGGGAAGGCCGGGATACTTTTTGTCGCAATTGACTTTAGCCTATACTATCCAGGTTTCCAAAGTGCAAAACATGGATTCCGTCGGGCAGAATTGCGAGGAAGCTCGGGGTAGACATTTGACTTAGCAGTGATGGGACTCCAGGACGAGTTCTCATAGGGACCAAGGCTACATCCGGCTGACCGATGGGAAGGTCGGGATACTTTTGGTCGAAATTTACTTTAGACAATACAATCCAGGTTTCCAAAGTGCAAAACTTGGATTCCGTCGGCAAGAATTGCCAGGAAGGTCGGGGGTAGCCATTTGACTTAGCAGTGATTGGACACCAGGGCGAGGTCTCATAGGGACCAAGGCTACATCCGGCTGACCGAGGTGAAGTTCCGGACACTTTTGGTCGAAATTGACATTAGACTATACAATCCAGTTTTCCAAAGTGCAAAACTTGGATTCCGTCGGGCAGAATTGCCAGGAAGGTCGGGGGAAGCCATTTTACTTAGCAGTGATTGGACTCCAGGACGAGGTCTCATAGGGACCAGGGCTTCATCCGGCTGACCGATGGGAAGGTCGGGATACTTTTGGTCGAAATTGACTTTAGACTATACAAACCAGGTTTCCAAAGTGGAAAACTTGGATTCCGTCGGCCAGAATTGCCAGGAAGGTCGGGGAAAGCCATTTGACTTAGCAGTGATGGGACTCCAGGACGATGTCTCATAGGGACGAAGGCTACATCCGGCTGACCGATGGGAAGGTCGGGATACTTTTGGTCGAAATTGACTTTAGACTATACAATCCAGGTTTCCAAAGTGGAAAACTTGGATTCCGTCGGGGCAGAATTGCCAGGAAGGTCGGGGGTAGTCATTTGACTTAGCAGTGATGGGACTCCAGGAAGAGATCTCAAAGGTTCCAAGGCTACATCCGGCTGACCGATGGGAAGGTCGGGATACTTTTGGTCGAAATTGACTTTAGACTATACAATCCAGGTGTCCAAAGTGGAAAACTTGGATTCCGTCGGGCAGAATTGCAAGTAAGGTCGGGGGTAGCCATCTGACTTAGCAGTGATGGGACTCCAGGACGATGTCTCATAGGGACGAAGGCTACATCCGGCTGACCGATGGGAAGGTCGGGATACTTTTGGTCGAAATTGACTTTAGACTATACAAACCAGGTTTCCAATGTGGAAAACTTGGATTCCGTCGGACTGAATTGCCAGGAAGGTCGGGGGAAGCCATTTGACTTAGCAGTGATTGGACACCAGGGAGAGGTCTCATAGGGACCAAGGTTACATCCGGCTGACCCATGGGAAGGTCGGGATACTTTTGGTCGAAAATGACTTTGGACTATACAAACCAGGTTGCCAAAGTGGGAAACTTGGATTCCGTTGGGCAGAATTGCCAGGAAGGTCGGGGTTAGCCATTTTACTTAGCAGTGATGGGACTCCAGGACGATGTCTCATAGGGTCCAAAGCTACGTCCGGCTGACCGATGGGAAGGTCGGGATACTTTTGGTCGAAATTGACTTTAGACTATACAAACCAGGTTTCCAATGTGGAAAACTTGGATTCCGTCGGACTGAATTGCCAGGAAGGTCGGGGGAAGCCATTTGACTTAGCAGTGATTGGACACCAGGGAGAGGTCTCATAGGGACCAAGGTTACATCCGGCTGACCCATGGGAAGGTCGGGATACTTTTGGTCGAAAATGACTTTGGACTATACAAACCAGGTTGCCAAAGTGGGAAACTTGGATTCCGTTGGGCAGAATTGCCAGGAAGGTCGGGTGTAGCCATTTGTCTTAGCAGTGATGGGAATCCAGGACGAGATCTCATAGGGACCAAGGCTACAGCCGGCTGACCGATGGTAAGGTCTGGATACTTTTAGTCGAAATTGACTTTAGACTGTACAAACCAGGTGTACAAAGTGGAAAACTTAGATTCCGTCGGCCAGAATTGCCAGGAAGGTCGGGGGAAGCCATTTGACTTCGCAGTGATTGGACACCAGGGAGAGGTCTCATAGGGTCCAAGGCTACATCCGGCTGACCGATGGGAAGGTTGGGATACTTTTGGTCAAAATTGACTTTAGACTATACAAACCAGGTTTTCAAAGTGGAAAACTTTGATTCCGTCGGCCGGAATTGCGAGGAAGCTCGGGGCAGCCATTTGACTTAGCTGTGATGTGACTCCAGGACGAGTTCTCATAGGGACCAAGGCTACATCCGGCTGACCGATGTGAAGGTCGGGATACTTTTGGTCGAAATTGACTTTAGACAATACAATCCAGGTTTCCAAAGTGCAAAACTTGGACTCCGTCGGGCAGAATTGGCAGGAAGGTCGGTGGTAGTCATTTGACTAAGCAGTGACGGGACTCCAGGAGGAGATCTCATAGGGACCAAGGCTACATCCGGCTGACCGATGGGAAGGTCTGGATACTTTTGGTCGAAAATGACTTTAGACTATACAAACCAGGTTGCCAAAGTGTAAAACTTGAATTCCGTCGGACTGAATTGCCATGAAGGTCGGGGGAAGCCATTTGACTTAGCGGTGATTGGACACCAGGGAGACGTCTCATAGGGACCAAGGCTACATTCGGCTGACCGATGGGAAGGTGGGGATACTTTTATTCGAAATTGACTTTAGACTATACAAACCAGGTTTTCAAAGTAGAAAACTTGGATTCCGTCGGCCAGAATTGCCAGGAAGGTCGGGGGAAGCCATTTGACTTAGCAGTGATTGGACACCAGTGAGAGGTCTCATAGGGACCAAGGATACATCCGGCTGACCGATGGGAAGGTCGGGATACTTTTGGTCGAAATTGACTTTAGACTATACAATCCGGGTTTCCAAAGTGGAAAACTTGGATTCCGTCGGCCAGAATTGCCAGGAAGGTCGGGGGAAACCATTTGACTTAGCAGTGATTGGACACCAGGGAGAGGTCTCATAGGGACCAAGGCTACATCTGGCTGACCGATGGGAGGGTCGGGATACTTTTGGTCGAAATTGACTTTAGACTATACAAACCAGGTTTCGAAAGTGGAAAACTTGGATTCCGTCGGGCAAAATTGCCATGAAGGTCGGGGATAGCCATTTGACTTAGCAGTGATGGGACACCAGGACGAGGTCTCATGTTCCAAGGCTACATCCGGCTGACCGATGGGAAGTTCGGGATACTTTTGGTCGAAATTGACTTTAGCCTATACAATCCAGGTTTCCAAAGTGCAGAACTTGGATTCCGTCGGGCAGAATTGCCAGGAATATCGAGGGTATCCATTTGACTTAGCAGTGATGGGACTACAGGGAGAGGTCTCATAGGGACCAAGGCTACATCCGGCTGACCGATGGGAAGGTCGGAATACTTTTATTCGAAATTGACTTTAGACTATACAATACAGGTTTTCAAAGTGGATATCTTGGATTCCGTCGGGCAGAATTGCCAGGAAGGGCGGGTGTAGCCATTTGACTTAGCAGTGATGGGACTCCAGAACGATGTCTCATAGGGACGAAGGCTACATCCGGCTGACCGATGGGAAGGTCGGGATACTTTTGGTCGAAATAGACTTTAGACTATACAATCCGGGTTTCCAAAGTGGAAAACTTGGATTCCGTCGGCCAGAATTGCCAGGAAGGTCGGGGGTAGCCATTTGACATAGCTTTGATGGGGCCCCAGGACGAGGTCTCATAGGTTCCAAGTCTACATCCGGCTGACCGATGGGAAGGTCGGGATACTTTTGGTCGAAATTGACTTTAGACTATACAGTCCAGGTTTCCAAAGTGGAAAACTTGGATTCCGTGGGGCAGAATTGCCAGCAAGGACGGCGTTAGCCATTTTACTTAGCAGTGATGGGACACCAGGACGAGATCTCATAGGGACCAAGGCTACATCCGGCTCCCCGATGGGAATGCCTTCATACTTTTGGTCGAAAATGACTTTAGACTATACAAACCAGGTTGCCAAAGTGGGAAACTTGGATTCCGTCGGGCAGAATTGCCAGGAAGGTCGGGGTTAGCCATTTTACTTAGCAGTGATGGGACTCCAGGACGATGTCTCATAGGGACCAAAGCTACGTCCGGCTGACCGATGGGAAGGCCGGGATACTTTTTGTCGCAATTGACTTTGGACTATACAAACCAGGTTGCCAAAGTGGGAAACTTGGATTCCGTTGGGCAGAATTGCCAGGAAGGTCGGGTGTAGCCATTTGTCTTAGCAGTGATGGGAATCCAGGACGAGATCTCATAGGGACCAAGGCTACAGCCGGCTGACCGATGGTAAGGTCTGGATACTTTTAGTCGAAATTGACTTTAGACTGTACAAACCAGGTGTACAAAGTGGAAAACTTAGATTCCGTCGGCCAGAATTGCCAGGAAGGTCGGGGGAAGCCATTTGACTTCGCAGTGATTGGACACCAGGGAGAGGTCTCATAGGGTCCAAGGCTACATCCGGCTGACCGATGGGAAGGTTGGGATACTTTTGGTCAAAATTGACTTTAGACTATACAAACCAGGTTTTCAAAGTGGAAAACTTTGATTCCGTCGGCCGGAATTGCGAGGAAGCTCGGGGCAGCCATTTGACTTAGCTGTGATGTGACTCCAGGACGAGTTCTCATAGGGACCAAGGCTACATCCGGCTGACCGATGTGAAGGTCGGGATACTTTTGGTCGAAATTGACTTTAGACAATACAATCCAGGTTTCCAAAGTGCAAAACTTGGACTCCGTCGGGCAGAATTGGCAGGAAGGTCGGTGGTAGTCATTTGACTAAGCAGTGACGGGACTCCAGGAGGAGATCTCATAGGGACCAAGGCTACATCCGGCTGACCGATGGGAAGGTCTGGATACTTTTGGTCGAAAATGACTTTAGACTATACAAACCAGGTTGCCAAAGTGTAAAACTTGAATTCCGTCGGACTGAATTGCCATGAAGGTCGGGGGAAGCCATTTGACTTAGCGGTGATTGGACACCAGGGAGACGTCTCATAGGGACCAAGGCTACATTCGGCTGACCGATGGGAAGGTGGGGATACTTTTATTCGAAATTGACTTTAGACTATACAAACCAGGTTTTCAAAGTAGAAAACTTGGATTCCGTCGGCCAGAATTGCCAGGAAGGTCGGGGGAAGCCATTTGACTTAGCAGTGATTGGACACCAGTGAGAGGTCTCATAGGGACCAAGGATACATCCGGCTGACCGATGGGAAGGTCGGGATACTTTTGGTCGAAATTGACTTTAGACTATACAATCCGGGTTTCCAAAGTGGAAAACTTGGATTCCGTCGGCCAGAATTGCCAGGAAGGTCGGGGGAAACCATTTGACTTAGCAGTGATTGGACACCAGGGAGAGGTCTCATAGGGACCAAGGCTACATCTGGCTGACCGATGGGAGGGTCGGGATACTTTTGGTCGAAATTGACTTTAGACTATACAAACCAGGTTTCGAAAGTGGAAAACTTGGATTCCGTCGGGCAAAATTGCCATGAAGGTCGGGGATAGCCATTTGACTTAGCAGTGATGGGACACCAGGACGAGGTCTCATGTTCCAAGGCTACATCCGGCTGACCGATGGGAAGTTCGGGATACTTTTGGTCGAAATTGACTTTAGCCTATACAATCCAGGTTTCCAAAGTGCAGAACTTGGATTCCGTCGGGCAGAATTGCCAGGAATATCGAGGGTATCCATTTGACTTAGCAGTGATGGGACTACAGGGAGAGGTCTCATAGGGACCAAGGCTACATCCGGCTGACCGATGGGAAGGTCGGAATACTTTTATTCGAAATTGACTTTAGACTATACAATACAGGTTTTCAAAGTGGATATCTTGGATTCCGTCGGGCAGAATTGCCAGGAAGGGCGGGTGTAGCCATTTGACTTAGCAGTGATGGGACTCCAGAACGATGTCTCATAGGGACGAAGGCTACATCCGGCTGACCGATGGGAAGGTCGGGATACTTTTGGTCGAAATAGACTTTAGACTATACAATCCGGGTTTCCAAAGTGGAAAACTTGGATTCCGTCGGCCAGAATTGCCAGGAAGGTCGGGGGTAGCCATTTGACATAGCTTTGATGGGGCCCCAGGACGAGGTCTCATAGGTTCCAAGTCTACATCCGGCTGACCGATGGGAAGGTCGGGATACTTTTGGTCGAAATTGACTTTAGACTATACAGTCCAGGTTTCCAAAGTGGAAAACTTGGATTCCGTGGGGCAGAATTGCCAGCAAGGACGGCGTTAGCCATTTTACTTAGCAGTGATGGGACACCAGGACGAGATCTCATAGGGACCAAGGCTACATCCGGCTCCCCGATGGGAATGCCTTCATACTTTTGGTCGAAAATGACTTTAGACTATACAAACCAGGTTGCCAAAGTGGGAAACTTGGATTCCGTCGGGCAGAATTGCCAGGAAGGTCGGGGTTAGCCATTTTACTTAGCAGTGATGGGACTCCAGGACGATGTCTCATAGGGACCAAAGCTACGTCCGGCTGACCGATGGGAAGGCCGGGATACTTTTTGTCGCAATTGACTTTAGCCTATACAATCCAGGATTCCAAAGTGCAAAACATGGATTCCGTCGGGCAGAATTGCGAGGAAGCTCGGGGTAGACATTTGACTTAGCAGTGATGGGACTCCAGGACGAGTTCTCATAGGGACCAAGGCTACATCCGGCTGACCGATGGGAAGGTCGGGATACTTTTGGTCGAAAATGACTTTAGACTATACAAACCAGGTTGCCAAAGTGGAAAACTTGGATTCCGTCGGACTGAATTGCCAGGAAGGTCGGGGGAAGCCATTTGACTTAGCGGTGATTGGACACCAGGGAGAGGTCTCATAGGGACCAAGGCTACATCCGGCTGACCGATGGGAAGGTCGGAATACTTTTATTCGAAATTGACTTTAGACTATACAATACAGGTGTACAAAGTGGAAAACTTAGATTCCGTCGGCCAGAATTGCCAGGAAGGTCGGGGGAAGCCATTTGACTTCGCTGTGATGTGACTCCAGGACGAGTTCTCATAGGGACCAAGGCTACATCCGGCTGACCGATGGGAAGGTCGGGATACTTTTGGTCGAAATAGACTTTAGACTATACAATCCGGGTTTCCAAAGTGGAAAACTTGGATTCCGTCGGCCAGAATTGCCAGGAAGGTCGGGGGTAGCCATTTGACATAGCTTTGATGGGGCCCCAGGACGAGGTCTCATAGGTTCCAAGTCTACATCCGGCTGACCGATGGGAAGGTCGGGATACTTTTGGTCGAAATTGACTTTAGACTATACAAACCAGGTTGCCAAAGTGGAAAACTTGGATTCCGTCGGACTGAATTGCCAGGAAGGTCGGGGGAAGCCATTTGACTTAGCAGTGATGGGACACCAGGACGAGATCTCATAGGGACCAAGGCTACATCCGGCTCCCCGATGGGAATGCCTTGATACTTTTGGTCGAAAATGACTTTAGACTATACAAACCAGGTTGCCAAAGTGGGAAACTTGGATTCCGTCGGGCAGAATTGCGAGGAAGCTCGGGGTAGACATTTGACTTAGCAGTGATGGGACTCCAGGACGAGTTCTCATAGGGACCAAGGCTACATCCGGCTGACCGATGGGAAGGTCGGGATACTTTTGGTCGAAAATGACTTTAGACTATACAAACCAGGTTGCCAAAGTGGAAAACTTGGATTCCGTCGGACTGAATTGCCAGGAAGGTCGGGGGAAGCCATTTGACTTAGCGGTGATTGGACACCAGGGAGAGGTCTCATAGGGACCAAGGCTACATCCGGCTGACCGATGGGAAGGTCGGAATACTTTTATTCGAAATTGACTTTAGACTATACAATACAGGTTTTCAAAGTGGAAAACTTGGATTCCGTCGGCCAGAATTGCCAGGAAGGTCGGGGGTAGTCATTTGAGTTAGCAGTGATTGGACACCAGGGAGAGGTCACATAGGGACCAAGGCTACATCCGGTTGACCGATGGGTGGGTCGGGATACTTTTGGTCGAAATTGACTTTAGACTATACAAACCAGGTTTCCAAAGCAGATAACTTGGATTCCGTCGGCCGGTATTGCCAGGAATGTCAGGGGTACCATTTGACTTAGCTGTGATGGGACTCCAGGACGAGGTCTCATAGGGACAAAGGCTACATCCGGCTGACCGATGGGAAGGTCGGGATACTTTTGGTCGAAATTTACTTTAGACAATACAATCCAGGTTTCCAAAGTGCAAAACTTGGATTCCGTCGGCAAGAATTGCCAGGAAGGTCGGGGGTAGCCATTTGACTTAGCAGTGATTGGACACCAGGGCGAGGTCTCATAGGGACCAAGGCTACATCCGGCTGACCGAGGTGAAGTTCCGGACACTTTTGGTCGAAATTGACATTAGACTATACAATCCAGTTTTCCAAAGTGCAAAACTTGGATTCCGTCGGGCAGAATTGCCAGGAAGGTCGGGGGAAGCCATTTTACTTAGCAGTGATTGGACTCCAGGGCGAGGTCTCATAGGGACCAGGGCTTCATCCGGCTGACCGATGGGAAGGTCGGGATACTTTTGGTCGAAATTGACTTTATACTATACAAACCAGGTTTCCAAAGTGGAAAACTTGGATTCCGTCGGCCAGAATTGCCAGGAAGGTCGGGGAAAGCCATTTGACTTAGCAGTGATTGGACACCAGGGAGAGGTCTCATAGGGACCAAGGCTACATCCGGCTGACCGATGGGAAGGTCGGGATACTTTTGGTCGAAATTGGCTTTAGACTATACAATACAGGTTTTCAAAGTGGATATCTTGGATTCCGTCGGGCAGAATTGCCAGGAAGGGCGGGTGTAGCCATTTGACTTAGCAGTGATGGGACTCCAGAACGATGTCTCATAGGGACGAAGGCTACATCCGGCTGACCGATGGGAAGGTCGGGATACTTTTGGTCGAAATAGACTTTAGACTATACAATCCGGGTTTCCAAAGTGGAAAACTTGGATTCCGTCGGCCAGAATTGCCAGGAAGGTCGGGGGTAGCCATTTGACATAGCTTTGATGGGGCCCCAGGACGAGGTCTCATAGGTTCCAAGTCTACATCCGGCTGACCGATGGGAAGGTCGGGATACTTTTGGTCGAAATTGACTTTAGACTATACAGTCCAGGTTTCCAAAGTGGAAAACTTGGATTCCGTGGGGCAGAATTGCCAGCAAGGACGGCGTTAGCCATTTTACTTAGCAGTGATGGGACACCAGGACGAGATCTCATAGGGACCAAGGCTACATCCGGCTCCCCGATGGGAATGCCTTGATACTTTTGGTCGAAAATGACTTTAGACTATACAAACCAGGTTGCCAAAGTGGGAAACTTGGATTCCGTCGGGCAGAATTGCCAGGAAGGTCGGGGTTAGCCATTTTACTTAGCAGTGATGGGACTCCAGGACGATGTCTCATAGGGACCAAAGCTACGTCCGGCTGACCGATGGGAAGGCCGGGATACTTTTTGTCGCAATTGACTTTAGCCTATACAATCCAGGATTCCAAAGTGCAAAACATGGATTCCGTCGGGCAGAATTGCGAGGAAGCTCGGGGTAGACATTTGACTTAGCAGTGATGGGACTCCAGGACGAGTTCTCATAGGGACCAAGGCTACATCCGGCTGACCGATGGGAAGGTCGGGATACTTTTGGTCGAAAATGACTTTAGACTATACAAACCAGGTTGCCAAAGTGGAAAACTTGGATTCCGTCGGACTGAATTGCCAGGAAGGTCGGGGGAAGCCATTTGACTTAGCGGTGATTGGACACCAGGGAGAGGTCTCATAGGGACCAAGGCTACATCCGGCTGACCGATGGGAAGGTCGGAATACTTTTATTCGAAATTGACTTTAGACTATACAATACAGGTGTACAAAGTGGAAAACTTAGATTCCGTCGGCCAGAATTGCCAGGAAGGTCGGGGGAAGCCATTTGACTTCGCAGTGATTGGACACCAGGGAGAGGTCTCATAGGGTCCAAGGCTACATCCGGCTGACCGATGGGAAGGTCGGGATACTTTTGGTCAAAATTGACTTTAGACTATACAAACCAGGTTTTCAAAGTGGAAAACTTTGATTCCGTCGGCCGGAATTGCGAGGAAGCTCGGGGCAGCCATTTGACTTAGCTGTGATGTGACTCCAGGACGAGTTCTCATAGGGTCCAAGGCTACATCCGGCTGACCGATGGGAAGGTCGGGATACTTTTGGTCAAAATTGACTTTAGACTATACAATCCAGGTTTCCAAAGTGCAAAACTAGGATTCCGTCGGGCAGAATTGCCAGGAATGTCGGGGGTAGCCATTTGACTTAGCAGTGATGGGACTCCAGGACGATGTCTCATAGGGACGAAGGCTACATCCGGCTGACCGATGGGAAGTTCGGGATACTTTTGGTCGAAATTGGCTTTAGACTATACAACCCAGGTTTCCACATTGAAAAACTTGGACACCGTCGGGCAGAATTGCGAGGAAGGTCGGGGGTAGTCACTTGACTTAGCAGTGATGGGACTCCAGGACGAGGTCTCATAGGGACCAAGGCTACATCCGGCTGACCGATGGGAAGGTCGGGATACTTTTGGTCGAAATTGACTTTAGACTATACAATCCAGGTTTCCAAAGTGCAAAACTTGGATTCCGTCGGGCAGAATTGCCAGGAAGGTCGGGGGTAGCCATTTGACTTAGCAGTGATGGGACTCCAGGACGAGGTCTCATAGGTTCCAAGGCTACATCCGGCTGACCGATGGGAAGGTCGGGATACTTTTGGTCGAAATGGACTTTATACTAAACAATCCAGGTTTTTAAAGTGGAAAACTTGGATTCCGTCGGCAAGAATTGCCAGGAAGGTCGGGGGTAGCCATTTGACTTAGCAGTGATGGGACTCGAAGACGGGATCTCATAGGGACCAAGGCTACATCCGCCTGACCGATGGGCAGGTCGGGATACTTTTGTTCGAAGTAGACTTTAGACTACACAATCCAGGTTTCCACAGTGAAAAACTTGGACACCGTCGGCCAGAATTGCCAGGAAGGACGGGGGTAGCCATTTGACTTAGCAGTGATGTGACTCCACGACGATGTCTCATAGGAACGAAGGCTACATCCGGCTGACCAATGGGAAGGTCGGGATACTTTGAGTCTAAATTGACTTTAGACTATACAAACCAGGTTTCCAAAGTGCAAAACTTGGATTCCGTCGGCCAGAATTGCCAGGAAGGACGGGGGTAGCCATTTGACTTAGCAGTGATGTGACTCCACGACGATGTCTCATAGGAACGAAGGCTACATCCGGCTGACCAATGGGAAGGTCGGGATACTTTAGGTCGAAAATGACTTTAGACTATACAAGCCAGGTTGCCAAAGTGGAAAACTTGGATTCCGTCGGGCAGAATTGCCAGGAAGGTCGGGGGTAGACATTTGACTTAGCAGTGATTGGACAACAGGGAGAGGTCTCATAGGGACCAAGGCTACATCCGGCAGACCGATGGGAAGGTCGGGATACTTTTGGTCGAAATTGGCTTTAGACTATACAACCCAGGTTTCCACATTGAAAAACTTGGACACTGTCGGGCAGAATTGCGAGGAAGGTCGGGGGTAGCCATTTGACTTAGCAGTGATGGGACTCCACGACGATGTCTCATAGGGACGAAGGCTACATCCGGCTGACCCATGGGAAGTTCGGGATACTTTTGGTCGAAATTGACTTTAGACTATACAAGCCAGGTTTCCAAAGTGGAAAACTTGGATTCCGTCGAGCAGAATTGCCAGTAAGGTCCGGGGTAGCCATCTGACTTAGCAGTGATGGGACTCCAGGACGATGTCTCATAGGGACGAAGGCCACATCCGGCTGACCGATGGGAAGGTCGGGATACTTTTGGCCGAAATTGACCTTACACTATACAATCCAGGTTTCCAAAGCGGAAAACTTGGATTCCGTCGGGCAGAATTGCCAGGAAGGTCGGGGGTAGTCACTTGACTTAGCTGTGATGGGACTCCAGGACGAGGTCTCATAGGTTCCAAGGCTACATCCGGCTGACCGATGGGAAGGTCGGGATACTTTTGGTCGAAATTGACTTTAGACTATACAAACCAGGTTTCCAAAGCGCAAAACATGGATTCCGTCGGGCAGATTTGCGAGGAAGCTCGGGGGAGACATTTGACTTAGCAGTGATGGGACTCCAGGACGAGTTCTCATAGGGACCAAGGCTGCATCCGGCTGACCGATGGGAAGGTCGGGATACTTTCGGTCGAAATTGACTTTAGACTATACAAACCAGGTTTCGAAAGTGGAAAACTTGGATTCCGTCGGGCAGAATTGCCATGAAGGTCGGGGGTAGCCATTTGACTTAGCAGTGATGGGACTCCAGGAGGAGATCTCATAGGGACCAAGGCTACATCCGGCTGACCGATGGGAAGGTCTGGATACTTTTGGTCGAAAATGACTTTAGGCTATACAAACCAGGTTTCCAAAGTGGAAAACTTGGATTCCGTCGGGCAGAATTGCCATGAAGGTCGGGGGTAGTCATTTGACTTAGCAGTGATTGGACAACAGGGCGAGGTCTCATAGGGACCAAGGCTACATCCGGCTGACCGATGGGAGGGTCTGGATACTTTTGGTCGAAAATGACTTTAGGCTATACAAACCAGGTTTCCAAAGTGGAAAACTTGGATCCGTCGGCCAGAATTGCCAGGGAGGTCGGGGGAAGCCATTTGACTTAGCAGTGATGGGACTCCAGGACGAGGACTCATAGGGACCAAGGCTACATCCGGCTGACCGATGGGAAGGTCGGGATACTTTTAGTCGAAATTGACTTTAGACTATGCAAACCAGGTTTCCAAAGTGGAAAACTTGGATTCCGTCGGGCAGAATTGCCAGGAAGGTCGGGGGTAGCCATTTGACTTAGCTGTGATGGGACACCAGGGCGAGGTCTCATAGGGACCAAGGCTACATCCGTCTGACCGATGGGAAGGTCTGGATACTTTTGGTCGAAAATGACTTTAGACTATACAAACCAGGTTGCCAAAGTGGAAAACTTGGATTCCGTCGGCCAGAATTGCCAGGAAGGTCGGCGGTAGCCATTTGACTTAGCAGTTATGGGACTCCAGGACGAGATCTCATAGGGACCAAGGCTACATCCGGCTGACCGATGGGAAGGTCGGGATACTTTTGGTCGAAATTGACTTTAGACTATACAATCCAGGTTTCCAAAGTGCAAAACTTGGATTCCGTCGGGCAGAATTGCCAGGAAGGTCGGGGGTAGCCATTTGACTTAGCAGTGATGGGACTCCACGACGATGTCTCATAGGGACGAAGGCTACATCCGGCTGACCCATGGGAAGTTCGGGATACTTTTGGTCGAAATTGACTTTAGATTATACAAGCCAGGTTTCCAAAGTGGAAAACTTGGATTCCGTCGGGCAGAATTGCCAGTAAGGTCGGGGATAGCCATTTGACTTAGCTTTGATGGGACTCCAGGACGAGGTCTCATAGGTTCCAAGGCTACATCCGGCTGACCGATGGGAGGGTCGGGATACTTTTGGTCGAAATTGACTTTAGACTATACAATCCAGGTTTCCAGAGTGGAACACTTGGATTCCGTTGGCCAGAATTGCCAGGAAGGACGGGGGAAGCCATTTGACTTAGCAGTGATGGTACTCCAGGACGAGGTCACATAGGTTCCAAGGCTATATCCGGCTGACCGATGGGAAGTTCGGGATACTTTTGGTCGAAATTGACTTTAGACTATACAAACCAGGTTTCCAAAGTGGAAAACTTGGACTCCGTCGGGCAGAATTGGCAGTAAGGTCGGGGGTAGTCATTTGACTAAGCAGTGATGGGACTCCAGGACGAAGTCTCAGGTTCCAAGGCTACATCCGGCTGACCGATGGGAGGGTCGGGATACTTTTAGTCGAAATTGACTTTAGACTATCCAAACCAGGCTTCCAAAGTGGAAAACTTGGATTCCGCCGGGCAGAATTGCCAGGAATGTCGGGGGTAGCCATTTGACTTAGCTGTGATGGGACTCCAGGACGATGTCTCATAGGGACGAAGGCTACATCCGGCTGACCGATGGGAAGGTCGGGATACTTTTAGTCGAAATTGACTTTAGACTATCCAAACCAGGCTTCCAAAGTGGAAAACTAGGATTCCGTCGGGCAGAATTGCCAGGAATGTCGGGGGTAGCCATTTGACTTAGCTGTGATGGGACTCCAGGACGATGTCTCATAGGGACGAAGGCTACATCCGGCTGACCGATGGGAAGGTCGGGATACTTTTGGTCGAACTTGACTTTAGACTATACAATCCAGGTTTCCAAAGTGCAAAACTTGGATTCCGTCGGCCAGAGTTACCAGGAAGGACGGGGGTAGTCATTTGACTTAGCAGTGATGGGACTCCAGGACGAGGTCTCATAGGGACCAAGGCTACATCCGGCTTACCGATGGGAAGGTCGGGATACTTTTGGTCGAACTTGACCTTAGACTATACAATCCAGGCTTCCAAAGTGGAAAACTTGGACTCCGTCGGGCAGAATTGGCAGGAAGGTCGGGGGTAGTCATTTGACTAAGTAGTGATTGGACACCAGGGAGAGGTCTCATAGGGACCAAGGCAACATCCGGCTGACCGATGGGAAGGTCGGGATACTTTTGGTCGAAATTGACTTTAGACTATACAAACCAGGTTTCCAAAGTGGGAAACTTGGATTCCGTCGGCCGGTATTGCCGGGAAAGTCGGGGGAGCCATTTGACTTAGTTGTGATGGGACTCCAGGACGAGGTCTCATAGGGACCAAGGCTACATCCTGCTGACCGATGGGAAGCTCGGGATACATTTGGTCGAAATTGACTTTAGACTATACAATCCAGGATTCCGAAGTGCAAAACTTGGTTTCCCTTCGGGCAGAATTGCCAGGAAGGCCGGGGGTAGCCATTTGACTTAGCAGTGATGGGACTCCAGGAGGATGTCTCATAGGGACGAAGGCTACATCCGGCTGACCGATGGGAAGGTCGGGATACTTTTGGTCGAAATTGACTTTAGACTATACAATCCAGGTTTCCAAAGTGGAAAACTTGGACTCCGTCGGGCAGAATTGGCAGGAAGGTCGGGGGTGGTCATTTGACTAAGCAGTGATTGGACACCAGGGAGAGGTCTCATAGGGACCAAGGCTACATCCGGCTGACCGATGGGAGGGTCGGGATACTTTTGGTCGAAATTGACTTTAGACTATACAATCCAGGTTTCCAAAGTGCAAAACTTGGATTCCGTCGGGCAGAATTGCGAGGAAGGTCGGGGGTAGTGATTTGACTTAGCAGTGATGGGACTCCAGGACGAGGTCTCATAGGTTCCAAGGCTACATCCGGCTGACCGATGGGAAGGTCGGGATACTTTTGGTCGAAATTGACTTTAGGCTATACAAACCAGGTTTCCAAAGTGGAAAACTTGGATTCCGTCGGCCAGAAGTGCCAGGAAGGTCGGGGGGAGCCATTTGACTTAGCAGTCATTGGACACCAGGGAGAGGTCTCATAGGGACCAAGGCTACATCCGTCTGACCGATGGGAAGGTCGGGATACTTTTGTTCGAAATTGACTTTAGACTATACAATCCAGGTTTCCAAAGTGCAAAACTTGGATACAGTCGGGCAGAATTGCCAGGAAGGTCGGGGGTAGCCATTTGACTTAGCACTGATGGGACTCCAGGAAGATGTCTCATAGGGACGAAGGCTACATCCGGCTGACCGATGGGAAGGTCGGGATACTTTTGGTCGAAATTGACTTTAGACTATACAAACAAGGTTTCCAAAGTGGGAAACTTGGATTCCGTCCGACGGTATTGCCGGGAAGGTCGGGGGAGCCATTTGACTTAGCTGTGATGGGACTCCAGGACGAGGTCTCATAGGGACGAAGGCTACATTCGGCTGACCGATGGGAAGTTCGGGATACTTTTGGTCGAAATTGACTTTAGACTATACAATCCAGGTTTCCAAAGTGGAAAACTTGGATTCCGTCGGGCGGAATTGCGAGGAAGGTCGGGGGAGCCATTTGACTTAGCTTTGATGGGACTCCAGGAGGATGTCTCATAGGGACGAAGGCTACATACGGCTGACCGATGGGAGGGTCGGGATACTTTTGGTCGAAATTGACTTTAGACTATACAATCCAGGTTTCCAGAGTGGAACACTTGGATTCCGTTGGCCAGAATTGCCAGGAAGGACGGGGGAAGCCATTTGACTTAGCAGTGATGGTACTCCAGGACGAGGTCACATATGTTCCAAGGATATATCCGGCTGACCGATGGGAAGTTCGGGATACTTTTGGTCGAAATTGACTTTAGACTATACAAACCAGGTTTCCAAAGTGGAAAACTTGGACTCCGTCGGGCAGAATTGGCAGTAAGGTCGGGGGTAGTCATTTGACTAAGCAGTGATGGGACTCCAGGACGAAGTCTCAGGTTCCAAGGCTACATCCGGCTGACCGGTGGGAGGGTCGGGATACTTTTAGTCGAAATTGACTTTAGACTATCCAAACCAGGCTTCCAAAGTGGAAAACTAGGATTCCGTCGGGCAGAATTGCCAGGAATGTCGGGGGTAGCCATTTGACTTAGCTGTGATGGGACTCCAGGACGATGTCTCATAGGGACGAAGGCTACATCCGGCTGACCGATGGGAAGGTCGGGATACTTTTGGTCGAACTTGACTTTAGACTATACAATCCAGGTTTCCAAAGTGCAAAACTTGGATTCCGTCGGCCAGAGTTACCAGGAAGGACGGGGGTAGTCATTTGACTTAGCAGTGATGGGACTCCAGGACGAGGTCTCATAGGGACCAAGGCTACATCCGGCTTACCGATGGGAAGGTCGGGATACTTTTGGTCGAACTTGACCTTAGACTATACAATCCAGGCTTCCAAAGTGGAAAACTTGGACTCCGTCGGGCAGAATTGGCAGGAAGGTCGGGGGTAGACATTTGACTAAGTAGTGATTGGACACCAGGGAGAGGTCTCATAGGGACCAAGGCAACATCCGGCTGACCGATGGGAAGGTCGGGATACTTTTGGTCGAAATTGACTTTAGACTATACAATCCAGGATTCCGAAGTGCAAAACTTGGTTTCCCTTCGGGCAGAATTGCCAGGAAGGCCGGGGGTAGCCATTTGACTTAGCAGTGATGGGACTCCAGGAGGATGTCTCATAGGGACGAAGGCTACATCCGGCTGACCGATGGGAAGGTCGGGATACTTTTGGTCGAAATTGACTTTAGACTATACAATCCAGGTTTCCAAAGTGGAAAACTTGGACTCCGTCGGGCAGAATTGGCAGGAAGGTCGGGGGTGGTCATTTGACTAAGCAGTGATTGGACACCAGGGAGAGGTCTCATAGGGACCAAGGCTACATCCGGCTGACCGATGGGAGGGTCGGGATACTTTTGGTCGAAATTGACTTTAGACTATACAATCCAGGTTTCCAAAGTGCAAAACTTGGATTCCGTCGGGCAGAATTGCGAGGAAGGTCGGGGGTAGTGATTTGACTTAGCAGTGATGGGACTCCAGGACGAGGTCTCATAGGTTCCAAGGCTACATCCGGCTGACCGATGGGAAGGTCGGGATACTTTTGGTCGAAATTGACTTTAGGCTATACAAACCAGGTTTCCAAAGTGGAAAACTTGGATTCCGTCGGCCAGAAGTGCCAGGAAGGTCGGGGGGAGCCATTTGACTTAGCAGTCATTGGACACCAGGGAGAGGTCTCATAGGGACCAAGGCTACATCCGTCTGACCGATGGGAAGGTCGGGATACTTTTGTTCGAAATTCACTTTAGACTATACAATCCAGGTTACCAAAGTGCAAAACTTGGATACAGTCGGGCAGAATTGCCAGGAAGGTCGGGGGTAGCCATTTGACTTAGCACTGATGGGACTCCAGGAAGATGTCTCATAGGGACCAAGGCTACATCCGTCTGACCGATGGGAAGGTCGGGATACTTTTGGTCGAAATTGACTTTAGACTATACAAACAAGGTTTCCAAAGTGGGAAACTTGGATTCCGTCCGACGGTATTGCCGGGAAGGTCGGGGGAGCCATTTGACTTAGCTGTGATGGGACTCCAGGACGAGGTCTCATAGGGACGAAGGCTACATTCGGCTGACCGATGGGAAGTTCGGGATACTTTTGGTCGAAATTGACTTTAGACTATACAATCCAGGTTTCCAAAGTGGAAAACTTGGATTCCGTCGGGCGGAATTGCGAGGAAGGTCGGGGGAGCCATTTGACTTAGCTTTGATGGGACTCCAGGAGGATGTCTCATAGGGACGAAGGCTACATCCGGCTTACCGATGGGAAGGTCGGGATACTTTTGGTCGAACTTGACTTTAGACTATACAATCCAGGTTTCCAAAGTGGAAAACTTGGACTCCGTCGGGCAGAATTGGCAGGAAGGTCGGGGGTAGTCATTTGACTAAGCAGTGATTGGACACCAGGGAGAGGTCTGATAGGGACCAAGGCTACATCCGGCTGACCGATGGGTGGTTCGGGATACTTTTGGTCGAAATTGACTTTAGACTATACAAACCAGGTTTTCAAAGTGGAAAACTTGGATTCCGTTGGCCGGAATTGCGAGGAAGGTCGGGGGAGCCATTTGACTTAGCTTTGATGGGACTCCAGGACGAGGTCTCATAGGTTCCAAGGCTACATACGGCTGACCGATGGGAGGGTCGGGATATTTTTGGTCGAAATTGACTTTAGACTATACAATCCAGGTTTCCAGAGTGGAACACTTGGATTCCGTTGGCCAGAATTGCCAGGAAGGACGGGGGAAGCCATTTGACTTAGCAGTGATGGTACTCCAGGACGAGGTCACATATGTTCCAAGGATATATCCGGCTGACCGATGGGAAGTTCGGGATACTTTTGGTCGAAATTGACTTTAGACTATACAAACCAGGTTTCCAAAGTGGAAAACTTGGACTCCGTCGGGCAGAATTGGCAGTAAGGTCGGGGGTAGTCATTTGACTAAGCAGTGATGGGACTCCAGGACGATGTCTCATAGGGACGAAGGCTACATCCGGCTGACCGATAGGAAGGTCGCGATACTTTTGGTCGAACTTGACTTTAGACTATACAAACCAGGTTTCCAAAGTGGAAAACTTGGATTCCGTCGGCCAGAATTGCCAGGAAGGTCTGGGGTAACCATTTGACTTAGCAGTGATTGGACACCAGGGCGAGGTCTCATAGGGACCAAGGCTACATCCGGCTGACAGATGGGAAGGTCTGGATACTTTTGGTCGAAAATGACTTTAGACTATACAAACCAGGTTTCCAAAGTGGGAAACTTGGATTCCGTCGGACGGTATTGCCGAGAAGGTCGGGGGAGCCATTTGACTTAGCTGTGATGGGACTCCAGGACGAGGTCTCATAGGGACGAAGGCTACATTCGGCTGACCGATGGGAAGTTCGGGATACTTTTGGTCGAAATTGACTTTAGACTATACAAACCAGGTTTTCAAAGTGAAAAACTTGGATTCCGTCGGCCGGAATTGCGAGGAAGGTCGGGGATAGCCATTTGACTTAGCTTTGATGGGACTCCAGGACGAGGTCTCATAGGTTCCAAGGCTACATCAGGCTGACCGATGGGAGGGTCGGGATACTTTTGGTCGAAATTGACTTTAGACTATACAATCCAGGTTTCCAGAGTGGAACACTTGGATTCCGTTGGCCAGAATTGCCAGGAAGGACGGGGGAAGCCATTTGACTTAGCAGTGATGGTACTCCAGGACGAGGTCACATAGGTTCCAAGGCTATATCCGGCTGACCGATGGGAAGTTCGGGATACTTTTGGTCGAAATTGACTTTAGACTATACAAACCAGGTTTCCAAAGTGGAAAACTTGGACTCCGTCGGGCAGAATTGGCAGTAAGGTCGGGGGTAGTCATTTGACTAAGCAGTGATGGGACTCCAGGACGAAGTCTCAGGTTCCAAGGCTACATCCGGCTGACCGATGGGAGGGTCGGGATACTTTTAGTCGAAATTGACTTTAGACTATCCAAACCAGGGTTCCAAAGTGGAAAACTTGGATTCCGCCGGGCAGAATTGCCAGGAATGTCGGGGGTAGCCATTTGACTTAGCTGTGATGGGACTCCAGGACGATGTCTCATAGGGACGAAGGCTACATCCGGCTGACCGATGGGAAGGTCGGGATACTTTTAGTCGAAATTGACTTTAGACTATCCAAACCAGGCTTCCAAAGTGGAAAACTAGGATTCCGTCGGGCAGAATTGCCAGGAATGTCGGGGGTAGCCATTTGACTTAGCTGTGATGGGACTCCAGGACGATGTCTCATAGGGACGAAGGCTACATCCGGCTGACCGATGGGAAGGTCGGGATACTTTTGGTCGAACTTGACTTTAGACTATACAATCCAGGTTTCCAAAGTGCAGAACTTGGATTCCGTCGGCCAGAGTTACCAGGAAGGTCTGGGGTAACCATTTGACTTAGCAGTGATTGGACACCAGGGCGAGGTCTCATAGGGACCAAGGCTACATCCGGCTGACAGATGGGAAGGTCTGGATACTTTTGGTCGAAAATGACTTTAGACTATACAAACCAGGTTTCCAAAGTGGGAAACTTGGATTCCGTCGGACGGTATTGCCTAGAAGGTCGGGGGAGCCATTTGACTTAGCTGTGATGGGACTCCAGGACGATGTCTCATAGGGACGAAGGCTACATCCGGCTGACCGATGGGAAGGTCGGGATACTTTTAGTCGAAATTGACTTTAGACTATCCAAACCAGGCTTCCAAAGTGGAAAACTAGGATTCCGTCGGGCAGAATTGCCAGGAATGTCGGGGGTAGCCATTTGACTTAGCTGTGATGGGACTCCAGGACGATGTCTCATAGGGACGAAGGCTACATCCGGCTGACCGATGGGAAGGTCGGGATACTTTTGGTCGAACTTGACTTTAGACTATACAATCCAGGTTTCCAAAGTGCAGAACTTGGATTCCGTCGGCCAGAGTTACCAGGAAGGACGGGGGTAGTCATTTGACTTAGCAGTGATGGGACTCCAGGACGAGGTCTCATAGGGACCAAGGCTACATCCGGCTTACCGATGGGAAGGTCGGGATACTTTTGGTCGAACTTGACCTTAGACTATACAATCCAGGTTTCCAAAGTGGAAAACTTGGACTCCGGCGGGCAGAATTGGCAGGAAGGTCGGGGGTAGTCATTTGACTAAGTAGTGATTGGACACCAGGGAGAGGTCTCATAGGGACCAAGGCAACATCCGGCTGACCGATGGGAAGGTCGGGATACTTTTGGTCGAAATTGACTTTAGACTATACAAACCAGGTTTCCAAAGTGGGAAACTTGGATTCCGTCGGCCGGTATTGCCGGGAAAGTCGGGGGAGCCATTTGACTTAGCTGTGATGGGACTCCAGGACGAGGTCTCATAGGGACCAAGGCTACATCCTGCTGACTGATGGGAAGCTCGGGATACATTTGGTCGAAATTGACTTTAGACTATACAATCCAGGATTCCGAAGTGCAAAACTTGGTTTCCCTTCGGGCAGAATTGCCAGGAAGGCCGGGGGTAGCCATTTGACTTAGCAGTGATGGGACTCCAGGAGGATGTCTCATTGGGACGAAGGCTACATCCGGCTGACCGATGGGAAGGTCGGGATACTTTTGGTCGAAATTGACTTTAGACTATACAATCCAGGTTTCCAAAGTGGAAAACTTGGACTCCGTCGGGCAGAATTGGCAGGAAGGTCGGGGGTGGTCATTTGACTAAGCAGTGATTGGACACCAGGGAGAGGTCTCATAGGGACCAAGGCTACATCCGGCTGACCGATGGGAGGGTCGGGATACTTTTGGTCGAAATTGACTTTAGACTATACAATCCAGGTTTCCAAAGTGCAAAACTTGGATTCCGTCGGGCAGAATTGCGAGGAAGGTCGGGGGTAGTGATTTGACTTAGCAGTGATGGGACTCCAGGACGAGGTCTCATAGGTTCCAAGGCTACATCCGGCTGACCGATGGGAAGGTCGGGATACTTTTGTTCGAAATTGACTTTAGACTATACAATCCAGGTTTCCAAAGTGCAAAACTTGGATACAGTCGGGCAGAATTGCCAGGAAGGTCGGGGGTAACCATTTGACTTAGCACTGATGGGACTCCAGGAAGATGTCTCATAGGGACGAAGGCTACATCCGGCTGACCGATGGGAAGGTCGGGATACTTTTGGTCGAAATTGACTTTAGACTATACAAACAAGGTTTCCAAAGTGGGAAACTTGGATTCCGTCCGACGGTATTGCCGGGAAGGTCGGGGGAGCCATTTGACTTAGCTGTGATGGGACTCCAGGACGAGGTCTCATAGGGACGAAGGCTACATTCGGCTGACCGATGGGAAGTTCGGGATACTTTTGGTCGAAATTGACTTTAGACTATACAAACCAGGTTTTCAAAGTGAAAAACTTGGATTCCGTCTGCCGGAATTGCGAGGAAGGTCGGGGATAGCCATTTGACTTAGCTTTGATGGGACTCCAGGACGAGGTCTCATAGGTTCCAAGGCTACATCCGGCTGACCGATGGGAGGGTCGGGATACTTTTGGTCGAAATTGACTTTAGACTATACAATCCAGGTTTCCAGAGTGGAACACTTGGATTCCGTTGGCCAGAATTGCCAGGAAGGACGGGGGAAGCCATTTGACTTAGCAGTGATGGTATTCCAGGACGAGGTCACATAGGTTCCAAGGCTATATCCGGCTGACCGATGGGAAGTTCGGGATACTTTTGGTCGAAATTGACTTTAGACTATACAAACCAGGTTTCCAAAGTGGAAAACTTGGACTCCGTCGGGCAGAATTGGCAGTAAGGTCGGGGGTAGTCATTTGACTAAGCAGTGATGGGACTCCAGGACGAAGTCTCAGGTTCCAAGGCTACATCCGGCTGACCGATGGGAGGGTCGGGATACTTTTAGTCGAAATTGACTTTAGACTATCCAAACCAGGCTTCCAAAGTGGAAAACTTGGATTCCGCCGGGCAGAATTGCCAGGAATGTCGGGGGTAGCCATTTGACTTAGCTGTGATGGGACTCCAGGACGATGTCTCATAGGGACGAAGGCTACATCCGGCTGACCGATGGGAAGGTCGGGATACTTTTAGTCGAAATTGACTTTAGACTATCCAAACCAGGCTTCCAAAGTGGAAAACTAGGATTCCGTCGGGCAGAATTGCCAGGAATGTCGGGGGTAGCCATTTGACTTAGCTGTGATGGGACTCCAGGACGATGTCTCATAGGGACGAAGGCTACATCCGGCTGACCGATGGGAAGGTCGGGATACTTTTGGTCGAACTTGACTTTAGACTATACAATCCAGGTTTCCAAAGTGCAAAACTTGGATACAGTCGGGCAGAATTGCCAGGAAGGTCGGGGGTAGCCATTTGACTTAGCACTGATGGGACTCCAGGAAGATGTCTCATAGGGACGAAGGCTACATCCGGCTGACCGATGGGAAGGTCGGGATACTTTTGGTCGAAATTGACTTTAGACTATACAAACAAGGTTTCCAAAGTGGGAAACTTGGATTCCGTCCGACGGTATTGCCGGGAAGGTCGGGGGAGCCATTTGACTTAGCTGTGATGGGACTCCAGGACGAGGTCTCATAGGGACGAAGGCTACATTCGGCTGACCGATGGGAAGTTCGGGATACTTTTGGTCGAAATTGACTTTAGACTATACAATCCAGGTTTCCAAAGTGGAAAACTTGGATTCCGTCGGCCGGAATTGCGAGGAAGGTCGGGGGAGCCATTTGACTTAGCTGTGATGGGACACCAGGGAGAGGTCTCATAGGGACCAAGGCTACATCCGGCTGACCGATGGGTGGTTCGGGATACTTTTGGTCGAAATTGACTTTAGACTAAACAATCCAGGTTTTCAAAGGGGAAAACTTGGTTTCCGTCGGGCAGAATTGCCAGGAGTATCGGGGGTAGCCATTGTACTTAGCAGTGATGGGACTCCAGGACGATGTCTCATAGGGACGAAGGCTACATCCGGCTGACCGATGGGAAGGTCGGGATACTTTTGATGGAAATTGACTTTAGACTAAACAATCCAGGTTTCCAAGGTGCAAAACTTGGATTCTGTCGGGCAGAATTGCCAGGAAGGTCGGTGGTAGCCATCTGACTTAGCAGTGATGGGACGCCACGACGATGTCTCATAGGGACGAAAGCTACATCCGGCTGACCCATGGGAAGTTCGGGATACTTTTAGTCGAAAATGACTTTAGACTATACAAACCAGGTTGCCAAAGTGGAAAACTTGGATTCCGTCGGCCAGAATTGCCAGGAAGGTCGGGGCAAGCCATTTGACTTAGCAGTGATTGGACACCAGGGAGAGGTCTCATAGGTTCCAAGGTTACATCCGGCTGACCGATGGGAAGGTCGGGATACTTTTGGTCGAAATTGACTTTAGACTATACAATCCAGGTTTCCAAAGTGGAAAACTTGGATTCCGTCGGCCGGAATTGCCAGGAAGGTCGGGGGAGCCATTTGACTTAGCACTGATGGGACTCCAGGACGAGGTCTCATAGGGACCAAAGCTACATCCGGCTGACCGATGGGAAGGTCGGGATACTTTTGTTCGAAATTGACCTTAGACTATACAATCCAGGTTTCCAAAGTGGAAGTCTTGGATTCCGTCGGGCAGAATTGCCATGAAGGTAGGGGGTAGTCATTTGACTTAGAAGTGATTGGACACCAGGGAGAGGTCTCATAGGGACCAAGGCTACATCCGGCTGACCGATGGGAAGGTCGGGATACTTTTGGTCGAAATTGACTATAGACTATACAAACCAGGTTTCCAAAGTGGAAAACTTGCATTCTGTCGGGCAGAATTGCCATGGAGGTAGGGGGTAGTCATTTGACTTAGCAGTGATGGGACTCCAGGACGAGATCTAATAGCGACCAAGGCTACATCCGGCTGACCGATGAGAAATTCGGAATACTTTTCGTCGAAATTGACTTTTGACTAAACAATCCAGGTTTCCAAAGTGGAAAACTTGGATTCCGTAGGCCAGAATTGCCAGGAAGGTCGGGGAAGCCATTTGACATAGCAGTGATTGGACACCAGGGAGAGGTCTCATAGGTACCAAGGTTACATCCGGCTGACCGATGGGAGGGTCGGGATCCTTTTGATCGAAATTGACTTTAGACTATACAATCCGGGTTTCCAAAGTGGAAAACTTGGATTCCGTCGGCCAGAATTGCCAGGAAGGTCGGGGGAATCCATTTGACTTAGAAGTGATTGGACACCAGGGAGAGGTCACATAGGGACCAAGGCTACATCCGGCTGACCGATGGGAAGGTCGGGATACTTTTGGTCGAAATTGACTTTAGACTATACAAACCAGGTTTCCAACGTGGAAAACTTGGATTCCGTCGGCCGGAATTGCCAGGAAGGTCGGGGATAGCCATTTGACTTAGCAGTGATGGGACTCCAGGACGAGGTCTCATAGGTTCCAAGGCTATATCCGGCTGACCGATGGGAAGTTCGGGATACTTTTGGTTGAAAATGACTTTAGAGTATACAAACCGGGTTGCCAAAGTGGAAAACTAGGATTCCGTCGGCAAGAATTGCCAGGAAGGTCGGGGGAAGCCATTTGACTTAGCAGTGATTGGACACCAGGGAGAGGTCTCATAGGGACCAAGGCTACACCCGGCTGACCGATGGGAGGTTCGGGATACTTTTGGTCGAAATTGACTTTAGACTATACAAACCAGGTTTCCAAAGTGGAAAACTTGGATTCCGTCGGCCGGAATTGCCAGGAAGGTCGGGGATAGCCATTTGACTTAGCTGTTATGGGACTCCACGACGATGTCTCATAGGGACGAAGGCTACATCCGGCTGACCCATGGGAAGTTCGGGATACTTTTGGTCGAAATTGACTTTAGACTATACAAACCAGTTTTCCAAACTGCAAACCTTGGACTCCGTCGGGTAGAATTGGCAGGAAGGTCGGGGGTAGCCATTTGACTTAGCAGTGATGAGACTCCAGGACGAGATCTCACAGGGACCAAGGCTACATCCGGCTGACCGATGGGAGGGTCTGGATACTTTTGGTCTAAAATGACTTTAGACTATACAAACCAGGTTGCCAAAGTGGAAAACTTGGATTCCGTCGGCCGGAATTGCCAGGAAGGTCGAAGGAGCCATTTGACTTAGCTGTGATGGGACTCCAGGACGAGGTCTCATAGGGACCAAAGCTACATCCGGCTTACCGATGGGAAGGTCGGGATACTTTTGTTCGAAATTGACCTTAGACTATACAATCCAGGTTTCCAAAGTGGAAGTCTTGGATTCCGTCGGGCAGAATTGCCATGAAGGTAGGGGGTAGTCATTTGACTTAGCAGTGATGGGACTCCAGGACGAGATCTAATAGCGACCAAGGCTACATCCGGCTGACCGATGAGAAATTCGGGATACTTTTCGTCGAAATTGACTTTTGACTAAACAATCCAGGTAGCCAAAGTGGAAAACTTGGATTCCGTCGGCCAAAATTGCCAGGAAGGTCGGAGGTAGCCATTTGACTTGGCAGTGATGGGACTCCAAGACGATGTCTCATAGGGACGAAGGCTACATCCGGCTGACCGATGGGAAGGTCGGGATACTTTTGGTCTAAAATGACTTTAGACTATACAAACCAGGTTGCCAAAGTGGAAAACTTGGATTCCGTCGGCCAAAATTGCCAGGAAGGTCGGGGGAAGCCATTAGACTTAGCGGTGATTGGACACCAGGGAGAGGTCTCATAGGGACCAAAGCTACATCCGGCTGACCGATGGGATGGTCGGGATACTTTTTTGGTCGAATCTGACTTTAGACTAAACAATCCAGGTTTCCAAAGTGGAAAACTTGGATTCCGTAGGCCAGAATTGCCAGGAAGGTCGGAGGTAGCCATTTGACATAGCAGTGATGGGACACCAGGGAGAGGTCTCATAGGTACCAAGGTTACATCCGGCTGACCGATGGGAGGGTCGGGATCCTTTTGATCGAAATTGACTTTAGACTATACAATCCGGGTTTCCAAAGTGGAAAACTTGGATTCCGTCGGCCCGAATTGCCAGGAAGGTCGGGGGAATCCATTTGACTTAGAAGTGATTGGACACCAGGGAGAGGTCACATAGGGACCAAGGCTACATCCGGCTGACCGATGGGAAGGTCGGGATACTTTTGGTCGAAATTGACTTTAGACTATACAAACCAGGTTTCCAAAGTGGAAAACTTGCATTCCGTCGGGCAGAATTGCCATGAAGGTAGGGGGTAGTCATTTGACTTAGCAGTGATGGGACTCCAGGACGAGATCTAATAGCGACCAAGGCTACATCCGGCTGACCGATGGGAAGGCCGGGATACTTTTGGTCGAAATTGACTTTAGACTATACAAACCAGGTTTCCAAAGTGGAAAACTTGGATTCCGTCGGCCGGAATTGCCAGGAAGGTCGGGGATAGCCATTTGACTTAGCTGTTATGGGACTCCACGACGATGTCTCATAGGGACGAAGGCTACATCCGGCTGACCCATGGGAAGTTCGGGATACTTTTGGTCGAAATTGACTTTAGACTATACAAACCAGTTTTCCAAAGTGCAAACCTTGGACTCCGTCGGGCAGAATTGGCAGGAAGGTCGGGGGTAGCCATTTGACTTAGCAGTGATGGGACTCCAGGACGAGATCTCACAGGGACCAAGGCTACATCCGGCTGACCGATGGGAAGGTCTGGATACTTTTGGTCTAAAATGACTTTAGACTATACAAACCAGGTTGCCAAAGTGGAAAACTTGGATTCCGTCGGCCAAAATTGCCAGCAAGGTCGGGGGAAGCCATTAGACTTAGCGGTGATTGCACACCAGGGAGAGGTCTCATAGGGACCAAAGCTACATCCGGCTGACCGATGGGATGGTCGGGATACTTTTTTGGTCGAATCTGACTTTAGACTAAACAATCCAGGTATCCAAAGTGGAAAACTTGGATTCCGCCAGGGCAGAATTGCCAGGAAGGTCGGAGGTAGCCATTTGACTTAGCAGTGATGGGACTCCAGGACGAGGTCTCAGGTTCCAAGGCTACATCCGGCTGACCGATGGGATGGTCGGGATTCTTTTGGTCGAGTCTGACTTTAGACTAAACAATCCAGGTTTCCAAAGTGGAAAACTTGGATTCCGTCGGCCAGAATTGCCAGGAAGGTCGGGTGTAGCCATTTGACTTAGCAGTGATTGGACACCAGGGAGAGGTCTCATAGGGACCAAGGCTACATCCGGCTGACCGATGGGAGGTTCTAGATACTTTTGGTCGAAATTGACTTTAGACTATACAAACCAGGTTTCCAAAGTGGAAAACTTGGCCTCTGTCGGGCAGAATTGGCACGAATGTCGGGGGAAGCCATATGACTTAGAAGTGATTGGACACCAGGGAGAGGTCTCATAGGGACCAAGGTTACATCCGGCTAACCGATGGGAAGGTCGGGATACTTTTGGTCGAAATTGACTTTAGACTATACAAACTCGGTTTCCAAAGTGCAAAACTTGGATTCCGTCGGGCAGAATTGCCAGGAAGGTCGGGGGTAGTCATTTGACTTAGCAGTGATTGGACACCAGGGCGAGGTCTCATAGGGACCAAGGATACATCCGGCTGACTGATGGGCAGGTCTGGATACTTTTGGTCGAAAATGACTTTAGACTATGCAATCCAGGTTTCCAAACTGCAATACTTGCATTCCGCCGGGCAGAATTGCCAGGAAGGTCGGGGGTAGCCATTTGACTTAGCTGTGATGGGACTCCAGGACGAGGTCTCATAGGTTCCAAGGGTACATCCTGCTGACCGATGGGAAGGTCGGGATACATTTGGTCGAAATTGACTTTAGACTATACAGTCCAGGTTTCCAAAGAGCAAAACTTAGATTCCGTCGGGCAGAATTGCCAAGAAGGTCGGGGGTAGTCATTTGACTTAGCAGTGATGGGACTCCAGGACGAGGTCTCATAGGTTCCAAGGCTACATCCGGCTGACTGATGGGAAGTTCGGGATACTTTTGGTCGAAATTGACTTTAGACTAAACAATCCAGGTTTCCAAAGTGGAAAACTTGGATTCCGTCAGCCAGAATTGCCCGGAATGTGGGGGTAGCCATTTGACTTAGCAGTGATTGGACACCAGGGAGAGGTCTCATAGGGACCAAGGCTACATCCGGCTGACCGATGGGAAGGTCTGGATACTTTTGGTCTAAAATGACTTTAGACTATACAAACCAGGTTGCCAAAGTGGAAAACTTGGATTCCGTCGGCCAAAATTGCCACCAAGGTCGGGGGAAGCCATTAGACTTAGCGGTGATTGGACACCAGGGAGAGGTCTCATAGGGACCAAAGCTACATCCGGCTGACCGATGGGATGGTCGGGATACTTTTTTGGTCGAATCTGACTTTAGACTAAACAATCCAGGTATCCAAAGTGGAAAACTTGGATTCCGCCAGGGCAGAATTGCCAGGAAGGTCGGAGGTAGCCATTTGACTTAGCAGTGATGGGACTCCAGGACGATGTCTCATAGGGACGAAGGCTACATCCGGCTGACCGATGGGAGGTTCTAGATACTTTTGGTCGAAATTGACTTTAGACTATACAAACCAGGTTTCCAAAGTGGAAAACTTGGCCTCTGTCGGGCAAATTGGCAGGAAGGTCGGGGGTAGTCATTTGACTTAGCAGTGATGGGACTCCAGGACGAGGTCTCAGGTTCCAAGGCTACATCCGGCTGACCGATGGGATGGTCGGGATTCTTTTGGTCGAAATTGACTTTAGACTATACAAACCAGGTTTCCAAAGTGGAAAACTTGGATTTCGTCGGCCGGAATTGCCAGGAAGGTCGGGGGCAGCCATTTGACTTAGCAGTGATGGGACTCCACGACGATGTCTCATAGGGACGAAGGATACATCCGGCTGACCCATGGGAAGTTCGGGATACTTTTGGTCGAGTCTGACTTTAGACTAAACAATCCAGGTTTCCAAAGTGGAAAACTTGGATTCCGTCGGCCAGAATTGCCAGGAAGGTCGGGTGTAGCCATTTGACTTAGCAGTGATTGGACACCAGGGAGAGGTCTCATAGGGACCAAGGCTACATCCGGCTGACCGATGGGAGGTTCTAGATACTTTTGGTCGAAATTGACTTTAGACTATACAAACCAGGTTTCCAAAGTGGAAAACTTGGCCTCTGTCGGGCAGAATTTTCACGAATGTCGGGGGAAGCCATTTGACTTAGAAGTGATTGGACACCAGGGAGAGGTCTCATAGGGACCAAGGTTACATCCGGCTAACCGATGGGAAGGTCGGGATACTTTAGGTCGAAATTGACTTTAGACTATACAAACTCGGTTTCCAAAGTGCAAAACTTGGATTCCGTCGGGCAGAATTGCCAGAAAGGTCGGGGGTAGTCATTTGACTTAGCAGTGATTGGACACCAGGGCGAGGTCTCATAGGGACCAAGGATACATCCGGCTGACTGATGGGCAGGTCTGGATACTTTTGGTCGAAATTGACTTTAGACTATACAAACCAGGTTTCCAAAGTGGAAAACTTGGATTCCGTCGGCCGGAATTGCCAGGAAGGTCGGGGATAGCCATTTGACTTAGCTGTTATGGGACTCCACGACGATGTCTCATAGGGACGAAGGCTACATCCGGCTGACCCATGGGAAGTTCGGGATACTTTTGGTCGAAATTGACTTTAGACTATACAAACCAGTTTTCCAAAGTGCAAACCTTGGACTCCGTCGGGTAGAATTGGCAGGAAGGTCGTGGGTAGCCATTTGACTTAGCAGTGATGGGACTCCAGGACGAGATCTCACAGGGACCAAGGCTACATCCGGCTGACCGATGGGAGGGTCTGGATACTTTTGGTCTAAAATGACTTTAGACTATACAAACCAGGTTGCCAAAGTGGAAAACTTGGATTCCGTCGGCCGGAATTGCCAGGAAGGTCGAAGGAGCCATTTGACTTAGCTGTGATGGGACTCCAGGACGAGGTCTCATAGGGACCAAAGCTACATCCGGCTTACCGATGGGAAGGTCGGGATACTTTTGTTCGAAATTGACCTTAGACTATACAATCCAGGTTTCCAAAGTGGAAGTCTTGGATTCCGTCGGGCAGAATTGCCATGAAGGTAGGGGGTAGTCATTTGACTTAGCAGTGATGGGACTCCAGGACGAGATCTAATAGCGACCAAGGCTACATCCGGCTGACCGATGAGAAATTCGGGATACTTTTCGTCGAAATTGACTTTTGACTAAACAGTCCAGGTAGCCAAAGTGGAAAACTTGGATTCCGTCGGCCAAAATTGCCAGGAAGGTCGGAGGTAGCCATTTGACTTGGCAGTGATGGGACTCCAAGACGATGTCTCATAGGGACGAAGGCTACATCCGGCTGACCGATGGGAAGGTCGGGATACTTTTGGTCTAAAATGACTTTAGACTATACAAACCAGGTTGCCAAAGTGGAAAACTTGGATTCCGTCGGCCAAAATTGCCAGGAAGGTCGGGGGAAGCCATTAGACTTAGCGGTGATTGGACACCAGGGAGAGGTCTCATAGGGACCAAAGCTACATCCGGCTGACCGATGGGATGGTCGGGATACTTTTTTGGTCGAATCTGACTTTAGACTAAACAATCCAGGTTTCCAAAGTGGAAAACTTGGATTCCGCCGGGCAGAATTGCCAGGAAGGTCGGAGGTAGCCATTTGACTTAGCAGTGATGGGACTCCAGGACGATGTCTCATAGGGACGAAGGCTACATCCGGCTGACCGATGGGAGGTTCTAGATACTTTTGGTCGAAATTGACTTTAGACTATACAAACCAGGTTCCCAAAGTGGAAAACTTGGCCTCTGTCGGGAAAATTGGCAGGAAGGTCGGGGGTAGTCATTTGACTTAGCAGTGATGGGACTCCAGGACGAGGTCTCAGGTTCCAAGGCTACATCCGGCTGACCGATGGGATGGTCGGGATTCTTTTGGTCGAAATAGACTTTAGACTATACAAACCAGGTTTCCAAAGTGGAAAACTTGGATTCCGTCGGCCGGAATTGCCAGGAAGGTCGGGGGCAGCCATTTGACTTAGCAGTGATGGGACTCCACGACGATGTTTCATAGGGACGAAGGCTACATCCGGCTGACCCATGGGAAGTTCGGGATACTTTTGGTCGAAATTGACTTTAGACTACACAAACCAGTTTTCCAAAGTGCAAACCTTGGACTCCGTCGGGTAGAATTGGCAGGAAGGTCGGGGGTAGCCTTTTGACTTAGCAGTGATGGGACTCCAGGACGAGATCTCACAGGGACCAAGGCTACATCCGGCTGACCGATGGGAGGGTCTGGATACTTTTGGTCTAAAATGACTTTAGACTATACAAACCAGGTTGCCAAAGTGGAAAACTTGGATTCCGTCGGCCAAAATTGCCAGGAAGGTCGGAGGTAGCCATTTGACTTAGCAGTGATGGGACACCATGGAGAGGTCTCATAGGGACCAAAGCTATATCCGGCTGACCGGTGGGAGGGTCGGGATTCTTTTGGTCGAAATTGACTTTAGACAATACAAGCCAGGTTTCAAAAGTGGAAAACTTGGATTCCGTCGGCCAGAATTGCCAGTAAGGTCGGGGGAAGCCATTTGACTTAGAAGTGATTGGACACCAGGACGAGGTCTCATAGGGACCAAGGCTACATCCTGCTGACCGATGGGAAGGTCGGGATACATTTGGTCGAAATTGACTTTAGACTATACAGTCCAGGTTTCCAAAGAGCAAAACTTAGATTCCGTCGGGCAAAATTGCCAAGAATGTCGGGGGTAGTCATTTGACTTAGCAGTGATGGGACTCCAGGACGAGGTCTCATAGGTTCCAAGTCTACATCCGGCTGACCGATGGGATGTTCGGGATACTTTTGGTCGAAATTGACTTTAGACTAAACAATCCAGGTTTCCAAAGTGGAAAACTTGGATTCCGTCGGCCAGAATTGCCCGGAATGTGGGGGTAGCCATTTGACTTAGCAGTGATTGGACACCAGGGCGAGGACTCATAGGGTCCAAGGCTACATCCGGCAGTACGATGGGAAGGTCGGGATACTTTTGGTCGAAATTGACTTTAGACTATACAAACCAGGTTTCCAAAGTGGAAAACTTGGATTCCGTCGGCCGGAATTGCCAGGAAGGTCGGGGGCAGCCATTTGACTTAGCAGTGATGGGACTCCACGACGATGTCTCATAGGGACGAAGGATACATCCGGGTGACCCATGGGAAGTTCGGGATACTTTTGGTCGAATCTGACTTTAGACTAAACAATCCAGGTTTCCAAAGTGGAAAACTTGGATTCCGTCGGCCAGAATTGCCAGGAAGGTCGGGTGTAGCCATTTGACTTAGCAGTGATTGGACACCAGGGAGAGGTCTCATAGGGACCAAGGCTACATCCGGCTGACCGATGGGAGGTTCTAGATACTTTTGGTCGAAATTGAGTTTAGACTATACCAACCAGGTTTCCAAAGTGGAAAACTTGGCCTCTGTCGGGCAGAATTGGCAGGAAGGTCGGGGGTAGTCATTTGACTTAGCAGTGATGGGACTCCAGGACGAGGTCTCAGGTTCCAAGGCTACATCCGGCTGACCGATGGGAAGTTCGGGATACTGTTAGTCGAAATTGACTTTTGACTATACAAACCCGGTTTCCAAAGTGCAAAACTTGGATTCCGTCGGGCAGAATTGCCAGTAAGGTCGGGGGTAGTCATTTGACTTAGCAGTGATTGGACACCAGGGCGAGGTCTCATAGGGACCAAGGCTACATCCGGCTGACCGATGGGAAGCTCTGAATACTTTTGGTCGAAAATGACTTTAGACTATACAATCCAGGTTTCCAAAGAGCAAAACTTGGATTCCGTCGGGCAGTATTGCCAGGAAGGTCGGAAGTAGCCATTTGACTTAGCTGTGATGGGACTCCAGGACGATGTCTCATAGGGACGAAGGCTACATCCGGCTGACCGATCGGAAGGTCGGGATACTTTTGGTCGAAATTGACTTTAGACTGTACAAACGTGGTTTCCAAAGTGGAAAACTTGGACTCCGTCGGGCACAATTGCCAGGAAGGTCGGGGGTAGTCATTTGAATTAGAAGTGATGGGACTCCAGGACGAGGTATCAGGTTCCAAGGCTACATCCGGCTGACCGATGGGAAGTTCGGGATACTTTTAGTCGAAATTGACTTTAGACTATCCAAACCAGGTGTCCAAAGTGCAAAACTTGGATTCCGCCGGGCAGAATTGCCAGGTAGGTCGGGGGTATTCATTTGACTTAGCAGTGATTGGAAACCAGGGCGAGGTCTCATAGGGACCAAGGCTACATCCGGCTGACCGATGGGAAGCTCTGAATACTTTTGGTCGAAAATGTCTTTAGACTATACAATCCAGGTAGCCAAAGTGGAAAACTTGGATTCCGTCGGCCAAAATTGCCAGGAAGGTCGGAGGTAGCCATTTGACTTGGCAGTGATGGGACTCCAAGGCGATGTCTCATAGGGACGAAGGCTACATCCGGCTGACCGATGGGAAGGTCGGGATACTTTTGGTCGAAATTGACTTTAGACTATACAAACCAGGTTTCCGAAGTGGAAACCTTGGTCTCCGTCGGGCAGAATTGGCAGGAAGGTCGGGGGTAGCCATTTGACTTAGCAGTGATGGGACTCCAGGACGAGATCTCACAGGGTCCAAGGCTACATCCGGCTGACCGATGAGAAGGTCTGGATACTTTTGGTCTAAAATGACTTTAGACTATACAAACCAGGTAGCCAAAGTGGAAAACTTGGATTCCGTCGGCCAGAATTGCCAGGAAGGTCGGGGGAAGCCATTCGACTTAGCAGTGATTGGACACCATGGAGAGGTCTCATAGGGACCAAAGCTACATCCGGCTGACCAATGGGAAGTTCGTGATACTTTTGGTCGAAATTGACTTTAGACTATACAAACCAGGTCTTCAAAGTGGAAAACTTGGATTCCGTCGGCCGGAATTGCGAGAAAGGTCGGGGGAGCCATTTGACTTAGCTTTGATGGGACTCCAGGACGAGGTCTCATAGGTTCCAAGGCTACATCCGGCTGACCGATGGGAAGGTCGGGATACTTTTGGTCAAAATTGACTTTAGACTATACAATCCAGGTTTCGAAAGTGCAAAACTTGGATTCCGTCGGGCAGAATTGCCAGGTAGGTCGGGGGTAGCCATTTGACTTAGCAGTGATGGGACTCCAGGACGAGATCTCATAGGTTCCAAGGCTACATCCGGCTGACCGATGGGAAGTTCGGAATACCTTTGGTCGAAATTGACTTTAGACTATACAAACCAGATTGCCAATCTGCAAAACTTGGATTCCGTCGGCCAGAATTGCCAGGAATGTCGGGGGAAGCCATTTGACTGAGAAGTGATTGGACACCAGGGAGAGGTCTCATAGGGACCAAGGCTACATCCGGCTGACCGATGGGAAGCTCTGAATACTTTTGGTCGAAAATGACTTTAGACTATACAATCCAGGTTTCCAAAGAGCAAAACTTGGATTCCGTCGGGCAGAATTGCCAGGAAGGTCGGAGGTAGCCATTTGACTTAGCAGTGATTGGACACCAGGGCGAGGACTCACAGGGACCAAGGCTACATCCGGCTGACCGATGGGAAGGTCTGGATACTTTTGGTCGAAAATGACTTTGGACTATACAAACCAGGTTGCCAAGGTGCAAAACTTGGATTCCGTCGGCCGGAATTACCAGGAAGGTCGGGGGAAGCCATTTGACTTAGCAGTGATGGGACTCCAGGGAGAGGTCTCATAGGGACCAAGGCTACATCCGGCTGACCGATGGGAAGGTCGGGATACTTTTGGTCGAAATTGACTTTAGGCTATACAAACCAGGTTTCCAAAGTGGAAAACTTGGATTCCGTCGGCCAGAAGTGCCAGGAAGGTCGGGGGGAGCCATTTGACTTAGCAGTCATTGGACACCAGGGAGAGGTCTCATAGGGACCAAGGCTACATCCGTCTGACCGATGGGAAGGCCTGGATACTTTTGGTCGAAAATGACTTTAGGCTATACAAACCAGGTTTCCAAAGTGGAAAACTTGGATTCCGTCGGCCGGAATTACCAGGAAGGTCGGGGGAAGCCATTTGACTTAGCAGTGATGGGACTCCAGGGAGAGGTCTCATAGGGACCAAGGCTACATCCGGCTGACCGATGGGAAGGTCGGGATACTTTTGGTCGAAATTGACTTTAGACTATATAAACCAGGTTTTCAAAGTGGAAAACTTGAATTCCGTCGGCCGGAATTGCGAGGAAGCTCGGGGAAGCCATTTGACTTAGCTGTGATGGGACTCCAGGACGAGTTCTCATAGGGACCAAGGCTACATCAGGCTGACCGATGGGAAGGTCGGGATACTTTTGGTCGAAATTGACTTTAGACTATACAATCCAGGTTTCCAAAGTGCAAAACTTGGATTCCGTCGGGCAGAATTGCCAGGTAGGTC